>NW_028274817.1:91239881-92530715 GCF_037043125.1 Eumetopias jubatus
TTCCTGCCTCTCCTCATTCCCAACCCTCACCCATTTCGCTTCATCCATCCTACAGTTCACTGTGGCTTTTTTTTCTCATGAGGAACTTTATATGTTTCGTTTCACAGAATGAAAGATCTGCTGTTGTGTCCTCAGCTCCCAGAATGGTACCTTGATCAATAGCCACTGTATGAATGAATCGAACATCTTAACATTTACTTGGGTTTATACAAGTCGGATTCCTGATCAAGAAGATTTACACCCCGCTCAACACCAGAAGTTTATCTTTTCTTTGCTTATAATTCTTTTCAGGTTATAAAAGTAACTTGGAAAATTTGAAAATTTATAAATGTAGACAATTTCCAGGGGCGCCTGGGTGGCTCAGTCGGTTAAGCAGCTGACTCTTGATTTCAGTTCAGGTTGTGATCTCAGGGTCATGAGATCAAGCCCCAGACATAGGGCTCTGTGCTCAGAGTGGAGTCCGCTTGCCCCTCTCCCTCTACCTGCCGCCCCTTGGCTCGCGTATGTGCCCTCTCTCTCTCTCTCTCTAAAATAAATAAATAAAACTCTTAAAAAAAAAAAAGAAATATAGAGAATTTGGAAACAACAGAATAGTATGAGAGAAGAATTCCTGACATCTTACTACCCTAGGCTACCACAGTCAAAGGTTTTTACAACTGCAATTAATCAAGTAGTCCGTGTCCATGATGGAAATATTAGAAACCGGCAAAAAGAAAAAAGGGGAAGAAACAGTGGCATTCTCAAAGCAGAATGGCTCAGGACTTGAGTTTTAAAGACAGAAGTCTGCAATTAGCAAGGGCTGCTGGAAGGTTACTCTGAGCTGCCTGATAGCTTAAAGTTCAAGAGCTACAAGGTCTGGCCCAGTCCCTAGATTTGCAAGCTCAAGGGCAAGAGGACAGATGCAGGCCCCCGTATCACATGTCTGCTTAAAACATATACATCAGAATTTGAAGTCAAAGTGATTTAAATCATGCTGAAATTTTAATAATTTGAATTTTTATTTTTTAATTTCAATAGTTTATCACTTTTTTAGTAATCTCTACACCCAACGTGGGACTCGAACGCACGACCCCCAGATCAAGAGTCACATGCTCTTCCTACTGAGCCAGCCAGGCACCTCACTAATTTGAAACTTTTTTTTTCTTAAAGATTTTATTTATTTGAGAGAGAGAGAGTGAGAGAGAACATGAGAGGGGAGAGGGTCAGAGGGAGAAGCAGACTCCCCGCTGAGCGGGGAGCCCGATGTGGGACTACAGTCCTGGGACTCCAGGATCATGACCTGAGCTGAAGGCAGTCGCTTAACCAACTGAGCCACCCAGGCGCCCAATTTGAAATTTTCATTAAGGGACGCCTGGGTGGCTCAGTCGGTTAAGTGTCTGCCTTTGGCTCACGTCATGATCCCAGGGTCCTGGGAGCAGGGAGCCTGCTTTTCCCTCTCCCCCTACCGCTCCCCCTGCTTTGTGCTCTCTCTCTGACAAATAAATTTTATTTTTTTTTAAAGATTTTATTTATTTGAGAGAGAGAATATGAGAGAGAGAGCACATGAGAGGGGGAGGGTCAGAGGGAGAAGCAGACTCCCCGCCGAGCAGGGAGCCTGATGCGGGACTCGATCCAGGGACTCCAGGATCATGACCTGAGCCGAAGGCAGTCGCTTAACCGACTGAGCCACCCAGGCGCCCTCTCTCTGACAAATAAATTTTAAAAAATAAAATAAAATATGAAACTTTAATTAAATCTTGTCAAATGTTTTTATAAATATATAACTTTTTGCATTATTAGTGTCCAATGTCCATCTAAGCTCCACTGTGGAGAACTAATACCATGCTTCCTGTATGTCAAGAGTTTATGGGGCACCTGGGTGGTTCAGTCAGTTAAGCATCCGAACTCATGGTTTCAGCTCAGGTCATGATCTCAGGGTTGTGGGATCGAACCCCGAGTCAGGCTCTGTGCTTGGCCAGGAGTCTGATTGAAGATTCTCTCCTCCCTCTGTCCCTCCCTCTACTCTCTCTCTAATAAATAAATCTTTTTTAAAAAAGACTATCTGGGCACCTGGGTGGCTCAGTCAGTTAAGCGTCTGCCTCCGGGTCCTGGGATGGAGCCCTGCATCGGGCTCCCTGCTCAGCGGAGAGTCTGCCTCTCCCTCTCCCTCTGACCCCTCCTCCCTGCTTGTGCTCTTTCTGTCTCAAATAAATAAAATATTTAAAAAGAAAAAAAGAGTGTATGTTTATAGATATGCGGACGTATAGACTTAAGAGTAATATTAATTTTTTAATGTTTCATGGTTTTCCTTAGCCACCATGCAGTACCTCTGGAACCACCATTTGGAACACAGAGAGAAACAAGAATAGGGGCCCACAGCACCAGTGGGAAATGATACTTGGTTACCCGTGAATCTCTTGCATTCATGCTATCTGCAAGGGTTTGATGCGTTAACTTGTCTTTTCTTTCTCTTAAGCCTCTACTGCTCAAATTCCCCCCTTACTCCAAAGTAGTGGCCATCTCCAAGATCCAAGGAGGCACAACCCACAAACCTTCATGACATCCATAAATAGTCGCCTTTTGTTTTGAGAACACAGCGCAAGCGTGGTGCAGAAGTATTTCCCTGGGGCCTCAACAGTATTAGTCATGCAAGTAGCTGTTCCAAGAAGGGCACCGTTCGGGGTTCAGGACTAGGCCGGCACTGACCACTGCATCCCCAGGTGGAGGTGCCCATGCAATCTCTACCATGTGCTTTCTGTGTGTTCTTATGGTAATATGGCACCTTCCAAAGCATGGAGCCCAGGCCAGGGCCCTCTGGCCCAGGTCCAAGGGCAATATTGGATTAGGAGCTCCCTTTGCTGCCTGGAGCAGCCCAGCCCACGTTGTGGGCCCATCCAGGACACTGCAGTAAAAGAATGTGGCCAAGAATGCTTCTGGCCGGGTGCCTGGGTGGCTCAGTTGGTTAAGCGACTGCCTTCGGCTCAGGTCATGATCCTGGAGTCCCGGGATCGAGTCCCACATGGGGCTCCCTGCTCAGCGGGGAGTCTGCTTCTCCCTCTGACCCTCCCTCCTCTCATGCTCTCTCTCTCTCTCTCATTCTCTCTCTCGAATAAATAAATAAAATCTTTAAAAAAAAAAAAAGAATGCTTCTGGCCAATCCCATGCTTCACCGGACATGCGCACTTTGGAGCAATTGGCCAGAGGCATTACCACGGGCAGAGGCGGCCTGACCTGCGGCAATGCTGATCTGCGGGAAAACAGGCTCCATCCCAGACAGGCTCTACAGCCTCTTTCGTGGAGAGCCCTGGCTGCTTACCTAACCTCACTGAAGCCAGGAAACACTGGCCATGTGCAAGATCCTCTGGCCCTGGGTTGGGGTGGAGGGCACTGGGAAGCAGTTCCGTGCGGGAAGCTGGCTTGATGGGAACCCAGGGGACCAGGCTGAGGAAGCAGGTGCTCCCACAGCCATGGAGAGCTAAATAGGCACAAGCCTCATTCACAAGATTTCTGGGAAAAGACCATAGATGAGCGGGTGAGGTGGTCAATGTCTTCCATTCCTCCTTTTCACAGCCAAAATGTCCTCAGATGGAGGGCAGAGGAAAACAGGGAACAGAGCCACAAGTATACATGGGCAAAGTTCAGACTACAGGAAACCCTCCAGGACAAAATGCCTCAGGGCCTTCAACAGTTAGATTGTAAGGAAAAGAAAGAAATGGAAGGGGTGGGGGGATAGGTTAAAAGTGACTTAGAAGACATTTGAATAAAAGTTTTTAAAAGGCAAGCTAAAAAAATTTTTTTTTAAGGCAAGCTAAACTATAGTATGTAGGAATGTACCACTGGATGATAAAACTATTGCTCTTTGTGATTAGCAGAGAAGTCAGGGTCACGGTTACGTGGGGGGAAGGGGGGTGGTATGGTTTGGATGGGAAACATGAAGAGGTTTCTAGGGTGTCTGGCAAAGCTCTATTTCTTGACCTGGTTGGCGGTGACAAGGATGTTTGGCTTAAAATAAGTCATTGAGTCATACATTTGTTTTGTTGTATCTGTGTTTTATTTTACAGTAAAAAGGGTTTTGCTTTTTAAAAAAAATCTCCCCTTGAGGGGCACCTGGGTGGTTCAGTCAGTTAAGCGTCCAACTCTTGATTTCGGCTCAGGTCATGATCTCAGGGTCGTGGGATCGAGCCCCATGTCGGGCTCCGCGCTGAGCGCAGAACCTGCTTGAGATTCTCTCTCTCCCTCTGCCCCTTTCCCTTCTCACGTACTCTCTCTCTCTTTAAATAAATAAATAAAAGTTATTTTAAAAATAAATAAAAAATCTCCCCTTGAATATTAGTTTGCTATATAATCCATGAGGACTTTGTTTTGGTGTTCTTAGGACCCAGAAACCTTCAGTATAGTTTTAAAATTTCCATTTCTCTGGTATCTGTTGTGGCCACACCATTCATGCAGATGTTTTCCAGATGTCGATCATATGTTCTGGCTATTTTGAGTGAGCCCTGATTTTAAAGAGTCTATCTGCTTGTCATTACAAATCATCATTTCCCCTGAAATTCTAGGATCCTGATGAATTATATCTAAATGAATGAAATCATTAAGCATTTTTTTGAGATGGCAGGGTTGGAAAAAAAAAAAACAGCACCTCACAATTATTCACACAGTTGAGCTCACAGTGGCCCATAGTCAGCTGAGGGAAGACTGTGTGTGCAGCACATTCTGGTCAGAATGCCTGACTGAGGACAAGGAGCCAGACAGAACAAGAGAATAGTGGCAAATATTTCCAGACTCTTCCCTGAGCAATGTCCACCTCCTTGAGGTACAGTGGTTGATATCCAAGGGACCAAAGATGGTACACAGATTTCTACTGAAGTAAGAAGGGCTGGAGGGTAGGCCTGGTTCAACCACCATGGGGGCCAAGGGTGGGAAAGTAAGGTCAGTGGGCAAGTCTCCAGGCTAGAAGCAGAGACAGAAACAGGGGCAAGGCCAGGGGGCAGGAGATAAACAGAACAGGAGCAGGACTGTGTGTGGAAGTGGTGGCTTTCTTTGCTGGCCACCCATCTTACGGGAGATGGTAAGATGACCTGATTTATGGGCAGCCCCTACCCTTCTGCCCTCTCCCACCTAGGCAGCTGGGCAGGGCAAGGCAGAATCAAGGCTGCTCCAAATTCATCTGAGGAAAGAACTTTATCTTTTCCTGAGAAGGCAGGCAGGTTTCTTCAGGTGCTTCTGGTCTACTTCCTCTCCCCACAGGACATATTAACTCGAGCTGGCCAGGGTCTCTGCCACAACCTAATACCTCCTCCCCTGTGTCCTCCAGTTCCCCATCTCTAGTGGCTAGACTGTTGTCGTGGGAGGTATGGAAATCCCCAGAACCCGTGAACACATGATCTTACACAGCAAAAGGAACTTTGCGGATGTGATCAAGTTGAGGATCTCACGATGGGGGCGCCTGGGTGGCTCAAACGTTACGCGTCTGCCTTCAGCTCAGGTCATGATCCCAGCGTCCTGGGATCGAGCCCCGCATCAGGCTCTCTGCTCAGTTGGAAGCCTGCTTCTCCCTCTCCCACTGCCCCTGCTTATGTTCCCTCTCTCTCTGTGTCTCTCTCTCTCAAATAAATAAAATCTTAAAAAAAAAAAAGGATCTCACGATGGGGAGATCAGCCTGGATTACCCAGGGGGGCCCAATGTGAGCCCAAGGGTCCTTCTAAGAGGGAAGCAAGAGGGTCAAAGTAAGAGAAGGTGATGTGGGGATGGAAGCAGAGGTCAAAAACAGAAAGAGAGGGATTGGAAGATGCTCCGTTGAAGGCCATGAAGATGGAGGGAGGGGCCATAAGCCAAAGAATGTGGGTAGCCTGTAGCTGGAAAAAACAAGGAAATGCATTCTCCCCTCTAGTGTCCTGAAGGAACACAGCCAACACCTCGATGTCTGGACTTTTATTTTCCAAACTGTAAGATGATAAATGGGTGTTGTTCTAAGTCACTGAGTTTGTGGAAATCTGTTAGAGCAGCAATAGGAA
Organism: Eumetopias jubatus; assembly: GCF_037043125.1. NCBI lineage: Eukaryota > Metazoa > Chordata > Mammalia > Carnivora > Otariidae > Eumetopias > Eumetopias jubatus. The sequence goes on from NW_028274817.1 coordinate 91,245,875, forward strand.
ACTAACACAGGAAGGAATAGGCCAGGCTCTCAATGAGCCAGCCAAGGCAGAAAGCGGTAGAAGATGCTGTTGGGTGCTTGGACGGGGTCACCAACAGTGGAATTCCACGGGGCTGAAAAAACCTGTCAGCTTGCATGGGACAAGAAAGTGCACTTCAATTTTTCAACAGGGGTAGCTGAAGCCGTGGGAGAAGAAGGACAGTCTCAGGCTGTTTTCTCTGATTGTCTCTCTTGGAGCCAATGTCTGTCAGCCCATGCCATGTATGCCTCTTTCCCACAGTGTAGAGTATCCCACTAAATTTGACAGGGTCTCTGTCCTACTGGGGCAAGGGGAAGTCTTGCTAGATATGAACAGGCAGCTAACATTATGGTGAGGCTCAGAGGCAATAGGGATGAACGCTCTAATGACCAAGGGACGGAATGTTCTGGGTAGAGGGAGGCATATTTACAGGTTACCCGTTTACCTGGATGATGAGTTAGCATGGGGCCACTTGAGTCATTCAGTCTGTCTGTGGGGGATGAATTAGAAAGCTGGGTGACTGTGGCCCAGGGACAGAAACTCTGGAAGCTTCAGTTCCCTCATCTGTGAAATGGGCTGAACACAGTACCTACCTCATAGGGTTATAACTAGGCTTAAGGCGATAATCTCTGTGAAACACTTAGTGCAGTGCCTGGCGCACAGAAAGTATTCAGAGAAGGGCACAGTTATGTAAAAACTGCAGCCCAGATTAGAAATCAGATAGAGGGAGGCCTGTGAAGGTGGAAAGGCTCTTTGATAAACAGGGCAAATGGAGGTCTGACGAGTGCGGGTACTGAGGTGTGTCCGATCAAGCTGTGACAAGTGGGATGGGGTGGGTCCATCAGGAAGCCCAGCAGGCGGCTCCCCGTGGATGCTCAGTAGTCAAGAGTGGGTGTCCAAGCCTGTTCTCAGCCAGGGCACATGCGTGTAGGGGGGGTGATGGAGCACACCCCCAAGGGCAGGCCTTGGGACCCAACAAGCCACTGCATCCTTGTTCCTATAACACAGGACATGTCTCTGCCCTGGTGAAAAGTGGTCAGGCAGTCCAGCACTAGGGGGGTCGGATCCTGGGGCCAAGCCAGACCAGACACCTAGAGGACACAGGTAAAGCAAAGAGAGCTGGGAACGAAGCCAAGCACAGTGAGCCCCATGAGCGCCAGGCCTGAGGTGGCCAAGACCATTTGAGGAGACCGAAGGGCAAAAGCAGGACTGAACCCAAGAGAGAAAACCCAGCACCAGGAGCTGGAATGCAGAGAGACAAAGCCCAGTGCAAGGCTGGGAAGGGTTGAGCAACTCACCAACCGGAGGCCTGAGCACCCATGGAATGTTCCACGGTTTTCCATGCTGGGGCATGCCTGAATCAGAGGGGCTAACTTTGTCATCAGTTCCAGGCTCTTTGAAGAGTGTGAGGGAACATTTAAATGCAATTTTTAATCTTGGTGTCAAAATGAGTGCAAAAGACATGAGAAGAACATGTAATTTTACAAAGTTGACCTCATATCATGTGTACTCAGTAGAAAAGTGGCGTAAACGTTCTTTACAGTGGGAAATCGGACTTTAGGACACCACCAAAGAATCATCAGTTCCCCACTCGTTCTACAGCTTCTATTATGTTTATCAAGAACATTTTCATAAAATGTTTCTGGTAAGGGCGCCTGGGTGGCTCAGTTGGTTAAGCGACTGCCTTCGGCTCAGGTCATGATCCTGGAGTCCTGGGATCGAGTCCCACATCGGGCTCCCTGCTCAGCGGGGAGTCTGCTTCTCCCTCTGACCCTCTTCCCTCTCGTGCTCTCTATCTCTCATTCTCTCTCTCAAATAAATAAATAAAATCTTTAAAAAAAAAATGTTTCTGGTAAAATGCAAGAGTCCTTTTATAGTGAGAAAAAACAGTCCTCTTTGAAATGGATCACCACCCCCGTCCCTAACACGGCCATGATTGCAGATCGTAGTACACAGAAATTTTCACAAAGTTAAAGCCTACATTTTTCATCAGCACCAACAAAAAGTAGAACAGGTGGAAAAGGTTTGTTCCACAGCCTCATAAGAATGAGCCAATGGCACCGGGTGAAGCTTTATCTCATAGGTAGATTTATCGAAATTCCAACAAAAGAGTTGTCCCTACTATTACTAAAATATCTCATGGAAACACTACAGTTAATGTGAAAGCTCTTGGAACTTTACATTCTACCGTGGAAGGTGACTGATTAAGCAACTGTTTTCATTGCTATGAGCCATAAAAAACATGCTACCAAGACTACTGGCATGTTTACTCAAAATACAAATACTGACTTTGGAGAAGCAAAACTTATAAAGTTGTAGCAGAGTTTAGAAGAGAGAAAAACTTCTGAAATTTTATAGCTTCTTCAGGAGATGATTGCTAATGATAGTATAGGCAAACCTTGAGAGCATCTATTGATTATTCTAATTTTTTTTTTACTTTTTTTTTTTTTTTAAGTAATCTCTACACCAATGTGGGGCTGGAACTCAGAACCCCAAGATCAAGAGTTGTATGCTCTCCCAACCGAGCCAACCAGGCACTTTGACTATAATTCTTTCAATAGGGAGGAGGGGAGAGTCCTGAATGGGATAATCTGAAAAAAGCATGGAATCCTTGAAAAATCCCTTCCTCTTCTATATCATAGTGTGGCCTCATCCTTCTACTATCTCTCAATGAAAACAGTAGTCAAAAGGAACATTATCTCCAAATCAGGAATGACTGAATGTACCTAAAAGTGCTCATCATGAGAAAATAAGAATATTGATCCTTCCACGTCTAAGGAAGTAAGATTTTTTTTTTTTTTGATTATCCAATTTGAGGAATGTGAAGAGTAACTGACAAATGAAACTATAAAGCCTCTCTTAAGAATTCAAATCAGTTACTCAGAGACAGGCCAAAAAATGTTTCAAATTTTAAAGAAGAATAAATAATTGTTGAGCAAGCTGAGTTCTTCAAACAAGTACATGTAGACCCAAATGAAAATTGCAGGAGACTATTGCCAATGGCAGTTTAAGGAACTACCCATCACTCAATGTTCCCAACCTGTATGATCTTGTTGTAAAGTCCATAAAGCCAAAAACTAAGTTTTTCTTGTTTAAGAAAAATACTCAATACCTGGAATAGTGTCTAGAATTTGGTAGAGCCTCAATAAATATTCATACATTTTAAAAATAGGTGAATAAAAAATCAAGGCAATTATAAACTCCAGGGAAAAATGAAGGCGTGGAAGACATTATTTGCTGCCTCCCCAGCAGCCTTCCCTCCTTCTTCTTTGCTAATGGAACTCTGATTTCAATTAAGTATATGTCAGTTACATCTACTTCAAGAGTGTTGGGACTCCTGTCTTCCCCAGAGAGAGAATCCTGATTAGCCCAATCATGGTAATTTATTCCCTTTGATGGTGACTGGTTTACTAATGAACAGGTGACACAATACTGGTCAATGAAACCTGAGAGGTCTGCTGTGACATTCCTAAGAGACTTCTCACTCTTAAGAAAAGGATAGGAATGGATACAAAATTAATATACAGAAATCTATTGCACTTCTATATACTAATAATGAAGTGGCAGAAAGATAAAGAAAGAAAACAATCCCATTCACAATTGCACCAAAAAAAACAAATGCATGGGGTGTCTGGGTAGCTCAGTCCTTCGGCTGCCTTCGACTTGGGTCATGGTCCTGGAGTGCCGGGGGAGCCCTGAATCAGGCTCCCTGCTCAGCGGGGAGTCTGCTTCTCTCTCTGCCCCTCCCCACCCCTCGTGCTCTCTCTCTCAAATAAATAAAATCTTTTAAATAAATAAATACATAAATACATAAAATATCTGGGAATAAACTTAATCAAGGAGGTGAAAGACCTGTACTTTAAAAACTATAAAACACTGATGAAAGAAACTGAAGAGAACAGGGGCGCCTGGGTGGCTCGGTTGTTAAGCATCTGCCTTCGGCTCAGGTCATGATCTCAGGGTCCTGGGATCAAGCCCCACATCAAGCTCCTTGCTCGGCGGGAAGCCTGCTTCTCCCTCTCCCACTCCCCCTGCTTGTGTTCCTGCTCTCACTATGTCTCTCTCTGTCAAATAAATAAATACAATCCTTAAAAAAAAAAAAAAAAGAAATTGAAGAGAACATAAACAAATGGAAAGATATCCCATGCTCATGGATTGGGAGAACCAACATTGTTAAAATGTCCATACCACCCAAAGCAATCTACAGATTTAATGCAATCCCTACCAAAATACCAATATGTTTTTCACAGAACTAAAACAAATCATCCTAAAATTTGTATGCAACCACAAAAGACCCCAAAAGGCCAAAGCAATCTTGAAAAAGAACAAAACTAAAGATATCACAATCCCAGGTTTCAAGATAAATACAAAACTGTAGTGATCAAAACACAATAGGGGCAGTAGGGGCACCTGGGTGGCTCAGTCCGTTAAGCATCCGACTCTTGGTTTTGGCTTGGGTCATGATCTCAGGGTTCTAAGATTGAGCCCTGCACTGGGTTCCATGCTCAGTGGGGAGTCTGCTTGAGATTCTCTCTCTTGCTCCCTCTGCCCCTCCCCCATTCATGCCCTCCACTCTCTCTCAAATAAATATTTTTTAAAAGAAAAAGGCTGCCTGGGTGGCTCAGTCGTTAAGCGTCTGTCTTCGGCTCAGGTCATGATCCCAGGGACCTGGAATCGAGCCCCGCATCGGGCTCCCTGCTCGGCGGGAAGCCTGCTTCTCTGTCGGGAGCCATGAGCAACAAAGGGGTTAATCGGGTAGAGCAAAGGCTCCCTGATCCCTTTGAACCATGGCCACCTGACTCTTCTCCCTCTCCCACTCCCTCTGCTTGTGTTCCCTCTCTCACTGTCTGTCAAATAGTCTTTAAAAAAAAATAAAAAATGCCTTAAAATAAGCTTAAAAAAAAAAAAAACGCACCACAGTATGGTACTGGCACAAAAATGGACACACAGATCAATGAAACAGAATAGAGCCCAGAAATAAACCCATGACTATATGGTCAATTAGTCTCTGACAGAACAGGCAAGAATATGCAATGGGAAAAAGACAGTCTCTTCAACAAAATGGTGTTAGAAAAACTGGACAACTACCTGCAAAAGAATGAAACTGGACCACTTTCTTACACCATACGCAAAATAAACTCAAAATGGATTAAAGACCTAAATGTGAGACCTGAAATCATAAAATTCTTTTTTTTTAAATTTTATTTATTTATTTGTCAGAGAGAGAGACAGCACAAGCAGGGGGAGTGGCAGGTAGAGGGAGAAGCAGGCTCCCTGCTCAGCAGGAAGCCCAACGCGGGGCTCAATCCCAGGACCCTGGGATCATGACCTAAGCCAAAGGCAAATGATTAACTGCCTGAGCCACCCAGGCATCCCGAAATCATAAAATTCTTAGAAGAAAACATAGCAGTAATCTCTTTGACATTAGCCATAGACTCACTTTTCTAGATATGTCTCCTTTGGCAAAGGAAACAAAAGCAAAATTAGACTACTAGGACTACATACAAATAAAAAGCTTTCACACAGTGAAGGAAACCATCCACAAAACAAAAAGACAACTCACTAAATGGGAGAAGATATTTGGAAATGACATCCGATAAGGGGTTAATATCCAAAATATATAAAGAACTTATACAACACAACACCAGAAAAACAAATAATCCAATTTTAAAATGGGCAGAGGACATGAACAGACATTTCTCCAAAGAAGACATACAGATGGCCAACTGACACACAAAAAGATGCTAAATATCACTCATCATCAGGAAAATGCAAACCAAAACCGCAGTAAGATATCACCTCACACCTGTCAGAATCTAGTATCAAAAAGACAAAAAACAACAGGTGTTGTCAGGGATGTGGAGAAAAAGGAACCCTTGTGCACTGTTGGTGGGAATGCAAACTGGTGAGTCCATGGTGGAAAACAGTATGGAGTTTCCTCAAAAAATTAAAAACAGATTTACCATACAATCCAGTAATTCCACTACTGGGTATTTATCCAAAGAATACAAAACACTAATTTGAAAAGATATATGCACCCCTATGTTTATTGCAGCATTATTTACAATAGCCAAGATAAAAAAGCAACCCAAGTGTTCATCAGTAGATAAATAGATAAGGAAGATGTGCTATATATATACACAATAGACTATGACTCGTCCATAAAAAGAATAAAATCTTGGGGCACCTGGGTGGCTCAGTCAGTTGAGCGTCTGCCTTCGGCTCAGGTCATGATCCTGGGGTCCTCGGATCGAGCCCCGCATCGGGCTCCCTGCTCAGCGGGAAGCCTGCTTCTCCCTCTGCCTCTCCCCCACCCCAGCTTGTGCACTCTCTCTCTCTCTCTCTCTCGAATAGATAAAAAATAAAATCTTAAAAAAAAAAGAAAATCTTGTCATTTGCAACAACATCCAGAAGGCATAATGCTAAGTGAGATTAAGTCAGTCAGAGAAAGACAAATACCATATGATTTCACTCATATGTGGAATTTAAGAAACAAAACACATGAACAAGAAAAAAAGGAGATAAACAAAAAAACAGACTCTTAAATACGGAGAACAAACTGATGGTTGCCAAAGCAGAGGTGGGTGGGGGGGATGGGGGAAACAGGTGAAGGGGATGGAGAGCACACTTACCGTGATGAGCGCCGAGTAATGTAGAGAATTGTTGAATCAGTATATTGCACACCTGAACCAAATATAACACTGTATTTTAAAAATACTGGAATAAAAAAGAAAGAGAGAGGAAGACAGGACATTCTCTTTTTCTTTCTTTTTAACCATTTTATTTTTTTAAGTAATCTCTACACCCAACATGGTGCTCAAACTTACAACCCCAAGATCAAGAGCCGCACGCTCTACCAACTGAGCCAAACAGGTGCCCCCACAATGTTCTCTCTTTAATCCAGCTGATGCTCTGTGATCCTTGATGCTGCAGCCCTCTTGTGACCATGAAGAAAAAAGCCAAAGGACTAAAGCCAACAATTAAGGATAACACAGCAGAAAGGTGGAAAGGGCTTGGATCTTTGCTGGTATCATGGAATCAGTGAATTAACCAACCTGGAAGTCCCTAGCTCTGCACTTCTTAAATGAGATGACAAACCCCAACATTGTTTAAGCCATTTTAAATCGAGTCTTCTGTCACTCGCAGACAAAACACCCTCATGGGCACACGCTGTTGGCTGGCTACCCATTCCCAACCTTCTTTTCCATCATAAAGGGTGAAAATGCCAGATACTTACTTTCCCAGCTTCCCTTACAGCTGGTAGCTCATGTGACCTAGTTCCGGCCCACGAGACATAAAGGCAAGTTCACCTCAAACTACAGTCCCCGCCCCCACCACCACCCCAGTCAAAATAAAAAAAGAGGCACAGGAGGAAAATTTTCGTTTTCTTCCTGAATGATGTAGTATGAACATGGGACTCTCTGAGCCATGTCAACCATCTTGTTACTGTTCGGAGCAAAACTGAATATGAAGACCAGGACACAGATTGGCAGAGTGGAAGCGGGGAAGGAACTGGGTTCTGATGACATTGGAAAGCCTCTGAACCAACCCTTGGCCCGCCTACTGCATGCTCATTAAGAAAGCAGGAAAGAGGGGCGCCTGCCTGGCTCACTCAGGAGAGCATGCAACTCTTGGTCTTGAGAAGGTGAGTTCAAGCCCTGTGTTGGGCGTGGAGAAGAAAAGAGAAGGGAAGAGAAGAGAAGAAAGAGCCTTATGGTTTAAGCCACTGCTGATAAGATGGATCTTCTGTTGCTTACGGCTTCCTTACTGATATACCCGCATTTATAAAACTGCTGCTTAAGAAAGGAATTGTGGCTGTTGAGCATGATCTACCTCAGCAGTAAGCATTTGTGCGGTCAGAATAATAATATAAATGCAAATTTATATTTTGCATATAAATCACAAAATAGCCCTGTTGAGGGAGGAAAAGAAGGGGAAAATGGGACCAGGGTAAGAGAAAAGTCCCTGTCTTCATCACCATGACAGGAAGTCACAAATGATATCTAAACTTAAAAAATTAAACAGAGTGGTTTACGTGTATATTAATTAGGGGGGCCTGGCTGGCTCGGTCAGTAGAATATGAGACTCCTGATCTAGGGATTTTAAATTCAAGCCCCACATTGGGTGTAGAGATTACTTAAAAAAATAAAATCTTTTTTAAAAACTGTATTAATTAGAAATATGGAGAAATATATGAGAAAGACAAAGGGCTGAAAATATCTCCTTTGGAAGAGAAGTGAAGGAGGTAGGGAAGGCCGGGGCAGGGTGATTGCCCTGATTCATCATGAAACTCTCAGTTCCACTTAACTCTTTGAAAAAATGAACACATTTGGGTGGCGCATGGGTGGCTCAGTCAGTTAAGCGTCTGCCTTCGGCTCAGGTCATGATCCCAGGGGTCCTGGGATCGAGCCCCACATCGGGATCCATGCTCAGCAGGGAGCCTGCTTCTCCCTCTCCCTTGCCCCTCTCCCCACTCATTCTCTCTCTCAAATAAATAAATAAAATCTTAAAGAAAAAAAAAAGGAAAGAAAGAAAAAATGAACACATTCGGGCACCTGGGTGGCTCAGTCGGTTAAGCGTCTGACTCTTGATCTCAACTCAGGTCTTGATCTCAGAGTCACGAGTTCAAGCCCCACGTTGGGCTCCACACTGGGCTCCACACTGGGCATGGAACCTACTTTAAAAAAAAAAGAAAGAAAATGAACACATTCTTTGATAAAATCTTAATTTCAAATCAAATCAAATTTAAAAAATATTATGGGTTTGGAGACAAATTTCACTAATTAAGCCAAGCCAAAGAGAAACAAACTAACAGAAAAAAATGATCACATGATAGATTACTAACATGCTCTAATATCATTTACTAATTATAAAAATGGCAGCATCAGGCTGGCTCGGTCAGAAGAGCATACAACTCTTGACCTCAGGGTTGTAAGTCCGAACCCCATGTTGGGCATAGAGATTACTTTAAAAAAAATTATAAAAATGGATTGAAGTTATAAAGACAGGGCTATTTGAGGTGTATGGTGACATATATTTATAATGAACATAGGAAATGTGGAGAGGAAGCCTGAAATTTTTAACTTCCAGTTCAAGGTATCAATTTATCAGTTTCTAGTTTTATGCATACCACATGTTCAGTCTTATACTTGAATCTCCTTGGATCCCTGCAGTAAAAGCTCAACATCCCAGCTGGGAAGCCAAGATTAACCAACAAACATAAAGCATAGAATGGCACAAGAAAAGAGTCGAGAGGAGTTGAGGAGCATGCTTTAGTATGGCATTAGTAATGTGGGTTTGAATTCTGGGCCGTAAAGAATGAATGATGTTTCAGAAGGCTGAAGTAGAAGGGTGGGGTTCCAGGTAAAATAAATAGGACAAACAAAGTCATTAAGGTAGGAGGGAGTGGGTGAAAAAAAAAAGGTAGGAAATATCCTCAACATATAAAGAGCTCCTCTAATTTAAAAAAAAAAAGGGGGGGACACCTGGGTGGCTCAGTCAGTTAAGCATCTGCCTTCAGCTCAGGTCACGATCCCAGAATCCTAGGATCAAGCCCTGCGTTGAGCTCCTTGCTCATCGGGGAACCTACTTCTCCCTCTACCTGCCATTCTCCCTGCTTGTGCTCTCTGACAAATGAACAAATAAAATCTTTAAAAAAAAAAAAAAGAGGGGCGCCTGGGTGGCTCAATCATTAAGCGTCTGCCTTCGGCTCAAGTCATGATCCCAGGGTCCTGGGATCGAGCCCCACATCGGGCTCCCTGCTCCACGGGAAGCCTGCTTCTCCCTCTCCCACTCACCCTGCTTGTGTTCCCTCTTTTGCTGTCTCTCTCTCTCTGTCAAATAAATAAATAAAATCTTTAAAAAAAAAAAAAGGAAAAGAAAAAGACCAAGAACGCAGTAGAAAAAGGGGCAAAGAACATAAGCAGATAGCATTCATCCAAAAAAAAAACGGAAATGGATCTTAAATATATGAAAATATTTGCGGGGCACTGGGGTGGCTCAGTCAAACCTCAAATCCTGATTTCAGCTCAGGTCATGATCTCAGGGTCACGAGATCGAGCCCTCCCCTCCCCCATCAGTTTCCATGCTGAGCTTGGAGCCTGCTTAAGATTCTCTCTCTCCAGTATGCCTGGGTGGCTCAGTCGGTTAAGCGTCTGCCTTCGGCTCGGGTCATGATCCCAGGGTCCTGGGATCCAGTCCTGCATCGGGCTCCTTGCTCAGCAGGGAGCCTGCTTCTCCCTCTGCCTGCCATTCCCCCTGCTTGTGCTTGCTCTCTCTCTCTCTCTGAAAAATAAATATTTTTTAAAAAAAGATTCCCTCCCTCCTTCTTCCTCTTCCTTTGCCCTTCCCCCAACTTCCATGTGTTCATGTGCACGAGTTCTCTAAAAAAAAAAAAAGAAAATGCTCACAAGCATAGTAAAAGAAATATCCAATAAATTCCATTCTCATCACTCACACTGGCAAAGATCAAAAAGTTTCATTACACTATGTGTGACAGGCAGAATTCTAAGATGATCCCCCAAATTCCCACCCCTTGGTGTACACACAACTTCTCCCCTTTCAGTCCTACAACCATAAGGAACTGAAATTCACCAAAAACAAGCCTGGAAGCAGATATCTCCCTAGAGTCTCCAGACAAGAACTCAGTCAGCCGACACCTCGATTTTAACCTTGCAATACCCTCAGCAGACAACCCAGTCATGCTGTGCCAGACTTGTGACCTACAGAACCGTGAGCTAATAAACGGGTGTTGTTTTAAGCCACTGAGTTTGAGGTAATTTGTTATGCAGCCATAGAAAACTAATACGCTGTGTTTAAAAGGGTGTGGAGAAACGGCTGTGTGCATTTATTGCTGGTTGGCGTGTAAATTCGCATGCCCTCCATAGAGGGCAAATTGGCAATATCTATGAAAATTAAAGTTGCTCATCCCTTTGACTCAGCAACTCCTCCTTTAAGAAGTCATCCTACAGATACACTCACACTTGTGCAAGGTGATCTGTAAACAAAGATATACATTGCAGCCTTGTCTGTAACAGCAAATGGCTGTCTGCAACCTACGTATCTATCAATAGTAGGCTAGCCAAATACAGGAGGTATGGCTCCCCAAATGGGACCCCTCCAGTTACCCTGATATTGAAAGACCTCCAGGAATGACTTTCAGGTAAAAATGTAAGGTTTAGATGGTGTAGAGAATGCTACTATTTATATGCAGCCAAAAAAAGAAAAATATAACCATATATAACCATATATCAACATATACATTGATAAATGCATAGGATATTTCTGGAAGGTACATAAGAAACTGGTCACAGGGGTTACCTTTGGGGAAGTGATCCACCGACCAGAGGACAGAAGGAGTCCTCTGTGTCCATGTTAACTGTGTCCATGTTACCTTGTTGTCTTTCCAGAACAAAGAAGGTGTATTACCAGTTCCGAAAAATAAACACAAACAAAAGAACAAGATTAGCTCTGCCTCTGTGGGTACTTGAAGAGAATAAAACTACACTGCTTTAAAGGCAGGAAGGAGAAGGAAAGAAGAGAGGGAGAAAACTAGAAAGCGCCAAGGCGAGACAGTGCTGCTCGCCCTCTGTTCAACTGATTTTATCTCCGTGGTATCAACGCTATGGTTCAGGCAAAGGTCCACTTGTAAGTGGGCACAGAGACGTGCTCTGTGAGAAAGACGCCCCGCCATTTCCTTGTGTTGACTGGGCACCATCTGGCTCCCAGCAAGTGCCCCATAAATACTTACTGCGGGATTAAGCTAGCGCCTGATTGCTGCTTTATCTGTGTTCTTTCCTTCGAAAGTTAGGGTGCAAATGCGGTTTTGTTCCTATGTTCGTCGAAGATTTCTCTTTCTTTTAAAGATTTTATTTTTAGGTCATCTTTACACCCACCACGGGGCTCCAGCTCACAACGCCGAGATCAAGAGCCGCATGCTCTGTGGACTGAGCCAGCCTGGAGCCCCCCTCGAAGGCTTCTAAAAACTTTTGCTAAAACGGCTGCTTTTCAACATTTGATGTTGTCTTTTTTTTTCCCAGGGGGCGCTAGCGGGGCTAGAAGGCCGGGTACAGGGTTTGCTCACGATGAACCCGTGAACCGATTTTGAAACCGGGTTAGGATTGGACGGAAAACGGCAAGCGGCGTTGAGGCTGCGGAAAGGCAGGAAGCCCACCCCGAGCCCGGCGGCGCGGGAGATCCGGCCCCGCCCACCCTGGCAACTCGCACTTGCGCCCCCTGCAGGCTGGAGGTTCTACTTGCAACTCTCCATGGTTTCTCACACCCACAACCCTTTCCACCCGTGGGCGGGCCCCTCCGCCTGGAGCCCAAGCCCTTCTCAATCTTCTTCGCCTGATCAACTCAGGCTTCTCATCTGACTCGGTTCAAGGCTTTTTGTCTGTTGAAACTTGTAAGGTTTCTGGTTTGGGGGCCCCTTCTCTGGGCTCCCATAGCTCCCCCAATTCACATCCCTGTTGTCTTAGGTTGCCCTCCCCCCAAAGCAAACCCTGAGAGGATTTGGAGGCAAGTAGCTTATTTGAGAGGTGACCCCAGGAATCACAAGTGATTTCCTTCCTTTAAAGAACTGTAGTTTTAGGGGCGCCTGGGTGGCTCAGTAGGTTAAGCATCCGACTCTTGATTTTGATTCAGGTGATCTCAAAGTCTTGAGATCAAGCCCTGCCTCAGGGTTCATGCTCAGGGAGGAGTCTGCTTCTCTCCCCCTCCTTCTCCCTCTCCCCCGCTGCCCCTCCCCCCTCCCTGCTCACTCTCTCCAGTGCGCGCGCGCTCTCTCTCTCTCTCTCTCTTTCTCAAATAAATAAATAAATCTTTTTTTAAAAAAGAATTATAGTTTTATTCTTTTCAAATAGGGAAAGTGAGACATAGAGGGAAGCCAATAAAGGTTGTGTTTATGGGTTGATTAGCACCCTGGGCAACTGGGGCTCAGGCCTGCTAGGGATCGTCTGAGAGGCGGGGGACACGCCTCCAAACTATCACACTGGAGGACCGGGAGGCTGGGATATTTCTCTACCAACTCCCGTGCCCTTTTGCTAACCCCCACCCACAATTCCGGTTGTCTCTACAGTTTCTCAGGCTGAGAAACTGAGAGGCAGGCCTCTAGGTAGAGTGCTCACCCACCTACCACAGCTGCAGGTGAGCTCAGGGGGCTCAGGGGAGATGGGGCAGGCCATCCAAGCACCCTGCAGCACCTAACCTAACACTTTCACACGGAATGGTAAATTGGTTTTTATTTCCTCTCTCTTGGCCCCTATAGACTGTATTTTTCATCTCTGCACCCCCAGCTTCAAGCAGTACATTGCCATACATCTCATGCTTAAAAACTGTTTATTGAATGAACGAATACATGGATGAATGAATAATAAATAAAGGAGTGAATAAGCTTGGAGCTGATGTCAGTGAGTACTGAGGGAGAAGACTGATTTTCATCATGCTAGGATCAAAGTACAGCGGCTTTGAATGCCGGAATGTTGTCTACCTTAATAGTTTGAGGGAACAACTTTCACACGCAAAAACTGGCAAAAAACATAGGAGGTTCAAATCATTCGAAATCTCAAAACAACTTCAGGCACCTAGGCGGCTCAGTGGATTACGTGTCAGACTCTTGATTTCGGCTCAGGTCACGATCTCAGGGTCCTGGGATTGATTCCCGAGTCAGGCTCCATGTTCCGCGTGGAGTCGGCTTGTCCCTCTCTCTCTGCCCCTCCCCCTGCTTGCACTCACTCTCCCTCTCGCTCTCTCAAATAAATAAATCTTTTTTTTTAAAAAATCTCAAAACAACTTGGTAAATGAGACTGTATCCATATCTACCTTGTGTCACAGGGATGAACATATCCTATGAAAAACGTTTGTCGTTTCTGTAATTTCCAGGGGCAACTGAGAGTCTCAGGAAGTGACGGACTCATTATTCCCTCCTCAACCAGGGCCTTGAAAATCCATCCCCAACATTAAGGAGGGCATGTGATGAAATGAGCCCTGGGTATTATATAAGACTGATGAATCACTGACCTCTACCTCTGAAACCAATAATACATTATATGTTAATTAATTGAATTTAAATTTAAAAAAATATTTTAAAAATGTAAAAAAAAAAAGGAAATGCCTCCACTCAAAAAAAAAAGAAAGAAAGAAAGAAAAAAAGAAAGAAAGAAAGAAAATCCATCCCCAAACTTCTCTCTGTGTCCAAATGGAGGGGCTATTTCTTTTTCATCTCATTTTTCAGACCAAGTGCTATAGAAAATAACAATCGGGGCACCTGGGTGGCTCAGACGGTTAAGCCTCCGACTCTTGATTTTGGCTCAGGTCATGATCGCAGGGTAGTGAGATCAAGCCCCTCGTGGGGCTCCCCACTCAGCATGGAGTTGACTTGAGATTCTCTCTCTCCCTCTCCTTCTGCCCCTCCCCCCTCAAATAAATAAATAAATCTTTAAAAGAGAAAAAAGAAAGTAACAACCAAATCAAAACTAAAATTACCCCGGACAGGAGGAACAAGAAGCAGCAAGTCGTGTGGAAATCAGGGGTTGTGTGCCCAGCCACCGTCGTCCTCAGTTAATTGCCTGACACGCCCTCCTGGCCCAGTTTAGGGATCTGGACCGGGCAGGCCTGACCATGCAAGTGACCTGCCCACCCGCCTTTGGGCACTCCCACGGCCTCTGTCTCTCTGGCACTTGGAATTGGCCTCCCTGCCCAGGTTGCAACCATGGTAGTGGAAGGAAACAGTTGCTCCCTTGTCCTCTGGCCTACAGCCAGGACCCAGGCTCCCTGATGACGGGGAGTGCTCCCCTGGGCTACTGAAGGCCCTGACTCACCTCTCCCCCCATAATAGGTGTGGCTCCAGCAGGGACTCTACCAGTAAGGGCCTGGGTGGCCTCCCAAACAGGGACCTGTTTTCCTGTCAGCCTGAGATCCAACAGGAGCACAGGCCCCTCTGAAAAGAGCACATTCAAGGCCTGGAGAATTCAGCCTGCCCACCCTGAAATGTCAGGCAAGTAGGACGGCTCAGAGGCATACTAGGGACCCAGCTCCTACCACACGGATTAACCTAACTTGGCCGCCCCATGCAGTGGGCATGCACCAAGCACTTCCAGAACTGAACATCTGTCATTGAAGCTGTGGCCTCCCCCAGATTCTTCAACACAGCACTTTGCCAGATTTCCTGCCACACTTCTAGTCTCTTCAGGGACGGTCTTTTGTCCTCCCCTTGGCTGGGGGCACTCACAAGCTTCTGATCTAGTCTTCCCTAACTTAGGGGTCTCCTCACCCTCTTCGTCCGTGAGCTCACCAAGCTTGGATTCAAGGATCATTTCTTGAGAGTTCAAACTGTAGGTCACCTTGGCACCACTCTTTCTATATTTCCCAGGGCAGAACTTTCTAGGGGCTCAATTTATGTTGACTGCTAAATTTCTACCTATAGCCTGACTCCCTCTTCTTGGCCTAAATCCAGCCTGAACAGAAATTTCTGTCCAAGCCACGCAGCACAGGAAGGAAATCCTGGACAGCTACACTCCTCCCCGCTCTGTCTCTATCTATCTCATGCTGCTTTGCCAAGACGTTCCCATGTGGCCCCCAGTGTGTGTTTGGCGGCAGGGGGCAGTTCAGGACACAGTCTCCTCTCAGGGTCCCAAATGTGAATATGACCAAAGGCCTCCTGCTTCTGGCTTCCTGTTCAACTTCTCCAACTTTTCACCGTCTCTCTGGCCATAAGCCCAGAAAAGTAACCTTGGGACCCATTGCCATGCCTCTCCTGGCCCTGCCTCCATGTTTCTTCCCACAATTCCTGGGGACCAGATGGGACAAATGTTGGGCTTTCACTTCCTCTAGGTCATATCTTCCTATTCAAAAGCAACAGCCTGACCAATATTAATGGAAGGGGCATTGTCTCTCCATCACAGAAGAACTATTGTGATCTGAATTCTCCAGAATCGATTTTTTTGTATCGAGGTATAATTGACATACAACATTACATTAGTTTCAGGTGTGCAACCTAACGATTTGATATTTGTATGTGTTATGAAATGATCGCCACAATAAGTCTCGTTAACATCCATCACCATACATAGTTACAAAAATTTTTTTCTTGTGATAAGAACTTTTAAGATCTACTCTCTTGGCAACTCTCAAATATGCAATCCAGTATTATTAACTATAGTCACCATGCTGTTCATTACAGCACCATGACTTACTTATTTTATAACTGGAAGATTGTACCATTTCACCCACCCCCCACCTCTGGCAAACATCAATCTGTTCTTTATGAGCTTGTGTGTTTTGTTTGGTTTTTCAGATTCCACATATGAGTGAGATCATATGGTATTTGTCTTTCTCTGACTTATTGCACTCAGCATAATGCCCTCGATCCATCCATGTGGTTGTCGCCAATGGCAAGATTTCACTCTTTCTTATGGCTTAATGATATTCCCTTGTATATATGTACACCACATTTTCTTTGTCCCTTCATCCATTGATGGACACTTGGGTTGCTTCCACATGTTGGCTACTATAAATAATGCTGCAATAAACACGGAGGTACATGTATCTTTTCAAATTGGTGTTTTTGTTTTCCTCAGATAAATACCCAGAAGTGGGATTGCTGGATCCTATGGCAGTTCTGGTTTTAATTTTCTGAGGACCCTCTGCACTGTTTTCCAGAGTAGCCACACCAATTTACATTCCTAACAATGCACGAGGGTTCTTTTTTCTCCATATCCTCGCCAACGCTTGTTATTTCTTGTCTCTCTCTCTCTCTTTTTTAAAGATTTTATTTATTCATTTGACAGAGATAGATACAGCGAGTGAGGGAACACAAGCAGGGGGAGAGGCAGAGGGAGAAGCAGGCTTCCCACCCAGCAGGGGCCCGATGCGGGGCTCGATCCCAGGACCCTGGGATCATGACCTGAGTCGAAGGCAGACGCTTAACTGACTGAGCCACCCAGGCGCCTCTATTTCTTGTCTTTTTGACAATAGTCATCCTATCAGGAGTGAGGTGATATCCCACTGTGGTTTTGATTTGCATTTCCCTGACGATCAATGATGTTGAGCACCTTCTCATGTGTCTGTTGGCCATCTATATGCTTTCTTTGGAAAAATGTCTATTCAGCTCCTCTGCCCATTTTTTAATTGGATTGTTTGGGGGGTTGCTATTGAGTTGTATGAATTCCGTTTATTTTGGATACTAGCCCCTTATAAGATATGTGATTTGCAAATATTTTCCCCCATTCAGTAGGGCACCTTTTCATTTTGTTGACGGTTTCCTTTGTTGCACAGAAGCTTCTTAGTGCAATGTAGTCCCCCTTGTTTATTTTTGCTCAGAATTAATTTTTGAAATTGGTCCTCAAGAAATGTGGAAAAAAACCTTTCCTGCTGCCAACCAAATGGTCCTCAGACTGCCCAAGGAGAAGGTGGCCTATATAGAAATGCAACAGGGAAAAGCCCACTTGAATTCTTCCAAGTGTTCCCTCTGTTTCATCTGGATTTTCTCAGGTACTCATCAGGACAACCTATGGGGTAGTTACTAGGGTTATTTGAATTTTCCCGTTAGAAGAGTAAAGCACAGAGAGGTCACGTGACTCGCCCCCTGTCACGTGAGCCAATAGTGGGAGAGCTGGGATTGAAACTAGGGAAGCAGCCATGGTTCCTCCTTTCGTGTGCATGAGCGTGCAGGCTTCTCTCTGATTCTCCTCTTGCCCTCATTCTCCATCTCATATCAATTCCCTCTTTAAACCCTGAGTTTGATCTTTCCTCTCTAACACCCTGTCAAGCCCCTGGTGCAGACCCTCACGATTTTATTTCCTGATTCCTGCCCCAGCTTTTCAACCGGCCTTTGACTGCCGTTTTTATATAGATGGCAGATTATTCCTCCTAAAACTCTGCTTTCTTTGTGTCCTTATAACCCTCTTTGGCTCCACATCTCCCACCCCAGTGCTTCCTGGCTGGCACTCGAGGATCCCAGCCCACTCCTCCAAGCCTGTCTTCTCCAACACCCCCCAAGTTCACCCTCCAGGTCAGTTCAAACAGACCCCAAACCACACCATGCTCATTCCCACCCCCCAGATCTGTGCCAGGCCCATTCTCCTGCCTGGAATGTGGCCCCTCTGTCCATGTAAATGCTGCCCATTCTCCAAGGCTCAGTCCCCCCACCCCTCCCAGGCCACCTTGACCCAAACTGTCTTCTCTCTCCTGAACTTCTTACGTACTCTCCTCTAGGATCACACGGTTTGACACTGAAATTGTCCCCTAAGAGGCTCCCGTGTTTCCCCAGCTCTTTGGGGACATGTGTGATGCCACACACTTTGCAAACCACTCCCTTCCCGACATTTAGGGTACTAGGGTACTTTATAAAAAGGCAGATGCCCAGGTCCCATCTCAGACTTGCTAAACCAGAATCTCTGAAGGTGGGCCCAGGCATCTGTATTATTTTTGGTAATAGCGTAACCAAGGTGTAATTTACACACCATAAAATTCGCCTTTCTACACTGTACCAGTCAGTGGTTTGTAGCATATTCACGGAGTTTTGCGACCATCACCACTAGCTAATTTTACGTTTTCATCACCCCAAAAGGAAATTCCAAACCCATTAGCAGTCACTCCCCATTCTCTCCCCCCAGCTTCCTCCAGCTTCTGGCAACCACTAACTTACTTTCTGTCTCCGTGGATTTGCCTGTTCTGGACATCGCATGTATATGGAATCATTCAATACGTGGCCTCGTGTGTCTGGCTTCTTCACTCAGCATCATGTTCTCACGGTCTCTCTGTGATGTAGCAGGTGCCACTCCTTCCTTCCTTTTAATGGCTAAATCATATTTCCTTGCGCAGCTCGACCACATTCTGTTTATCCATGCATCCGTTAATGGACATTTGTGTTGTTTCCCCTTTGGGGCCATTGTGTTTAATGCCACTGTGAACGCCTGTGTGCAAGTTCTTCTGTGAACGTGTGTTCTCACTTCCCTTGGGTAGGTACCTAGGAGTGGAATTGCTGCGTCATAAGGGTAACTCTCTGCTTAATCCTTTGAGGCTCTGCCAAACTGTTTTCTACAGCAATCCCACCAGCAATGGATGAGGGTTCCAGTTTCCCCACATCCTTGACCTATGAATCTCTATCATGTTGCACAGGTGCGACCAAGTTTGAGCACCCTGCGCTAAGCTCTGGAAGTCCGACTTGTTTACCACTCTGAGGTGTGGGGTGGCCCAGGGTTGGATTCCCTTTCACAGAGAGCCCCAGGGTTGGGGATGGCGCGGATGGCGTGCTTACAAATGTGAGCATTGCCAAGAAAATAATCATGGCAGCCCCAGTGCTAAAACTCAAGGGCCAAGAAACTGAGTGCTTAGAGCTATTTAGGAGGAAGCAGCTGGGGTAGAGGGAGGACAGAGACCCAGCCAGGTCCTGACTCAGCCTTTGAGTTGCTGTTTGACCGTCATTGGGTCATTCAGCCTCCCCAGGCCGGCTGTGATGTGTTGACAAAATGAGGATTGTGTCTGCTTCTCACCCCACCCCCTGAAGGGTGCCATGAGGTTAAATTTAGCTCATTGAAAACATCTGGTGCAAGTTCATGGCAACTCCTATGCATTATTATGGTATTATCTCGCTCTTGTCCTCGGTGGGAACAGGAGGGCGTGGTTGATGGGACAGGCGACGCCACAGTTTTCCCGGGCTGATGCAGCAGCTCTGATTCTTTCCACGCCCAATAGCCCTGGTTTAAATCCCTGCCCTCCCCTCCCCCCACAGCTCAGCTGGACTAAAATAAACAGGAAGTGTCCATTTCACCCAGACCTCACTGAGGCTTGGGTGGCATGTGACTTCTGCTGCCCGGTTCCTTTTCTCTCTAGAAGGACCGTTCAGGCTGAGGTGTGGCTACATTCATACGCACAGCGAAGATACATCTTTTTTTTTTTCCTGGCCTCTATAACTTCCTGTCCCGCACTGATTCTAGTACCTTCCCCCCTACACATACGCTTTTACAACATCAAGAGGGCATGAGCCGAAATAAAAGTGCTAGAATTCATATCAAAGCCCCACACCTAGGCTCTTGTTGCAAATCCAGATGAAGTTATTTGTGGGGGCAGAGACCGACAGTTGTTACTCAGAAGCTCAGTCCCCAGGAACAGGAAGAGGGTTGTGTTTGGGTTTGTCTTTTTTTGTTTTGTTTTGGGTTTTTTTTGTTTTTGTTTTTGCTTTTGAACCAAGTGAAACCTTAGTCCCTTGAGCAACATGAGGCTGTTTCCTTGCCTTGCCCTACCCTGGCTCCCTGTGGGGTAGGGGGGCAGTAGAGACCTGGCTTTTCTTTGCCCCTGGGCAGAGGTGGAGGTCTGTTTGCTTTCTGGCGCGCAAAGAACAGCAAATCCCCGCAATGGGTCTACGTGGAAAGAGTCACTGAGGATAAGCAGCTGTTCCCATCTGACGGTCCTCACATGACAGCCACGGCAAGCCGGCCCTCTCCTGCTTCCTGGAATTGTGTTCCTAGGCAGGGAGATGAGCAGATGGTGTAAGTTCATTTGTGGCTTTGGAATGCTAAGGCCTGTGTGTGTGTGTGTGTGTGTGTGTGTGTGTGTGTGTGTGTGTTAATAGAAAAATAGAAAAGAGACAAAATTTTGTCAAGCCTTTGTATGTTTCTCACGTCACCACGTCATCCAGATCTCAGTGAGAAATAAAGAAACCCATCGGAACCTTTCATCCTCTCCTTCCCAGAAGTAGGATGAGTCACCCAGCTCCTCAGCCTCCCACCCACAGAAGCGGGTGAGAATGTGGCTGGAGGGGGCTCTGCCCTGAGGGAAAACCAGGCAGGCCTCTGCCCCATGCTTGCTCTGTAGTTGTCTGTTTTCAGACAACGGAGTTCCAGCCCCTGGAGAGGGTGGGGGAGCTCTGTTCCTGACTGGAAGAGTCAAGAGTATTCTCGAAAGAGGACTGAGAAACTTCCCAGAACTGAAGAACCATGAGCAAGGGTATCCTCGCCCCGGTGGAGCCTACTGGGTTACCCTTGAAGAACAGAGGTCACGCAGGTGTCTGGGCTGTGTCCCCAGGGCCGTGACCTGGGGATAGAGCCTGTTTGAGGGAGGACTTTGAACTGGAGGGAGAAACCCCCAGGAAAGGTCATGGGGCACCTTCTCTTTGCTCTAGCGTGCTTATGGTCAGCCCTCAAACCTCACCCAGCCCCTGGCGGGAATCGAGGGACAGTGAGAAGTGGACTCCAAGAGCATCCACGCTGGCCTTCCAGAAGCTTCAGCTTGAGCCCCATTTCAGGCCTGGCTCCTTTGAAGCACAGATGGATTAGAGGTACCTGCTCCTCACTAGGCACCCTGCCCACCCAGTTTGACGAGTTGGGGGCCACTCCCTCCCCAGGGGCAGCTCCTAGCCTGGCTCCAGCGTCCCCGCACCTGGCACCGACAACCCTCAGACTCCAGGGCATTGTCCAGAATGTTGATGGTTGGGAGGTGACTCTGGAAAATAACCGGAGCTAAAAAATAACTAACTGGTGCCTCCCACTTGGCCACCCCAACTCCCCTGCCCGGCTGTGTGGAAAGGAGGAAGGAGCTTCGTTTTCCAGGAAGTCAACTCATGGGCTAATGACGCAAGCTCAAGACGGAGTGCTGAGAAGGCTGCCGAGAGTTCTCTCCGTCATCCCTCTGCACCATCCTGACCCGGGGGAGGCAGTGCCCGGCGCCAGGTGTCCGTCTCTGACGCTGTTTCTCGGTGGTGATGGGGACAAATAACAGCTCTGCTGTCCTGAGATTGTCATGAAGATAAAAGAAGATAATGTGAGGGAGCCTCAGGAGTGCTGGAATGTTCTGCAGCTTGATCTAGGTGTGGGTTGCCCAGGTGTATACATCGGGCAAAATTCATTGAGCTGGTCACTTAAGATTTATGCATTTGGCTGTATCTAAATAATAGGTCAATAAAGTACTGTGGGCATGAAAAAGAGCAAAGAATGAGGTAACAGATGGGCACGGGCACTCCATACCCTGTAAACCATTTGTCAGCATGGATTTAAAAACTTCTAGTGAAGGGGCACCTGGCCAGCTCCATCTGCAGAGCGTGCGACTCTTCATCTTGGGGTCGTGAGTTCCAGCCCCACATTGGGCATAAAGATTACTTAATAAAAATAAATAATAAATAGCCTTTAAAAATAAAAAATAAAATAAAATTTTAAAAATAAATAAAAATAAATAAAAAGTAAACTTCTATGCCCAATGTGGGGCTTGAACTCACAACCTTGAGATCAAGAGTTGCATGGTCTACCGACTGAGCCACCCAGGCACCCCTCTGGTGCCTCTTCTTATAGGAATATTAATCCCATCATGAGGGCCCCACTCTCATGACCTCATCGAACCTAATTACATTTCAAAGACCCCATCTCCATATACCATCACATTGCGGGGGTTAGGGCTTCAACATAGGAATGGGGGGTACAGTTTAGTCCTCAGCAAGGAGGAAGAAGACCCTGTCCATTCTGTGGGGTTGGAGTCCTGGAGGAGACAGATGGGATGCTTCAGGGACAGACCTCCTGAGCCTGGCCTGGATAGGGCAAGGGACAGTGGGGAGTTTTCCAGTGGGAGGAGGGGCTGTCCCTTCCTATTTGTATCATCTGTCTGGCTGTTTCACCACTGTGTCCCCAGGATCTGTGAGCAAAGGGTCTGGCACACACCGTGTGCCCCAGAAATACTGTTCTGAAACCCTATTTTTCTGGGAATTCTCAAGCATACAGAACTATAGAGAGACCAGAGTACTAAGCCCCTATATTCTCATTGCTCAGTTTCAACAATTATCGACATTTTGCCTATCTAATTTCACTTACCACTTGTCACAGTTGGTATTCCAAGGAGAGGGGATAGCATATAAAAGGCACAGAGATGTGAAGACTGCATGGTGTGCTCAGCCCCTGAAGGGCTGGAGGGTGGCCAGATTCAGGAATAGACAGTTGCTGTGACTATTCCAGCTCTCTGGCCCACAATCGCCCTGATCTCATCTCTTCTCACAACACATATTGAGCACTTCCTGTGGGTGGGCCAACCCTGAGCAGAAGTAACAAGGTGAATGAGATGCAGCCCCTCTTCTCATGGGGCTGACTCTTTAGGAGAGAAACCCACGAGGGAACAAGCAATATGGCACGACAGTGCTCTGGCAGGAGGCTGGGGGCACCCAGCCAGACGTGGGGTCAGGAAAGGATTCTTGGAGGAAGTGTTAGCTTGTGAAGATTACGCTCCATTTGTGTCCAAATCCATTCTTTGTTTTTTTGTTTTGTTTTGTTTTTTTAAGATTTTATTTACTTATTTGAGAGAGAGAGTACAAGCCGGTGAGAGAGGCAGAGGGAGAGGGAGAAGCAGACTCCCGGCTGATCAGGGAGCCCAACTTGGGGCTCTATCCCAGGACCCAGAGATCATGACCTGAGCCGAAGGCAGACGCTTAACCGAATAAGCCACCCAGGCGCCCCGGGACAGCTCTTTCTTACAGAAGAATTCCAATTAATAAATGTAGAAGGAACGAGAGAAATATAAACAACACAATAATAACTGTCACAGGCAAGATGTCCTGACGGATGCTAAAATCAGTGGGCCAAAGTTTGAAGAAAAACAGGATAGACGCATAGTCTCAAGGTGTCTTCTCTAAGATATTTATTAATAACAACAGGGAGACAGGGTCGGGGGCGGGAGCGGCTGGCCCAGTCAGAGGAGTGAGCAACTCTTGATCTCGGAGTTGTGAGTTCGAGCCCTATGTTGGGTGTAGAAATTACTCAACGATAAAATCTTCAAAAAAATAACAATGGCAGTGTGCCTGGGTGGCTCAGTGGGTTAAGGGTCTGCCTTCGACTCAGGGTCCTGGGATCGAGCCCCAGGTTGGGCTCCTTGTTCAGTGGGGAGTCTGCTTCTCCCTCTCCCTCTGCCTCCTCCCCATTGCTCATGCTCGGTCTCTCTCTCTCAAATAAATAAATAAAATCTTTTAAAAAAATAACAGTGAGAGCACAGTAGTTTTACAGTGGAGAAACACAGCAGACACCATCTTAACATCAGTGGTAACATTGCCAGGAATAAGACACATTGGCATCCATAACCCCACGATGAGATGAGAGGGGCACGACATCATTTCCATGGTATTCTTGCCCCAAATGCATAACCTCAATCTAATCAGGAGAAAACATCAGACAAACCCAAATCAAGGGACACCCCACAAAGTACATGACCGGGAGATTTCACAAATGTGGAAAAAAAACAAGACTGAAGAAGTGTCAGAGATGGGGCGCCTGGGTGGTTCAGTCGGTGAAGCATCGGGCTCCCTGCTCAGCGGGGAGCCTGCTTCTCCCTCTGCCTCTGCTGCTCCCCCTGCTTGTGCTCTCTCTCTCTCTGACAAATAAATAAAATCTTAAAAATAAAAAAAAGAAGAAGAGGTGTCAGAGACTGGAAGACACCAGGAGACATAATAGCCACATGCAATGTGGAATCGCAGGTTGGATCCTGAAACAGATCAAGAACATTTGTGAAAACACTGGTGACCATGGATTAGGTCCATGGTTTGGCGAATAGTGACATAACTAAATGCAATGTGGGATCTCCGGGGATTGAGCTAGAACCCATATGCTTAGCAAAGGTGCCCCCAGAGATTCTAATGTTGCATTAAAAACACTTGCATTGCAGTGTTGATAATAGTTGAAGCTGCTTGTGGCTCCATGGGGATTCATCATACCACTCCTTCTCTACTTTTGTTTTTTCAAAAATTCTAGAACCCCAAAGCTCGCTCTGCAATTGTTCTCAGGAGCAAAATACTAGAAAATGGCCTAAATGTCCAGCAATGAGAGAATGGATCCAGTACATTGTGCTATTCATGAAATGGAATATTACAGAGCAAAGAAAGCTCAAAACCAAGCAAAACCAATATTTAAGGGGAACCTGGATGGCTCAGTCGGTTAAGCGTCTGCCTTCGGCTCAGGTCATGATCCCAGGGTCAGGTCATGATCCTGGTGTCCCGAATCAAGTCCCACATCGGGCTCCCTGCTCAGCAGGGAGTCTGCTTCTCCCTCTGACCCTCCCCCGCTCTCATGTGCGCGCACTCTCTCTGTCTCATTCTCGCTCTCTCAAATGAATAAATAAATAAAATCTTTAAAAAAAAAAGTCATAAATGAGCCCATCCTCTGACCTCTAACCCCAGTCCTGGGAATCTATCCTCAGGGAATATTTTTTAAAAGATTTACCCACCATCCAACTTCGACAACTGTCAACTGATTGGACAATCTCATTTCGTCTGTACCCTGGCCCACTTTTGCCCCTCGATGATTTGGAAGCAGATGCCAGACATCACTTCCTTTCATTAGTAAATACGTATCTCTGAAAGGTCAGAATCCCCCTCACAAAAAAATAATTGCACTACCATTATCACACCTACAGAAAAAAACTCCCACAATTCCTCAGCGTCAGGTGCTCCTGAAAACTCGGCTCACCAAGAAAACTGAAAATCAAGAGTGGTGGTAGTTACTGGTGAGTCACTGGTTCTCGGTGTTTCTCTGTGGTGGGCTCACCTCCATCATAGTGACGCTATGACAACACAGTGTCCCCACAGCCCGATGCTCTCCATATTCCTGAGTGTGTGTGTGTGTGTGTGTGTTGTCCTTTTTAACAGTAAAAATAAAATACACAGGGTGGCTCAGTCGTTGGGCATCTGCCTTCGGCTCAGGTCATGGTCCCAGGATCCTGGGATTGAGCCCCGCATCGGGCCCCATGCTCAGCGGGAAGCCTGCTTCTCCCTCTCCCGCTCCCCCTGCTTGTGTTCCCTCTCTCGCTGTGTCTCTGTCAAATAAATAAATAAAATCTTTAAAAAAATTAAAATAAAATAAAATATACAGCTAGGAGTTGTAAAACAAGAAATTTCGTATTTGCCAAGCGGTCATGCATATAATATCTCATATGATGGAAAATATATGTAAAAATATTTATGTATCATGACAGATTGGAGCTGCCCTTTCCCACTAGCTTTATGGGTTTGTTTGCTTCCCGATATTTTATTTAGAAAAAAATTCAAACCTGCCAAAGATTATAAGAATAAACAGCCCAAAGGAAAGAAAGTGAGATGCACAGGGGTTTATTTTTCTTATGGTAGGAGAGGCACAGGGGAAGAGAGCTCAGGCTGGGGTACTGGTTTCACTGGGTCATCCATGAAGTAGGTTTGCTCATCTTTCTACTCCACTATGGTCTGCATATGGTTTTAGTCTTTCTGGCCACAGAGAATTTCCTGCCCCACGGGTACGAGGCTCCAAGTTCTAGGAGAGAAAAAATAGCAGATCCAAAAGTTTTCTTATGAGGTTTTGCTTCGGAAGGGGCACCTGTCCATCCCAGGGGTTTTGCTTGGGAAGGGACACCCACCCATCCCAGGGACTTCTACATCTCATTGACCAGAATTGGAAGACAAGACTACCCTAGAGGAAGGCGGGGCTGAGAAGCCTAGAACTCTTAAGAGAGGCATGTCCATCCTGAACCAAATTGGAGTTCCGTTCAGAAGGGAGACCAGAAAGGAGTTATCTGTCACAGACAGGGAGAGAACAAAGACAGAGAGGCAGCTATGTCCAGGGCCCAGGCTGAAGGCAGCAGGAAGGGAAGGAACAGCAGACAAGAGCCATGTTCAGAAACAACGAGCCAACCTTAGGTGATGGTACGAGAGATGTTACAATGGACCATCGGGGTGGCTCTAAGCTTCCTACCCTGGCAGACAAGTGGAAGGATTGGCGGGGGGGGGGGGGGGGGGGTAGGGCATAATTTTTTGTGTCAGTCGTGACAGTTTACTATTGGTGATCTGTCCATCGAATCCATGGAATCATACAATGGCCCTTTAAATACATCCTCCCTTAATGGTCAGCAAAAGTGTATAAGGCGGATACTGTCATCGAAAGCTGTGATTCAGAGGTTAAGTCGCTTGCTGAAGGTCAGTGTCAGTAAGGTGGCATTCTCTTGCTCATGAATAGACAGACAGCATCTTACTTTTAGGGAGTAAATGTGGTTTGGCGCTATAGATCCTTTCACGGCAGGAAGACAGTAGGGGAGGATGGCCCTCGGTGTAGGAGCATCAGGGAAGCACATCTAGTGGCCGGGAGAGAGTGGAAACCCAGCCCTCTGTAAGCTGGCCCTCATAAGCTGGAAAGGAGGTGGCCAAGGAAGAGTCATCAGCCTCAGCAGCTCTTGCTCCACCTTTTTTAGGCAAGAGACTGGCTCAGGGCCCTGTCAGAAGCTGCACGTCTTTCCTTAAGGGCTTCCTTGGTACTTTATAATTAGAGCAGTTAGCTAAGAATGTCGGGGAGGGCCTCTCTGAAGAGGCAACATTTGGGTGAGACCTGAATGAGCAGGAGACTGCCGTGAGAAGAAAGGAAGTTCTAGCAGAATGGAGGAACTTGGCACGGTTAAGGGAGGGAAAGGAGGCTGGTATGAGGACACAGGGGATGCGGGGAGGAATCAAGTCAGGTAGTCTTATAAGGCATAATGGAGGCAGGGAGGCCAGTTGAGGAGACTGTTAAAGTAGTTCAAGAAAGAAAGGAAGTTAACTTGGACTTTAGCAGTGGGGATGGTGAAGTGGCCAGGTTTGGAAGTAGAACGTCTGAGGTTTGTGGATGAAGGGTATGAGAGAAAGAGAAAAAAAGGAATGACTTCTAAGCCTTTGACCTGAGTGAGTAGGTGAATGATCTAGCCATTTAATGAAATGGGGAAAGGACCCAGGAGAGGTCAGGGAAAGGGAGTGAGAAGGTACAAGTATCTACTGTTCAGTCCTTTAGTTCAGATGGTGGAGAGTACCCCATTATTTGAATATTATAAAATCTATTAAAATTTATGTATATTTATATTCATTTATATTTTAATATAAATTCGAGTATATTGATATTACTATATTGCTATATTATATTATTATTTATATTAACATAATAAAATATATTGATATTAATAAATCTAGGGGATTGATTAATCTAAGTATATTTAAGTATATTAATATATTAAGTATATTAATAAATCTAGGGAAAAAATACATATACTCATTTCTGCAGAGGCGGAAAAGGCATGTGATAAGCTCGACACCCATTCTTGATAAAAATTCAAAATATGAACAGACTGATACCCTTAGGTAATGTTATTCTAGCATCATGCTTAATGGCAAACACCGGAAGAATTCACAATTCTTATTTTAACATTGTACTGGAGATACCAACTGAGGTAATTGGACAAGAAAAACGGATTAGAGGCCCAATAGTGTAGTTTTAAGGAACAGATACAATTACTTTATGTATTACTCGAGTGATTTCAGTATATCTTTATAGTATATCTTTAATATAGTATATCTTTTATATAGTATATGATATAGTTTATCTTTCATCAATTGTACCATTTCTGCAATGAAAGAAAAGAAAAGAAAGAAACATAACCTGGCTGGTGCTGCTCCCCCAATTCGAGGTCTAATAACTGCAAAGGAGGAAGTAAAACTGTTATTATTTGTACATGTATACCTGGAAAACCCAAGAGACTCAGTTGAGAAACTACTATAAACAATATAAGAATTCAGTAAGGTAGCAGAAAATAAGGTACGGAGAAATCAACAGCTTTCCCATATATAATTACCAGCTAGAAAATATAATGGAATAACATTGCTCGTTTATAATAGAAACAAATAACATAAAATACATAGGAATAAACTTCACACGAAATGCGCAAAAATTATACAAAGCAAACTTTAAAAACACTACTGAAGTTACAAAAAGACAACCTGAACAGAGTCATCATAAACGTCAAGTACCCCTAAGTTAGTTTGTAAATCAACACCATTCCAAAACAACCTGACAAATTTTTAAAGCTAGACAAATGGAGTGTAAATGTTTTTAAGAAATAACCAAGAAGGGGTGCCTGGCCGACTCCATCAGTGGAGCATGCGACTCTTGATCTCAGGATTTTGAGTTTGACCCCCACATTGGGCATAGAGATTAGCTAATAAAAAACAATTTTAAAAAACCCTCTGTATTGTCAAAAACTAAAACACCATAAGCAACGTGAAAACACAAATGGCCAAATGTAAAAAAAAAAAACAAACCAAAACCACAAAAACAAAAACAATTTGGCTACTACTATAACAAAGACCTAATCTTCCTAATATAGAGCACCTACAAATCAAACACAAGAAATAGATCAATAACACAAAAGAAAAATCGGCCAAAGATCATTGGGAAGAGATAACAGAAAAAGAAATACAAATAGCCTTTTAAATAACGGGAAGGTGTTTGAGCTCACTCAGAAGAGAACTATAAATTAAAACTATCCAGCTTAAAAAAACAAAACAAAACAGGATCAATTACATTAGCCAAAATACAAGTTTGCCAACACACTCATAGACAAAACTATGGACGAAGCAGCACTCTTGTACCTTGCTGGTGGCAGTGCAAACTGATACAACTCCTGTGGGGAACTTGACCATATGTACCCAAATTTCAATGAATATACTTATGTGTACGAAGTTTATCATTCATTGCAGTATTACTGGAAATAGCAAATGATAGAAAACAACCTATTAATAGGATAGTTGCTTAATTATGGTATAGCCACACAATAAGCATATTTTGAGTACACAACTGTAAAAAAGAATGGGCTCTATGTACTGACATGCAAAATTTTCCATTGTATATTGTTTAGAAAAAAGGTATGGAACAATATAGTGTGCTATTTTTTTTCTAAGCAAGCTCTATGCCCAACGTGGGGCTTGAACTCACGACCCTGAGATCAAGAGTCACACACTCTGCCGACTGAGCCAGCCAGGGGCCCTGTAATATGCTGTTGTTCATGTAAAACAAGGAGAAAATATATTCATAGATGCTTCCCTTTGCATAAAGACACTCTAGAAGTATAGACAAGTAAGTAATATGTGGTTACTGGTTGGGATGGGGGCAAGGTGGGAATAAGACTTCACTGTATAACTTCACATATCGTGTGATTCTTCAAATAAGTCAATGTATTCTCTAGGTAAAATATTAAAAGACATGGTATCGAAAGCGATGAACATGGGTGGAAGTGCAAGCTGGAGAGAGAGACATGAAATCAAGCCAGGGCTTTGAGATGGGTGACGTTAAGGGAATGATCCAGAAGAGAGGGAAATACAGATGATACATTACATTCACAGGTAAAACACCACCACAGTGCTAAGTGGTTGAGAAAGGCACAGCCGGACGGTCAGGCCTTAAACAAGAGCAGGCCATACTCCAGCCACGAGGAGGTAATGGAAAGCATCTAAGAGAACGCAAAGTATGAATCTGGCCAGGGGTGATGCCGGTTCCTCTCTTTACTTAGGGTTTTCCACAGAGCTGTTAGCAAATACATCCTGATCTTCTGTACTAAATGCCTCTAAAAAACACCTTTGCAGGGCGCCTAGGTGGCTCAGTCGTTAAGCGTCTGCCTTCAGCTCAGATCATGATCCCAGGGTCCTGGGATGGAGCCCCGCATCGGGCTCCTGGCTCATCGGGGAGCCTGCTTCTCCCTCTCTGTCTGCGCCCTGCTCATGCTGTTTCTTTCTGTCTGTATCTCTGTGTCTCAAATGAATAAATAAAATCTGTAAAAAAAAATAAAAATAAAAATAAATTTAAAAACCTATTAAAAACACCTTTGCTTTGGCTACTTGATCACAAAAACATGTAAGCCTATAGCTGTGTCCACCTATTGACACTACCAGTCACAACAAATCTCATTGGTTGTGGGCTCTCTCCCAGCAGAGAACACAATCATAGGGGCCATCCAGTGTTGTTAAGCTAGTTTTTGGAAAGCCACAGACAGGAATATAAACCCTACTGTCCTATAGAATTAGATAAAACCTCTGCAGTGGTATCCCCCCCAACTCCAAAGCAGGAAATAAATAGGATTACTCAGGTTGCTGTGCTGTCAAAATTGAATCGCGCCCCCTCTTTTTTTTTTATTATCATTGTTAAAGCTGAATTCCCATCTGCAGATCTTCCTTCCTGTGGTTACACACCAAAACAACAGACTTAATAGCATTAAGTTTCACTTTGTATGTGTATACCTTATCTCTCTCCAAAATGTAGAGGCAAGTTTCAGAGGTCCGTGCAAGAAAATGAAAGAAGTCAGAAGAGAGAAATGAGTAGGCTGAGATTCAAGCGGGGGTATGGTTAATAAATGCCCCAGACCTCATTCCTAGGAGTGGCCCCAAGTGAAAACATGTCCTTAGAAACAAAGCCTATCTGTGACACTGACACCCAAAATAAATCTATCCCACAGGTCCTATTACAAGGAATACTGTGAACATTGTGGATCTCTTAGAAATCCACGGAATAAACAGACTCGCAAACTGCACACGGAAGCTTCCGTGCCCCTTGTGGAAAAGGCAGCTTTGCCTAAGTGTATGCCAATTAAAGAAACTTCTACAGGAAGTCACCACAGTACAAACCAAGGACACAGTTCCCTGATGAAAACTGACATTAAAACTTTATTAAAATTCTGGGACATTATGGTCATTAAGTTCAGTGCATGCTGAGAATTAATATTCAAGTAAGACTCCCAAGTACTCTCCCAATGATGAGTTTTAAGAAGATGAAACCGAAAAGGTACAACTTACAAGTTTGAGATGAACTGAATATTGCATTTTCTGCACAAGCAGTTACTGACTTGACTTTCGGGAAGCCTCTGCCTCTGTTCCTAACAGGAACCCTTCCAGAAGGTGCTTACTGGATCAGAAAGGGAATGCCTGCATTAAATTTACGTGTTTTTATGGCTGCCTTCAGCAGGAGCGTTGCTCTGAAATATCTAGGCTGCCATGAGACCCAGCTGGACTCCTTCATATATATATTCCTACGTGAACTTCCTTCACAAAATGTGGCATTTCATGGAGACACCTGCTCCATGGACATCCTCCAAACAAGGAGCATGATCCTGGGATGAATAAATAGGAGTGCCCCAGATAGGAAGTAGCAGATGATTTTTCCTGTTGGCTGGATATTCTGAGTTCACAACTTAAAAATATATTTTAGACTCAACATAATAAAGATGTCAATTCTCCTCCAAATTGATCTATAGGTTCAGTATAATTACTATCGAAATCCCAGCAAGATTTTTTTGTAAGGAAAAGCTTATTCTAGGGGCGCCTGGCTGGCTCAATCAGTAGAGCCTGAGACTCTTGATCTTGGGGTCATGAGTTCAAGCCCCAAGCTGGCATAGAGATTACTTAAAAAAAAAAAAAAAAAAGCTTATTCTAAAATTTATGTGAAAAGACAAAGGAACTAGAACAACTAAAACAAATTTGAAAAAGAATGAAGAGGGAAGAATCACTCTACCCAGTTTTCATTCTTACTATATAGCTAGAAGTAATGGAAACAGTGTGGTGTCGGTGGAGGGACAGACACATAGATCAATGAAACAGAAGAGAACCTAATATAGACCCACACAAGGATGGTCAACTGAATCTTGACAAAGTTGCAAAGGCATTTCAACAGAGGAAGGAGAGTCTCTTCAACAAATAGTGGTTGAGCAATTGAACATCCATAGATGGAAAGGTCAACATTGGGGCGTCTGGGTGGCTCAGATGGTTAAGCAGCTGCCTTCGGCTCAGGTCATGATCCCAGGGTCCTGGGATCGAGCCCCACATCTGGCTCCTGGCTCGGCAGGGAGCCTGCTTCTCCCTCGCCCTCTGCCTCTCCCCTGCTCATGCTCTCGCTCTCTCTCTGTATCTGTCTCAAATGAATAAATAAAATCTTTAAAAAATAAATAAATAAAAGGTCAACCTTAACCTAAACCTCACACCTTAAAAATGGACTCAAAATGGATCATAGATTTAAATGTAAAATTATAAATTAGAAAAAATAGAAAATCTTTAGGACCTAGGGCTAGGTGAAGTGTTCTTAGACATGACACCAAAAGCACAATCCACAAAAGGAAATATTGATAATTGGGCTGCATCAAAATTGAAAATGTTTTTAAAAAACTAAAAATGTTTGCAAAAAACCCTGTTAAGAAAAATCAGCAGCCTGGGCGCCTGGGTGGCTCAGTTGGTTGAGCGACTGCCTTCGGCTCAGGTCATGATTCTGGAGTCCCTGGATCGAGTCCCGCATCGGGCTCCCTGCTCGGCAGGGAGTCTGCTTCTCCCTCTGACCCTCCCCCCATCTCATGTGCTTTCTCTCTCATTCTCTCTGTCTCTCAAATAAATAAATAAAATCTTTAAAAAAAAAAAAATCAGCAGCCTATGTGTCCATTGATGGATGAGTGGATAAAGAAGATGTGGTATATATATATATATACACAATGGGATATTATTCAATCATAAAAAAGAATGAAATCTTGCCATTTGCAACAATGTGGATGGATCTAGAGAGTATAACGCTAACTGAAATAAGCCAGTCAGAGAAAGACAAATACCATATCATTTCACTCATATGTGAAATTTAAAAAGCAAAACAAACAAATGAAAGAAAGAAGAGAGACAAACCAAATAACAGACTTTTTTTTTTAAAGTAGGCTCCACACCTAGCATGGAGCCCACCATGGGGCTGAGATCAAGACCCTGAGATCAAGACCTGAGCTGAGATCAAGAGTCAGACACCCAACTGACTAAGCCACCCAGGCGCCCCTCAAATAACAGACTCTTAACTATGGAAAACAGAGGATTGCCAGAGAGGAGGTGGGTAGGGGGATGGGTGAAATAGGTGATGGGGATTAAGAGTACACTTATCTTTTTTTTATTTAAGTAATCTCTACACCCAACATGGAGCTCAAACTCACAACCCTGAGATTAAGAGTCACATGCTCTTCTTACTGAGCCAGCCAGGCACCCTAAGAACACACTTATCTTGTTGAGCGCTGGAATTGTTGAATCACTGTATTGTATACCTGAAACTAATAGAACACTGTATGTTAACTACACTGGAATTAAAATAATAATAAAAAGATAGACAAGCTATAGACTGGGAAAAGATATTTGTAAGTCATACATCTGACAAAGAACTGGTACCTAGAATATATAGAGAACTCTAAAACTCAACAGTACAAAATAAATGAACAAACAGAAACGGACTTATACATACAGAGAACAAACTGGTGGTTTCCAGAGGGGAGGGAGTTGGGGGGATGGAGGCAATAGGTGATGGGGATTAAGAGGTACAAACTTACAGCTATGAAATAAATCATGGGGATGAAAAGTACAGCATAGTGAATATAGTCAATAAGATTGCAATAACTCTGTATGGTGACAATGGTAGCTACACTTACCGTGATGAGCACTGTGTCACGTACAGAATTGTCAAATCTCTGAAACTAATGTAACATCATATGTCAACTATACTTCAATAATTTTTTAAAAACCTCAGCACTGAAAATTATTTTAAAATGGGCAAAAGACACATATATTTTACCAAAGAGAATATAAAGATGGCAAACAAGCACATGAAAGGATGTTCAACATCACTAGCCATTAGGGAAATGCAAATTAAGACCACAAGGAGACACCACCTCACACCAATTAGAACAGCCAAAATATGGGGCGCCTGGGTGGCTCAGTCAGTTAGGCGTCTGCCTTCGGCTCAGGTCATGATTCCAGGGTCCTGGGATCGAGTCCCGCATCGGGCTTCCTGCTCTGCAGGAAGCCTGCTTCTCCCTCTCCCACTCCCCCTGCTTGTGTTCCCTCTCTTGCTGTGTCTCTCTCTGTCAAATAAATAAATATTTTTTAAAAAAATTAATTAGAACCCCCAAAATAAAATATGCCAATACCAACTGCTGGTGAGGATGCAGAGAAACTGGATCTCTTGTGCATTGCTGGTGGGAATGTAAAATGTTACAGCCATCCTGGAAAATGGTTTGGCAGGTTCTTAAACTAAACATACACTCACCATATGATCCAACAATTGCATTTCTGCCAGAAAAACAAAAATTCATGTCCACACAAAAATCTGTACGTGAATGTTCAATGTTCGTAGCAACCTTCATTTGTAATAGTCAAAAACTGGCAACAAGCCAAATATCCTTCACCAGCTGAATAAACAAACTATGGACCATCCATACCACTCAGCAATAAAGAAACCAACTATTTGCAACAACTTGAATGGCTGTCAAGGACATTATGCTGAGTGACAAAAAGCCAATCTCAAAAGGTCACATACTGCACAATTCCATTTATGTTAACAATTCTGAAATGACATTTTAGAGATGGAAAACAGATAAGCGGTTGCCAGGGGTGACAGGGTGGGGAAGCAAGAAGGGAGGCAGATGTGACTATAAAGAGGTAGCACTAGGGAGACCTTGGTGGTGGAACAGTTCTGTGGAGGTGGTTATACGAATCAACATGTGATAAAACTGCATAGAACTACACACACACACACAGGTACACATAAAAACTGGTGAAATCTGAAGGAGGTCTGTGGATTGTACCAATGTCAGTTTCCTAGTTTTGATGTATTAGTTATGCCAGATTTTACCAACAGGGGAAACTGTGTGAAAGGTACACATGATCTCTTTGTACTACACTTCACAACTTCCTGTGAATTTATCATTTCAGACTAAAAAAATGTTTAAACAAGTTTTATTGAAAATATAATTGTATAAAACTTGTTCAGTACAGGAAAAGTATGAAGCAGCAGAAAATCTTTCCGCTTCAACCAGAAGCAAGAATTGTCACTATTTTTGCAGATTTCCTTCTAGTTTTCTACATCTTCTCCAAAGAGTTGCGCTCATTCTGCACACTCCAAGTTGAAACCTACTACTTCCTCAACCCATTAGAGCAATTATTTTCTCTACATCGCTAATAATTGTAAGTAGCGGCTTAATATTCTGAGTACAATATATAAAATTAAATATCAATTCAGCTCCAATTCTAGTCAGAAGGAACAGGGTGAACAAAAACTCTGGCAGAGTGGAGGATATGTCTTCACAATAGCATCATATTCAGCTACAGTGTAAGGTATGGGGAAGAAGTTAAAAGCTGCCAAGGTAGACTGGTGCCACACCACTGGACTAACTTAATGCAGCGCCATGAATTTGGTTGCAGTATCTATTGTAATTTAGAATATAGAGATGATTCTGCCATGAAGTACCTGAAACATGATCATGGTAATTGAAGTTTTGGAACAGATGATAAAAGGTAGAGAACAGCAGGCTCCATAATAAGTTTGCTGCATCAGAATTGCCTGGGGAAATTATATACAAAAGCAAAAAGCAAGAGATTCCTGAGTGAACTCCAGGGATGGATTCTATTAGGAGTTGCCATAGAATCATTTCCCAGATTCTCCTGTTGCAACAAGTTGGGGAATCACAAAAGAAAAACTGGGTTCCAAGAGGACAAGGACTACATTTGAAGTCATTGCTACATTCCCCAACACTCAGCAGACCCCAAATCAGTTTTTGAATGAGCCCTAAATCAACCTTGGCCATCCAAATGTCTACTCGATAACCCACTAGGATTCTATCAGGTGACTGGGTCAGAAGTGGAGGTTCAGAGACCATTCTGCAACCAACTAACCAACTGATGTCAGGTAAATGAGATGGGCTGTTGAAAATTTAGGTGAGTGTGGTATAGAATTAAGAGTGGAAAAGGAAAAATGAGGATTTCCTCTTTCTTCCAAAGATGGGAGAGGCATTTTTACTCCACTTAGCTCTTAAAAAGTAAAATGTCAGGGCGCCACACTTGATCTCAGTGTCGTTGAGTTCAAGCCCCACTTTGGGCGTGGAACCTACTTTTAAAAAAAAGTAAAATGTCATCTTCAGTGTAACAAGGAAAACAGGAACCCTCAAATTATAAACCATGACTAGATCTGCTAACACAATAAAATCAGGACTGAAACCGTACAGACATCCACAGAAAACCTTAAGTCAGAATACAGACGTGTCACAGTACTAACAGGCCCTCCTAATGATCCTCTGAAGAGTGGAAAGGAAATTAGGGATGTGGTCATGTCCCTGGAGGATAGAGATAGCATCAGTACTTCCTCCTTTTTAAGGGCAAACAGCATTCCATTCCACATATACACATTTTGTTTGTCCATCCGCCAGCTGATTGGCATTTGGGTGGTTTCCACTTTTTGGTCATTATGAATGCTATGAACATTTGCATGCAAACCTAACTGTAAGCTTGTTTTCATTTCTCCTGGATAGAATTCTCCTAGGAGTAAAATTGCCAAGTCATATGGTAATTCTACATTTAACACCTGTTTTGAGACTTCTGCTTCTCTTACAGTAGATGTGTTCATCTGTTTTATGGTGTTTTCTCCCATAATAAACATGTTGGCAGGTCATGAAATATTCTTCCACACTATAATTAAACACAGGGCCCTGTGTTAAAATAATCCTATTTCAGAATTATCCTGAAGACAACCCAGTCAGGTATAGGTAGGAAAAACTCATCAACAATGAAAATGAGGAAAGAAATGGAGAACAGCCATTAGAGAGGAAACCACATGAGAAACAGACTGAACATGCTGAAAAGTAGATCAACTGAAATGAGGACAAGATCTGAAACAAAGCAGGTTTAAACATATCAGAATCGTGTTCAATGAGAAGAGAAAAAAACCCGAGATATTCCTAAAATGCAGTGAATGGAATCTCTGCATTCCAGTGGGAAAGCAGGTAAGAGCAGTGTCAACACCCAGATAGCTTAAGTTACTCAGTTTCAAAGAGAACAAGCCTGTGACCATTCAACCAGGTCACTTAGGAGCAGAGGCAAGGGAAACAGCCACCCGTAATAGAAGAAACGTATCGTTTTAAGCAAAGACAGTGAACATTTTCAGACATGGCCCCTGTAAGTCATTTTAGAAAAAAATTATCTGGTGTCGAAATTCAGCCAAGAGGTGGTTAAGAACAAACCCAGGAAACATTAACAGTGGGTGGAGGGGGAGAATGACTAGTATTTTATATTTAAACATATCATTTAAATTACAAAAGTTAAACTACAAAAATTAACATAGTATGCAAGTAAACCTGTATTATCTTAACCCTACTAGACTAGAAATAATCTCAATTAAGAATTTAGACAGTAGGGCGCGGTGCCTGGGTGGCTCAGATGGTTAGGCATCTGCCTTCGGCTCAGGTCATGATCCCAGGGTCCTGGGATCAAGTCCCGCATCGGGCTCCCTGCTCCTTGGGAGACTGCTTCTCCCTCTGCTTCTCTTTGTCTCTCAAGAATAAATAAAAATCTTAAAAAAAAAAATTTAGACAGTACCCCCAGATAGCTTGTGTTCACTCTTAATTTACATAAAAAGGACCTTGAACCATTCTTAGAATCCAGTTTCACTGTCACCTTGGGCCACGATCTTGTCAATCTAGCCATCCTAACATAACCTCTTTCCACTTTTGACTAGTCTCAGGCTCCCCCTCCTCTTCCCCACCTCCAAAACCAATATGGTTTATGATACTTCAAAATTCTGCCCTAAAAATTTAGGCATGCTGCTTTGAGATCAAAATGGTCAGCTATCCAGAACCAAGTATTTTACAAAAAACAAAAAACTGTTCTCATACTGCAGAGAACTCCAAGTGAAACAAGGTGAATTACTTTCCTTAGGTTAAATCATATCTGATTGCCAAACTTCATGTTTGGGCCCCAAAACAGAGCAGTCCTTACATATGTAACTTAAGGAGTCTTATCCAGACCGTCTGTTAACTGGTGGTAGGAGCCTGCAGCAAAGTGGAGTAATGGAGGCCAGCAAAGAAACTTAAGGGGGAGGAAGGGTGCCCATGCCACCCCCATCACCCTGACCCCAAATACATTTAAAAGCAGGCTCCATGCCCAACATCTGGCTTTAACTCCCGACCCTGAGACTGAACCACGTGTTCTACCGACTGAGCCAGCCAGGAGCTCCCTCCCCCAATACATTCTTGACCCCCAAGTGTTCATCATCACTTGGATCACTAGTACATTTGGTTTTTGCCCAACTTCTTCCACTATTCAAACGACCTTCAAGTGCTTCAGAAAAAGAGATTCCTACCCGTATTCAACTGCTCAAAGTACAAACCAATTTGCAATACACGCCATACATCACAAAGGACCTGAATCCCATCTACCCCAACAACTTTTTTGTGCCAACTTCATCTTTTATTACAAATACTTCTATCAGAGTAATTCTGTCTCCAAGAGGCATCTCCAAATTAGCACTGGACGGAAAACCAAAAAAATTACACCTTACAATTCTTCAGGCAAGAGCACAACTTTATTTTCACCTATAATAATAAACCACAATTGACAACAACAAAGGAGACTGTGCAGTTCAACTTTTTATTTTAATAAAATCAGAATATGCACAGCACATGCAGTGCTAGCATCTAAACTAATACAATAAGCAATTACTAAAGCTACAGTGACTTGAAGTTCAATCTTTACATTC
Organism: Eumetopias jubatus; assembly: GCF_037043125.1. NCBI lineage: Eukaryota > Metazoa > Chordata > Mammalia > Carnivora > Otariidae > Eumetopias > Eumetopias jubatus. Next base: position 91,285,201 of record NW_028274817.1, read on the forward strand.
AGCAAGTTTACATCCATTCTTACGTGATTTTTGAAACCTTATTAACTGAAAATATTGCTTGCTGATAAAACTTGCTCAAACGCTACCGCTGAATGTACAAGTCACTGAATATGCCAATACAACAAAGATAACCACATGTTTGAGGATTGCAATGTGCCAGACATTCACTGAAAAAAAAAAAATACACACAACTAAACAAAACTCACGCAACAAACATCTGAGAATCTGGACACTTCTTATCAGTGTTTTTGAAGTGTGTCATTAATATCTTAAGACAAGTGTATCAAAACCTTGGCATGATTTAATTTCAAGTCGCCAATTTTGTTTTTACTAACATCAGAAAGTTATGGCTACACTGCCAATGCCGGGTCTGCTTAATTTGACTTAAGAGTTTAATATGACTTAACATTAAAAGCTCACACTACCCCGAAATATATAATTTCACGCATACGGTGACATTCAACATTCAAGTGCCAGTGTTTTTGTACTGTCTTTTGGTCAAGTTTCTTTAAACTTTCAAAGAATCACTTTTAGGCTTACAAAAATAAATATTTGTCAAAATGTTCAATAAATATTACATAAAACTAGCAGCAAAAAGTATCTAGAAATCTGTCGTGTGCAAATAGTTTTTCTTCCCAACTATTATTCCCGTGGTCCCAAATAAATTTTAGAATCTAGTCCCATCCCCTTCCTAGACAAGCTGCGTTCAACAATCTCCAAGAGACAAAATAAGATTGGAAGTTTAAGGACACGCACACAAGACATATATATAAAATTCTCTGAATGTGCAATAAAAGAAGTACTTTGTAAAAAGTTATGGGCAAAATGTACAAGGGCCTAAACCTAGACTAATTGAAATAGCACCATAACAAATGACCTCAATACTGTCAAGTGCACCTACTTAATAAAAGTTTTAGAACAAGGCACAATACACTTGAAAATCTATTGCACTTTAGGAAATTTTTGCCGTCTTCCTATGCCACTGTAAAAAGATTGAGCGTTTTGATCACCGCATTCTGGCCACAAAATTAGCACAGAATTCAAAGTGGCAGAGGCATTTTAGTGGTGGACAATGCTCATCTTTGGCCAGATTTAGCATAAACAGACTATAAATACAATGGAAACCTATGCAACTAAAACTGACTAAAACTGCACTGTAGAGCAGAATCGACACCTTGTGCAGTTATGTACATATTTCCAACCTGTGTGATCTCAAAAATTTCAGTTTGTTACTCTTCTGGAGCCATTTTTACAAAGTCTATAGTAAGCCAGTTTAACATCTCAACGCAGCTTGAACAGAGTAATGTGAATCGGCATTTAAAATAAAGCCTGCTGCATTAATTCTTCCTGTTCATACCCTCTTGACCAAAAAACATCAACACTAGCATGCGTTATTAGACCAAAAATCACCCAGGGCCCCGAGGAGGGCTGGTCATTGCTGTGGTCAGCCATTCTACCATTTCAATTTCATTTATGGCAGGCATTTAAAAAGTCTAAGTAGATGAATTCTCCTAAAAACCTATTTCAAGTTATCAGACCTTTAAACTTTCCCTGTAATAATATGCCCACATTTGGCTAGCTCATAGTTAATGATCTGCCTAAACATTGAAAGAGGAATTGCTGTATTTACTTGCATTAACTTTGAAAACAGTGCTTTGAATGTATGCATGTATTCATACATCACCTCATCATGACTGGAATGGCTTGTTTAAAGACTATCAGGTTCTAAATACCTATCCAGGATAGAGTGAGCAAATCAGAACTTTAACTTAATACAGTTTGCCACATTAGAAACTAATTCCATTAATATGCTTCAAGACGTTTGTTGTTTTCCCCCAATCTGCAAGTATCAAAAAGCCCTAATGCAGGCTACCGCATAAGTTTTTTCCTTGTAATATTTATGGATGAATCGATGATTCCTGTTAAGTTGTATCACACCTGTGTGCCAAGGTTTGATTTTAGCCCAAGTTCAGTAAATTTATTTTGTCAAAACAATTGGTATCTTGAGCATTACTGAGCCAACAGGACATCAAAATAAAAAGTTGTCTAAAGTTAAAGGCACAGTACATTAACAAACAAATGATCCTCAGTCACAAAATTATAAATGCAGTTTGGGATGGGGTTTGGCGGGAGGGGAGTTAATCCAAACTACAGCAATGAAGTCTTCGAACCACCTTCTGAACAGGGCTGCTGATTGTTCCTTTCAATTCTTCATGTGACCTTGAGCTCCCTTAAAAAAAAAATTTCAGTGGAGAATCACAGCTGGTAATGTACTGCGAGTTCTTGAAGCTACACAAGGTATAGTCTGGCTAAGTTACATGTGGTTTCCATATTAGCTTGTTTGGCAGGGTGGCCTACTGCAAAGCAGGTTCAGTTACCCCACCAGTCAACCCCCTGGGAGTTATAATTTCCTCCATATCCATCACTGTTGTAAAAGCCTCCATAGCCACCTAATGAGAGATTTAAAAAAAGAGAGAAATTAATTAAGTCACCCACCATTAAATACAATCTTTCCCTCCTTTAAATACTTTGATGTCAAATTACGAAAAGCAATCTACAGGGCTGCATTTCCCCACTGTTTGTAATTACACTTTGAAAAAGAGGACTCCAAGGAAGAAGCCCATCCCAAAGACAGGTTAAAAAACTTCCCATTACCTCCACCAAATGCCCTGCTGCTGCCGTGGCCGCCTCCACCACTGCGGCTGCTGCTTGCGCGGCTGCTGCTGAAGCTGGAACTGCTGGCACCGCTGCTTTGTCGGTAGTCTCGAGCGCCGAATCCTCCACTGAATCTACTACTGCGACAGGGTGTGTTAGGGGTTCACAGGACAATGAAATCCACCAAACACCCCAATTCTTGTTAAAACTTCCCGATGGTCAATTTCTGATTTTGCAACGAAAACATTTCCCTATCCAGCCCAGCCCTCTCTTCCCTAGTAGTGATCTTAAAGGCTGTAGCCACGAATGACTGGCTTCAACTCGGTGTCAACCGCTTCTAACACCCCTCACCCAAAGGACCCGGGCAACCTAAGAAATACAAAGCCTGTTCAACTAAATACTGGAAAAGTGAACTGTGGACGTGGCACCCATCCCTCTCTTTATGCACCACCTGTATGCCTTACCTCTTAGATCGTCCACGACTGCTACCCTTGTAATGGTGTTCATAAGCCATGTTTTCTAACCAAGATGGCACTTCTTGTTTCGCTTCAACAAGAAGATCCAACAAATCCTTGGTAATATTTATATTCCTCTCGTTAAAGAATGAGGTGGCAAGGCCTAAACCAGTTCCAAAAAGTACAGAAATCAAGGTCTTCCACAAAAGCAGAGTTATTCTTACTTTCCTACACAGCATATTAAGTAGAATACCAAGAAAAAGAGATGACACGTCACTTGCTGTCACAAGTGACAGCAGTCACTTGACTGCTGAGATAGATTTTAACTACATTCCTTAGAAACAGAGTAGTTCTTAAAGTAGTTCTTTAAGATCCTGGGAAGTTCTTGGCTGCACGCCTCCCACTGAAAAACCACCACCAGACCATCAAGTAACCGAACACTTACCAAGGTTCCCTACACGTCCTGTACGGCCAATGCGATGTACATATTCTTCGATATCACTTGGCAAGTCAAAATTGATAACATGTTTCACATTTGAAATATCCAGTCCTCTTGCTGCTACCTGAAAAATAATTTTTGTTATATATGGCACACTTAAAGCCAAAAGTCGGAACATGCTGAACATGAAAGTAAGAACTGTCTTATACATACTGCTGTAGCCACTAGAATTGGGCTTTTTCCTGAGCGGAACTGGTGAAGGGCCTCTTCTCTATCTCTCTGAGATCGGTCTCCATGGATACTGGTACAAGCATATCCTTCATGGTACAAGAAATCTTCCAGAGAATCTGCACCCTTTTTGGTCTCCACAAACACTAAGGTCAGTGAATCCTTGCCTGATTGTGAAAAATTACCAGGTTTTTGTCACTAATAGTGACTTAGTTCTCTTTACATTTAGTAAACATGCAAAGAGAGGCAAATAATAGACTTTTAACAAATGTTCTGAATGGGGAGGAAAAGCAGTAAAGGCGATCCAAATGGATTCTCATTACCTAAGTCACCAGCGTGATGCTAATATTATTTTACCTGTTACATTTATTTATTACCTGTTGCATTTAGAAGGTCAAGCAAAAATGACCGTTTGTCAGACTCTTCCACCCAAACTACTTTCTGTGTAATATTCTCAGAGGTAGAGCCAACTCTTCCTACAGCTAAAAAGATATACTCATCCAAGAAATCACGAGCCAGCATCTGGGGAAAAAAAAAAAAAAAGTTTATTATCTACTGAAACCAACAAATTCCTGAGTGGTGAAAAGTTGCAGCATCAAACAATACCTGTATTTCCTTAGGGAAAGTAGCACTAAACATCATAGTGTGGCGGACACCCTTTGGTGGCATAGTATCTTGTTCAACTATTCTACGTATCTGAGGTTCAAAACCCATATCCAACATCCGATCAGCTTCATCTAACACCAAGTATCTGCCATAAAAATAATCAGTTTAGAATTTGAGAAGACAGTTTTAGTACAGCTGTTATCAAAATTAGTATTATTTTGATAGTTAAATTCCTCATACTGCATGATCTGACACATGTACATGAGACCTAGCCCAGGATTTTTGCCATCATTCACAAGCATACAGCAAAACTAGCTCTTACTACTTTTCACTCTGTCCCAGTCTGGTTGTTCTCAGCCTCTACTAAAAAAGGTCCCTGGATTTTTCAACATTAAAGTTCCAATTAGCGAACTTCCTATACAAGTACTTACACAAGCCACTTCTCAAACTTCAAAATGCCAACAATGCTAATAACTACTGCAAAACTAATGGCCAGTAATTAAAAATTATTACATTTCATGCACTTAAAATTAACATACTTGCAAAAGTCTAATCCAATCTTTCCTCTTTCCATCATATCCACTAGACGTCCTGGAGTAGCTACTAACAAGTGGCATCCACGCTCTAAGTCTCGAATCTGTTGACCAATATCAGCACCACCATAAACCACGCAAGGTCGAACTCTAGATCGGTATGAAAACTGTAAGCGAAGAAAGTTTATCAACTTCAAGGCCAACACTTTTACATGGTCATAAAACGTTTCATTACAATCAACGGGAAAGCCAATAATCCCTGAAATGCATACTTACTTTCCTGGCTTCCTCGTAGATCTGTACTGCCAATTCTCTAGTTGGTGCTAATACCAAGGAGATTGGGTATTGCTTGCGACGTCCATACCTTCCATTTTCCTAAGAAAGAATTTAAGTTAAACTCTCAACATCCTTTTTTAAAGACCCACTACAACGTAATTCCCTTCTGTAATTCATTGCTTACGTGAAAACTTTTTCATTAAATAATTTGGAATAAGTAGGAAGTTCTTTATAAAGAACTCTCATTTAGAAAGTTCTTTCAACAGCGACCTACAAAGTTCAACAATAATGTCCCACTGGGGCGCCTGGCTGGCTCGGTTAACGGCTGCCTTTGGCTCAGGTCATGACCCCAGGGTCCTGGGATGGAGCCCTGCGTCGGGATCCCTGCTGGGCAGTGAGCCTGCTTCTCCTTCTCCCCCGCTTGTGCTCTCTAGCTGTCTCTCAAATACTTAAAATCTTAAAAAAATAGTAACAATGTCCCACTTTAGGGGCACCTGGCTGGCTCAGGCGGTAGAGCATGCAACTCTTGATCTTGGGGTGGTGAGTTCAAGACCTACATCAGTCATAGAGCTTACTTTAAAATAAAGTCCCATTTAACAAGTATTTACCTTCATGGCCCTCAAAGCCTCGCCTGGACCATCTGAATAAATCTGACTCAAGATGGGTAAGAGAAACGCTGCAGTTTTTCCAGACCCTGTTTAAGAGAAAGCATATTCTAATTCAACCACAGAAAAACCTTATTATTTTTGAATAAATATTGGTACATGAGGTTTTTTAACTGCCCTATTTACTGGTTAATTAGTAGTTTTACTTTATGCCCAAATAAATTTTCTAAAAATTAACACCAAAGTTAAAAATACCGAGAAATGACTTCTTCTAAGTCAGCAAATGAAAACCCAGCCTATTTATCTTTGTAAATAAAGCTTTATTGGAATACAGCCATGCAAAATTTGTATGCGGTCTATAGGTGCTTTCAGACTACAACAGCAAAAATGAGTAGACTGGCAACGGAGACCATGTGGCCCATAAAACAAAAAAGGTTTATTCTGTTCCCTTACAGATAAAGTATACCAAACTCTGATCAGTAACAATGTAGTATTCGCTTCTTTGCATTTGCATGTGTAAAGGAAACAGCAATTTTGCCTCAAAAATAATGTCAATTTCAATTTCTAATACTTCCTTGCAGGTAGTATTAGAAATTGTAGATATTGTAGATATCTGTAGATATTGATGGTGTACAAAGGATGATATTCTCACTCTCCCATAGGGAAGAAAAAATACCAAATGATTATTACGTATTTTTAATGGGGGGGGTGCCACCCTCTTTCTTATCGGTCAAACTCACCAATATAGCAAATCTTGTACTCAATTTAGAGCTGTAGCCATGAATGGCTGGCTTCAACTCGGTGTCAACCCCTTCTAACACCCCTCACCCAAAGGACCCGGGCAACCTAAGAAATACCCCCAATTCCCAGAAGATGGGAGGTGCTCCTTTCCCATGAAGGCACCTTTCCCCGGGCCACATTCCTGTGGGTCAGACTATTCTCATCTTATCCCCCTTATTCCAGATACAACGTTACAGTGCTCATTTCCCACCAACGCACGGACAATCTTCTAGCCCTCTTGCAGCAGTACCGGGCTGAGGACTTTCCATAGGCCCTAATGAGAACACTAGAGATAACGTAAAACCCAAAGGTCCAACACAAGAAAACAGCAGCCAGCTACTGCATACCTGTATCAACGGATACTGGTGAGGCTACATCTGGGACTCAAGCTTCCCTGTGAAACTTAAGATACCCCATGTGGTTTTTTTTGGTACTAGCTTTACAAGACCAAACCCTATTATGGCATTCTTGACAATTTTTTACTTTTATCAAGTAAACTTACCTGTTTGAGCACAAGCCATCAAGTCTCTTTTCTCTTTGATAATAGGAATAGCATGCTTTTGCACTGGAGTTGGGCGAGTATAACGAGTAAGCTCAATGTTTCCCATAATAATTTCTCCCATCTCAACATCACTGAACTGTCAAAAGAAATTCAACGGGGTTAAATAGCTAGAAATGCTATCTGGAGCCATTTTTGCTTTACACTAATACAATAATGGGGGGGAACCCTAAAAGCTGATTTGAACTATACAGCTGCTTTACGTGAAACGACAATACATTTTGAGAAAAATCAACCCCCAGGTTTAACATACGATGGAGAAGTCTGGGTTCTTCCTGTATTTGACCCATTTTCTATTTCCAATTATTAGTAATGGTGACACTGAACTCAATCTTTCCCTTTCCACAAACCGATGAGGCAGGTTTTTTATGTAACTAAAGAATTATTAAAGTAAGTACAGTCTGCATTTGCTTTTAAGAAGGCCGCCTCATTTTGATGTGCTGTGAAAAAGTTTACACTTCCCTCTGTGTCTTAAAAGGTCAAGCACAAATACTTACACTTTCAATGTGTGGAGGACAGTTGTTGCCTGTTGCCTCAACTGGAATGTCGTCATATTTCTCAAAGTTAATCCCAGTGTTTCCTCCAGAAAAGAGTTCCCTGAAATCAAAAGATTGGTACATTTACTTGTTATACTAGCTAATGAGGCTTTATCATAATTAACATACATTTCAAAAACTTACTGTTCCAAGCGTTCACTTGGTGGGAGTGGTTTTGACCAATCATCTTCATCTGATTTGTCACACCAGCGACTATTTCCACCGCGTTCAAATTTGCCAAAACCACTTCTGTCACCACGGCTGCCAATGCCATCATAGTCACTCCGTCCACGATCATCAAACCTGAACAGCATAAACAACTAATCAGAATCATATCATTTAACCACTATCGGATTCCTAGCACTACTCTAGAACTGTACCTGAAGAGAAGTTGAACTGTTCATTATGGCTAACTTCAAGGATGTCAATTTTCCTTACTCTTATTTGACAAATAAGGCCTTTCAATTAATCAGACTGTGTCGTTCACATACGCTAAGTATGTATCCTTCTTGATTTCTGTATTATACAGCCTACACAGGCCTCATACATGCTGAAATTAAGAACCGAGTCTTAAACATTTGGTATCAGCACATAACTTACACCTTTACTTAAACTTCTCATCCAAATATATTTTAGTGGTAGGAAAAAGTAAAAAGACACCAAATATCAATTGTCCCAGTTATAACTAGGATGTCACTTGAAAGGACAATCAATTGACCTGTGTGACAGACTTTGGATAAAAGGTAGAAAATAATCCTTACCTGAATTAAGATGTTTTTAGTTTTAGGCCTGTTTGCGAAAAATCAGGACACACAGGACTAACCACAGCTATTAGGCGCATGAGGTCAGTTCACCACTTGTGTAATCAAAAATATAAGGTGTTTAAAAACTGTCATTTAGAATATCCACAAAAAATCTCAACCATATTAGGCCACTCACTAGATAAACTTACTCCTTTACATATAAATAAAACTGAAGAAATATAAAAGCAACTGATTTCACTATGCCCAGGGGCACATTCTTATTCTCATCCGATTTCTATGTAACAAGTTCAATTTAGTTAACACCTCTTACAGCTAGGAAATTAGGATTACACAGACATAATGCTTAACATCGAAATAGGTGGTCCATTAAGGGAAAAAAAACATGCTTAATGGTCAGGGGACAAGAATGAGTACTTATCAAATTAAAGACCAATTCCTAAATTGCATACGCACAAGACCAGAAGATCAATAAAAATCACTTACCTTCCCCTTGATCCACTTCCACGATCACTAAAGAAACTAGACTTCCCTCTTGAATCACTACGAGATCCAAAACTGCTGTACGCATCCTTATCCTTACTAGAACTCCACCCTGAACTGTCTTTATCGTAGAATCCTTCAATGAAAAAAAGCAAACCCATTTTATTGTATTAATTAGAAATTTACAATACCTAGGTCTCTGAATTCGAAGCCCTCTAAAACTTTATCTTATGTGTGTGAACTGAAAGGACAATGGAAATATTCCTATCACGGTACTAGAAAAGAACCAAGACTTAGAGCTGATTTACAACTGGAACACAAAATTTTTTGTATTTTTAACTCTCTCCACTAGAAAATACTGTGCACTAAGCCAAGCAATTCGACAGTCTGAAAGTGTTCTAAAATGAATAAAATACCACCTCTAAGAAGGTCAATCGCTTTGCCTATAAAACAATTGTTATATGACCACAATTTAATTTCCATTCATTTTATAGGTGTGAACCCAGTTTACTTGGAAACAGCTGCCATTATTTCAATGTTTCTTAGAGGTGCTGTTTATTTAAGACATTCCTAAAGGTCAGATTACTTTTTAATAGAGAATTTTCCAGTTTCCATAGTAACAAGTAGAACAATGCTCTGTTCACATGAAATGCATACTATCAGACAAGAATCAGGAATACCTAGAAAAAAGGAAAATCCTCATCCCTGCAACACTGTTAGTGCGGACAGATTCTTACGTACAAACTATAAACATTCAGTAACAGGGAATGAGAAAGGTATGAATTAGCCCAACAGGTAGAGGGTTTAAAAAACAAGCAGTGGAGGGTGTAAACTAGTTTCAGTAGCACTGAATAGAGATCGTTTACAAGTTACTTTCCTTCCGCCTGATGTCCCTACTATTAGCCAGCCAGGTGACTGACAACCTTAGCTAGCAATAAAGAAGTGAATTACATTTCTAAAATCTTTCAGTTCTAAAACCTCTATACTGCCTCTTCCCTTTGATCTTTGTCACTGGGATGAAGAGGGAAAAGCACTAAGCACTAAATATACATGGGGCCAATTTCAGCTAGAACACTCTCAAGAATGAGAGAACCCATGATGATACAAGACAAAATGTGCTGTAACTAGGAACAATGATACGATAGTCAAGAAATTATAATATGGATTTTATACCCATGTATTGCAAGGACAGTGCAGCTAACAAAGACTGCACATGCATATGGAGGAACGACAGCAAACCACAGGTTTCTGTGGGCTTCTCCACCCTCCGCCTTCTTTATCATCTTCCTTCTTCTTAACCTTTAAATAGTTTCCCAAACCTTCACTTTGTCTCCAAATCTCAGATCACCTATTTTATGGAATATACAGCACGCAAACAATGGTCCCATAATGAAGTATGTACTAGTTACCTATCACTACATTACAAACACAATCAGAAAAGACCAGGTGTTGTGATACATTTTAGACGAATCCTTTCAAATGAAGCAGTTAAGGGCAAGGAGATGAAACCAGAGGATCACTCCCAACTTACTGGGAGCATGCCCAATGCTACGATCGATTTATAATCTGTTATCTATTCTGCAATAACCCATCTTTCTTGACAGCTCTGCAAAACAGAAATAACTGGGTTATCAACCATGCAATTTGGTTTACATGGTAGGGTGCCTACTCACCTTTTTCAATGTGAAATCATGATGTGAATGATTACAAACACAAATCACAAAGTACAACACTAGTAAAATTGTACAAAACCACGCCCTTGGCCACAGAAGAATCTGACAGAGGAAATAGAATTTTGCACTGCGTGACCGAAGGTGAGTTTTCCCAAAAGTGAATTAAAGTCCTAATATTTGAACCAATTCTGACAGGCACAGGAGAGCACAATCTTTACAGACTTCCCAAAGTGCCTCACTTTTCCCTAGGCTCCGACTTCTAAACACCAAGAATTAGATCTACCAAGTTGCTCGACTTACCTTTAGTAGCTTCTCTGTTCCTTAAGTGAGGAGGAATATAGCGCCCCTCTAAAAGAAAGAATATAAAATTAAATGCCAAAACTTCAAGTTAAAGCTTTTCACGAAAATTTGTGCAATTAAAAAATGGTCCTGGAAAAAAATTTTCTTAGTACCCAACCTTCTAGTCTCTTACTTGGAAACTGAGAGGGGGAGAAAAATGAATCTACTTTTAAATGGATATTGCTTTTTAAGAACTTTAAAAAGGGAAGGGGAGGAGGAAAAGTTTGGTAAATAAAAATTTGACTCAGAACCTAATCACTGAAATCCACAAATAAATATGACTTGTCACTAGTGGTTAGTATAACGCAACTTTTTAAAGCCCTGCCATTATTTCAGAGAAAGGTCATAAACAGACACGGTTGACAACCCAAGTATTACAACCTCACAGACTACTATGTAACAAATCATGGAATTAGACATTAAGAGACATTTTTGTTTCCATCCTGGTAAGTTCCAAAAAACAAGACGATACACATAAACAAAAAACTGCGAAGGCGAAAGGATTTCAAGGAACTGAGTTTTAACTTGGGGCTTGCTGAGTCTATAGTCAAGTTGTTCTGTAGGCAGGCAAGAATACAGCCTAGACTTGGGCGCCTGGGTGGCTCAGTTGGTTAAGCAACTGCCTTTGGCTCAGGTCATGATCCTGGAGTCCCGGGATCGAGTCCCACATCGGGCTCCCTGCTCGGCGGGGAGTCTGCTTCTCCCTCTGACCCTCTTCCCTCTCGTGCTCTCTGGCTCTCATTCTCTCTCAAATAAATAAAATCTTTAAAAAAAAAAAAAAAAAAAGAATATAGCCTAGACAGTGGATGAGAAACAAAAGCAAATAACGTGTATCTACCAAGTAAAGGAAAATCAACACGCTTTATTACTAATGAATCTACAACCTAACTTTCCTTTCCACTTTTGGGTTGAATTAAGTATTAAATATCTCTATGAGGATGACCAACCCTTAGGGGCGCCTGGGTGGCTCAGTCGTTAAGCGTCTGCCTCCGGCTCAGGTCATGATCCCAGAGTCCTGGGATAGAGCCCCACATTGGGCTCCCTGCTCAGTGGGAAGCCTGCTTCTCCCTCTCCCCCCCTGCTTGTGTTGTTCCCTCTCTCACTGTGTCTCTGTCAAATAAATAAAAAAAAAAAAAAAAAAAAAAAAAAGATGACCAACCCTTAAAAGATCTTCACCATGGCAAATAAAGTAGAATACAAAAAATACCAAGTTAACTTCGTGCACAGCGAGGTCCTTCTTGCCTAAAAATGAGGCCACATCCTTTACTACCTAACAGTGCTTGGAAAAAAATGCTTTCACACCCTACAGCCTGTACCCATTTCCCCCCTCCTTTTCTTGGGGGGAGGGGGTTTAATAGGAAGACCTGACCTGAAGGAAACTGAAGCAGGTCTACTGCCAAATAATAAACCACCTACACCTCAATACTAATCTGTAACAAGTCTCAAAAAAGCAAAAACAAAAACTGAAAAAAAAAATGAAATAAAGCTTTTATCTAATTTCTTTTGAAAAAAACAATGCAATTCAGCATTTACAATCCTAACCACCACCTCAAGATTCAGTATAGCCCTGTAAATCTCATGTTCTTCACAGGAAAGGGTTAGCTGTAGCATGTGTACGTTCCCTTTACTGAATTTAATTCTGGTAAATTCACTCAAATAGGGATAAACACATTCCCACCACCTCTAAGCTGGGCTCAAGATTCATAATGAACATAAACACTTCCAAAGACAATTTGTTATAAAGTTCTTTTTAATGATTTTTACTCAAAAAAAGTCCCTTTTATTACCAAAAGGCCACAATGCTTTCATTACTAATTACACTACGTAATTCCAAGAACATTGACTATATAATTCTTTCCACAGTAAAAAGTGGAGGGGAAATTCTTAAGCCTTAAGTAAGTCCAATGAAATATGAAGTTATTAAAGCTCTAATAGTCAAGAAATTCATAAAATGGTTTACTTACTGCTTGCTGTACTTCCTCCACTCTGATTATCGGAAGAGTTCAGGTCTAGGCCAGCAAACTAGGAGAAGAGAGTTAAATGGTTAGCACACTAAGAGAAAACCAGTCCTGCCCTCTAGCACTGAATAGCAAGCACTAGTTGCCCGGCCTGCTTCGTGGGGCTGATGTGAAACTCTTAATGAGAATATGAACTAAGAATGCGCTCTGAAGACTAAAATTCTAAGCAAACCCAAAATAGCACTAACTGTCTATACTACAGAAAGCAGCACACCAGGATGCTGACGTTATCTGGTAGAAACTGGGTCCAAATTTAAGTCATTCACTTAAAAATGAATTTCCCCCTGTAACATTTTCCATAGTAAAAGCCCCAAGAAAGTATTTTAAAATGTCAGATAGGCAATGGATTCACCTTTACTCCAATCATATTTGACAAATGTTTCCAATGCCACCAACTTCCTACTTGGAACTATTTTAAGCCTACAGAGCACACCTGAAAAACAGAACAGAATTTTAACTGACCACTTCTTAGTTCTTTTATCCCACAATGCTGCACAAGTATTTTTAATTAGGGTAGCACTGTTAAGATCAGCTCTCCCATTTTCAAGATCCAGATTAAGTTCAGAAGACTGAACATAAATAGCACAAGTGACATTCAACACTTTCTTGTTGAACACATTTCGCTACCTTTAATCTCCATTTCTACTCATCCCCTTAACATTGGAACTCAAAACCTCAACATTCTACAAAAAGACCTTCTATGTTTTCTCATTCTTTTATGACTAACCAGAAACTATTTGCAGACAATACTGGGGGGAAAAAAACTACACGTGTCAAAAGAAACAGTATTTTTTTAAGAAAGCCACAAAGACCAAATCACATAGTACTGATGCCACCTGTTTGCAAAGATGACGTAAGTCTTCTGTTAAAAGTTCAAGATTGATACTGTCAAATTGCAAGCATCATCAATGGAGTCACTGAACACTGGAAGCAGATGCTAAATCTTAAAAAGTAAGTTAAGTATGGTAAGACTTTCAGGCACCTCGCTTCCATAGTGTGTATTAGCAAAAACGCTGCCATGCTTTCTGTTAACAGACTGATTCTTTAAAGTGCAATAGTAACAAAAACTCCTTTTGCACTTGTTACAAATTTTGTTAATTTTGCACTGGGCAACAGGAACGATAAAGAGCACGTTAAAGACTACTATAAAACGTTAAGATTACATTGCTTCATTCCTATGATCTTTTTAAAACGGCTCCACCTATACAGAAAATGTTAAAACTGGGGATAGTCAGTGCTCTTGACAAGATATTCTATATGCTTCATTCAACATATGACGTGTCAGCATTTTGGAGGATGTAACTGATTCATTAATGGGGAGGGGGATGCTCCCAAAGAAACAGATCATTAAATCCTTGAAGTCGTATAACCACGACTACATTAAAATCTACTATCAATTTGTGTCACTAAACTTCGTTTCAGGATTTTTCTGGCGTTCCTGGTAAGAAGTTTAAAGGATCCAAACATCCCACCTAAAAGCTTATCTGAAGCACGTTGCTTCAGTTGCAGAGGGATGCAGACTTCCTGCCACCGAAGCCCATAACCCCTCCTCCTCGCTCAGATCACACGTCCTCCTCTAATCTACCCCCAAAGCCTTAGAAGAGGGGATTCCGGTTAAGATGACAGACCCGAAGGTCTGACCTATTTCACAATTTCACTGCACAGGCAGCAACAAGTCAACAACAAAGCGTTTATTTCCCCCAAGCTACATTCCGGGTATTTTCCCTCCGGCCGATTCCTGGATCAAACGTCACTAACACGGGAATGGTCATACAACCCGTGGTACCACCCAAACAACGCGCGGTCCTCGCTAAATCGCCAGACACAAAACTATCTGGAGCAAGTAAGGAAAAGGGGCCACTCCAGGTCCCTAACCTCCCTGATGTCTCTCCGCCGCGTTCTAATCTCTATCTAGAACCCAGTGCCACCGCGCACGCAGAGACCATTACTCCCTCCCCTTCCCCCCACTCCTCCCCGAATCTTCTGCGTCACAAAACTTTCCACTCCGGAAACGCGGCCTCCACGGCCGCGGCACCCGCCGTACGATGGCCCCTCCGGAAACCGGGCTGGAGCGAAAAAGCCTGCGGAAGGAAGCCCGGGAGGAATAAGATGTCCATTCCATGGTCCTTTTCATGCCCTCGCCGGCCCGGGGCCCGCTCTCTCCAGCTAGTGGGCCCCAGCGCCGCCCAGCCCCACACAAAGAAGGCCGCCGCCATTACCCCGAGCGCAGGCCACCCCCCGCGCCACCACCTCCCACATTCCAGGGCCGCGTCCCTCCGCTCACTCACTCACTCTCTCTCTCACACACACACACACACACAAATGCCGCTGCGCGCGCGCGCGCGCGCGCGCGCACACACACACACACACACACCAACGCCGCCGGGTCTCTGGGACAAGAATCCAGGCCGCGCGCGCAGAGTCGAAAGCCCTAGAGGCCAAAGGGGTGCCCAATCGCGCACCGCCGCGCCGCGCAACCCCCCAACACACACCACCCATGGGTCACTAACCAGTCGAGGTTCGCGCGTGCGCGTCCCCGCGAGAGCGCGCCCCCTCCCCCTCCGCCCGCCTGCGCACGCACACACAAAAGCCGCCATTGTGCTCGGCCCGGGGACAATACCGCGGGCCAAGCCGGGGCCCCGGCCCGACCGACGGCCATAACCAGCATTCCTGCCACCTCCCCGTTCTTCCACAGCCCCGAAACACTGACAATGGCCAGCTCGAGGCACCTAGGAAATGGGAACTAAGAGTGCCAGTCAGCGCTGCGCCATAAGCTAAGTTAGGTCAGCAACCACCCCGGTAGACTCCTTGCAGCTCACCTGCTGGTCCAGCCCGAGCGCATTTTCCACCGCCACATGACTCATCCCTGTAGAGTACCGAGAACTCGGAGTCTTCCTCCGCTGAGCGACTGTGTTTGACTCACCGCGAAGGCCCTCTCACGGGAGAACTGCGGCTCTGGAACTCACGGCGCGGCCACCGATCTAATATACCCACTCGAAAGGCTGCTACGTCAGCACGTAAGACGTAGGCCCTCCCTCTCACACCCGCCCTCCTCCTGCCTCTGTGACTTCTGCCTAGCTACTGCGCGCTCGTTTAGTCCAAACCTCGCGTGATTTCCTAGTCAGTCCCGTCCCTGGCTGGTTGTCCTACCTTGGACCTCAGAGCGCCAAATGCTGTCCTAGTTCGCTTGAGCCTCAGTTCCCTTGTTGTCCGCTAATACCCTAGCCTGTCTTTGAGTTCTTGAGATCTCGCGATAACTCGTTGGGTCCCGTTTTCCGCCTGCGAGAAGGTCTTTAAATTTGACCTAGGCCTCTTCCCTGCTTTTCTCCCTATGCTGTTTTTGCTGTTCTTTTCAACCGAGCACTCGTTCTTGTTTCTGTCAGTCCTCCGACTTGGGGATGTCGGTAGATTTCTTCGAACTAATAAGCCCTCGTTCTTCCGCGGGCAGCCTCCCCGAAAACGGAGTTAGGCCAAAAAAAGCCCGAAGCCGGGAGGACGGCGGGTCACGTGACCGCAGGTGTTGATCGCGGTGGCCATTTTGTGGAGCTGGAAACCTTGGCCTTAATTGAGTGCTCGGAAGGCGGGGGGGTGGGGGGAGAGGGGACAGGAGAGGGAAGAGGGGTAGAGGAGGAAAGAAAGGGAAAAGGAGGAGGAAGGAGGGAGGAATGGTGGCCGGGGAGGGGGTGGGGGTAGCGGAGGGGATCTGGGGACAAGTGCTGGTGGCCGGACGCTTAACTGCGCGGTTGCCTAGGCAGCGGGACCGCCGCCTAGGAAGGCAATAGCCCCTCCTGTTTCGCCCTGCGACGCGAGAGCGCTCCTGCGCGCGCCCCCGCCCCCCGGGGTGAGGAAACAATGAGACAGCCAAGCGCTGAACCTGAGCCGGTGCTTGTGTACCCTCCTGGGACCCCGGCCCTCTGTGGGAACAACGGCTACATTAGGCCCCTAGTTTCCAACCGCGGGGCGCTTAGCGACTCAGGGCCGGTGGCTTCCGGTGCTCTGCTGCTTCTCCCAAAGCTAGGGGACCCTGGGGCTTGCAAACGGCTCTCCTAGAGAGTCGGCAGTGTTTGTAGCTGGCCGCAGTCAGGGCCTGCGGAAGTGCTACGGCGTTATCGGCTTGGGGTGGGGGTGACACTCAGGCCACTGCAGTGGATGAGGAATGGGAGGAAATGGGTTTTTGCCGTCGGAGGAACCCGTTCTTGTGGCCCCCTCCGAAGCAGGCCACCCCTAGCTCTTGCTTAAGTGCCACAGACCCTTATATAGAAGAAAATGTATTGACTAGTAGATCCCTGGCTTTTAAGTGAGCGGCCGCGCATACGTGGTTCTTACAAATGCTTTTCCTCCTCCCTTCTAGCCTTCAGACTGATAGAATTAAATAATACACACAGGTTTTCCACCATCCCTCAAAAGGGTCTTCTGCAGCCAGAATTCAAATAGCTAGTGCTCATCGCATAAATTACCACGTAGCTTCTCTCCCTTTCCGATTTTTAAAATTGAAACCGAAATTCTAAGGAGATGGGAGATAACATAACACTTGTGACCTGGCAAGTTGCTTAACTGCTTTGGGTTTCCATTTCCTCATCTATATAAGGAGTTGACTGGACTACATAACCCTGTAAAAGACTCAATTTCTTTTTATGACGACCGTTTGTTAACGCCGCCTTTAACCATGCTGAAATAACATAGATAATATCTAAATCGGACAACACACAATTTCAAAAAAACGTGACCTAACTGTGGAATAAAAACAAAATGATTATAATAAAACAGCGTACTTTAATATGTGAACGCTCCCGCTCAACAACACTAAGTGATGATAGAGACCTGCCCAGTGCAGTCAACAAATGCAACTCAAGGGATTCTAAGAGCAGCGTTGCCATTGGTGACCTTTTCTAAAATGATAAACTCTTGGTAATGTTTGAAACAAAACAAAATGATCGTCTCTCAATTGTTGCAGTATTACCATTTGTAGAGAATTCAGTGTACATCGAAACTGGGCAAAAATATTTTTGTTTATGTGTAAAATAGTGTTCCAGGCTTTATATCATGATGAACTCGTTTTTCACTTATATGAGTGTCCATTGGATCAATTCTTTGCAGCATAGGACTGACCAACATAGTAAAACATCTAGCTTGCCTGGTTCACTAAATGCCAGTAGTCATGCTGGTCATTGTGACATCCAAAAATACAGATACCTACAATGCCCCCTTGAGAACCATTAAGCTTAATGACCATTAGGGTCCTTTTCAGCCCTGAGATTCATGAATTCTCACAGAGCGTTGGTGAGGTGTTTCTGCTTGGTTTGGCTTCAGTTTCCTTTTATTTATTATTATTTTTTAAGATTTCATTTATTTATTTTTGAGAGAGAGAGAGTGCATGAGCTGGGGGAGAGGCAGATGGAGAGGGAGAGGCAGACTCCCCACTGAGCAGGGAGCCCGAGATGCGGGGCTGGATCCTGATCCCAGGACCCCAGGATCATGACCTGAGCCCAAAGCAGACGCTTAACCGACTGAGCCACTCAGGCGACCCCCGGTTTCCTTTTAATATACACCAGGGTATGTACCTATAAAGTAAACTTACAGAATTTTACATTTTTCTAGGAATTCAGGAATATTTGGACGTTACAGATTTGTTTATATGTTCATTATTTTCAAAAAAAGATGCTCTTAACAAACTCTTAATAAAAAGAAACTTTTCTAACAACAACAACAAAAAAAAACCCTCTAGGTTGAGTAGAGATCAGAATCCTAAGGCAAAGAGATGGGATAAAGAAAAGTTGGGGACCAGACGGGAGATACATAGAAAAATCTGGAGCTAGGAACATCCACAGTACCTAGACTGCTGAAAACAAACACATAACTGTCGAGTGTTGTTGAATTTTACCTGTTTCATGGTTTTGCCTAGAGCTTGTCCTACGTATACCTTAGGTATTCCAAACCTTTAAGTGCAAATCATGTCAAAGGTATCACAGTTTAACTACAATTAAAATCAGGAAAATATAAACCCAAATTTTCTAAAGAAATTCAAAAGGTCTGATACATCATTTTCTAGTGTATAGAATTCTTCTTGACATATATTGATTTATCAGAAGTCTTTCACTAAAGAAAGACATTTCTTAGTTATATCACCCCCTCTATTATCCACTAATAATATTTCTTTAAAAATCACTAAGAAACAAACATCTTTCAGGCTATCTAGCATAAACACTAGTTATTTAAATAAACTTAAGACTCTGAAGAAAAAAATATATACACCAGGGTAAACAGATTCAAAAGGTAATAGTTCTGACCGTTCAAACTGCATGTAGCAACAATAGGATGTACTGATATCCCTGGCTCTGGGCTTTATTTTACTTTTCAGTAGAGCCAATGTACAGGGTACTACCATGGGAGTACCCAAAAGAATTAAAATATACAGCAGTTTCCTACTTTCAATTAACCCCTGCTTATAGGCATACTCAGTTCAAACCACCAGGGTGTTTTGTTAATCAATATGTTATAATTGGAATATCAAATTGGAAAGGAAGCAGGGAAACACACAAAGCTTTGTCTTCAAACACTTTCACTCAAAAAGAATAATGTGCACACTTGAAGTAGCTCAAGAAAGTTACTTGAAAGTAACTTTCATAGCACTCCAAAGGACTTTTCCACTAAGCAGTCATTTGCATATCTTCTCCACAGGGCAGTCATTTGCAAATTTTATTTGAAGTGACCTAAAAAGGGTTAGGAAAAGCTGAAACCAGGGAAACATTTTTGCATTCTCACTTCCTTACATTCCCAGACGTTCTTAAGTTGATGGCCCCTATTGAAGCAAATATACTATTTGCACTCCCCTCCATCCCCCAATCCCTGGAGGCAGCCGAGCAGACAAAACCCTAGAAACTGCAGATCCTTGAACCGGCAGTTCAGACTCGCTGGCTCAGTCGGGAGAGCGTGCGACTCTTGATCTTGTCATGGCTTCCAGCCCCACATTGGGTGTAGTGATTACTAAAAAAAAAATAAATTAAAAAAATAGTTTCTGTCTCAAAAGGTGGTTGGGATTCAAGGGCTAGTGCATGAAAATGCTTTGCAAGGAGTGAGAGATTAGTACATGGTAGATACATGTACACATACACTTGGCTCTCTCCCCATTGTCTCAGCTCCCTCGGCAAAGTGAGTTGCTCTGGCACCGGGCCACTTAAGCCACTGTTAACATTCACCGTGTTGTACTGCGGTCGTGTGTGAGCCCACAGAGGAGAGGGAACTCGTCACACCCTGGGACTGCCCCATAGATGTTTGATGATGAGTAATTAGTGCAAATGCCCGCCCTGGGCAAGTTGTAATGCGGGACACGTTAAGGGGTCTAAATCCATTATTTTGCTTCCGCAAATGGTTTTAAGTAAATTCCATCACCATTCTCTGAGACTGAAATAAACTGAAATCACATTATTGTG
The DNA here is from genome assembly GCF_037043125.1 of Eumetopias jubatus. Classification (NCBI taxonomy): domain Eukaryota; kingdom Metazoa; phylum Chordata; class Mammalia; order Carnivora; family Otariidae; genus Eumetopias; species Eumetopias jubatus. The sequence continues at coordinate 91,305,577 of NW_028274817.1, forward strand.
GTACAAAGAAATAATGGGCCCAAGTAACCTAAAACCTTGCAGAAAGATAATCAGACTATTTTGTGGCTTGAAGAAAAGCGGTAGGAAAAGGGATGCTGAGAGCTAGAAACCTCAGAGCCTTTAGTGAACCTTATGATTACCAGTAGTTTTTCTGCAAGGTCCAGAGGAAAGGTCTCCTGGGTCCAACTGACCCATACTTCCCTTTAGAGTGGACAGGGAATAAAGTTCGAAGAGGGCGGAACTCCCCTGTAATCAGGAAAATGACCAGGTATGGAGGTAAAAGCAGTGCCCACTGAGTCTCCTTTTATGTTTTAAAGTGTAATAGCCTTTTTGAGTTTCTGTTTGTTTCGGGCTCCCAATAAAGCAGATTACCTTCCCCTGCCAGCTAATTTACAGTACAATTAACCCTTGAACAACAGGGGTTTGAACTGCGCGGGCCATTTATTCATGGGTTTTGTTTTTTTTTTTTTTTACAATACAGTACCCCGTAAATGTACTTTCTTTTCTTATGTTTTTTTTTTTTTAAGTAAGCTCTGTGCCCAACATGGGCCTTGATCTCATGACCCTGAGATCAAGGAACATGCTCTACTGACTGAGCCAGCCAGGCTCCCCATCCTTATGATTTTCTTGATAACGTTTTCTTTTCTCTAGCTTGCTTTGTTGTAAGAATACAGTATGTAATACATAAAGCATATTAAATGTATTAACTGTTTATGTTGTCGGAAAGGCCTCTGGTCAACAGTAAGCTATTAGTCAAGTTTTGGGGGAGTCGAAAGTTACACGTGGATTTTCAACTGGTCAGGAATCCGTGTCCCTAATCCCCACATTGTCCCAGGGTCAACTGTGATTAGGAAGATGTTACTATGCAGGCTGATAAAAGTTCTAAAGGGAAAAGAGGAGTCTTAGACTAGGGGATATTGCTGTACACCCTTATTCTCCAAGGGTGAGGGCTGGTATATTCAAAATCAGGTATGTTTTAGGCCATTATTATATTCCCAAATAGCAAACCTAGCCCAGAATCCACTTTCCTCCCACAAAGATGGCAAGACGAAAAACCAAGTTACGTCGGAGGGTATTTTCGCTACCGCTAACACTGCTAAAAATATTTCCAAACAGAAAAATCCAGTGCACTTCTGCCTTCATTCATGCAAGGTGACAAGGCAGTACAAGGGATAAATAATAGGGAAGCCCTGGGTGGAGTCTCTGAGCCAGGGGAACGGGGGCGGGGGGGGGCGGGGGGGCGCAACGAGGCTGACTTGCCTTGGGAGAGAAGAGGAGGGCTCGGAAATACAACGATGGGGGTCACGTGCCTTCAAGGTTCCATGTTGTGTCTTAGGTAATGACATCTTTAGCAGTCTTTCTCTCTCGGGTGATCCAGAACTTGGCCATAACCGCACAGTCTGCAGTCCTTGTGTTGGCATTACACTCTGTGCTTTAAAAAACTCATTAATTCTTTCCCCTATGCCTTCCTACTTGGTGATTATTGCTGTCGTTATCTTACAGACGTTGGTGGCTGCTGGGTTTACCCGTTTTTAAAGTGTTTTAGACCTTTGCAACGTTTGAATTTTGATTTATTTAAAGACCTCTTGCTAGGACGGTCTATGAGATTGTGCTTTAGAATAAGAAATACGTACTTGGTCTATGACCCCCATTCCGGGCACTGAGCTCCTAAAACTCTAGGAATTTCCTGTGAAGAGAGCGAGTGATAAAGGTCTTTTGTTACGTTAATGACTTTTGGAAAGTGCCAAAGGATGGGGGCTGGTTGGCTGGCGGGTTGGACATTTCAGTCCCACCCTGCCGACCTGGGAGGGGGCGGGGAGCTGGAGGTTAAATTCATTTATTTGACAGAGAGAGAGAGAGAGAGAGAGAGAGCAGGAACACAAGCAGAGGGAGTGGGAGAGGGAGAAGCAGGCTTCCCACAGAGCAGGGAGCCCGATGTGGGGCTCGATCCCAGGACCCAGGGATCATGACCTGAGCCGAAGGCAGACGCTTAACGACTGAGCCACCCAGGCGCCCCTGGAGGTTAAATTCAATCTCAATGGCCAATGATTTAATTGTGCCTGTGTAACAAGCCTCCATAAACCCCAAAAAGACTGTTTCAGAGAGCTTCTGGGTTGGTGAGCACGCGGAGATGTGGGGAGAGTGGTGGGGCCTGGAGAGGGCATGGAAGCTTCCCGCCCTTTCTCCCCTACCTGGCCCTGTGCGTCTCTTCCATCTGGCTGTTCTGAGTTACATCCTTTTATAATAAACCGGCGATCTATTAAGTGAAATCCTTCTCTGAGTTCTGTGAGCCGCTCCAGCAAATTAATCGAACCAAAGGTGGGGGTTGTTGGAACCTCCAATCTGTAGCTGGTTGGTCAGAAGCACAGGTGAGAATCTGGATTTGTGGCATCTGAAGTGGGGGAAGAGGAGCAGTCTTGGAGGACTTAGCCCTTACCCTATGGAATCTACCTGGAGACAGCATCAGAAAGGATTTGAATGTAGGGCTCCCAGCTGGTGTCAGAATTGCCTGGTAGTGTAGAAAAAAAATACACATTGTAACTGGAGTCAAAATCCTACTGTCCAACCCTTTGTACTCTATGAATGCAGAATTGTGTACTTAGGCAGAACCCCGAACCCTCTTCTTCAGAGTCTTTCCTTCATGTTGGCCATCCTAATGTAATGAACCAAAAGGCAGGAAAGATTCGTCATGGAAATTCAGTTTAATTACAGGCAGTCTGTGTCACCACCCACACAGGGCAGATGAGCCCTCCTGCAATGTGGAGACCAGGGAAAGTGCTTTGGAACTCTTCGTTTACGTTTTCTGGGAAGATGGAGCTGCATTTTCCATGGTCTGGTTTTCTGTGTCCGTGTTCTAAGTGCCTCACACGCATTATTAGCTCAGCTAATCCTCACAGCAGCTCTAGAAGGGAGGAAGCGCCCCCCCCCCCGCCGCCCCCAGGGCACAGACAGAAGGCACAAGGACATGCTGTCATTGGCAGGCCTGGCGATTGGTGGACACCACTGGAGGTCACACCACACCCATGAAGCCAGGGCCCAGTGCACACCATTAACCAGGATCCAGCACACACCGTTAAGCAGGATCAGGCGCACGCCATTAACCAGGGCCCTTCCTACACCTCAAACTCAGCAAGACCTAAACAAGATTCCCCATCGCCTCCCAAACCACCTGTTTCTCTGGCTTTTATCTCACATACTAGCATCATCATTTTGCACACCCAGACTTAAAACCTCAGTGATTTTTTTGGATTCCATTTCCCTTCTAGCCTACCCGCTATCCATCAACAGACCCCCTCCTCCTCCTTCCCACCTCATGCCTCTCTAACTGGCCTCCTTGTCCCACTGCCTAGTTCGGGCCTTTATTTACCTTGACATCAGTAGTGAGCAATCTCTCTTTCTTGGCATGAGTGCCAATTTAAGAGCAATATACATGTTTATAAGAATTTTCCCCGATAGGGTGCCTGGGTGGCTCAGTGGGTTAAGCGACTGCCTTTGGCTCAGGTCATGATCCTGGAGTCCTGGGATCGAGTCCCACATCGGTCTTCCTGCTCGACGGGGAGTCTGCTTCTCCCTCTGACCCTCTTCCCTCTCGTGCTTTCTATCTCTCATTCTCTCTCTCTCTCAAATAAATAAATAAAATCTTTAAAAAAAAAAAAAGAATTTTCCCCAATAGTTTGGGCTTTGCTCAAGCCTGCTCTTGATGATTCCAGAAACTTCCTCACTGTTTGTTCTTCCTGCCTCACTCTTTCCCCTCTGCCCAGCTCTTTACAGGTCTGTCCAAGGTTCTTAAAGATTTTATTTATTGATTTGAGAGAGAGAGAGCACAAGCAGGGGGAGGAGGGCAGAGGGAGAGGGAGAGGGAGAAGCAGACTCCCCACTGAACAGGGAACCCAATGCAGGGCTCGTTCCCAGGACCCAGAGATCATGACCTGAGCCAAAGGCAGCAGATGCCTAACAGACTGAGCCACCCAGGCACCTCGGTGTCCAAGGTTTTCTTAAAACAGTCCTATTGTGCCACTTCCCTGCTCAAAACACTTTGACATCTCCCACTGACTGCATTCAAGGCCCAATCCCATTTTCTCCTCTCCCCCACCATTCCCCACCCCTCCCGTCCCCCTCGCCCCCCCACAACCACCAGTGCTATACTTACACCTTGTGCTCCTCCACTGCCCTGCTCATTATTCTCTTAACATATTCAGCACTAACCCCGCCTCTGTTCCTTCGTTCACAGCGTTCCCTCCACACAAAATGTTCTTTCCCCGTGTTCCTACCTCTTAAATTCCCACCTGAACCTTGCACGTGTGCACACACACGCACGCACCCAATGCCATCTGTGAGGGTGAATTGTATTTTATTATTATTTTTTTAATATTTATTTATTTGACACAGAGAGAGCACAAGCAGGGGGAGCTGCAGGCAGGGTGACAAGCAGACTCCCCGCTGAGCAGGGAGGCTGATGCAGGACTCGATCCCAGGACCCTGGGATCATGACCTGAGCTGAAGGCAGACGCTTAACCGACTGAGCCACCCAGGCGCCCGGGGGTGAATTTTAATATGTCAACTTGGCCAGACCACGGTACACAGATATTTAGCCAAACTCAGTCTAGGTGTTGCTGTGAAGGTATTTTTCAGATAAGATTAACATTCAAGTCAGTAGACTTTGAATAAAGCAGATGACCCTCCATAATGTAGGTGAGTCATACATGGAAAAAGGAAGGAAAGGAGGAAAAAGGCTGAGGCTCCCCAAGGAAGAGGGAATTCTGTTAGCAGACAGCCTTTGGACTCAAGCTGCAACATCAACTCTTCCCTGGGGCTCTAGCCTGTCAGCCTACCCTGCAGATTTCAGACTTGCCAGCCCCACAGTCATGTGAGCCCATTTCTTAAAATCAATCTCCAGATCCCCTTGGTTCTGTTTCTCTGGAGAACCCTGACTAACACAGTTTCTACCTGCTTTGTGCTCTTACACCCTTTCTCCATTCCCATTGTTGCCTGTCTTAGATAATATGCAATCGTACACAGGTCACTAGGATGTACGCAGCTCATGTCCACCAAGGGTTGAGACATCTCATCGGTGCATCTTCGTGGAGCCTAGTGCCTCTGAAAGGCCCCACGCCACCCAGAAAGGAGGTGCCCCGAAGCAGAGGCAGGAGAACTAGGGAAATGGAGGTCTTGAACCAGGTCAGAGGAAAGAAAACCAACCCAGAAAGGAAAGACACATACCAGGGGTTATGAACTCAGATGCCTTGGGGCCAGACAGGTCATGTGGATGAAGGAAGGCAGCCAGATAAGCAGACACAGGGCGGGATGTGCTGAACTGGAGGGGTGACCCAACCCAATATTTCCCTACAGGAATGCAGGCCCCCAGCAGTGCCAGGTTTTTCAAGAGAAGCTGGATATCTAGGTGTTTACGTGAAATGGTAGCCGTTTGGGTGCCTGGGTGGCTCAGTTGATTAAGCGACTGCCTTCGGCTCAGGTCATGATCCTGGAGTCCCGGGATCGAGTCCCGCATCGGGCTCCCTGCTGAGCAGGGAGTCCGCCTCTCCCTCTGACCCTCCCCCCTCTCATGCTTTATCTCATTCTCTCTCTCAAATAAAATAAATAAATAAATAAATAAATAAATAAATGAAATGTTAACCATTTAACTGTTGGCAGCTCATCCCTATTATTTCTAGGCACTGAGTGTGACTAGAAGTCTTCAGGGCTATCAGTACTGGGTTGATGGGTACACGAGGGTTTGTTGCCTCATAGATAGGTTGTAAATACCCTTGTATAGGTAATCCGATTTCAAACTGTAAACCTTTTATGTGAATTCAATTTTGCCACAGACTACCCATTTGCGTCCTCTACCGTATATCAGTTTTGTAAAACTTGCTGATGAAGGTTTGCAGCTAGCTATACACCTTCACTTGAATAATAATTAGATTAGTTAAGTGTTACTTTGCGCTGAAAATAGAAAAAGGCAGCAATGCTGTTTCTTCCACAAGAATTGTTCTATGAAAAGAAAAATGTTGCAGCTCACCAGCTGCCACCCACTCTTTCCTCTCTGGAGTGTCTTGGAATCTATCATATGTTACCTTTCGTACAACTTGATCTTGAATATCAGAATATTCATTATTCTGAAAAAAAGAATATTCATTATTCTGCACAAATCAAACTCTGACTTCAAACACACACATGTTCCTCTTTGTGATTTTGATGAAGTCTCTATGTGTGTGTAATAGGGCATAATTTATACTCAGCGTCTAAGAGAGAAAGCTACATACTGGCACCATGGAAATAGAGCTGTCTTTGGTTCCAAAATTGTTCAACCTCTATTTTGAATGAAGGAACCATGACTCACTTGCAGTCTGGAACAGTAACTTCACCATTCTGTGTTTCAGTTTCCTCATTGATAAAATAAGGGTAACGAGAGCCATCCCCTAAGTACTGCGAATGGGTAATAGGACGTTATTTTATCTGGGTGAAGGGAGAAAACTACAGAGAGGGGAAATAGCAAATCAAATTATTATTTTAGTCATTCAGAAGATGTTCATTGAGGGGCACTGAGTGGCTCAGTTGGTTAAGTATCTGACTCTTGACTTCGGCTCAGGTCATGATCTCAGTGTCGTGAGATCGACACCTGCATCCGGCTCCATGCTTAACAGGTAGTCTGCTCTCCCTCTCCCTCTTCTTCCGCCCCTCCCCCAACTTACACGTGCGCATGCTTGCTCTCTCTCTCTCTCAAACAAATCTTTAAAAAAAGATGTTTAGTGAATACCGTGCTAAGGGCTGGGTGTGGGGGGGAGGGGACACATAAGTTTAAAACGTGGCCTCTGCCATTACAGAACTGGGGAGATAAGACATACACACAAAAAGATCATTAACCCAACATGGGTTATATATAGTAAATATGTAGTAAATATGAGGCAATAGGTAGTAAATCTAGACTATGAGACTGTGAGCTCCTCGACTGCAGGGCCTGCATTCTGTCCATCTTAGTAAATGTGGAGTAAATGAATGAGTGGTACCAAAAGTGAAGTAGCTCTTCTAAGGAGGAAGATATGGTAGGCTAGAAAGTTCTGGAAGCCTTTAAATTTGGAACTTGAGTCGAACCTGGAGACATGGATAGGAGTCAGATAACCAGAGAGGAGGAGAAAGGCTGTTTTTGGCTGTGGGAATGAGAGAGAAGACACCTAGTCTGCTAGTATGTGGATACTTAGGGGCTGGGGGGTAGGAATGGCCAAGGAGCTTTTGGAAGCAGTGAGTTTGGGAAACAGTGGCTGGAGAGGATGGTTCATTTATTCATTCAGGAAAACCCACAATGCAGAGATACAGTGGTGAATGAGCAAGACACCAGTCCTTGATGTCATGGGACTGCCTGTCTGTTGACCATGGTGTTTAAATATATGTTTAGAAAATAAACAAACAAACAAATAAACAAATAAATATATGTTTAGAAAAGTAGTGGAATGGGGCGCCTGAGTGGCTCAGTCGGTTAAGCATCTGCCTTCAGCTCAGGTCATGATCTCAGGGTCCTGGGATCAAGCCCCACATCAGGCTCTCCCCTTAGTGGCGAGTCTGCTTCTTCCCCTTCTGTGATCTCTCTCACTTTCGCTCCCTCTCTCTCTCTCTCTCTCTCTCTCTCTCAAATAAATAAAGTCTTTTAAAAGAAAAAAGAAAAGAAAAGTAGTGGAAGATAAAAAGGTAGGTGGAAAAGATCTATTGGGACTGATCATGGAGAATGAAGCATTTGGACTTTATTTTGTAAGCAGTGAGGAGCAACTAAAGATTTCTTAGCAGGGAAGTGACAAGAGGAAATGCTATATTTGGGATATAATTCTGTCCTTGCTGCTGTCTTAGCTCGGGCTACTATATCAGAATACCATGGACTGGAGAGCTTATAAACAACAGGCATTTATTTCTCACAGTATTGGGAGGCTGGAAATCTAAGATCAAGATGCCGGCTGATTTGCTGTCTAGTGAGAGCCCACTTCCTGGTTCCATGTGAAGACATGGTAGAAGGGGCAAGAGTGTTATATGGGCCTCTTTTGTAAGGACACTGACACAGTTCATGAGAGCGCCACCCTCAGGACCTACTTACCTCCTCCAAATACCATCACATTGCGGATTAGGCTTCAACACATGAATTTGGTAGGGCGGTGGGGGGGGGGGCACAAACATTTAATCTATAACAGTTATGTTCAGTTATGGGTTTGGGCACAAAGAAACCGAGGCTGGGCAGCTAGATGTCAACTGTCTCTGGACCAAACTGTAGTAGGACTAGGAAGGAAGGAGAATGTAAGCGGGGGACATCACCCAGGGAGAACTGACAAGACGAAGTACTGATTAGATATGAACACAAAGAACACGCAGGTTTTGAGCCTCAATTGTTTGTTATAATAATAATTTGTTCAGTTCTATATAAGCAAGATCGGGCCTTACACTTTAAAAAAAATTCTTGGAGCCAGAAACGTGGCTTAAACCAATGGTTCGATTCTCTCTTCTCACCAAAGGATCTCTAGGTTCCTCCCGAATGCATCACGGGACATACTTTTCCAGTTACCTGGGTAGGGAACATCATACTCTATTTGGAATATAGACCACTGTGTAATAAATCTTGTCTTGTCTTCCTCGAAGAGTCAGTGCAAAATGAGGCAGCTTGTCATGTGAGTCAAGTCCTTTAAGCTTCTCAGATGAATGTTGCTATATTAGGACCAAGGACTGTTATGCAACAAGTCATGGCTATACCTTCCCTTGATACTTATACTTCACGGTGAAGACCACCTGTTGAACTAACGGGTATTATTTTATTTTTGTAAAATGATCACATTCAGGGGTGTATTCTCAGCTAGGCTCACGGAATCTCAGTTTTGTTATTAGTCATCTGGGGATGTGGAAAGAATGTTCTAGAAAATGAACCAGCAGTAATTTTGATGAAAAGAATGGATGGAAATGTTTTTCCATGATACACTATGACCTATGTAGAGCTAGCATAATGCTAGGATTTCAACTCGTTCATAACTGACAGTCCCTCAGAATCTGTGTAAAGGAGAAAAGCAAGGAACAGCCTTCCCCACCTCCCCAGGCCAGAGCAGGTGCTCTGTCTTGTGCTCCCGCAGCCTGTTTTACATCCCTTACTACACTCTGATGAAAGGCATGTGCTCCATGTCCCTCTTCCCATAAAACTGTGAACCCTTGGAGGCAACCATATTTTATTCCTTTCAGATCACTAGTACCTGGAACATAGTAGGTGCTCAATAGACATTGCCTAGATGGACAGATGGGTGGATGAAATAAGTAGTTGCCCTTATTTGGCATGGAATACAGGGCAGGCCAGGAGAGCACTATTATTTTTTTAAATTTTAAAATAAAACCACATTGAAATTAAAAACTTTGCTCTGCCAAAGACCCTGTGAAAGACTGAGAGAAAATATTTGCAAATCACACATCTAACAAAGGGCTTGTATCTAAAATATATGACTTTCAAAAATCAACAATGGTAATGTTCCAATTAGAAAATGGGCAAAAGATGGGCGCCTGAGTGGCTCGGTTGGTTAAGCGACTGCCTTCGCCTCAGGTCATGATCCCGGAGTCCCAGGATCGAGTCCCGCATCAGGCTCCCTGCTCAGCAAGGAGTCTGCTCCTCCCTCTGACCCTACCCCCTCTTGTGCTCTCTCTCTCACTCTCTCTCTCTCTCTCTCTCTCAAATAAATAAATAAATAATCTTAAAAAAAAAGAAAATGGGCAAAAGATATCAACAGATATTTCACTGAAGAGGATATACAGATGGCCAACGAACACATGAAAAAATTTCAATTGACATCACCAGTCATTAGAGAGATACAAATTAAAACCACAATGAGAAAGCACCACACACCTGTCACAATGGCCAAAATAAAAAATACCAATAATACCAAATGCTGGAGAGGATGTAGAGACACTGGATCTCTCATACATTGCTGGTGGGAATGTAAAATTGTATAGCCACTCTGGCAAACAGTTGGGCAGGTCCTTTTATTTTATTTTTTATTTTTTTTAAAGGTTTTATTTATTTGAGAGAGAGAGCACAAGTGGGGGGGTGCAGAGGGAGCAGCAGACTCCCCACTGAGCTGGGAGCCCGACGCAGGGCTCTTTCTTAGGACCCTGAGATCATGACCTGAGCCAAAGGCAGATGCTTAACTGACTGAGCCACCCAGGCGCCCCTGGGCAAGTCCTTTTAAAACTAAAAATGGATTTACCATATGACCCAGCACTTGCACTCAAGCATTTATCCCAGAGAAATGAAAATTTATTTTCTTGTGTAAACTTCTACACAAACGTTCTTAGCAGCTTTATTTGTAATAGCCAAAGATTGAAAGCTATCCAAAATGTCCTTCAGTGGGTAACTGGCTAAACTGTGGCACATCCATACCATGGAATACGACTCAACAATAAAAAGGAATGAGGGGCACCAGAGCATGTGACTCTTGATCTCAGAGTTGTGAGTTCAAGCCCCATATTGGGCATAGAGATTACTTAAAAAAAATTTTTTTTAATTAAAAAAAGAACAGTTTAAAAAAATAAAAAGGAATGAACAGTTGTTATGCACTGAACATTTGTGACCCCCCCCCCAAAGTTCATGTGTTGAAGCCTTAACCCCCAATGTGATGGTATTTGGAGATGGGGGGGGCCCTTGGGAGGTCATTAGGTTTAGAGGAGGTTATGAGGGTGGGGCCCTGAAGATGGGATCGGTGCCCTTATAAGAAGAGACACCAGGGGTGCCTGACTGGCTCAGTCAGTACAGCACGCCACTCTTGAGTTCAAGTCCCGTGTTGGGTGTAGCAATTACTAAAAAATAAGTAAGTAAACTTGTTTTAAAAAAGCTAATCTTGGGGCACCTGAGTGGCTCAGTTGGTTAAGAGTCCAGCTCTTGAGGGGTGCCTGGGTGGCTCAGTCTTTAAGCGTCTGCCTTCGGCTCAGGTCATGATCCCAGGGTCCTGGGATCGAGCCCCACATCGGGCTCCCTGCTCTGCAGGAAGCCTGCTTCTCCCTCTCCCACTCCCCCTGCTTGTGTTCCCTCTCTCACTGTGTCTCTCTCTGTCAAATAAATAAAATCTTAAAAAAAAAAAAGAGAGAGTCCAACTCTTGATTTTGGCTCAGGCCATGAGCCAGATCTCAGGGTTGGGAGATCGAGCCCCGTGTCAGGCTCTACAGTGGGTAGTCTGTGTGAGATTCTTGCCCTCTCCCTGCCCCCTGCCCCTCCCCCTCCTTGTGCATACTCTCTCTCTCTAAAGTAAATAAATAAAATCTTTAAAAAAATTTTTTTTAAAAAGCCAATCTCAAAGTTTATATACTACATGGTCTCATTTGCATGACATTCACAAAATAACATAATTCTGGAGGTGAGAACAGTGTAGTATTGCCACGGGCGGTGGGGGGGGGGCGGGGAAGGGAGTGGGTATGGCTATAAAGGGTTAATCCGAAGGCGCATTGTGGAGATGGGAGAGCGCAGTGTCTTGGTGGTTACACCAAGCTACGTATGTGATAGCATTGCATGGAGCTACACACAGAGACACACACGACTGCGTGCTTGCAAAACTGGTGAAATCCGAATGACGTCTGTGGATTACACACTTCCCCACTTTCATTTTGTACTATAGTTATGCAACTCCTGTGAATCTATAATATTTCAAAATTAGAAGTTTTTTTTTAAAAACAGAAACCAGTCAGCACTTCTGACTTGCAGCGTTGTTTTTTTCTTTATGTGAGCCCTCTCTTTTAAACACCTGCTTCTTACATCCTGATTTGTGAGAACTTGAGGCAATTAAAATATATCCAGAGCCTTCAAAGGTGCCTTTAAAGTCGCAATTCTTTTGTTATTGTTTTGTGGTGCTAACAGCAGGAGGAGATTTCGTTTAAAGGCCCAGTATCACTTCCTTTCCTCCTGGTTATCATAATCCTCACCGCCTTCTTCTTTGGTAAATTCTTCTGACGAATGTTGAGTGAAGTATTTTTGGAGGATCCTGGAAGATTTAATGGAGTGTCCAGAAATGTAAACTAGTCAGCAATGTACATGCTAAAGTTTCCTTTTGTCCTTTCCCCCAAAGGCTTATTGGATAATTATGCTTTTCAATTAACCTAACTTTAATAGCAGGCAGGGCTCTTTACTTGGTAGTTAATTAACCGTCACAACATCCTTGTATTGTATCTTGACCTTATCACAGGGACAACTGGAAAACCGTCTTCGTCCATTCGGGCTGCTCTGAGGAAATACCACAGATGGGTGGCTTATGAACAACATGAATGTATTTCTCATGGTGCTGGAGGCTGGCTGTGCCAGCTCAAGGCTCTGGCAGATTTGGTGTCTGGTGAGGTCTCGCTTCCTGGTTCCTAGATGATTATCTTGCCGTGTCCTCACAGAGGGCTAGGGACCTCTCTGGGGTCTCTTTTATAAACCTACTCACCTTCCAGAGGCCCTGCCTCCTAATGTCACCACACAGGAGTGTAAGGTTTCAATATACATACAGTAAGAACATTTCTCCTACGTCCTCCAGTTTGAGGGGACCCAACCCCAGTTGGCTGGGAAAGCAAAGAGAAAAGAAAGGCAAGCGCCCTTAGCAGAAATGTTTCTGAAGAAAGACCCGAGAGTTGGTGGCTCTGGAAATGGGATCAGGCCCCTTTTCTTGTTCTGCTCCTGCATTCCCCGCCGTCACTGTCACCATTACTGCTTCCAAGGGACCAACCATTGGTCCTCCAGCCCGGCACTGCTGGGGAAGGACGGGGGAGGTAAACCACTGCTGCTGTCTCCAGCCTTCTCTGGCTGCCTGCTTATGTCTTCTTGATGCCCTTCAGGAGCCCAAGAGAGACCAGCTGCCACAGCCCAGCTCACAGGCACCTTTGTCACTTCTGAGTCCCCTCCTCTGTGTGAGGCCCCTTGGCAGTGCCGACAATAGGGTTTGTGCCACACAGGATTCCGACCAAAGCCTTCCAAACCAAAAAAGTTTGTTACATCCTCGGAGATCAAACTGGTAAGAGATCACAAATGTTTTTTTTTTTTTTTAAGATTTTATTTATTTATTTGAGTGAGAGAGAATGAGAGATAGCACGAGAGGGAAGAGGGTCAGAGGGAGAAGCAGACTCCCTGCCGAGCAGGGAGCCCGATGCGGGACTCGATCCCGGCACTCCAGGATCATGACCTGAGCCGAAGGCAGCCGCCCAACCAACTGAGCCACCCAGGCACCCACAAATGTTTGATGTTAATGTACATGGTGTCCATGAAGTCTGGAAACGTAGGTACCTTTTTTCCCCTCCCCCCGAAGATGTCCTTGACATCTTTTTCATTCATATAGAATGAAAAACATTCTATATTTTTGCCTGTTTCCAGCCTGGATGAATACCCTGTAGAGTTAGCTAGGGTGTAACTCAATTACAGCATGAATGGAGCTGTTTTCGGTCTGGCTATTTATAGTATCCCTGCGAGTTACCTGACTCCAAGCTACTCAGTTTCAGGACTTCGAAGTCATAGATTCATTCACCGGGCAGACATTTGTGAGGGCCATCTGTTTCAAGACAGCATTCCAGGTAGGAGGAGGAAAGCCACTCCCAAGGTTGATTATCTACCTTGTAGGGGGCACTGACCCCTCAAACCAATTCTCTGTGTCGTATCAGCTCCTCTAACGTGACCACATGTTTGTTCTTCTGAAGGGAAGGAATTGGTGAAACTGGGATCTCAAAGCCAGCTCGATGACTCTGTTGTCCTGATTGCCTTAATTTGTGTGACTGTTCAACGGTGAGTCTACCAGCCTCATCATAAACAACAACCCAGGGAAAACTCACCAAGAAAGTGAGTGCTCTCTTAAAGTCATTTCAATAGCGCAAGGAATCTCAAGCAGTGTGCCCAGATGGTCTTCCTTTACATAATTCCCTAAGCCAGTCTCTGAAAAACACCTGCACTGTTCTGTGTCTCCAGAAGGACCCAATTCTTCGAGATCGTAGAGAAACCTGTAAGAGATTTCAACTCATAGCAGTGAAATTGTAGAGATAGGAACCTGCTTTTCCAGTAAGCTGTGGGACACTGGCCCAGAGATACTTCTGGAGTTCCACCAAGGCCGCCCCACCAGAATGCCACAGAGAGTTAATGTTACCTTTATTCATTCAAGAGGTTGATTTCTTTTTTTTTTAAAGATTTTATTTATTTATTTAATTGACAGAGAGATAGCGAGAGAGGGAACACAAGCAGGGGGAGTGGGAGAGGGAGAAGCAGGCCTCCCGCAGAGCAGGGAGCCCAATGTGGGGCTCGATCCCAGGACCCTGGGATCATGACCCGAGCCAAAGGCAACCGCTTAACCAACTGAGCCACCCAGGCGCCCCTCAAGAGGTTAATTTCTTTTCCTTAACTGTAGTCACTAGACTTCTAGCCTAGCAAAGGGCCCACGAGTGAGACTGAGGAAGAAATGAATCGAGGTCTAAAAGCTGAGCATGCTGGGAAATTACTATTATATTTTAAGTTTTTTTCGATTATTTTAAGATTTTATTTGTCAGAGAGAGAGAGAGAGGGAGAACGCATAAGCAGGGAGAGTGGCAGGCAGAGGGAGAAGCAGTTTCTCTGCTGAGCAAGGTGCCTGATGCAGGACTCGATCCCAGGACCCTGGGATCATGACCTGAGCCGGAGGCAGATGCTTAACCAACTGAGCCACCCAGGCATCCCTATTATTATTATTATTATTATTGAAGTATAGTTGACATGCTGGGAGATCCTGGATGTCCCCTTGTGCTAAGCATGTTGAAGGATGGGTCAACACATCCTCATGGGAGTAGATGGTAGTTTGGAACTAAAATGTGGGTGTGCCTTGTAGTCCAGCAAGTTTTGGGCTTAATCCAGTTTCCTGTTATCTACTGCTATGTAAAAGATACCCCAAAACTTGACCCACCCAGATGCCCAATAAATACATGGCTTAAAACAACCATGTATTTATTGGGCGCCTGCGTGGCTCAGTCGGTTAAGCGTCCAACTCTTGATTTCGGCTCAGGGCACGATCTCAGAGTTGTGAGATTGAGCCCCACATTGGGCTCCGCGCTGGGCGTGTAGCCTGCTGGAGATTCTTTGTCTCTCTCCCTCTGCCCCTTCCCCTGCTGAAGCTTGCGCTCTCTCACTCTCGCTCTCCCTCTCTCTCAAAATAAATAAATTAAATAAAACCTTTAAAAAAAAAAAACCCAACCACATATTTATTATTCCTCACAGTTCTGGGGGATAACAGACTCGGATATACAGTTCTTCCTTGAGGTTCTGAGTTTGGTTGCAGTCAGATGGTGGATAAGGCTGCACTTACCTGAATCCTCTTCACTCACATGTCTGCACCTGGGCTAGAGTGGCTGGAAAGCAGCTGTGGGCTTCCTTATGACACAGTAGCCGTCTCTGAGTACAAGGGCTTCTCGAAGCTAGCGTTGCGTCTGGCTTTCCCCAGAGCTCGTGTTCCAGGAGCCCCAGGTAGTAGCTACAAGACTTATTAGGATCTAGCCTCGGGAGTCACACAGTGTCATTCCACCGTTTTCTATCAGCCAAAAAGCAAGTCTCAGGGTCAGCCAGGATCCAAGAGCATGAATACCAGTGCACTGGGGAGGCCATCTTTGGCAATGAGCTCAGCTGATGTTAAACCAGGGTGGTTTTAGTGCTATGATTGTATTAAAAAAAAGAAAGAAGAAAAGCCATCAGTTGTGAAGTAAAATTAGGGAAAAAGAACCTGTGCCTTCAAGTTCGAAGCCCTTTGAGAGTTCCCAGAAGTACCTGTTAAAATCTTCCCCGAAGTGAACTCCTTCTTCCCTACTTACTATCTAGTAAGTCTGTTTTTTTTTAAGCACTAGTGCTTCAGATGAACAAAACATGTCTTATTTTCTGTTCTGAAATGGTTTTTCCTTCATGTTTTTTATTTTTTTAAAGATTTTATTTATTTATTTATTTATTTGAGAGAGAGAATGAGATAGAGAGAGCATGAGAGGGGGGAGGGTCAGAGAGAGAAGCAGACTCCCTGCTGAGCAGGGAGCCCAATGCGGGACTCAAGCCCAGGACTCCAGGATCATGACCTGAGCCGAAGGCAGACACTTAGCGACTGAGCCACCCAGGCGCCCCATGTTTTTAATTTTTAAAAAAGATTTATTTATTTATTTGAGAGAGCAAGAGAGAGGACAGGGGGTGGAGCAGAGGGAAAGGGAGAAGCAGACTCCCTGCTGAGCAGGGAGCCCAAAGCAGGGCTCAATCCCAGGACCCTGAGACCATGACCTAAGCCGAAGGCGGCAGATGCTTAACCAACTGAGCCACCCAGGCGCCCCCCTTTGTGTTTTTAAAATATTATTGCAAAATCACATTTTGTTTCCTACTAATTTTTAATGACAAGAGACGGGTATTTCAGCCATAGTATGAATTACATAGAATTTTGAGGTCTAGCCTAGGAGTCTAACGACCACTTTAAACACTGCTCTGGTTTTCTTTGGGAAAAAGCATTCCAAGCTCCAGACCACAAACTTTAAAATGGCATTTTGTGGACACGTCCCATTTGTATCTGACTCCTGCTCATTTGCTTCTTTCTTCCATGGAGTTATATCATGAACTTGGGGTTGGTTGCATTACATTAAGGTATTGAAAAGCAAACTTGATGGGGAATTTAAGGAACATTCTGTGTTGGTTCAGGACCAAGTTGCTTGTGTCCATGCCATGCTATCTCTATCAGTCAAAACCTTTAGCCTTACTGTAAACCAGAGAAGGGCAGGAATTTCCCTGGAGGAACAATTTTCAGTTTAAACAGAAACTGCCGGGGCGCCTGGGTGGCTCAGTCAGTTAGCTTGCCTTCGGCTCAGATCATGATCTCAGGGTCCTGGGATCGAGCCCTGCGTCGGGCTCCCTGCTCTGTGGGAAACCTGCTTCTCCCTCTCCCTCTGCCGCTCCCCCTGCTTGTGCTCTCTTGCTCTCTCTCAAAATAAATAAATAAAATCTTTAAAAAAGAAAGAAACAGAAACTGCCAGTTAACATTGCTGGCCAGTTCGGGGACACTACTATGTGGGCTGGTGACCTCTGGGGTCATTTTCCACACTGATCTGCTTTCCCTCAGTTGTGCCCTTCCAGCTGCTGGTATCCAAAGGCTGAGGAGATAGTGGGAACAGCTGTGACAGCAACGGGGCCCCCCCCCCAGCAGGAAGGAGGGACAGTAGTAGACCCAGCCTGTCGGGGACCCTGCCACACTCCTCAATAAAGCCCCGAGGGACAGGACTGAGGCCCAAGACTAGAACCCGTCCCTCCCACAGCTCCAAGTACAATGTTCTTCACACATTAGGCTCCCAGGAAGCCAACTGCCTAAGTGACTGTCTGTTTCAGCTGGACAAAAACAGAGATTTGCAACAGATGTTATTTCCTTTATAAAGAGAATCACCTCAGGCTAATCCTAGAGAAATTAGAAAGAGGGTTTCAGTTACTCACAACTTTCTGGAATCCCTAACGTGTCCATTCTGTAAAACCAGAAACGCCTTTATGCAGATGTTTGTTAATTACGAATGGTTTTTATTCAGACATGCTCATTTCTCCTCAAATTACGCAGAAAATTGGGGCATGCCGGTGGGGGGGAGGGGGCGGACTTTGGGATGAGCTACAATTCTTTTTTTTTTTTTAAGATTTTATTTGTTTAGGGTGCCTGGGTGGCTCAGTCGGTTAAGCAACTGCCTTCGGCTCAGGTCATGATCCTGGAGTCCCGGGACCGAGTCCCGCATCGGGCTTCCCGCTCGGCAGGGAGTCTGCTTCTCCCTCTGACCCTCCCCCCCATGTGCTCTCTCTCTCTCATTCTCTCTCAAAGCACGAGACGGAAGAGGGTCAGAGGGAGAAGCAGACTCCCTGCCGAGCGGGAAGCCCGATGCGGGACTCGGTCCCGGGACTCCAGGATCATGACCTGAGCCGAAGGCAGTCGCTTAACCGACTGAGCCACCCAGGCGCCCCTGAGCTACAATTCTTAAACGTTCACAGGACATTGAAATTTTGACTTAAGCTGGGGACGAGAGGCAATCTTTGGAAAGAGCCACCAAATATTTTATCCTGCTGTCATTCAGTTGCACGGGCTCTCATCACTGCCTGGAAATTAAGCTGTCGCTGTGTGTCAGGTCTCCTCAACAGGCAAAGAGCAGAGTCATCTTCTGTTGAATAGCACCTGTCAGAGGGTTGCCAAAATCTGGAGAAAATTCTCAGGCAGTGTTGACTGTGCAACCCCCAGCTAGAGCACAGACCAGCTTCCACATGAGACTCAGAAAAGCCTGAGATGTGATATTCCATCTAGCAAATCACAGATATCCCCCTCCCAGTCTCTCCAAAAGATAACACCAATGAGTACTGATCACAAGAGGAGGCAAGGGAATATGTGTTCTCACAAGCTGCTGCAGAAGAATAAATTGCAACCAACCTTTATGGAGAATAAGTTGTCAATATAAAAATCCTTAAATAAAAGTGTTTATACCCTTTAATTAAAAAATTCCAATTCTGGGGTGCCTGGGTGGCTCAGTCAGTGAAGCGTCTGCCTTCGGCTCAGGTTGTGATCCCGGGGTCCTGGGATCAGCCCGCATTGGGCTCCTTGCTCAGCGGGGAGTCTGCTTCTCCCTCTGTCTCTGCCTGCCTCTCCCCCTGCTTGTGTGCTCTCTCTCTTTCTTTCTCTCTGACAAATAAATAAAATCTTTAAAAAAAAAATTCCACTTCTAAGGGGCACCTGACTGGCTCAGTTGAAAGAACCTGTGACTCTTGATCTCGGGGTCATGAGTTTGAGCCCCACACTGGGTGTACAGATTACTTAAATAAACTTAGAAAAATTCACTTCTACAGAGAAAGACAATGATCATATGCTCTCACTCATATGTGGAATTTAAGAAACAAAACAGAGGATCATAGGGGAAGGGGGAAAACAAAACAAGACAAAATCAAAGAGGGAGACAAACCATAAGCAACTTTTAATCATAGGAAACAGGGTTGCTGGAGGGGAGAGAAGTGGGGGGGTAACTGGGTGATGGACATTAAGGAGGGCACATGATGTAATGAGCACTGGGTATTATATAAGACTGATGAATCACTGAACTCTACCTCTGAAACTAATAATACACTATATGGTAATTAATTGAAGTTAAATTTAAAAAATAAATAAATAAAAGAGGGAAAAATTCCACTTCTAGAATTATATTGAGAGAAAACAAAGAAATATTTTTAAATGTATGTAAGAGGATGTTTATCACATTATTTATAGTAACAACAAAAAAAACACAAAACCCAGAAAGCAATGTAAAATAAACAAGGCACCCAAGTGATTGAATATTATGACGTCATTTAAGTCCTTAAAGTTCTAGGGGCGCCTGGGTGGCTCAGTCAGTTAAGCGTCTGCCTTCGGCTCAGGTCATGATCCCAGGGTTCTGGGATCGAGCCCCACGTCAGGCTCCTTCCTCAGCGGGGAGCCTGCTTCTCCCTCTCCCACTCCCCCCGCTTGTGTTCCCTCTCTCTCTGTGTCTCTCTCTGTCAAATAAATAAATAAAATCTTAAAAAAAAAGTCCTTAAAGTTCTAGAAGAATATTTAATAAGTTGGAAAAATGTCCATGATATCTTAAGTAGAAAGAAGCAGGTCACGAAAGAGCCTTTTGCCCAGATTTAGGATGATATGTGCTTATGTTTGCACAGAGAAAGGGCTGGAGGGATGCACACCCAAATGCCAACATGGTTATCTCTGCATGCTGGAATCAAGGGTGATTTCAGAGTCTTCTCTGTGGTCTTCTTACTTTCCAATTTTATGATGAATATGGATTACTACTATAATCAGGAAGAACCATATTCTAACAAAATGGTGGTTCTGTAAGGCTCCTTCGTTCTCCTTTTCTGAACCTTATTTGCCACAAATCCCTTTGGGAATCTGCTGAAAATTGTGAACCTTCTCCCCAGAACTACAAATACCCATCATCAGATTTTACAAGAATTTCTGGGGATTCACCACCTAGAGGTTCATAGGGTCCAGAGTTAAGAACTGTCCATCCATGGGGCACCTGGCCGGCTCAGTCAGAAGAGCATGCAACTCTTGATCTGGAGGTCGTGAGTTCAAGCCCCACATTGGGCACTTGTGAGATTACTTAAAAAAAAAAAAAAAAAAAAAAAACACAACTGTCCGTCCACAGTCCGGGTGACTTCCACCCCGTGGATTCAGTTGCTTTGGCTCCAGTGGCGCCAAGGTCCCCTTGGCCACTCCAAGAATAGGCTGGGCCTACCCATGAGCCTCTGCAGATCCATGGACCCATGCAGGTACTTTGAAAGTGCCCTAAGGTTAGTGTCTCAGGATGACATCAACTGAGAAGTGTGGGTGGAGAAGATCACAGTGTTCCAGAATCCTGCCCTCAAAGCCGGGTACTGAGAGTGAAGCGTGGAGGCCACTGTGCAGCCTCCTAACGAGCCATGGCCACTCGATGCTCCCAGGGCATTGGGAAGTATTTACTCACGTGATTGGGTTATTTGGATGCAGCCAGCGTGATCCTGAGACTTTGAAAATGAATAGCAGGCAGTCATCGTTGAGCAACCTGACTCAATAGGAGAATAAAATGAGGAGAGCAGAAAGTCACTGGAAAGGACTGGAAAACCACAGTCACCAGGTTACCGTCAGTGACTGGAATCCAGGGACTTGGTGGCTGAATTAAAGAGGGACCCAGAGCTTCAAACCACGGTCCCACTGGACCCGAGGCGTTGACCTGGGAAGAAGACCTTGGGCATGGGCCTCATGCACGAGCATGGACTGAGGCTGAGGAAGGCTGTTAAGACCAGTTTGGGAACACTTGTATCTCTTGCTCATGAATCAAAAGCTTGCTGATCAAGGGGTGTCTAGCTGGCTCAGTCAGTGGAGCAAGCGACTCTTGATCTCAGGGTTATAAGTTCGAGCCCCACCTTGGGTGTAGTTAAAAATAAAAAAAAAATTTTTTAAGATTTTATTTATTTGAGAGAGAGAGAGAGAACAAGAAGGGGAGGGGCAGAAGGAGAAGCAGACTCCCCGCCGAGCAGGGAGCCCCATGTGGGACTCGATCCCAGGACTCTGGGATCATGACCCGAGCTGAAGGCTGACACTTAAATGACTAAGCCATCCAGGCGCCGTAAAAAATTTTTACGGGGCACCTGGGTGGCTCAGTCAGTTAAGCATCTGACTCTTGCTTTTGGCTCAGGTCACAATCTTAGGGTCATGAGATCGAACCCCGCATGGGGCTCCACGCTGGGCCTGGAGCCTGCTTAAGATTCTCTCCATCTCCCTCTGCCCCTCCCAGCTCGTGTGCACACCTGTGTGTGCTCTCTATTAAAAAAAAAAAAAAACAAAACTTAAAAAACTTAAAAAAAAAAAAAAAGCTTGATGATCATATGGGCAACAAAAAGGCCGTAAGAGTTTCTATCCCGGAAAAGGGATGAGATCTGATTTGACTTAGAGAAAGCAAACTAGAGATGGGAGGGAGGTCAGAGGAGGCAGTGGGGACTGGGAAATGTTCGAGCCTTCGAACACAGAGGGTCTGCAGAGGGTCTGGGGATAGGCCAACGGCAAGGGCAGGGGAGGAGAAGTCAGGGGCCTTAGGAAAGTCTCTGAGGTGACTTGCCCAGGACACTGTCTGGATGACTCCATCCACCGAGACCACAAAGACATGAGACAGCCAGTGGGAGGATATAACGAGCTGCTGCAGATTTGTTCATCTGAGGAGCCTGCAGGCATCCAAGTGGAAATGTCCAGAAGGCACTAGGAAATGGGAACGGGGAGTTACTGCTGAAGTAGCCAGATGACGTGGCTGCTAAAACAAACACATCAGGGCTGCATTTATAGCTGCATAGTATGTAGGCCTTGTTGTTGTGACTAGCGGGGGGCAGGGAGTGGGCATAGTTTCAGACTGACGTTAGTAAGCCAGCTCAGAACAGGACCTGGGGATGGGGGATGGGGGGTAGGGGGGCGGATGTGACCAGGATGGTAGGAGAGCTGGAAATCATGTTGCAGACCCAAAAGAAAAAACTAGATGCCATTGTTTCCCAGAAAACGAACTCTAGCCTGAATGTTTGGTGTGTGACAGGATATGAAAATGGAAGCTTCTACACAGCTACTAAGCAACAGTAAATATGAACTCTCCGGGTAAGGTGCCAAATTGGCAGATACATACACAGATCTACAAAGGAAATGGTCCTCAGACCTGTTCAGCTACTCTGGGGGTCAAGGATAGGAAAGGTCTGAGAGTAGGAAGGGGAAAAGAATTGAAGAGATTTGAGGCAGAGGTGGGTAGTAGTTGCTGTGTCCAAAACCCCATCTACCCCCCAAAAACGACAGGTTATGTGGGGAGGTGATGCCTTTTAACCCAAAGCCGAATGAGGGGTCCATCTGAGCCTGTCTCCGCACCACCCCTCAAAAGCAGAGCCTGAGAAAGGGGCTTCCTTGTAGAGTTTATTTTGTGGAGTGGTCCCAGGGAATGGGAGTGGGGGGGTGGGCAGAAAAGATTGAACCAGGGAAGGTTTACCAGTGCTGTAGGTAACTGGGCCCTGATATCACCGGGGACTTTCTGAGGAGCCATATAAAAGGTACCTCAGAGCCTGGGGGCGGGGGATGGAGGAAGACTGAATTTATGCAAGGACTCCTAGTTCCGAATCGGTCAAGGGTTGGCCCCAGGGTGTTTGCACACATGTCAGAATGCCACAGTGGGTCCCCCCAGCCCCCATTCCCCACCCAGCCACAAAGAAACCTAGGGCCAGAGTGAGTGGTGTCAGCTCCACACTCCAGAACGCTAAAGTAGGCCCTGGACTGGGGTCTGCTCCCACCCAAGACTTCTTTTTTTTTTTTTTTTTTAAGATTTATTTATTTATTTTGAGAGAGAGAGCATGAGCAGAGGGAGGAGCAGAGGGAGAGTCTGACGTGGGGCTCGATCTCACAACCCTGAGACATGACCTGAGCCAAAATCAAGAGTAGGACACTTCGCCGACTGAGCCACCCAGGCGTCCCTCCCACCCAAGACTTCTAAAGGGCAAATGACAGCAAGCTCACTGCCACTGTGGCCAAGAGAAGAAGCACTGTCCCTCAGCATTGGCTTACCCTTCCGCCCTTCCGGAGCCTGTTGGGAGAAAGGCTGTCTGGGTGTTTTCTTGGCCCCAAAAGAGACAGCCTCCTTGGGGTTGTCTTAGAGACTGCCCAAGAGGACTTCTGGGGTGGGGGGGGCAGGAGGTGAGAACACATAAAGAAGCTGGAGGGTAGGGCGCCTGGGTGGCTCAGTTGGTTAAGCGACTGCCTTCGGCTCAGGTCATGATCCCGGAGTCCCGGGATCGAGTCCCGCATCGGGCTCCCTGCTCAGCAGGGAGTCTGCTTCTCCCTCTGACCCTTCCCCCTCTCATGCTCTCTCTCTCTCTCAAATAAATAAATAAAATCTTTAAAAAAAAAAAAAAAGAAGCTGGAGGGTAGTGCCCAATGCCCAGGGCTGAGGGAGGCACCTCAGTATCCACAACCTCAGGAGAGGGTGACAGTAGTGAGAATCTTTGAAGAGCCCACAAAAACTCCCCAGGGAGAAAGCAGCAGCCTTAGACACCTGCCAGACTCAGAGAGAGTGACAGGTCGAGAGAGACACCACTCCTCCCTCCTCTCAACCTCACCTCAGAGAAGTTAGAGGCCAGGGCGGTGGGGGGGGGGGGCAGGCAGGTGTAAGGTGGAAAAATAGACGGGAAGCCAGCCACACCCACTTAACTGCTAGAGGGTTCCAACCAGAAGCAGGCTTGAGCCAGGGGAGATGAGGAGGTATGATTAGCTTGGACCGGATATTCTAATTATGGAAGAGAGGCCGTACTTGTGACTTGGAGGAACTAAAGGTTGTATGTTGCCTCAGACTGTGCGGAAAAATCAGTGGGCCCACTGGAGTATTTATCCTGTAATGGGGTTTATTTATTGAGTGTAATCGTCAGGGTTCTCCAGAGAAACAGAACCAATGGGATGTGTGTGTATATAAGGAGATTCATTACAAAGAATTGGCTCATGTAATTATAGAGGCTGGTAAGTCCCAAGGTCTGCAGTCGGCAAGCTGGAGACCCAGAGAGCTGATGGTGTAGTTCCAATCTGAGTGACAGCAGTGCTGAGACCCAGGAAGAGCCAAAGTTTTAGTTACAGTTCGAAGACAGGAAAAAAAAAACCAATGTCCTAGTTTTAAGGCAGTCAGGCAGGAGGAGTTCCCTCTTCCTCAGCCTTTTTGTTTTACTCAGGCCTTCAACTGATTGGATGAGGCCCTCCCACATTAAGGCAGGCAATCTCCTTTCCTCAGTCTACCAATGTGTTAATCTCATCTAAAACCATTCACAGACACACCCAGAATCATGTTTGACCAGATAGCTGGGTACCCTTAGTACTTATCACTCAGATTTAAAAATTATCTATTCATGGCCAGTCTCATCTCCTCTATTCCTTTACCCACTTCCCCACCCCTAGAATGCTTTGAAACAAATCTCAGATAGCACATCATTTCATCTGCAGATTTTTCAAAATGTATCTCTAAAAGTTAAAGACTTTTTTTTTTAAGATTTTAGTTACTTATTTGACAGAGAGAGACAGAGAAAGAGGGAATACAAGCAGGGGGAGTGGGAGAGGGAGAAGCAGGCTTCCCGCTGAGGAGGGAGCCCAATGCGGGGCTGGATCCCAGGACCCTGGGATCATGACCTGAGCCGAAGGCAGATGCTTAACAACTGAGCCACCCAGGTGCCCCAAGACTTTTTTTTTTTTAAGATTTTATTTATTTATTTGACAGAGAGAGACACACAGTGAGAAAGGGAACACAAGCAGAGGGAGTGGCAGAGGGAGAAGCAGGCCTCCTGCAGAGCAGGGAGCCCAATGCGCGGCTGGATCCCAGGACCCCGGGATCATCACCTGAGCCAAAGGCAGTCGCTTAACGACTGAGCCACCCAGGCACCCCAAGACTTTATTTTTTTATGTAATCTCTACACCCAACATGGGACTCGAACTCATAACCCCGAGATCAAGAGTCACATACTCCACCAACTGAGCCAGCTGAGTGCCCCTAAGAGTTAAAGACTTTTTTTTTAAGATTTTATTTATTTATTTGTCAGAGAGAGAGCACAAGCAGGGGGAGCGGCAGAAGCAGAGGGAGAAGCAGGCTCCCCACTGAGCAGGGAGCCCTATGTGGAACTTGATCCCAGGACCCTGGGATCATGACCTGAGCCAAAGGCAGACGCTCAACTTACTGAGCCAGCCAGGCGTCCCAAGAGTTAAAGACTTTAATAAAAAAACATAACTACAATACCATTAACAATAGTTAGTTCATACCATCAACCATTTACTCAGTGTTCACATTTCCCCAATTGGTTTTATACAAAATCAATAGTTTGGGGACACCTGGGTGGCTCAGTCGGTTAAGCAGCTGTCTTCGGCCTGGGTCATGATCCCAGGGTCCTGGGGTCGAGTTCCACATCGGGCTCCTTGCTCAGCAGGGAGCCTGCTTCTCCATCTCTCTCCCTCTGCTGTGCTCTCTCTGTCAAATAAATAAAAATCTTAAAAAAAAAAAATCAATAGTTCGTTTGAATTAAGATGCAAACAAATCCTATTAATGGCATTTTTCTTAAGTCTGTTAGTCTCTACATTTACCCTCCATTTCATTTTTTTCTTGTAATTTGTTGTTGTTGTTGAAGAAATTGGATAATTTGCCCATAAGAATTCCCCATAGTCTGTGGAGCACCTGGGTGGCTCAGTCAGTTAGGCGTCTGCCTTTGGCTTGGGTCATGATCCTGGAGTCCCAGGATTGAGCCCCACATTGGGCTCCCTGCTCAGGGGGGCGTCTGTTTTTCCCTCTGCCCCTTCCCCTGCTCATGCTCTCTCTCACTCTCTCTTTCAAATAAATAAATAAAAAATCTTAAAAAAAAAATCTCATAGTCTGAAGGTTGCTTAGTGTATCCTCATGGTGTGATTTGACATGTTCCTTTGTCCTCTGTATTCCCCATAAATTGGTAGTTAGAGCTAGGCCAGTGCTGTCCAGTAGAACTTTCTATAATGACAGAAATGTTTTATATCTATACTGTCCATTATGGCAGCCACTCACCACATGTGAGTACTGAGCACTTGAGATGTGGCTAGTGTGACTGAGGAATTGGATTTTTAATTTTATGTAATTTTGATTCATTTAATATAAATAGCCACATATGGCTGTGACTACTGTATTTGGACAATGCAGATCTAGAGGCTTGATCAGATTCAGGGTTGTTTTTTCTTTTTAAAGATTTTACGTATTTATTTGACAGGAAGAGATAGGAGTACAAGCAGGGCAAGCAGGCTCCCGCTGAGCAGAGAGCCCGACGTGGGGCTCGATCCCAGGACCCTGCGATCATGACCTGAGCCGAAGGCAGATGCTCAACAGACTGAGCCACCCAGGCACCCCTGATTCAGTTTTGTTTTGTTTTGAAAACGACTTCAGGGGCACCTGTCTGGCTCAGTCGGAAGAACATGTGACGCTTGATCTCGGGGTCATGAGTTTGAGCTCCATGTTGGGTGTAGAGATTACTTAAATAAACAAACAGAAAGAAAAGAAAGAAAAGAAAGAAAAGAAAGAAAAGAAAGAAAAAGAAAGAAAGAAAGAAAGAAAGAAAGAAAGAAAGAGAAAGAAAGAAAGAAAGAAAGAAAGAAAGAAAGAAAGAAAGAAAGAAAGAAAGAAAGAAAGAAAGAAAGAAAGAAAGAGAAAACTACTTCAGGTGGTAGCATGTACTTCCATCATCCACCACTGTATTTAGTCCAAATTTGTTTCTTCTTGTCGGCAGTCAGCCGGCCACAGAGGTACCTATACCTTTTATGCATTTCTCCACAAGCCACATGGTGGCGCTGTGGGCCTGATCTCTTCTGAGGGGGCCCACCAGCACCATGGACACAATTGCTAAGCCAGGGCCCAGCTATGTGGCAATTTTTCCCTTCCTGTTTTGTTTGACTCTATCATGTTCCTTTCACCAAGCTTATACAATGATAGACTATTTCTTCATTTCACAGGTGAAGAAAGTGGCGTGGGGAGAGAAACAGGCTACTTCTCAAAGCTGTGCTCCCCCTCTCAATGCTGAGCCCCTCCCGAGAGACTCATCGGAAGTGGGCGGGAGGCGGGTGAAAGGTTATACAGCTGGTTAGTGGCAGAACAGAGATGGAACCTAACTCTCTCTTGATGACCACACTCTCTTCTTTCTTCTGTCAACACTGAATTCCGTAATAGATTTGCGGATGTCGAACCATCCTTGCATGCCTGCAATAACTCTGCTTGGCCATAATGTTTTAGTGTCTTATACACTGCTGCATTCAACTTGCTAATATTTTATTCAAAATTTTGGAATTTGTGCTCATAAATGAGTTTAGTCAATTTCCTCCTTATCTTGTTATTGTACTTATCTGGTTTGGATATCAGGATTCTAATAGCCCCATAAAATGAGCTGGGCAGTTTCCCCTTCTATTTTATGTAACAGTTTATATAAGGCTTTCCTATTTTCTGAAGATGGGATAAAACACATCCATGAAAAGTATCTGAAGCCAGTGGTCCCATCCCTTCCCTCCCTCCCTCCCTCCCTTCCTTCCTTCCTTTTCTTTCTTTCTTCTGTGGAGGGTAGAGTGGGCACTGGGAGAGGATTTTTACTTTCTCTTTCATCTTTTTAAGAGGTTATTGATTTATTCTGACATTCCATTTCTTTTTGAATTGATCTTGTTACTTTACATCTACAAGATTGTCTTTTTCACTTAATTTTCCAAATTTATTGGCATGGTTGTTCATAGCGATCGCCTATGATTTTCAAATCTCTTCCAGCACCTCTCCTTTCCACCCTGCTGGCTCCTGTCCGAGTCCTGTGCAGAAGGCCTGCACAATGACTTTGTATTCCTGATTCTGAATGCCAACCCCAAATGTGCAGTAAATGTATATTGCCCATATATTGATGAGTT
Organism: Eumetopias jubatus; assembly: GCF_037043125.1. Taxonomy (NCBI): domain Eukaryota; kingdom Metazoa; phylum Chordata; class Mammalia; order Carnivora; family Otariidae; genus Eumetopias; species Eumetopias jubatus. The sequence continues at coordinate 91,333,488 of NW_028274817.1, forward strand.
GGGGAGTGTTAATGAGATGTGGAGAGAAAACCACAGTTCCAATGGCTTACAAAGGACATTTACTTTAGTTTTCTCCCCCCCATGGGAAACACAGATTTGCATAAAATATGTCTTGGTTCTGTCACTGCCATGCTTAAGGAAGCCCCTCTACCACTGAGTCTAACTTGTTTGCCAGGCTCTCAGGATCCCCCATAACTTATTGTGCCCAGTATTAAACTTAGAGTATGGAGAATGCAGAGACAATAACCACAGCTTCAGGGCGTGCCTACCACTAGTCGGGAAGTCATAATATACAAAAAACAAGTAAATTATGTGCTGGACCGCCAAGTGCTGCTGTGGAAAAAACAGCAGGAACCCCAGGACAAGGGGAGAGTGGGACTAGTTGGGGATGGCCAAGAAGGGATTGGCAAAGCAGAGGAGCATAGAAAGAGTTTTAGGCAATAGAAACTGCTAGAAGAAAGGCAAAATCAGTAGGACAAAGGCACAGAGGCAAAAAGCACTAAAGGGTACAGAATATCAGAGGGGCTTGGCCTAGGATGGCATCTGATTATAGATTATGGACATGGCGGGGCGCCCGGGTGGCTCAGTCATTAAGCGTCTGCCTTCGGCTCAGGTCATGATCCCAAGGTCCTGGGATCGAGCCCCGCATCGGGCTCCCTGCTCCGCGTAAGAGTCTGTTTTTCTCTCTCCCTCTCCCTCTCCCCCTCCCCCCCAACTTGTGCTCTCTCTCTCTCTCTCTTTCTCTTGCTCACTATCTCTCTCCAATAAATAAATCTTAAAAAAAAAAGAAATTTGAAAACATTATGCTAAGTGAAATAAACCAGACATAAAAGGACAAATATGGGGTGCCTGGCTGGCTCAGTCGGAGGAGCTTGCAACTTTGATCTCGGTGTCTTGAGTTCAAGCCCCACATTGGGTAGAGATAACTTAAACAAATAAAAACTTAAAGGAAAAAAAAGGACAAATACTGTATGATTCTACTTAGATGAATTCCCTGGAGTAGCCAAATTCACAGAGACACAAAGTCTCTGGGTGCTAGAGGCTGCGGGGAGGGGGGAAATGGGGAGCTAGTGTTTAATGGGGACAGAGTTTCAGTTTGGGAAAATAAGAAAGTTCTGGAGATGGTGGTGATGATTCCACAACAATGTGAATGTGCTTAATGCCATTGAACTGTGTGCTTAAAAGTGGCCCAAATGGGGGGGCGCCTGGGTGGCTCAGTCAGTTAAGTGCCTGCTTTCAGCTCAGGTCATGATCCCAGGGGTCCTGGGATGGAGCCCCACATCCAGCTCCTTGGCTCAGCAGGGAGTCTGCTTCTCCCTCTCCGTCTGCTTGTCCCTGTCCGTCTGCTCCTTCCCCTACCCATGCTCTCTTGCTCTCTCTCAAATAAATAAAATCTTTTGTAAAATTTTTTTAATGGGGGGGCTCTCATAGTTGTCAGCGCGCTGACTTTAACTCAATAAAGTTAACTAAATATAACTAAAAATAACTAAACTCTCGCGGATCCGGAAAAAAAATTTTTAATTTAAAAAACGGTTTAAATGGTAAATTAAAATTTTTAAATTGGATAAAATTAAATTTTTACATTTTTACATTCTATACAATGTTATAAAAATGTTTGCTCTTATGTATATTTTAGCACAAAACTAAAATATAAAAAATAAAATCAACGCATTCTCCTATGTGAGAATACATGCATCCATCCTGAGGACTATAAACCAGAGCGAGCACGGGGTATTTCTGGAAGGTGGAAGCACAGAGAATTATACATTTCCACCTTGTCTGTCTTCCAAAGAGCATGTAATTTTGTCATCACAAGATAATTAAAGATGAAAAAACTCCAACGGAGCAGGATGTAAGGTAATGGATTACCACGAAAAGGGCCTGTGCTCGGCTGAAAGTCACCTCAGGGGAGGGTTTTCCTTCTTGGGAGGAGGGAGGAGGTCGGCTTACCCGGAAGCCCCTGGAGATGGCTGAGAGGCGGGGAGCAGACCGAAGGTTAGGGCTCCGCAGGTCCTGGTGATGCTTCTCCCCCTGAGCAGAGAGGACTCGGAGGCTGGCAGCCAGCAGAGCAATGCACACCCCCATCCTGGGCCTTGGCCGGGCTGGGGACCTGGGGGCGGGGGTGGGGGGGGTGAGGTGACCAAGTGCCCAGCGGCTGAGGGACACGCGAGCAGAGGCCCCGAGAAAGAGCACCCGGCGGGGGGCGGGGACGACACAGGCCGGGCACGGGGGCTGCACAGCGACCTCCCCGCACAGCAGAGACAGGCTGGCCTACGCATCCTGCAAGGCCCCTCTGCCTGGGTGGAGCTGCCGGCGTGGTCCAGGAGGCTGGGAGGGAACCGCCCTTTGAAATGTTTCTCTCCCCGCTTTGCCCCCAGGTTGCTAGGGTAAAATCCATAAACACCCCGACGGGCTTCGTTACTGATTAATGAGCTCCAGCTTTATGTCCGACAAGCCTTGGACTCGAACCAGGTGGCTGGCTTCCCGCCTTTCCTAAGGGCAGGTTCAAAGCTGCCCGCTTTCCCCCCGCCCCTCCCCCGGCCCCAGGCTCCCACAGCACAGTCGGGTAGAAAGATAAGGAATCCGGGCTTCCTCCTCCACCGAAGGCTGGTGAACTCTCTGCTCACTTGTGTGTCTTCGTCCGCCTGTCTGGTCCTTCCTGATTCAGAGGTCGGCGGGGTGGGTGGCAGTGCCCCTTCCCAAGCCTGACCCAGCGCCCGTGCCCTTGAACTCATCCTCATCAGCCATCTCTGAGGCATTTCACAATTTCCCTTCTTTTTTTAAGACTTTTTTTTTTTTTTAATAATCTCTACACCCAAGGTGAGGTTTGAACTCACAACTCCTGAGATCAAGTGTCACTTGCTTTACCGACTAAGCCAGCCAGGTGCCCCTCTGTGTTCTTTTTTAAGATTTATTTACTTTATTTTTGGGGGCGCCTGGGTGGCTCAGTTGGTTAAGCGACTGCCTTCGGCTCAGATCATGATCCCAAGGTCCCGGCATCGAGTCCCGTATCAGGTCTCCCTGCTCAGCGGGGAGTCTGCTTCTCCCTCTGACCCTCTTTCCTCTTGTGCTCTCTGTCTCTCATTCTCTCTCTCTCAAATAAATAAATAAAATCTTAAAAAAAAATCAACTTTAAAAAAGATTTATTTACTTACATTTTTTAAAAGATTTTATTTATTTATTTGACAGAGAGAGACAGCGAGAGAGGGAGTGCAAGCAGAGGGAGTGGGAGATGGAGAAGCAGGTTTCCCGCGGAGCAGGGAGCCCAATGCAGGGCTCGATCCCAGGAACGTGGGACCATGACCTGAGCCGAAGGCAGATGCTTAACGACTGAGCCACCCAGGTGCCCCAAGATTTATTTATTTTAGAGAGAGAGTGAGAGTGAGCTCCTGCGCAGGCGCCTGTGGGCAGGGGGAGAGGCGGAGGGAGAGGGAGACAGACAGAATCCCCAGCAGACTCCCAGCTGAGTGGGGAGCCCTACATGGGGCTGGATCCCTCATGCCATGTGGTTACAACCTAAGCCAAAGTCACTAGTCAGACACTTAACCGACTGGGGAGCCAACCAGGTCCCCCTGTGTTCTTTTTTAAAAACTAGTTTTATTAAAGTAGATGCTACATACAATCGACTAAGTGTATCATTTTGATGAGTTTTGACAAATGTATGCACACGTGTAACCACTATCACAATCAAGGTATAGATTTTATTACCCTAAGAAAGTTCAGTTGTGTCCCTTCCCAATCTGCTCCTGCCATCCCCATCCCCAGGCAACCACTGATCTGCTTGCTGTCACTCCAGAATAGATTTGTCTTTCTATAGTTTCGTATAAGTGGATTCCTACAGTATGGACCCTTTGGTGTCTTGCTTTTTTTGCTCGGCATGCATTTTGAGATTATCCATGCTGTTGTGTGCATGAATAGTTCATTCCTTTTTCTTGATGACTAGTATTCCATTCTATGGATATACCACAATTCTTTTATCCATTCACCTGCCAATGGGTATTTGTGCCATTTCCACTTTTTTTAAAGCTATTATGAATAAAGCCATGGTGAACATTTGTATACGAGTCTTTCTGTGGACTCATTTCTCATTTACCCATTTCTCTTGGGTGATTAAGAGCAGAATAGTGGAGTCATGATATTTCTATGTTTAAATTGCTAAGGAAGTGCCAGACCATTTTCCAGAGTTGCTAAAACATTTGACATCCCCACCAGCAGTGTATGAGAGCTTCAGTGGCTCCACATTCTTGCTAGCACTTGATATTGTCAGTCTTTTTCATTTTAGCCATTCTGATTGGTGGGTAGTAGCATTCTGTTTTCCTTTAGCTTGTTATCATGAAATATTTTCAGCACGTGAAATATTAAGATCCTAGGACTCTGGGATCATGACCTGGGCTGAAGGCAGACACTTAACTGACTGAGCCACCCAGGTGGCCCCATTTTCTTCTTTTTAAACAGCTTTATTTACATGTAATTTACATACCATACAATTCACCCAAAATATTTAATTTATTTATTTGACAGAGACAGACACAGTGAGAGAGGGAACACAAGCAGGGGGAGTGGGAGAGGGAGAAGCAGGCTTCCCACCGAGCAGGGAGCCTGATGCGGGGCTCGATCCCAGGACCCTGAGATCATGACCTGAGCCGAAGGCAGACGCTTAACGACTGAGCCACCCAGGTGCCCCAAATTCACCCATTTAAAGTATATAATCCAATGCGTTTTAGTATATTCACAGATAAGTGCAACCATCACCACTTTGGGGTCTTTTAATCCTCGTGAATTTGTTAAAAATTGGACACTTTTTTTTTTAAAGATTTTTAAAAAATTTATTTGAAAGAGAGATCAAGAGCGGGGGAAGGGGAGAGGGAGAAGCAGACTCTATGCTGAGCAGGGAGCCTGATGCAGGGCTCGATCCCAGGACGCTGGGATCATGACCTGAGCTGAAGGCAGATGCTTAACCAACCGAGCCACCCAGGGGCCCTGGACACTTTAAATAATGTAATGTGACAATTCTGGAAATCGGAGTCTTCCTCGATCCAGGGTTAGTTGTTGCTGCTGTTTATCCTTGTTGTTTGTTTCTGAGCTAATTCTATATGGTATATTCTTTGTCATGAGTGGCCACTGACGTCTCTGCTTGCTAGCTTAGTGGTCAGCTAATGAATGGACAGAGATTTCCTCAAGTGTCTGGAAGCAGTAAGTCCCCCAGTTATTGCCAGCGTGCTGTGGGGAACCATGGGTGCGAAGACACACTTTCAACACCCAACCAGGCAGTCGACAATTCTGCCTTAGCCTTAACTTCCTGCTTGCACAAAGTCTCGACGTCAGCCCGAGCTGAGAGATTAGGGCTTCCCCCGGCCTTTCCTGGGCATGTGCACAGCTCTACATGTGCAGGTGGCCTTCTAGATTTCCAGGAATATGTGAGAACTTTTCTGAGCCCCCATGGACATCTTCTTCCGTAGCTCTTCCTCCTCTTGTTGTCCCTGTCTCTGCTGACACCTTCAGCTGAATTGGGACTTTTTAGGTTACAGGAAACAGTTACTCCTCCGTGAAGTCAACTGTAGGTCCCGTGTGGGGCAATCAGAGAGACAGGTCTTGGGGCCTTGTTGGGCCACAAGAGGCAGAAAGGAGCCCAGGCTACAAGAGCCCGAGACCCCTCTGGTGGCCTCTCCCTCACTCCTCGGCAATCTGCTGTCTTCTTTCCCTGATGACTACATCCTCTGCTTACTCATTTCATTCATCCTTTCTGTTCCCTCATAACTTCTGCTTACTCATGGCCTACCCACATCATGACCTTTTAGCTTATGCTCCCTTGATTAACTGATGAATCCCCCAGCATGCCCTGGTTTCAACCACCAAGTGTGAGAAAATCTCCTTCTCTGGGCTCATCTTCTCTTAGGCCCCCCTCAGAGGATGCCACTCCTCCTGTGGATTTACTTATCTCAGGTCCCGGCCGCACCGCAGTCCAATCAGCTATTGCCAAGGGGGTAGGGTGGAGTCAGGTGTTTCACTACAAAACACCTTCCAGGAGCTATGGGTGCGACACAGTTTCACTTGGTGCTGAGGATTTGCCGACACCATGAAAGACATCTCTAGGACTGTCACATGCTATGGCAGAGCGTAATGATTAAGAGCACAGTGTCTGAAGCTAAACTGCCTCAATTTGTATCCCAGCTCCTTCACTTCCCAGTTATGTGTCCTTGAGCAAGTTAACTTCTTGGGACCTCAGTTCCCTTATCTGTCAAATGGGAATGGTGATAATCATCGTACCTACGGCAGGAGGGTTAAATAAATTAGCATATGTAAAGCGCTCCGTGTAAATGCTAGAAATCATTATCCAGCCACTGAGGGTAGAAAATGCAGACTCCTTTCTCTCTCTTTAAATCTCCCACATCCGATGTCATTAACGTTCTACCAATCCTATAACCCAAATCCTTTTTTCTTTTTAATTTTTATTTTTTAAAGATTTATTTATTTATAAAAGAGAGTGCACACGCGCACTAGTGTGCTCACAGAAGCAGGGATAGACGTCAGCCACTCTGCAAGCAATGGGGGTGCTCTGCTCCCTGGCAGTGCCCTGGGAAAAACGGCCTGACCCAAGAGAGCTGGCTAGGTGGCCCACCTGAGGGGCTGGACTCCAAGCTCCGGGACCTCCAGCCTGAAAAAGATTCCTAGACCCCCTGCCATCAATCCAAAGCACTGTCTTGGAATAGCCATAGGCTCCCAAGCTGATATGAAGGCTGGATTCCAGTATACTGACTTCAAGAAGTACATGTTTGTTTACACTGAACATACATTTTCATGGTCCAGAAATATCCATGTTTCCCATTAATAGCCCCCTGCTACTCTGAATAAAGGAAACTGGGAGGCCAAATTATTTTGTGGGAAGTTTGCTTAGCAAAAGTGGTGGACATGAAGGAGGACTTCAGCTGCCTCCATTTTATGGAATGATTGATTGATTTTTAGAGAGAGAGCACAAGAGCACATGCCCGGGGCGGGGGGCAGAGGGAGAGGGAGAGAGAGAATCTCAAGCAGGCTCCACACTCAGTTCAGAGCCCAACGCAGGGCTGGATCTCACCACCCCGAGATCATGACCTGAGCCAAAATCAAGAGTTGGATGCTTAACCGACTGAGCCACCCAGGCGTCTCAGCTGCCTCCATTTTGACCTCAGACTTTCTAGTTGGGTTCTTTCCAGCTTGTCTCTTGGCTCAGGTGGAAAACCCCAGGGCAAAGCATCCCCTGATGGGAAATAAAACTACCCCCTCAAGCAACAAGGACCGCCCTGAGCCAGCAAGATCCCGCCCATGGCTGACTCCAAGACAGTGACCAATTTGACCTTCACTGCCCACCTGCACATACCCACCCACCCACATTTTTTTTTTTAAAGTTTATTTTTTTTAAGTCATCTTTACACCCTATGTGGAGCTCAAACTCATGACCCTGGGATGAAGAGTCACAAGCTCTTCTGACTGAGACAGCGAGGCACCCCCCACCCCCACATTTTCCTTATATAAACCTGGAAGTATTTTTGGCACTTTGGAGACTGTCTTTGAGGTGTTAGTCCACTGTCTGCCTGGTGGTGGCCTCACTGAAATAAAGTCCTTTCTTGTTTCCCCTTCACTCGTTTCTCTGCCTTTAGGTTTTGTCAGTGGCCAAGTGGCCAAACCTGGTCTGTTTGGTGCTCTTGTACCCCTGAGCCCCGGCTACAGACATACCTACCCAATCCCCTTTCTCCTCTTCCCCCTTGCCAACAGTACCCTGATATTACTGGAAGCAGCAATATGCCAGATAGAAAATGACATTCCCAGACTCCCTTGAAGCTAGGGATGACCACTGAGATGTGAACGGAAGTTGGTGGGTGAGTTTTCTAGGAAAGGTCTTTGATCCTTTGCCCTTCCCCTACTTCCTGCCTAGAATGTGGGTGTGGTGATGGACTCCTAGCAGCCTGGTGATCTGAGGGAGGGAAGCCCTGCCCTGAGGATGAAGAAAGGTAGAAAGAACCGGGCTCCCAGAGGCCTATGGAGCTACCTTGTCAGCCTTGGTTTGCTTATCTCTGGACTGCTTTTAAATGAAAAAGAAATAAACTATCTTGTTTAAACCACTAATGTTCTGTTTAACAGCCACACCTAATCCTAACTGATAAAGCGAGCACAGAATCAGAGTACAGGCAGGAGGACCACCCGGAGGGGTAGTTCTTGCAGGCGGGGGTGTGAGTGCAGAGCCCTAGCCGTCCCCTGCAGCGGCCGCCTATGGCAGGAGCCTCAAAGATGGCCCCTGATGTTGGCCTCAAGGTCCTTCTCTCATATACAACCCTCCCGCAATGACTAGGGCGGGCAGTGTAGCTAATAGGATGCTGCCGAAGTGACAGTGCGTGACTTCCGACGTTAGGCCTTAACTGAAACTTCTACCTTGTTCTCTCTTGGGTCATTTTTTTCTGGGGAGAGCCAGTTGCCATGTTGTGAAGACACTCCCACAGCCCTAAAGAGAGGCCCACGTGGTGAGGAATTGAAGTCTCCTGCCAACAGCCAGTGTTGACTTGCCAATCATGTGAGTCAGCCATCTTGGAAGTGGATGCTCCAGCCCAGTCAAGTCCTCAGAGACTGAAGTCCAGACTTAACTGCAACCTCATGGGAGACCCCAAATCAGAACCACCCTGGGAGCCACTCCCAGACTCTGGACCCACAGACACTGTGAGATGGTAGAGTGTTCAGTGTTATTTTAAGCAGCTAAGTTTTGTTACACAGCTGTAGCTAACCAATACCCCACTACATGGGGACCTCTCGGTCAGCTTGGCTCTTGCCTCTGGCAAGTGGAACACTACCAGTTTCCTGCTCTTTGTGGACCAGCGGACTCTGGAGCAGAGCTTCGTGGCCAGAGCGCCGTGGCTTCCTAGCTGCTGGGAATGGGCTGCAGGTCCCCCAAGCAACTGATGGTTGTACACTTTCTTGTAATTTTATTTGGATTTTATACAAATTCTATATTTTCTATCATCACCAAATCCTTTTTTATTACCATAATTATATACTTTAAAGGAAATGGAATCGTTTTTCTTTTTTTTTTACCAAGCTTTTTATCAACACTCTGAAATGAATGATGCAAATGTTATCATTTTCTGTGTGTGATGAGGTTAGGAAGCCCTGGTCTACACTCACTGTTGACCGTTCCCTTCCACAACATGTTCTCTCCTTGAGCGGGGTCATCGCGTCATTGCCTTCTTGGACATGTACTCACATTTCCCCGAGACTACCACTCTAGTGGACTTGGCCATGGCCGACATTTCTCAGCTGAACCCTCAGACTACAACCTCTTGTGCTGGACGGAGGGTTGGTTGGGCTGGTTGCAGAAGTGGCCTGTTGATGTCTCCAAGCCTACATATCCTTCCTTCTCGAGTTTCCCGCATTGTTTAGGCAATCAGCTCCACCTCTCAGAGTCACACCATCTGGTTAGAGCATAGTCAGGGCTGAGGATTGTTTTGTGGCCTGGGGGAGCCCTGGGGGAGGAAAGCTGACTAATCAGAAATGGCTGGTAGCTGTATTTCCCTTTCTCCTTTGTAGCATTCCTGGTTCTCAAAGTGAGGTTCCAGGACCACCAGTAAGAGCAGCACTTGCAAACTTGATAGAAATACAGATTCTCCTGGCCTCCCCCTAGACCAATTGAATCAGACCCTCTGGGGGCGGGGCCCAGCACTTTGTGCTTTAATGAGCCCTCCAGGGGATTCGGAGGCAGCTCTTGTGAGAACTTGCAAAGCTCTCTCTCTCTTTTTTTTTTTTTGTTAAAGATTTTATTTATTTATTTGTCAGAGACAGAGAGAGCGAGAAAGAGCACAAGCAGGAGGAGTGGCAGGCAGAGGGAGAAGCAGGCTCCCCGCTGAGCAGGGAGCCCGACGCGGGACTCGATCCCAGGACCCTGGGATCATGACCTGAGCCGAAGGCAGCTGCTTAACCAACTGAGCCACCCAGGCGTCCCCTTGCAAAGCTCTCTTAAGTCTGTCAGGGAACTGGATGAGAGGGCATCTTGCCTCTTAACTGTAAGGTCACTCAGCAAGGGTAGCGTTGACCGTTGACCAGAGCAGCCTCCGCGGCCCTCTGGGATCTCAGCACAGTGAGGTAACCCCTAGAGCTTTTCCAGGTTGGGGACGGGGTCTGGGTGGGGGTTACTAATCTCTTAGGAAACTGGGTAGACAGAGATGGGCTCATAAACACTGCAAAGAAGTTGAGTCCCTCTGAAGGGTGAGATAACAAGGTGAGCTTTTTAGTATCTTTTTTTTTTTTAAAGCCCAGGTGCAGAGGGGCGAATTAACAATACTCCTCTGTTTGTGTCAGATTAACAACAGTGATTCCCCATAAGGCCTGTTGTGTGCATGTGTGCATGGGTGCGTGTGTGTATTCATCTGATCTCTGTTCCCGCCCCCCTCCCTTTCCCCATAGACAGTCATTTCAATGTAGATCTTTTCCTTCGAATGGGCTCTTTTCCATAAACATGGTTTGGGTTTTTTTTTTTTTTTTAAGATTTTATTTATTTGAGAGAGAGAGATACAGAGAGCTCTAGAGAGAGCAAGCCCGAATGGAGGGGAAGAGCAGAGGCAGAGGGAGAAGCCAGGCTTTGCCCTGAGCAGGGAGCCCGACGCAGGGCTCGATCCCAGGACCCTGAGATCGTGATCTCAGCTGAAGGCAGCCGCTTAACCGACTGAGCCACCCAGGCACCCCAACGTGTTTTTTGTTTTAATGTGAATTGTATAGCCATGTAACACACATATGGAAAAATGCACAAATTGTAAGTGCACACCTGGATAAACTTTCACAAAATGAACACACCTTTGTAACCGGCTCCCAGCTGGAGAGAGAGAGAGAGCCCATGACCAATGCTCCAGAAGCGTCTTGTGCCCCTTTCCAGTCACTACCTCTCCGAGGGTAATTTGTTCCTGGACTTCTAACGGCACAGGTTACATTTCCTGTTTTTGAAATTTATATGAATGGCACCCGTACATATTTTGAATTTACATTAATGGTATTGGCTTATATATATCATTCTGTTTCTTACCCTTTTTTTTCCACTAAAGATTAAGTTTTTCAGGGGCGCCTGGGTGGCTCAGTCGTTAAGCGTCTGCCTTCGGCTCAGGTCATGATCCTGGGGTCCTGGGATCAAGCCCCGCATTGGGCTCCCTGCTCAGCGGGAAACCTACTTCTCCCTCTCTCACTCCCCCTGCTTGTGTTCCCTCTCTCACCGTCTCTCTCTCTCTGTCAAATAAATAAATAATCTTTAAAAAATACTCATGAAAGAAATTGAGGAAGACACAAAGAAATGGAAAAACGTTCCATGCTCATGGATTGGAAGAACAAATATTGTGAAGATGTCAATGCTACCTAGAGCAATCTACACATTTAATGCAATCCCTATCAAAATACCATCAACTTTTTTCAAGGAAATGGAACAAATAATCCTAAAATTTGTATGGAATCAGAAAATACCCTGAATAGCCAGAGGAATGTTGAAAAAGAAGAGCAAAGCTGGTGGAATCACAATGCCAGACTTCAAGCTCTATTACAAAGCCGTCATCATCAAGACAGTATGGTACTGGCACAAAAACAGACACATAGATCAGTGGAAGAGAATAGAGAGCCCAGAAATAGACCCTCAACTCTATGGTCAACTAATCTTTGACAAATCAGGAAAGAATGTCCAGTGGAAAAAAGACAGTCTCTTCAACAAGTGGTGTTGGGAAAATTGGACAGCCACATGCAGAAGAATGAAACTGGGCCATTTCCTTACACCACACACAAAAATAGACTCAAAATGGTTGAAAGACCTACATGTGAGACAGGAGGGGCGCCTGGGTGGCTCAGTGGTTAAGTGTCTGCCTTTGGCTCAGGTCATGATCCCAGGGTCCTGGGATCGAGCCCCGCATCGGGCTCCCTGCACGGCGGGAAGCCTGCTTCTCCCTCTCCCACTCCCCCTGCTTGTGTTCCCTCTCTCGCTGTCTCTCTCTCTCTCTCTGTCAAAATAAATAAATAAAATCTTTAAAAAAATAAAAAATAAAAAATAAATGTGAGACAGGAGTTCATCAAAATCCTAGAGGAGAACACAGGCAGCAACCTCTTCGACCTCAGCCGCAGCAACTTCTTCCTAGAAACATCGCCAAAGACAAGGGAAGCAAGGGCAAAAATGAACTATTGGGACTTCATCAAGACAAAAAGCTTCTGCACAGCAAAAGAAACAGTCAACAAAACCAAAAGACAACCGACGGAATGGGAGAAGATGCTTGCAAATGACATATTAGATAAAGGGCTAGTATCCAAAATCTATAAAGAACTTTTTTCTATTAAACTTTTTTTAATTTTAGATTTTATTTATTTATTTGAGAGAGAAAAAAAAGAGAGCAAGCATGAGCAGGGGGTGCAGCAGAGGGAGAGGGAGAAGCAGACTCCCCGCTGAGCAGGGAGCCCGATGCGGGGCTTGATCCCAGGACCCCAGGATCATGACCTGAGCCGAAGGCAGACACTTAACCATTGAGCCACTCAGGCACCCCAAAATCTATAAAGAACTTATCAAACTCAACACCCAAAGAACAAATAATCCAATCAAGAAATGGGCAGAAGACATGAACAAACATTTTGCCAAAGAAGACATCCAAACGGCCAACAGACATGAAAAAGTGCTCAACGTTGCTCGGCATCAGGGAGATCCAAATCAAAACCTCAATGAGATACCACCTCACACCAGTCAGAATGGCTAAAATTAACAAGTCAGGAAATGACAGATGTTGGTGAGGATGCGGAGAAAGGGGAACCCTCATACACTGTTGGTGGGAATGCAAGCTGGTGCAGCCACTCTGGAAAACAGTATGGAGGTTCCTCAAAAAGTCGAAAATAGAGCTACCCTATGACCCAGCAATTGCACTACTGGGTATTTACCCCAAAGATACAGATGCAATGATCCGAAGGGGTACATGCACCCCAATGTTTATAGCAGCAATGGCCACAATAGCCAAACTATGGAAAGAGCCAAGATGTCCATCAACAGATGAATGGATAAAGAAGATGTGGTATATATATATGTATATATACACACACACACACAATGGAATATTATGCAGCCATCAAAAAAACCCACAAAATCTTGCCATTTGCAACAACATGGATGGAACTAGAGGGTATTATGCTAAGCGAAATAAGTCAATCAGAGAAAGACAAGTATCATATGATCTCACTGATATGAGGAATTCTTAATCTCAGGAAACAAACTGAGGGTTGCTAGAGTGGTGGGGGGTGGGAGGGATGGGGTGGCTGGGTGACAGACAGTGGGGAGGGTATGTGCTATGGTGAGAATTGTGTAAGACTGTTGAATCACAGACCTGTACCTCTGAAACAAATAATACATTATATGTTAAAAAGAAAAAAAAGTAGGAAGGGAAAAATGAAGGGGGCGGGAATCAGAGGGGAAGATGAACCATGAGAGACTATGGATTTTGAGAAACAAACTGAGGGTTTTAGAGGGGAAGGGGGTGGGAGGATGGGTTAGCCTGGTAATAGGTATTAAAGAGGGCACGTTCTGCATGGAGCACTGGGTGTTATACGCAAACAATGAATCATGGAACACTACATCAAAAACTAATGATGTAATGAATGGTGATTAACATAACATAATAAAATAAAATTTAAAAAAAGAACCCCCCCAAAATGAAATTAAGAATGAAAAAATAAAAACAAAAAAGAATCTGTTACTCCGTTTGTCTTTCCCTCTCTTAAAAAAAAAAAAAAAGGATTAAGTTTTTTCAGATCCGTTCCTGTTACTACGTGTACATATAATCCATTGCTTCTAATTGCTGCGTGATATGCCAGGGTACGCCTCCACCATCCTTAACCACGAGCCCTGTCCCTGTGACAAACGCCCAGGGTGCCTGGGCATTCCCGTCCCCACAAATGGCACTGTGACAAACACCTCGTGCATTTCCCTCGTGGATCTCCCTCGTGGACCTGTCCAAGCTGTTTTGTGGGATTCATGTTGTGCACAAAGGGGTTAACACGGCAGGCCTGACTGCTTCTCCTTAGAAAGGCCTGCTGCCCAGGTTGGCCCTTGACTGGTGCCTGGGAATCGGGATTTGGGGAGGGTTCCCACCATTCCCTACCTGATGAGAGTGGCTCACTGTGCCTAGATGCTTTATGTAAACAGTGGGGTTCGGGCCCAACTCCTGCTTTCTTTCTGGGAGGCAAGAATGTGGGTACATGGGGCGCCTGGGTGGCTCAGTCGTTAAGCGTCTGTCTTCGGCTCAGGTCATGATCCCAGGGTCCTGGGATCGAGCCCCGCATCGGGCTCCCTGCTCAGTGGGAAGCCTGCTTCTCCCTCTCCCGCTCCCCCTGCTTGTGTTCCCTCTCTCGCTGTGTCTCTCTCTGTCAAATAAATGAATAAAATCTTAAAAAAAAAAAAAAAGAATGTGGGTACATGCCCGACAAAGTGTGCCCACATGAGCAGCCCCCCTGGGTGCCCAGTCTCTAACGGGATTCCCCAGTAGACAGCATTTCACACATGTCGTCACTACACATTGCTGGGGAGAGTTAAGCACGTCCTGTGTGACCCCCACGGGAAAAGGAGTCTTGGAAGCTTATGCCTGGTCTCCCTTGGACTTGGCCCCATACACCTTTTCCCCATGCTGATTGGGCTTTGTGTCCCCTCACTGTGATGAATCTCAGCCACAAGTGCAACTATATCCTGAGTCCCGTGAGCCCTCCAAGTGAACCATCCCTGTTCTCTCTTCATACATCGACTTGGTAAATCATTTGTAACCGGCTTGTCCGTGTCACGGTGTCTCTGCCCTTGTTCTGCCTCGAATGCCATTCTCTTCCTTCATTTGCCTTTTTTTTTTAAAGATTTTATTTATTTGACAGAGAGAGACACAGCGAGAGAGGGAACACAAGCAGGAGGAGTGGGAGAGGGAGAAGCAGGCTTCGCGCTGAGCAGGGAGCCTGACGCGGGGCTCGATCCCAGGACCCTGGGATCATGACCTGAGCCAAAGGCAGACGCTTAACGACTGAGCCTAACAGGAGCCCCCTTCATTTGCCTTTCTGATCGCTACTTCAAAACTGGATTCACTATTCACCTACAGAAATTTCCACCACCTGGAGGAAGTTTCTAGGGAGCCAGGGGGATGCCACCCCCAAAGTGAAACATGAGTTGGAACACCTCATACCACTTACCATCAAGAAAAAGGCACAGTGTTTCATGTTGAAACAGTGGAATAATAATGTTCCCTTCTTTCCTTCTAGCCTCTTGGCTGAGACCCCCTTGTAGTATAAGATGGAGTAACAGGAGAAAAACAAACAGAAATTTAATAACTTGTGTACCTCCTGTATACACAAGAGACACCCAGGAAAACTGAGTAACTCCCCAAAGTGGCAGAAGCCCTCCCCTTAAATACCATCTCCAACGAAAAACAAAAGATGTTGGGCATGGGGAGTCAGTCATGGGAGCTGATCCGAAAAAGCACAGTCAACAAGGGGAAGGTGGTTATGCAGATCTAAGTCACGGCCCTCTCCATTGATGAGTTTCTAGAGATTTAGAGTCATCCCCCTCTTCCTGATACAGCCAGAGAGACACGCTTGTGAATGGAGAGTTCCCTTGCACCTGTAAACCTCTCTAACAAAAGGGTACCATCTACTTAGTTTTTTCTGAGCTTCACTTGTTGGCAGTTCCTTGAAAGTAATCTGCCTATCAGGATCCTTATGCCAAAGAGACATATTTTGGGGTGGCAAGTGATGCTCCCCTACAGTGTCATTTCGGATTTTAGAAGCAACACACAGCCCATTCTAGCTGGCCTCTCTGATATAATTACTGAGTAAAACGGAGGCAGAGGGAACCCAGAGCAAGAGACAGCTTGGAGTTAAGGCTCTAGTACAAGCCACTAGGCTGAGAGCTCTCAAAATTCTCTCTGGGGCGCCTGGGTGGCTCAGTTGGTGAAGTGTCCGCCTTCGGCTCAGGTCATGATCCTGGAGTCGGGAGATCAAGTCCTGCATCGGGCTCCCTGCTCAGCGGGGGATTTGCTTCTCCCTCTAACCCTCCCACCTCTCGAGCTCTCTGTCTCTCATTCTCTCTCTCTCAAATAAATAAATAAAATCTTAAAAAAAAAAAGTCTCTCTGGATAGAGACGCTGTACAGAGGCCCTGGCAAAGCGCAGATAAGAGAATCACACACAGACCTCAGGGTTCAAAGCAAGTCTGTGCCCTCCCGTTCTGCAGTCAAATGTTTGCCTAGCTTTCCACTGGATGCCTGATCATGGACCATCCTCAAAATTTTAGTTCACCGCTTACTTGTAGGAAACTTTCCACAGACAACCACACTCCGTGGCCTCCAGTTTCTTGCATTGAATTTGTGTTTTATTGAACTGGATTTGTAGCCATTTGCCTTGCTAAGCGATCCACGTGTGTTGACTGTGTCTTCCAACTAGTTGTGTGATATCGAGCAAATGAACTCATCGGTTGAAAAGTGAAAGTAATAACACTTCCTTGCAGTGCTGGTTTCAGGTAAAGTGTGTAAAGGGCTTAGCACGGGGGCCCTAAAACAATAGTGTTTATTAACACTAGGTTGTTAAGAACACAGTATGGTGGTTCCTCAAACAATTAGACATAAAAAAAAATGAAGCATAGACTTACCATATGATCCAATAATTCCATTTCAGGGTATGTCCCCAGAAGAATTGCAAGCTGGGCCTCAAACAGATTTGCACACCCACATTCGTAGAAGCATTGTTCACGATAGCCCAAAGGTGGAAACAACCGAAACGTCCAGTGATGGATGAATGGATACACAAAATGTGGCATACACATCCAATGGAATATTATTCAGCCTTAAAAAGGAAGGAAATTCTGACACATTCTACAACATGGATGAACTTTGAAGACCCCAGGCTAAAATAAGCCAGACACAAAAGAACAAATATTGTATGATTCTCCTTGTATCAGGTACCCAGAGTTTACCAAACTCATAGAAAGCAGAAAAGTGGTTGCCAGGAGTGGGGTGGGAGAAGGAAATGGGGAATTATTGTTTAATGGACACAAATTTTCAATTTGGGATGATGAGAAAGTTCTGGAGGTGGATGGTGGTGATGGTTGCACAACACTGAGCGTACTTAATGCCACAAGTGGTTCAAGTGGAAATTTTAGGTGATGTATATTTTACCACAAAAGGTATGCAAATAAAATGTAATTGCTTTAAAACTGGGTTGTGAACTTCCTAAGAGCAGTGAGCGCATCTTTTATTTCTTTAGTGTCAGTCAATTAAAAATATTCATGGAAGCCTGACAACTGTATGTTGTCGAAGATGGGGAGCCTGACCCCACAGAGCTCATGTTCCAGATGAGTCTACCTCTCTCCATAGTGCCTGGTGAAATGTGTCGGACACAGGGGAAGGGCGCGTTGAGTGGCGACAAACATTTGCACAGGGCTCGGTAGCTTTTTGCTATCACCTCTAAAGCAGGCTTTAGGATTTTCGGAGGGCAAGGTCCTTTTCCTGCTTAGCTGTGGTAGCCGGCCTCCAAGATGGCCTCCAGTGATCTCTGCTTCCTGGTATTCACGCCTTTGTGTGATCCTCTCGTTAAGCGTGGGTTGGCTTAATAAATAGAAGGCAGAAGTGATGATGTGTGATTGGAAGACTAGGTCATAAAATGTAGAGTGGCTCATCTCTCAGTATCTGTCTCTTTCTCCCTCTCAGTACTTAACACTGGGGGAAGCCTTGTCCAGAGCAGCCCTATGGGAGAAGCCAATGTGTCAAGGAAGCCAGGCCTCCGGCCAACAGCCACACGAATGAGCTTAGAAGCAGATCCTCTAGGTTCAGTCAAGTCTTGGGAGAGTATAGCTTGACGGCAGCCTTCCCCCCATAAGACCTTCTGAGCCAGAACACCCAGATCCCTGACCCTCAGAAACTGTGTGTCATGATAACTGTCTGTTATTTTAAACCACTAAGTTTTGGAGTCATTTGATACACACAGCAACATATAACTAATATCTTCCCCCATCACAACGCAGCAGGTCACCGTTGAAC
Source organism: Eumetopias jubatus (assembly GCF_037043125.1). Lineage (NCBI taxonomy): Eukaryota > Metazoa > Chordata > Mammalia > Carnivora > Otariidae > Eumetopias > Eumetopias jubatus. The sequence continues at coordinate 91,351,516 of NW_028274817.1, forward strand.
CCTGGAACTAGACTCTCTGGATTCAAATCCTGGGTAGGCCACTTCTAAGCTGTGTGATCTTGAGCGTGTGACAATTTTCCTGTGACTCAGCTTCTTCGGTTATAAAATGGGGGATATGACCTCATTAGGTTGGGAGGATTAAATAAATGCATATAAAGTGCTTAGCAAGGTGCCTGGCATATAATTAGCAGTCCGTAAATGGCCCCTGCTGTTGCTGTCATTATTATAGGTGATGGGAGAATGGCACAGGGTCAGTGTGGGGATTAAGGGTGTCAGTAGCACGATGCTCTTGACCTCTGGGGAAAAGGGGCAAGGAGTCTTTGTAAGTGCTCCTGAAACAGGCCCCCATGGTTTTGCCTCGGTGCAGAGCATTATTGGCATCTACTTACTGCAGATGGGACCGTGCCGCCCGGAGTGAGGAGAGCAGCCATGGATGCCAGGGTCAGGGGTTTGCCCAATCCTTGGGTGAAGCAGCCACCATTCAGAACACATGTCCCCCTAGGGGCGCCTGGGTGGCTCAGTTGGTTAAGCGACTGCCTTCAGCTCAGGTCATGATCCTGGAGTCCCAGGATCGAGTCCCGCATCGGGCTCCCTGCTCCGCAGGGGGTCTGCTTCTCCCTCTGACCGTCTTCCCTCTCGTGCTCTCTATCTCTCATTCTCTCTCTCTCAAATAAATAAATAAATAAATAAAATCTTTAAAAAAAAAAAGAACACGTGTCCCCAGGTCTTAAACATCCCTGCTCTGGAAAATGAAGTCAGAGAACACTTCAGACCCATTGGACTGTGGCTAAAACGAGAAATGCTGGGATTTCTAGGTTCCAGGACACAGGTGCTGTGATTTTCCCTTTTCCCAAAGGGAAAACATTTGATTCCAATTTACTGGGAGGCCCCAAATAAGCTTTTTCCCTCAATCGGAAGGTATGACGTACCATGTCCGCCAAAGGAGAGAAAGGGTGGGAAAATGTCAACAGGAAACTTCTACCATCACAGCAGATTGAGGGGGGGTGGGAGGGGATGGGGTCACTGGGGGATGGGCATTAAGGAGGGCACTTGATGGAATGAGCGCTGGGTGTTCTATGCAACGGATGAATCACTGAACTCAACCTCTGAAACTAATAATAATAATAATAATAATAAATAAAAAAGCAAATTGAATTACTAAGTGAAAGAAGCCAATCTGAAAAGGCTCCATACTGCATGAGTCCAACTCTATGACATTCTGGAAAAGGCGAAACTATGGAGACAGTAAAAGGATCAGTGGTTGCCAGAGCTTAGGGGGAGGGAAGAATAGGCAGAGTGCAGAGGATTTTTAGAGCAATGCAATTAGTGTGTATGATACCATAATGGTGGATACGTGTCCTTCTGTCAGTGAGCCCTGTTGCTCAACTATAGACCCTGCCAATTAAAACCAGAAATAGACAAGCCCGCCTAACTCAGGCTCTAACTAAAACCCATTGTGCTTATTTCTTATCGCACTTTCTTGAGGCATTGACGAAAATGTTTTGCAATGACTGGAACATTCCAACCACCAGACCAGAAAAGTTCTGATACCGACGGAATGCCTAGAAGGTCACGCCCCACACGTCTTCTTCCTGGCCCATGATCATGGGCTGAACACATGCTGACCCCCACGCGTGATCACGCGTCATCACGCGCTCCCTGCCTGCTGTCTTGCACATATCCCCCAAACCTCTCTTTACAAAACTCTAGGTGTCCATCTTGCAGGTGGAGAGGTCCCTTGAGCCTGCCACAACCACCCGTTGCCAGCAACCGAAATAAATTTCTCCCTTTCTCCCTTCCAAACCCTCATTTCTGGAGTTATTGACTTCTCTTGCGGTAAATTTATCCGAGTTTGTTTGGCAAGGGCGTTGGCAAACTTAATCAGGAGCTGGGCTTTCGACTTGTCCAGCCCCCAATCTCCCCAGGATCCCCCTGGACGGAGCAGGTGGCCAGGGCTGTGCGAGGGCTCACCCGTTTGTTTCCTGAGTGAGTGGCTGTGATAGGTCGATCAGTAACAATTATACATTTGTGCAAACCCATAGAATGTACAACACTGTACAACATCAAGAATAAACCTTAAGGTAAACTACAGACTCTGAGTAATTATGATGTGTCAATGTATGTCCATCAGCTTAACAAATGTGCGCTCTGGTGGGGGATGTTGACAAGTGGGGGTGCTGTTCATATGGGGGGGAGAGAGAGTATATGGGAACTCTCTGTACCTTCCTCCCAATTTTGCTGTGAACCTAAAACTGCTCTAAAAAATAAAATCTATGTTTTTAGGGGGCTTGGGTGGCTCAGTCGGTTAAACGTCTGCCTTAGGCTGAGGTCATGATCCCAGGGTCCTGGGATTGAGCCCCACATCAGGCTCCCCTCCTCAGTGAGGAGCCTGTTTCTCCCTCTGCCTGCCGCTCCCCCTGCTTGTGCTCTCTCTCCCTCTGTCAAATAAATAAATTAAAATCTTTTTATTTATTTATTTGACAGAGAGAGAGAGAGACAGCGAGAGAGGGAACACAAGCAGAGGGAGTGGGAGAGGGAGAAGCAGGCTTCCTGCTGAGCAGGGAGCCCGATGCAGGCTCCATCCCAGGACCCCGGGATCATGACCCCAGCCCAAGGCAGCCGCTTAACGACTGAGCCACCCAGCCCCCCCCAAAATCTATGTTTTTAAAGTAAAATGAAAAATGAAGCTTTGATTTGAAGGCATATTATTTAGAAGCCCGTTGACTCCAAGCAACAGAAGTTTCGAGCTCACTGAACTTCAGAAGGTTACCAGTGACAGGTGCCTGGCGAACCAGAAGACAGGGATTATTGTTACGGAAGATGGTGGGGGCGGGGGAGCTGCAGTGGGGCTCAGAAAGGCCAAGAAGGCAGCCGCGAGCATAAGCAGAATTCCTGTGGCCTGCCCCTCTCAGTGCTAGCAGCATTTTATGCTCGGTCTCCCCCTTCCTCTCTTCCCTCTCTCCCTTCTTCCCTTGGCCTTTTCTGCTGGCAGACTGCTCCCTCTGCCTCCTCAGACCTACAGCCTTCCATAGCTCCCCTGTGTACACCGAACGGCCCCTGGCTCTTCATAGACACGTGTTGCCTTTCTCCATCCCAATCTTAAATTCCTGGGTGAGGAGACTCTGGTGGCCCTGTACCTTGGGGGCAGGTGTCTGCTCCCTGCCCCAGCATCCCTGGCCACAGTGGGTGGAGGCGGGGACCTGGGAGCCCGGCACTGCTCAGAAAGTCAATGGAGAGGCGGGGCGGGGGGGTGGCCTTAGGAGGGGGTGTGGAGGGCTGGTGGCTTTCAGCTGGGCCTAATTCTGCGACATGTGACAATCGTCCCCTTAGGAGCAGGAGCATTACGTGAGCTGCTGACAGAACTCTGCCCCACTTTCTGTGCTTGCTGCTGGTGCCCGCTTTCCCTTTTGATTTAAGGCCTTGCAGGGGCTCTGATTTGGAGCGTGGCATCAGAGGAATTCTTTACCGCCAACTAGCCTTAATTCCTCCTTCTTACATAACCAAATGGCAACCGAGAGGATGTTTGGATTCTGGCTTGCCTGCCTTTTTTTTTTTTCTTTTCCGGTGCAAGAGTTTATTTATTAATTAGTGTGCAAAAAATTAAATAAATAAAAAGGAAGTAATAAAATAGCCTTGTTGATGTTCTGGTCCGCGTGCTGCGTGCTCATTTGTCGGCAGCCTGGCGTGGGGAAGCGGAGCGCTCGGCCCCGGGGGAGGGGGCCCGCACGGAGGGTGTCAGCATCATCCTCTGCGGATGCGACCGGCCAATGCAATTCATTCCTCTCCTTCCTTCCCCTTGCCCGCCTCCCCCCACCCCCCGTTTCTCCCTCCTCCCTCCCTCTCTCCCTCCGCGCTCCCGCCGCGGGGTCTGGGCACCCTTGCAAGGAAAGAGGGCTTCCTGGGACGGTGGCTTCGAGGCGCGAGAGCTCGCATCAGTCATTCCAAACGACGTTAGGAAGCGGGACGGCATCGATAAGGCGGGGGAAAATCAGGTTCCAGACGGCCTCGGGGGGGCGCTTACGTCCAGGCCAGGGCCGCAGGCCCCCCCCCCCCCACCTCCCCGGCCGCCCGGCGCCCAGCCGGGGACAGTGCTGGTCCCGCCCCCGGCCCTCGACGCCGCGCCCCGTCACTCCTTCACTTCGGGGCTGCGCGCAGGTGTACAGCCGTCGAGGATCGGAGCCCAGGGGTGCCGGGGCTCCCGGAGAGTGTGACTCAGAGGGGCAGAGGTTCCCCGCTCCCCAAAGCCGGGGCGTCCCAGGACGACTGGGAGCCCAGGGCGGTGCGCCCACCACCTGTCCCCTCGCAAGGCTGGTGGAGGGGATGGAATGACTGCCTGATCGGTCTAAGAGAAGCTTCTGGCCCCTCCCCGGATGGTTTGGAGCGGTTCGTAATTCAGGCTGGCCCGCCTTTTCCGGCCCCTCCCAGCACCCTCACCCCCACCCCGAGGACGGGGCAAGCGCTATCGGGCAGGCGGTCCTGGGCACTGTCACTACCCGAGCCAGAGCGTGGCCAGGAGGGCGGGCCAGAGAGCCGAGCGGGCGGGCCGGGAGGCGGGCCTTCCTCATAGGCTCCTCCCACTCCGGGAAGGATGGGGGGTGGGGGCCAGGGGCGCCTGCCCTGTTGGAGTCCTGTTGGGGGCGCCAGCTGCCTTTGGCGAGGTTTTTGGATGTGGGGTCATGCCAGGCTCCTCATCCTTATTCACCTCATGAGACACTCAGAAAATTTATATTATATAATATCCCAATGACTTCCAGGGGTGAACTGGAGAGTATTTGGAGAGTCGAAATGGGGCCTGGTGGAGGAAAAAATGATTTCATTGTGTGTATTATGCAATCATGTAAAGAAAATGAAATATAAACTATTAGAAATGGTGTTAAATACCCAGCAGGCATATACAGTTTCCTAATGAAGTCTTCACAACCCTCCCTTTATGTTCTCCTTTATACTATGGAAAATTTCACACATAAAAAAACAGATGAGTAGATAATCCTCAGCTTCAACAATTATCAAGGTAGGGTCAATTTCGTTTCATCTCTCTCCCCACCCACTTCCCCCTCCTGTTCTTATCCTTTCATTTTTTTTTTTAAAGATTTATTTATTTATTTGAGAGAGAGAGAGAGCAGGGTGGGGAGGGGCAGAGGGAGAGTTAGAGAATCTCAAGCTGACTCCAGGCTGAGTGTAGGCATCCAGGGCAGGACTCGATACCACCACCCTGAGATCATGGCCTGAGCCAAAATCAAGAGTCAGAGGCTTAATAGACTAAGCCACCCAGGTGCCCCATCCTTTCATTTTTTTAATGATAAATTGAGCTTGTGTTTTAGTTAGTCTTTGCTGTGTAACAAGCCACCCCAAAGTGTACTGGCCTAAAACAGCAATAGTCCATGCTCTGTCATGATTGTGCTGGTTTGGCCGGGCACTTTCTCCGTGGGTTTTGACTGGACTCATTCAAGAGGGAGGCTCAGCTGGGCTAGAAGGTCCAAGATGGCTTCACTTGCGTGTCTGGCTGTGGACTAGGACCCCTCAAGTCTCCTCTCCTCCATGACTTCTCCTGTTCTAGTAGGCTAGATGGACTCTTACATAGCAACCCGAACCTTCTAAGGGAATCAACACAGAAGCCTCAAGCTTCCTGTCTTAACTGTGGGAGCCCCAAGTCACGTCCACCTCTTTCTATTGGCAGAAGCAGATCACAGGGCCAACCCAGACTCTCGGGTGGGGGGATGGAGAAATAGCCAGGCTCCTAGATGGGAGGAAGACGTGGGAGGACCTACTACACAGTGCAAAGGAGCATGGGAGGAATTGGTGGCCTTTAATCAATCTAGCACAGTTTGCTTTCATCAACTTAAGTTTTTATATGAGGTTTAACGCTTGCAGCGGCCACACATAATTCCCGATCTAGACTTTTTGATGATTAACACTTGAATGCTTGATAGTCACCATTGAGGAGAAACTTTGTTAGCACAGGTAAGCAATTGACTCTTTTTTTTTTTATCATCCATTTAAAATTGTGCAACAGTTGGAATTATATTTAAAGCATCTAGCAGCTCTTCCTTTAGTGGACAGGTGAGATGTTGAAATTTCTTACTGTAATGCATATGGATTTTGAAACCAAACGTGTCTCTTCCTATTAGGCACTTAAAATAAAGATGGTCTAATTGGCGGAAGGCACATGCATTAGAGAGCTGCCAACCTGTGGTTGGCGTGGGCGCCATGGAATTTCGAACCAGCCACAGAAGGATAGAGGTATCTGGTACATGTGGAGATGGTGTTTCTGGGCACGCTGTGAGGGCCCCCCTCTACCAGCCTCATACCGTACTACCAGAACTGTGTCCGTGCCAACCTCTGGTGGGGCAAGAATGGGCGTGGCCACGAACTCCAAGTGAGGGTCTCCAGTTAGTTTTCAAACAAGCCAAAGGAAGAGCTTCTCAAAGTTTGTAGTTACTTTTAGCAGAAATGTCATAGTACTGAAGATTCTTTCAATGGAAAATGATGGATTTTGCCTTAACTTTCCTGTCCTTAATACCCACTTTGATGCCACCCAACGTGATGGGGATGTTTTCACATACTTGTACCAAATCTCTATGCCAGTGAGGCACATCCTTGGAAGTAACGCTCGATGTTACATCAGACATTACGACGGCACGCTGGGTTCATACATAACAGCCATCTCTCCTTGGTCCACCAAATTTCTCCTGATCCCTTGAATTCCATACATTGAACTCAACGGTCCTCTTCTGGTGTGGAACACAAGCAATGGGCGTCAACCTCCAACGTAGTCACATACTTCTCCAATTCACCAGTCAAATGATGTTCCACAAATGTCATTTTTCCAGCACCATCATCACCAACCAACACAAGTTTGAACTGAACTTGTGATTCTCCTTGGGCAGCTTCCAGAAGCATCCCCGTGCTCCATCTGACTGAGGGCGTTATGACCATTATTCTTGCATTTACTGTTAACATGATAGCATTCTCCATCTGTGTACCCTCTTGTAAAACTAGGCAACAGTCTACAAGACCACCCTCTACAAGACCAGTCTACAAGACCACACTTCTCACACCCACTACAGAGTTCAGGGGTCCCCAAGACCACCCTCAGGTTTGATTATTTGCTAGAAAGACTCACAAAACTCACTGAAAGTTGTTATACCCACAGTTATAGTTTACTACAGTGAGACGATACTGATTAAAATCAATTAAGGGAAGGGACGCCTGGGTGGCTCAGTCATTAAGCGTCTGCCTTCGGCTCAGGTCATGATCCCAGAGTCCTGGGATTGAGCCCCACTTTGGGCTCCTTGCTCAGTGGGGAGCCTGCTTCTCCCACTGCTTGCCACTCCTGCTGCTTGTGCTCTCTCTCTCTGACAAATAAATAAATAAAATCTTTTTAACAAGGGGGGGACAGAGAGAGGGGCCTGAGCAAATCTGTGCTAAGTTGCCTGGGGCACTGACCACCACTCCCAGGTCCAAGTTGGACCCTGAGCTTCAGGCAGAATAAGATCTGCCACCACCACACCCTAGGAGACCAGGCATCTTGGAGGTTACATGCACACGTGACTCTGGGAAGGAAGGCCACACCCAGCATGTGGGACAGACGTAGATGGTGAAGAATCTGGAGCCCCATCAGTCTACCCGTTCTAAGAGTAGGTGACAGATTGTTTTCCAAAACGGCCACAATTAAAAAAAAAGAAAAAAGGCCACGATTCCAGTTGCATGAGGTATCTAGAATAGTTAACTCATAGAAACAGACAGTAGAATAGAGGTACCAGGGGCCAAGGAAGGGGGAAAGAGGCAGTCACTGTACAGAGTCTGAGTTTGGGATGATGAAAAATTCTGGAGTTGACAACACCTAAGGCTGGTGAGAATGTGGAGCAACAGGAACGCTCATTCATTGCTGGTGGGAATGCAAAATGGTACAGCGGCTTTGGAAAGTAGTTTGACAGTTTCTTACAAAACTGAACATAGGCGGGGGCCTGGCTGGCTCAATCGGTGGAGTGTGCCACTCTCCATCTTGGGGTCATGAGTTCGAGCTGCACAATGGGTATAGAGATTACTTTAGTTTTTTTTATTTTTTAAAGATTTTACTTATTTATTTATTTATTTGACAGAGAGAGAGACAGCGAGAGAGGGAACACAAGCAGGGGGAGTGGGAGAGGGAGAAGCAGGCTGCCTGCCGAGCAGGGAGCCCGATGTGGGGCTTGATCCCAGGACCTGGGATCATGACCTGACTGAAGGCAGACGCTTAACCGACTGAGCTACCCAGGTGCCCCTACTTTTAAAAAAGTGTGAAGAAAAAAAACCACAAAAAAAACACTAAACATAGACTTACCATATAATCCAGCAAACGCATTCCTTGGTATTTACCCAAAGGCTTTGAAAGCTTATGTCCACACAAAAACGTGCACACAGATGTTTATAGCAGCTTGTTCATAATTGCCAAAACTTGGATGCAACCGAGATGTTTTCAGTAGGTGAGTGGATAAACAGTGGTACATCCACACCGTAAAATATGATTCAGCACTAAAAAGAAATGAGCTGTCAAGCCATGTAAAGTCATAGAGGAAACTTAGATGCATGTTACTAAGTGAAAGAAGCCAATCTGAAAAGTCTACATACTGTATACTTCCAACTATATGACATTTTGGAAAAGGCAAAACTACAGAGACAGTGAAAAGATGGCAGTTGCCAAGGGTTAGGGGAGAGAGAGGGATGAATAGGCAGAACACAGAAGAGTTTTTGAGGCAGTGAAAAGAAATGGTCCTATACTAACTCAAAAGTGCTAAATGAATAAAAGATAACATTTTTTTAAGTATATTTAAAAAAAATGCTCTGGAAATGAATGGTGGTGATGGTTGTACAATGTGAATGTATTTCATGCCACTTGAATGTATACCTAAAAATGGATAAAAGGGTAATTTTGATGTTACGTATATTTTACCACAATACAAAAAAAAAAATTTTTTTTTTAAAGTAAGCTCCACGCCCAATGTGGGGCTTGAACTCACAACCCCGAGATCAAGAGTTGCCTGCTCTACCGACTGAGCCAGCCAGGTGCCCTACGATATAAAATATTTAAAGAAAACATATGGCCACAATTATTACCCTCCCTGTACCTGTACCTTCCTCAATGCAGAGCAGCTCCTCTCATCAAGAGATGTAGCCCTTGAACCTGGTCTTGGGACTTGCTCTGACCAATCCGAATACCAAATGTCATGCCTGGTCCAGGCCTGTCAAGAAGCCTTGAGCATTTTTGCTGTTTCTGTTTGCTCTCCTGCAACCCAGCCACCTCCCTATGAACAGACCCAGGCTCGCCTGCTGGGGGATGCCAAGACCATGTGGGAGAAAGACGATCTGACCGGCTGAGGCCATCCCAAACCAGCCTGCCCCAGCCAACCTGGCAGTGGATACTGTAGATGTGGGCATGAACCACATGCATCAGTGGACTAAGTCCAGATTGCCAGTCCACAGAATCAAGAGCTAAATCAAGGGTTGGATGGGGCTTCTAGGTGGTTCAGTTGGTTAGGCATCTGACTCTTGATTTTGGCTCAGGTCATGATCTCAGGATCCTGCATCAGGCTCCATGCTCAGTGTAGAGTCTGCTTGAGACTCTCTCTTGCTCTCTCTGCCCCTCCCCCCTCACTTGCGCGCTCTCTCTCTCTCTCTCTCTAAAAAAAAAAAAAGTTGGTGTCTTAAGGCACTAAGCTTAGTGGTGGATTGTTTTGTAGCAAAAGCTAACTGTCTCAGAGTGTGGTGATGGAGGTAAATAAGGACCTTCCTGGTGAGGAGCCTAACCCTCTCAGATGCTGGTTTCCCTTAAGTTGGAGTGTTTGAGGGACACTGGCCACTAAGGGTTCTGGGAACACTTTTGGAGATAGCTATTACCTTCATTGATGTTGAAGAAGCCTAGAACTTCTTGGAGGTCCAGGTTCCAGCCTTATGGGTTCTTGGATTTCAGAATCCAATATGAAAGAAAGTGGGTGAGTGAGAGAGCAACTAGCCAAGAACTTCTGGCGTGATGGCGGTGGGCATGGGGATAGGAAGGGCTTGGGAGCCCAAGCTGGCCCTCCCAAGAAGCAGGCCCACCTGCTCTCCGTTGAGCCTCCAGGATGCTGTGTGGGCAGCCCGGCAGCAATGCCCCCAGGCAGGTTGGTGGGCCCACTCTGCTTCCCCTGGTGGGAGGCTCAGATGGGCCAAGGTTAATGCTAAATCTGGAGATTCTTACTCAGAGCTGGGTTTCACACCTTCTGGCATTCAATACTAGCCTAGTTTTTAATAAAAACAACACTATTTTGGTGCTGTAAACCTATTTTTCACCATCTGGCATACCCTTATGCCTCTTACGTTTTTTCTTCTAGTACCACCTGACAGGAAAAAACCATCATGGGACTAGAAGCTCCCTACCAAGGAGGATATTACTGCACATTCAAATGGACAAGGTACCTCTCTGCAGGTTGCAGCTGCTTTATTCTGAGCAGCAGACTTTAAAAAAACCTCTTTCCACAAATGTCAATAGAACAAAAGAAGTTTGGCTCGTGAAATATTAAGATAAAAAATAAGTTTGATTTTTTTTTTTTTTTTTTTTGCATAACAGATGATGACAATCTAAAAATACGCAAGAGGCTAACGAGGAAGAAAAACCACTCCTTCTGTCTGAGGGGAATGGTGAAATAATGGCCCAAAGCTGTCCTCTACAATTCCTTTGGGAGTGACATTAAAGGAATGGAAGGCATGGGGAAACCAATGGGAAAATTAGCTTAAAAAAAAAAGATTTCATTCTCAAGCAATCTCTGCATCCAACATGGGGCTCTAGCTCACAACCCCGAGCTCAAGAGTCGCATGCTCTACCAACTGAGCCAGCCAGGCGCCCCCAGGAAAATTAGCTTTGTTAGTAAAATTAGCTTAATTAGGAAAAATAATTCTCATCAGATCTAGCTTTTAACAAATCAATGGGCATTTTATGATTCTATGTATTTTCTGGAGTAGAAGTCTGATGTCAGACTTATGCTCACCAGCACTTTTTTACCAATAAGAAGAGCTACTCCAAAGCACACAAATGTCTCTAGGGAAGGGGTCTTGGCCTCTTTTTACTCCGTGAGCCTGTGGTTCTTCTTGGTTCTTGTGTATGTGAGATGAGTGTGTCTGTGTGTGCACGTGAGTGGGAGGTGGATGCAGGCTTTGTAGTTGTTTGAAGAGTTTCTGATTTGGGGGAGCCCTTACATAGAAAAAAAGAACAGAATGGATACAGAATTAGGTAGGAGAGGGGTGTTACTTAGAGGAAGAAAGAAAACACAATACGTAGCATTTTTAAAAAAAAGTAATCTCTACACCCAACGTGGGGCTAGAACTTAGGACCCCAAGATCAAGAGTTACATGCTCTACTGACTGAGCCAGCCAGGCGCCTAGCACATAGCATTTTAAAGGCTGAGAAATACCTCAAATCTCACATAATTCAGAAAACTGACATAAACTTTTATTAACTGCCTGACAACCTCCCACAAGGCTTTTCCCCTATTTTTGACTGCAGACTCTTTGAGCCCTTTTTGTATGACAACAATTTTGTGATATCATTTTCTAGCAAGAGGATAGAAAGATAACTTACTCTGTTTTTCTTCTGGTGTAGTTGATGGAAATTTGGTTTTCACTATTTTTTTAAAAGATTTTTTTGTTTATTTATTCATAAGAGACAGAGAGAGAGAGGCAGAGGGAGAAGCAGGCTCCCCGCTGAGCAGGGAGCCCGATGTGGGACTCGATTCCAGGACCCTGGGATCATGACCCGAGCCAAAGGCAGATGCTCAACCATCTGAGCCACCCAGGCGCCCTGGTTTTCATTATTGATAGTTTAGAAAATTTTCGGCTTTGCAATTTGTTATTAGCAATGCTGTATACATTTGGGGGACTGCTGTCAAATATGGGGAAACCTCTATCAAGTTTCTTTTATAGAAAAGCTGTACATTTTCAGGGCATATCAAGGATTCAATTTCAGGGACCAATCTCAAATACTCTGAATTAACAATACTCATCAGCCAACTTGACCTCAATGCCTTGTCGAGGTCTATTATGAAATCTCTGTTATCTTTGTCAATGTCAGTATTTTGGTCAAATCAGCAAGAAATTTAAATATTTTCCCATTGTGTTCATATACTTCACTTTTCATTCAGTAGATGATTAAACAAACCAAGAACACATTTATTACCTCTATTCAAAATTTATCGCTTTCTCCTTTGGTATGATCTGAAAAAAAATTTTGTTACAGTTTATTTTTCCACGCCAGATTTGTTTCTTTTGGTTACATATGGACATACCTGAAAAATAATTTCATTTTATAGGGATTTTGCAATTATCCTCACTGCATTATTGATGATATTCTTGGGAGGGCAAATTTCTGTTTTGATCTGCCCACAAGTTGAGGCATTTGGTGATTGGAAGAATTTCCCACAGACTAGTTTGCGCTCTGCACATTTCAAACCTCGTTTTTCCTCCTCCCACGCCCCAGCTGCTGTAGTGCTCGATGTCATGATGCCAGGTGGGCAGTGGGATTATTCCCGGAAGTCATTCCTACCCCGGGATGGCCGGTAATAACTGCATGTGTAAACAGTTCCCATTAAAGGCACACTCAATGTATTCCCAACTCCACTTCCCCTTAGCCAGACCCCAAAAGCCCTGGGCCGCTCCAGGACCAGAGGGGCAGTGTGACAGAGGGTCAGAGCGGGAAGAGAGCGACCTTAATTAATTACAGCTCAAATAGTTCACTTCTGCAAACTGTAGCAATACACATGACCAGGTGAATACATTTCTGGGGCCCCGCCGAGGGTCTTCAGCAAATGAGGCGCCCCCTCGCTTCAGCTTCATTAGCTCCGGGCGGGTGTGAGTGTGCGAGGGTTTTTTGTTTCTTTCTTTAACGAGCGGCAGCGGAATACCAAAGGGCCTACTCCGGAAGGCTCGGATCTGCGTCTCCCTACGACCTTGAACAAGCGGCTCGCCTCTGCGTCCACCTCGGTCCCGCAGCGGCCGGCCTCCAGCGCGCGCAGGGGCCCCCCAGGGTCGACCCCGTCCTCGGCCGTGCAGCCCCGTGGCCTCTAGAGGGCACTCCACCCCCATCCCGGAGCACCGGCCGCGTGCGCTCGGTTGCCAAGCGGACCGCGGCGTCTCGCGGCTGGACCGGCTCCCGGGGATTTCCGGTGCTCTGCGCGCAGGTGCTCGGCGCGGCCGGTCAACGCCTGCAGAACCCAGGTCAAGGCCGCGGGGCCTGACGCGGACCCCGCTCAGGTTTGAACGACTGCTCGTGACGGGGCAGGAGCCTCAGGGAGCGCGCCGGCTTCCTCACTGAAGTTCGGGGAACCCTTTCAGGTGCACAGAAGAGTTTTCCTTACCCATGAGCCCCCGGCGGGGCAAAGGGCCGGGCCCCCTGATGAGGTCTGCGGGGGCGAGGGGAGGGTGGCTTCCCCAGCACTGGGCCTCCTCTGGGGACTTGGCCACCCGTCAGGCTCCTAAAGCGTAGAGGACACCCTTGCTCTTGATTTGGGGTGTCGGGCCTGGGAGGGGGTCTTAGGTGATTTCGGGGTGCTTGTGACAGGGCGGGACCGCGAGCCGGGGTGGGCACACCAGCTAGAGAAGAAGGCGCCGGGCCTCTGAGGGCCTGTGTTGGTGGCACCACCCGGAGCTGTGCCGCCGGATCCTATGGGGTCCGCACCGCCCCTATTTGGAGGCCAGGCTATGCCCTGGGAGGAGGGCCCACCCCGCGGGGCAGCCCCCTCCGAGGCTGGCTGGCTTGGGTCTGGGAGCCGTGGCCGTAGCTCAGGTTTTCAACAAAGTATTGTCTTTGACCGCTGGGCCTCAGGTCCCTGGGGGTCTGCGGGAGACTGTCCAGAGCTCCCCTTCCAGGTCTGAGCAGAGGGTTGGGGCGAGGAGGCAGAATCAAAGGATTCAGGTGAGAAAATCACTGTGGTGACTATGCCGATCATCAGTCCCCACAGCTGAACCCTGGGATAGCCCCAGTTCAGGTGTGGGAGGCTGCTGGGCTGGGCCCGGCCCGTTGTGGCCACGGCACAATCACAATAGCTACTGATTGGGGGTGGGGGTCAGGGGGCGGGAAGGGTTGGCCAACAGAGGAGGTACAGGAGGGTATCTGTGGAACCGGTGGGGGGCGGGCTGAGGGGGTGCCAGACTTCTTGCAGCCCCAGGCAGAAAAGGCACACGATGTGTGTGTGCGCGTGTGTAAATCAGCATAACACAGAAGTCATTGTTTTAATCACCTTCAAGCGTACAGTTCACTAGCATTCCGTCCAGTCCCAGTGTTGTGCAACCATCAACTTTATCTAGTTCCAGAACTTTTTTTTTTTTCAAAGATTTTATTTATTTACTTGACAGAGAGACACAGCGAGAGAGGGAACACAAGCGAGGGAGCGGGTGGGAGAGGGAGAAGCAGGCTTCCCGCGGAGCAGGGAGCCCGAGGCGGGGCTCGATCCCGGGACCTGGGATCATGTCAGGACCTGAGCCGAAGGCAGACCTTAACAACTGAGCCACCCTGGCGCCCCCAGAACATTTTTATCACCACAAAAGGGAACTGGTACCATTAGCTGTCACTCCCTATCCCCACCCCTCTCCCAGCCCCAGGCAACCACTACTCTTTCTGTCCCTATGGATTCGCCTATTCTGGGTATTTCAGACAGGTGGAGTCATAGACTATTTGGTCGTTGGCTTTCCCGGAGCGTGATGCTTCCAAGGTTCATCCGTGTCCTAGCGTGTACGGGTACTTCATTCCTTTTTGTGGCCGAAAAATATTCCGTTGTGCGGACATAGTTGTAGTGCATTCTGTTTATCCATTCCGCTATGAATGGCACTCGAGCCGTTTCCACATTTTGGCGACTCTGAACAGAGACACATGTAGCTTTCCTCTGTGTCTTGCCCTCGTCTGGGGGTTCCTCTGCGTGCAGCACTCCCTGCTGATGCTCGGATGTGAACGGCCCCCCCACCCTCGCCGGGGGAATCTCGGGGCTCATCAGGCTCGGCCTCAGGCCCGGATATGAAGCAAGAAGAGGGGAGACCGGCTGGCTGTGGGGCGGCAAAGGGTGCGGGGAACCTGTGGAGGCTCCGCCTGCACGAGCAGACCAACGTGGTCTTTCTTTGCCAAGGGAGAGGGGCACGTTGTGATGGCCAGTTCTAGGAAAGGTAGCCGGTCTCCCCCTTTACTTCCAGAAATCTCTGGGTGGGGGACTCTGTCTCCAAATCCACATGCAGGGAATCTTCCCTGGGCCTGTGGATCCGTGAACAAACCAGGTCAAGGTAAGCTTTTAATGGCTGGGGGTCCTTTGACCTGTCAAGTCTTCTAGTTACAGAAAATAAGCCCGCCTTCGTCCTCTCTGTTCCACCCTGCTCTTGACTAGAAATCAGCTGCTCAGTGAACAGGAGCAACTCCATTCCAAATCAGGTCGTTTGGAATTCAGCATTTCCTAACTGACATACCATGGGTAAGCTGCTCTCAAATTTCCAGGTACCATTTGAAAAAAAATTTTTTTATTTTTAAATTCTAGTAGAATTAACATACAGCGTTATATTAGTTTTAGGTGTGCAGGATAGTGATTGAACAGTTGTATCCATTACTCGGCGCTCATGACAAGCGCCGTCCTTCATCCCCATCACCTATTTCCCCCATCGCCCCAACCCACCTCCCCTCTGGTGACCATCTGTTTCTTCTCTAGAGTTAGGAGTCTGTTTTTTGGTTTGTCTCTCTTTTTTCTTTGTTCATTTATTTCTTAAATTCCACATGAGTGAGATCATATGGTATTTGTCTTTCTCTGACTGATTTCACTTAGCATAATACCCTCTAGCTCCATCCATGTTGTTGCTAATGGCAAGGTTTCATGCTTTTTTATGGCTGAGTGGTATTCTATTGTGTATATATACCACAACTTAACTATCCATTCATCTATTTTTTAAAAATAATTTATTTGAGAGGGAGAGAGAGCACATGAGCACAAGCAGGGGGAAGAGGGAAAAGCAGGCTCCCCACTGAGCAGGGAGCCCGACGTGGGGCTCGATCCCAGGACCCTGAGATTGTGACCCGAGCTGAAGGCAGGCACTTAACCGACTGAGCCACCCAGGCGCCTCTCCATTCATCTGTTGATGGACATATAGGTTGCTTTTCTATATTGGCTAGTGTAAATAATGCTGCAATACATGTGCTTGTATCCTTTCAAATTAGTGTTTTGGTTTTCTTTGGGTAAATGCCCAGTAGTGGAATTACTGGATTGTATGGTAATTATCTTTTTAAGTTTTTTTTAAATTATTTTTTTAAAGATTTTATTTATTTATTTGACAGAGCACAAGCAGGGGGAGCGGCTGGCAGAGGGAGGGGGAGACGCAGGCTCCCCACGGAGCAGGGAGCCCGATGTGGGGCTCGATCCCAGGACCCCAGGATCATGACCTGAGCTGAAGGCAGATGCTAAACCGACTGAGCCACCCAGGCGCCCCTCTTTTTAAGTTTTAGAGAAGACTGGATGATACTGTTTTCCCCAGTGGCCGCACCAGCTTATATTCCCACCAACAGTGCACAAGGGTTGTCCTTTCTCTCCACAGCCTCGCCAGCACCTGTTGTTTCTTGTGTTGTTGATTTTAGCCATTCGGACAGGTGTGAGGTGGTATCTCATTGTAGTTTTGATTTGTCTTTGTGCCAAGTGGTGTTGAGCATCTTTTCATGTGTCTGTCGGCCATCTGGATGTCTTTCTTTTGAGAAATGTCTGTTCATGGCTTCTGGCCATTTTTAAATTGGATTATTTGTTTTTTGGGGGGTTTTTTGGTGTATAATTCTGTTATTTTTAATTTATCATTTCAGTGACAGTAATTTATTTTTAAATCTTACTGAGTTAATGATACAGACATGTTGCAAAAGCAAAAGGTATGAAGGGTTTATATTGAAAAATGTGTTGCTTCTATTGTCAGTTCATGTGCATACATTTTTCTCCCTCAGAGGTTACCAATTTTAGCAGTTTAAAAAATTTTTTTAAAGATTTATTTATTTATTTGAGA
The DNA here is from genome assembly GCF_037043125.1 of Eumetopias jubatus. Taxonomy (NCBI): domain Eukaryota; kingdom Metazoa; phylum Chordata; class Mammalia; order Carnivora; family Otariidae; genus Eumetopias; species Eumetopias jubatus. The sequence continues at coordinate 91,368,535 of NW_028274817.1, forward strand.
GAGAGAGCATGAGCAGGGTGGGGGAAGAGGGAGAGAGAGAATCTCAAGCAGACTCCCCAGTCAGCATGGGGCCCGACTCAGGGCTCAATCCCATGACCCTGAGATCATGACCTGAGCTGAAACCAAGAGTGAGACACTTAACCAACTGAGCTACCCAGGCGCCCTCAGTGTTTTAAAAATTATTCTGAAGATATTACAGGAATAAAACACACATGTATGTGTGTATGTGAATGTGTATTTTTCTTACCAAAATGGTGGTTTAGTATAAAAAATGTTCTGCAAGTTGTATAAGTTCTTTATATATTTTGGATACTAACCCTTTATCAGATAGGTCATTTGCAAATATCTTCTCCCATTCAGTAGGTTGCTTTTTTAAAAGTTTTGTTGACTGTTTGCTGTGAAGAAGCTTTTTATTTTGATGTAGTCCCAATAGTTTATTTTATTTTTCCAATAGTTTATTTTTGCTTTTGTTTCCTTTGCTTGAGGTGACATATCTAGACAAATGTTGCTACAGCCAATATCGGAGAGATTACTGCCTGTGCTCTCTTCTAGGATTTTTATGGTTTCAGGTCTCACATTTAAGTCTTTAGTCAATTGTGAGTTTATTTTTGTCTATAGTGTTAGAAAGTGGTCCAATTTCATTCTTTTGCATGTTGCTGTCAAGTTTTCCCAACACCATTTGTTGAAGAGACTGTCTTTTTCCCATTGCATATTCTTGCCTCCTTTGTTGTAGATTAATTGACCATGTAATCATGGGTTTATTTCTGGGCTCTTTATTCTGTTCCTTTGATCTGTGTGTCTGTTTTTCTGCCAGTACCGTACTGTTTTGATCACTACAGCTTTGTATTTATCTTGAAATGTGGGATTGTGATATCTTTAATTTTGTTCTTTTTCAAGATTGCTTTGGTTAGGGGCGCCTGGGTGGCTCAGTTGTTAAGCGTCTGCCTTCGGCTCAGGTCATGGTCCCAGGGTCCTGGGATCGAGTCCTGCATCAGGCTCCCTGCTCAGCAGAGTCTGCTTCTCCCTCTGCCACTCCCTCTGCTTGTGTTCCCTCTCTCACTGTGTCTCTCTCAAATAAATAAATAAAAATCTTAAAAAAAAAAAAAAGATTGCTTTGGCTAATCTGGGTCGTCTATGGTTCCATACAAATTTTAGGATGATTTGTTCTAGTTCTATGAAAAATGCTGTTGGTATTTTGATAGAGATTGCATTTATTTAATGTAAGTTGCTTTGGGTAGTATGGACATTTTAATAATATTGGCTTTCCCAATCCATGAGCATAGAATATCTTTGTGTCATCTTTAATCTCTTTCATCAGTGTTTTTATAGTTTTCAGAGTACAGCTCTTTCACCTCCTTGGTTAAGTTTATTTGTAGGCATTTTATTCTTTTTTTTTTTTTTAAAGAATTTATTTATTTGACAGAGAGAGACACAGTAAGAGAAGGAACACAAGCAGGGAGAGTGGGAGAGGGGGAAGCAGGCTTCCCGCCGAGCAAGGAGCCCGACGCAGGGCTCGATCCCAGGACTCCGGGATCATGACCCGAGCCGAAGGCAGACGCTTAACGACTGAGCCACCCAGGCGCCCCTGTAGGCATTTTATTCTTTTTGATGCAGTTGTAAATGGGGTTGTTTTCTTTCTCTTTCTGCTACTTCATTATGAGTGTATAGAAATGCAATAGATTTCTGTATATTGATTTTGTATTCTGTGACTTTACTGAATTCATTGATTAGTTCTGATAGTTTTTTGGTGGAGTCGTTAAGGTTTTCTATATATAGTATCATGTCATCTGCAAATACTGAAAGTTTTATTTTTTCCTTACCAATTTGGATGCGTTTTCTTTCTTTTTGTTGTCTGATTGCTGTGGTTAGGACTTCCGGTATGATGTTGAATAAAAGGGGTAAGAGTGAACATCCTTGTCTTGTTTGATTTTAGGGGAAAAGCTCTCAGTTTTTCCCCTTCGAGGATGATATTAGCTGTGGGTTTTTCATATATGCCCTTTATTATGTTTAGGTATGTTCCCTCTACCTCTACTTTGTTGAGAGTTTTTATCATGAATGGATGTTGTACTTTGTCAAATGCTTTTTTTTGCATCTATTGAAATGATCATATGGCTTTTATCCTTTCTCTTGTTGATGAGATAGATCACATTGATTGATTTGTGAATATCGAACCACCCTTGTATCCCTGGAATAAATCCACTAGATCGTGGTGAATTATTTTTTTAAATGTATTGTTGGATTTAGTTTGCTGATATTTTGTTGATAATTTTTGTATCTGTATTCATCAGAGATATTGGCCTGTTCTTTTTTTTGTGGTGTCTTTATCTGGTTTTGGAATCAGGGTTATGCTGCCCTCATAGAATGAATTTGGAAGCTTTCCTTCCTCATCTGTTTTTTGGAATAGTTTTTGAAGAATAGGTATTAACTCTTCTTTAAAAGTTTGGTAGAATTCCCCTCTGAAGCTATCTGGTCCTGGACTTTTGTTTGATGGAAGTTTGTTGATCACTGATTCAGTTTCATTGCTGGTAACTGGTCTGTTCATATTTTCTATTTCTTCCTGATTCAGTTTTGGGATGTTATGTTTCTAGGAATTTATCCATTTCTTCTAGGTTGTCCAATTTGTTCGCATATAATTTTTCATAATATACTCTAATAATCCTTTGTATTTCTGTGATGTTGGTTGTCATTTCTCCTGTTCATTTGATTTTGTTTATTTGAGCCCCCCCCCCGTCTCTCTCTTTTTTTTTTATCAGTGTGGCTAAAGGTTTATCAACTTTGTTGATCTTTTCAAAGAACCACCTTCTGGTTTCATTGATCTATTGTTTTTTTTTTTAGTTTCTATTTAATTTATTTCTGCTCTAATGTTTTGTTATTTCTTTCCTCCTACTGGTTTTTGCTCTTGTTTGTTCTTTTTTTCCTGACTCCTTTTCTTGTAAGGTTAGGTCACTGATGTGAGATTTTTCTTGCTTCTTGAGGTAGGATTGCTATAATCTTAGAACAGCTTTTGCTGCATCCCAGAGATTTTGGACCACTGTGTTTTCATTTTTATTCATCTTTATGTATTTTTTGATTTTCTCATTGATGTCTTGGTTGACCCATTCATTGTTTAGTAGCATGTTATTTAACCTCCATGTATTTGTGTTCCGTCCAGGTTTTTTTTTTTCCTCTGGTTTATTTCTGGTTTCATAGCGTTGTCTTCAGAAAAGATGCATGGTTTAAGTCTTTTTTAATTTATTGAGACTTGCTTTGTGGCTTAATGTGATCTTTTCTGGAGAATATTTCATGTGCACTTGAATGTGTTTTCTGCTGTTTTAGGATGGAATGTTCTGAATATATCTGTTAGACCCATCTGGTCCAATGTGTCATTCAAAGCCACTCTTTCCTTGTTGGTTTTCTGTTTGGATGATCTATCCATTGATGTAAGTGGGGTATTAAAGCCCCCTACTATTATTGTATTACTATTGATTTCTTCCTTTATGTTTGTTAATTGCTGCTTTATGTAATTTGGGTGCTTCCATGTCGGGTGCATAAATATTTACAATTGTTATACCTTCTTGTAGGGTTGTCCCCTTTATGATTATGTAGTGTCCTTCTTTGTCTCATTACAGTCTTTATTTATTTTATTTTTTGTTAAGTAGGCTCCATGCTCAGCATGGCACCCAACATGGGGCTTGAACTCATAACCCTGAGATCAAGACCTGAGCTGAGATCAAGAGTCAGACACTTGGGGCGCCTGGGTGGCTCAGCTGTTAAGCGGCTGCCTTCGGCTCTGGTCATGATCCCAGGGTCCTGGGATCGAGCCCCACATCGGGCTCCCTGCTCTGCGGGAAGCCTGCTTCTCCCTCTCCCACTCCCCCTGCTTGTGTTCCCTCTTTCGCTGTCTCTCTCTCTGTCAAATAAATAAAATCTTAAAAAAAAAGACACTTAACTGACTGAGCCACCCAGGCGCCCCTACAGTTTATTTTAAAGTCTATTTTGTCTGATATAAGTATTGTTACCCTAGCTTTCTTTTCACTTCCATTTGCATGATAAATGTTTTTCTATTCCTGCACTTTCAATCTGCTTGTGTGTGTAGATCTCAATCACTTTTGAAAAAAATATTTATTTATTTGACAAGAGAGAGAGAGACAGCGAGAGAGGGAACACAAGCAGGGGGAGTGGGAGAGGGAGAAGCAGGCTCTCTGCTGAGCAGGGAGCCCTATGCAGGGCTTGATCCCAGGACCCTGGGATCATGACCTGAGCTAAAGGCAGTCGCTTAACCAAATGAGCCACCCAGGTGCCCCACTTTTTTTTTTTAAGGATTTTATTTATTTTTTAACAGAGAGAGAGAGACAGTGAGAGAGGGAACACAAGCAGGGGGAGTGGGAAAGGGAGAAGCAGGCTTCCTGCCGAGCAGGGAGCCCGATGTGGGACTCGATCCCAGGACCCTGGGATCATGACCGGAGCCGAAGGCAGACGCTTAACGACTGAGCCACCCAGGCGCCCCACTTTTTTTTTTTTAAAGGAGACCAACATTAGTTTGCCTACTTTGTGTTTTGACAAGTTAGAGAATTAAAAAAACAACAACCCACTAGTATCATCATCATATAAGGATGGACATTTGAATTTTAAAAGGTCCAAAGATCCTATATTCTCATAGGACCATCTTTTAAATGGACCAGTTTCAGTTTTATGAGAATCTTACGGTGTTGTTTTGATTTCTCTCATCTGCCTCATTTTGACCAGACAGATCCTCAGAGTATGAGGTTTGGGGACCAGCCCAGTGTTTAGAAACCCGCCCTCCTTGGATCCCTTCCTTAGGACCCCTGGGAGCTTCCCATCTGGTTATCTTGTTTCCTTCTTTAGTTATTCTTACTAGTTTGCTTTTTTAAAACTTTACTGATTACTTAAAAAATTAAAAATTAAAAAAAAAAAATCTTTGCGGACACCTGGCTGGCTCAGTTGGTAGAGCATGAGACTCTTGATCTCTGGGTTGTGAGTTTGAGCCCCAGGTTGGGTATAGAGATTACTTAAAAATAAATAAACTTCAAAACTTTACTGAGTAATAATTGACAAATATAAAGTGAACAGCATGATAATATGCATATATATTGTAGAATGATTGCCAAGATCAAAATAATTAACACATCCATCACCTCACATAGTTAAAACATAGTTGGCTCTGTGTGTGTGTGTGTGTGTGTGGTGAGCATGTTTAAGATCTATTCTCAACAACTTTCAAGTCTACAATAATATAGTTACCATGCTGTACGTTAGAGCCTTAGACCTTTTTTTAAATTTTATTTTTTTTAAGCTTTTTATTTTTTTTAAGATTTTATTTATTTGACAGAGAGAGAAACACAGCGAGAGAGGGAACACAAGTAGGGGGAGTGGGAGAGGGAGAAGCAGGCTCCCGGCTGAGCAAGGAGCCGGATGCGGGGCTCGATCCCAGGACCCTGGGACCATGACCTGAGCCAAAGGCAGACGCTTAACGACTGAGCCACCGAGGTGCCCCTAAATTTTTTTTAATTTTTAAGTAATCTCCACATCCAACCAGGGGCTCGAACTTACGATCCTGAAGATCAAGAGTCACATGCTCTACCAACTGAGCCAGACAGGCGCCCAACCTTATTCTTCTTAAAACTGAAGATTTGTACCCTTTGACCTACACCAGCCCATGCAGGTTTTCTTAATCAGTCATTCGTGGGGTCTTTAGCTAATTAGAAATCACATTGTTTAAATCAGAACCTCCTGTAGCTTTTAGAAATCTCAGTGGTGAGCAACCTTTATCTTCCCCCACAAGAGCCAATTTCGGGGGGAAAAATGATGCTTGTGTGTTGCATTTATTTTTATTCCCAATGAAAATAGCTTTGAGTCCCGTGGGGGAAAATGTATTTTCTTCCAGGGTAGAATGCGTGGGCAATCAAGGAGATTTATGCTAATGAGAGACTGGTGCTGCTTTCCAGTTACTAAAATGTTAATATCTGGCATAGTTGAGAACTAGTTACCTAGAGGCAGCTTTCTAATTCCTTACCCTAAAATTCATTGACAGGATGAGGGTATAGGTAAAGAGAAGGGCACAAAACCATTTACTACCAGCAGGAGGCTTCATTTCTCCCCATTTGATCCACCAGACTTGTTTTGATCCCATACAGGAAAGGAACCTGTGAAGACTTCTGCTTGTCCTTAGTACATTGCAAACTGTGCATTTCAGTCAGAACGCAGGTGCTTTCGAGGGTGGAGTTAATAGCCCGTGCTCAAAACAGCTGCTGTCCATGGGGAGTACCAGCTTCCTACGAGGTCCTTAAGGAAGTCCAGAGTGAACCTACTGGAATCGCTGTTTATGAAGGCTTTAAAAAAATTACAAAAATAAGTGCTTCTGTGTTATCAGGCAGATTTTACATACAGAGATCGTAAGTCAAATTATTGTGCAGTTGAGACATCTATTTTTACTAAATCATTCAAGTCAGCCCTAGCAGACCACAACTATGACAAAGAATTTGATCCAGGGGCGCCTGGGTGGCTCAGTTGGTGAAGCATCTGTGTTGGGTTCAGGTCATGATCCCAGAGTCCTGGGATCGAGTTCCCCCATGTAGGGTTCCCTGCTCGGTGGGGGTGGTGAGTCTGCTTCTCCCTCTCCCCCTGCGTGTGCACGTTCTCAAATAAATAAAATGTTTTAAAAAAAAGACTTAAAAAAAGAATTTGATCCGATTGATGCTAAGGTGTGGCGTTTGCCGCCTGGAGTCCAACTGCACGCGTTCGATTCCCGGAGGGAGCATTGTGAACTAATTTAGTTACTGCTGTGTGTGGCTCCTCGTGTGGAGGGACTTACCAACAGGGCCAGTGGAGTGTGACGGGGTTAGCAAGACATCAAAGCTGGGGACTGTTTTTAATGAGCCAGCGGAGGAGGAACAGACACCGGGTACAGCAAACTTGGAGAAATCACATGATCGAGGACATGCTTCCATATTCATTTCCTTATGCCTGCCTTTTCAGGCAAGAGCGTGCTTCGCCAGATGAGGACTAAACAGAATTGTCTGCCAGGCCGCAGTTCTCAGTTGGGTTTTCATTGTTAAAAAATGATTTAAAAAAGCCCCAGAGTGTGGGGGGGGGATTGCACCTGGCTGGCTCAGGTGGTAGAAGGTGTGACTCTTGATCAGGGGGTGGTGAGTTCAGGCCCCACCTTGGGAGTGGAGCCTACTTAAGAAATAGTAATATTAAGTAAAATAATAATAATAATAATTAATAAACGCCAAAAAACTCCTGAAAGTGGGGCCTTCGGTGGAAGCGGCAGCATTGCTGCCCTTGACATTGAGTAGAGGCCCCGAAAGCCCCAGAAGCTGCACTTCGCTTATTTAGGGCCGTTTCATTAGATTTTGTGCTTTGGTAGTAAATTAAGAAAGCAGAAGAAACAAAAAGATCACCTACTGGGGGGAAAAAATCCAACACTTGCTAAGAGTTTATTCTATGAATAACTTTCAATCCTTGCAAGTCGTTTTTTTCTGTTGACCTCTGTCCGACACCCCCCCACCCTGCAAACCGAAAGCCCAGCCTCGGTTTTCTGTGACAGAGAGAGGAACCGGTTTGTGGACAAAAAAAGTCTTTTAATGTCCTCTCCTCCGGGGGCGCAGTAGTTGTCCGATTACAAAACTGCCCCCGCGCAGCTGTGACGTGCCGACGATCTGTTCCGGGACAGAAGACCGTGTAGGTTCGTTCCCGGGGCGCGCGGGACACCTTCCCTGGCTCCCTGGTGGTGGATGGCAGTGGACCTGCCGCCCAGTGCCTTTGAACTGCGGCCTTGCGTTTGCCCGCCTCGTTTGGCCCCCGGCGGAAGACAAAGAAAACACGTTTTTGTGGTTCCCTCTCCCTGCGGAGAAACCCCGGGAAAGCCTTCTAAAGCTCTCGAAGCAGAGCTTTCTCCCCGGGACGAGGCCATTGTACCTTCCTCACAGGGTGGAGGATTAGAGCCGTCTTTTCGCGATACATATAATGCTATCTCGTGAGAGCACCGAGCAAACCAATAGGGAAAAGTCCCCACTGGAATTTTCCAAAGCAAACAACGCACTGAGCTGACCGCCATTGGTCATCCATGAACGTCCTCTCCCAAGCACCACCGGGAACCACTGGGTGAACTAGTTAGGCAGAGGTTCCAGAAGATTCTTCCTGCTAATTTCAGCCGCAAAGCCACATTGAGACATAAAAACACGACCCCGAAGTTGTGACCCCACGCCCCCCACCCCCAGTTTCTTTGCTTTCCTTCGAATGCATTTGTTGCTCTAAAGTAAATCACACGGTCCCAAAACATCCTGGATAAAAATAAATTAAGTCGTGTTTCTTTCTGCGTTGGAAATTGCTTCTGGCTGCTCAGCCAGCCATGCTTTTTGCTAAACGCAGGGCTTTGTTTTTCCTTCTTACTGAAGCAGGTTTATAAACAGCAGAGGCAAAATGCACCAACTCAAACAGATGGCTCGAAGTGCTATTTCATTTGTCATTGTTTGTTCGGGGAATATTGCAGAGCTGGGCTGCTGGGACTGCAGACTGAAAGCTAGAGGAATCGTCTTGGGCAGAAGCAGAGCTCCCTAGTTGCAGAGCTGGGGCTCAGTACTTCCCTTTTCGGCAAGGAAAATTTGACAGAAGCCAGCCTCCTCTTGCTCATGGGACTCTAATCACAGGGGAGACAAACCAGATGACTAGGAATCTTGTTTCCACAAATGGTGGAAGGTAGTCGTGTCCTACCCCCACGTCTGTGCAGAATGCCATTTCTAACCCAGACCTCCATCGTCCCTTCCGGAGCAACACCATCCCTTCCTTTGGACCCTGACACCTTAGCCAGGAAATGCTACACTCTGGTCATTTTGCTCACACAACAAGCAATGCTCAGTGTTCCCGAATTCACCAACTTACTTATTTTTTTCTTTTTCCTTAGAATTCTTTAGGATCCTCCTGGTCCTTCTCCGGGTAATACAACTTGCAGTTCTCCCCATGGAACTGCCAGCCTCGGGTTGCTGTGGCCTCCTGAGCTGGCCATCCGTCAGCAGGCGTGGGCTCTGTTACACACTGCGCCTCAAGGATACCCACTGAACTGCGATGGGAACCTGGTTATCCAACCTGATCTCTGTTGACGAAAATAATACTTGAAGCAGACTTGCCAGTTCCGGCCAAGAGGTGCGTGGGTGTTCGTTCTATTTGTCCACTCGTCTGTAGTTTTACAATTTGGCAGACACCCCCCCCATTTTTTTAAAGAACAACAGTGCCCTATGGAAATGGTTTTCAAACTCTGCTGCGTGTTGCATGTGGAACCTAAAAAAAAATGCTACAGATTCCTAGACACACCACATCGATGCTCAGTTTCCAGGAGTGGGACCCAGAAATTGTTGCGTTTTTTGTTTTTTGTTTTAGAATTGTTTTAAAGATTATTTATTTATTTATTTGAGAGAGATTGAGAGCAGAGCAAGAGAGAACATGAGTGGGTGGGGGGAGCTGAGGCAGAGGGAGAAGCAGGCTCCCCACCGAGCAGGGAGCCCGATGTGGGGCTCGATCATAGGACCCCGAGATCATGACCTGAGCCGAAGGCAGACGCTTAACGGACTGAGCCACCCAGGTGCCCCTGAACATTGGGTTTTTAAAAAAAGCTCCCCAGATGTTCCTCATTCAGCCAGTTCAGCATCAGCCCTTGGACCAGAAGCACCACCACCTCGCAAAAGTTATTCTGTGTATATTTATGATTCTGTGTATTTATGATTCAGCCCATACAAAGCCAAAAACCACGTTAACTCACTTAAAAACCAAAAAACTAGCAGTGTATCTGTCCATGTGGGGATTCAACCCTTTCAGTCTACCAGACATCATCACTATCCCAAGAACAACAAAAAAAGGTCTTTTTTTAAAGTCTCTATATGTGAAAAGTGGGTCAAAACTCATTTGACAACATATAGACTATGATCCTCGTGCTGTTTTAAAGCCAAAGTTTGAAACTTTCCTAGTTTAGATTACCACACAGTCTGTGAACAGCATTTCAATATAAATGCATTTCCTTTTCAGACAATCTGGAGCTTTAATTCTGCCAGCTCCGGGGCAATTCAACTTGACAATAGTATCTTTTTCACAGTAGCATTGGATGTTATAGGTCGTACACCAGATTTTCTTCTGATTGTCCTCGTTTTAGCTTGAATTTCCTTCTCTTGTGTGCAGAGTGATCCTTACCATGTTTTGAAGGGAACAAGCTGAAGCCCACCCACCATGAGTCCTTACATGTACATACACACAGTCACTCCTTGGGACTGCTGACCCAGTCTGCACACTTTGTCCCTTACTTTGTTCTTGCTTCTTATTTAATATTGTTTTTTATTTTTTTAAGATTGATTTATTTGAGAGAGCGAGTGAGCACACGCGCAAGTGCATGCGAGGGGGTAGCAGGGGGGGCGGACAGAGGGAGAAGCAGGCCACCCGTTGAGCAGGGAGCCCAATGTGGGGCTCGATCCCAGGACCCTGGGGTCATGACCTGAGTCGAAGGCAGACGCTGAACCAACTGAGCCGCCACCCAGGCGTCCCCTCCATTTTAATTCTAAGCAGAGAGATTTTATTAGTTACCTTTCTTTAAACATGAAATTGGCACTGACTGTCAAGAAAGTTGGCTTTTTTATTAGAAAAGACACAAGCACATCTGAAAAAGCCCAGGGAGGACACGCCTGACACTAGCATTTCTCTGGACTGGATACAAATGACTTTACACAAGACGAATGGCTGTGCACTTGGCATCCAGAGTCCAGAGCTTTCCAGACCAGGTTGGGACCCAAAGCACCATACTCAAATCGAGAGCAACTGGAACAGACCGCAGTTTAAGGCATTATCAGAAGAATGTGAGTTTGAGGAGCGCCACCCGGTGCCTCAGTGGGTTAAGCGTCTGCCTTCGGCTCAGGTCATGATCCCGGGGTCCTGGGATCGAGCCCCACATCGGGCTCCCTGCTCGGCGGGGAGTCTGCTTCTCCCTCTCCCTCTGCCCCTGCCCCTCACCCCGCTTGTACTCGTGTGCTCTCTCCCAAATAAATAAATAAAATCTTAAAAATAAAAAAAAAATGTGAGTTTGAGTGATATGTGCACTTCACACATAGAATTCATGCTTTGGTTCTGATACCCACCCTCCCCTCCTTTCTTTAGGGTCACTTTCTTCAGCACCCGTAACATGGCTGCAGCATTAAGTATTATTCCCCAGTGATCGAGTGATCGTTACAGCAAAAGTCATGTCTGATGGAAACTCATCTTAACAAAGGGCAGAGGGAAATGCACATGAGAATGATTCCCACCCTGAGGCTGGCCTTGGGCAGTTTAAATTCAGACCCTTTCAGAAAGCTTCATAAGAAGGCGTGTCTTTAATCAGAATGACTGTGGTGGGCTTTAATATGAATAAACAGCTTTCTATTTTTTTAATGAGGGAAAACATTCCTAGTTGAGATCAAAGTTAAGAACCATATACAAAGTAGGACTATGTTAGCATTGTTTTTCTTCTCATTCCAAGTGGTGCCTACAGGAGACCCTCATCTGAGCTACCAGTGTATAATCTTTCAGTGTACTTACTCTCACATCAGAGTAAGAAAAAGTAAAAGGCACGTTTCAGTTTTCAAAATTGCAACCCCGCATCAAATTCATAACAAAAGCTGTTCCTCAGTGGGAGTGCACACGAGACGAGACACACAGCGAAGACCTGTTGCAGGTTGATGTCTGGCATCATTTAAAATATGGGACAATAGGGGCGCCTGGGTGGCTCTGTCGTTAAGCGTCTGCCTTCGGCTCAGGTCATGATCCCAGGGTCCTGGGATCGAGCCCCGCATCGGGCTCCCTGCTCAGCGGGAAGCCTGCTTCTCCCTCTCCCACTCCCCCTGCTTGTGTTCCTGCTCTCGCTGTGTCTCTGTCAGATAAATAAATAAAATCTTAAAAATAAAATATGGGACAATATAGTGTTTTAGGCAGCTGTATTTCCTCTCTTAATCTAGACACAAAATGTAACACTGCATTTCAGATTTAATACATACGTTTGTGAACAAATTCAGAACACAAAAAACCCATCCTCACTTGACTTTTCTTTTCCTGACTCACTAGTCAAATTTATTATTATTTTTTTAAGATTTTATTTGACAGAGCGAGCAAGCACAAGCAGGGGGAGCAGGCTTCCCCGAGCAGGGAACCCAATCTGGGGCTCGATCCCAGGACCCTGGGATCGTGACCTGAGCTGAAGGCGGGTGCTTAACCGACTGAGCCACCCAGGCGCCCCTCGTTAGTCACATTTAGAAGGCCAAGTTTTAACAACTGCTTTTAAACCAACCTAACACCAAACTTCAGCATTTAGTTGGAGATTCAGGCATGACATAATTTAGTTATGTCTCCTTTTGGTTCTAGCCTTATATTTCCAGTTCATTCTTTTTTATTTTTTATTTTTAAAGATTTTATTTATTTGAGAGAGAGAAAGAGAGAGAGTACATGAGAGGAGGGAGGGTCAGAGGGAGAAGCAGGCTCCTTGCTGAGCAGGGAGCCGGATGCGGGGCTCGATCCCAGGACTCCAGGATCATGACCTGAGCCGAAGGCAGTTGCCCAACCGACTGAGCCACCCAGGCATCCTCCAGTTCATTGACTTAAAAAAAAAAAAAAAAACATTTCAATATAAACATTCTAGAGTTAAACCAGCTTCCCTAGGATATAAATTAATCCTCTTCTCAGCCTCGGACTGATTTTTGTAATGATTATTGCCTATCAACTTCATAGCAGAACAGCAATTAAAAGCTTAAATGTAAATTGAATATTGAAAAATTACTACTGCTCAAAAGCACTCAAAATTGTTACTCTTGGTTACTTGGCACTGTGCTTTTCTGGAGACAAAAACAGTAAGTGGAGGGACATCCTGTAGCCATTTCTAGTTTATCACGGGTGGTAAGGTGTTTTCAATACTACATTCTTCTCCAGCCTGCACTCCTTCCAAAACAGTATATTGGATTCTTTTCCCTGTCCAAACGGAATATCTGCTAACCTTAGTGTAAGAAGCCTATTTCAACTGTTTAAATGCTGTGTCAATATGTGCTAAACAATAACTCAACATCCAATTTATCTAGCACTTGAATTTCTGGCAACAACTGCTAAACCATGCTTCGGTGGCTATATTAGAAAGGCAAGTCTGTTCATATTTTATTGCAAATCTAAATTTTTAGATTTTGCTTTTTAATTAAAAAGCCCAACCTTGGGGCAAAAGAGAAGGCTAACTGCAACCTAAGAAAGAGCTTGGTATGTATTTTCTTTTTTTTTTTTTTTAAAGATTTTATTTATTTCACAGAGAAAGTCACAGCGAGAGAGGGAGAAGCAGGCTTCCCGCAGAGCAGGGAGCCTGATGCGGGGCTCAATCTCGGGACCCTGGGATCATGACCCGAGCCGAAGGCAGACGCTTAACGACTGAGCCACCCAGGCGCCCCTGTATTTTTAAGTCAAAATCTGTCATGAGAGACAGTAAAAACTTGGTTTTTAACACTGACTCGGGGGCTCCTGGGTGGCTCAGTCAGTTAGTCTGCCTTCAGCTCGGGTCATGATGGGGGGGGGGTCCTGGGATCGAGTCCCGCTGTTGGGCTCCCTGCTCAGGGGGGAGTCTGCTTCTCCCTCTGCCACTCCCCACTGCTCGTGCTCTCTCAAATAAATCTTTAAAAAAACACAAAAACTGACTCGGTAGCTTTAGCTTTTAAGTCTTTAGCACATTCACTGTCTTAAGTCTTTAAGTCAGACTTCCTAAAGGAAGATATGTTAGCCTTTGGGGAATCTGTGTTAAGACCTGTTTTGTAGTGAAGAAATTTATCCTAAATGCTTAAGACACTCTGAAAGTAGATGGCTGAAAGAACTAATTAATAGTCCTACTGATGAATATTTTCAGTAAGGTAAGGTACTCACCAATTTGAGCAGTCACCATCTGGATTTGTTTTTAAACACACAGCTTGAAAAAACTCTTTGCCTATATTCACCCAACAGCACACACTATATCAAGAACTAAGTCGGGGACACATCCTGAACATTTAGAGACCTTAGGAAAATGGATTACCAAGGGCTTTTCCTCAACACACACTGAGCCCTATCAACCTGTTTGCTTGGTGCCCTGCACGTAAATCCTTCCTCCTGCCAACAGCCATGGTGGAAGCAGCAGTTAGGTCCGAAGGCAAGGGGATTCTGAACCTTCGTGATGCAACGCTTCCTTCGCTCTAAGACACCAGACTTAAGACCCCCATGTTAGCTTTACTTCTGAATTCCAAAGGTGTACCCTGTGTTTTAGTTAAGTGGGGAATTACACGAGAACTTGACTGATCCGGAGGGTGATGTTCAGCAACACTCTTAAGAATACATTTCCAAATCTTCATGCAAGGGAATCCTTCCAAAGGACTCCTGGAAACTCTCACAGCATCCAAAGCATCCATTTTGAGTATTTTAACATCTATACAGTTGAAAATAGAAAATGAATACAACTCTTGCTATCTACAGGTGACCCCACCAGGGTACCTTTGGGGACGAATAGTGAGAAGGGGAAGGAAACCAGTTGTTACACTTGTTCTCACACAGGGAAGTGCCTTGACAGACACACGAGGCCTGGGCAGCAGGAGAATACTGGTGCAGAGAGAGTCTGCTCAGCGTCTTAACTGTAGTGTGCGTGGAAAGAAAACTGGAGGCTAGGACACAGAACCATCTCAAGAGAACCGCTTATACAGGGCACTCCCGTAATAGTTTGAGGACTCCTCAAAGGTTCAGTTCCATCAGACTTTTTCTTAATAAACTTGTCAATTGGTCAGCTTTATTGCTAATTACACAAACAGGGTCTGTTCCGCTAGGTTAATGTAAAAATAAGCCACACGAGAAAAGCCCAACACAATGAAAAACTTCTATTTCCAGATATTAAAAAAAGGTATTTGCTGTGGGTTACTACGAAATGGGATTCCCTACATTTTGATACAATCCCAGAAATTTCAGTCTGTAATTTTGATTACTGGGGCACCATGTAATAAGATGGCATCTTTAGATGAAATGTGGTATATTCTCTTTAAAATGTTGATGGAGCACAAGGAGATGATCTCTCATTTTCAGAAAACAGTTGAAAGCATTCCCACTGTACTCTGGAGTCTTGTCATTTAAATGGACAATCAAGTCATTTTTATATGGGTCTGAAATTTGTTTTATGGACAAAAGTTTGTGGTTGAAGAAATTCCCTTTGAGACTTTTATCCCTAAAGAAAATGAGCTATGAAAACCTTTTATGTAACCCCCAACTTTAAACGTTTAGGTAGATAGATAGTAAAAATTTAACTGTTAATTTTTTACTGACCTGTAAGTTGTCAGTTCAAAATAGCAGTGGCTATGTACATTTTCATTCAATTAAGTGTATTCATGTAGCTAAGAATAAAGTTCAAACGGTTTAATCCAAGTGGTTTTCCAAAATGCAGAACAGTGGTTAAATATCAGTCTTTTGATTCTATTTTTCAGAAATGTAGAAAATCTGAGCTAGGTGTTTAGCAGTACCCCAACTTAAAGGACACACCAACAGGCTTCTGTGGAAATCCTATTTCTTTGCAACACCGCAACAAAGAATTGCATTTCAGATACTAAAAAGTAGAGCAGATGAAATCTGCTGGAGAATTAACTGACTTGTCACTCCTATGACTCCCCTTAAAACATGTGACCTGCTGCACTTCTGATAATTTAAATGAACCTTGAAACACACACCAGAGTGTTTGCCAAGTCTCCATTTTAGACTGAACTGTTAAGTCAGCAATTAGATCACAACTCAATTTTTGAACTGCTTAGATGTGAATATACTTTGGAGATACAAAAGGAGGGCCAAATTCCTATTTGTAAACACTTCCCTTTTTAAGTTCCCATTAAATCTATTACACCTCTAAATTACCTGTTTAGATATATTTTAATAAATAAAAGGGAAAGCCGAAATTTAATTTATAAAGTTTTATTTTTGTATATGTGCTAAATCTTAGGAACTGTGGACAATCTTCAGTCTGTTGGCTTGTAAAAGGCTGAGAAGTGTGTGATCTGGGTGGTGAATTTCCTTTGGGGAATCTGGATCTCAAAAAAAAAATCATTTGCAAGTTTAAAACATGGTGCACGTTTCCCCCTTTTTTCTTACACCTATGAATCTGGAGGAAAAGCGCTACATTTCTGCAAATGTAAAATAATTGTTATACAGTCGGCAGCAAGTTCTTAATACATTTAGCACTTTTTGTAGTGATGTATCACACCCAAAACCTTATTTTTAAACACTAAACACTCATGTAGGTGCAGGACCAATTTTGGTTGAGCACTACTATAAAACCAGTACTGATTTTTTTTCTTAGTAACACAAAAAACGGGGTGGGGTGGGGCGGGAAGGAGGATGTTTTCCTTTCTCTGCAGTATGTAGTACCTTCCAGCTAGAGACAGACAAAGTTGGGCACTTCTTATAAGGAAAAGGCAATTTTCTTATCCAGTTAGAATTCTAAATAAGGCAGGATATATCCACCAAATTAACCACAAAATTCAGCAAAGTAAGAGTTCGTGGGAGAAGAGAAGCTGGAAAAATACCAAGAAAAAGTAAAAGGAACCATTTTGTTGGAGTAGTCATCAGAAAATTCACAGACTGTTGCTTTCATTTACAAACGTAATTTCAATAAAAAAAGGCTCCTCTTCTTTTTAACCACTACTAGGATTAAATACTTATCATTCACTAATAAAAGTTAATCATGAAAAAAATATAAAACATTTTAATTCTAAATTTGTATATATAATAGCTAAAAGACACAAGGTTGGGAAATTATGTTATTTCTGCCTCTACAATGCCGAGCATGAAAATTTGGTTGGTGGAGGGCTTAGAAACAGCAGCGATATGGTTTTTACCAAGTTGTGCACGGAAATACTTCGATCCAACAGGGCAAAGCCCTTGTTCACAGATTAACAATGAAAAATAGCTTTAGTCTTTACGTTAACAGATTCTATGGTCTTCTATGAAGTTATCATGCCATTTAGAATCCTGGGGGGTATTTCTTTGAAAGGAAGACTAGTGATTCTGAAACAAACATTTAAAGTAGGAATTATATATATGGCTCAAGAAATCAGTTGAGGGAGAATTAAAGATAGGCACTTTGAAGACTTGGAAGTTTAAAATGTGCCACTGATGTTCAGAAAAAAACCTCAACACCACCATGTTGCTTACAATAACATGCGCCTTAAAATTTCCGCTATGCTTGCTTAAGAAGTTAGAGAAAACAATTCACACAAACAAAAATAAATCTCCCTGTTCACTTTCCCTCGATCCTGGGCACAACACAGACGGCTCTTCCACAAATGGAGGGAAAAGGATTCACAAGCCCTCACCTGGCACAAGGGGAATTGTCAATTCAAAGCAACCAAGATGGGATCTCCCTCCAAGGAGAAAAATTCACAGCCTTTTCAAATGTCAAGTTTTTCGTGTTTAGGAAGTCATTAAAGTTTTTAAATTAAGTACATCACATACTTTGTTAAGGAGCAGGAAATACAAAAACCACCTCTCCTCATCTGGTGAGAAGGTGTATTTAAGGATAGCAAATTGTCCAAATAAAGTTAACCTATTTTGCTCATTGCTAAAGAGGCCTGGAATTGAGGAACTCAAACTACCAACTGGAACTGCAAAGTGTAGGACTTTTGCTCAAAGTTAAACTCAGATGTAATATACTTAAGGTAAAAACAGGATCTGTCTGGTGTCAAAATTTCCTATTACATAAAACCTAGAAGCACAAATGGACTATAGAGTACTGCAAATAAGATACCCAAAGCTTTATCTTAAATACCTGCCCCTTTTAATCACAAAATAAAGCAATTCTCAATTTTGTTTCTGCTTTGTTCAGTTCCAACTATAGCCTTTTTGACAAAACATTTTCCTATTAACTAAATTGTAAAAAATACAACCAAGCTTGTGCTCATTAAATATACATGTATATAAAAAACATACAAAAAGTACAAGATTATGTTAGGAAACTTTTACAGTGTCAACATCCTGTTTTCTCTAAATCTTTAGTCAAGGGCCAAAGGTCAAATCTTTCTGTGCACAAAAACTCGATGTGACTGAACTCCTGAATTCAGTGTCATGCCTAAGCATGCTATGCACAGAATTTTATTATGCAGTCCTCAAAAAAAAAAAGACAAAAAAAGGAAAAAAAGAAAAAAAAACAACCAAAAAACAAAAAACCAACCCAAAAACAAAACCAAAAACACACCACAGGACAAAAAGTTCTTCGTAAATCAAATTCTATTTGTGAATTCAGCAAAATAATTTCTATAAAATAAAACAGCAAAATATTTAAATAGAATAGGGTGGACTGTATCTGCAGGGGTATTTGGTTTTTAGACAGGTTCCAAAAATTACACACATTCAAGTTACCAATTCTCTTTTAAATACAGTATTAACTGATGAGTTCCTTATCTTTAATTAAATGTTTATGCTGAAATTATGATACCTCAATTAGATTGACTAACCACTAGTTTCCTTTTTAATCAAGACCCTGCTTTGAACATTCAAAGTTTTGGAATAATGGAAAAGGAGCTAGGACAATTCTTGCTTTCAAGTAAAACTGTGCCTCGAGCAGAAACTCAGCTAGACATCTTGGTGCAGTGGTGCTCCAAGTACTGTGGGATTCTGGTGACTTCCACTTCACTGGGGTCCAGCAGAAGGAAAGTTTTAGAAGATTCACCTAATAAGCTCTACCAAAGAAACAAAACAAGCACACCAAATACAGTCTTCTATTATGCTCCAAGCATCCTGGCATAGCAAATTTTTGCATATTTGTTTTAAATCTTTAAAAATTCCCATTACTGATACTTAAATTTCTTTATCCCACCCAGAGATCGAACTGTCAAACATCAGACATAAGCAACATGTGTGTAACTGAAAACCGCCTGTTTATCATATCACATTTCTCCCCTTGTTTTATATTTATATTCTACGTGTAAGAAGGAAAAGCTCTGAGCAAATCAGCTGTCACACTGGGACAACTGCTGTCATTATGGTAATTTTTTTCCTCATTGGCTACACTAACCTGGTGTGAAGCCATGCTAAATGTTACAGCATAACTATAGCTTCAAAGTGATTAAACCTAATATCAGAATTAAAAAGGCAATGAAAAAGATCTAGAAACAATGTTACATCACCAATTGTCCACATCAACCAAATAATTTAAAGGTTACCAGCCTTACATCATTGCTCATAGTAAAACTGACTCCAGTGGCAAAGAATTAACATGAAACTATTGGTGTGGTTGACATGGATGGGCTCTGTTTTGTTGCTGTTGGTTTATTTTTTTTTTTGTAAAGGAGTAGATCCAACTGCCACGAGGCAGGCAACACTGGTTGCAGAGTGCAGTGGGTAGAACAAGAAAATTAACTTGTAGTTTTTGTAGATCTGTGAGTCTCCTCAAGAAAAGTTTCTTGCTTAAGAATTAACAGTCAAACATTAATATACTATATACACCTTTGCCATTTACACATTAGCATCAGGCCATTTATTACAAAACACTATACACTTTCCACTGCAGGCGGGTTATATATTGACAGCAAATTTCTGCAGATAAGACAGTGAATAAACTCTCCACTCCATGTTATGATTAGGAATAGTTTTTCTAGTTTTAAATTATTAGCCAGACACAGAAAAAGGTTGGACTGTAAGGCCTGGGTGCACAGTCTTGATGGAACCAGTTAGTTATGTGCATTTCATTGATCCTTCGTCTGAGGTGGGGATACTTCTTCACTGCCTTCATAATTTTCTTGTGCTCGTTGGCCAGTTCTCTGAGGGTTGTTCATGTGATGTGCTGCTGGGCCTGTATATGGCTGTCCATGCACATGGTTATTCTGAGAGGGGAGGAGAGATCGATGTTAAAACTTTTCATATAGTAAACTTTAAAATCATGGGCTAAAATCTGTGGACACATAAACATTTCTTTTATTCCCGGAACTTACAAAGAGTAAATATCCTTAGGCTAATGGTGAGAAAGAAAAAACAAATTCGTTTCAAAGAGGAAAGCTAGGGACACCTGGGTGGCTCAGTTGGTTAAGCGTCTGCCTTCAGCTCAGATCATGATCTCAGGGTGCTGGGATCCAGGTTCCACACTGGGCTCCCTGCTCAGTGGGGAGTCTGCTTCTCCCTCTCCCTCTATTGCTCCCCCTGCTTATGCTCTCACTCTCTGAAATAAATAAAATCTTAAAAAAAAAAAAAAGCCTAAATGCAAACCCCGAAACCCCAAACAAAAGCAGTGTAGATCTGTATAAATCTTTACCTGAAGTGATTTTTAGTGCCCCAAATCATTTAGACCTAAGTCCAACAAATAAGGGATTACAGCCTGTTATTGTTTATTGTCAAAAACACTCACAATATGATTTGTGAGTTAGAACACATTTATTCTGACTCTTTCAAGCACCTGGAAAGCTTCTATATGATAATGACAAATCTGACTGATTGTGGTCATATGAGATCTGCATTAGCAACAACCTTTAACAGAATGGTGCTAATGAAAATACAGTATTAAAGAAACATGGACGAGCCAGGCATGATTAATATATGAGCTTTCTCAGGGCCAAGGTAAGTTTCTTCCTTGTAAATTTCATTTCTTAACCCTTTAAACCCATGAACCCTCATTTTTCTGTACATTCCCACCAGTCAATAAGATTTTAGGTCTTTCTATAATTTGTATTATGAAAATATGTTGAATATGCATTTTCTAATTATTGAGTATGCTTCTATTTCCACCCCCCCGGCCTTTTAAAGTAGGCTCCACGCCCAATCTGGAGCCCAACTTGGGCTTGAACTCACAACCCTAAGATCAAGACCTGAGCTGAGATCAAGAGTTGGACTTTTTAAAATAATTTTTATTGTTATGTTAATCAACATACATCACATCGTTAGTTTTTGATGTAGTGTTCCATGATTCATTGTTTGTGCTTAACACCCAGTGCTCCACGCAGAATGTGCCCTCTTCAATTCCCATCACCAGGCTAACCCATCCCCCCACCCCCTTCCCCTCTAGAACCCTCAGCCTGTTTTTCAGAGTCCATCGTCTCTAATGGTTCGTCTCCCCCGAGAGTTGGACTCTTAACCAGCTGAGCCACCCAGGCACCCCTCCATCCTGAAATATAAGAATGTCTTAAATAATGGTTCTGAAAGTATGGCTTCCAGACTAGCAGCAGCATCAATTACCTGGGAAAGAAATGTAGATTTTCTGGTTCCACCCCAGACCTAAATGAATCAGAAACTTGCAATCTGTATTGGAACAAGCCTACCAGGGGATTTTTTTTTTTTTTTTTTTTAAAGATTTTATTTATTTGAGAGAGAGAAAACATGAGCAGGGGGAGGGGCAGGGGGAGAAGGAGGCTCCCCGCTGAGCAGGGAGCCCAATGTGGGACTCGATCCCAGGACCCTGGGATCATGACCTGAGTTGAAGGCAGACATTTAACCGACTGAGCGACTTAGGCGTCCGCACCAGGGGATTTTGATGCTTGTTCAAATTTGAGCATCACTGCCTCAAAAGATCTGAATTAGTCACCTCTGGGTTTTAGAAAGGTTATCTAAATTTTATTTACTCATCTTACAGGAAATTTTACAGCAATCTATCAAATCCTTGATATTTTTCAACAATCTTGAGTGTCACTGAAGTCTTAGTTAGGCTACGTAACCAAGAACAATTTCCTTCATTGCCACATCTTCAAGTCTTTGGAATCCATTTGCAGATTCAGCCTAACAGGAAATGTCCTAATCCTTTGTACTAAATATTATCATTTTATGTTGACCTCAACTGCCACAGTTTTACTAAGTCTGAGTACAAATGACAGGCACCTATTTGACCAGGAAAACACCATAGGGGGAAGTTCAAACACATCCCATCGTGACCCTGCCCCAGCCATTCCTCTTTTGTTCATGCTCTAAAGGTAGTCTTGATAATCCCTTTATTACTTTGCAGTCACAACAAAAAATTCAGCCATTCTTTAAATAAAGCATAAAAATTGGTTCTAGGGGATAAAAACACAAACCAACCCCTATTTACCTGTTGATACTGAGATCCAGGTGAATGGGGGTATAATGGGGCATCTTCAGGTGGAGGTGACTCATGCTCATCTGGGGCATCTTGGTCATCTGGCTCCTAATTTTAAATATTTAAAAATAAACAATTATGTAGGCAAATTCATGTTTGAGTTTTTTGTATTTGAAATAAAATTTTAAAAACCTACAAAACTGACTCACAAGTTTCCTTCTACAGAAGACAAATTGAAACATGAAAAAACCTGATTTGGGTTCTCTTCAGAAAGACTACATTTCAGACAGTTTCAGAAATTTCTCTAAAAGGCTTTCTCATTAACTTAAGATTACATATAGTAAACACTAAAGCAAACAAAACCTAAACAAAATTTCTTTGATATTATCATTAATACATAAACACTGGCCTATAAAGTAACAAATTGCTTTCTTCCATTTTTTTTCTTTTTTTACCTCCTCTGGACAGAGTTCACAAGCTTTTGCAAGTGTCATCCTAGCACTATGTGATCTCTCCAAGAAATAACCATTTGATGTTTCATTGCTCTGCACTGGAGGAGACCAGTTGTTGTAAGTGTACTGAGGGTTGCCGGTGTATGGTCGTCTTTCAAGTTCATCTCCAAGCCATTCCACTGCCCAGGTCCACTTTCTTTTAAGATCTCCGTTGCCCTTCAAAAGAAAATAAAACCATGTATGGAAAAGGTTTTGGAATACTTCTTAAAGTTAACTTAAAATATAGTAACTCCAAATTCTTATTCTTTTCTTTAAAATGGAATCCCTAATTCTGATTCAGACTTCTACAAAATTGTAAGAAAAAACACTCACCTGCAGAATCTGGTAAGCAACAGGACAATTGCTAAAAAGAGCTACCATACATTTTATACACTGGTATGCTCTTTTTTGATAGTGATTCTTAGAGCGCTGGATTGTGTCAAACAGCCCATCTCGGTCATCTGGGATTCCTTTAAGTGCGTTATGAATTCTGAAAAAGAACCAAATATAAAATTAAAACTTGTAAAATCAAATAGCAGCCAACATTAACTGAGTGCCCACTATGTGCCACTCAATAAAGATCTTGGATGTCATGTCATCTAATGCTGGACAGCAGGTACTGTTATCGAGCCTCTGCACAGGTTAAGGAGAGGGGCGCAGAGAGGTCAAACAGCTTGCCCAAGGTCATACAGCCGCCTAGCAGTGTGTGCTCTTACCAACTTGTTACCAATCCAAAATGATTTTGCTAGGTATGTAATTCAAAGACACTACCAGAAGTGATTTGAGGACACCAAGAGTAATACAGACAAAGTCAACTAACAACTAAGTTTATGACTGCTGTACCTAAGAGTTTGCTTCAAGTCAGTTCCTTTTATAAAACTGCATTTCGGAAAGTAAGTAATCTGTGACTATGAAATGGTGATATAATTTGGAAGTACAAAACGAACCTGAATTCTAATAATGAGCTATGGCAAAACAATTTTCACCATTACTATAATATAGCTGATTGGCCAATGATCGATGATTTCCTTTCAGTTCTTGCCAAGCCTAACAGAATAATATATAATCAGTGATTTCTTGTTCTCCCCAATAAGCAATTTAAAAAAAGGACTCTTAGGGGCAAACTGTGCCTGTTTTCTTTGTGTTAAAAGCATCACCTGCCAGTAAACAAAATGTGGTATATATACAGAGTGGAATATTATTCAGCCTTAAAAAGGAATGAAATTGAGAAACATGCTACAATGTGTATTAGGTTTTTTTTTTTTTTAAATTTATTATTTTAGAGAGTGAGCAAGTGAGCAGGGGTGGGGGGCAAAGGGAGAGGGAGAGAATCTCCAGCAGACTCCCTGCTGAGCATGGAGCCCAACGTGGGGCTGATCTCATGACCTTGAGAAATCATGACCTAAGCAGCTATCAAGAACTGCACGCTTAACTGACTGAGCCACCCAGGCGCCTCTACAACACGCATGAGTCTTAAAAGGCATTAAGTAAAATAAGCCAGATAAAAGAGGACAAATATTGTATGATTCTACCTATATGAGGTACTTAGAATAGGCAAAATCGAAGAAAAAATAACAGTTACCAGGAGTGGGGGGAAAAGGGGAATGGGGAGTTATGGTTTAATGGGTACAGAGTTTCAGTATGGGATAATGAAAAAGTTCTGGAAATGGATGGTGGTGACGGTAACATAGTATTATGAGAATATACTTAATGCCACTGAATCTTACACTTAAAATGGCTAAAATGGTAAATTATGAACATTTTACAATTTTTTTTTTTAAAGATTTATTTATTTATTTGAGAGAGAGAATGAGATAGAGAGAGAGAACATGAGAGAGGGGAGGGTCAGAGGGAGAAGCAGACTCCCTGCCGAGCAGGGAGCCCGATGCGGGACTCGATCCCGGGACTCCAGGATCATGACCCGAGCTGAAGGCAGTGGCTTAACCGACTGAGCCACCCAGGCGCCCCGAACATTTTACAATTTGACTACAAAAAATAATAAAAAATTTACCTGCCTGCAATTCTACTGAGGTATAGCCAAGAGAATTGAAAACAGATGTTTAAAAACAAATGACATGTACATGAATGTTCACAGCAGCATTATTCACAATTGCCAAAAGGTAGAAAACAACCCAAATGTCTAACACAAAAGGACATTTTGTATGATTCCATGTATCTGAAGTGCCCAGGCAAAATCTGGACATTGTGCCTAGCCTATGGTCAGACAAATCCATAGAGACAGAGCAGATTAGTGGTTGCTGGGGGATGGGAGGTAAATTTAAGGAGTGACTGCTTAATTGGGTATGGGGTTTCCTTTTGGAGTGATGAAAATGTTCTGGAATTAGAGTGGTAATGGTTGTACATTGTGAATGTACGAAAAGCCACTGAACTGTATTCTTTAAAGTGATTAAAATGGTGAGTTTTATCTCCATAAAGAACATTACCTGTGTAGTCCATAATTTAAAAATAAACCAAAAGCCTTATATACCATAAATTTTATTTAATAAAATGTTCCAAATCAAAATGCAAGCTTTTTTTACATTGCATGCATTCATAAGATCTTTTGTTTGGAAATCATGACTCCAGCTATTCTGCAAGGTTTACTAATTTCAGACCAATCATACAAGCCTCTTGCTGTTTAATCTGAAACACTTCAGTGTATATTGTTTTTACCTTCAGTTTTGTCAAGTGATAATGAAGTGTTAAGCCATTCTTTCTGCCACATCACATTTTCTTCCCATTAGTTTTAACTGTTTTCAAATACTATTTTTATCTGTATCATCTTTGCCTGCCTTGTTCTCCAATGCCTGGTAGTGCCAAGCACATGGTAGATACTCCATAAATATTCAAACACTGCTTATCGAATGAACCAAAAGCTCACTATGAGAAAGTTATTTTCAAGCTTGGGCCAGTGATTCATAATAACAATACCTTACTAATCTCATTACACAAAAGTCAACTGTCCATATTTAATCCAGCACATGTGCCCTTACCATTATTGCTTGCTATAATGAATCAAGAGAGCTACGATATAACCAACTGGTTTAATGCTGTTAAGTGCTTACAATATTTTTTAAATGAAAAGAGGAAGTTAGACTCCATTAAAAACAACTTTTCTTTTTTAGGGGGAGGGAAGGACAAAGGGAGAGGAAGAGAGAGAATCTTGAGCAGGCTCCATGCCCAGCACAGAGCCCGATGCAGGGCTCAATTTCACAACCCTGAGGTCATGACCTGAGCCAAAATCAAGAATCAGACATTTAACCAATTGAGCCACCCAGGCACAACTAAAAACAACTTTTAAGAAAAGTCTCAAATCCTATAAAACCATATTGGGAAGGGTACTGGACAGTGCTCAAAATATATGCTTATAGTTTGGGAACTATTAAACTTTCTGTCTCATGAAAATTGATTTTTGGTTTGATGCTATTTTTACATTAATACAACTTAAATCTATGATAATTCTGGAGATAATTTGGAAATATTCACGAATTCTGACATTTGCAATCTGCACTAAGACTCAAAATTGTAAGTTTTAAGCATTTTGTCGTTACAGAGCTTGCTTTCAAGTTGCTGCTTTAATTACTGTATTGACAGACATAACATATATATATATAAATTTTGAACTTTCTGAAAATCAAGTATTATACTATCATTCATGTGGGGAGGGAAGTTATAAAATCTGGCAGAGTTGTCAACTAATTCCATACTTCACCATCACCTAGAATTCTTGGGATTAAAGATAATATATTAAACTTTATGGCAAAAAACGAGATGGAGGAATTCTGGAGGAAGCTTGAGGGATAGTTATGCTGGATATCCTCAGTTTAAAAAAAAAATTGCACTCAAATTCTCATATACTGAAAAACTAAATTTGATGTTCATTATTCACAGATTCCGTGTTTGTGATTTTGTCTACTTGCTAAACTTTATTTGTAATGGCAAATACATGGCGCTTTGGTGGTCATGTGCTGAGTGGAAAAAAATTTGGACCAAACATGTATGTTCCCAGCTTGATTCAGCTCATACTGCAAAGGAGTGTCCTTTTTGCTATTTAGTGAAACCCTTCCCACACTTTGTGCTTTTTGTTGATTTCATAGTTTAAAACGGCCCCCAAATGTGTAGTGAAGTGCTACCTAGTATTCGTAAGCCCCAAAAGGCTTTGTAGAGAAAACACTGCATTAAATAAGCTTTATTCAGACACAAGTTATTGTGAGTTCACTGTTAGAGGAGTCAGCAATGTATGGTAAGTAAGCTGTCTTTAAAAAGATAAACACACATTTAGAAAAAGGTTATGATAGATCGGTTGACAAAAATGTAACTAGAGACTTGCAGGAACCTAACCCTGTATTTCCCCTAGGAGCAATGGCTCCGCATTCCCTCATTCAGTGTTCACAGCGACTTTATAGAATATAGCTACCATGAATAACGGGAACTGACTGTACTTTCTTACCTAAGGACTATTTTTAGATAACCAAATGTGACCTCATATGACTTATTCTAAAACGAAACTTATCTTAAAATAACCCTAGCACATCATTAATGAAATTAAGATATTTACAAAAAGCCTATGCTGTCCTTAATTTAAAAAAAAAAAAAAATTGAAAGCCAGAAGTATTTAGCACGGGCAAAAATAAAAAGTGAAATCAAGTGAGGGAAGGGGGTTCTTTTTATTAATTCGTAAGCTTTTAAGGTTAAACCATTATTACATCTCCAAGAAGTAAAAAGAAAAAAGAAAAAGAGAGGAAAAAAAAGCGCTGACTGGCAATTTCAGTTAGTTTAAAAGTTGGGCAAGTAAAAACAAGGATCTACCTGTGAGTCTGCCAGGAGTCCTCAATCAGTAAGATCTGCAAAAGCAGATCCAAATAGGGTCGGAGTTCGTAAGTGTAGGAATATGCAACCTAAAAACAGGAAAAGACCCAGTGAATAACTTACTTAAAGGAATAACAAATCAAATTAGAGAGACATATGAATGTTTATTGTCTTTAACCTGCCAGAGAAGTTCACCGAGGACAGTAGATGAGAACTGAGGATTCTCCCAGCAGCAAAAACGAAGCAATTTGACAGTTTCCTCTGAGTTACTGCAGTCCTCAATGATTTTCTTCACATAACTTGTTCTCACAAATAAAATGTCTGCCACATTCTGCTGAATTGGCATTATAGGTTGTGATAAATTAGGATCACCAAAAGGATTGGGAAGAGGAGGATTACCTAGAATACAGATTTGTCATCAATGAAAAACTAATAGGCTTCTCCACAATAAAATAACATAGATTTCACCATAGAAAACAGCTTATGAATTTTGTATTTTAGAAAAATAACATTTTAAATCAATATTCCTAAGTACCATGAAGAAAGTAGTATTAGGCATTATAATGATCAGATAGACCAAGATGATAAAATGCGAACTTTAAATGCCAACACTGGCATTTACCTATATAAAAAGTTAATTCTTAAATTACTTCACTTAGTATCAACCTCAGGAGCAAGTAGACGTGAAAAAGGTATAGAACCCAAAATATTATAGATTGTCAGACTCTTGGTTTTATATTTAAACATCTTCAGAATTACTTTTAACTGGGTACTACGAATGGCCAGCAGTATTTTAAAACCAATGTAAAGGATGGAGTATTCTACTTTACCATTGATTGAAGACTGCATTCTTGAAGAGACATTGCAACAGCGGATCAGCTGTGACACAACTGAGTACAATTTGCCTAATTCAGCATACTGGTATTTGATTGGAGGACCTGGACCTTCATCTAAGGACACCAGCATAAAGGTAGCAGGTACATTCAATTTCAGAAGTTGTGTCTTCTCTGCCACACCTTCCATGAAGCAAGCAGCGGGACGAGGGGGAGAAGAGTTACAAAAGAGAAAAGAATTAGGATGATAAGGGCTTCATAATAAAGCAATTATCTAAAATATTTTTCTATGATTTTTATAATCAGAAAACTTTTTTCTTTTTACCTCTTGGAGATGTAATAATGGTTTTACCTTAAAAGCTTAAGAATTAATAAAAATAAAATCAGAAATTTATAAAATCAAAAAACTCTTACTTAGCATTCAGGGAATGATTTAACCAGAACAGAAAATCTCCATGGTATAATTAGATTTAAGTTTTAAAATGGTCAAAAACCATGACTTTCCAGTCAAACCAGGCATAAAGAAAATGAATACTTTCTATGGCCCGAGAGTCTGGGGGACTAGCCTAGACTTCAATCCTCAACGTAAGGGAGGATGATGAAAACCCAGTGAGAAATAAGAATTCTTTTATACACTGCCTCTCTATTTTCTTCCACAGCTAAGCTACTTGAAAATCAGGCCTAAACTCAGTGTCATCTGTTTTATTTTCCTACTCCTCAACCCATGCCAGTTTGGTTTCTGCCCCCCTTCCTGGGGTAAAGCTAAGGAATAGTTCTAAACCGTAACTGCTTCCTTTCCTTCTTGGATTCCTCTTTTCCTTTCTTTCAACCTCTTCTCCTTGGTCTCATTTCTGAGTTTTCTTTCCTCTGTCTTTGAAAAATGGTTGCTCCTCAAAGTTCCCACACCAGGCTATTGTCTCACACTGTATGCTTTTCCTGGATGATCAAACCCACTCTAACGGCTTCAAGTTCCAGCTATTTTCGTTCAGATGATACCAAAGTATTTCCAGTATCTTAAATGTTCTACCGGAACACTGAACATCACTATTTGGGCGTCCAACAGGCTCAAACTCAATTTGCCCAAACTTAACTCATCACTTTACTCCCCTATCCATGTTCTTCCTCCTGTGTTCTCCTCTCTCAGTACATGGCACTGCTATCTACTCAGTTGGAACCCTGGGCATCACTTAACATCTCTTCTGTGTTCCCCTCTCAATACCCAATCACTAAATCCTACTGACTTTACTGCTAATAAAAAGCATCAGCATCTGTCCACTTCTATCTCCTCCTCACTGCCAGTTCCCCAGTACTGGCCACAATGATCTTCTGCTATAAATCATTTTAACAATCTCTAGTGTTATTCCCCTGCAATCCATTCCACACTGTAGTCCGAGTGATCTTTCTAGAAGGTATGTCTATTAAAAACTCTACAATGGCTCATCAATGCTCTTAGGATAAAGTCTAGAATCCCTCAAGAGGCTTGCCAGAATAGCTTGATCAGAGATCATTTCTAGTCTGAATAACTTTCACTTCCTCCACACACTGAGTTTATTCCAAGTCTTTGCATCTGCTGTTCACTCTGGATAGAAACCCCAAACAACCAATTCCCACATCAACTCCCCCATTAAGTCCCCTGTACTCACCAAACCTGGTCTGGTATCCCTATTATATACTACCATAGCACTTTGTATTTTTCCCTATTATAGCCATTAACATACTTTATGGCAGTTATCTTTTTATTTGCTTCTATACCCCATTAGACAATAGGCTGTCCTTTTTATTGTCATATTCCATAAGTATAAAAAATACAGGCCCACAATCCCTTATCTGAAATCCCGAGATTCAAAAAGCTCTTATCATAAATATAAACAAAATTATTTCATAAAGTTGGTGTCAAAACATGTTTGGTGGGAAAAGCTGGCCTGAACTGAGAAGAGGCTATTCACAGTCTTCATTTATCCCCTCTCAGGGTGACTATTCATGCTTGACTGTAGAAATATTAATGTGTATGATTATAAGGTGCTGTCTTGGACCCTGCTATAGGGATATTACATAATACATGGTATATACAAACAATTCTGAACCCCAAAGCATAAGTGGTACATTGAAGTTTATGGATCTGGGGGTGCCTGGGTGGCTCAGTCGGTTAAGTGTCTGCCTTCCAGCTCAGCGGGGAGTCTGCTTCTCTCTCTCTTTCGCCCTTTGCCCCTTCCCCCTGGCTCGTGTTCTCTCTCTCAAATAAATAAAATCTTTAAAAACAATAAATAAAATTTATGGATATGTATTTGCCTTTAGCAGGGAAATCTTAATTAAATTACATTACATGCCAATGATGTATGCTTTGTGAACAGGCAGTATCTAAAAAGGGAGTTGAACAGAATAGGATTTTTGTGAATGCCTAAATTTGGTATTTCTAACTTTGAAATACAGATTCCGCTTGCTTGTTTGTGCAATGAATATTCTCTCCCTTTTCAACTACAAATAACCAAGCACCTCTAATATGGAAAGGTAAAGGAAAAGACAAACTACAGAGAAGTAGAATGTTGCTTATGTTAAAAGGGCCCCCGAGGTAAACTGGTGATTAGTAAGGTCACACACACAAAAAACATGGAATGACAGGGATGTTTGATTAGAGAACTTAATCTTGGATAAAAGGTATTTTTTTTCTTTTAAACTTTTTTTTTTAAAGATTATTTGTCAGAGAGAGAGAAAGAGAGAGACAGAGAGAGGCAGAGGGAGAAGCAGGCTCCCTGCTGAGCCAGGAGCCTGATGCAGGACTCAATCCCAGGACCCTGGGATCATGACCTGAGCCGAAGGCAGACATTTAACCAACTGAGCCACCCAGGCACCCCAAACTTTTTGTATTTTTAAGATTTTTTTATTTATTTGAGAGAAAGCGAGCACAAGCATGGGGAAGGGCAGAGGGAGAGAGACGAGCAGACTCTTGCTGAGCGTAGAGCCTAATGTTGGGGGCTCAATCCCAGGACCTCGAAATCATGACCTGGCCGAAGTCAGACTGAGCCACCCAGGTGCCCCTCTTTTAAAACTTTTAAATAAGTTATTCAAATTTGGCCAAATATTCATTATCATCACTAAGATCACTAAGATTTTATTTTTTTTATTTTTTTAAAGATTTTATTTATTTATTCATGAGAGACAGAGAGAGAGAGAGAGAGAGAGAGAGAGAGGGAGAGAGAGAGAGGGAGGGAGAGAGAGAGAGAGGGAGGGAGGGGCAGAGGGAGAAGCAGGCTCCCAAGGAGCAGGGAGCCTGATGCGGGACTCGATCCCAGGACCCTGGGATCATGACCTGAGCTGAAGGCAGACGCTTAACCATCTGAGCCACCCAGGCACCCGATCACCAAGATTTTAAATGGAATGTCTCAATAAATTAATCATGTTGGGAACGGTGCATTAATACCTGATTGGTAAGAAATTTTTATAATTTTAGGGGTGCCTGGTTGGCTCAGTTAGAAGAGCATGCGACCTTTGAGCTCAGGGTTATGAGTTGGAGTCCCACATTGGGCACAGAGATTACTTAAATAAAACTTAAAAAAAAGAAAAAAGAAAAAGAAACTTTAATAAATTATAATCATAGGAAATTTATCACCCCAAAGCCAATGAACAAACAGCAAATGACAATGGAAGGATTTTTGATAATATTCCTAACTGTCCATCTTTTCATTCAACAAACATTTACTGAGTGTCACTGTGGAAAAACTCTGATCTCTGCAATCTCGTTGGGGAGCAACACAAAAATGTGAACACAATAAAAAAACAACAGAATAAGTAGAAGACAGCATAACTAACTTTTAAGTATTCTGGGATCACTGATCAGGTGATGTTAGAAAGGTTACTTTGAGAAGGAAAATGTTAAACAGAGGTAATAACATAGATAATAGGGTAAATGAATATATTATCTGTAATTTCAATTTAGTTTACTTCAATAGAAACTTATGTTCAGACCAAGTCCTTTACCCAAACTTGGGTGAGTATCACAACCATCCAGGGACTTTTTGAAAATGTGGATTCCTTGCGCTAGCTCTGAGAATTCTGATTCAGTTGGTGTGGGATGGGGCCTAGGAATCAGTATTTTCAAATCCAGACAGATCTGGCACCACTGTTTTAGGAGATAAAAACATGATTAAGACACAGATTCTGGGGGTGACCGGGTGGCTCAGGTGGCTCAGTCAGTTAAGCATCCAATTCTTGATTTTGGCTCAGGTTGTGATCTCATGGGTCTCTCTCCCTCTGCCCTTTCCCCTACTTACTCTTAAAAAAAAAAAAAAAAAAGACATGATTCTGGCCTGTGTATACTGCAGAGATATGCATAAGTAACTATAAAGTACAAGGTGAAAAGTACAGTAAAAAATGTTTCATCACTCAACTTAAAAGACTTTGCCACTTAATAGAATACATTAAAACAGAACTGTAACAATTTAAATTCTTACCTAAATTGGCATACATTACAAACAGATTGAAATACTGCTGCAAATGACGCCCATGCTCTGAAACTTCCCTTCTCAAGAGATTGAGAACCGCCCGTAGTAGGTGATCGCTTAGGCTTAAGTTGTCATAAGCCTGTAAAGGATACAACACTGGCTATTTTCCAGTGACAAGATATAGGAACAATATAATTCTATTTGCATAAAAGGGGACACAGACAGACACACCCACACACACACCCAT
Organism: Eumetopias jubatus; assembly: GCF_037043125.1. Taxonomy (NCBI): domain Eukaryota; kingdom Metazoa; phylum Chordata; class Mammalia; order Carnivora; family Otariidae; genus Eumetopias; species Eumetopias jubatus. Next base: position 91,401,384 of record NW_028274817.1, read on the forward strand.
GTTGAATATAGGCAGAAATTTTTGGAAGGACTAATTACACAACATACAATTAAAAAGGGTTGCTTTTTAGGAAAGGGAATGAAGATCTGAAGTAGATTTCATCTAGAGCCTTCATGATGTTTTAATTTTTAATAAATGGAAGGCCATTAAAAAAAACTTTACAAATAATATACATAACCATGTGTAAAATTAAGCCACTGCTTCTAACTGAACGAACAAAGAAAATTCTGTTGTTTTTAAAGAGCTAATAACTGTTATTCACTGCTGTGAAGTATTTTTACTGAACTCCCAGATTATCAGATGGTGTGGTGTGTGTGTGCACACATCTGTTCACAAGGTAAATGTTATCAGATGTACATATATTTGTGACTTCAACTTTCAGGCAAGAGATTTGTTAAGTATTTAATCACTAAAAAGAAAACCAGGCAATTACCTGACTAGAAGGTCCGGGAGATGCAAAAGGTGAAGGACATGGCCCATCTTGCAAGGAAAAATGTGCAATAAAAACTATAAGTTTTGCAAATGCACCCCTTACTTCTGCACTGGGGCACTCCAGAAGGTATTCAGAAAAGCGATTTGAAACATTAAAAAGGACATTGTGAGCAAACCAAAAACGGACATTCTTGCTGTGACGAAGGAGAATACACAATGCATCATACCTAAGACAAAACAAAAAATTTATGAATGGCAATTCAATGATGTGTTTCGTATATAGTACAGATATGGGTCTCTATGAACCAAATAAAAATCAAAGACCTTCTTTTACTACTGGAGTGAGAGAACCAGCAACGGTTGCTTCTAGTACCAACATTCAATGACAAAACAATCACTCCCCTAACCTTTCCTGAACATCTTACCACTGGATGAGTACATAAAAATTGTTCAATTAAGGTATTATAATGGCCTCTATACTTTCACAATTTGAAACTTAGGACACTCATTTTATTTGTTATGTTTTTAATCTATGGCAAAATTTAATCTAGGGAAGCTAAAACCACTAATTTCTGGATTAAGTAGCTCAGACTTTTAAGTATCATCCTATAATCTCTTGTATACAGATGTCAAAGATAGGATATAAGGTAACAGAAGCAGAAGCCAGCCTCAGAACAATGAAAGGTCATGTTTAACCTAAGTAATTATTTTTATATGATTTCTCTCACTAGTGCTATCAAGAGTTTTTGTAGTCTGCATTTCAGATCTGAAAGAAGACTGTTGTGATTTGAAAAAAATAAAGCAATATATTAAAGAACCAAACTAAATGCTAGGATAATAGGAATGAAAACCCAAAGCAATGTACCAATCACTGGCAGAGCCACGGACGATTTTCTTGGTGTGAAATCCTGTGGTAAAAAGGAACCTAGCAGCAAGCTGAATACTAATCATAGTGATTTCTTCTGCTTCAGGCAACAGGTGATCTTGCCCTATAAAAAAGGCAAATACATTTTTTTAAAGGCAAATACATTAAAAAAACAAAAAAACAAATTTCTATGTCTAAGCTCCATTTTCAAACAAGTCTGCATTTCCACTGATTTCTAGAAGTCCTAACTTTGCTAACTGCCCCCCCCGCGCCTACTTATGAAGTAATTCTTAGTTCAGTAAAGCATGTTTCAAACTAATGCTTGAGTCAAAAACAAATTGTTAGAATAAACAAAAGCTCCCGTTTCCAAACAGCAAGACAATATATACTGCTCAAAGATAACTGAAATATGGCTTTAAAACATCCCAAAGTAAAAATGTAAACATGCTGATGCTTGCTAAGAAATCTTGCAAGTACAGTAAGAATTATGCTTCTACTAAGAAGCTAAATTTTTGATACTTACCTGGCGGAGGATTTAAGTAAACACCATTACATGTAAGCAGCTTTTTCATGAACTGGAAATACTCCAGACTGTACTGCATTCGGTTATGCATGAATTGCACATTCTGCTTCCGTACACTTCTCTCAATGGCTGATGGCATAATAATTTGATGGGGTCTTGTGGTGATAGCAAGCTCAGATATGTATCTTATCAACTCATCACCCTGGTCTATGGTATCCAGTCGTTCATAAAAAAGTATGTAAGCATTCCACCACCTTTTCTGGCGCCTGTATGACATGCGCTTCATCATGTGATCAAATACCTCTCCCATGTACTCTCCGCCAAAACACTGGTTTTTCATTTCTTCATCGTCATCCATTTTACACTCTGTTACATCTCCATCATCAAATTTATACCAGCGATTTCTCTCACCATCTCCACCATTCCTCTGAATGATGTAAGAATAATAATGTCCCCCACTTGCTTGGCCACTGTGTACCAGCACACCCACAAGTCTGTATTTCGTGCTTCCTGCCGTCTCACTTTCAGACTGCTCATTCTGCTGTATCAACTGACTTTCTGGGTTTACATTATCTCCTTCCAGCTTTGCAACACCTGCGACTGTGTAAGGTTCCATGTCCAGCTCTCGAGGAAATTCAAAATAATCATTGAATTTGATTGCACATTCTCTTTCCCAATCATAGTCGAATCGTTTCAGTTGGATAGCAAGAACGGGAGGTAATTTTTTAATTAGCAAGCGCTTTACGGTATCAACCTAAAATAAACAGAGCAAGTTACTAGATGTTCTTTTATAATCCACTGCATAAAACGAACTACAAGCCTATATTACTAAATTCTCATGAAGACTAACTGGAGGTTACAAGTGGAAACAAACACTCAGCAATGAATATAATCAAGGTTATTCTGTCCAGGTGGGCATTTCAAAAAATGCTAACTAAAACCAATAATATGGAAATAGTTGATGGCATTTGCTACAAGTTGCAAAAATTAGCGACACAGACATTACTCATTGCCTGGATTCTATACCGTCATTGCTATCTAACCACTGTTACTTGTTTGGTATTTACTGTTATGCTAAATGAAGATGTGCTGAAGAAATACTATAGCAGCTAATATCTATTGGGCCATTAGGTGCCAAGTAATATGCCAAGTGCTGCCCAAGGAGTCACACATGTAATCCTCACAAGCTCCCAGGCAGGAGCTCCTGGTGGTAGTGGGGAGCAGCAGGAGAGGGGCTGAGTCACCGGCCTCACAGCTCGCATCTCAACTAGACTTTAATACCTCTTTAAGTGGCGTGTAAATGTCAAAATGATACAGGTGACTCGGAGGTGAGAAAATCTGGGAGCCCAGGCAGATACACGTTATTTACTGTCTGTGTAAACGGTCTCTCCCTAAGAGCCGTTAAGTGCCCTGAGATAACTATCAGGTGGGCCTAAAAATCTGATCCCAGTGGTTTAAAAACACAGGTGGTAGAAGAACTCTTATGTGACCAAACCGAGTAATGAAGGTTTCAGTAAACTTCTTGGTCCTTACAAGTAAATGGATAGGATAGGAGAAATGTTTTCCTGTCAGCGCTATAGCTTTGAGGGGTTCAACAGCAGTCTGGCTGGATACGGACGGCAAGTGTCTGTGGAACTCCAACAAGAGAAGGTGATAGTAAGCTATTATGACTTCTAAGATGTTCACTCTTACTTACCCGTTTCCCTAGCCCTGCTGGCACTACCCTCTCTTAATCTTCTTTCCCTGAAAAATCATAATCTTTGTACCAGTTACCTTAACTACCTTCTGCTACCACTATAACAAAGCAGGGTAGGGAATAAAAATAAAAAACAAAAGCAACCAACCTTCAAATCCATGAAATTTAACCATAGTTACTTAAAAAAAACCCTGGATAATTCATACCTTTTTATTGCATTTTTCACAATGATACGCATTTGCACCTTCTAATAAATCTCCTTTGACATACTGTTCCAAAGAATCAAGAAGATTTTGGTGATTTCTAATGTCTACATTCAAAGTCGTAAATGATTCTTCACATTCGTATCTAAAGATAGTAAGAAATAAAAAGAATTTCTTAGTTTTCTAAACATTTTTAGTTATAGACTTAATGAAAACTGCATTTGCAATATTTATAATATGACATGAAACCCGAAATCACAGAATGCTACCAATAAATGACACATTTATTTGGCCACTTACCTAGTGTTGGGCACTACATTGGGTTGTTTACAGCCCATATATACATCAGGTTCTTTGTCTTCATGACAAACCTGCTAGAGAAATAGCACCAACTCCACTTCAGAGATGAGAGAACTGGGGTTTGGAAAGGGTAATTTGGTCAAGATTACTAGGCAAAATCGTGTTTTGAAGCCAGGTCTGTCTTGCTTCATGGCTTAAGCTCTTTACAGTCTACCATGCTGCTTCCACTATCATCTAGTTAGGCAGTAATTCATGCCAAGGCCAAAGCATGAATTCATCAACTTCTGAAAAGGATATTTTAAACTATTAATGGGCTGAATTTTTAAATGGTCCTTCTTCTCTGTAATGGAAACCTTAATAAAGCACAAGTTTGAACACACCAATCAAGAGGAGATAAGCAATCTGAGCAGGAGCCAGAATCCCACCTTGTGGCAATTTTCTACCCAGGGAAATTTCAGATTTCTGAGGAGACACATTCATAAACTCAGAACATGGGATGTGGGAGAATACACTCTCAACCATCAAATTTATTCATTCAACAAATATATTTGGAGTGCCTTCCATGTGTAAAAGTACTCCGGGATAGTCAATGTTGAAGACAAGTCCCTCGTATTTGGGGCTTTTCAATTTAGCTATGGGAAAAAAGGTACACAAAGGTATTGGTAAGTGGCATGAATGGAATATGAAGTAGGTATAAAGCATATTGCTACTATGATCAGGGAACAACCCATAAAAAAGAAAAAAGAAGTCAGAACTTAGGACTTCACTTAAAAAGTAGGACATTCAAAGATGAGAGAAAGCCAGCAAAATTTTTTCTGTAAAAGGCCAGAAGAGTCCCTATTATAAGCTCTTTTTGGGGATATGAGGTCTCTGTGACTCAGCTGTTATAGGGAAAGCAGCTAGAGAGTAGGTAAAGAGGTAGATACGTTCCAAAAAAACTGTTTTTTATAAAAACAGATGCATGGCTGGATTTGACCAATGGTGCATAGTTTGCTAACTCCTGATCTAGACAAATAATGCCGTAAAACAGATAGACTTGGGACTCTTTATGTAACTTCTGGCATGTAATAAGAACAGGACTTTTGGGATCTTAATTATGATCATGCTCTCTGGACATTTTCACTTAGCAAAGAAAAGCAGTAATTTCCAAATGACTCTGAAAACGGTCTAAAACAAACCAACAAGGACTGATTAGAATAAATGAGCAAAAAGTTGGCTTATTTTCATCAGTAATCGAAAATCAAGAGGTTAAAAGTGACAGTTTAATTGTCCACCTAATACAAAAGGTCTTTCAAAATGACCAAAACTTGTGCGGGCTATGTGAATAATTACATAGTCTTGTTCTGAATGAATGGTTTAACCTCACGGTAATTTCTCATTTATATAGCATTACCTCTCTGCCAATCATTTCCCTTTGATCAAATATGAAACACTCCCACCAGCCATATACACACACACCTCATGACTATATAATACTGTTTACGCTTGTAGAAAATACTATCGTACTGTGATATTTTGGTGAAAATTTGATTTCAAGCCAACAGTAATCAGTAACATGCAAGAGAAATTCCAAAGTAAAACTTCCATGTAATAGGCATAGACCCTGTATCTACTAGTAGTGAATTTTAATAGTTAACTATTTTCAGTAAGAGTCCTTTTTTTTTTGTTTAAAGATTTTATTTACTTATTTGACAGAGAGACACAGCGAGAGAGAGGGAACACAAGCGGGGGGGGGGAGGGGGAGAGGGGGAGAGGGAGGGAGAAGCAGGCTTCCCGCAGAGCAGGGAGCCTGATGCGGAGCTCAATCTGGGATCATGACCTGAGCCGAAGGCAGACGCTTAATGACTGAGCCACCCAGACGCCCCTTTAATAAGAGTCCTTTAATCAATTTCCTTTTTAAGTCAAAAACACAATTTGTTCACTCAACTCTTGCTATGTTTTTTGTTGAAAAGATACCTTAAGGATAATGATCACAATCAATGCTATTTTAAAAGTTAGTTATTTCAGGGCGCCTGGGTGGCTCAGTTGGTTAAGCAACTGCCTTCGGCTCAGGTCATGATCCTGGAGTCCCGGGATCGAGCCCCGCATCGGGCTCCCTGCTCAGTAGGGAGTCTGCTTCTCCCTGTGACCCTCCCCCCTCTCATGTGCATGCTCTCTCTCTCTCATTCTCTCTGTCTCAAATAAATAAATATTTAAAAAAAAAAAGTTATTTCACTTATATATGGAAATTGTACTCCATGTCCGTCATCTTCTAAGCTTAATGTATTTGTAATATTTTAATTGCTTTAACTCTGAGATAAAGGGCAAATTTATGAGTAACACCTGTAAGCTATATATGCAAAATGCCATTTGATTTCCCCAGTAATGATCATACATAAAAGAGGAGCCGAAAGTTATTTGATGAAACCAAACCCCCCAAAACCAGAAAAACAAACAAAAACCTCCACGAAAACCACCACCACACACAAAACCCAAACCCACAACAGTTAAGTAAGGTATGCACAGTATATAATTCATCCAGTCTCAGGTATATAGTTAAACTGGTGGCATACTCCACTTTTGTACATAACTACTAATAAATATTTTATTTTTCTTAGTAAATAAACAGTAGAACTTTAAACATACAATCAGCACTTACCTATGTGGGCAGCCTTGGCAAATCTTCTGATCAGCAAAGGAACCTCCTAAGACTTTACTTAGCATAGCTGGATGTCCCAAGGCTTTCAGAGCTTCATCTAAACTATCCACCAATGAATTAAAAAACTCTAAAGCATCATGCTGTTCACGCAGATTAACAGGCTCACCCCAAAGCCTAAGAAATGAATGGAATAAAATACAGTACTTTCTCAGGAAAAAAAGCAATACAACCACAAATAAAAATATAGAAACAGATTTCCCCCCCCCCCAACTACACGAAGAAGTAGAAAAAAGTAAACGTTCTTTATGTATAGAGTGCAGTGAGAGAGAAAGCGAGGCCCATAGTGCAAGTAGAGCTCCAGTGGGGAAGAGTCACCATCAAACTGCTGGTGTGGCTGATGGATACCATGGCTCCAGCACCGGCGGTTGCTTTAGGTAACCTGGTACACATGCATTTTCAATCTAGATGAAGACACTACCTGGTGGATCTCACTCTTATGCAGGTGTTATAATCTTTGTTTCATGTTGCTTAAATTTCAGGTTATAGATACAGCGCCAAGATTTATTTACTCTGAATTAAATTGCTTTTACCAAGTGAAAAGAGAAAGCTTTAACTTTGGAGTTCATCTCTTTTGAGTAATCTGAGGACTGACAAATCAATTTTGAGAAAATAAACTATCAATTGTGTATACCAAAAAAATGAGAACTAACTGCTAAAATCCTAGGCACTGCTGGAAACTATCAATGAAATCTAATTTTGTATTTAGAGTGACATAAAGAAGTATGAATGCATTCTAAGTGAGAGATATGACACATGTATTTTAAATATGCTAGAGGAAATGTCTTCTGATCAATTTTTGTAACACTTTTTCTATGTAGCAAATAATCTCGTTCTAACTATGTATTATATTTAAAAAAAAAATTTTTTTTTAAGTAGGCTCCATGGAGACCAACGTGGGGCTTGAACTCACAACCGAGATCAAGACCCAAGCTGAGATCAAGAGTCAGACGCTTAACCGACTGAGCCATCCAGGTGCCCAATCATATTTGACTTAAATTTGATACAGTGAGTTTAAAATAAAATATGTCCGTATTTGTTAAAACCAACTTGTTTCATTATTGGAAATGACACCAATCCATTCCATTAATTTTCAGATTATGGTCGAGTTCCCATACTTTCAGACATGTAGTCAACCATTAATTACAAAAGGGAAAAGATGAACAGATCTGTTAAGACACAAGTTAATATCACTAATAATCAGACAAACTGATACCATGTATCTCCCAATGCAATGCAATGAGAAGCACGGAACACCACCTACTGTGGTTTTCTTGCCAAAAACATTTAACCTGAATCTAATCATGAGGAAATAACCACACAAATCAAAATGAGAGCCGTTCTGCGAGACAACCAATCTAGGCTCTTAAAAAATTTCAGTGCCATACAAGTCATGACAAGTTAGGGAGATTTTTTTAAAGAAAACTAAAGAGGTAACAACCAAATTCTTTTGATTCCTTTCAGGATACCAGTCTGAGAGTAAAAAAAAAAAGTTACAAAGAATATTTTGGGGGAAATCAGAATATACACTGATGAGTATTAGGCATTATTATTTTTTAAAAATATTTAAAGGTAGATTTTCATTCCTTTTCTTTTTTAAGTAATCTCTACACCCAATGTGGGGGCTCAAATTCACGACCCTGAAATCAAGAGTCGCATGCTCTACTGACTGAGCCAGGCACCCCATTAGGCATTTTAAATCAACATTAAATTTCATCAAGTGTGGTAATGGTATTATATATAAGTAGGAAAGTGTCTTTATTCTTAGCGGATACATACTGAAGCACATGTAGGTATGTGGGGGTCAAGTATCATGTTTACAACTATCAGCTGGTTTAGAAGAATCAAAACCCAAGTACAGCTGACACTTGAACAACACAGGTTTGAACTATGAATCTACTTATACATGGATTTTTCCCCCATACAGTACAGTACTGTAAATGTGTTTTCTCTTCCTTATGATTTTTATAACATTTTCTTTTCTCCAGTTTACTTGATTGTAAGAATGTATTCTTACATGTAATCTATACATATAATACACATAACATACAAAATGTTAATTGACTGTTTATGTTATTGGTAAGGCTTCCAGTCAAGAGTAGTAGGCTGTTCAGTTTTAAGGGCATCAAAAGTTATATGTGGATTTTCAAGTGTGAGGGGAATCAATGCCCCTAGCCCCACATTGTTCAAGGGCCAATGGTATACATATAAGCAAGCCTGGCAAAATGTTAACAACTGTCAAATCTGTTTAGAGTGTAACATAAAAGGTGACCACTATACTAATTCGTCACCTTTTCTGTTGGTTTCAAATTTTTCAAAATAAAAAATTGGGCATGGGGTGGGGAATGTGGTTCACTAACCCACATGTATTAGGAGTATATTGTGTGTCTAAAGCGAAAATCATCCAGAAGTACTAGTCTAGATAAACTGGAAGCTCCACTAGGCACAGGAAGTCATTTAGAAATAAAAAATGCAAATGTATTGTGAGAGAGAAAACTATTTGTAACTGAATGACAAATTTTAAGCTAGAAATACAAAAAGTGTGAGAGTAATTTGGAAGAGGAAGAAGAGAAATGCTGAAAGCCTTATGGCAGAGATGGGACAAACTGGGGTAAGATAGAACTGGAACAGAGAGGAGGGTGAGGGGTGTGCCAGGTGATGGGATAGAAAGAAAGAGTACAAGCAGAGCTGGGAAGGAGGGGGGTGCATGCAAGCCAGTAGTGTGGATTAAAGCAGGGGACCTGGTTAGGGGAATCAGAGGAATTTAAATGGTTGAGTTCACAGGAAAGCCATTATACTTTGAAGTGGTGGTTTCAAAAGAAATCTAAATAGCATCCCTAGGGAAAAGGGAAGCTGCTCCATAGAAGCAGGGAAGGTAGCCCCACAGGGTGGCAGTGTCAGGTGACCCTCTGCTTCCCCTGCTCTCAGCTGACTGGGAGAGACCTTGAGAGATTCTGAGGAGTATTATTTAAAAACCCACTGCTATGAACGATTATAGCCTTTCTCAGAAACGGTAAAAAGAATTAAGTGGTTGTACTGTGGTATTTTAGTACAGTGCATGACACATAATAGGCAATGATTTAAAAAAGTAAAATTTAAAAAAACGATCAAGATATAACTGAGAATTTTAATTTTAAAAAAAGGTATTTACCCCATCTTTCCTAGAAAATTGTACATCAGGATAGCAAAGTTGTCGTTTGCAGGTAGGTTTATTCTTGCTAGTAAATGCAAGAATGATAAAATGAGACTACTACCATTCTGTAACCCTGGTGAAATACTCTTGTCAATGATGTCAATGGTTGTGATCATGGGATACAGACATTATGTACCTCTCCCTATAGATGTAAACTTACCGTCTATAAAGCTTTGCCTATCATTTCAAAAAAAAAGAGAGAGAGAGAGAGAGAAAAACGCCTCAATCTCATCAAGTCTCTAAATCTCACTCCTTATTTATAGGAAATACAGTGGACTGAGGAAAAAAAGAAAATAAAAATACCACAGGGATCCTATCAATAAAATCCAGATGGTGGGAAACTTTACATGGTAAACTACCTACTTTTCCCCCAACAAGCTGCAAGGGTGAAAACGATGAGAATAGAGGAGAGTCATCAACATTTGAGGTGTATGTACTTCATATGGATCCCGATTTCAAAAAAACAGATTGTAAAAAATAACTGTGAGAAAATCTGAACACTGACAAGGATATTAAGGATTTTTAAAAGACATGGTAATAGTATCATGGTTATGTTTAAAAAAAAAAAAAAGCCATCAGAGATACATACTGCAATTATTTATAGATGGAAACGTGTGAGATTTGATTCAAACAATCTGGAAAGTAGATGGGAATGTAGTTTAAACAAGACTGGGCATGAGTCGTCAACTGCTGAGGCCGGGGGATGAATACATAAAAGGCTCACATGGTTCTCCCTACTTCTCTGAATGTGAGAAGTTTTCAAAATAAAAATTATTTTTTAAAGAAGATTTTATTTACTTGACAGAGAGCGAGAGAACATAAGCAGGGGGAACGGAAGAGGGAGAAGTAGACTCCCCGCAGAGCAGGGAGCCCAATGCAGGGCTGGATTCCAGGACCCTGGGATCGTGACCTGAACTAAAGGCAGACGCTTAACTGACTGAGCCACCCAGGTGCCCTCAAAATAAAAAATTATTAACATCTTAAGAGACTGAAGTATGCTGCCTCTCCAAACTATGACACTTTCTACCTGATTTTGAAGACAATAAGAGAAAAACACTAAGAAGTAAAGTTTATTATAGCTAACCCCTGTGGTAGAAACTCTGCCTATAACTTTTGACTCCCCAAAACTTTACTACTAAGAGCCTACTGTTGACTGGAAGTCTTATCTATAACATAAAAAAGCGATTACCACATGTATGTTTTATGTATTATATACTGTATTCGCACAATACAGTAAGCTGGGGAAAAGGAAATGTTATTAAGAAACCACAGGGAAAAGAAAAATACATTTAAAGTACTTTACTGTATTCATCAGGGGGAAAAAAATTCCGTGTATAAGTGGACCCATGTAATTCAAATGTTCTTCAGGGTCAACGGTACTACTGCTTAAATATTAAACATAAAGATACCCTCCAACATGTATTTTACAAGTTTAATGTTAGTGTACAGAGATGTTCATAAAGGTTTAAGCAGTATCCCTATTACTGTCTACAGTTTACCTGAACTGTTTCCAAAATCCTCTGGGCACATAGTATTGCAGTCGAGAAGCAGCTAAATGACCAAAGATGACTTGAAGGTGCCTTAGAACACCAATATTATACTCTTTCCTATCTTCTGTTTTACTTAATGCTGGTTTATCTTCAAATTGTTGAGGATATCCAAATACATCATCTCTGGGATCAACATTGCTCTAGAAAAGAAAAAATATGAATACATTAATCCAACTTTAAAGTATGTTGAGACAAGCACCAGTTAGTGAACAAATGATTAATCATTTGTATTTCTGTTTCTTCTTTTCAAAGCACTTAACTTCCAATTTATAAATTTTAATTTACAATGTAAGTGTTTATCTCCACCATTTCACAGAAGAGTTGTCATAAAGGAATAACCCTGACTGTATATTGGAAAGGTAGATAATAAAGGCAACGTAGCAGAGTAGAGTGTGCTGTTTAACACAGACGGAACTGGACCCCAGTGTAGGCGCTGCCACTGAGAAGCTGGCTAACTCTGAGCAGGTCAGCTACCTCACGCTGCTTCTTTTTTTAAAAGATTGATTGATCGATAGTGTTACTGAGAGAGAGAGAGAGAGAGAGAGAATGCACGCACAAGCAGGGGAAGCAGGCTCCTCGCTGAGCAAGGAGCCCGATGCGGGACTCAATCCCAGGACCTTGGGATCACGACCTGAACTGAAGGCAGATGCTTAACCTTTTTAAGGTTTCAGAATCCATTAAGTATTAAACTACCTCAGAGCCGACTGAGCCACCCAGGTGTCCCTACTTCACGTTTCTAAGCTTCGGTTTCCTCATGGGGATGTGTGGCTATGGGGAGGATTATGAGGTGCTCAGAACTGTGAATGAAATATGCATATTAAGAGTAGTACTCCTCAAAAAATGATGCTGGAAAAACTAGATATCCTTATGCAAAAGAATAAAGTTGTACTCCTCTCTAACACCACATACAAAAATTAACTCAATACAGATCAAAGACCTGAAAGCAAGAGCTAAAATTAAGAAATTCTTAAAAGAAAACATAGGGTAAAAATGTCACAACATTTGATTAGGTGGTAATTTATTGGCTAGGACAGCAAAGGCACAGCTAATGAAAGAAAAATGAGACATACTGGACCTCATGAAAATGAAAACTGGAACCCTTGTGCACTGTTGGGAGAAATGTTAAACGGTACAGCCACTGTGGACCAGCCCCCTTAAAGAATTACATGGTCCAGCAATTCCATTTCTGGATATATGCCCAGAAGTGAAAGAAAGGTCCTGAAGAGAGATTTGTACACCCACGTTCATGAGAGTACTATTTACAATCGCCAAAGGGTGGAAGCAACCCAAGCATCCACTGATGGATAAATAAACAAAACGTGGTCTGTCCACACGGTGGAATATTATTCAGCCTTAAAAAGGAAGAAAATCTGGACACATGCTACAACATGGCCAAACCTTGAGAACATTACGTTGAGTGAAATAAGCCAGTCAGAAAAAGACAAAAATGGTATGATTCCACTTATATGAGGTACCTAGAATAGTCAAATTCATAGAGATGGAAAGAGAATTGTGGTACCAGGGACCTTTGATACAGAAACAGAATATCCAGTCCCTGTCCATGAGAAACTCTCTGTCCAGGGATGGAAACAAGAACAAAGGCCAAAGGCAAAGAACCAAAAAAAACCCCACAAGTGCAGTGGCGTGCTGAGACAACACAGAGCAGAAGGTACCATTGAGAGCAAACGTGGGACATCTTATTTGAAATTGTATCATATTTTGTCTGCCTTGTTTACTTCTTGCCAATGTAATTGGCTCTCTCTCCCTGTGCTTACCCTCAACATCCCAGAGATGCGATGGGCTAAAGAACCAGAATTTCAGTTTCAATTTCCACTCGGAGCAGTGGTTCTTAATCGGGTATAGGTGTAAAGTATCCCCACTATGAAGCTTTTTAAAAAATTAAACAATGCTCAGACCCTAACCCTTGGGATGGTGCGGTTCAGTAGATCTGGGAAAGAACTGGGACAAGTATGTTTCAGAAGCCATGTTAAGTATTAAGCTACCTCAGAGCAAATAGCTGTGGTGACTGAAGAGGGGCAAGGAGGAAAGAACCACTGAAGATATTTACAATTAGAACACATTCTGGCTACTCCCTGCAGTTCTCACCAACAACATGAACAGGAAAAGATAAAATAAAAACAAAGAAATACAGGATGGATATAAACATGACCACAGCTAAGTCTTGTAATATTCTCTTCTTTAAAGAGCTATACCATAGTTATGTCAAATCTGATCCACCACCTACAACCAAACTTTCCCATAGCTTTATTGTGCAGTGGATACTTGGTAGGGAGCCTAAATTTTGTCACAAGACTACGTGATATCTGAAGTAGAGAGAAGTTTGTTGCTTAAGCAAGAAGAGCTATGATCTGGGGCAAATGTAAAAGTAACCTAAAAGTAAACACAGATAATGAAACTGGCATAGTATACAACTTAGCATAAATTAATGGAGATAAATTTAAAAATATCAGTAGAAAAGTGAAAATATAATTTAAATTGTTATATAAATGGAAGATCCTTATCATTATGCAAACTCCAAATTATATTAAACATTTCACACAAAAAATGGAGTATGTGAACTGCTGCTTTAAAAACATATAAACCACCATGAAAATTAACTATAGTATAAAGTCTGGTAGCTAGTGAGCACTAGATTATGTCAAGACATAGCAGTCCATGCTGGGAGACTCTAGCTTTATTTTCAAATATACATCAACAAGTCCAATGAAAGTACAACATTTTGTAAGAGAGAATGACAGTATCTGGTAGCAGAATTTCAAACAGAAAACAGAAATGCTAAAAAAAATTTACCTCATTGTCCTGCTTCTCATCCCCAGACATATCATCATCTACATCACTACCTGTGCCTTCAATTGCAAGAATACCGTTCCTGATGGAGGGAATCATGTAGAGTTGCTGAATCACAGAATTCATGTAACAAGTAGCACCAGCATTTTTCAGCCCCACAAATCCTTTAGGTGGGCGGGGTCCAACAGGTGGCAGATATTCCCACTCTGTAAGTGCTTCACAAGCTGAGACAAGGGAAAAGATTCTTGTAGCACGAACACAACCATTTTGTACACTTTTAGCTCTATTAAGCTGATAAATTAACATTACCAACAATTCCACTACTTTTCCAGCCAGCTGAAGCAGTACACTGAGTGTGTTTCCCCCTCAACAAACTGAAGGGATGCAGCAACTTGCACTATAGGGGTTCTTATCCCACCATTTGAAAACCCGTGTCTTACCTGGTGTTGCTTCTACAGAAATGTCAGAAGCAATCTCCTGAGATGGTATAACGCTAATTTCTATGTGCTCACTTTTTAAATTTTTAAACATTTTATTAGAGAGCGAGCACAAGCGGGGCGGGGGGGGGAGAACGACGGAGGGAGAGGGAGAAGCGGGCTCCCCACTGAGCAGGGAGCCTGATGGGGGGCTCAATCCCAGGACTCTGGGATCATGACCTGAGCTGAAGGCAGGCGCTTAACCCACTAAGCCAACCAGGCTCTATGTGCTCATTTTACTTTTAGTTTTACTGTTTAGTCCTAATTTTTTTCTACTTTTGTATGTTTTTTTTAAAGTGTTTTCAGATTCATTCTGACATATAATGTTAATATAAATACACCAACGTATCATAGAGCTTGTTTGGTTTTAAAGCATCCTAGGACCACCTGGGGTTCATATCCAGGTTCTGTTGTTTACCAATTCTTTCACCTTCAGGTAAGCTTCTGTTTCCTTTGTTGTAATAAATGTATTAAGAGTAATAGTTGCTTTGCCTATAACTGCAATGTTATTTTGAGGGGCTAATGAAATAGTGGATTTGAAAGTTCTGGGAGAATTGTAAATCACCGTATGTCTCCCTCTACTTAGTATAAACCTGTAAACAGCGTATAAAGGACAGGTTAAATATAGTATACTAAATTGAAAAGTATATAAGCCAATAAATGGAATTAGGCAAACATGTATGTGCCGATAGGGAACAATTGCAGATATATTAAGGGGAAAACAAAGTGAAGACACTGTGTATACAATATGCCAATCCATGGTTAAAAACAAAAACAACTAAACCAAAAAGATTTTGTATGTGGATTTTCCATACAGTAATGCTCGAAGGAAAGACACAAACTGATGATAATGGTTACAGCTATCCAATGGGAGCTGGGACTAAAATGGGCAGGAAACGTACTTTTTAGTATGTAGCTTCTTTGGTAGTTCAAACTTTTACCACGTAAATGTACTACTTAAAAAACAAGCAGCCTTCCTGTTTCTGCCATCTTCGAGCCTGTGAAGGGATACCTGGAACACGACTTGTGAAACAGCAAATGTATCTGGAGGGCTGTGTCCAAGGCCACTTTTTGCTGGCTAGTAGTGGGGTCCTCCAAAACCAGAGTGAGAACACAACTCATCTTAAAGTTGAAGGTGATGATCGCCTGAGCTGGAACAATTTTATCTGGGCAAGAGATGTGCTCCCATGTACAAAGCAAAGGACAACACAGTGACTCCCAGTAGCAAACTGAACAAAACTGGGTGAATATGGGGAAAGGTTACCCATGCCCATGGAAGCAGTGGCATAGTTCGTGCCAAATTCCAAAGCAAGCTTCCTGCTAAGGCCACTGGACACAGAATCTGTGTGATATCGTACCCCTCGAGGGGATAAGCTTATTGAAAAGTAAATGAATAGGGGCGCCTGGGTGGCTCAGTCAGGTTAAGCGTCTGCCTTCAGCTCAGATCATGATCCCAGGGTCCTGGGATCGAGCCCCGCATCGGGCTCCCTGCTCAGCAGGAAGCCTGCTTCTTCCTCTCCCTCTCCCTCTGCTTATGTTCCCTTTCTGTCTCTTTCTCTGTCAAATAAATAAATAAAATCTTAAAAAAGAAAAAGTAAATGAATAAATGTGTGGATTTGTTGAAAAACCAACCAAGAACCCTGAACAAACAAAAGACTCTTCTTTAGGTTAAAACAAAACAAAACCCCCACCTTACTACATATAGATTTGGTAAATAAATAGCTAGGTCTAACCTTTTAAGCAGTTTAATCAGAATCTCCTAAAATGTTATTAAAAATGTCCTTATATTCTGAAATACAACATACCAAAAAATAATTTCACATGTTTTTAAATATTTAACAATTACATCCTTAAACTTTGTAGATAAACACTGGTTTTCTCTTAAATTATTTGTCTGATTTCTTATTTCTGCTTTTCCAGTCATTTGATATTGCCCCCATCCTTTTGGAGCTTCAGTTCCAGATCTGTATGATCTGGTCTACAGTCTATCTCAAGGGCTTCATGTGAGCAGTAACTGAGGACATAAAATGCACTAGAATGTTATCTTCTCATATTCTAATCTTTAAAAACCAGATTTTCTTTGAGCTCATATGAAAATAATATTAAAAAAGAGCTTTTGAATAAGAGCCTGAAAAGGTTTTCCAAGGCATGCAACTCGAGTTTTAAATTTAAACTCTGGCATTTCTTTTGACTACTTATTATTCCGTAGTTTGGGTTTTATTCCAGGTTTGACTGAGATGAAATTAATTTGCTAAATACTCAAACCCCTTACAGGAAGACATTTAACAAACACTTGAAAAATTTTCTACATCAAGGCTCTTTGCTTGTAATGGTGTTAAATTACACATCCATTTCCTACAAATGTTAAGGTAGTTGCTGAAAGAAAAACATGAACTGAAGAGGTTTACCAAAAAGAAATTTTTAGGAAAATAGAATTTGAACAAATTAGAGAATTATCTGTCATCACAACACTGTATTTTAGTATACTTACTAGTTATTGCTGTGCCAATATAATACATTTCAGTCAAAGAATCTACTATCTGTTTGAGATTCCTCACACAGCCAACAGCTAATGCTACAAGTAACTCAAAACCAGCGTTAATGGTAGCTGGGGAGCTACAGACTGGAATTGCCTGTTCAGCAGGCAGCTCTCCGTTTCTCATATATTGCAGGTAAACATTGGATGCAGGGAAGATGAAATCATCAATTAATTCCTACAAGAGAAGAAAAAAGGATTACATATTAGCAATTACATATGTATGTTAGTTATATTTCTGTAACATTTATAAGTATGACACACCAAGTTGTGTGTGTGTGTGTTGTATACATTTATCTTTTTTTAAGGAAAGAAATGTCTCTTAGAAGGAAATAATGTTAAATTACTTGTCAGAAGTAAAGATATCATTACATCTGAGAAAATGTACTTGATTTTCTAATAAAAGGATCCCACTTCTAAACACTATTTACTGTAACAAATATACCAAATTTCTCTGATTATCAACAGCAAGTTGACTGTAGCACTTAACATTTTAAATAAGTTTATTCCTTTATTTTTTTAGAAGTTCTTATTTATTTATTTATTTGAGAGCAGAGAGAGAGAGAGCATGCACACGCACAAGCGGGGAGGAGGGGAGAAGGGGCAGAGGAAGGAGAAACAGACTCCCCACTGAGCAGGACCCTGAGATCATGACCTGAGCCTAAGGCAGACACTTAGCTGACTGAGCCACCCAGGTGCCCCATGTTTACTCCTTTAATCATATGTATACCAGAACTAATTTTGAATAAAAATATGTACTAAAATGATACTTTTTGCTTCCTTGAGTTACCACACATGTGAAGAAAGTCACTAAAGAAATAGGATAAACAAGATGCAGTCTCACAAACAGGTCTGTCGTGTTTTAAGTAGACCGATGAAGTGAAAAATTCAGATTTTCTAAATAAAAAAATTCAATAGTGTGTATTTACTATATTAAATACACAGTACTTTTATTTACATACAAAATTTAGAAACTGTATTTAAACAATTACTGTAACCTCTATAAAGATTCTTAAAAAGCAGAAGGCAGAAAAGGTCAAGATAATACACCAAAGACATGATATTATAAACCAACCAGACAGATTTGGTAACAAACATTTAGGAGGTCACAGTATCTAGTTTCGGACAAAACTTACTTTAATGAGATTAGCACCTCCTTTTTCACAACCAATATGATACTTTTTCTCAGGGGTTTGAAAGGCCAGTAACTCTTTTGTTACCCCAAGGTGGCCTTCTAAGATCGTCTCTTCCACACCGGTTTCACCTGTTCTTTTAACATCATCCTGCCAAAGAAAAAATAACAAATGCCTAACTTATAGAAGGGAGGTAGGGAGGGAGAGAGGAGCCACAATTCGAGAACTAGACACACATGAGGTAATTCCCCCAAACCTTTCCATTCTTTTCTAAAACTTTATTTTTTAAAATCATTCAGTGTAGTTAACATATAGTGTAATATTAGTTTCATGTGTACAATACAGTGATTCAACACTTCCACACATCACGCAGTGCTCATCATGACAAGTGCCCTCCTTAATCCCCATCACCACCCCCCCCATCTCTCCCCACCTCCCCTCTGGTAACCATCTGTTTGTTCTCTATAGTTAAAGAGTCTGTTTCTTGCCAAAGCTTTCCCTTCTAAGCAGGATGAAGTTCTCTTCAGAACTTTCTGAGGGCTATAAATGCTACGAATCTCTTCAGAAATAAATTCTCATACAATTCTTAGAGTATCCGGTGTTAACATCAGGAGTTAAGTGCTAGTCTATACACACAGAGTTTTGATGAGAACAATTCAAACATTTTAGAAGATGAAAATTTACAAAAAGGCCCAAGATTATAAAATCGAAGAGGCTGAAATCAGTATTTCAAGTTTCAAGTAAAACAAAGCATTTTACAAAACTAGCTATGCATTCATTCTGTGAATCATGAGTTACCAAGAACCACCATCACAGAGTATATTCTTTGGTCCTTTTTATTACTCTTTGGTGTTTTTCACTTAACCAACAAACTATCAATAAAACACTATTTATCGATACAATAAACACAGTATTAAAGGTAACTTACCCTAATTCTTTTAAGCCAATCAATTTCATTATTGAGAAGAACTTCAGCATTGGGTATGTTAATATTACTATTGTAAGCGTAATTAAGAAGGTGTCTTAAGAGGGTGAAGTAGTCGCCTGAATGCTTAGCTCTCTCTCTGGCTGTGCTCTGAAAACAATGGTAGAATAACGTGAATTCACATGTCCATGCTCAGAAGCCACTTTTTAAAAACCTAGAGTTAACTAGAGTAAAGGACTAAAATAATATGGGAAGTTATGAATATTTAATAAATATAGGCTGTTATAACTTGAATATAAGCTAAAACCATAAATTCCTGAATGCCTGTTTAAAGAATTAATCACAATGAGAAGCATATTTAAAAATGTCTCACCCCCAACACGGTAAAGAGCAGAGTAATGAAGAAAAGTAGAGGCCTGTGTCCCATGCAACATCTGGTGCACATTAAAAAGAACTGCTCCTGTGCCACCTGGCGAACAGTTCTGAAATAAAAATGTTTCACATTTAACATATTATTTGCACAAAGTAAAAAAAAAAAGAAAAGTTTCCAACACTGGTCTCTCTGTGGGGGGGAGGGGTGCGGTGGATTAAGGGTGAATTACAAGTAAGGATACAAGGATACAAGGTAACGCCCCCTGAAGCCAGCAACCCAGGACAGATGAATGGTAGGCTGTATGGCAAGAACTATAACCTCAAATTGTCATAGAAGAGTTTGAGGGAACAAACTGGAACTCCTCTACTGGATACAAGATGGCCTACAGTGAGCTTTACACATCTTTTGGGCCGTCCACAGAATTTTTACTTACTGCGCTCCAGAGCAAACAACTCTGTAGGAATTCTGTTGCAATTACAGTAAGGATAATGCTGCAATGTCCCTTTTATTATACTAGTGGTTCCCAAAGCATGGTCCCCAGATCAGCAGCATTAGCATCATTTGGGAACTTGTTAAAAATGTCAATTATCAGGCCCCATCCTGGACCTGCTGAATCGGAAATACTGGGGCTGCTACCCAGCAACTTGTGTTTTAATAAATCCTTCAGGTGACTTTAATGTGCACTAAAGATCGAAAACCACCGTATTATGATGACCCTCGGAAGTACTTGTCTCTGGTCCCACTACTGAGAACTTTACCTGACAATTATGAATCCTTAAAAAAAATTATATACTATATAGATCTCACTAGAGCAAATGTCCAAGAGGCTCGAGACATCACCTATTTACTACTGTGCCTCAAGAATCTAGAACAGTGACCGATGTATAATAGCACGCTAAGAATCAGTTCAGTTACCACATGCACAAATGCTGTTTGTAAGATAGTGGTCTGTCTCCACTAGAAAGTAAGCTCTTTCAGGACAGGGCTTTGCTGATGCCAGAGTTTCTGACACCTGGAAAACGCCTGACATACAGGGAGATGCTTAACAAGTATCTGCTAAGCATCTGTGTGTCTTACAGACATGGCAAACTACATTTCACAGAAAACTATCATGTTTCTGTCTTTGTGCTAGCCAACAAGAGAGCTTAGAACCAAATTTATAGCTCAGTGTAAAGGACTTGACAGCATACGCTTTGTGTACTAACCTCCCTCCTGGATGTTTCTAGGTTTCTAGAAACCTGTACATGGTCTTACAAACCAGGACTTTAGAAGCCTTGTGGGTTAAATTTGATGGAACCCAAGTAAATTGAAGTCAGGAGTACCTAAGTTTTCTGGGGAGCAAGTCCATAATTTTTATTAGATTTTCAAAGGTATATGTCATTTACACTGTCCTAGTTTTATTTTTGTAAAACATAGATATGCAGCCCAAATAAAGTAGGGATCTACATAGTATTTGTCATTTCCTGATGAAATCTCCCTCATACATATAGACTTCTGTGATGCTTTCAAAGAAACATGTGCCTATCTACAAATCGTGTGGCCTGTATCTTTATGACATACTCAAAATCTCATTTCTCACCACCTCTAATACTACCATACTTCCAGCCACGGTCACCTTTTATTTGGATTAAAAGTCTGTTTTTCCTGACACTCTAGAACTTATTCTCAACAAAGCAACCAGAATAAACTCAAAATGTTAGTAACTCAGAGCACACCATTCCTCTGCTCAAAATCCTACAATGGGATGCCCATCTCATGGTTAAAAAAAAAAAAAAAAAAAAAAATCCATGTTGTTAGAATGATCTATAAAATCCTAACAGGCTGCCTGTTAACTTTCTGACCTCATCTCCTACAGCTGCCCATCCCTCACTCACTGCTCCAGCCGCACTGGTCTCCTTGCTGTTCTTTAACACATCAGACATATTCCTGCCTCGGGACATTTACATCTCTTGTTCCTTCTGCTTAAAACATGCTTCCCCCATTATCTGCATGGATCACTACCTTCCTCTTTCAGAGCTTTGTTTAAAGGTCACCTTCTTAGAAGGCCTCCTCTATCCTATATAAAACTAAACTCTATTGACTCCAAACTACTCCTTGTCACCTTCCCTGCTTTCTCTCCATAGCATTTATCACTAACATAACTATGTATTTTCCCACAAGTCTGCCCCTTCCGACTCCCCATCTCCTTTAGTTTGTAGACTCCAAGAAGGCTGCCATTCTGTTCTGTTTACTGCTATATCCCTAGTAGCTAGGATAGCGCCTGATACATAATAGGTACTTGCTAAATTATTTACCAACAGGACTGCCTACCATATTAAAATCGAACACTACTTAGGTCTTAGCATCAAAGGCCTTCTGTAAACTGACTCCCACTAATCTCCTTTACAGTATTATCCTGTACTCCTCTTTCACACATCAAACCAGACTACTCAGCTTTTCTCTGAAAGCACTACGCCAGGGGTGGCAAACTCAAATGTCTTCATCAATGAGAGGTAACATAAAGGAACTGAATAGGTAGGGTATATGGCAACAGGTGCTAGAAGGGGCTGGAAAAAACACAGCCTCCTAAAGGAATTTAAATCCAATTGTGAGTGATTACAGTAAGTTTAACGTTATGATGTAGAAACAGACCTCAACTAATATAAACAGAGGTCTGGGAGACTTTCCAAAAAACTTACCAGGAAATGTGGCATCGAAATTGAAACTTATACGCAGCAAGGGTCAAATTGTGGAGTGTTATAAATCAAATTTAAAGTTTAGATTTAATTCAAAGGCAATGGGAAGTCATAGAAAGACTTTTTACCAGGAAAACAACATGATCATGCTTGGCAAAGATCACGCTGTCTGCAGTAATACCTTAGTGGTGCAGCACTGGGGTGGGAAGATTAAGGATATTGCAGTTGTCCAGGCAATGGATGCTGGTTGTTTAGACGAGGGTAGAAACAGTATGAGGAGGAGGAAAGTGTATGGAGTCCAACAATACAGAAGTAAAAACAGCATAATGGGGACTGAGGTTGAGGGGGAGCACCGCCAGTGCCCATCTTCCATTTGTATGCACATATAAGTCTTACCCAAACCTGAGCTCACTTGTCACATTCTGCATAGAACCTTCACTTCTGCTCTTTCCAGGTAGAAAGTAACTTACTCCTCTTCTAACTCCTAGAGTACTTTGCCTCTTATGACACCAATTTTTCTCTCAAAGTTCCTTGAGTGCAAGAACTATCTTATTTGACTTTGGACTTTGACTGCTAAGCACATAGTCGGGACTCACACTAATTTGTTCATGGATTATAATTATACAGAGTATAACCTTGTGGAGAAGTTAGAACTCAAGAGGCAGGACTTGTCCTGTAACTTCAGCCTTAGTTCTGCCAGCAGCAGTCTACTTCTGAGTTGCTACAGAATTAAGGGAGAAAGCATACCTGGGAAATGCATTGTACACAGGTATACTGGTTAGTAATATTATGCAAGTATAAACTCTATGCAGGGCCACAATCCTGCATCTGAAATCCTTGGGGCTGGATGTGTTTGGGGATTTAGATTTTAGAAAGGTAATGCCAACAATTCATGTTCAAGTCAGGCTTGCTGTCAAATTCTTGCAAACTGGATATAAGGGCCTTTGAACCTGCAGAGCGGGGTGAGGGCCAGTCAGAGAAGAAAATCAGATATCTAAAGCTCAAAAAGATCTTGATCTTAGAAGTCCCTTTCTGTTGTTGAAGACAAGGGAACAGAGGCATAATGAGATAAAGTATTGTCTACAGAACTTTACTTCATTGTATGAAGTTTCAGGAAAAGGAGGGAAATGGTTCTAATTTCCTATAAGGGGGAATTTTCATAAAGGTCTGTAGAGGGCAGAAAACCTGTAAAACCAAGTTCCTTAATACTTAGGAGCCAAGAAAGTGAAGTAAGTTCCTAATTTAGTTGAAGATTTGAAAATCAATACAGAACAAAACATTTGCTACGTTTGGGCTTGACTTCCCTAAAACTCTTTGGATAATCATCTTTCCTCTCCCCTCTCCCCTGACGTGTTATTAAATAGAACCAGACTCACTCAACCTGTTTATTTTTCTTCAAATACGGGGTTATCTCATGATGATCAAGTCTTTTCAAGGAGGTAACAAGCACAATCTTATGGGGGGGGGATCCTGTCAAAGGACTTTTTGAATTTCAAGGAAATTACCAAGGAACTTCTAAAATAGTAGACATTCCCACTAATTCACTTTACAGCATCCTCTGGAATGAGCAAGTTATATCTATTCCATTAATGTACATTTTTTAAAAAAGCTTTATCACTAGGTTTTATTTCAGCAAACTTTATTTTGACTTATTAATTTCATCAGTGATTTCTGTCATTGCTGAATGGCATTTGAGAGCATAACCAAAGTGAACATTTTCTGTCTTTTCACAAAATATATGTAAGACAGATTTACATGTAACAGTGATACTAATTAGAGCTCCAGTTTAAAGAGTTACTTCATGAAGGTCAGGATTAGAATGACATGAGGATGGAAACCGACTTTTCTACAAACCTGACTTGCACAAAAAGAAGTTTGAAACCAAGTTTATATAGATCATTGATGAAATGATCTTGAATTGAAAACAAGGGCTTTATATAGTTGCTCTTTGTTCTCATTATAAAATGCAAAAGTTCTCACCATAACCCTGATTTGTGAATTTCATACTGAATTAACAATCTCTTGAAACAAACCAACCAAAAAAAAAAAAACCTTGGCATCTACATATCCAAGACAGGAGGCGAATGTCCTGTTTAACTGAAACCTGTAAACCAGATTTTAAACATGTGCTAAACTATAGATCTCTTAGGT
The DNA here is from genome assembly GCF_037043125.1 of Eumetopias jubatus. NCBI lineage: Eukaryota > Metazoa > Chordata > Mammalia > Carnivora > Otariidae > Eumetopias > Eumetopias jubatus. The sequence goes on from NW_028274817.1 coordinate 91,425,918, forward strand.
GAAACTAAGTTCTGAAATTAGAAAAAAAATTAATTTTACTTTGAGATTTAATGTTGCCATTTTGCAGAGACTAAAACCAAAGTTAGGCCTAGGCAAAACGTGGTTAAAGGAAATTTTCCTATTGTCATGCTACAGAGACAACAAACACTTGATTTCTGGGATAAATTCTGCCAGCATAAATTCATTTCTGCATAACAAAAGATCAAGTTTCTTATAATTAAAAAAGATACTTACTTGCTGTGACAGTGCAACAGTAAGTCAATAATGAATGTCTGCCAAGCCTTTTCTTTGCTAAGAGCATCCAAGGCTGTCGGAATCAAGGCAAAACATAACGTCATCACTTCCAATGCTTCACAGCAAACTTGTTCATCTTCCAAGTCTGGCTCATTGCCTGCATTGGTCTGTAAAATTATGGTCAGAGGCAAATTACCTAGAGATGCATTTAAGAAAAATCTTGTACAACTTCAAGTTAGTGCTTAAAACTTACAGATCATTTAAACCATTTGGCCTCAGCCTCTCTACCTGCATCTTGAGACCCGTTTAAGAATAGTATGGAAATGATTAAACCAGACAATGAAGTCTTAAATTCCAGTATTTTGCTACATCCCAAGGAGCGATGAAGGAGCACACTGAGAATACCACCTGTTTCTTTGTCCTTCAGGCTCCTAGGGAGCTCCTAGGGATCTTCTGAAGCCAACAATCATTCCTTTCTTAAGGACCACTCTAGCACTGCAGAGTTCGGAACTTATGACTAGTTCCAAAATATAGCGTACCTACAGTGCCATTTTATTCTAAAGCAGTTTTCTTAGACAATTGTTCAGGAAGGTTTTACGGAAGGTTTTACAACCCAAAACATGCTTGGGTAGGTAGCTAATAAATTCTAATCTGACTTCATAAAAAAGTGATGATTACAATACATGCCTAAAAAAGAACAAGCATTCAAATACTATCTGAATGGGGGCACCTGGGTGGCTCAGTTGGTTAAGTTCAGCTCAGGTCAAGATCTCGGGGTCCTGGGATTGAGCCCTGTGTCAGGTTCTGTGCTTGGTGGAGAGTCTGCTTTGCTCTCTCCCCTCCTGCCGCTCCCCCCCGCCACTCATGCTAATAAATAAATAAAATCTTAAAAAAAAAAAATACTAGTTGAATGTCCAGGACCTGTACCAGATAGACACTACAGGACTCTAAAATGTATCCTAGGAAAAACAGGGTTTTTCAACAGGTTATGTTGGACATAAAAAGGAAGCTCTACTAAGCCCAAAAGTTCCTACAAATTTAATTTTCTTTTCTAAGTATTTAGCAGTGATTATGAGGGGCAAGTACATATAACAGGAAATGAAAGAGTCAAACACAGCCTCATGTCTATACATAATTTGCTTCATCTAAGGGAAGGTCAGAGATGATACCTAATTGGCTGACATTCTTTCTACCTTTGACTGCTTTAAAAGACAAAAATATTTAAATGCCAGGACACCACAGCTGAAAGTTAACTAAACCAAAATTTACATAGGACAGAAAGATGATGAAGAAAAAGAATGGAGAGAATAGGAAAAAGCAAATTCAGTAGGAGATCATAAATGACTCTAGTGAGAAGCAGAAAAACATCATTTCATATATGAAAAAGCAGCTTTATGGCAGGATTCGGAAGTACTTCCCTTCACAAGTAAAATTTTACTGTATTCTCATCTTACCTATAGCTACCATTTAATTTTCAACCATGAAGATGCAAATGATTGGATTTTTAAAGATAGCAGATGTAAGGATTCAGCCTCACACACAATTAAACATTAATTAATTGACTGACTTTTAAAAAGATTTTATTTATTTGACAGAGAGAGACACAGCAAGAGACGCAACACAAGCTGGGGGAGTGGGAGAGGGAGAAGCAGACTCTCCGCGGAGCAGGGAGCCCGATGTGGCGCTCGATCCCAGGACCCTGGGATCACGACCTGAGCCGAAGGCAGACGCTAAATGACTAAGCCACCCAGGCGCCCCAAACATTAATTTAAAAGGAAATTATTTCTGAGATAGTTCTTACCTTCTCATAAATTTTAGTGATTTCTTCATTTGGGCTAAATACTAGCTGTAATGCCCCACATCCTGATGCCCAGATGATTTTCTGAATAGCTCTAATTACACAGATATCAGGCATGTATCTTGAAGCCTGCAAGACAATGAATAATAAAAATGATTTGATAGCATATGAGAATAAAATAATAACTGGAAAAAAACGTTTCTCCTTGTAAAAGAAATAGGAATGGCTGTGAAGCAGTACTATTATCTTTAGGTTCCCAAATTGCTTTTGTCCCTTTTTTTCATTTAACAGCAATACGACAAAGTATGCTCTCCAAGTTATTAACTGGCCCTATATTACTACTTTCAGAAGCATCTTAAAAAAGACTACAAAGATGATCCCACCACCATTCTACTCATTTTTTTACCCATAAAAAATGAAAACCAAGTCCACACAAACACTTGTATAGAATGGTCATAGCAGCTTTATCCACAGCCAGAAAAGGAAAACAATCCACATGTCCATTGCCAAGTGTATGGATGTAGAATATTCATAATGGGATACTACTCAGCAGCAAACAGGAATGGACTAATGGTCTACACAACACAGATAATTCTCAATGTCGTTATTCGGAGTGGGAGAAGCTAGACATAAAAGAACACACACTGTAGAATTCCACCTGTATAAAATTCTAGAAAATGAAAACTATTCTATAGTGACAAAAGATCACTGGTTACCTGGCGTAGAGGGAAGGGACTGCAAAGGGATATACAGAGTGATGGAAATGTTCTATGTCTTGATTATGGTGGTGGTTTCATACATACCTGCATTTGTGAAGACTGAATTATATACTTTTAAAGGACGCTGTTTACTGTACAAAAAGATGATTCAAAATGGAAAGTACTAACGTTAATATTAGATAAAATTCATGTTAAGGGAACTCTAGACTGAGAGAGTGATTAGAGTGAATGGGCCTTAGGAAAATTCAGCCTTAAATCGTGGTAAGAATTACTTAAATAGAGGTCAAACACAGAACCAGACCTTGCAGGATTTCACAGCTTAAAAAGTTTAATACTAACCTCATCAGATATTTGCTGAGCAAGACGAATGGACACATTTCTAAGCATGCATTCTGATGATGGATTAGGAATGCTCTGAAGGGCACTTTGTAGCACCACGGCTTGATCATGAGTAACTTGGTTGACCTGAAAAAAACCACCATTTTGCTTGAAGTAAGTAATTTGTACAGAACCAGACCCAACCACTTGCTCCCCACCCATCACCACTAGCTCAAAATGACCTCTGTTCCATATATATACACTGGAGAACTGCGATGACTTACACAAAAAGCAGTCCATATTGCCAACAATGTGGGTCTCTACTTTTCCTTGTGCAACAAGGTGCTACATGTCCCTCTGCAAATACCCATTCTAGATCAATTCAACTTGTGTCTCTACATGTGGCCACAGTGTAACTTGCAGACATAAGTGATAAACTGAAGTGATGATTCCAACTCTATCTAAAGACTCAATGAATTACTCCACGCCTCTTACATGTGTGCTTCTGGGCAGAACCTGCTCCCATTTCCCCTGCTCATCATTTTCTTCTTTGAAAAGGAGAAACATTAAGGCATTTCAGTCACAGCTATTGACATTTGCTATTATGACAATATATGCGGTATTCCATATCACATATTTAATGTATCACATATCTAATCAACACTCCCAATTCCCTGATTAAGACCTAAGCCACTTATAAAAAATAGAATGTATATTCCCGAAGCTTTTATCTTCTATTGGTAAACTTAGTAAACCATCACTTGTGATGAATATAGAAAACCTCAAATTTTAGTCAGAATTAAGTGTATAGTTTGACCTCTCGTAAGTAGACACTGAATTATGGCATGTCTTGAGAACTTTTGGTGAGATGGATTAAGGATGCCACCAAAGCGAAGACAGAGTCCAGAGTTGGCGGAATAAGCTCAGAACTGGAGGTTAAGCCTATCAAGGTGGGAAGAGAGATTGGTAGCAGGCTAAAGTCAATTACAACTTTCCTATTACCACCTGTATCTTCATGTATCTGCCAGGTACAAGTTAATAAGAGATTCATATGGAGTTTTTATCAGGTTTAAAATAACTGAAAGCCAAACAGGATTTAAAGGAGTAGGGAGCAATTGTCCTCTTAAGAGTACAGCCAGTAAAAAGCATTTTCACTTTTCACACGAATTTAATAGACGAAAAACCTCTGAAATAAGATACCACTGGAAGGGAATTTGAAACATTCTGAATCAACTCTGAAATCAAACTTTAAAAAATTACCATTAATATAAATAAGACATTTTTAAAAAGTGTATTACCGATGTCATGGGATTCACGCCTTCTACACCTGGCTGACAAGCTTCTGCTACAGCTCGAACATGGCCATAGCCAATGGCAGTTAGCAACAGTTTGGCTATTTTAAGAGCATTGAGGTAAGCACCCCTTCGAGTTTCCATATCTGCATTTGGTAGGAAGTTATTTCTGGTTAGCATGCTCAGGACAAGGGGTAGGCCACCACTTTTCAAGAAGTGAAATTGAAAATCAGAGGAATCATCAGCCAGAGGTGCACCAGCAGGCATTAACAAGGCATAGACTACCTGGAAAAAAGAAAAAGACCGTATTAAAAGGGTTTAAAAAGAGAACTTTTATTTTCCCTATCATCATTGCTAAGAAATTCTTGACCATTTAAAAAAATTTCAATTATAAATTTTATCCATGTTCTTCACATTATCATATAAAAAAAGGTCAAGTTCAAAGAACATGAAATAAATTCAAAAGGGAAAAAACCAACCTCTGTTAGGTATAGCACTTGTGAGGCTGAAGGACCAAAGAAAAGCGAGTCAAGAGATGGACTAAGGCTGCTTTCTCCAAGTTTGGCGTGGTCTAAACAAATAGCTCTTAATTTTTCTATTGTTGTGCTATCTGTAAGAAAACAGGAGACACAGTCTAAAACACAACATAATCCATGCATTCATAGTATTTCACTTTTGATACTTTGAAGACTACTTCAATATGGTCTATCAATTGAGTTAGAGGCTCATACGTCATGAAAAATAGCCGGATCTGGATTTAAAAAAAAAAGATATATGCAAATAATGAATCATGGAACACTACATCAAAAACTAATGATGTAATGTATGGTGATTAACATAACATTAAAAAAAAAAAAGAAAAAAGAAATTACAACCAACCAGTACTTCCTAATCAGTCAACCCAAACATGAAGGAGACAGTATTCACCTAGTCAGAGACCTCAAATCAACGTGCCTCCACAGCCACTAGAAACCTAAAAAATACAGTACACTTCAAAAAGAAGTCTTTTTTTTTTTTAAAGGCCACTGGGTTCAAGTATTTCAAATGAGGTTTTTTTTTTTTTTTAAAGATTTTATTTATTTTTTGACAGAGAGAGAGACAGCGAGAGAGGGAACACAAGCAGGGGGAGTGGGAGAGGGAGGAGCAGGGAGCCTGATGTGGGGCTCGATCCCAGAACCCTGGGATCATGACCTGAGCCGAAGACAGACACTTAACAACTGAGCCACCCAGGCGCCCCCAAAAAGAAGTTATTCTTATTGAAAATAACAGAAGAGAAAAAATTAGAAGCTCTTCCTTCCAACTTCTCTATTGTTCACCTTCATGACACTATGCATTAACTGTTTTATTTTAATGAAAAGAGCTTAGTGGTACCTTAGAAACGGAATTTTAAAAGGAAAGATGGCGAAGAAAAAAAAAAGGAATATAGGCAGACCGTCATGAAAGACCTGCATTAGCACCTGTTTTCATTAGCCACAAGAAATCCAAAGAGGATGATCACTTTTATGAAAAGAGGCAAAAACAGAATCCAGTGTTTGTTTTGCAGAAAGCTGTTTAAGAGTGTGCACCCTAAGCAGCGTTAAGTAGCCCCGCAAAGCTCCTTCCCTGGGAATAACACTCAGCAACAGGCCACCAGAGTTTCAGACTGCCTCTGTGAGCATCTGTGTTTTTCTTATTTTTTTTTTTTTTTAAGATTTTATTTATTTTTTTGAGAGAGAGAGAATGAGAGACAGAGAGCACGAGAGGGAAGAGGGTCGGAGGGAGAGCTGACTCCCTGCTGAGCAGGGAGCCCGATGTGGGACTCGATCCTGGGACTCCAGGATCATGACCTGAGCCGAAGGCAGTCGCTTAACCAACTGAGCCACCCAGGCGCCCCTGTGTTTTTCTTATTTTGTGCAGCCATTACAACAAGATTTGTCCTAAGGTATCAGAAAAGCCTAAGAGGTTACTTTTTGGGTGTGGGAACACTCAAAAAATTTTCCATATAAACTAATGGTAACTGCTTCTTTGCTTTACACCATTTTGGCTTACAAAAGGTTTCATAGCAACACTCTACTTTTGAGTAGGAGAAACCTATAGTGATTAATATTTACCTCAAAGTAAGCACAGGGTTTCCCCCTCCCATGGTATTAGAACACTAGTTTGCTTGTTTGTTACTTTCTTTTTTAAAGATTTCATTTATTGGGGGGTGGGGGGGGTGGCCAGAGAATCTCAAGCAGACTCTGCTGAGTGTGGAGCCCCATGTGGAACTCGGTATCATGACTGAGCCAAAATCAAGAGCTGGACGCCTAACCGACTGAGCCACCCAGGCACCCCCACCTTTCTTTTAAATCACAGTGAAGAGTTTAAAAACAACAAACCCCATGATACAACTTAGCATTAGTTACTAAACATTCAAACTTAAGAATAATCAATCAACTTTAGGTAGTACTATTATCAAATTATTTCCAAGGTAAATGCACTGATTAAAATACCACTTGATAAATAAGATTGCTTTAAAAAAATTAAAAGCTTTTATTAAGAATAAAGATAACTGAAAATTACTATAATTTCCGTACGGCAAGCTAATTTTATCTTATCAAAAAATCTTCAGTTTGTGGGATGCCTGGCTGACTCAGTTGGTGGAGCATGTGACTCTTCATTTTGGGGTTGTGAGTTCGAGCCCCAACATTGGGTATAAAGATTAAAAACAAAATAAAAAAATCTTAAAAACAAAATCTTCAGTTTGTATTAAAATTGGTTTTCCCTATTCTGAAGGGACAGTGACAGATAATGTAACTAAAATATTGAGTTCTTATAATCAAATATTTGTGAACAGCTTCTCAGGTCATTAAATATTCATCCCCTGTATTATTTTTAATTGGTGATTAAAATGACATTATGTCATTTTACCAGTTTAATCTCTATCATTGGGCATTTAGGGTTTTTTCCCAGTATTTTTTTATACTGAAGATCCTAACAGCTAATCTTTGCAATTATTTATTTCATCAGGAAAAAATCCTGCAAGCAGAAAGAACCACCAAGGTCCAAGACTTCTAACATACAACACCAAATTATTCTCTAAAAACCAACCAATTCATAGGCTGTATTTGAGAATGTCTTATTGGTTTAAAAATATTCTAAGTAGGGGCACCTGGGTGGCTTAGTCGATTGGGCGTCTGCTTTAGGCTGTCATGACCGCAGGGTCCTGGGACTGAACTGTGCATTGGGCTCCCCACTCGGCGGAGAGTCTGCTTCTCCCTCTCCCTCTGCTCCGCCCCCACTCCTGCGCTCTCTCAAATAAATAAAATCTTTAAAAAAGTGGAAGCGCTGAAGAGGAAAAGCAACTCAGTCTGCTTGGTAAAGCAGTATACGTTTTAATCACGCAGTATCAAGAAGAATCTGTTTTCCTGGTGCACACAGAGAGCACAGTCTAAATTACAAGAGATTAAATTACCTACAGAGAAGATTGGAGATGTTCCAAGTTTAACAGCAACTCATAATAGAGGCACCTGACTTCAGGCAGGTTCAGAAAGAACTAAGAGAGGGTAAAGTCAATGACTAGAAAAAAAAAAAAAAAGCTACTCATTCCATCTTGGTTTTCTCCCAGTTTAAAATATATGCAAGCATGCACAAACATTAAATGATTACCCAAAAGTAACACAGCCAGAAACAGAATTCCTTAGAGTCCCTGCTTCCTTTCTTAGAGGGAAGGAGGGAGAGAGATAATGAATGTGTATGTGTGTGTGCATGCATGAGGCAACCACAGTGACAGGGAGGAGGTTAACATTTGTTGAATATTCATTAAATACCAGTCATTAGGCTGGGGTTTTCCATAGACGTATGAATGAATTACCCTTGTAATCCCTGCAATTCCATGAAATAGTTATTAGCCCAGTTTTATAGATAAGGAAGTTCTGAAAAATTAAGAAAACATGTCTAAGGCATGGAATAACAACTAGAATCAGAACCTGAGTTCACTCAAGTCCATTTGAGTCCAAAGCCTGTGATGTGTCTACTGTAATATGATCACTACTGGCTTTTTCAATGTTGGCTATTTCAAATTTAGGTACTATACTTTCATCACATAAAATATGAAAAAAGCACTTTTAGGTTTCCTGCCTGAACTTCTGGCAAAAGCTCACTCCCACCATGTAGTGGCATTATACTCAAATCACAAGATCAGTGATTCTGAAGTGGGTTTGTGTTTTAAATTATGTTGTGAAGGTAGACTCTGCATAAAGCAAAAACAACTGTTACTCAAACACCAGTAAATAAAACAATACAAATTCTAAACAGTACAACAGGTAAAGGATAAGGATTAAATTAAATGGTTGAGAGAAATACCTGAACTGATTCTGTCCCACATTAAACAGAAAACAAGATGGGAAATGCCAATATGGTGTTTGCTTTAGAAAAAGGAGATAATGGAAACACAGTCTTAAAAATTATCTGGGCCAATTATTGAACTGTTATTTATCAGCAACGCACCCACAAACCCCACTACAATGAGAATAACTTATTATAAAATATTATAAACTCAAAGGGACATACAAATAGGAGATGAAGAAACACTAGAAAGATGTAAGCCAATTACCGAAGGTATAGAGGGGATGGAAGACAGCTGGCTTAGATGAACCAAGAAGCACCTGTGGGGTTAGTTAAGAGGGTGGAGGGGGTGGGTGAGAGGCTACTTATTAAGTTAATGCCCCACTGAATCCTAGAAAAGCTAAGGATATGAAAACAATAGGTACTTGGGAAAGTAGAGATGAATCAAAGACCTAACAAGAGTGGCTGAAGTCTGCATAAGAAGCAAGTCACCCCCCCCACCCCGCACCAACAATAAATCAATGAAGTTGGGAAGATTTCCCACTAATTTATAGATACAAATATCAAACTGAGAAAGACGAAGAAGCTGTAGTAGTACCAGTATGAACCCATGTTTGTTTTTTCTAACAGAGACAGATACAGAAATTGATATAGATGTGTATTACTTCCTCAGTTTAATGAAAAGGCCTGGAAACAAGACACCCCAGTACTAGTAAGTTTCTGGTTTCTAAATAACCTCTCACTGAAAGGAGTAATGGCTGATTCTAGGGCTAGGATAAAAGTACTAGATGAGCTTTAAACATCTTGTGCCATATAACACATCACAAATAGGGTTGCCAACCAGTAAATGTAGAATGATCAAGTTAAATAAAATCACCATTTTGCAACCATTACAGAAAAAATGGATTCAAGCAATAATCACAACGAATGGTAAAATCAGTAAGTAAAAGTTTGATGAGGAAAGAGTTACAGGGTCTCAAAACGTCTCTCCAAAAAAGGAAAAGTAACTTTGCAGAGGAGAAATCTGGCAGACATCAATTATGTGATCCGGGATAGTATCACCAATGAAGGACAAACTGACATGTGCCTCCTGGTATAATGCTCTGAGAAAGAGCATCACATAAGTGGTATTCTGGAAAAAAAAAAAAAAGTACAACCTGTATATAACATCAGGAAACAGACAAAAGCTAAGGAGACACATTTAACACCACAACTGATCTGTGCACTTTTCAAAACCATCAGAGTCATAAAAGTCAAAGACTGAGGAACCGTTCCAGATTAAAGATACCACATGAATCATGCAATGTAAAGAAGGTGAATTGGACTCTCAACAAGAAAACAGTTTTAAGGTTCATTATGGAGATAATTAGTAAATGTAAGTTCTATAAATTAATTTATCAGTGCTGTACTTTTTCTTTTGAAAGATTTTATTTGACAGAGACACAGCAAGAGAGGAACACAAGCAGGGGGAGTGGGACATGGAGAAGCAGACTTCCCGCTGAGCAGGGAGCCTGATGTGGGGCTTGATCCCAGGACCCTGGGCTCATAACCTGAGCCGAAGGCAGACGCTTAAGGACTGAGCCACCCAGGCGCCCCAATGCTATATTTTCTAATTTTGATTAATACCGTGGTAATTTGAAGAGAATGTCCTTGTTCTTAGAAAGCAATAGGTATTTAGGGATAAAAAGACAGGGTATCTACAACTTGTTCTCCAAAGGTTAGGAAAAAAAAATCTTACCACAGAATCATGTAACAAATATAGCAAAACGTTAAGTAAGAACTATTGAATCTGGGGAAGGGTAAATGAGATCGTACTGTTCTTTGTTAAGTTTGAAATTATTTAATAAGAAAGTAAGTTTTTATTTTTTAAAAAAAGATTTTACTTACTTATTTTGAAGGGGGGAGGAAAGCACAAGCAGGGGGAGCAACAGGCAGAGGGAGCAGCAGATTCTCCATTGAGCAGGGAGCCCAATGCGGGCTTTGATCTGATCCCAGGACCCCAGGATCACGACCTGAGCTGGAGGAGATGCCTAACCGACTGAGCCACCCAGGCGTCCCGAAAATAAGCATGTATGTATGTATGTATGTATTTTAAGATTTTATTTATTTATTTGACAGAAAGAGACACAGCAAGAGAGGGAACACAGCACAGGGAGTGGGAGAGGGAGAAGCAGGCTTCCCGCCAAGCAGGGAGCCTGATGTGGGGCTCGATCCCAGGACACTGGGATCATGACCTGAGCCGAAGGCAGACGCTTAACAATTGAGCCACCCAGGCGCCCCCAAAATACGTTTATAATAGGAAAAAAGGTACTCTCCAAAAACAAGAGACAAGCAGGAAACAAAAGAAAAGAAAGCACCTATCAGTATTAGACTTCAGGGAAGTAAGTACAGTCTACTAAGTTGTCACACATGTTTCTAAAACCCCAATTAGCTCATATTCAAAAGGCAAATAAAAGGGTGTAAGTATAATGTGGAAGGTGCCAGTATAACAGAAGAAGTGCAACTTTCAAAAACAACAAAAACCAAAACCAACCAACCAAAAATCCTGTGGCCTGGCAGCTGTACAGGAAGAAGCCCTTTTAACTTCTTAGGAAAAATGAAAAGTGAGCACCTGCACGCAGACAGAGCTTATCCTGAGAGGTGCACTCCCAGCCTTTCAGGACTCTGGGTGTTTGTTCTGGGCCCACTTTAATTGCAGCCCATCTGTCTCGGAGCTCCATGTCCCCGTGTTATCTCAGCATTACCAAGTCAGCACTTTCTATTGGTCTCATGTCTTTTTATTATCTGCTAAGGCAGCCTTCAACCACGTTCAACTACCTGGTGGGCTGTTCAAGTTCTCTCTGAAGATCCAAATTATTTATTTTTTTAAAGATTTATTTATTTGAGAGAGAATGAGAGATAGAGAGCACGAGAGAGAAGAGGGTCAGAGGGAGAAGCAGACTCCCTGCTGAGCAGAGAGCCCGATGTGGGACTCGATCCCGGGACTCCAGGATCATGACCTGAGCCGAAGGCAGTCGCTTAACCAACTGAGCCACCCAGGCGCCCGATCCAAATTATTTTTATTAGTGCTGTTTAAACTGTATGTGAAAGGGCTCCTAGTCTAGGGTATTATAGCCCAAGCAGGGTAAGGAGGACATCCTTGTGGCGGGGGGGGGGGGGGGGAGAAAAAATTTCAAGAAAGGCCCAAGACACAGAACCTGAGAATAGGGACCCCCTGCCATGGAAAAGGTGAAGAAAGAAGTCCCACAACAGTAGCTGTATAGAAGGCAAAGAGCAACAGATGAGAGGCGGAAAGGCTCCAGAAAACAGTGAAACCTGACAGATCATATAATGCAAATAACAATGGGAAATTATTTTGAGAAGTTATTGGAAGATCTATGGGATGAATTAGTGATAGGTGTACAGAAAATGAAGAAAACGAAAAGGTGGTATTAAATCCAGTAAAAAAAGTTGTCAGTAATCCAGGCAAACTACTTTTCAGACTCTTGAAATGTAAATTTACATTTTAGCATCAATTTTAGATTACGAATTTAAGCAAAAATGGGGAGAATGTGAGAATAAGACTTAAGTTTTCATCTCTACGATAGAAACTCAGTAGGTATCTAAAACTGACAAAGACACAGTTGTATGAGTTTATTATTTACAGATATGTTATACATATACAAGAAAAAAGCTGCACGTTAGTGTTTGTTTCTAAGGAATAAAAAAAGAAACAGTGCGACAGATGACACATGGCCCATAATACGGTGCAGAGGTCAGATAAATATTTAAGGTTTTGCAGACCATAGGGTGGTCAGCCACAACCACTGAGCTCTCCTGTTTTAAAAACAAAAGTAGCCACAGTTAGTAAATGTAAATGAATGAGCATGGCCACACGGTAATAAGTTTGTTTAGGACATGAAAATATAAGTTTCATGTAATTTTCATGAACCACAAAATATTATTCTCTTGATATCCCTCTTCCCCCAATTTAAGAATGTAAAAACCATCCTTGGCTCCTGGACTGTACAAAATCAGGCAGTGGGCTGAATGTGGCCTGTGCTCTGTAGTTTGCCAACTCCTGATGTGGTCTATATAACAAAGGATATTCCATCTAGATAGATAATTTGTTAATATACCCTGTTATTGTCCAGCGTATATTTTATGAGCATTATACACATAAAAAAATTCTTACCTGGTGGCATAAGTTTCATAAGTACTCTTGCTCCATCTCTAAGAGGAGGCATATTTAGGCTGCTACCTAAGTCTGCAACTTGCCAAAGGAAAGAGATGTATCTGGGATGCAGTGACATTATCTAGAATACAAAATATACAAACCACTTACCTATAAATTACACGCCCCCCCAAAAAAAACAGCCAAATAAGTAATTTCCACACTTTTGTGTCATTTCTACTCTAAAATGGCCTGTCTTAACCATCATTCCACCTGTAGAAATCCTTCATGATGTAGACTGAATATATTATCCAAGCTATCTCCAATAATTTCTGTGTGACAGCTCTTTTATTATTTTGTTAAATTATTTCTCTCATACGTACAAGTTAGACTCCATATATGCCAAAAGCTGTCATGCCTGCAAATAGTTAAATTCCTAATCCAATGTTGTAAGGAGCCAATTCTTCTGACACTGGAGTGGCTGGTTATTATCGCAGCCATTAAAATTCCTTTGGGGAGGGGTGGAAGGAGAGGGTAAAGGAAGGAGGAATAACTGTTTCTTTAGATACTAGATATGTTAAGGAAAACTTGAGAAAGATTGCAGACATTTTCCTACAGAAACAGTTGTGAAGAAAGGATTCATTTCTGTGGTACGAATATAAGATACAGTGATATTTTTCTAAGTTTATATATTTTAAGAGTTTTAATTCAGCTGTATAATAGATTAATTTTATGAAACCTAAAAATACTGTATCTAAAGGGAAATGTTTTAAATTTCAACCAAGTTACAAATCACCTTTCAGATCTAATCTGAAGTTGATGGTTAAGTATACAGTTAATTGATATTTTGCCACATTAAATTGTACACTTCTCAAGAAAAAAGAACTAGTCTATATACAGCTGGCCCTTCAACAACACGGGTTTGAACTGCACAGGTTCACTTACACACATATTTTTTCCCACAAGCACAAGACAGTACTATAAATGTATTTTTCCTTCCTTATGATTTTAACATTTTCTTTTCTGTAGCTTTATTATAAAAATAAATACAGTATATTATACATACAATATATAATACAGTAAAAATACATAAGTATACACACAACATACAAAATATGTGTTCATCAACTGGTTATGTTATTAGTAAGGCATTTGGTTAACACTAGGCTATGAGTAGTTAAGTTTTGGGGAGTTAAAAGATATACATGGAAAAAAAATAAAAAAAAATAAAAGATATACATGAATTTTCTACCTCACCCCCGGGGTGGGGTGGGGGGAGGATAAGGGAGGGGCAGGTGGTCAATATGAGGTCAAACTGTATTTCTTTATTCTCAAACTGTATTTCTATAATGCCCTGCATATAGTAGCTCAAAACCATCTACTCACCACCCCAGGTAAACAGCTTTCCACTTCTGGATTGGGACCATCACTGTAATGATTACCATGGTTTCCAGGAGACCCAGTTGAGGAATCAGAAGAACTATCAGGGCTTGAAGGCATATTGGAACTTATTTGTGTAAGTTTGGCTGTAATTAGCTGAAAATAACATACAAAGTTAGTATCGAAGTCAAGGAAAAATATGCAAAACAGAAGTTAGTAACATACCAACAAACAAAAAAACTATAGGCAATACTTCTAGAAATACAATTAGTAGGTGCTGCCTAACAACCAAAGAGTTTTATTTTTACAAAACTTCTACTATATTTTAAGTACCATAATGCCAGTCTTATTGTTATAATCCATATACCTAATAAAGAGCCTCACACATAACAGATGCTCAATTAATATTTACTAAATAAATTGTTAACTAGTCAAATGAAAAATAGGTTTGACTTTCTTCCTTTTTTTTTTAAAGAACATTTTATTTATTTGACAGAGACAGAGAGAGAGCACAAGCAGGGAGAGGGAGAAGCAGACTTCCCGTTAAGCAGGGAGCTGATGTGGGGCTCGATCCCAGGACCCTGAGATCATGACCTGAGCCGAAGGCAGATGCTTAACCAGCTAAGCCAGCCAGGTGCCCCAGGTTTGACCTTCTTGTAAAGTTTGGTAATTACAGATACTTACTGATTTATCTTTTAAGTTTAATTGTCCAATCAACTTTCTGTCGTCTGCAGGATCTATCAGTTCACCGCCCACAAAGAGCTCGATTTTTGTATGAGCTACATTGGCTTTAATACGATTGAGAATATATCGTCTTACTGAACCGATCGTATCATTTGTATGAGACCATACGTCCAAGTCATCAACTTGTCTGCCCTGGTTTGGAAATCGAACTATAAAAGAGAGGTGTTTACCACGGAAAGCTCTGAGGAAGGGGAGGGGGGGAGAAAAAAAATCCTAGTTAGAATTTCGTATCTTCTTGTAAAGAAAATAAACATAGGAATTTAATATTGAATATTTTCTTATTAAACAAGAGAAAGTGAGTTAAGGATACTTATTATTTTTAGGATCTTGAAAATAAAAACTTATTGTCTTTTAATTTCAAATATTTTAAGTGATCTTGAAAATACAACAATCATTTCCCACTGTTATTCTTGTACCTATGCTTGCAGAAAATGAGATGACTAGTTATAAGAAATTAATCAGAGACCTGAGTTAACACTTATTTTAATGCCATAAAAGTGCAACTCACTAAGACTATTTTTAAAAGTGAAAGATAAACTTTAGCTTGAGAATATTAACAAAAATGCAAAGATGTGAATTTTTTCTGAAAAATTGTTAATATCAAACTTCACACCCCAAATAATATTTGTTAATATCTTTTTTAAAATTTTATTTATTTGAGAGGAGAGAGAGCGCAAGTGAGCGAGAGAGCAAGAGTGGGGGATGGGGAGAGAGCCAAAGGGAGAAGCAGACTCCCTGCTGAGCAGGGAGCCCAAAACGGGGCTCGACCTCAGGACCCTGAGATCATGACCTGAGCCAAAGGCAGATGCTTAACTCACTGAGCCACCCAGGCGCCCCTGATAACATCTTCTCATAGGTAATAAGATACAACAACTAAAAATTATATTCAAGAAGCAACTTTATATAATTTCATGGTTAGCAATGAGAACTCTTCTAAAATAAATACTGATAGCATTCATTCTATAAACATCTCTAAATTATAAATACTATTTGAATTACTCAATGGTGAGACGAACTTAACAGAAATGTTAGTAGGCCTTTTGGAAGTATTTCTTGCTATATCAGCTACCTGTCAAAAGCAACTTTTAAGAGTTTTCCAATTATTCTCCAATCTTACTATGCAATTAACTGTATAAATGAATGGCATCAAAATAAACTTATTATCATCCTTGGCAACTTAACAGGTACTAAAATCATGGCCAAAAAAAAAAAAGGAATACAAAGAGAAAACTAGACTTAATGCCCTACCAAAACAACAACAAACAAAAACTAGATCCTGGGAAAAAAAGGTCTAGGAAAACACCAATTAATTAATTAGCAGATCAGTTATTCACAAACCTTGACATAGGTAGAATTGTTCTTTCCTCGTGATAATCACTGTCACATTCATTTATGTACTCTCTTAACACAGTTAATACTCGAACCATTCGAACAGCTTCCTGCCTTGCACAATTAATACTGTCTTTGTCACCATCCAAAACACACAACGTGTCATAAGAGGCTTTCAAACGATCAAAGCAAGACTGAATGAAGTCTTCATGGATTACCACCTACAAATAATGGGCCAAATAAAGACAGTCCAAGATGCTTTAAAATGTAAAAAAAAAAAAAAAACAAATACACTTAAAAACATTAATTCAATTAAAGATGGCAACAACTAATTAAAGATAGCTCTCAATTATTTAACCAAAATCTACACTGACAATAAAACATACTATGTTTTGTCAAAGGAAGCTAGAGTTATGTACCTTAAGAAGTATGAACTCGATATTAAAAAAATGAACTTCGGAGTATGTGGTAGAATCAAAAGAAATTCAGTTAAAATCTCATGCCATAATTATATTCAAAATAATCACTTCATGTAATTATCAAGACAAGATTCATTTAGATAACATTTTATATAATGGAAAGAGAGACCAAATATATTAGATAAATACTATTTTTAAAGCAGGATCCACACTCAACAGGGAGCAATGTAGGGCTTGAACTCATGACCCTGAGGTCAAGACCTGACCTGAGATCAAAAGTCGGACACTCAACTGACTGAGCCACCCAGACATCCCTTTTAGGTGTATTTTTAATGGGAGTTGAAACAAAACAATTTAGTTAATTCAGAACCGAAGAAAAAATTCTTATCAGCGAAGAGTTCTTTAATCAGAATTCTAATTTATCGAAGTTTTAGTGGATGTCAATCCTTACCTGATTGACCTGCAGCCTCGGACCAAGGTTTGTATATATCTCTTTAAGGAGATCTATAGCTCTGCTGGCAATATCGTCATTACTTTGAATCACGACCTAGGTTCAAAAGATTCAAGTATAAACAACTTTCATGAGTATTTTAGCTGGACATTTCAATTCAAACCATATCCTCTGTTATTTTCAACACATTACTCAATAATAATTCGAGGGTATATTTACTTGATATTCAAGTAAATCAAGTAAAATTAAGTGGAAAAAAACAGACCGAAAAACAGTAATAAAATGCAAAACTCAACTGTTTGAATAAAGCAATCTAAGAATGGAAGGCACATATTACTAAGAACAAAATATGCTTTGACCAGTATTAACCCCACAAATTAACACCTTGGTAACCAAGTTGTAAGACACTGAAGGAGGAATTCAAGTTACTTAAAAAGAAACAAAATATAAATGAAATACTGTTTAGCACAAAGAGCTACACTATGTTCCCCTCCATTTCTATAGATCTTCATCACTCATCTAATTATACTGGTGGTCTTCAAACTATGTGCAGAACTCTAGGGGGTTGAAGAAGTGTTTTAAGGCTGACCCCTATGTAGGCTTGGGAAGGGGGAAGGCTGGGAAGTACAGGGAGAATGAGCAGAAAAAACAAAAACCCAAAGAAAAAAAAACAAAACAATAGGATCTCTCTTCTCCAACTAGTTTTACATTTTGGAGTACTGTATAAATTTTTATTTTTAAAAAGGGTTCTGGCTGTTTGAATAATCGAATGACACAGTAAACAGTCCATGGTTTGCAGAAAAATATATCCAAAAAACAATATAAACTGCTGTGAACAGGTCAGATTTTTAAAGGTAGAATTAATACATTAATACTGTATTGCCACAACATGGAAAGACCTTGAGGGCATTATGCTAAGTAAAACAAATTTAGGGAAAGACAAATACTGTATGATTTCATTTGTATGTAGTATCTAAAAACAAAAAACTGATCTCAAAGAACATATATATATATATAAATACTAAAAAGGTGGAAAAATTTAACAGATGGTAATATTTTACTCCCTCAGGTGTTTAAAAACATGCTAAGTTAAAACACTGCCATTAAAGTATACATTTGCAGTCCATTCTAAATAGTCTTTTCCTCTGTCCTGTTTTAGGAAGAACAGTAACTTCCATGGGGAGGCATGAAAAATCTGTATGGTCAGTGTATTTCTAAACACATCTGGAAGGACAGATTCTAAGCCAAGACGAAAGGATCATCAGTGACGGGAGCGGGGGAAGGGAGAGAAGAAAAAAAACCTAATGACAAATGACCCAATAAGATAAAGATGAACTATCACTACCTTCTGGGACAAGCATCAGAGCAGCATACACATATAATTTATATGCAAAATTGTAGCCCTTTGCTATTTGAAAAATTTCATCAGAAAGAACGTCTATAAGTTCCTACTTTTCACTTACCCTCCAAAGGTAGTCTAATCCTATTAACTCCAAATCATCCATCATATATGCTCTCCTTTTTGCTACTAGTTTTCCTTCTCGACAATTCACAGCTTTGAAGAATCGCTCAAAACATTTCATTCCATTCTCAGTTAACAGGGAAGGATCAAGCTGAAGCACATTACTTTCAAAGAAGTCTTTATTAATATCAGGATCCAAGTCTGGTTCATCCCCCATCAACTTGGAATACCACTTAAAGCAGGCTTCACGATCACAAAGGTAAACTGCATTCTCTGCTAAGCATTTCCATATCTGTTTTGCCTGAGGAGCACATAGCCACAGTTGGCCATCCTTCAATAAAAATCTTGGAAAACATAAAAAATGAGCAATTAGATCTACATAATTTTTATCATGAAAGGCAACCAGTATATGTCATAATAATCCATCTATCACAATTATATTTTAACTACAGTTAGAAAGATGTCAGTTCTTATTTTTTACCAAACTTAATTTTATCTTGTAGTAAAAAAAAAAAAATTCTAGGTATTCATTCATTTAACAAGCACATATTGGATGCCTACAATGTGCCAGGAACTCGGCTAGGTGACTGGGCCTAAACTGAATAAAAGATTTGTTTCCTGAACTTAAACAGTTTGGTCTTTGAAACCAGCCATTGCAAAGCTATGTTTAATGGGTTGAGTTTTACCATTCTGCTTCTATGGCATCATTGGAAAATGAGGTAGTCTCCAAGTGACTTTTACAGATAACCATTTCAAAATTCCTTAAATTTTAATGCTTTCTGATGGTCAAATACGCATAACTCAGTACCTGGCTGCATTAAACAGAATAACCTATGTATTATTTAAACTTTTTCTGTCAATATTTAGCAGGATGCTTATCAATTATTCGGTGATGCTCTTTTTAGTTTTGTGAATGTTGGTTATTAAGACAAAGGTGAATTTCATTACAGCTACCGTCTCTTCTGTTAACTCTGTATTTCTTTTAAAATTCCTCCACCTACCCTGTCTGCCTGATCTGTCTGTGAATGACAGAAAAAGAGAACACCTCACTTTATTCTGAATTAGCACAGAATTTCTAGCTAACATAATGATGGCTCCACGCCCAGTTATGGAGTAAGGTGCAGGTATTTCATGTCAATGCGTTCCCTCATTACTTCAAGCATTTTGGGATCTCAATCCCAGGGTTTTTGTTATTTTATTTTGTTATTTATTTTTTTAAAGACACTTTTTAAAGATTTTATTTATTTGACAGAGACAGCGAGAGAGGGAACACAAGCAGAGGGAGTAGGAGAGGGAGAAGCAGGCTCCCCGCTGAGCAGGGAGCCCGATATGGGGCTCCATCCCAGGACCCTGGGATCATGACCTGAGCCAAAGGTTAACGACTGAGCCACACAGGCGCCCCGGTTTTTGTTATTTTAATAGAATTGCAGAGCTTCAGGAGGGTTTCTAGCACCTAGTCCTACCTAACCCTGCTACCTCTAATTTACAGATACAATATGAAATGTCCTCTGTGGTAACATACATTTGTTTTTCAAAGTTTGTTTTTGTTTTTAAATATAACAGCAAAAAATTCTTCAAGCAAAAGTTCCATTTGGAAGTCCAATGTATAAATTATAAGTGGGGCTGCCCTGATGTTGGGAGGAGGAAAGAAAGGAGCAATGGGAAATCAAATCTCTAATGCCTGTTCAGAAATCTTGGCGAAAGCTCCTTAGAAGCCTTAAGGCTCTAAGACAGACTTGCAAAAATCACTGTGTAATATAAAGAGCATAGACCTTAAAAGTCAGATAGATCTAGTTGAGCGGTGCAACTGGCGTCCATACTGGCTGCGAGATTTCAAAGAAGCTAGTTTAAGCCATGCTGATCTCCATTTGCTTTTTAATCAAATGGGGAGAATACCTGCCTTCTGCATGGCTATATTAAATATAAAGCATTTAACATAGGCCAAATAAAAAAGTAAAGTTAGGTTCTTTTCTCTTGAGTGTGTTGCTGTAGGTCATGTAGACACGTATAATAGAGAATGGAGTAAAATAGGTTCTGTGATTTCAAACTTGAAGATAATAGGACTCATAACCATTTTTCGGTTCTAGGAAACCTAAGAGATACAACATATACCGATCAATAACAGTCACTCACTATGGCAGTAATTTTCGATCTAGACAGGCAGGTCCTTCTATTCACGCGGTTGAAAATCAAAACACACACAGAAAAAAAACATTTCATTTTCAACAAATGTCAAATTTCTTAAAATCTGGTGGCTAGAGTTTTTCCTCAAGTTAAAATCCTATACCTATTTATATGTAAATGTGTCCCAGTAAATAGACACACAGTTCAATAAACAAGTCCATAATTAACTTAGCTCAGGAGAAAATATCCCAATATATCAAAATAATAAATGCAACAGATTTCCCAAAGCACTGAAAATCTAAACATTTGTCTTAGCACACTTAGGCACTGAATAGCACTTCTGCAGTATGTGGTTTCTGAATTCACAAGAAACCGCTCATCAAAAGTTCTTAACAATTTCAAATCTGTTAGGTGTATAGTCATTAAAGGCTAATTACCATTGAGGAAATTCAAATTGAGCCTTGGACTACATTTAGCTATGGCTCAAGGGGATAAACCTCTTTGCCTCATCCCCATCAGAATAATGTTATACACACATTCAGACCACCTTTGTCAGCCAATGCTAGGATAAACAAGGCAGCAGTGGATGCAAACCACTCTTTTGAGGTTTTGAGCT
Source organism: Eumetopias jubatus (assembly GCF_037043125.1). Lineage (NCBI taxonomy): Eukaryota > Metazoa > Chordata > Mammalia > Carnivora > Otariidae > Eumetopias > Eumetopias jubatus. The sequence continues at coordinate 91,447,262 of NW_028274817.1, forward strand.
AGCAGCCCTTTGTCTCCATTTCCTTATTGTCTAGGATACCATTAAGGTGAGTATAGTTCTCCAGCTGGTTATATCAAAATACGCAAATTTCTTTAAAAATAAAATTTTTAGCGAAAACAAATACGAAAGACAAAAGTCTATATAAAATCTTAAAATGTGCTCTCTTCAAATACTTCAAAAAGTTAAAACTCAGCCAATAAAAGTGTTTAATCATAAACACTTAGGGAAATGTCCTTTGACTTTTAGGTAGTGATTTCCATGTGGGAAAGTAAAAGGTGGCAGGCGAAAAGGTCACCTAACAAAGACCTAACTCTATAGCAGCACATTAACTAAACATTCATTATCTGTCTTAAAGAGAACAACATTGATGGTTTAAAACAAACCTAAGGAAGTTAAGCCGTTCTTGGACTTCTTGAACATGACTATATCTACTTCCCAGCCTCACAGTTTGGGGGTCATAGTCTTCATGATCTGCAAATTAAGAAAAATCATGCATTATACACACATGGATATCCACAACACTGCTGACTTTAACCAAAAGAATTTAAGTTAAAGAGTCATTAATTCTTTATTAAAAGGCAACCTGAAGTTTACTATTAATTCATGGTTTCTACCAATCTCTTATTTTCCTTACAAAAATGTACTTTTACATAACCAAAAGAAAACAATCTGTTTAATGTGCTGTCATAAACAATTCTTCAGGGGCGCCTGGGTGGCTCAGTCGGTTTGGCGTCCTTCTTCGGCTCAGGTCATGATCCCAGGGTCCTGGGATAGAGCCCCACATTGGGATCCCTGCTCAGTGGGGAGCCTGCTTCTCCCTCTGCCTGCCCCTCCCCCCACTTGTGCTCGCTAAAAAAAAAAAAAAAAATTCATCACAGCACCTTTGCACCATCTTTATACATAACGAAGCAATTTCTGATTACAGCCTAAAACTGACCTGAGTGGTCTGTGAACATGAATTAACTACCAGGACAAAATTTTTTTCTTGGATTTCCTTCCTGTTATACTGAAAAGTCTTCATGGAAAAAAAAAAGTTATAAAAATAAATATTACCAATTTTTTTTTATTTTTAAAGATTTTATTCATTTATTTGAGACAGAGAGAGAGCAAGAGCTGGGAGACAGAGGGAGAGGGAGAAGCAGGCTCCCCACTGAGCAGGGAGCCTGAAGCACGGCTCAATCCCAGGACTCTGGGATCATGACCTGAGCCAAAGGCAGACAGACACTTAACTGACTGATCCACTCAGGTGCCCATATATTACCAATTTTTACCTAAAAAGAGTAACACAAGATGCTATTCTGTATAATAAATTATCACAGTTTTCACCATCAGCATGTTATGACAGTCTAGAACAGTCTCAGATAGAAATTCGAGAAAACTGGCACTTTCATCATGACCATGCTAGGTGTTGGTCACTAAGCCTAGCTTAATTTGTAAATTCCTTCTTAAAAGAAAGAAGATGAGGGGCACCTGGGTGGCTTAGTCGCTTAAGTGACTGACTCTGATCTCAGAGTCCTGAGATTGTATCCACCTTGGGCTCCACGCTCAGCTCAGAACCTGCTCCAGATTCTCTCTCTCCCTCTGCCCCTCCACCCACTCGCTCACACACACACTCTCTCTAAAAATAAAAACTTTAAATAAGAAATTTAAAAAAAGAAGAAGAAGAAAAGAAAAAGGTGGCCCAGTTGGTTGAGCATCTAACTCTTGGTTTTGGCTCAGGTCCATGATCTCAGGGTTGTGGAATCCGGCCCCCGTGTGCAGAGTCTGCTTGAGATTCTCTCTCCCTCTCCCTATGCTCCTCCCACTTGTGCTCACTCTCTCTCAAATAAATAGATCTTAAAAAAAAGAAAAAGGAAGTTAGTAAACCCTTTGGTTTTATTTTCATTACAGTATACAATGGGTGGAAAAATCTCAGTATTTGCTATGAAAGACCACAGCAGAGCACCTTAAAAAGCACCTATTGTCCTAAAAAGACGATGGACAGTGGTTTTGTTTTGACTTTACTGGAAAAAGCTGCATGACTTGGAAATGGTCAAGATGATCTGCGGCTTGGAGCTAAGGAGACATGAAGCAAATGCTCTGACAAGTACCATCAACCACGAGGAAATCACTGACCTTTCTTCCAAAAGTTGTACCAAGTTACAGAGGAATGAGAAATTATGCTATTTCCCTTTAGCATTAATTACTGATCTTTGCATACCAGATGATGGACTTTATGGTACATGTGTGCTACTGCCACAGAATACTAATTGTGTGAGACCTTTCAGAAACAGTAACCAAAGTCTTCAAAAATAGTGAAGTTTCTTCTCTGAAGAAAATCTTGACATGTTGTAAAGATGGAACATATAATGTTTAAAAATGTTTTTGATATTTTTGTGAAGCCCAATGTATTAGGACTACTTTCTATTTTCACACGTATTGCCATCTACCAAAAGTCCTAAACACACATTCTCTACTTCCATGAAAAGTCAATTTCGTCAGGGCTCAGGACTTAAAGCACTACTTCTCAAGAGGTTTGCTCAAGAAACTGGATAGAATATAAAATACTAATCAACTATGTAGAACTTTTTTTTTTAAGAGAATGAGAAGGGGGGAGGGGCAGAGGGAGAGGGGACAGAAGGTAGGCTCCACGCCCAGCATGGAGCCCAACACGGGGCTAGATCTCTTGATCCCGAGTTCATGACCTGAGCTGATAACAAGAGTTGGACACTTAACTGACTGAGCCACCCAGGCACCCAAAAATTTTCTTTCTCAAAGAACCAGTCCTTAGGTATCTGAATAATCAACGGACTTCGTTGCCTTTTTAAAAATTTAAACAAGGAGTTTATGCACAGCTTTGTTTACTTGCCATATTCTTTTCTTGGGGAAATTTTAAATTTTAGTAATTTCAAACTTAGGACAAATTTCAAAAATAATGCAAGAATTCCCTTATCACCTTCACCCATTCACCAGTTGTTGACATCTTGCCCCATCTGTTTCATTAGTTGCCACATATACATAAGTGTAGTTTTTCTTAACTATTTTAAGAGTCAGTTGAAGACATCGCTCTTTACCCTTAAACACTTAAATGAGCACTTCCAAATAACGACACTTGCTTATATAACCACATTACAATTACCAAATTAACACTGATACAGTACTGAAGGTAACTCTGATCACTTGGCTAAAGTGGTTTCCAGTAGGTTATTGCACTGTGAAGTTACTATTTTTATTTTCATAATCAGTAAGTAATTAGTGGGGAGAGACCTGCAGACTACGTAAGTATCTTGCTTCTTACCAATCTTTGATCCCCTAGGTTTAGTATCCCCATTTCTTTTTTATTTAGGTGCCAGCACTTTATCAATAACTAGGATCCTGGATGCCTGGGGGGCTCAGCTGGTAGAGCATATGACTCCTGATCTTGGGGTCTTAAGGTTGAGCTCCACGGTGGGCATGGAGCCTATTTTTAAAAAAAGAAAAAAACTAGGAATGTGAACACAAGCCAAGAACTTTGAAGATATTTAGTATCAAACAATAATCAAGAATAGTCAAGAAGTGGGGCGCCTGAGTGGCTCAGTTGGCTGGGTGTCTACCTTTAGCTCAGGTCATGATCCCAGGGTCCTGGGATCAAGCTCCATATTGGGCTTCCTGCTCAGCGGGAAGCCTACCTCTACCTCTGCCTGCTGTTCCCCCTGCCTGTGCTCTCTCTCTCTCCGTCAAACAAATAAATAAAATCTTAGAAAAAAAAAAGAATAATCAATTAGTAAGAAGATCCATCAATGCTAAATAGGGAGAGAGACTTTACACTTTGCTACAGAGAAGATTTTGGGGTGTCAGAACATAAACAGGATGGTTGATGGTTTTCCTTGTAAATATTCAGCTCTAAATACTATGGATGTGTTAGGAAGGAGGATCCATTTTTTACTCCTCCTGCATCCCACTGACAAGAGCAAGAGAACTAAGATGAGAGTAAATTAAATTCAAGTGTCTATGGCTAAGGCTAATATAAACTGGTTGTCATTATAGAATGCAAGTGGTTGAGAGTCTATTTCGTAACTCATTATGGAAAAAAAGTTCATTTGAAAAAATATCTTGAGACAGGATTCAAATACCATAAAATCCACACATTTAAAATGTACACTTCAATGGCTTTTAGTATAGTCAGGGCTACGTAAACATTTTTGTCATTTTTGTCATCCTTAGGTGTGAAATAGAATCTCAATGTAGTTTTGATTCGCATTTCCTTAATAACTAATGATACTGAGCATCTTTTCGTTTGCCTTAGCCATTTGTTTATCTTGGGAGAACTGTCTATACAGATCCTCTGCCCATTTCCTAACTGGGCTTTTAATTGTTGAGTTGTAAGAGTTCTTATATATTCTGGATTTAAGTCCTTTATCAGATATGATCTACATTATTTTGTCCCGTTCTTTGTCATTTTACTTTCTTGATCGTATCATTTGCAAGTAGTTTTTAACTTCGATGTACTCCAATATATTACCTTTTCCCTTCCTTACAATGTTGCTTTCCCCTAACCCAAAGCCACAAAAATTTATTCCTATTTTTTCCCTAAGAGTTTTATACTTTTAGGTCTATGGTAGGTTTTAAGTTTTGTGGATGGTGTGAGGCAGGGGATCAAACTTTATTCTTTTAGATGTGCATATCAGCAACATTTATCAAAAAGACTACTTGTTTCTTTTTTTAAAATTAATTTTTTTTTTAAAGATTTTATTTATTTGACACAGAGAGACAGTGAGAGAGGGAACACAAGCAGGGGGAGTGGGAGAGGGAGATGCAGGCTTCCTGCTGAGCACGGAGCCCGAGGTGGGGCTTGATCCCAGAACCCTGGGATCATGACCTGAGCCAAAGGCAGGCACTTAACAACTGAGCCACCCAGGCGCCCCAAGACTACTTGTTTCCAATGAATATTCTGGGCACCCTTATAAGAAATTAAGCATAACTTTAACAATTTATTTCTGGACTATCAATTATTACTGATGCATACATCTATTATTAACTTCTTTCAACAATGTTGTTCTGTAGTTTAAAATGTGCAAGTTTTGGGGGTGCATGACTGGCCTCATCAGTGGAGCTTGAGACTCTTGATCTCAGGGTTATGTATTTGAGCCCCACTGAAAAAAATAAAATCTTTAAAAAAACAGAAGTACACATTTTGTACTTCTTTTGCTTAATTCATTCCTAAGCATTTCATTCTTTATAAAACTATTGTAAATAAAATTAATTTTTCAGGTTGATCATTGCTGAGCATACAGAAATACAACTGACATTGTATAGTAATCTTAATTCCTGCAATCTTGTTTAACTCATTTATTAGTTTTAAAAGATTTTAGGGATTTCTTTAGGATTTCCATATACAGATGTTGTTTTCTATGAGAACAGATAGTTTTGCTTCTTTTCCAATGAGAATGTTTATTTTTCTTGCCTAGCTGCTCAGGCTAGCACCTCCAGCAGAAGGTTAAGTAGAAGTGACTAGGATGGACATCCTTGTCTTATTCCTGTTCCTAAGGGGAAAACAGCCAGTCTTTCATCATTAAGTATGAGGTTAGCTGTGAGATCTTTGAGATGCCCTTTATCAGGCTGATAAAATTACATTCTATTCCTAGTTTGCTGAATTTAAAATGAAAGGTGTTAAGATTTTGTCAAATACCTTTCCTTCACCTACTGAGATCATAGTTTTGTTCCTTTATTGTATTAATATGGTGTATCACAATGGACTTTTGGGTGTCAAATTAACTTTGTGTTCAGGAGATACATTCCAATTAGCAATGATACATAATCCTTTTCTCTGAGATTTTGTTTTTAAGTAATCTCCACACCCAATGTGGGGGGTTGAACTCACAACCCCAAGATCAAGAGTTGCATGCTCTTTTGACTGAGCCAGCCAGGCACCCCCATAATCCTTTTTATATGTTGCTGAATTTGGTTTATTTATTTTTGAGGATTTTGAATCTATACTTCTAAGAGATATTGGTCTGCAGTTTTCTTCTGATGTCTTTGTATTATTTTGCCATCAGGGTAGTAACAGCTTCATAGAAGAAGTGTTCCTTAATTTTTTTGCAAGATTTGTGACGGACTGGTGATAACTCTTTTTGAATGTTCAGCAAATTCACTAATGAAACCATCTGGTGCTGGAATTTCTTTGTGGTAAGTTTCTGGGTTACTAATTCAATCTTTTTACTTGATATGTGTTATTCTCATATTTTTTCTAAGATCAGTACTGATACCCTCTCACTTTTGATTTTCATAACTGAGTCTTATCTTCTTAGCCTAGCTAAAGATTTGTCAATTTTGCTGATCTTTTCAAAAACCAACTTCAGTTTCACTGATTTTTCTCTATTTCTTTTTCTCCTTTATCTTACTTGATATCCCCTCCAATATTCAGTATTTCCTTCCTTCCTACCCTGGGTTTAGTTTGCTCTTTTCTAGTTTCTAAAGGTTACTGATTTGCCTTCTTCTTTACAATAAACATTGGGAGTTATAAATTTCCCTCTGAGCACTGACTTAGCAACTCTCCCCAAGTTTTGGCATTTTGTTTTCATTCATCTGAGTATATTCTCATTTCACAGTTGTCATTTCTTCTTTGACCCATTGGTTAGTCAGGAGCATATACTTGACACATACTTGTGAAATCCCCAAATTTCCCTTTTGACTTATAATTTAATTCAATTGTGGATCAAACTCCTACCTCGTAGGATTTCAATACTTTAGGTAAATGAGGTCTGCTGATGGCCTAGAATATGGTCTGTCCTGCAGAATATTTTATTTACACTTAAGAATGTACATTTTGCTGTTGCTGGATGGAGTATTCCATAGAAACCTGTTAGGTATGGATTGTGGGTTTATAGTGTTCAAAACTTCTATAGGCATACTTTGGAGATATTGCAAGTCTGGTTTCAGGACCCCAAAACAAAGCAAGTATTGCAATAAAGTAAGTCAAGTGAAGTCTTTGGCTTTCCAGTGCGTGTGAAAGTTAGGTTGACTCTGTACCATATTCTACTAAGCAGGAAATAGCATTATGTCTTAAAAAACAAGGTAAATACCTTAATTTAAAAATACTTTATTGCTAAAAAATGCTAATCAAGGTGCTGGGTGGCTCAGTTAAGCGTCTGCCTTCAGCTCAGATCATAATCCCAAGGTCCTGGGATCAAGTCTCTCCATCAGGTTCCCTGCTCAGCGGGAAGTCTGCTTCTCCTTCTACCCTTCCCCCAAGGTGGTGATCTCTCTCTCTCAAATAAATCTTCTAAAAATGCTAATCATCTGAGCGTTCATTCATCAAGTCATAATCATCAATCATAGATCACCTTAACAAGAACAATGAAAGAGTTTGAAATACTGAGAGAATTACCAAAATATGACAGAGACATGAAGTGAGCAACGTTATTGGAAAACGAGCACTGGTAGAACTGCTCGATGCAGACTTGTCACAAACCTTCAATTTGTAAAATATTCTAAGAGCAATAAAACAAGGTATGCCTGTATTTCTTTTATCCCCCCCACCCCCACCCTGGGGTTTGACTTACTGTCCGGTGTCACTTACTGTCAGCCCAATTACTTCCTTTAGTATTTCTTGCAGGGCAAGTCTGCTAGCAATAAATTCTCAGAATTTATCTAGGAAGGTCTTTATTTTGCCTTTGTTTTTTAACGATAGTTTTGCTGCATGTAAGACTCTTAGCTGTTAGGTCCCTTCACTGCCCCTAGCACTTTGTGTACATCATCTTAATGCCTTCTGGTCTCTGAAGTTCTAAGACACAATGTTAATTTTACTGATGTATCCTTGTGAAGTCTCATTTTTTTTTTTCTTTTACATCCTTCAAAATTTCTTACAACTATGATGTGCTGCATCTAGGTCTAACTTTAACTTACTTGGAATTCTTTAAGCTTCTGTATGGGTTAATGTCTATCATCGAAATCTAGACGTCTTCAGTGATTATGTCTTTTTCTGCTCCCTTCTCACCCCCCCTCAATATCCTTCCAGTACTCCCATTACATATAGGTTGGTGCTCTTAATGGTGTCCTGTATTTCCCTAAGATTCTCGTTCTTCTTCATCCTTTCTTCACTGTTCTTCCGACTGCATAATTTTATTGATCAATCTTCACAGACTGATCCTTCCACCAGCTCAAATCTACTGTTCAGCCCCTGTAGCAAATTTCTCATTTTAGGTACTGTACTTTTCAACTACAGAATTTCCATTTGATTCTCTTTAGAAAAAATTGTATCTTGTTATTGTTATTCTCAACTAAAACGGTCACAATACTTCCCTTTAATTCTGCAGACACAATTTCCAAGAGCACCTTGAGCATATTTGTAATAACTGCTTTCAAGTTTTCGTCTACAAAGTCTACCACCTGGGCCCTTTCAGAGGCAGTTTCTGTGGTCTGTGTATGTATGACACCTTTAAATTTTTTTAGTTGAAATCTGGGTATTTAAATGTATTGTAGCAACCTGAATACTAACGCCACCCACTCACTCCCTGGGTTGGTGTTGTCTGTTGGTTGTTTAGTGATTAGGCTGAACTAACTCAGTCAAGTCTATCTCAGCCACAGTGTTTTTCCTCGTTTGTACCTTTCAGGCTTGCTACCTGTATGTTGTTCCTGGTTCAGCATTAGCCCCTTACTGGTCGAAGGCTGTAATTAAGTCCCCTTGGTAGTTAGATTACCCTTTACCACTGGATGTAATTGTGGTTTGGAGACTACCATCACAGTTCAAGTAGTTGTTGTCCCACATTCAGTCAAGGACTAGTAGTACCTGAGATGTTTTCTTCCTCATCACTCCTGAGGGTAGTCTTAGGCATGAAAGTCTTTCTGTTATATTTTATTCTATTTTACTCTGATATATTTTATTCCTTTTTTTTTTTTTTAAGATTTTATTTATAGAGAGAAACACAGCAAGAGAGGGAACACAAGCAGGGGGAGCGGGAGAGGGAGAAGGAGGCCTCCCGCAGAGTAGGGAGCCCGATGCGGGGCTCAACCCCAGAACCCTGGGATCATGACCTGAGTCGAAGGCACACACTTAATGACTGAGCCACCGAGGCGCTCCTTTTACTTTTAAAAGGGATACAATTTTACTTTTAAGCCTGGCTCCCTAGGAGTTGCCTCTGGGTCACAGTAACCTTAATTCACCCAGTGTTTGGTCAGAAGTTGAATTTAAGTCCTTGAGCCAGTGAAGCTTACAACCTTTGCTGATGGATTGGTGTGTGAACTGAAGAATGTTTTCAACTTGTCCATGTCTTGCTCTGATTGCTTCAAAGTGGGTGCAATCTAATGAATGTGCAGAACATTTGTGACCCCCCCCTCAGGGTTGACGGTGTTCCCAGGAGGGCTCATCTTGGCTGTCTTTATCTAGATCTCTCTGTTAAACTTTTGGTTGCTCTGCAGTTTCGTTGGTTAATATGAGTACACGGAACTACAAGCTCCCCCTTAATTGCTCTTCACCAAAATTTCCACTGCTTTTAATAATGCTCTTAGGAATGGTATGCTCTGGTCCAAATAAGGTCAACCCCTTCAAACCTAACTGCTGAGCTCTTTGTCCTCACAGCCTGTCTCTCCCTCTGGGCAGAACTTCTGTGCCACTGCACAGGAGCCAGTGACAACATAGCAAGCAGCTTCTCCCAGAGTGATACCTCTGGCTCTATGAGTGGTGCTGGTATGTGGGAAATGGTAATAGCCCCTGATTTTCTCAGTTTGTCCCTCTAGGCACAGAATATCCATCTTATGACAGAGTAAGCTGCAATGGCAGTAATCTGAACTTCAGTATCCTCAGACTGCCATGCCTAAAGTAAAGCTTCAGCCCTATGATTAGACCATGCAGGATAAGGGAGTCTGTTCTACCACGTCTGCCTTAGAATAGAACTTCTGTAAAATATAACTAGGCAAGATAATAAATGCCAATAGCCTGCCCTTCTTATGGTGGAACCACAGCCCTACACTGGCAGCTATGCGGAGCGGAGTAAAAGTTGTGGCTCCAATGCTACAGATTCTTGCTATTCTTCTCAAGAGATTTTCTTGAATAACTGTTTCCCTATTTTCTGTATCCCCTTAGAATAATTCCCAGGTACTTTCGATGATTATTTAAAACTTCAGTGAAATGGTTGTTTTGTTAAGGAGAAGGTCCACTGAGGGTGCCTGGGTGGCTCAGTTGGTCAGGTGCCCAACTCTTGATTTCGGCTCAGGTCATGATCTTAGCGTTGTGAGATCGAGCCACGTGTTGGGCTGCACGCTCGGAGGGCAGTCTGCTTGAGATTCTTGCTCTCTTTCCCTCTCTCCCACTTCCCCCTTGTACCCTCTCTCTAAAATAAACAAACTTATAAAAAAAAAAAAAGGTCCACTGAGCATCTTACTCCCACCATTCAAAAAATTATACCCCTCATCCCATGGATTTTTTTTATCATATGTTCTGCATGTATCAGTTGGTACACTTCCCTTTCTTTCAGCATGGACGTAGGGGTCTGTATTTTATTCAATGGGTTTATTTTTATTATTTATTTTGACCTAATTCTGGCCAGTAAGAGCCAACTCTTATTTATTTTTGACATGTCAACAAGATTTTTTTTTTTTTTTTTTAAGATTTGAGAGAGACAACGTGCACACATTGGGGGGGTGGGTGGAGAGGATAGAGAATCGCAAGTCGACTCCCTGTGGAGTGCAGAGCCTGACTCCAGGACTTGAGCTCATGACCAGTCAAAATCAAAAGTCAGACGCTCACCCAACTGAGCCATCCAGGTGCCCCTTAACAAAATTCCTTAAGCCCTTTCTAACTTTCTAAAATAAGATGTTGAAGGACCATCTTATGTACTTTCCTTACACCAGGCCTTGAATATAACCACTACGCTAGAGAACTATAATAAGCTACTTATAAAATGAATACTCAATTTTTTTTGAATCACAAAGAGCCCACACAGATTTAACTGTATTTCATGACTGATGGGTAGGAATGAGCCAGAGCTGAGAAAGTCTAGACCAGGATTTGACCCTAACACAAAGAGCACTGTTGGTGAACGATGCTCACGAAGAAATCTTTTATGTGGAAAACTGTTCCTAGAAATTTCCAGTACTGGATGTAAAAGATTGGGAAGAGGTCACTAGAAGTGGTAGTCCTTAGAAAATAGAATGCAAAAAAATGATTTATAATGAAGATGAGTCCTACAACTCTATCCAGAAACCAGGAAACATGGTAAATAAAACTATCAGTAAGTGTTCAAGTCAATACAATGACTACCCTACCAGTAAGGCAAAACTTGAGTGAAAATTAAAAGTGATCTTCTACTTTGTTGTCTGCACTAAAAAACTTTTTAAAGGATGACTTGTAACCACCAGTATCTGAAGGCACTACTAGTAAGAACACACGAGTAAATATTGGAGATAATTTTAATAAATTCATTACTTTATCTAAATAATATTAAAACAAGAGGTAGAGTCAGCTGACCATACTACTGTAAAAACATTTTATTCCAAAACTAAAGATGGTGGAGATGAAATGTGGGCAGGACAAATATGTAACACTGATATAATAGTTATCAGAAATTAAGAGTATCAGAAAATTGTGGAAGCTTGATATCATCCTGTGAATAGTATGTCTCATACCTAATGAGATCTACGGAATACTTCTATTATACAAAGACTGTAATTTACTTTAGAATTCCAAATTCAGAAATTGGTGGTTGATATTACCACAGAAGTGACTTACTACTGCAGAAAGTTTCTTATAACAGGAGAATTTTACTAGTTTTAAAAAGTTTATCACCCCCTTCCCCCATATTTAAGGATCTCTAGACTGACCGTTTGGTATTATCAGTAGAGCATTGTAATAAAGGAGGAAAAGTTAACAAAGTTAGGAGAAACAGGTGTGTCAATGAATTTAGGGGAACATCAATAACAAAAATCCAATGTGCCTGGCAGTGTTCTAGCATACATAACTTGCCCAAGGTCATACACCTAATATGTTTTTAGTCATTTTCAAATCTAGACAATCTGACTTGTATCCAAGAGTCATACCTCTAATTTTACGGAGCTACAGATAATTTAAGGAGGGAAAACTGAAGACTGAAAACCTTCTTGTGACAATACAATTGAGATGAGGCAATGATTCATGCAGAATTTGCCTAAAACAAAGCCGGAAACCCTAGTGAGGCTGAACTGCACACGCACCATCATCTCCTGACTGCCCCAACAGAACAGTACTCAACTTTTGGCAATGAAAAGAATCAAAACATCACATACAAAGGAAGTAAATAAAAATTAGCATTGTAGCACAAAGGATTTATATGGCTCCATTTCGGGTAAAGGCCTGCAATGGCATTTGTGAGGACGTTGTACCAGCAAGAAGAGATGAGACCAAGACAACAAATCTGCAGTATGTTAAACTGAGCCCAGATGCTTGAGTGATTGACGGGGTGTATTACATGGAAACCTCCTGTACTTCTCTCAGATTTTGGTTGCGTTTGGCACAGAACATAAATTACATGGTCACGTGCCAATATTGCTCTGATCATCTTATCATGCTGCTTAGGAGGAACTCAGGCTTGAAACGGCACAAGATCATTGACTGGTGCCTATCAGTCACCTGATGCTTAGATTGCTTATCTAGCTCTACAATCTACTGCCTAGGTCTCAGTTGGCCCAGAGGGGGGTAAATTGAAGAACAAAGGAGTCAATACAATCAGTAGGCATATGTGAAGAGCTGCTTAATTTTTCCATTATGTTTATCTGAATTTTAGACGGGAATATACATACATATCTTGTGTTAAAGCAAATCCTATGATTTATAAGCATCTTGGGATTTTATTCAAGAATGCCAAGAGTCTAATCTACTCTTCAGGTAATGAGTATTAGAAATACCATTTTAAATACATAACTACTGGCTTCTGCAGACTCTTATCTACTATAAAATGTTAAATCAGTAGTATGTTCAGTAACCATTATGTTCAATTCTATTTCTAGCAGTGGTAGTAGTTTTCTTTCTGTGACTATGGGAACAAGGTTGGGCCTCCAAGACAGTGGAATATGTACTAAAAACCCATCCTTACTCTAGCACAAATAAACACAACTGCCAGAGGGCAAAAAGGAGTATTGAAACAGAGCTCCACATAATGGCAAGAACTTAAAAACTGGCTGCTGAAACCTCAGGAAACTCTACCCTACACATTTAAACAAATTCACACTTTGTAAACCAGCATAAACGTGGATTTTTGTAGTTTCACATCGCTGTCCTTGTGAATTTTCTAATTCACAAAGTCTGAAAGATTTATGAAATAAGGACTCAGGATTATAAAGGAACTATAACATATACAAGAACAGACTTAACACAAATTTTCATGAAAAAATAAAGGTGATGGTAGTAATGAAACAAAGGTTGAGAATGAGTCAAGTACATTCCAAAGACGGTAACAACCAATTATATAGTACAGGCAGGCAGAACTCCCGGAGAAGAAAAAGAAATCAATTTAACAAGGAGATTGGGGAAAGCAAGCACCAAGAAAGAGTTGTGAAATGCTGGCTTGAAATTTAGGGTGGGTAAAAATTCAGAGTAAAAATGGAACATAAGCTCATAAAGGAACACAGTTAATAAGACCCATTATCATCCATCTTTTAAAATACTGTTGTCCATTTGTGAAGTAACTGATGAAAAAAATGCTGGGAAATTGCTGTTATTTCCTGTATTTTGGGTGAGCTCACAATACATACCTCTAGCATACAGCCTCATGCTTTCCATATAAGTTGCAAGGTTTTCTGCTACCAAAGTAACTAGGGCATGATTGTGCTGAAGTTGATTGATTAAGTCATGGCGATAAAATACATGAGGACTTCGCTGAGTTTGACTGAAACGAGAAGAACTTAACAATATAATTAGGCAATTAAACTCTGTTGTAAGCAAAAGAGCTTAATACAATCTAAATTCTTAGCTCCTACTAGAAAAATTTAAAATGGTTTTCCTCATGATAGACTTATACTCTTAGCCATTTACTTTAATAACAATATCAAATAATTTTTAAAAGTCTCAAAAATCAGACATTTATTCCATTTTTCTTATTTACATGGAAACTATAATGTTCTCCAATCTCATAACATGGGCATCTACCTCAACGACTAATTTCTACTCCTATACTACAGTAGTACTAAAGCACTTGAAGTTTACAGAATTACAGAACAGGAACATAACCCTTGCAAGACCAGTAGCACAAAGATTATGCCGTAATAGTGAAGAATTTGATCAAAGAAAATGCCTTCTGTAAAATTTTATTTATTAGCTATTCAAGGTACATTCTGGGACACTTGGTTTGTAGCTATATTTGCCCACAGGTATCACTAGAAAGACATCTAGTCCCTTTCCTACCTGTTCTGATACCTTCACTGAAACCAATAAACTCTCAGAGCCATTACTATTCTAGTGGAAATGAAGCTACTGTACCCTGAAAGAGTATGGAAACTGCTCTTTCTACAACAGACAAGTTAATTCATTTGAGAAAGGCAGAAAGGCATTATATACAGTGGCCCAAAAATAAAAATATGTCCCTCAAATAAATGTTACTGTTAATAAGATATACGTCTGGATTTCCTTCACTGTTTATCCCTACAGCTTTTCTAATTTCATATTTTTTCAAGCCTTTGGATAAAACTGAGACAAAGTTCAACCACTGAAACCAAAATATATATGGCCTTTTCTGTCTTAGGCATAATCTTAATAATCTGCTGCAAAGGATCTTTGGCAATCATCTAATTTTACACATAAGAAAAACACGTTTCTTTCAATTAGTAAATCTTTACAAGATGATATGATTGTTTAGACTCAAGGGTCATACTCAGGAATCCTGACCCCATTATTAAGTATTCTTGATACTATACCTAGCTCTCTCTCTGCACATTATTTTTAACTTTTCACATTATCTGTTCCAACTCTTATAACAGAAAATACCAGGACAAATTATTCTAGTAACGAGAATTCGGCATGTAAGAGGATTATATTTGAAGACCACTATTTATAAATACATACATATCTACATACATACAACTACTTAACAGAAATTTAGCTAAAATCAAAAAATATTTTAAACCGTATCTTATCATCTTTCATGAGTAATACAGAATATTGCTGATTCTGACATTTATCACTTAATTGTGGCATACTTTCTCATCAATAAAATCAAGGATATAGATATGATACAGGAATCTTCTTTTGTTCCAAATTAACCCTTCTCTTAGCCTATCAACTCCCCACATTCCTTTGAAAAATTTGTTTTTACCAAGTGACAATGCTATTTCTTTTCAACAAAATAAAAATATTGAAATTTTCTGTTAAAAGCCTTACCTCAAATTTTGAGGGGCTTCACCAAACAAACTACAAATTTCTCTAATTTGTTTCAGTGCAGGAATTACCCATTTGTCATTTGTACGAAGTTCTTCTATAAAACGATCTATCCACTGGATCTTCTGTGTGTCACGGTCCTTAAACAAACAATTTCAATGTTTTAGATGGGTCATACACAGGAAAACTCCAATGATAAAATAGGGCTTTTCTTATAAGATCATCATCACAAGCATGTAGTAATTGCAGATAAGAGTTTAACAGTGTTTAAAAGTAGTAAATACATTTTTATTTCACATTTCCTACCAAAACTACAAAAAGTAAAACAGTACTATCCAATGTTTCAAAGAATTCTGTCGAATAAAATTCAGCAATAACATATAACCCCAATTGTTATTCCAAATGGGATTGTTTTAGCATAGTGAAGGACACCGAAAATTTCTATTTTCCCAAGAAAATAATGGTATGGCAACTAAGTTAAAAAAAAGTTTCACCGAAAATCAATATAAGGACATATGGACATATACACAAAAAAGATAAAAGGAAAGCAGTTATAAAAGTATTATAAACTCAAAATTTTATTTCAAATGTATTTCACTTTTCCTATCTTATTTACTCCTTCCCCTAATCAAGAGTAATCAGAAATGTAGGTTTTTGCACCTAAGGAGTTTAAGTTTGGAATACTTTGTGTGTGTGTGTCTCTGTTTAATGAAATAATTTAAATTGAAGCTTCTTATTAGTATTTGGTATACTAAGTGTTTAATGACCTATTACAAGAAAAGTATAGTAAAAAAAACCGAATGGCACCTGAATCACATACACCTACTTGATCTTATTAGCTCTCACCTAAATTTCAGTTCATGAGGGTAGCAAATTGTTTCAACAAGTGGAAAATTAGTTAATCAGCAATTTTCATTTTACCATAAAAGTTAACATAATACAAGTTAGAATCCAGGGAAGCTGTTGTGTGATTTGCTCACAGGAAAGACTCAAAATGTTTTACTATTCAGAAAATTCTATTAACTCTTCTTAATTTCCCTGTGATCAAAGAAACTCAAATTCTCTTACCTCTAAAGTCCCTTTAATATCTTATGATCTATTTGAAACTCATTATTTCAGCCCCATGCATCTGACAATTGTACCACTATATAACCTGTTTTGTTTTGTTTTTTTTAATACCGTCTTTCTCCCAAGGAAACCAAAATGCTTTTCAGATGATACACAAAATTTTGACATAGATACCTAACATGAGGAAGGCAGACTTACATGAAGAAAATGAGCCAATTCTTTTTCAAAAATAACATCAAAAGATGTGGAACTATTCTGTATCTAAGCCATCCTGAGAATGAAGGCAAGTGTGAGAAAAAGTGAACAAAGGGGCACACCTCACCTGTGAGCAACTATAATCTAGTATTTTTATGTGGGCACTGAGAGCCAGGTCCATGATGTCTACAGGTACATCATCACTGTGGGCCAGATTCCACAGTAGGTTCAGCACTTTGTGTGCCATTACACCATCTTTATCATCTTCTGCAAGGCGACGTATCAGCTCAAGTAGCTTTTCACGCTGCTTTTTACTTGCATTTGTCCAACTGGCCTAGAAAAATAATTAAAAATGACATGAAAACACCACATTTACCCATCAGTGATTAAATTGTCACAGGATTAACTATATTCATGGGAAAAACATGCTGAGCACAGGATTATTCTAGTGATACCCGAGAGATAAGATAGGGCAGAATTAAACGTGAGGACAAAAAAAAAAATCTCTATTTATAGAAATACCTAACATCGCGGTTTTTCAACCTTGGTACTGACATTTTAGGTTGGAGAAATCTTTGTTGTGGGGTTTTCCTCTGCACCGTTTAGCAGCATCCCTGGCCCCTACCCAGTAGAGGCTAGTAGCAACTCTTCCTCCCACCTGTGACAACCAAATTATGTCCACATCCTGCCGAATATCTCTGACAGTGGGGGTGAGGGGTACAGAACTGGCCTGCTGAAAACCACGTTCCATTTACCCATTCTACATAGCAATTTTCTTGTTTGCTATTACAAATAATTCTGCTATAAATGTTAAACGTGAATCCTGGCGTACATATGCATCAGTTCCTCTAGAGGATATATTGAGAAGTCAAACTGATGAGTCATGAGAATCCTACACTTTTCAAGAAATACCAATCTACTTCCAAGATGGTTGTAACAACTTATGTTCCCACCAGCAGTCAGTATAACTGTTACTTTAAACAAGATACCTTTATCATCTAATGCCAGTTGTTAATGGAACACTCATCGTGAACACTGCTATTGCCTTAAGGTCGTTATGTTCTTAATCCACAAATTCACCAATCATATGATTTTCACAAACCCAATATTAACAACTGTAGAGAGACCACTACACAATATGGCCTTAACAAGTACATGATGCTACCAATGCAGGTATCGCTATCGGGGCTCTTGGGCTACTTTATAAATTACATTTCCATTTGCCTGTGCACATCACCCCAGAATACCAAGCTATTGGTAATCCCTTGTTATTGACACTTTATTTTTTATTGCAACCAATCATCCTTCCCTGAAGTCCTACAGTGCACCTGAACCTATAATAAAAATTCAAACTGCTAGGGGAAAGAAATCCAAACTCACAACCTGAGTTTAAAAGATTCCGTATTGGGCACCTGGGTGGCTCAGTTGGTTAAGCGACTGCCTTCGGCTCAGGTCATGATCCTGGAGTCCTGGGATCGAGTTGCACATCGGGTTCCCTGCTCCGCGGGGAGTCAGCTTCTCCCTCTGACCCTCCCCCCTCTCATTCTCTCTCTCTCAAAAGTAAATTAAAAAAAAAAAACACAGTAAACTTAAAAAAAAAAGATTCCGTATTTATGAGGGCTATTATTATAAAAATGAACATTAAGTTCTCACTGGAAAAAAAAATGACCATTTCCTTCACACCAGAAATTGTTCAATAATTTCTATTGAAGTATTTATAGGCTAAGAGCAACTCACAGATCTAATAAGGTAATTTTATTAAAATGAAGTGGCACTACTTTACTATGCTATTACCTTAAAGCAATCAAAAAGATGATCAAGTTGTTCAGGAGAAAAATCCCACGCTAACTTTGCCAGTAGATCATGTACATTCTTCACAATGGCTTCATGCTTCCCTGCCTATTGAAAAACCAAAGATAACATAGCATATCAGAATTTGAACAGCAGATAAGTTGTGTATACACAACGGGTGGCAGCTATTAATTAAACTATTCCCACCAGCTTCATCTAAGTGTAAAACGTAAGAAAATTCTTAACATTTTAAAAATGCTTGAGACCTGGCCTCTAAAACCTGACAAATTAATTCCTTGATATACTGGTTAATGGTTACTTGGGAATTCATGTGAGCCTTTATTACAATTTACTGAATTTAACGTGCCAATTTTAACATTGCAAGTAGGAGAACAATAAGGCACACCAATGGTACTGTTCCAAAACTGGAACCTTAAGCACTCAAAGGGAAAATTTCTGAATGTTTTCTTGGTTTCTACAGACTCAAAACATGAAGCTTTGTAATCTAAAAACCCAACAATACTTCCCAAGTGATCCCAGTAGAAACTTGTCATTGAGGTAATCAAAGGAATCACCTAGTTTCTAGCTATGAAACCAAAAAAGTTACTTATTTTTCAGAAAAGCTCTAAGTCCTGTGGATTATTACAAGTCTTCACAAATAATCTAGTGATTTAACTCTACTGACATTAAAGTTTTTTCTAATTAAGTTTATGAAGAAACTAATGTAACGTTGTGTAAATACTTGAGTCAAAAATTTGTAGTGAAAATTAAAAAGAAAAAACACCACCTACAATTGCTAACCTGTACCAAACATACAAGCAAATTATGAACATATTTAAAATATTATTAGTTATTTCGGGGCACCTAGGTGATGCAGTCAGTCAGGTGTCCGACTCGTGGTTTCTGCCCAGGTCATGAGGTTGAGCCCTGTGTCATGCTCTGCACTCAGGGCGGAGTCTGCTTAAGACTTTCTCCCCCTCTCCCTCTGTCTCCCCCCCTGCTCTAAAATAAATACATACATTTTTTTATGGATCTTTAAAAATATGTATTATTGGCTATTTAAAAAAGATTCTTAACACGATTTCTGTAAATCATGAGCATTTAAACATACTAGAAGCCAAACAATGTAAGTGTTCGACCTGTTTCACAACTACTATGTTCCTTTAGTTTTTATTAGTATTTTTCTTTTAGAAACCAAATAGTCACCATATGAAATTTCTTACCTGTGCTGCCCAGATATTATCAAGATCTTGTAAAGTCAGAGCTTTTTCTTTGATGACAAAACGAAGAATCTTCTCTAGCTTTTCTACATACTGTGGTTGATGCAGACTATCTCGCAATACTATGGATAAGATATTGTTCTGCTGTATCCATTCCTAAACGTAATTCAAAAATTTGATTTAAAGAAGAAACTGAAACACAGAAGCTTTTTTAAAAATACGTATGAAATATCATTCACTTTAAACATTAGTACGAATTAAAAAATACAAAATAAATACAATAATGTGACAGGCTTAATGTGCTGTTTTAATTCACAACCATGGAAAAACCAAAATAATTTCATGGAACTTAATTTTGCATATACAGAAATGTTTCCATGACTCAGAAATAGTATACTTATTAAAAAGATTCTACTCCAGCATTTACACAGAAAAGTATTATTTAAGTGCAGCAAGCACCATGGTTTAGGTAGAGTGGGTACAAGACCCATTTTAACATTTTTGGTTTCCTTACGATGGTTGTGATTTTGATGAAAACATGCCCTTTTAATCTTTTGCTTTTATTATTTATATAATTATATTATTATAAAGTATTACTGCTTATCCAGTAGCACTTTACTCCTCCAAACAATCCTAATGAGGGATATATTATCCTATTATGGAAGAATAAACAGGCTCAGAAATGTTAGAAGTGGAACTGGAATTAAGGCTGCATGCTTCCCAAGTCTGTGTTTCTGTAACACTATGCTATGTTGCTGACTGGCATTTATTTAATATCTATACCAATAGAAGAAAACTCTAATTCATGATACAAAAAGGTAATAGCCCATACTGTGTAATTTTACAGTATTCAACTTAATGAGATTAAAAAAGTATCAAACCCCCAAATGTGCTGGAGAAGTACACTTCTCAGGTGGTAAAGGTCCATTTTTATTTCTAACCTGTTGCAAGTACGTTTATAAAACACAGGAATTATGTGGCAATGTCAAATTGCTACGAAAGTTTCTGAACACTTGATGCCATTTTCTGTACTCCTCTAGCACTGGCAACAGTTCAAGGACCAGAAGCAGACCTCAGACCATACTCTGACAAGCACTGTGTTCAGAATTCCCACAAAGTAGACAAATCACATATACAAAATCAGATGTTTAACACCTGACCCCTAACACAGAGCCAATGTCTATGCATTTTTCACATACCTTTTATCACATCCTAATCACTGTCTCCCCTATTAAACTGAGGAGGGCATGAGGGCAAGGACAGTTCTTTTACAGATGTCTGCTCAGTACCGTCAGACACTATGCACTCAAGTTATTCGACCAATACTTTCAAAGTGGCATACTTATGTATTTTAAAAACTACAAAATAAAGAAGTATCTATGGTAAAGGGTGCCTGGGTGGCTCAGCTGGTTAAGTCTCGGCTCAGGTCATGATCTCATGGATCATGGGATTGATCACCACGCCAGGCTCTACACTCATTGGAGAATCTCATTGGAGACTCTCTCTCCTTCTGCCCGTCCCCCAACTCATGCACTAAAATAAATGAAATCTTAAAAAAAAATAGTATCTATGGTAAAGTTTCCTAAACATTCAACATTAGAATACTATGAATAGAAGTGCTTAAGTGAAGTTCTTAAAATAATAAAACATTAATTCACGTACATCTTATTCCAGTAATTGTATTTATTTTAAAATCTGTAAGTGGCATCAGTCAAATGAACGATAGGCCACTTCATTCATCAAATATCAGATACTATCCAATCTATCCCGAAGATCACCTTTATCTACTCCATTTCAACCAATCCACCCAAACAAGCTAATAATTACTTCAGAATACCTACATTCAGCATTAAGTTTATCAAAGATGTGCGAAGCTACCTATATCACTACCAAATAAGCTATGCTATTACAAAAAGTTCCAAGGATTAAGAGTCATAAATCAGTCCCAACACCTCCCAGTTTCAAGGTTTTCTTTAAAATGTTATAACATTAAGTAAAGCCATTCTAATTTTTTGCCTTAGGCAGATTTTTATTCATGAAAGAACCAAAGGACTTACTGCCATTCGTTCAGCTGTAAGCCACTCTTCCTCCTCAGGGTTACCATGCCGATGAGTGTAGTAAGACACACTAGATATCACCTTATTAACCTCATTCAGTGCATTCATCTTTCCATTGAAAGACGAAATTTGCAGTAATCTAGAAGAGAAATTCAGTGTTAAATAGGATTCTAAATATTCACACAGTTTATTTCAAGAGGAAAATATCTTACCTAAGTATCATTTTTAACCTAAATATTTCTAAATTTTTTACAGTTTCTTCTTGTCCTGGAACCCTTGAAGCTAAATTCTTCAAAGATTTAATAATCATTGAAAGAGCATCATTTTTGGCTTCATTCTTTGCTTCTTTTTTCAACTCTTCATCAGTTAAGTTTTCTAAAAACTGTGGAACCATTTCTATTACTGGAAGAAAGTACTTTTTCACTGTATGAAGAGTGAGAAACTCATAGCATTGCCCAAATGGTCTGAAAGAAGACAAAAACAAACAAAAACTCTTGTAATACTCACTTTCTTACAATCAACTAGGACTGAACTCAGACTTACTTATATTACTTTTTAAAAAAATCCAAGTTATCAGTTAAAGAGGAAACCATACTTGAAAAAAGAATATTTTTATCACGGAATTAAGTAGCAATTCCTATAACGCACTGAAGATTCATTTAAAAACATAACTTACTTAATAAGGGCTGCAATTATTTGAACATTTAATGCTGATCCATTAATAAAACGATCATGCAAAATCTGGAACCCATTTAAAGTGCCGAACTTGTTGAGAAGATCCACCAGCCAACCCTGTAATACAGTTAATGAAAAAGGTTGACTTCCTGCTTTTAAGAAAGAAAAGCACCATCTGAAGTAATTTCTTCATTAAACAAACTAGAAACAGGAAACTCAAAAAAAGAAAATCATGTAAAACCATCTTTGAAATAAAATATTACGTATTATTCACAGTAATCTTGTCTGTGAGAAAAAGCATAAGCAGTACAGATTAGATCACGAAGGCACAGTTGGTTGGTTCTACCAATAGAGCTGGTGAACAGGGATTAGAAGCCATGTTTCTATTTCAGAGATCCCACTGTAGGAGAATATCTTATTATCTGAAAGTTATTTTTTAAAAATTTAGGAGGATTTAAAAAAAACCTCTTTAAAAAATAAAAGATATGTGATAACCTAAGATAATGTTTGAATTCATTTTTTTATTGTAGTTGTAAATAATTAAAAATTTCCTATAAATACAATAATCTTAAAGCCTGAAAGTAAACTATTAATTAAAGCCAATGGTATTGGCTGGTATTATATCTGTTGCTCTGGACTAGAACATGCTGGTTGATGCTTTTGCTGGCTCCCGTGAATGCCCCAATTCTCAGCTTAGAGGTAACCACGATGCAGTAACTATGGACTGTCTTTCAAACCCTTCCCTAAGGAACAGCAGTAATTCACAGTACAATGAAATTGGGATAGGCAATAGTTTGTGGAGTTAAAAGCATGCTTACGTGTAAAAACTTAAATTAAGAGGTTATATACGGATCTAAGAATCAAATCTATCTAAAAATTTATGTACCCAAGATGAACCTTTATACCTAGGTTTCTTCTAAAAAGTACGTTTTAGAGTCCACTGAGGGAAAACCAATAGGGGAAAGGGGAATTTCGCTACTAAGTCTTAAGCAAAAATAATTTCTACAGCTACTCAAGAACAAAAACAAAAAAAACATGTCCAGGACAAAGGGAAAATGGAAGTATAAGGTAACTGCTTTCAAAGAGACAATATGTAAGCTAAAGGTAGTTTTGATAGGATTTTGTCTGAATCAATTAAATTCTCCACTAAATTAACAACACTTTTCTATGTAAGCTCATTATAGTATTTTCCTACCTTTTTATTTGGTCTTAAAAAGCTAATTTGAAACAATTAAAAATCTGAGCATTTTAATTCACCAGTCCCTATGGCATTCAGCAAGTCTGCATTTCAATTTCTCAAGTAAATGGAATGAGAATAATAGTCTGATATACTCAATAGTTATGTATAATATGTATATATAAAATAGTATATGTGCACAAAGTAAAAAAAAAAAAATCAGTCTAAAACTAATCTTCCTTTATGTTTTCAGCTAAAATGTATCTTTAAGCAATCAGGAACACTGTAATTAGTAAAACTCAAGAAGAGCTAGGCGTCAAAAAAGATATAAAATCTTCAACCAGAAGCCATTTTAAAACAAATTGTTCCCTGTGAATCTCAAGATTATCACCGACTTATAGAGCAAAAATCAGAAAGAGAAATACAGGTATATTTTGGAGACTGTCACTGTTTAGATAGTAATTTGATTTACCAAACCAAAAATAAGCATGAAGTGGCAACAATATTAATCTTGGGAAATATCAGAAAATCCCAGCTCTCAGTTTAACACATTTTGAAGATTTCCACTTTTAATAGAATAAACCTAAAGTTTTATGTATAAATTCAAATTTTCCTGGCTGGGTTTTCCTTTTTATAAGGCCCACAATATTAAAAAGTCTCCCTAAAGGGACACCTGGGTGGCTCAGTTGGTTTAAGTATCTGCCTTCAGCTCAGGTCACAATGCCGGAGTCCCGGGATTGAGTCCTGGGTTGGGCTCTCTGCTCAGTGGGTAGTCTGCTTGTCCCTGTTCCTCCACCCCTCCCCCTGGTTGTACTCACTCTCTCTTTCAAATAAATAAAAATCATAAAAAAAAGAATAGAAAAATAAAGTCTCCCTAAATTATAAAATTTAAAAACTATGTATTATTTAATATTTATTAAAAGATGAACAATTTAAGGATAGATTTTGTTTTGTATACTATTTATGCCAATATAGAAAATTTACATTTGACAACTTTTACAGTGATGTGTATCATATATATTTCACTGACATTCATAAAGTTTTACTATTTTGTTTTCATTTATAATTTCTATAATTTTACTTTTATGACAGACACATTAGACATTTGTATGATATACTTGATCCTGAAGTCAAAACATTAGACTGTCCACAGTGATCATGGCCTTGGGTCAAAGTCACCTCCTATTCTACTCTTATTTTTGAGGAAAATTATGGCCTGTTTCATCTAACCCATTTTATGACTATTTCCCAAAGGGCTGAGCACAAGATAATGGGAACTAACTACATGGAGAAAGCTAAAGAGAACAACAAAACAAACAAACAAAAAAACAGTCTAAAACAATTTTGTCAATTATACTTCAGTAAAGCTAGGGAGGAAAAAAGAATCCAAAACACAAAATAATGCAGAATCCCTTCATAGTAACATGAAACTACTCTTCTTCACATTAACAGGTGGTTCAGATCTTTTACAGCCCTGTGGCAGAGCAAAACTGTATTAATTATGAAAATAACAAACCAACACACTTTTGGTGATCGAGGGTCTGGAGAACGAGCGAAGAGTTCATCTTCAGGCAACTGAACACTTGAGGAAACGGATTCACACGGACGTGTACCATTGTAGATATGGAATTTGCAATGAGGATTTAAGGCCATGGAGAGAAGTTCTAGAAGTGGAAACCAGTCTTGGGACAACTTGGCCACACACAGCTCCACCAGGCGATGAGTATTGTTGATAATACACCTCTGTTTAATAAAAGGAGGAAAGGTGATTTATAAGATCAAAACATTACAACTCCATCTCTCCATTTGTTTACACTGACCATTTTAATTGTTTAATATTGGGATCAAACTGACAGATCAAAAAACCAAATTAACATTTACTATCCTTTATAGAGTACTTTACTTTAAAAAGCCATTTGCAACAGCTTACAAAATTAAGATCTTGTCTCTATAGAGACAAGACGCAAATTACTGTATTTTTTCCTCTTTGGAATTTGTACACTAGAGGTGGCAATTCTAAAATCTATACAATATATTAATTATCCAAGATGGAATAGATTTGTTATCTAAGCCTCAATGAAAAAGTCTGATAGCACCTTCAAAGTTTCCGTTTCTTTACTTATAAAGTTACATGTTGAATTAGATGATGGTGGGATTTTTGTGCTATGGTTATATTTGAAAAATAGTTCACAGAGCACAAAAATATCTGCCTCACAATTTATGACCAGATTTCCACAGTATGAACAGGGAACAGAGACTTGGAGTAATTACGGCATTTCATCAATCTAAGATGCATGTTCTTTTACTTTTTAAAATCTCTGAAATTTCATTGTATCTTATAATCAATGCATAGTAGTTTCTTCAACTGAAGGTATTGTAGAGAAAACCTGTGTTTGCTTCTGCCAATCACTTGGGCACACAACGAACCTTAGACCATTTAAGGATTTTTTTTTGTTTCACAACTATAATTTGATTTCAAATTACCAAACTCTTTGAATACTGGCCTGTTGTTTAAATTTTCAGGAGACTTTTAACCCAAGATGCCATGGTTGAGACAGACAGGTTCCTTTCACATCTCTTTCTGTATGGATAAGTTTATTTCTCTACATTGACCCTTTGTGTCCCAGATACTAGATTCCCGATCTTGGGTGTTTTCCTTCTTTAGTGGTACATAAAATGAGTGTGTGGTGCATCTCACAATTAATGAAACGTGGTGACTTGCCTAGGGTCACAAGGCACTTGAGAATCCAGAACACATATTAAACCAAAGGTCTCTAACTCTAAACCTCACACTAAAAGATCATGCTTTCTTAGATAGAAATTAGAACTTATAACAAGTATTTTTAAGGTTCCTCGGTATTACACCCTTTAATTCAATTAATGTATCAAATATACAACCAATATGAATGAGAAAACAACTCCCAGGCATCACTATGAAAATCTGAATTTTTAAAGTCAAATGCAAGACTCACATGAATTTCGAACTTCCAGCCACTTACTGCCTCATCTGTAAGGATTTTAGTGAATGATATTGTTAGCCCATCTCGGAAAAATCGCTGGCATGCTTCACTTTTAACATCAAGGCCTAAGAAAAGGGAAGAAAAATTAATGTAAACAAAGCATTTTTCTGTTTGTCTCAAAATATCCAAGTATATGATAAAAAGTAATAAAGGGCGCCTGGGTGACTCCGTCGTTAAGCATCTGCCTTCAGCTCATGATCCCAGGTTCCTGGGATCGAGCCCTCCATCGGGCTCCCTGCTCAGCAGGAAGCCTGCTTCTCCCTCTCCCACTCCCCCTCTCTTACTGTCTCTCTCTCTCTGTCAAATAAATAAATAAATAAATAAAATCTTTTAAAAAAGGTAATAAATAATTTATACTATTCACCAATAGCTATGAAATTCACACTAGCTTTGGAAAAAACTCACAGCATTATCTATTGTTAAGAGATCAAAAAAATATACAAGTATTATCAAAGTTCCTGTGTTAAGAAGGTAACTGATTCAAAAACAAAATCTTCAATGAATTTCAAAACTATTTAATTGTATAAAAGTACATCAAACCAAGCAAGGTGAATTGAAAACATTTCAAATTATGACACTAGACCTGAAATGTAAAATGGTTACCAGTACCACTGAGGGGGAATCTAAATGCTTCATAGCATTTTACTCTCTGAAAATAAACTAAAACTTAGAAAATGATGTTTCACAACTATTTTTAAAATCTTATTTTGGTTGTAAATGATCCATTAGACACCAATATCCTTAACACTACTCTATGTAAGTGTTTCATTGAGTAAGATGAATTGTTTTGTTTTAGTGTCTTTCACTATCCCAGCATCTATGCTTTATAGCTTTGCTTAATATCATCTGATTTCAGAAAGGCAATAGAGCCAAATGCCCTGCCTGGCCAAACACAGAGAAAATCTTTAACTCTTCTTTTATAATTATTATTTTTTTGGTCTTAGAGAAAGTGTGTGAGTGAGCACACATGTGTGCATGGGGGAGCCCCGGGGGGCGCGGAGGGGTGCAGAGGGAGAGAGAAAGAGAGAATCTTAAGCAGGCTCCACACTCAGCATGGAGCCCAACTTGGGGCGTGATCTCACAACCCTGAGATCATGACCTGAGCTGAAATCAAGAGTCGGACGCTCAACCGAGCCACCCAGGCACCCCTTGAAAATCTTTAACGCTTGAGGACAAAGTGAAAAGTTATTCAATTTTTATATAAAGTGTTCTGTGAGTCTGACTGTACAGAAGAGAGGACATTTAAACTCAGTATTGTATGTGAAAATCTGAACCTTGCCTAAAATAAACCATGGTCCCAGAAAAGAAAGATAGAGGTAGGGGGGCTACATGTCCAATAAATGTCCATGAATATAATGAAATACCATTATGTGTTCTTACCTATAATTATACAGTCAGGACGTAGAACATGCCTAGTGCAAAAGTCTTCAAAAAATTGCTCAATTAATTAATGTGCAAACAAAAGAAATTTGAGTGATCATCAATAATTGCAATCTGGAAATGTATTTATATAGTTTATTATTTTTACAAGATTAAAAAGGTGTGGAGACATTCTTTAAATGAAGGAAGTTAATTATTCTAAGATAAAGAAAACATCACCCTTGCCATGGAGTGAGACAGACGTAAGCAGATAAATTTTTGTAATGATCAATTTCAACTGTGATAATGCCTAATGATAATTAGAATACATCCATGGCTACACTATTTCAGAAATTGAAATGTTACTGCCATTGATGTTCATTTCCAATGCCTTAAAAGCTAAGAGAATATTTTAATAGTTGTCCTTTGCTAAGAGAATTCAACTGCACCTAAAGCAAAGTTATTAGAAAAAATGATCAGGCGCCTGGGTGGCTCAGATGGTTAAACATCTGCCTTCCGCTCAGGTCATGATCCCGGGGTCCTGGGATCGAGTCCCGCATCGGGCTCCCTGCTCCTTGGGAGCCTGCTTCTCTCTCTGCCTCTCTCTCTGTCTCTCGTGAATAAATAAATAAAAATTAAAAAAAAAAAAAAAGAAAAAATGATCAATTCCAAATTCCGCTTTCACTTCTAGACAAGATAAAAACACCAGAGCTCATCTTTCAAGCCTTTTTATCTTTTGGAAAGAAAATCAAATCTTTTCAGTATATTAAAAAGAACAGTCAACATGTAAACTAGACAGTTTAGTTTAAAAATGAATGTACACAAAATTTTATGTGTGACTTCAGCAAGTTCACGAACACCCTCTGAAGGCTGTCCAAAGGATCTGAACCCTTGTTCTAAGGATATATGATATGCCACAGCAAGAAAACTCAGATGTTCTGGTCTAGGAATATCCAGTGTTTGTAAGAAATGAAGTCTTCAGGGATGAACTGAAAGTGTATTAGTAGCATACATTCTGAAAACCATAAGAACACTTAAACTTACCTTTTTTACTAAGATCAATAGCAGCTTCTAAAAGCACTTCTAATTCCCCTTTTGGCAAAACTGGAACCACCCATCGAGGCCTAAGAGTTTTAAAAATATAAAAAGTTGTTTATTGGTTGCACTCTAAAGCACTCTACTTACCTCACATGAAAATATTAATATTAAAAAACATTAAAATATTAAAACAACAAGGTTGGCAGAATATCTGCTCTGTGAAACTAAGTTCCATCTGTCGTCTCTACAAACAAATTTTTTTTAAGAACTGTCAAACAAAAGACAGCAGGGGTGGGGAGGGGAGGAAATTATTTTAACTACCATAAAACTACCATAAACATAAAACTACCATAATAATCAAGTAGCAATTAAACCTATTGTTCAAGTTCATGGGAATGTGCTCTTTCAGGATTCGTCATCATGAATCTCTTAGCGGTCTTCATTTCCTCACAAAGGAGAAAAATTTAGGTGGAACGTAACAGATTACTGCCTCAATTCATAATCTGTCAATTTTTCCTGAAGGTTAAGTGAGACGTGGCTCTCCAGGTCTCTCTGCCTCCACAGGTACCCTCCTCCCTCCAACAAGGATGTAGCATGCACCCAGGTGGTGCTTTCTCTGGCCCCAGTGGCAGCCCAACCATCTCCGAGGCCATCCTTCCCTATCCCTTCGTCCTCACCCTCCTCACTGCTCCCAAAACCCTGGTTTTGAGAAAAAGTGCTCCATGACTATATAATCTATTAAAAACAAACGCATACCACCTTTGTCATTGTTTTTATTTACATTAAAATATCATTTGTATTTCTCTTCCCCTGAAAATTTGCTAATATGCAACTTTGTCCTCAAGTCTGCATAGAAAGTACCCTTTACTAACAACCACCAATCACCAGACAGAAAGCAAAAAGCAACAGGAAAACCTTTTGCTAGGTCTCTGTTAGAGAAAGCTCAGGGACATTAAAATAACTTTACATGATTTCTGGGTTTTTTTTTACTACAATTCATTGTATAACATTATTAATTGTAAGAATCTCCTAGAATTACAGTTAATGTGTTCTTTCAAATACATTATTAAAAATAATGAGTTAAAAATATAGTAATAGGAGGGGCGCCTGGGTGGCTCAGACGGTTAAGTGTCTGCCTTCAGCTCAGGTCATGATCCCAGGGTCCTGGGATCGAGCCCCGCATCCGGCTCCCTGCTCGGCTCCCTGCTCGGCTCCCTGCTCGGCGGGAGGCCTGTTTCTCCCTCTCCCTCTGCCTGCTGCTTCCCCTGCTTGTACACTCTCTGTCAAAAATAAATAATCCCTCTCCCTCTGCCTGCTGCTTCCCCTGCTTGTACACTCTGTCAAAAATAAATAAAATCTTAATATATATATATATATATATATATAGGAAAAATTTCAAGATAAATGAAGTGAGGAAAGCAAGTTACAAAACGGTACAGTAAAAATATCATATCTGTAGAAAAATCAATACAAATGATAGTAAACGTAATGTGAAGAGCATACTTACTAATTTTTTGTTGGGATGTGTGTACAGAAGATGGATATTGAAGGACTTTATCAACATATATTTCCATGTTTAATAGTACATTTATTACTTACGTAATCAGAATTTTTGGGGAAAAAATGCAAGGGGTTTCTATTTCCCTTCTATTATATACGTTAACAGTGTTAACTGATTTTTAGAAAGTGAAATACAACAAGAAAATCTGGTAAGGCAAATGCTCATACGTGTGCGTATTTTCCTTCCTTTCCCTACACCTCACTAGCACTCACTTGTTGAACCCACAGCCATGTGGGGATTCCCCAACACACTCTTTCCTTATTATCTTCTTTAAATCTTTTTCTTCCCCTGCACATAAGCTTAAACTTTCACTCTCTGGGAGTCTTCCACTACACGTATAAAAAATTATACCCTGAACTTACCCCTGAGGTGAAGATCAAGAGAAACAAATAGCTGAGATGGTTAAATGCCTCAGTCTAGTCAAGGGTTCACAAGGGGCAGGCTCTGAGGAACTCGATGTTCTAATTACCTGGCTTACCTCAGGACCATGCAAAAATTAAGAAAATCATCCAGCTATCATAGCAACCAACATACCAAAAAAGAAAACAACAACAACAACAAAAAACTTCATAAACTCTGAAAGAGGGAAATAACATATGGTTCTACTTCAGAAACATACCAGCTTGGGTCATCATCATTAATCTGAAAACTTTATTGACACTGTTACTCGATGATTAAGAACCATGGGTTAGAAAGTATTTGGTAAGCACTAAAATGTTAAGGCTATTGAGGCAATGTGGCTACTGTGATATTTCTGCCCACTCTTTCTCTTTTCTTACTACTAATCACTATGCTGAGAGACTGCTGGTCTTCCTGTGTATTACACACATTAACAAAACAACTCACCTATTGATCATGTCATCCAACTTTGCCAGGTCAGTATGTGGAAATGCAGGTTCCTCATCTTCAAGCTGTGGTGGGGCATCACCTTGACCTTGTTCATCTGGGGGAGTTGCCGGGGAATTTTCATTGGAAGAATCAGGCGATGAAGTCTTAATTAAAAATTAGATATTCCAGATTTAGGTTTCTATGACATAGGTAACAACATCTGATAATTCAAACACGAACACAGATTAGGGTAAAAGAATAAAATTTGAAAGATAAAATCACTGTAAACTTATGATGTTTCAGGTATTCTCTGTGCTAGGTTTTAAAATTTCATTTAATCCTTAACAGCCTAAGAAGTATTGAACAGCCATTTAATAGGTAAAAACACAAACTCAGAAAATAAGTAATTAGCCCAAGGTCACACAGCTCCAACTCTATGGTCAGGATTTGAATCCAGGTTTAGCTCTGAAGTTTGTGTTCTTAACCACGATGTGTATTGCTTCTCTGCTTCCATTTCCCATTATACAAGCCCTGCCATAATAGGAATTATTGTACAAATATGAAACAATGCATTTCACATTTCACAGATGGAAAGTTCTGAATTATAACTTTCATTTTTTAATTTGAAGGGGAAAAATAAATTTTATTCTATTCAGCAATTTGCCTAGTCTCAAACTACTACCCAATTATGAAAACTTCATGATTGTGGTTTCTAAGTAAGTCACATCATTTTTTTTTTAAAGATTTTATTTATTTGACAGGGAGAGAGAGAGAGAGAGACACAGAGCGCTCAAGCAGGGGGAGTGGCAGGCAGAGGGAGACGGAGAAGCAGGCTCCCCAGTGAGCAGGGAGCCTGATGTGGGGCTTGATCCCAGAAGTCTGGGATCATGACCTAGCCAAAGGCAGACGCTTAACGACTGAGCCACCCAGGTACCCCAAGCCATGTCATTTTCAACTAAGAGGTCTAATTTTATTCCCTTTTATTCTTCATTTTTAGCATATCTTTCTCTTTCCCCCTTCTTTAGATGTGCATAATATTTCTGCAACTAAGTAAATGTTATTCAGCCATAAAAAGAATGAAATCTTGCCATTTTCAACAACAGGGATGTTTCTAGAGGATATAATGCTAAGTAAAATAAGTCAGAGAAAGACAAATACCATGATTTCACTCATATGTGGAATTTGAGAAACAAATGAACAAGGACAAATGGAAACCAGAAAAATTTTTTTTATTTGCTAGACAGCGAGCGAGAGAGAGAGAGAGCACGAGCAGGGGGAGCTGCAGGCAGAGGGAGAAGCAGGATCCCTGCTGAGCAAGGAGCCCGATGGAGGGCTTGATCCCAGGACCCCGGGATCATGTCCGGCTCAGGTCATGATCCCGGGGTCCTGGGATCAAGCCTTCCATCGGGCTCCCTGATAGGCGGGAAGCCTGCTTCTCCCTCTCCCACTCCCCCTGCTTGTGTTCCCCCTCTCGCTGTGTCTCCCTCTGTCAAATAAATAAATAAATCTTTAAAAAAAAAAAAATCTTAATTCCAGTGTAGTTAACACAGAGCAGACTCTTCAATATAGAGAACTGGTAGCTGCCAGAGGGGAGGTAGGTGGGGGAATTGTTGAATCGTATTGTACACCTGAAACTAATATAACACTATGTTAATTATACTTGAATTTTAAAAATAAATAATTAAAATTTAAGACTGAGGAATCACTGACCTCTACCTGTGAAACGAATACACTGTCAATTAATTGAACTTAAATTTAAGAATGTTTAAAAAAATAAAAATAAACAGAAAAGAGAGTGAAACATACTGAAACTCTACTAGCTCCTGGTTTAAAAATAGATTCTTTGGCATCCAACACAAACCTCTATGTTTAAAGAAACCTCAATACTAGGTAACGAATTTATGACACAAGAAAGATTAATGATTCTGTCCAATACCTGTAACTATATACTTCAGTATTTTATGGCTTAAACATGGGAACTGGAGAGGAAAAGGAATAAAGGTGACACATTTATTTGGAAAAATAAAATTAAAACCTGACTTGCTCACTTCTCTAAGATGGCAGAGGGAGAAGAAAGGAGGGCAAAGGGAGAGAGAGCATATGTGCATCTCTTTTCTACCATTCTTATAATAGATTATCTAATCTATAATAACTGGACAATAAGAACTTATCCCCCCAAAAAAACTTATCCCCAAGTGACAAACTTAAGTACCCTACAATAACAATATTTTTGCCTAAAACCTTACCCATACAGAATTCTACATAAACATGCACCAACTGTAAGCAGCATGTCTGTGATTCATGTGCATGCACCTCAGCTATAAATTCACCTGCAAGCGTTGTTTGAGCTGCACATCACAAATTTTAGTATGTTTGTCTTATCTGGGTATTACCCAATACTAGTTTATTTATCAGAAAAAGTACCTGAGGGGCGCCTGGGTGGCTCATTCGGTTGAGCGTCTGCCTTTGGCTCGGGTCACGATCCCAGGGTCCTAGGATCGAGACCCGAGTGGGGCTCCCTGCTCAGCGGGGAGTCTCCTTTTCTCTCTGACCCTCCCCCCCTGCTTATGCTCGCTCTCTAATAAATAAAATCTTAAAAAAGTAGGTGAAAATCAATTACTAAACTTCCACTTCAAGAAAAGAGAAAAATAATAGGGCAAATTCAAAGGAAACGAAGGGAACAAAGATAATGGCAAAAGCACACAAGTAGGGAGGGGAGAGAAAACCGAAGTCAAAAGTTGGTTTTGGGGCAAGTTTAATGAAATTGATGAATCCCTAGGAAAGAGTATGAGGAGAGGGAATGCAAATTAGCAGTATCAGAAATGAAAGAGGAGAGATTACCATAGACTTTGAGACATTAAAAAGGTAGTAAGCATATAAGAAACTACTTCTATAAATCTGACAATCTAGGTGAGGGTACAAATTCCATGAAAGACACAACTTACCAAAAGACACATACACCACCCCCCCCCCAAAAACAGAAATCAGAAAATTCCCCTATTAAAAAAAGCTGGATCTGCATTAAAACCTTGATGGTTTCACCAATAAAATCTTCCAAATAATTAATGAAAAAATAACAGAACTCTTACACAAAATTCATCCACAGAATAGAAAAAAATATTATCCTGTGAGTTTTAAGGCCAGCATAAAACCTTGATATCAAAATCTACTTTAGGGGCGCCTGGGTGGCTCAGTTGGTTAAGCGACTGCCTTCAGCTCAGGGCATGATCCTGGAGTCCCGGGATCGAGTCCCACATCAGGCTCCCTGCTCGGTGGGGAGTCTGCTTCTCCCTCTGACCCTCTTCCCTCTCGTGCTTTCTGTCTCTCATTCTCTCTCTCAAATAAATAAAATCTTTAAAAAAAAATCTACTTTATACTCTTTGCAAACATTAATTCACTTGATCCTCTTCACAATCCCATGTAGTACTACTGTTAACCCCATTTTACAGATGAAAAACTGAGCCTCAGAGGTTAATTTACCCATTTAGACTAGTACGGTGAAAAGCTCAAATTTGAACACAAACATGACCTGAGTCCATGCTCTTTACCATAGGCTACACTGAATGATTTAATGTTTTGCTCTGGAATTGACAAGGGGATTAAATATTTCATTTGATAACTGACCGTGTAAGACACCAGCAAAAGAGGGGCTACATACTCAAGCATCACCATCTATAGTGCTTGAGCTTTCTTATCATTACTGTTAAAGATATGTAAATATAGGTCTAACAGTTTTATGGTTACTTCTCAAATTATTCAGAACATGCTCCATTTTATTTATTTATTTGAGAGACAGAGAGCGAGGGAGGGGAAGGGGCACAAGCAGGAGGAGTGGCAGGCAGAGGGAGAGGGAGAAGCAGGCTCCCCATGATGCAGGACCTGATCCCGTGGACTCTGTGATCATAACCTGAGCCCAAAGCAGACACTTAACTGACTGAGCCACCCAGGCACCCAGAACATGCTCCACTATTTAGTATCTCATAGTAGACATACCAGTGTAGCTTTAACTAGTATCTTAAACATCGTACCTGATTCTGTTGGAGGGGGGGCTGAGACTGTCCATCAGGAGCCTGGCCCTGGCTGTCATTCCCTCCTACTGGAGAGCCACGAGTCGTGGCTGTCATACTCGACACAGGGCAGATCTTTGCAATTTTGTCTGCTTATGTAGTTGTCTTGAGAAAAGAAATTATAGTCCACTTATAGAAGATGAAGTACCAGCATTTGTCAGTCTTAAAAAGCTCCAATTCAAGAATAAACCATCTTGCAGAGACCATTGCATAACCTACAAGAAAAAAAAGTACATTTGTTTTAGATTTAAAAATCATGAATTAAGGAACTGTTCAAACTTAGTATTACCAGTGAATCTAGTCAAGAGAAGGTGGCTATATAATGAGAGGATAAGGTGAAAAGCTAAAGTCTCATTAATACCATATTTAACTTAAACTGAAAACTGTAGATCAGCTTGTACAAAACCACAGCCTTTTATGTTTCAGCTTTCTTTTGGGATTCCAAAGACATTATCAAGGTATTTAGTTGCCATTTTGATTCAATCATGGAATGGCAAAAACTGTCTTCCGATTTGCTAATACCTTCAATACACTGTAAAAATATGTATATTCAAGACATAAACGAGATAAAATGTTATTTTTAAAAACATTCCAGGAAAGATTGCACAACTAACGTTTATCACTGGTACTAGGGCATTATAAATGGTTTTTGAACAAGCTTATAACAGGTTTTAACAGAAACTTTAAAACTTTGGGGGAATTTTTCTTTGGAAAAAGTTCAAACTATGTACTACTATTCCTAAACAACCCAGTCGTCAAGTGACCCTGACTCTCCACTTTTGGCAAGGTTTTGGTCACAGGCATTCCCAGAGGCATGACAGGGCTAGAGACCACAACTGTTTAACAATGGAATTCTTTGTTACCTCACCAGCAAAGGTGTACAGGGGAATGTCAGCAAAGCCTCAATTCTATATATTAATTAGACCAATGGCTCTCATCCTTAGCTGCATACGAAAATCATCTGAGATGCTTTGGAAAACAATGATGTGCACACCCCTCTCCAGAATGAATAAATTACTGTATTTGAGAGTGAAGCCTAGGCATCAGTACTTTCCATAAATTCTCCCCTGGTGATTGAGAATTGTGCCATGAGATTGAGAGCCTTAGCTGATGAGTTATAGGTATTTCATTATAAGGCGACCATACTTTCCATGTAGTCCAGAACAGTCCATGTTTGCCTCCAATTTAAATATAATCACTTGGGGCACCTGGGTGGCTCAGTCAGTTAAGTGTCTGACTCGATTTTGGCTTAGGTCATGATCTTGGGGTTGAGGGGCTTGATTCCACAACCCTGAGATCACGACCTGAGCTGAAGTCAGACACTTAACTGACTGAGCCACCCAGGCACCTCTAAAATAAACCTTTAAAAACAAATAGTCACTTAGGGCGCCTGGGTGGCTCAGATGGTTAGGCGTCTGCCTTCGGCTCAGGTCATGATCCCGGGGTCCTGGGATCGAGTCCTGCAGGGAGGCTGCTTCTCCCTCTGCCTCTGCCTCTCTCTCTCTGACTCTCATGAATAAATAAATAAAACATTAAAAAAAAGTTTAAAAAAATAAAATAAAAAAATAGTCACTTAACCCAGAGATAGGTCCCTAACAAGATTTTGTTTCATTTATCAAATTTGTGTAACAACACAGTTTAAGACCGATAATATCAAATACTGGTGAGGCTAAAAACATAGAAAAATGTTTAATACATAAAGTGAAAATACAAAAGAGAACACGAATGAGCAGCCTTTCACTTTTGTTTTCCATTTTCATACACCCTACATTACAAAAAAACTCACGTGAAGTAAAGAAAACAATTTTAAAAACCTGGAGAAACTAGCTAATAATTTTCTTTAGTCATTTTGGGTCTGCTGGCAAATTATTTGAGTGCCTTTCTTTTCTTGCCACTCAAAATTATCAGCTAATCAATTCAACTTGATTCTTCTCCACTTCAAATTTGTTCCAATTTCTTCCCTTTGTTTCCCAACCTGGGTTCATGATCCACTTGTGTATACTGTCCCCAGAGGGTGATTCCCCTCGCTCTTTTCCTGGATGCCTTGTTATTTGTCTATAAATATGCTTGAGTCTTCCTTACTGAAAAACCACCAATCTCTGCCCTTCCCTTTTCCCAAAAATCTTTTTTAATTTTATTTATTTGAGAGAGAGAGACAGAGATAGTGAGAGAGCGAGCACAAGTGGGGAGGAGAGGGAGAAGCAGGCTCCCCACAGAGCAGGGAGCCCGATGCGGGACTCGATCCCAGGACCCTGGGATCATGACCTGAGCCGAAGGCAGACGCTTAACCGACTGAGCCACCCAGGCGCCCCCTTTTCCCAAAAATCTTAGGAAGAATGTCTCTGCTTCCCCTTTCACCTCTTCCATTTTCCCTCATCATCTGGCTGGGTCTAAGCTACCAAAATTGTTTTAAGTCAGTGGGTCGTAACTGAGGACTATGGATGGATTTGAAGATAACTCCCCTAAAACTACATGCAAAGCTTTGTGAATATGTACATTTGGTGGGGAGAGAAGGGGGAGAAGGTCTGATTCATAGATCATCAATGCTCTACTAACGGACAAATCGAGTAACTGCTTCTTGCTGTTCACCCTGCATGCCCTCTTCTCAGCATGAGATACAATACAATACAATCCTGGACTCCAGGTTTTCTTTCCTTTCCACTTCTTTTCAAGGGGGATGGTGGCAGGTAGTAGTGATGTCAGTGAGGACTAGTTCTGA
Source organism: Eumetopias jubatus (assembly GCF_037043125.1). Taxonomy (NCBI): domain Eukaryota; kingdom Metazoa; phylum Chordata; class Mammalia; order Carnivora; family Otariidae; genus Eumetopias; species Eumetopias jubatus. The sequence goes on from NW_028274817.1 coordinate 91,485,335, forward strand.
ACACTGAAACAGAAGTGAAAACATCCACTGGACAGTTCACTCTCCAAGTCTGAACTGAAGCAAAACCTCGAGATCTTGAACATAGAGCCAGTTATTCACAAAAGGGTCAAAAGAGGTGGACTCATTAGTATAACCTCAGAGTCCCCCCAGCCTCCCATAAACACAACCTCCACCTGGCCACCACCTACTGAGAGGAAGTGGGTCACAATGTTATGGGATGGTAGGAAGTAGCATGATATACTCCCAAGTGTGGGGAAAGTCTAGGAGAGAGGACAAATCCTGAGGTACACCAAAAATTAAAGTCGGTTTTGTTTTTTGTTTTTTTTTTAGGTAAATCTTCACCATTTACACAGAATGTGGTATTTTCCTAAAATTAAAAACCAAGCATCTAAAAAGCAACTTGACCAAAGCACAAGTAGAAAGTTAACAAGTCTAGAAATTCTATTACCTTGTCCACTACACCAATACTCTCTCTCTTTAAAAAGCCTTTCCAGGAAGCAATCCAAGGACAAAAGAATAAACAAAATGTGGTATGCACACACAATGAGATATTCTCTAGGTGTTAAAAAGGAAGGAAATTCTAACACATGCTACAACATGGATGAACCTTGAGGACACTATGCTAAGTGAAATAAGCCAGTCACAGAGACAAATATTCTATGATTACACTTACTTGAGGTGCCTACACTAATCCAGAAAGTAGAAAGGTGGTTACCAGAGGTTACGGGGAGAAGATTGGGGAGTTAATAACAGGTGCAGTTTCAGCTTGGGAAGATTAAAAAAAAAGTTCTGAAGATGAATGGTGATGGATGATGGTGATGGTTGCACAATGTGAATGTAACTTAATGGTCAATGAATTGTATGTACACTTAAAAATGGTTAAAATGATAATTTAAGGTTATATGTATTTTCTCACAATAAAATTTTAGATATATATATAGCACTGACTGCTCTCTTGCTTTACAGTCCTTCAACATTTGGCGATCATTTGAGTTAAAATATCTTAAAATTATATCGTGTTTGTTGTTTTATGCTCAACATCCTTCTATCTATATGTATCCCAATAACCCTCCATCTATAGACAAATCAAAACTATCTGGCAAAAGTCTGGAAATAAACTATTCTAAACAAAAGTATTCTGTGGATTACTAAAGAACTATCCCTTTAAACAAAATACAGTATTTTTGTGTATCTGACCACAGAACTAAATCATCATCATCATCTTGCAGAATATCCCACTGACAAAGCCTCAAGCTGCCTGCCATCCCTATCTCCTCTTATATAATTCTCACCTTTCCATCCCTTGGTTTCTAGATTTCTTCTACCTCTGTCAAGTTTTCCACACTTCAAGATTTCCAGGACTGCTGAGCAGGTATGTCAGGTCTCAGCATAGCATACCCTGCTCTATTCTGGTATTAACAGACCTCTCTCACCCACCACATAAAAATTGATACCTTTCTTCAGTATGCTAGGATTGAAAGATTAAGAGCAAGAAATAGGTATGGAGCAATTAAAAACACTTTCTGGATTTTTTTTTTTTTTTTTAAGATTTTATTTATTTATTTGACAGAGAGAGAGAGAGAGCACAAGTAGGCAGGCAGGCAGGCAGGCAGAGGCAGAGGGAGAAGCAGGCTCCCCGCTGAGCAGGGAGCCCGATGTGGGGCTCGATCCCAGGACCCTGGGATCATGACCTGAGCCGAAGGCAGACGCTTAACCGACTGAGCCACCCAGGCACCCCTGGATTTTTTATGTACATATGTATGTATGTATATATTTATCAGAGAGAGAGAGAGGGAGAGCACAAGCAGGGGGAAGTGGCAGGCAGAGAAGCAGGCTCTCCCAGCTGAGCAGGGAGCCCGATGTGGGACTCGATCCCAGGACTCTGGAATCATGACCCGAGGTGAAGGCAGACGCCTAAATGACTGAGCCACTCAGGCGTCCCACCTGCTGGATTTTAAAAACGTAACTTTTATTTCAAAATCCCACCTCTGCCACTTAACAAGCTGCCTATCTTCAAGGCCAGGGACGTCCACTCTATCTTCACAGGTGTTTAAAACTGAGATAATGCCACCCACAAAAATGCCACGAGGATTATTTAAATATAGGTGTTTTGCAAATACCAAGCACGCAGTAATTCTTAAAATACGTAATTTTCTTTTCCCTTTCTATAATGTACTGTGCAGGGTTCTTGAATATCTGAGGTAATAATTGGAAAATAACATTTTCAGATATAATTTGGAAAGCTTTGAATGGTAAAAAAAATTATCAAAGATATGCTACAACTAAGTTATCCAAGAATTACACTGCTACCTTTCTTAATAAATCCCATTCAATCCAAGTGGAGGAAATAGATGGGAATCACACTGTTTTACTTGATTTCCAAGAAGCAGTCCCAAGTACAGAGCTTGTTTTCCAGGAGACATTTAGGCATACCCAGCAAGGCTAGAACAAGCTTTCTACCAAGTCAAAGCAGCAGTCCACTGAGCAACTAAAAAATTATTCAGATCATTTAAAATTTAACACAATAACCATTTCCTAAAGGAATGCTCAAATTCAACATATCCAATGTGAAAATTTACTGGTATGAAATTTTAAGCTTTGCATAAAAAGCATCAAGTTTTATTTTATTTATTTATTTGACAGAGAGAGACACAGCGAGAGAAGGAACACAAGCAGGGGGAGCGGAGAGGGAGAAGCAGGCTTCCTGGATCATGACCTGAGCTGAAGGCAGACACTTAAGGACTGAGCCACCCAGGCTCCCCTGAAGTTTTATTTTAGAAAAACAAAAGTATTGTAAGGGTCACTGTTCTCCCTTTCTTTCACTCAGGTTTTACCAGAAATTATGTTGGATTTTCTGCAATGCAACATGTAACCACAATGGCAACATTAGACGACATTTAGAAGACAGCATTTTTTGTATTCAAACTTAGCATCTCAGTATCTTCCGAGATGGGAGAAGCATCACCTTTACCTGGTTAAAGGCTGGCATTATGTTTTTTTAAAAATAACCTAGTATTCCGTAAGTGGCAACCATTTATATTCACTTTAAAATTTGCGGAACTGAATTTCTCCAACAGTTTTCTCTCTCTTTTTAAAGATTTTAGAGTATGAAAATACTTACTTTTAGGCCAAAGGTATTTAGACCTTTCTGAATTCTATTTAATAAGATCTTTTTTTTTTTTTTTTTTTTGAGAGAGCAAGTGCAAGCACGAAGTAGGGAGGGGGAGAGGGGATCCTATCTAGAGGATTCCAAGCAGGCTCCACGTCCAGCATGGAGTCTGACACAGGGCTCAACCTCACAATCTTCAGATCATTACTGAAGCAGAAATCAAGAGTCAGGCACTTAACTGACTGAGCCACCCAGGCGCCCCGACCTTTTTGAATTTTAAATTGGGATTTCTATTACTATGACAGATTAAATATGCTTAAAGGCAAACTTTTTATATGCATTATCTGGGGAAAAAAAAGTATCCTGTCCTACATAGAAGTTTTTCTACTACATGAGAAAAGACACATACAGCTACTGCAGGTTTAGACACTTCCATGGACACAGAAAAACTGGAAAACCCAGAAACTATTAAAAAAAATACACACACACAAAATAAAAACAAACAGTTTGTGCAGTTAATTATCTGCACCAATAGCTGGACTTATAAGATTTTTTTTTTAATATCCCTTCTAAGAAAACATTGAAATATGAGTAAAAATAGTTACTCAGAATAATCCTGAATCTAATTTTTTGGTAACCTTACTTGCAAACATTGCTATTTTACTTGCTTTAATTATTTAACTATGTATGATTATTTCTTGTCACACTCCTCACAATTATATTCAGACACTATGATCTATAACCACTCTAGTGGGTAAAGGCAAAATAGGTTTCAGTATTCATACTATCCAAGGAATTTTTTCTTTTGTGGATTTGTTGGTTCCATTCCATTCAAAGTTTCTCTGTGACTGCAATTCTACACCCAGTTACAACGTGTTTTTTCCCCTCACACTAAGCAATCTCACTCTAGCTGGGTGTCCTACAATATGACTAAATTCTGACACTATCTACCTGGAGATAGCATCAGATCCCACAGGTTAAGGGCTCAGTCAGTCCTACAAGATCGACCTCTCCCCCACACCTCAGTCACCAGTCTCAAGTCCAAGTTGTCACCTGTGCTTCTCACTAATCGGCTATAGACTGGAGGTTCCAATGATCCCTGCACCCTGGGATCGATTAATTTGCTAGAGTTGCTCACAGAACTCAGAAAAACTTTTTATTTACTAGATTATGGTTTATTATTAAAGGATGTAACTCAGAAACAGCTAGATGGAAGAGATGCGTAAGACAACATATGGGGAAAGGGCAAGGAGCTTCCATGTTCTCTCTGGGCTCACCATTCTCCCCAAATTTCCATGTATTTACCAATCCAGAAGCCCTCTGAACCCCGTCTTTTTGGAGTTTTATGGAGGCTTCATTACATAGGTATGACTGATTAAATCACTGGCTATTAAAGGTTAAATACGATCTCTAGTCTCTCCCCCACACCCCAAGGGGGTGGGGGAAGGGGCTGAAAGTTCCAACCCTCTAATCACGTGGTTGGTTCCCCTGACAACCAGCCTCCACCCTTAGGGGCTTTCCAAAAATCACTCATTTACATAACATAAGATGCCCCTTTTTGGCTCTTACCACTTAGGAAATTCCTAGGGTTTTTGAAGCTCTGTGCCAGAAACTGGAATGAAGACTGAATATATATTTATTATAAATCACAGTTATCACAGGCTCCCTTTTTTAATAGATTTATTGAGACTGTGGGGCAATTAAATCCCAGGGCATCACCTAAAACAATCAACCAATCAGCCAACAATTAGGGGAGACTAACATTTGCATTGATACCAACAGAGGGAGACAGCTTGACACAGAAATGCTAAGCCTGTACCCTCTGAAGAGTAAAATCACAGGCTGCACACTGCAAGGAAAATGGATTTCATTACAGCAGTCTAGCCAGTTGCTAGACAGACAAGAAAGTAACAAGTCTGTAAGTATGGGTAGTGGGGAATCAGTATCCAAAATTACTATGGTAGACTAAAGATCCAGTAATCTCCCCCAAAATTTACAAGATCTACAAAGATAGGAGACTGTGGCCCATACACGGGGGAGGGGGGCAGGCAAAAGAAACTGGCTTTGAGAGGGTCCACATGTCAGACTTAGCAAAGACTTCAAAACAGCTATTATGAGTATGTTCAAAGAACTAAAGGAAAAGTGTGCTTAAAAGTAGTAAAGGAAATGAGCGCCTGGGTGGCTCAGTCAGTTAAGCGTCTGCCTTCGGCTCAGGTCATGATCTCCAGGTCCTGGGATCAAGCCCCGTGTTGGGCTCCCTGCTCACAGGGGAGTCTGCTTTTCTCCCACTGCCCCTCCGCTCTGTGTATGTGCACGCTTTCTCTAATAAAAAAATAAAATCTTAGAACAAAAAGTAAAGGAAAATATGACATTTAAAAAGAGACTATAAATAGATAAAAGAGTAAGAAATTAAGAAAAAAAATGAAAATTCCAGAGTCAGAATTTTTAGTCAATAACCAAAAAAATGAAAAAATTAACTGAAGTGGTTCAACAGAAGATACAAGCTGTCAGAAAAAAGAATAAGCAAGCTAGTAGATCAATAGATTAAGCAATTTGGAGAACAGAGAGAGGAAAAAAAATGAGTTTCAGAGAAATGTGGAACACAATTAAGCATACCAACATATGCATAATGGAGTCCAGAAAGAGAAAGGAAAAGACATTTGAAGAAATTATGGCCCAAACTCCCCCAAACTCAATGAAAAACATTAATCTACACATCCAAGAAGTTCAGCAAACTCCAACTAGGATAAATTCAGAGAGATCAGATTGAGAAACATAATCAAAATGTCAAAAGCCAAATACAAAGAGAAGTGAGAAAGCAGGAAGAAGCAAATCACACAGAAAGGTTCCTCAACACGGTCAGCTGATTTCTCATCAGACAATATGGACGCCAGAAAGCACCGGGTTGACACATTCACAGTAGTAAAAGAAAAAAAACCTGTCAACCAAAATTGTTTCAAAAATGAAGTCAGAGATCAACTTCCAGCATGACAGCATAAAGAGCTTTGGCAGACCCAATCCCCAGTGAAAGAGCCCTGATAAATATAAGAACAGTATAAATGCATTTTTCTTTCTGCTCTTAACTAATACAAAAAGCATCATAGAAAATGAAGTGTACATATGCATAATTGGCTCTACTGCATATAGAAATACTTCCCTATAACAGAATGAATTAATGCAAAATGAATGACCTAAAAAATCAAAATCTACAAAATTCTTTGAAGAAAATATAAGGATAAATCTTCATGACCTAGCATTTCAGCAATGGCTTCTTACAGGTATGACACCAAAAGCAAGAGCAACAAAACAGATAAAATGGACTTCACTAAAATCAAAAACTTTTGTGCTCCAAAAGGCATTTAATATAGTATCAAGACAGTGAAAAGACAACCCAGAGAATGGGAGGGGGGAAAACACCCACTACAAATCACAAATCTAATAAGGGACCTATATTTAGAATAAAAAAAAAAAAAAAAAACCCTCCTACAATTCAGTAATAAAAAAGACAACCAACTTAAATATGAGGAAGGCGGGCGCCTGGGTGGCTCAGACGGTTGGGCGTCAGCCTTCGGCTCAGGTCATGACCCCAGGATCCTGGAATCGAGTCCCACACGGGGCTCCCTGCTCGGAGGGGGGCCTGCTTCTCCCTCTCCCTCTGCTGCTCCCCCACTTGTGCTCTTTTGCAATCTCTGTCAAATAAATAAATAAAATCTTAAAAAATAAATAAATATGAGGAAGGCATCTGAATAGGCATTTTTCTCCAAAGAAGATGTACAAATGGCCAGTAAGTATGTGAAAAGATGCTCAACACATCATTAGCCACCAGGAAAATGCAAATCAAAGCCCCAGTGAGATAGATTCCTCCCACTGACTAGGATGATTATAATAAAAAAGATGGAAAATAACAAGTGTTGGTGAGGATGTAGAGGGAGAATCCTTGTGCATTGCTGGTGGTAGTGTAAAATGGTGCAGCCTCTGGAAAATGGTATGGCAGTTTCCCAAAAAACTAAACACAGAATTAGTATATTACACAATCCCACTTCTGCATATACACTCAAAAGAGTTGAAAGCAGAGGTTCAGATTATTCGTACACCCATTTTCACAGCAGCACTATTCACAGGAGCCAAAAGGTAGAAGTTATCCAAGTGTCCATCTACAGATGAATAAAATGTGGTATACACAATGGAATATTATTCAAGTTTTAAAAAGGAAGTCAAGGGGCACGTGGGTGGCTCAGTCCGTTAAGGCCCTGACTCCCACTCAGGTCATGATCTCAGGCACGGTGCTCCGCCCTCAGCCCTGCCCCTCCCCCACCTGTGCTCACTCTCCCTCCCATATAAATCTTTAAAAATAATAAAAACAAAAAAGAAGTCAAGACATATTATAACATGCACGAACCCTGAAGACATTACACTAAGTGAAATAAGCCAGTCACAAAAGGGCAAATATTGTAGGATTCCACTTATCTATGACACATAGAGTAGTCAACTTCAGAGACAAAAAAATGGTGGTTATCAAGGACTTGGGGGAAAGGAATTTGAGGAATTAATATTTAATGGACACAGGTTCAGTTGGGGAAAATGAACACATTCTGGAGATGGATGGTGGTGACAGCTGCACAACCAAGTGAATGCACTTAATACCACAGAACTGTACACTTAAAAATGGTTGAAACGGTAAATTTTACATTATGTATATTTTCCCAACAAAAGGGTGGGAGGACAGAAAAGTGTTGGTGAGAACGTGGAGAAAGTGGAAACTTTAAACACTGCTAGCAGGAATACAAAAAGTTGCAGACTCTTTGAAAAAGTTTGGCCGTTCCTCAAAAAGTTAAATACACAATTAACATATGACCCAGTTGTTTTAACTCCTATGTATATAAATGAGAAATGAAAAACATGTCCACACCAAAAAGATGTACACGAATGTTTGTAGCAGCATTAGCCAAAATGTAGAAAACACCCAAATGTCTGTTAACAGATGAATTAACAAAATGTTATACCACAGAATAGATTCTTCATAAAAAAGAATATAGTTCTTATACATGCTACAATATGGATGAGCCTTGAAAACACTATGCTAAGTGAAATAAAGCAGTTACAAAAGGACAAATAAACTGATTCCACTTGTCTATTTAGAATAGGCAAATTCATAGTGACAGAAAGCAGAGGTGGTACCAGGGATTGGAGCTGAAGGAAAGGAAGGATAGAGATTTATTGGTTAGCTATTACAGAATGTGTCTGTGGTGATGAGTAAGTTTTGGAAGTAGATAGTTGTGATGATTGTACACCACTGTGAATATAAATAATGCACTAAGCTGTACACTTAAAATGGTTAAAATAGCAAATTTTGTGATATATTTTAACACAATCTTTTAAAATGATGAACAAAAACTACTGAATTGTATACTTTAGATGGATGAACTGTAGAATATGTAAATATCTCAATAAATCTATTTAGAAAATGTAAACAAATACAGTGGAAAAATTAATTGGAAGGAATTAAAATACTACATTAGAAAATATCCACTTAAGGCAAAAGAAATCAGTAAAAGAAACAAAAAAAAAAAAGACATGAGATACAGAAAACAAAGTAAAATGGCAGATATAAATCCAGCTAGATCAATGACATTAAATGTGAATGGCTCCTAAAATTCAATCAAATCACAGAGATAGACTGGATTTAAAAAGAAAGATCCAGGGGCACCTGGGTGGCTTAGCTGGTTAAGCGACTGCCTTCGGCTCAGGTCATGATCCTGGAGTGCCGGGATTGACTCCCACATCAGGCTCCCTGCTCAGCAGGGAGCCTGCTTCTCCCTGACCCTCCCCCCTCTCATGTACTCTCTCTCTCATTCTCGCTCTCTCAAATAAATAAATCTTAAAAAAAAAAAAAAAAGGAAGATCCAACCACATGCTGTCAATAGGAGAATTTTAGATCCAAGGATACAAATTGGTTAAAAGCAAAAGGATGAAGAGCACCTGGCTAGGCCAGTCGGTAGCGTGTGCAACTCTTTATCTTGGCGTCATGAGTTTGAGTCCCACATTGGGCACAGAGGTTACTTAAAAAAAAAAAAAAAGTAAAAGAATGGAAAAATATGCAGCATGCAAGACAGCAATCATAAGAAAGGCAAAGTGTCTATACATTTATCACAAAAAATAGACTAAGACAAAAAATACATTACTAAAGATAAAAAGAACATTTTATAATAGAAGGGTCCATTCGTCAAGATGTAACAATTATAAATACATATACGCAAAGTACCAGAGCCCCAAAATATATGAAGCAATTCAACAATTAAAACTTCCAACTCCCCACTTTCAATAATGGATGAACAACTAAGAAAAGATCAAGGATAGAAGATTTTAATAACACTATAAACCAATTAGACAATACAGACATACGTAGAACACTTATACCAACAACAGAATATACTCTTGAGTGCACATGAACATTCTCCAGAATAGACCATATGCTACGCTGTAAATCAAGTCTCAATAAATTTAAAGGACTGAAAGTTTCGTTCTTTGAACAGAGAGAAATAAAACTAGAATTCAACCAAAGGAAATTAATTTATTTTGGCACAGTGATCATATTCAAACCATTTACTAGTTCCTCAATTGATTTTCCTATATATAATCCTGCCATCTACAAATAATGAAAAACCTGAATTCTCCTTAAAAACAAAATAAAACAAGGCACGATCATGTCACTGAAATATACCATAGACTATTTCTTCTTTTTCCTTAGTGAGTATATTTATACATTATATTTACACATATTATACTTAATAAATGCAAGAAATTTAGGCACACAAAACGATGAGACTAAAATAGCATACCTGTGTATTCAGCTCCATAGATCGTACCTTGAAAACTGAAACATTACAAATCCTCACACATCACTACTTTTTAAAATTGTCCAGCCCTGCATAAAAATAGCCATCCAAATACATCCAAAACATCGGGTGCCTGGGTGGCTCAGTTGGTTAAGTGTCTGCCTTCCGCTCAGGTCATGATCCCAGAGTCCTGGGATCCAGGCCCAATACCGGGCTCCCTGCTCAAGGGGAAGTCTGCTCCTTCCTCTCCCTCTGCTCCTCCCCCAGCTCATGCTCTCTCTTGCTCACTCTCAAATAAATAAAAATAATTTTAAAAAAAGGTTAAAAATACTCCCAAAACATCAATGAAAACTTAGGAAGTGTTAAAAAAAATCAATATTCAGTTAAGTACAATCTATATTTAATCTATTTCAAATCAATGATATGCACAGACAGGGAAGAAGGGGAGAAGTAGAATAGTATGGATTAAAAGCAGAAAAAGAACCAAAACATGAGGGAAGCAATGGGGTAGGGGTGACAGACAAGGAAGTTAACATTTACTAAGCACTTAACCTTGAGCCAGATTATCATTTAAAGGATTGTGATCTATTAACTTCTTTAATATTCATAACAATCCCAAGAGGTAATCATCATTACCAGTTCACAGATGGAAAAAAACTGAGGTGCACAGACATAATCTGACTAATTTGAAATAGCTAATAGGGAGAACAAAGTTAGCAAATCTAGATTCCAAATCGTCTTTGACAAGTTGGTACCACTGCCTCTGCTCATCCCCTTGCTATGCTCCATCACTATTTGTGCCTATTTCAGTGCTGTAAGACACCAGTGGGGAGGAATAGAATGACTTCACCAATCCTATTAGGTGTGTTAGACAAACACTCTTGTTAAAGGCCTCATAAAATTATTTTGCCAGAAGCAGTATGGTATACAAAAGCAAATTTTTAACCAGAAACATGAATTTGAACTTCTCTGATACCTACTGTGTGATCTTGAGCAAACTTCCCAAACCTCTTTGGGACTCAGTTTCCTCACCTGAGGATACAAGGCTATGGCTGTGATGATTAAATGAGGTAATGATTATCTTTAAATGCCAGAAGGTGTCCAGTGAAGTATTAGTTCCCTTTCCTAACAACATTCCATTGGAGGGGAGACATTTTTAAAGACAACTATTTGCAATTTAGTATCGAAGTGGAACATGAGTGTGGGTTTTGAAGTGAAAAAGACTTGGTCAAACTCTACTTTGCTACAAAACATGCAGCTTTGTAATGGGATTTAGCTCACTGGCAAATGCCAGCAAACACACCTGCAAGTCATGTTAATTCAGAAGCAATTTTCCCCTCAAAACACTGATGCCTTGCACCAAATAACAGCAGCAGTATGAGGGTGGGGGATAAAGGTCTGAACTGGAGAGCCATCACCCCACATTCTTCTTGGCTCAGTCTGGCTACATGCTCTGCCTTGGAAGTACATATACTGTTCTTTCTGATCTTTGTGCATTTTATTTCCCCCATGTGCTCCCTCACTCCATGACCTCAACGGTTCCCTATATGGAAGGGTTCCATTAGGTTACCAGTTTTTAATAAGTCCTATATTTACTGTAGCTTGTCAGGAATTCAAGATGTTTTTAACTGTGCTGTTTATTTTATTAGAATTTTTATTGTTTCTGTTAGTGCTCTAATTACAAGGTTACATAGCTTTTGAGTGTCTTAACCCTATTTTCCCCCTATAAATCCAGTTACATTTTGGTGCCTGATTTTGCAGACCATGAGGTTTTTCAGCAACGACAATGTAAAAGACATGCCTGTAATAGGTAGTGTTTAATCTCAAAGTATCACTCCCCCCGCCCCAAATTGGCTAATACCTTCAGAGATTATTGGGAAGCTTGAATGGGAGAATGTATGTGAAGTGCCTTCAAAATAGAAGGTACCCAATAATTAGCAAGTGTTCTAACAAGTGCCAGTTTCTTCTCCCCGAAATGCCAATTAGATGATAAACTCTATTTTTGAACCTTCCCAGACTCCTGATGAATATGATCTTTAGATCAGTTCACGGGAAAAGTATTCTCAACTATAAATTACCAGGATTCTATGCTCCTGATATATGTATCACAATTGCTCAGGTTGATTTTTAAAATAAATGAACAGCCTCAACAGTTTTATACCAATATAGCTGCTTTTATTATTCTGTTGCGTTAACACAGAATCCTACCATATTCCAAAATTTTGTCCTACTTTTCAAAAAGTTTCAAATCAAGGATTATCTTAACATTTGTAAGACAACTCATAGCACAGTTTCCCTATCAGAATTTGTGCTGGCTCTAAGGAAAATGTGACAATAGGGAGAATAAAGAAACCATAATAAGACATCAAAATCATGTGGATCTACACGACTTACAAATTATCTGTTGAGTAAAAGAATGAACAAAAGAACCACACTTTCAGGTAGAAACATAAGCACATTTTTCATTTAATAAATAACCTACTAAATATGGATTGGCGTCCCAGTCACCTGACTCCAAGCACCAGATTTCTATCAACAATACCAAGCTGGCTCAAGTTTGCCAATTTTGGTTCTACCTTAATAGTATTTTTTAAAAACTAAATTACTTTCTATTTTAACACTGTTTAAACATATATAAAAATGAAATTAAGAATTAAACTCCTTATGCTTCTTGCCCTCCTACAAAACGAACTAAATACAAACAAAACTATTAATAATAATATAAAGTGACAGATGGCCCCATATTACTGACTGCTAAGGCCATGGGTTCCTGTGAGTTTTGCACAGCTATCCTACCACCATCATATGCCATGTGGGAGACTCAGCCCTCCTACTTAATTACATCACTGTGTATACATGGTGTGCTATGACATCATTTGTCCTTGAAACCAATGCATCATTATGTGGTAAGTCAGCCTCTGTTGTTCTCACTGTCCCACAAATCAAATGGTACAATTAAGCACCAATGCGTGAAAAACACAAAGCTAACGTTAAGTACTGAAATGGTGTGGCAGTTCTTGGGTACCTGGGTGGCTCAGTTGGTTAAATGGCTGCCTTCGGCTCAATTCATGATCTCAGAGTACTGGGACTGAGCCCCAGGTCAGGGCTCCCTGTTCAGTGGGAAGTCTGCTTCTCCCTCTCCCTCCCTTGCCTCTCTCCCTACTTGTGCACACACACACTTTCTCTCAAATAAACAAAATCTTTAAAAAAATTAAGAATTAAAAAATGGTGTGGCAGTTCTTGATTAGGAGGCAGTCCAAAATACATGTACTAATTTTAAAACAAGTCTGCTTTAACAAGAAAACATTTAACTTGAGCACAAAAAAGGCACCAAAGAGATACTTGTAAGGCTAGAACTTTGCAGGGAGTAGGGGAGGAGTGGCTTGAAGACCATTGAGATTTGGAAATTAACTGCTCCAAATTCAATTCAACCTCTTTTCTGCCCTTGAAGATTTCCCATTAAAATTGTTAAGCCCACTGCTGTCAGCAGGAAGGTCTCTCTTCTATTCTATCAAAAGTCTATTTCCCCTGTCACTGATGCTTACCTACTGGTTATGGTTCTGCCTACTAAAACAGAAAGTTAATATTCACCATTTTCTGCATTATGATACTTCAAAATACTGAGACTTACAGTGCATATCATCCAAACTGCTTTTCAAGAGGAAGATACTTCTACTTACATATTCTTTTATTTACTAAATCCTTACACAAAAGGGTGTGAGGTCCCATTAGATTCCAGTCCCTAAACAAATCAACCTATTAATAAGTGAGCAATGTTGACTTAAAATATTAGACAAAGTCACATACCACATATCACAGAAGGTGTAACTACTTATCAGTCTACTCTTTGTTAAATATCAAGATTAACTCAAAGTTATCTATTAATAGCTTTTTAACAGTCTTTATCAAAATTATAGTTAATACTTGTAAGTTACTAATTCAATCATGAAATGCTAATCCATCACACCGAAACAAGGACCTCATTTCATTTGGTCAACATTTTAAGAAAGGCAAATAGATTATCAATAATTACCATTTTCAATGTGCATCCTGTGGGTATTCTTTTTGTCTGAATCTTCCACAACTAGATTAAGCCACAAATGTAAAGAATTTGAAAAGGAAACCAAGGAAATGGAAATTCCTTTCAGTCAATGAGATGAATTTCACTGTATTTTAAGTTACACAGAATAGTTTTTTAAAGAACAGCCACGAGATCTAATTCACATATACCATATAAATCACCCATCTAAAGTGTACCAATTGGGGCGCCTGGGTGGCTCAGTTGTTAAGCGTCTGCCTTCGGCTCAGGTCATGATCCCAGGGTCCTGGGATCCAGCCCCGAGTCGGGCTCCCCTTTTGGAGGGAAGCCAGCTTCTCCCTCTCCCACTCCCCCTGCTTGTGTTCCCTCTCTCGCTGTGTCTCTGTCAAATAAATAAATAAAATCTTTAAAAAAATAAAAATAAAGTGTACCAATTCTTTTCAGTTTATTCGGAGCTGTACAGCTATCACCACAATCAATTTTAGAACATTTTCATCACCCCAAAAAGAAACCCCATATCCATTAGTAGCTGTCATTCCCCATTCCCTCACCCCCAGCCCCAATCTAATCTTTTTGTCTTTATAGAACTGCCTTTTTTTTTTTTTAAGATTTTATTTATCATAGAGAAAGAGAGAGAGAGAGCACAAGCCAGGGAGAGAGGCAGAGGGAGAACCAGGCTCCCCACTGAGCAGGGAGCACGATGTGGGGCAGGACCCTGGGACCATGACCTGAGCCAAAGGCAGATGCTCAACTGACTGAGCCACCCAGGTGCCCCTAGAACTGCCTATTCTTGACATTTCATATAAATGGTATCATACAATAGTCTTTTGTGACTAGCTTCTTTCACTTAGCGTAATTATTTTTTAGGTTCAACCAAACCAAGTTGTAGCATGTATCGGTACTTCATTTCCTTTTATTGTTGAAAAATATTCCATTGTATAGTACTCATTTTATTTATGCATTCATTAGCCGATGGACATTGGCATTGTTTTTGTGATGTAATTTTATACATGTAGATGCCACTAAAAGATATCTAACAGAAAAATTATCCTTTAGTCTGTATGTACAATCCTAAAGGTTCAAAGTAACACTCTGAAGTACACCATGAAGGCTAA
Source organism: Eumetopias jubatus (assembly GCF_037043125.1). Classification (NCBI taxonomy): domain Eukaryota; kingdom Metazoa; phylum Chordata; class Mammalia; order Carnivora; family Otariidae; genus Eumetopias; species Eumetopias jubatus. The sequence goes on from NW_028274817.1 coordinate 91,500,434, forward strand.
TACTCAAATCAAAAGAGAAATATCAAAACTGGAAGCTGTAATACCAAGTTACTGAAAATGAAAATTTTAAGTCTATAATGTTGAAGCAAAAATGCAAACTCAACAATAAAAATTTTAAATGTAGCCTACAAATATAAAACATTCCAATTCAATTTTGGCATTCATTCCCCTTATTATAGTCAGACACTATTATTAAACAGAGGCCAGAGGTCAGCGATTATTTTTTGACATATTACAAATGAAATGAAAAGCAGAAGGGCTCCAGGCAAAGGAACCTCATCTTTAAAATGGGAGAGCTGCATGCTAAGGTCCCTTCCGGCTGTATTTTATTAAAGAGCAAATAGTGCCTGGGTGCTGTTGGCAAATACAAGGTAAAAGGTGGCCAAATTAATAAGAAGGAACAAGTGCTAACAGATAAAAGAGCTCATTCACTCAGGCATTATATACGGTAGTGGTTAAGAGTACAGATTGAAGATAAACCACCTCAGTTTGAATTCTTGTTCTGCGACTTACCTATATATCCAAGCTGAACAAATTCCTTAATATCTGTGTCTTGGTTTCCTAATATAGAGACAGTTTTATAAAAAAGAATAGCCATAGGGGCGCACCTGGGTGGCTCAGTCATTAAGCGTCTGCCTTCGGCTCACGTCATGATCCCAGAGTCCTGGGATCGAGTCCCGCATCGGGCTCCCCGCTCTGCGGGAAGCCTGCTTCTCCCTCTCCCACTTCCCCTGCTTGTGTTCCCTCTCTCACTGTGTCTCTCTCTGTCAAATAAATAGATAAAATCTTTAAAAAAATAAATTAAATTAAATTAAAAAAAAAGAATAGCCATAAAGTGAAGCTAGGTGATAGGAGTTTATCTGCATCTTCGTATGTTTGATTTTTCCTTAATAAAAAGTTTGGGTGGGAGGATGGGTGAAATAGGTGATGGGGATTAAGGAGTGCACTTCCTGTGATGAGCACCAGGTGTTGTACGGAAGTGCTGAATCACTATATTGTACACCTGAAACTAATATTACACTGTATGTTAACCAACTGGAATTTAAATAAAAACCTAAGGGGTACCTGGGTGGATCAGTCAGTTAAGCATCCGACTCTTGGTTTCGGCTCAGGTCATGGTCTCAGGGTTGTGAGATCCAGCCCTGTGTCGAGCCCCATGTCTAGCTTGGGGTCTGCTTGAAGATTCTCTCCCTCTGCCCCTCCCTTCACTCGTGCACCCACTCTTTCTCTAAAATAAATAAAGAAAAACTTTAAAATATCTACAAAAGCTTCTCAGAAGAACAACACGTGAGCTGCATCTTAAAGAGTAACCATGAGTAGCAAAGTCAACTAAGCATATGTAGGGATGGAGGAGAAAAGACAAAAGCAGCAGTATGGAATAGGCTAATGTAGCTAATGTTAATAGTTCAGAATAAGCGGATCAGAAGACTAGCACCAATCACCTCAAGTACCATGGAGTGGCCTTCACCATTTCTCCTATCTCTGGCATTAGGTGTTACATTTTAACAAAGAAAATTTGGCCTATACAAAAAGCTCACTGATAAATAAAACATATGCAATCATATTAAAATAAATCAGATAGTCTTAAGGGTATTCAAGGATTATCTATATCCTTGCCCATGCCTTAAGACATGTTTATATAGGTGAAATCTGGTTAAATAATTAAAGGCAGGATGGAAAAAAAAAATCTATGAAAAAGTCAATTTGCCTTGGTGAATGAATACCTGACTCCCTACCAAACCCTTAAGATATAATCATAAAAACGACTGTTTTTGCTCTTCCAGAATTTACCAAAGAAGGACAGCAAGTAAATGCTTTAAAATGCATTTCACAAGTGTGAATTTCACACACAAAAGATTCACAGCTAAGCTTAGACACTTACTGGAATGCATAAAGAAGTCCTGGACAGCGGAACCAATGCAGAATCAAGCAAGCTTCCTGTTTTATTTTTTCTCTCTGGACATTGAACACATTTGTTTTTATTTATTTTTTGGACTAGGCTCCATGCCCAACGTAGGGCTTGAACTCACAACCCCGAGATGAGGCGTCACATGCGCTACTGAGCGAGCCGGCCAGGTGTCCCCCATTTTTTTACCCTTTGACCTCCCGTTTCATCCATTAATCTCTTCCCCACCCCCACCTCTGGCAGCCACCAACCTTTTCTCTATATATCTGAGCCTGATTTTTGTTTTTTGATTCCACATATAAGAGATCATGTGGTATTTGTCCTTGACTGATTTCAGTTCGCATAATGCCTTCAAGGTCCATCCACACTGTCACAAATGGCAAGATTCATTCTTACGGCTGAGTAACATCCCATTGTATATACACATACAATGGAATAGATACACGCCACAATTTCTTTATCCACTTCTCCACTGATGGACACTTAAGAGTCTTTCTGTATTTTGGCTATTGTAAATAGCGCTGCAACAAACATGGAGGTGCATAAATGTACTCAAATTAGCATTTTCATTTTCTTCAGATTAATACCCGGTAGTGGACTTACTGGATCTCATGGTAGTTCTATTTTTAATTTTTTGAGGAACCTCCATATTGTTTTCCATAGTGGCTGCACCAATTTACATTCCCAACAGTGCACAACGGTTCCCTTTTCTCCACATCCTCACCAACACTTGTTATTTCTTATCTTCTTGCTATTTCTAAAGCCCATATTTTAATCTAAAGTACTGACTCTCTGAAGAGCAAAGATCTTTCCAGCCATACTCTAAAGCCAAACATGCATAATTTTCTTTAAATTAACAGCAATGCTTAACCCCATTATCACTATCAATTAAGTTCATTTAAAAAAAAACCTCATATTTTCAAGAATTCACTCAACTAGTGATTCCGAGCCACAAGAGGCTTCAAGCTGTCTACTAGCCAAACTTCAGATTTTATACGTAAGCAAGAGTTAAACAGCAGAAAAACTAGTAAGCATATGAAAAGGTTCTAACCATCATTAGATACAAGCAAATGAATATTTAGGCCACAATTAGAGATTCCTAAACCTCTACAAAACCAGCTAAAGTTAAAAGGACAATACTAAGTGTTGTTAAGGAAGAGCAATAGGAACTACAGTGGTGGGATTCTAAACTGGTACACCAACAACTTGGGAAATCTGTTTGGCAGTATCTACCAAAACTAAACGGATACATATCCTATAACCTAGCAATTCCACTTCTGGGTGTATACCAAAAGACATGTACTAAAATGATCATGGCAACATTCTTTATAATTAGGGAAAACCCTATAAACAATCGAAATGTCCACAAACAGTAAAATGGATAAATCAGTCATGGTGTCTTTCATACGACGACTACACAGTAACGAAAAAGAAATTAATAATGTGGGGCAAAAGAAGCCAAAGACAAGAGTGCATATTCTATTATTTCATTTATATGAAGCTTTAAAAAACAAGTATAATTAATTCACTGAAAGACAGAAGGAGGGGGCACCTGGCTGGCTCAGTTGTTTGAGCATCTCTCTCTTGATCTCAGCTCAGGTCTTGATCACAACATCCTGAGTTCAAGCCCCCCCCAAATAAAATTAAAAAAGAGGGCGTATTGGGGTTTCTTTTCGGGGGGGCGGCATAAAGGAGCCTTCTGGGATGCTGGAAATGATATATTGATCTAAGTGGTTGTTGTGCTCGCTTCGGCAGCACATATACTAAAATTGGAACGATCTAAGTGGTTGTTACACAGATGTGTACATTTGTTAAAAAAAAATCTTATCAAGCTACACATTTAAGACTCGTGGTCTTCACTATATGCAACTTATATCTCAAATTAAAAAATAAAAATTTATAGTAGTTAAGCCACTTGAAAGATAATGTCAAACTTGCTTTGGAAGTCTAAGGCACTGGTTCTCAAAGTGTGGTCCACTGAGACCCTTTCAGGAGATCTCAAGAAGTCAAAATTTTTTTAACAATAAAACATCATTTGCTATCGTCACTGTCATTCTCTCTCCAGTATACAGTGGAGTTCTTCCAAAGGCTACATGATGTATTCTATGACAAGAGATTAAAGGCAGAATCTAGCTTTCTTCTGTTACACCAAACATGAGATATCTGCAAAAAATGTAGGACAATGCAATGCTGCTGCTCCCTTAATTCCTGTTTTCTTAGAAAAGCTATTTTTCATAAAAGTATTACTTACATTAACATGCAATGGGCTTGGGGCGCCTGGGTGGCCTAGTCGGTTAAGCGTCTGCCTTCAGCTCAGGTCATGATCTCGGGTCCTGGGATCAAGCCCCATGCTGGGTTCCCTGCTCAGTGGAGAGCCTGCTTCTCCCTCTCCCTCTGCTCCCTGCCCCCCCTCGTTAGTGTGTGCTCTCTCTCAAATAAAATCTTAAAAAAAAAAAACAACATGCAATGAGTTTTACTTTTAAATGCATACACAAGTTTAAAGCTTTTCTTCCATTTTAACTTCCAAAATAGTAAACATCAAAGGATAGTAACTCAACATAAACAAAAGCTCTCTGAGGCCTCACTAAGTATAAAGGGGTCCTGAGAGCAGGAAGTTTGAGAATGACTGGCCTAATGATATATAACGAAAATAATGAGCTTCTTTTGCTACTTCTCTTGTAGTGATGAAAAACAAGGTATTAACATTTTCTCTGAAACCATCTGCACCAGACAAATCACCGCTACTATATTTATCTGCATACTTTCATTCTCAATTCAGAAAAAACAACTTCTCCTGAATATTATTTTCCCTAGCTGGCTACATCATTTTTTAACAGCACTTTGTCCTTAAAGCTTAAGCTAGACTTCAGATGAAAACTTAACCAAACTTTAGGCTGCTCTGCCAGCAAAGAAATTATATCCTGGCTACCAAGTCTGTGCTTCCTAAATTCACACTACAAGCTGTTGGCCAAGCACAATTAGCCCATAAGAATCTAAATAAAATAAAGCCCTCCAGAAAAACCCAGACACACAGAGGAAAAACAAGTTAAAGGAAACACTGAAATTATTTTCTTATCCCTCCCTTTACACTTGTCAATCTAAACCCAACAACTCCTAAATCTCTTAACTCTTTTTTTTTTTTACCTTTCCCATTTTTCTTTACTTGAAAATTTTTCTTCTCCAGAATCCAGTTTTTTCCACATCTCTAGGGATAAAGATAAAATTAACTCAAAAAAAAAAAAAAAAAAAGGTGGTAGCTTAAGTCATCTCTTGTCCAACACCATGGTTTACAGATAAGAGTAATGAGGACCCAAGAATTAAGTGATTAACAGAGAGAGCAGGATAACTGGAACTAAAACACAGCCCTTCTGACTGGAGTCCAGTACCCTCCCACTGACTATACCACTTTCAATTCAAATACGAATGCTGTTTTGAAACAAAAAAACCCTCCAAACTAGGAGCGAGTGGAATTAATGCAATTATTTAAACAGTAAGATTATTCTTCTACTTTTGTATATCAATCTAATTTAAAAGCTGTAAAATAATGCCTGTATAAACCATGGCGAGCCAACAGTTAACAGTCTCTGGATACCAGATTCTAGTTCCCTACATTTTAAGGGAGGCAGGAGGCAATGAAAGCATGTGCTTTGATAATCCACTGTTTAAGTAATGGAGCCACACTGGGGAAAATACAGTTATTCTATAACCCAGATTCCTCTCTATGACCTTTTGACACATATCAACAGTCAGAAGCTCTCAAGTGGAGAGATGAAATTGGGAATGGGGGAAGAGTTGAAGAAGGGAAAGACAATAAAGGTGCTTTGCTTTCCAGCTCAACACTCCCTTCAATGATGGAAGCCAAAATCAAATTAGCAGCAACTCCCTCATTCAAGGGGAGTCCCAGGTTATCTCACGTCCTTTACTCCATTCCCTCAACCATTCTCTTATCATCTCTCAGCCAAAGTGTTAAAAATACTGCCTCAAATACTCCTGGCTCCCCACCTCTTCTGACATGTCTGCCACAATGCCATCAGAATTATCTTTCAGAAACACAAACCTAATCATCTCACTTAATTTAAAAGTCCATCTCATTACCCTAAAAACAAAACAGAAGTGCCCTAATGTGGCACCCAAGTTCGTCCCTTGTGATATAGCCTCACCTCCCATAATCCCTTCCCTCTCAATTATCTCCAACGCTCCTTCTACATTCTACTACTAACTTTTCTCTAAAACACTGAAGTTTCACTTCCATTCCTCCATTTCAAGTAGTGGTTCTCAAATTTTGTCCCTAGGACACAGTTGGCAATGTCTAGAAACATTTTTAGTTATCACAATGGGGGGAGGGGGCAACAGGTACTACTGGCATCTTGTGGGTAGAGGCCAGAAAGGAATAGCACAGCACTCCACACAACAAAGAATCATCTGGCCCAAAATGTCAATAGTGTTAAGGTTAAAAACCCTGATCTTGGGGTACCTGGGTGATTCAGTTGGTTAAGCATCCAACTCTTGGTTTCAGTTCAGGTCATGATCTCAGGGTCGTGAGATGCAGCCCCACATAGGGCTCCACACTGCGTGGAGCCTGCTTGATATTCTCTCTCCCTCTCTCTGCCCTTCCCCCAGCTCCCCCACCCCCACCCCTCGCATGTGTGCACATGCGTTCTCTAAAAAACAAAATTAAACAAAAACCAACAAACCAACCCTCATCTCGAGTTGCTCCCTCTACCCAGAAGTCCCTGCTCTAATTCATAGGGCCACCAAAAGAGTACACTTCTGAAGACCAGCAAACCTCGCTCAACCTCAAACTACAATGATTTCTTCATCTCTTCTACTACTCCATTTTTCACACCTCTATGTAACATAGCACTTATCACATGTATAATTAATTGTCTAGCCTACTAGACAATAAAACTTAGAAAGTAAGAATTAATCACCTTTGTATCCCTTGTGCCAGTATGGTATTAAATGAATGAATTCATTGTTATAAGAAAGCAATCACCCAATCCAAAGCCTTCACTTTACGATTTCATGGAGGTAAAGGAACTTCCTCACTAGTTGGTAGAGGAATTACAGCTGTAACCTAAGCCTTTTGACTGAGATTAGAGCTCTTTACTACCTACTATAACACTCTCTCAATCAGGCTGAGGGAGGTTGTGACCACCTACAAAAGACAGTTCAGACTTAAGACTATCAACGGAGCCTCAGGAACTTCCAGAGCCACCTTCCAGGGGCTTTATCTGAAGAAACACAAACAAAAAGTAGTAGAGTAAGTTAAGGCCAAAAGAAAAGCACAGGAAAAATGCTACCAGAATTCAGAGACGGTAAAGACCAATTTCCAACTAAATTAGAAAATACTTCACGGGCGTCTGGGTGGCTCAGTTGGTTAAGCGACTGCCTTCGGCTCAGGTCATGATCCTGGAGTCCCGGGACCGAGCCCCACATCGGGCTTCCTGCTCAGCAGGGAGTCTGCTTCTCCCTCTGACCCTCTTCCCTCTCATGCTTTCTATCTCTCATTCTCTCTCTCCCTCAAATAAATAAATAAAATCTTTAAAAAAAAAGAAAAAGAAAATACTTCACGAACATAGCCTGTGAGCTAGACACTGGAGGCTAGCCACAAAGGGGAGATGGAGCTCCAAGAAGTAAAACCACGAGAATAGGAAAGGCTGGGGCATCCACATCAAGTATGGATTGTTTGATTAGATGGGAGAACAAGAAATCACCTTGGAAAAGCAGACTGGAATTATGTCAGAATGACCTCTTTTGGATAGAGCTGCCATGGTATATTTTGGGCAGTATTTTTTAATTTTTAAATAAGTCCTACACGCAACATGGGACTTGAACTAACAACCCTGAGATCAAGAGTCGCACATTCCACCGACTGAGCCAGCCAGGTGCCCCAATTTTGAGTATGCGGGGAGAGATAAGGAGATACCTGAACACGATCCTTGTGGCTGTGTAGATGAACAAAAACCAAAGAATCTTGCCATTTCTCCTTTCACTGACACGATTCTTCTTCCCATGATGCACGGAGAATAACTAAGGTAATGCTTGAGTAGGAGCAATTTGAGACAGCTGACATTTATATGGCTCAAATAATGACACCCAGTCAGACAAGGAATACACCTGCAGGGAGTACATTAGGTTCCTCCTCCAACCCTCAGCCTGGACTTACAATCCCTTTCACCCCAGCTCAACACACTCCAAGTCAAAAACTCAGAAGAACTTTGGATAACTGATTTATATCTACAAAGGATATAGTAAACAACTATATACATACTGATTAAATAGGAATAAATGAGTTTTTCTGCAACCACTTTCACAAGAGCCTAGGCAGTACTCTTCCCTTTCATACAGAATGCATTCCTGAGAATGTGATAGATATCAAATATTCCAAAACCAAACAATAGATTCACGTGTTCTTAGAGGTTTTTCCAACTCTGAGTGCAGGAAAGTATCATAAGCTTTACTACACATTTGCCATACTTAATTTCCTGTGTCAGTGTAATTATTTCATCCACCACTGAACAAAGTCAACCAACATAACCAATGAGCACAACCTAACCCAGTAATGTTAAAGACTTATATTCCTAATCAGTTCCCTGTCTCAAGGATATTAAGTTTGGAAATTCCAGCTGATACAAATAGGAAACTTATCCTAAAAAGGATACTGAAGAAATAAAATAGAGGTGTGAAAGAATAAGGAGTGTGTGGAGAATTGGGCGAATCAAGTAAATGAAGGATGGGGGGGGATAAAGAAAAAAAATAGCGGGAAATTAAGTTCTATTATATGAAAATCAACTCATAATTAAAGTTTGCAGCAGTGTTTACAAATGCAGTAGCTAAAAAAGGAGCAGGGGAGGGAGGAGGGACATGAAAACTGTCTCCTAGGCAGGATGAACAAATGGCACACACTCAAGTCCTACGGCAGGAGTAAGTGGAGGCACAGGACAGCAGACACAGGATACATGACTTAGTGAATTATGTAACTGATGAGAACTTTTGATTTAACACACATCTAAATAATATGGTTGCTTCTACATGATGGAATTATCAAAGGTGGGGTTTGTGTCTTCCTTTTGCTTTTATTCCCTCGTGCTCCCCAAACATTTTAACAGAATACATTAATTTCATAATCAGATGAAAATTATGAAGTATGTAACATCTTTAGAAAGCCTTCCATCAAATAACAAACTGGTTTAAGTACTTAAAAGCAAGCTTTGGGGGCGCCTGGGTGGCTCAGTCGGTTAAGCGTCTGCCTTCGGCTCAGGTCATGATCCCGGGGTCCTGGGATCGAGCCCCACGTCAGGCTCCCTGCTCAGCAAGGAGCCTGCTCCTCCTCCTGCCACTCCCCCTGCTCATACTCTTTGTTAAATAAATAAAATCCTGAAAAAATAAAAATAAGCTTTGGTGAATCTGAAAAATTCATTTATACAGAACATTATCCCCTAAGACATCAAATTAATGAAGTATTTATTTTGTAATGTCTCCTTCCAATTTAGCTTTCCTTTAACGAGCATCAAACACCACTGCCCTGCTTTCAAAATGGTGCTTTTTGTTTCACAGACTCTAGCTCTAAAGGGTTTGTGGAAACTTTTTTTTTTTAAGGATTTTATTTATTTGCGAGAGTGTGTGTGCGTGCGGGAACAGGGGGAGGGGCAGAGGGACAAGCCGACTCACCACTCAGTGGGGAGCCCAACTCAGGGCTCAATTCTAGAGCCCCGAGATCATAACCTAAGCCAAAGTCAGGCAACCAACTGAGTCACCCAGGTGCCCCAGAAACTGATTTTTAAACTCACTAACCAGTATATAGACAGGAACAATTCTGTTTTGCTCACCTTGTATCCCTGTTATCTGGTACAATACCTACCACGTAATAAGTGTTTAACATGTAAGTGCAGAATTTAAAATAAAGTACAAAATAAAAAGGATTCAAGAAAAATTAGACAAAACTATAAGCCTGAAGAAAAATAAGATATGCTAGAATTAATCTCTAAGCCAGTAATTCTCCAATGGCGGTTCCATACTTGGGAACTTGTTAGAAATAAATACTTTTTTTTTTTTTTAAAGATTTTATTCATTTACTTGACAGAGAGAGACAGAGAGAGAGGAAACACAAGCAGGGGGAGTGGGAGAGGGAGAAGCAGGCTTCCTGCGGAGCAGGGAGCCCGATGTGGGGGCTCGATCCCAGGACCTGGGACCATGACCTGAGCCAAAGGCAGACGCTTAACAACTGAGCCACCCAGGTGCCCCAGATATATATACTCTTGAGCCCCCATCCCATACTTACTGAATCAAACGCAGGGGGCCCAAATATCTATTTTAACAAACCCTCCAGGCTTTAGAACTTTGCCCTAAACCAGGGCTGGCAAATTATGTTCACAGACCAAATCCAACTCCTGTTTTTGTACAGCCCACAAGCTGAGAATGCATTTCACACAGGAACATTTCCAACCAGTTTAATGACAGGGAACACTAACTTTAAATCCTCCATTATGCAAAAAAATGTATTTATGAGCCCCCCCATTCTATTCTTACCAGACCTGAGTTACAAATAATTGCACCATCATATTTTAAATTTCACCAATAGAAAATTGATCTAACATCCTCAATTTCGCCTCTTAGCATGCAAACCTATTTCCGATCTGGCTTTTTACAGAAAAGTCTGCTGATCCCTGATTTGAATTTGGGAGGTATTATCAAGCAAGGAGAACAACCAAATCTTTCTACACTACCTTGATCAGGGACAAAATACACGGTTAGATACAACATGGGTCTAATACCATGTAATAATTTCCATGCTTTCTGGTGTCTAATTGCGTAGAGGTATTCAGTTCTTAGAAGTAACCGAGAGAAAAGACCCCAACAGAAGAGAGATAACAACCTAAACTCTGAATAAACACCAAAGTCAGCAGGAAGGAAATTGGCATAAATAGGATAGGAAAGGGAGTCTTCTACTCCTTTTTTTCGTCTAAACTTTCTCTTCCTACTTTACAGGGTTTGCAACCAAGGATGGGAACCAAGACAACCAGCTCAAAATCATGCCAAGGAAAACAGTTCCTCTGATAATGGCTGACCAATCAATATGGGTCTAGTGTTCAAAACTTCTATGATTGATCAGTTACAGAAGGATAAACTGAAAGAAACCAAAATGTGATGATACATCAATTTTGTATGCAATTCTAGGTATTGGGAGTCAAATATTCCTCCAGATTTTGCCATTCAGGCAGTTATTGTAAAGATTATTCTATATGCTCCATAATACACAAAGGTAAAGGACAGAATTGCTGACCTTATTACCCATTATCCATCACCAGAGAGAAATTTAAGTGTGAATTTTAGGACGGTGACTACAAAGGTAATGGAAATCAAAGAATAGTTACTGTGCCTTATTAAATATGTTAAGAGCTTCATGCAGAACGTAGTCTATGCACACTATCTTAGTCAAGTTACTTCAGCAGCCATGTTCTTCATCTGAAAAACAAGGAGTTTGAGATCTAAGACTCCTTTCAGGACTGCTCATCATAAAAGAGTTATCAGGACGCCTGGGTGGCTCAGTCGGTTATGCATCTGCCTTTGGCTCAGGTCCATGATCCCAGGGTCCTGGGATCGGGTCCCACATCAGGCTCCCTGCTCAGCAGGGAATCTGCTTCTCCCTCTGCCTCTCCTCCCAGCTTGTGCTCTCGCTCGCTCAAATAAATAAATAAAATCTTTAAAATCAAATAAATAAATAAAAATAAATGAATAAAAAAATTATCAGGTCAAGTTAAGTGACTCCAAGTAATAAAGAGAATTAGGAAAAAAAAATAGAGAAATCATACCGCAATATAATATGGTGAACTGACTATTCATCCAACAAATAATTACTGAATATCTATGTGCCAGGCACTTTCTAGGTACTAGAGATGTATCAGTGACTTAGAATCTTGAGTCTGATGAGATGAATGCCACAAATCTAAAATTTGGAGGACAAAAATCGAAGCATCTGAACAAAATAATTAAAACAAACAAAAAAATACACACCAACAGCATAGAGGTAACTGACGGAGCAGCAATACAAAAAAGGAACAGCAGGAGGAAGGGTTGGACACCAGAGTATTTAATTCCTGGCCAAATATTAAAAGCACTGCAAATACAGCTATTCCTAAACTCAATATGCAAGAATTCTAATCCATTTCTACTGTACCTGACTTTTGTGTTCATTGGAGAAGACTGGAGATCAGCTTGAATTTCTATTGAAAAGAAACTCAAAGATAAAAGGAAAACTCCACTGGATTATACCATAACTAGGTAAATTTCTTATAACAGAATTCAGTCTCCATCTATGAAGCACAATAAAGAATGACAAAATTAGAGCTAGGAAAGACTTTGGAGATCAGCCAGTCCAATGCTCCTCACTTCCTACAACATAAGCTTCTAGACAATAGCAATCTCTAGAAAAGTACCTGGCACATAGATGCCCAATAAATATTTGTTGGATAAAAAGCAAACTAATGCCTTAAAACAGGTATTAATAAGCTAGTATGAGAGCTGTAACCTTAACTCCAAGAAGGTGCTCATAAGAGATAATGAATTTTTGCGGGCGTGTTGTGTGTATTACATAAAACTCTGGAATCCTGAACTATTAATCTAGCTTCTGAACTTTTTTGCTACTTTGTGTCTGGAATTTTTGGCAGTGTGAGTGGCAAAACTAAACTCATACTGCCTAATGGTAGCACACAAAACTCAAAGTCTCAGATCTTCCCTTTCCCTCAAATGAAGTGCAAAGAACCCCCTAGCTGCACATCAGAAATATTTTTTGTTTTTCAAATGCCTAGTTTCTACCCCAAACTTAATCATAATTTCCAGAGCGTTAAGACCTAGAAAATTAGCTTTTTTTAATTTTTGGAAAATAATTTTGAAAAAGCTCTACAGGTGATTCTGATCCACAGCTGAGGCAGAAAATCATTGTTAGACAATAGCTGGAAATAGAATTAAAACCCATCTGCTGCTGAATACACGTATAGTGTGTGCGTGTGTACTGAAGCCCACAAGACACAGGCACATATGAAAAATAAATTTAGGTAAGATATCTTAAAAGTATACTTTTTCACTTCTTATTCCTTGAAAGTATATTACATTGGTCATTATATATATTCAATAGTAATAATTCAAACTCCAATAAACGTAGTATCAGAAGCTCTATGAAGTCGCCTTCCTTTTGATACTTTATACCACAGAAAATAAGACTACAATGACCATTAACAGAAAGATCTTTGAGATCTTGTGCCGCATTAAGAAAGCTCATAGATTCCACATTAGCAGGCTTTCCCCCCAGCCTCAGTACAGAATTTAACACAACAGACCAAGAGAATTAAGAGAAATAAACACCAAATAAAAGCGTTTACTGCTATTTCATTTAATCCATAACATTATTGAGTGATACTACAAAAATGCAAAATGAAACCCTTAGTTTTAAAAACTGTTTGTGAAAATTATACTGATTTTAAACTAAGCTAAACAAAACTCAGAATTTTCAAATTGAGATAATAGAAGTTCACATGATACTAAATGTTCATTTATGTGATCATTTAAATAAATTACTGGGAAACAAATGCCTGGACTTTACATCTTTTAGGAACGTTATGTTGCCTAACATTATTTTAGTCATAAACACACCCACCAACTAATCAACCAGAACATGTTGGGAGACATATGGAAAAGGAAGAACCTACTTGCTGCAAAGCTTTTAGCACCTCTCTGGCTAACTGGTTATTTCCCAAATTGCAGATGATTGTCATATTTTTATCAAAATTTTAACCTAAAGCTACTCTGGTTCAGGAAACAAACGAAAGTTCCAAATGTTTTTTAAAAACAGTGATCAGTGTCATTTTACTAATGTGGCACCGTAGCTGAAACACCACTGGTTGACAGACCTCAATCCCTCACCTGTATGATGAAGACAATACTATTTATGTTGATAAATGAAAACATTTAAGAAAAAAAAAATCCATCTTATTTATCTGCTTGAAAGTTCAATAAGAACATACTAACAGCATTAACAGTGGTATTCAACCCTGACTGCATGAAAATCACCTACAGTGGTTTTAACATAAACCTTTGCCCAGGACCCGTATCAGACCTAATCAGTCTTATCAGACCTAATCAGTCTTAGGGAGGGAGATCCAGGCATCAGTTCCCCCCCACCCAAACTCCCCTAAGTGATTCTAATGTGCAGTAAAGGGTTGAGGGTCAACGCATTAACCCTTTCCCAAACACTAACGTTAGACCCTATACTAAGACAAGAACTTAGCAACAAACAAAAAAAGGGGGGGAGGGACTAAAATCCCACCCCCCCCCCGATTTTTAGGAAAAAAAAAATTTTTTTTTTCCAAGATTCACAAAACATACCAGCAAGAGGGAAAATATAATGCAGGCTATTATGAAACCATCACATTATTTTAGAAGTCAAAAACAAACAGAACAAAACAACCCCACCAAAAAACAAAAAAACCCAACTAGCTCAAGAACCACAGAATAAGATCCATTCCGAATTGCCAAGACTTACAAGACTGATCTTTAACACGCCATTATGTTTCAAACAACTTTCTTAACCTAATTTAAACAAAGATTGGTTTCAATACTAAAATCCTGGAACTTTAGTATAAAAACTTTATTAAAGTTGACCTTATAAAATAAACTGAAAGAACCCTTGCTTGTATCCAACTAATCAAGCACTTGACTAGCAAATTCATGACAAACATCCATTTTCAAAAACTATAAACAGCATTATTAATACCATCTCAAAAAAATTTATCTTTGAAGAGACATCCACGAAATCCCTCATCTTCTTGAGATGTCAGAATATTTATTTCAAGAGCCTGGAAAAAAAAAAGATCCAGAGTAAATCCTACTTGAGCATTCCATCGATAAAACAAGAGAACTATGGAACACCAACAAGAGATTACAATTTGGTGAAAGGTAAAATCTGCCCTTCAAGGTAATTTTCTGAAGAATCCAGATTCTCACATGTACTGTTCTTGCCATTCTTCAGTCCCTCCAGAAATTTTCCCTCTCAGAAACTACAAGGTCAGCAAACAAAGGAAGAAATAGCATGAGAACATTAAGATAACATGTTAAAAATTCCAAGTTGAACGTCCGTGCAAAAAAATACAGGAAAAAGGGTAGGGGGAAAATATTCGTATACCCCAAATGCCTTATTTTTTAAAATAAAGAAAACAAAATGTAATAAACATTGAGTTCACCTTTGGAACACCAATTCCAGATACTTCTGATTGTCACTCTATGCAGGCCCTGGAACAATAACGCTTAATCTTTAAGAACTTGGGAGGCATTTGCTGAAACCAAAATGGCAGCCCACTGAATCAGTAGACCAGGGAGATCTAAAGGAGAGTTTGCAGTCTCTATTTTTAAATTCAAGTGTACGGATTAAGAAAGCCAAGCTAGTCATGGTTAATGAGTCCTTACTATATAATCACTAAGAGTAGATAATGAGCTCCAAGAGAGGGTTAAGTACCTGCTGAAAAGTTTCCTAATCAATAGATACAGCCCAGATTCTTCCTCAGAAGTGAAGGTATACAAACATTATGTAGATTTAGGAGGCTCGTGAGTTTCCAGGTAAAAGACGGCTACAAATATTTCCCTCCGCCCAAAATGAGGCACGAATATTTACAACTACAACTCGCTCAGTTAAATTTAAAGACAGTCCGAAGAAATTACACACACCTGTAAACTGCACGATGGAAAATCCAATTAAGGTTATAACTATAGTACTTTCAAAAAATATGCTTAGTTTAAGCAGGTTCTATTGGAAATCTTAAAAATTTCCCGTGTAAGTTCCAGTCCCCACAGAAGTCCCTACAACGATTACAAAACAATGTATACACCTGCTCCGTAACTCTTAGTACTTCACAATGAATGAAAAATAAATTTATCGAACCCGAAGCCTCGTACCACAAGAAATCTGAAGGGTTCGTTATCACCAAGCTCACAGAGACTAATATTTTTGGCAGAAATAGTTAAAAATAGAAAGGTGGTGGGTTCAAGGTAGCTGGGAGGCGATTTCTGCATCAAAACATCTTTCGCGGCTTTGGCCCTCAGCACATGAAGGGGGACGAAGGAGGTGTAGGAGGCCGATAACCCGGCTCAGGCTCCCAGTCCACAGGGCCGAGAAGAAGCTGACTGTTATCGCGGGAGGGTGGGGGCGGGGGCGGGGGTGGGGGGAGGCGGACAAGTCGTCTGGCCTGATAGCCAGGCGTAGCCGAGGCCTAGCTCTGCCGCTCCAAATCACTCCACCTCAGTAATGGCGTTTGGTGTCAAGTGGAACGAGACTGGGGAGGAGAGCGGCCGCGACTCAGCCGAGCGCCGGGCCGCAAGCCCGGGAGCCGGGGGCCAATAGCCCCCGCCGCCGACCCCGGCCCCCGGGCGCCGATGCGGGGGCGGCACGCCGGGCCCGGCGACTCCATCCTCCTACTCGGCCCCAGACAGGGCTGGAAGGGGGAGGAGGGGGAGGGACGAAGCCGTCAGCCATTTTCCCTTACAGTCCAAAACACACAGACACGCTCCCGGGACGCCGGCTCGGCACGGAACGGAGCCCCGCGCCCCCACCCGCGCCGCGCGCGTTCGCCCAGCCCGCGGCGGAGGAGGGGGAGCCGGGAAGCCCCCGGCCCGGCCAGCGGCCGGCCGACGGAGGAACCGTGGGCTCGCACACCCCCCTCGCCCTCCTCCCCTCACTTAGATCCAGCTGTTGGCCCCGGAGAAGCGCGTCGTCCCGGCGCGGCAGGCTACTCACCGCACGACACAGGCGTCTTCTCTTGAAACAGGGCACGCGGAGGCAGCAAACAGCTGCAAGACTCAGTCCCAGGACAAGGCCGACCCTGGGTGCATCCCAGGCCCGGGGCTGACTGGCGACAAAGTGTGCCGAGAGGCTGCGGGCGTGAAGACCAGGGAGCTGCACAGGGGGCGCCGGAATTCGCTGGTCGCCGCGCCCGCCCTGCAGCAGCGGTGGCCGCGGCCGCCTCCTCCTCCTCCTCCTCAGCCGGCGGCGGCGGCGGTGTCCCTCTTCCCTCTTCTCCCCTCGGGCCGGGGCTCTCAGAGCTCAGACGGGCTCCGGGCGGTGCGTTTCTCCTGCGTCACCTCCTCCTGCTCCTCCTCCTGCAGTGGCGGCTTCACCTTCCCCTGGTCGCCGCCTCTGTCCCCACTCCGGGCCTGGTCGCTTTGCTGCGGCTCGCTCCTCGCTCCCGGCGCCGACCGGAGCACCGGGGGCTGAGGCGGCCGCCTCCCGGGAGAGAGGCGGCAACGGCGGGCTCCCGCGAGGCCTGTGAGCTGAGCAACGCGGGGAGGGGCTCCGCGCGGCAGAGGCCCGGACGGGCCGGGTGCTGGGAGGTTGCGGCTCCGGCAGCCGCGGAGACTAGCTTCCGCAGCCGCGGATGCCCGTCCTCGCCAATATGGCGGATCCGGCAAACCAAAAAAAAAAAAAAAAAAAAAAGAAAAGAAAAGAAAAAAAAGAAAAAAAAACGCTCGGCCAGTGGCGGCGGCGGTAGCGGCGGCGGCAGCAGCACTAGTGGCGGCGGCGGCAGCAGCGCGGCGGCGCAGACTCCCACTAACCCCAGCACCGCCCAAAGCCCTGAGGATCCCCGCCCCCGTCAAGCCCCGCCCCACAGGGCCCGCCCCCTGGCCCTCCTCTCCTCCTTCTCCCTACCCCGCCCCCCCCCCTGCTCAGCTGCTCCTTCTGCTCCCTTCTCCTACACCCCGGGCCGTCGAGCCAGGGGGAGTTGCGTGTGTTACCAGGGAAGCCGGGCCAGGCGCGAGGCGCTTGTAACCCGGAGAGCTGGAGTGGGGGAGGGGAACACAATGCGGTAGAGATTGTTCACGCAATACCGTTTTTTCCGGCCGGCCCCTCCAGGGTCGCGCTACGACCGGCAACTGTGTTCCAAACCCCTCATATAGGGAGGGGACTGAGAACAGAGGTGACACGAGGACAGGGCCAAATGGGGAAAGGGAAGTGCGGAAGGCTCTGGCATACCACGGCGGAGAAGGAACTGGGAGATCTGGCAGTGTGTGGCCAGGACAGGGTTAATCGCGCGAAACGCAGCTGCGTCGCTCAGAGTTTGACTTGGGCCGCTTGTTTTTGTTCCATTGTGAGCCGTGGCCCCGCCGGCGAGTGCCCGGATGATGACGTCACCAGTCTCCCCCTTTTTCCGGGATTGTGGGGGGAGGGGCAGCGGAAAGACGAGATCTTGAGACCACGCGCTGGGCGGTCGCACCCGCGGTGCGTGGGGGGGTCCCGGGGGCAGAGCTGACCCGCGTCACTAGGCCCGTAAGCCAGCCAGGCCCATTGGGCGGGCACCTTGGGGGTGGCAGCAGTGCGAGGTCTCCAGGGCCTGGCCACCTGCTCCGCGCCGATAGGGGGAAGGTGTGGCTATCTCCTGCGGGGTAGGGGGGAACATGGGGGGATTGGGGGAGCCTCCCACCCCCATTCTATGAAGCAAGTGCTCTGAGAAACTCATTCACATGATCCTGCAGCATCAGTACCTGACAGCGCTTGGGCGTCCTCACAACCTTACTGACTGTGACCGATCACCCTTTGAGTATAGGAGCCCTTAGAACAGCAAAGAAAAAAGTGCCATGGAAGGCATAGCGACAAAACAGTACTGAACAGCAAGATTAGCCTCTTTTGCCAAATCATCAATACAATTCAGTGTTAGAATCGAGAAAGGCCTTAACCCAAGACATCCACCATGTATGTCATGGACTATTTTCTACATGTTTATATTCCAAAGTGAAGGTTATCGCTAATTTCAAATAAATGGTGTGCTTCAATCAATTCTATACAGTCTACCTTCGATGACCAAAGAGAAAAGAAATGCGGTTCCTAATTTACCAGATTTCCTTTAGACTTAAAAATGCTTTTGGACACTAAATGCAAAATAGCAAACCCTTGTAAAGTAAGATTATTATATTTTGAATGGAACAGAGTTAGATTTAGTTATGCTATAATTATGTTAATTTGTAATAGAGTTGTTAAAATGGAATCCAAACTAATTAGGGATGACAGCCCATTACTAGTATCTTAAATTTTAAAATCATTTCTCTGTACATTACTAGACTCCTGTTTTCACCCCAAAAATTATCTAACAAGGTACTCAAGAAAAAATTCATAGCCCTAATAATTCGTAGCACATTTTACCTTGTTTTCATAATTATTTCCATGAATGGCTTTTCTTCTCCATTAGCTTATGAGCCCCTAAAGAGCACAGACTACCATCTGTGTACACTGTAGGTTTGTTAAACACATGATTTTACTTAATCCTCAGAACCCTGTGAGGTAGCCAGAACATACATTGCTATCTCTAATTTTAGATAAACAGAAAGGATAAGTGATTTGCCCATGATCACCAGACAGGATTGGAAAGTGTTGAACACCGGTCTTTTAACCCTACCAAAAGTGCACCTTTAACAAGGATGTCCACTCTCACCAATTCTATTCAACATTGTACTTGTGTTTCAAACCACAACAAGAAAAAGAACTAAAAGGCACACAGATTAAGAAAGGACCAATGAAACCACCTCTATCCTCTATTTGCAGATGACATGATCTTATATATAGAAACTGGGAAATCCACTACAGAAAACTATTAGAGCTTAAAAAATGAGTTTAGCAAAGTTTACAGGATATAAGATCAATAATAAAAAGATCAATTATATTTTTATATACTAGCAATAAACAATCTGAAAATGAAGTTAAGAAAACAATTCTATTACATCATTAACATCAAAAATAAAATAGTAATGAATGAATTTAACAAAAGTGCAAGATCTGTACACTGAAAACTACAAACATCATTAAAAGAAATTAAAGATGACCAAAATAAATTGAAAAATAACCCATGTTCAAGGATTAGAAGAATTAATTTTGTTAAAATAGCACTACCCCCCCCAAGTTGATCTTCAGAGTCAACCCAATCCCGATCAAAATCCCAGCAGGCTTTTTTTTTGCAATAAGCACATGAAAAGATGCTCAACATCACCAGTCTTGAGGGAAATGCAAATCAAAACCACAATGAGCTACCACTTCACACCCATTAGGATGGCTATAATTAAAAAAAAAAAGGAAAATAGAAAGTGCTGGCAAGGATATGGAGAAATTGGAACACTTGTGTGCTGCTGGTAGGAATGTAAAATGAGGCAGCTGCTACAGAAAACAGTTTGGCAGTTCCCCACAACCTAAACATAAAATCACCCTATGGACCAGCAATTCCACTCCTAAGTATAGACTCACAAGAATTGAAAGCAGGGACTCAGATACTTGTTCCTCCTTGTTCATGGCAGCACTATTCACAGTAGCCAAAATGTGGAAACAATCGAAATGTTCATCAATAGATGAGTGGAAAAACAAGATGTAGTATATACACACAATGGAATATTATTCAGACTTCAAAAGGAATGAAATTCCAACACAGGCTGCTACATGAATGGACCTTGAAAACATTATGCTAAATGAAAGAAGCCAGACACAAAAGGTCACATACTGTATGATTCCACTTCATAAGGTACCTAAAACAGATAAATTCATGGACAGCCAGCAGAACAGGGGTTACCAGGGGCTGGGGGAGGAGGGAATGGAGAGTAATTAATGGATAAGGGTGTTTCTGTTTGGGATGATGAAAAAGTTCTGGAAGTGAAAACTGCTGACGGGTGCACGACACTGTGAATGTACTCAAAGCCAATGAACGGTACACTTAAAAATGGTTAAAATGGTACATAAAATTACTTTTATGTTATATATATTTTACCACAATCTTTAAAAAGTGGTAAAAAATTCACTTTCATATGGTTTAGCCTATAAATGACACTCCCACCAGCAGTTCTAGGCAGAACTAGTCTGTCAAGTCAAACTCACCAGCAACTCACTCTTTCCTATGCTCTGTGAAGCTACCATGTGCAACTTGGCTCCCCGGGTGGCTGTGGCCTACAGGACTGCCCACTTTTGACACCTTCCACTCAGTTAATGGCCTAGGCAATGAACAGTTTCTTTTTTTTTTTTAAAGATTTTATTTATTTATTTGAGAGAGAGAGAATGAGAGATAGAGAGCACAAGAGGGAAGAGGGTCAGAGGGAGAAGCAGACTCCCTGCTGAGCAGGGAGCCCGATGTGGGACTCGATCCCGGGACTCCAGGAAGGATCATGACCTGAGCCAAAGGCAGTCGCCCAACCAACTGAGCCACCCAGGTGCCCGGCAACGAACAGTTTCAAGTTAAAAGAACAGGTTCAATGCCATCGTGCAAGCTCCTTAAAATCCATATAGTCCAGGCCTTCCTTCTTCCTTCATTTTGATTTCTCGCTCTTTTTTTAAAAAAGATTTATTTGAGAGAGAGAATTTGCACCTGCACAGGGTCGGGGGGGGAGGGGCCAAGGGAGAGGGTGAGAGAATTCCAAGCAGAGTCGCCACTGAGTGGGGAGCCCCATGTGGGGCTCGATCCCAAGACCCTGAGGTCAAGACCTGAGCAAAAATTAAAAGAGTTCAGCCCTTAACTGACTGAGCCACCCAGGCACCCCTTGGTTTCTCGTTTCTTTTCTCTTTTCTTAAGATTTTATTTATTTAGGGGTGCCTGGGTGGCTCAGTCGTTGAGCATCTGCCTTTGGCTCAGGTCATGGTCCCAGGGTCCTGGAATCTAGCCCTTCATCGAGCTCCCTGTTCTGCGGGAAGCCTGCTTTTCCCTCTCCCACTTCCCCTGCTTGTGTTCCCTCTCTCACTGTCTGTCAAATAAATACATAAAATATTTTAAAAAATATATTTTATGTATTTATTTGAGAGAGGGCAAGAGAGAGCATGAGGGGGGTAAGGGGCAGAGGTAGAGCCCCCCATGCAGGGTTCGATTCCGGAACTCAAGGATCATGACCTGAGCTGAAGGCAGATGCTTAATCAGCTGAGCCACCCACGCACCCCTGGTTTCTCGTTTTTTTTGTTTTAAAGATTTTATTTATTTGACAGAGAGGACACAGTGAGAGAGGGAACACAAGCAGGAGGAGTGGGAGAGGGAGAAGCAGGCTTCCCGCCGAGCAGGGAGCCCAATGTGGGGCTTGATCCCAGGACCCTGAGACCACAACCTGAGCCGAAGGCAGACGCCCAATGACTGAGCTACCCAGGCGCCCCTGGTTTCTCGTTTCTAACACCTGTCCTCCTTTAGCTTTAAAACTGTAATTTTTTACTTCCTGGTTCTATCTTAGTAGAGCAAAGCCTTATCATATTACATTCCTCATAAAATTTCCCACTGCACTCTTTATTTGTCCAACCAGAAATGCTTAATAAAGTATACTCATTGTTTACTAGGACACATCTTACGGAACAGACACAAAGTGAAAAAAGTCAGAAAAAGACAAACCATAGGATTTCACTTATATGTGGAATCTAAAAACCAAAATAAAGCAGAACACAGACCCATAAATATGGAGAACAAACTGGTGGTTGCCAGAGGGGAGGGGGTTGAGCGTGGGCAAAAAGAGGTGAAGGGGAGTGGGAGGTACAGGCTTCCAGTTATGGAACGAAAAAATACAAAGTATGGGATGAAAGGTACAGCATAGAGAATACAGTTAATGGTATTGTAATAGCGTTGTTATGCTGATGGATTATAGCTACCCTTGTGGTGAGCACAGCCAATCTATAGAGTTGTCCAGCCGCTGTGTTGAACACCTGAAACTAATAGAACACTGTATATCAACTGTACTTCAATTAGAACAAAAAAAGAACGGACAAAACTTCTTCTTGGATAAATTGATACTAGTTAATACTTTGAGGGCCACACATTCCCAAATTCTAGAGACAAGGGATTAAATAGTTCATACTTGTGAAAAGGTCCTCTGGGTTAATGGCCAAGCTAATATAAAACTGGTAATATGTCTCCTAGAGAAGGCTTTGTGATCTGAATGGAATGAGGAAAGTTCCCGATGACTTACTATCTTTCATATAAAAATATGGTAAGGGGCGCCTGGGTGGCTCAGTCGACTAAGAAACTGACTCTTGTTTTCAGGCAGATCATGATCTCAGTTGTGAAATCCAGTCCGGCGTTGCACTCAGCGGGAGTCTGCTTGAGATTCTCCCTTCCTCTGCCCCTCCCCCAATTCATACATTCTCTCTCTCAAAAAAAATAAATGAATAAATAAATCTTAAAAAAAAAAAGAAAAAGAAAGTAGTCCGTCTATCCTGCTGTGGGACAATCTCTCTGAAACTGACCAATTCCCAGCCAAGGACCTGTACGCAGACTCCGGTGGATTATTTCACTCCTTTTATTATAGAGTTTTAAAATCTCCTGGGTTTTATTTAAAATTTGAAGGGTTCTGTTTTACATATTTTATATAAACCACCATGGGACAAAATAATCTGATCCTTTTATTTTTACTACCAGTCTGACTTACTTTGTCTAGGCTTAAGAAATATACATTTTCCCAGTTGGAGAAGGACAACTATGCCTCCTTAGAAGCCTGGATCTTTCTTACCTTTATGGCATAAGCAAATAACCTCAGCATGGCTTGGGGCTGCTGATTATGCCTCACTCATGGCCCACTGCTAGTTCTACTAAACTCAGAGCTCCTTAACAGTGGTATAGCTCAGCTCTGTCGGTGTGTCTGTCCAGAAGATTCCAAATGTTCCAGGTCTTATCTAGCTAAAATATAAGCCTCCTGATTTAAATGTGAACCTGCAAAGTCCACCTGATTTTCTCAACCATTTTTACAATCAAAATTGCACTGCAGTCACACAGACCAACCTTGTGGTAATTTAATCACTAAGTCAAATTCTTACTACATTCTCTCCACATGGTTGCAGCCTGGTAAAACCTCAGCTCCATCTTGCTTTCTGCTTTAGCACACCCTCCCTATTTCTTCTTGGCCAGCCTGGAAACTTTATAATAATGCAAATTTTCAACCAATTTTTCCTTGTGCTAGAATTTCTTCAAAGTCCACTCTAATTTGGAAATATTATTGCTTATGCCAGAAAAAAAGTAATCACAATTAAGCTCCAAAGTTCTAACCACCAATTTCAAAATGTGTGTGGGAGGGAGGTGGTTTTTCCCCCACAACACCAACTAACGATTCTCTGACACCAGCTGAGTGTCCTACAATTCAACTTAATTCTGACACGATCCACCCAGAGACAGCATCACATTCCATAGGTTAAGGGACCAGTCCCAACAAAAGTGCCCTTCACTTCGGATGGCAATCACAACTCCAGGTTGTTACCTGTGCTTCTGACAAACCAGCTATAGACTGGAGGTTCCAATGACCCCTACCTTGGGTTACAGATTAAGGGCTCAGTCCTACAAGACTGCCCCCCTCACCCTACTTCAAATTGTGTCAACTGCAAATCCAGGATATCACTGATGCTTCTGTCCAAACGGCTATCAATCAAAGGTTCCCATGACACCAGCCATAGGTTCGATTAATTTGCTAGTGCAATTCACAGAACTCAGAGAAACATTTTACTTATAGATTACTGACTTACTATAAAAGGACAAATAACTCAGGAACAGCCAGATGAAGAGATGCATAGGGACCAGTGTGGGTAAAAGGCATGGAGATTCCATGCCCTATCCAAGTGTGCCATCCTCCCATAACTCCATTTGTTCACCAGCCTGGGAGCTCTCTGAAGCCTCTCCCTTTTGGGTTTTTATGGAGGCTTCATTATATAGATTAACTTAATCAATGACCACTGGTGATCTATTGATTCTCTAGTCCATCTCTGCTCCCTGGAAATTAGGGGGTGGGAGTAACTGAAAGTTCTAACCCTCCAATCTTATGGTTGATTCTCCTGGCAACCAGCCTCCAACCTCAGGTGCTTTCCAGAAGTCACCTCATTAACATATACCCAGTGGCGGTAGAAAAGGGACTTGTTATGAATAAGAAGACACCCATTTCACTTTATGACTCTGAAGCCATGAAGTTTCAGGAACTGTGGACAAAAGGCCAAATATTATGACAAAAAATGCTCCTGCTGCTCTTACTGCTCAGGAAATTCCAAGGATTTGGGGAGCTAGCTATGAGCCAGGAACCTTGGACGAAGACTAAAGATATAAGAAATATATGTTTGGTCATTCAATGAGCAGGGAGCCCAACACGGGGCTCCATCCCACGACTCATGAGGTCATGACCTGAGTGGAAATCTCGAGTCGGATGCTTAACCCACTAAGCCACTCAGGCACCCCTGTATATATTCTAATATATATAATTACTTTATACGTATAAGATGTAATAAAGTGCTATTTCTCTAAATATATGCTGCAATTCAAACTTTTCACAAACACAAAGAGGCTTTCTTTCAACCAAATTTGGTAAGATTTCCAGTTTTTTGTTTTCATTTATATTTGTCTTCTAAGCATTGCATTTTTGACTGCTAGAAACAGCTATTCTTTCTTGGCCCTTAGGTATGTGTTTTGCCTCTTTCTTTTAGATAAATTTTTTTTTTTAGAAAAAATGCAAATGATGCTTTGTCAACTATATATAATCAATTTCTCCCTTCTTTTTATTTTTGGGCTCATTTCAGGACTTCTTGCTTCTTGGGTTGATCTAGGTAATGCAGAGGACATCACTGCTCCCGCTCTGTTCTTGGGTCTGCAGACTCAAGTAGCTCTTTACAGAATGTGCTGTTTGTGGCTGCATTGTTCACTTGGTTTGCTCAAGGACTGGAGAAGTACAACATTGCTTTCCAAATCAGCCAGTCTTTTCTGCTTTATCAAGTCCTTCAAGGGGCGCCTGGGTAGCTCAGTCGGTTAAGCGTCTGCCTTCAGCTCAGGTCATGATCCCAGGGTCCTGGGATTGAGTCCCACATCGGGCTCCCTGCTCTGCGGAAAGCCTGCTTCTCCCTCTCCCACTCCCCCTGCTTGTGTTCCCTCTCTCGCTGTGTCTCTCTCTGTCAAATAAATAAATAAAATCTTAAAAAAAAAAAAAAAGTCCTTCAACAAACATGGGACTATGCATCAAAATAGTGATTTTATAATAGCTTTTCAGTATGTGCTAGGAATGCTAGCGTAACAGGTGGTATAACCAGCCTGTTCCAAGCCTAACGTGGACATCAGTTGCTTAAACAAAATACAATCTGCATGTGTGTAACAAAAAAACATTATTGTATATGTGATGTCAAATTACAAAACGTCTGGCAAATGGGAGAAATTCTCCTTACTTCCATTACCAAAACCAATGACCACTATCATTTTTGTGTATAATTTCCAGATTTTTTCAAATGAATACTCCTTTAAAAAATTATAAAAATGATGTAACCAAATTTAGAAAAATAAAAACCCCTAGAATGCTAAAATGTGATTGCTATAATTTTGGTATATCTTCC
This sequence comes from Eumetopias jubatus, assembly GCF_037043125.1. Classification (NCBI taxonomy): domain Eukaryota; kingdom Metazoa; phylum Chordata; class Mammalia; order Carnivora; family Otariidae; genus Eumetopias; species Eumetopias jubatus. Next base: position 91,526,671 of record NW_028274817.1, read on the forward strand.
ACTAATCTTTTAAAATTGTATTTCCTTTACTTATTTTGAAGAATACTAGGTATGGATACACATCCTTTTTTAAAACAAACATTTTTTCACTTCAAAGAACACTCATTCATGCTTTTTATTTTCTGTACCTTGCATTTTGTCACTTAAATATCTTGCAAATGGGGCATGTGGGTGGCTCAGTTGGTTGAGCGGCTGACTCCTGGTTTCAGCTCAGATCATGATCTTGGGATCGTGAGATCAAGCCTGGTGTCAGGCTCTGCACTCAGTGCTGAGTCTGCTCGTCCCTCTCCCTCTGCTCTGCCCCCCACTAGCTCACTCTCTCTCTCTCTCTAAAATAAATAAGTAAATTTTTAAAAAAAATATCTTGCAAATCTTTCCATATCAGCACATCTAGGGCTGGCCTTTTTGATTACATAGTATTCCCCTGGGTGGATGCAGCGTAATTTAAATAGCCAGTCCTTGGGGTACCTGGGTGGCACAGTTGATTAAGTGTCCAACTCTTGATTTCAGCTCAGGTTGTGATCTCAGGGTTGTGAGATGGAGCCCCACTTCAGGCTCTGTGCTGGGTGCGGAGTCTGCTTGAGATTCTCTCTCCCTCTCCCTCTGCCCCTCCTGCTCGTGCCCCCCCAAATAAATTAATCTTTAAAAATAAATAAATCAATAGTCAGACCTTTACTGATGCATGTTGTACACCTGTCATGTTTTTAATCTTTTGCTGTGATAGAAAATATTGACTTCTAGTTTCTGGTCCAACATATAAGGAGCTTGAAAGTTATCAGTGCCATCTTTACAAGAAAATTTGAACAGATTGAAAATCAACAACTCCTCTTAGATCCATCAGAAATTTGAGGTCACAGAGCTAACTGCTGACCCTCCAAATCAAGAGGCAGTAAATACAGATAATCACAGTTTACTATAGCAGAAGCCTCAGAACAGAAGCCTAAAGCTGGAGCCAGTCCCAGGTAAGAAAATATAAGCTGTAATGATGAATCACTGGAGGCTCCATGTGGACAAGCTAGAGTTCAGGACTCCAGGAGAGTGTGTGTGTGTGTGTGTGTGTGTGTGTGTGTGTGTGTGTGTGTGTGTGAGTGTGTGTGTTGGGAGGGTCCAGTTCAATTTTACCTCTAGGAGGTCCACCATGTTTTCAAGAGAAATAGCCCTCCTGATGGTCAGTAGGGGTAAGGAGAAAGTAAGCCTAAGCGGGCAGGAGGAGGGTCTCTCTAGCCTTTTATAAGCGGGGGGAGGGAAATACTCAACTCCAGCCCCAGCCCCCTCTAGCCTTTCTGTTTCACCAATATTGGACGGAAAGGAAAGAAATGAGAAGCACTTGTGAAGGTCACAGCTCAGGGGCCCAGGCTCACTGAAGACTGAGACCTAATCATAGGGCTATTATAGAATGTTTCTCCTCTACCCCACATTACCATATCACTAAGGGCCATTTACCACAGTTCCTTTCTCCCAGTACATCATGTCTAATTTTCAACCAAAAATTACAAGGCACACCAAAGCCAAAAAAACAGAGTTTGAGGAGACAGAGCAAAGCATGAGAACCAAACTCAGACATGGAAGAGATGTGGAAATTATGAAACCAGGAATTTTAAGTCTATGACTAATATGCTAAGAGCTCTAGTGGGAAAAGTGAACAACATGTAAGAACAGATAAGTAATAATAAGCATAGAGTAGGAAACTGTTAAAGAATAGACAGGAAATGCTAGAAACAAAGACACTGTAACAGAAATGAAGAATGCCTTTGATGGGCTTATTGGTAGATCAGACATGGCCAAAGAAAGAATAAGTGAGCCTGAACAGATGTTAACCTAAGCTTCCAAAACTGAAATGCAAAGAGAAAAAAAAAAAAGAATGAAAAAGAACGGAATATCCAAGAATTGTGGGGAAATTACAAAAGATGTAACATCCGCATAATGGGAATAACAAGGGGGGAAAAAACAGAAAAAGGAACAGAAGGAATATTCGACTAATAGCTGAGAATTTTCCTATATTAATGACACAAACCACAGATCCAGGAAGCTTAGAGAATACCATGCATGATAAATGTCAATAAATGTATACCTAAGCATATCCTACTCAAAGTGTAGAAAATCAAAGACAAAGAAAAAATCTTGAAAGAAGACAGAGGGGAGAAAACACCCTACCTACAGAGGAGCAACAGTAAGAATGACATTGGATTTCCCTTCAGAAACGAAGCAAACAAGAAGAGAGAAGAGTGAAAAGTGAAATATTTAAAGTATTGAGAGAAAAAACCACCAACATAGAATTTTATATCCAGCCAATTATCATACCAAAGTGAAGGGGAAATAAAGACATTCTCAGACAAAAATCGAGGGGATTTGTTGCCAGTAGAGTGACCTGCAAGAAATGTTGGAAGAGGGGCACCTGGGTGGCTCAGTTGGTTAAGCGACTGCCTTCAGCTCAGGTCATGATCCCAGGGTCCTGGGATCAAGCCCCGCATCGGGCTCCCTGCTCAGCGGGAAGCCTGCTTCTCCCTCTCCCACTTCTCTGCTTGTGTTCCCTCTCTCACTGTCTCTCTCTCTGTCAAATAAATAAATAAAATCTTTAAAAAAAAAAAAAAGAAAGAAATGTTGGAAGAAGTGCTTCAGAAAAAAGGAAAATAATACAGGTCAGAAACTTGGACTGACACAAAGAAAGGAAGAACACTAGAAAAGAAATAAATGGTCAAATAAAATGTTTTATTTTTTATTCTTAATGGATCTAACAGATAAGTTTGTTCAAAATAGCAATAGCAACAAGGTTAGCAATAACAACACTTAATAAGCATACAGGTAAGTGATATAAATGACAGCAATGTCATAAGGAACAGAAGGGAGGAACTGGGAATATTCTGTTATAAGGTATGTGCACTCTCCATGAAGTGACAGTGTTACTTGAAAGTGGATATGGACTAGTTGTGAAAGTATATTTGCACACTCCAGGGCAACCACCTGCTCAGCCGGTAACCTGCTTCTCCCTCTCCCTCTGCCGCTCCCACTGCTTGTGCTCTCCTGCTCTGTCAAATAAATAAAATCTTTAAAAAAAAAATAGTAATACTTCCATGAATATCATTCCACACACATAACTTTTTTTTTCTTATTTAGAAGACAGATGATCTCTTTTTCTCCAGACTTTTCTGTTTGTTTTCTTCTTTTACTGAAGTATAAAATATATACAGTAATGTAGGTAAAATGCATTAAAGAGTATAGCTTGATGAATTTTTGTTTGCTTGAAACATTGTTCTTTTCTCTTTAAGTTTTTATTTAAATTACAGTTAGTTAACATACAGTGTTATATTAGTTTCAGGTGTACAATACAGTGATTCAGCAATTCTATACAACACCCAGTGCTCATGCCTTCCTTAATCTCCATCACCATGTCACCCATTCCCCACACCCCTCCCTTCTGGTACCCATCAGTGTGTTCTCTATAGTTAAAGAGTCTGTTTCTCGGTTTGTATCTCTTTTTCCCTTTGCTCATTTGTTTCGTTTCTTAAATTCCACATATGAGTGAAATCCTATGGTATCTGTCTTTCTCTGACTGATTTATTCCACTTAGCCTAATACTCTCTAGTTCCATCCACGTCATTGTAAATGGCAAGATTTCGTGCTTGATGAATTTTTACATACATACATGTATTTTCTACAGTTTTAACAATGTTAATTTTGTTAACAATGTGAACAATTTAGCAGTTATCCTGTTAAGCACTGTTCTAAGAACTACACGTGTATTAATTCCTTTTAATCCTCATAATAAACCTGTAAGTTAGGTACTATTATCATCCCATTTTAGAGATGAGGAAACTAGGGCACAGAGTAAGCATTTCGCCAAGGTCATATGGTTTGTAAACTCGGAGCCACAATTCAGATCCATGCCGTCATGTCCCCGCATCTGAGCGCTTAATATTCCTGTAACTACATGTAAACATAATCACGGAAGTGGCTTAGCACAGTATCTGATGCACACTAGTAAGTGCTCAGTAGCATCATCGTTTTTACTCTTATTATTACGATTTCATTGAATCTGGGGTGCCATCAGTTGCAAGACACATCATTTTAAATGATACTAACAAAGAAAACACTGTCAATCATAATATATATTTAGTGCTGTAAGATGCATTCCAATTTCAAAGATCTTAAGATGTTAAAAAATGTACTTTGTACAATGAATGAAATTCAGTATTACTGTATAGAGTTTTGTAGTTAGTGCTGTTTAATAGCTCCAAATACCATATATGTACCAAGCCCCCCCCCCGGTTATATATTCAGTCCTGACCACTCCTTTGAACCATAAACCTCTGTCTCCAACTGCCTACTTAATGTCTCCACATGGATACCTCAAAAATTACACGTCTAAAACTGAGTTTTCAATAGCCTTTCCCATCTTGGCATACAGCAACTCTATTCTTCCAACTTTTCAGGCCCCAAACCTTAGTGTCAACAAATTCTGAGGTCTCTACTTTCTTTTTTTTTTTTTATGTTTTATTTTTATTTATTTGTCAGAGAGAGAGAGCACAATCAGGGGGAGCAGCAGGCAGAGGGAGAAGCAGGCTTCCCGCTGAGCAGGGAGCCCGGTGCGGGGCTCAATCCCAGGCCCCTGGGCTCCTGACCTGAGCCAAAAGCAGACGCTTAACCGACTGAGCCACCCAGGTGCCCCTGAGGTCTCTACCTTCTATATAAATCCAGAATTCAGCCACTTCTCTCCACTCGCACTGCCAATACAACTATTCCACATGTGGCACAGACTGCTAGCTGCTCACCTACTCCATGCTTTCCTCTTCTTCCTGGGCACACATTTCCCAGCCTCCCTTGCAATTAGGTGTGGCCACATGGAATGCGAGAACAAATTTCAAGTACCATTTCCAGCCTGTCCTTGTAAACCTCGCAAGTATACTAATGTATGCTTCTCTCCCCTTGCAGCTTGCTATAACAGAAATGGCTCCAAACCTTACTCCTAAGGATGACCTTGGTGGCCCCGTGTTGAAGAAAAGCAAAGCCTCAGTCAGCCTGGGTTTCTGAATGACAGCACGGAGGGCTGTCCCAATGACCTGTTCACCCACCTGGTATGATACGATGCGCAATAAAGAAATTTTTGTTGTTTGAACCAGTGGACAAGGAGGAAAATCATATTGGATGATAAAAAGATGGCAAGTCTTGTCTTGTTAAACAGCAAATGTTACCTATAATAAAAGGAAGTCGCACTAAGCGCCTCCTGAGCCCACAGCTTTCAGAAAGGAGGATGGAAAGCGATCTTAGTAGTGTGTATTGATGGTTACTTAGTTAGCAACGTGTTACAAGAAAGACAAAAAATTCAGATAAGAATGAGCTGGTTAAGTTGCAGAAATGACATAAGAAATTTGAGGATGCAAGATGAGAAAAGCTGACTACTGGAGAGCCTGGGTGGCTCCTGAGCCCCCGACACTTGATTTCTGCTCATATCGTGATCTCAGGGTCGTGAGATGGAGCCCCACGTCCAGCTCCCCGCTGGGCATGGAGTCTACCTTAGATTCTCGCTCTCCCTCTGCTCTATTTCAGTATCTTTCAAAAAAAGAAAAGAAAAGGGGCACCTGGGTGGCTCAGCAGTTAAGTGTCTGCCTTCGGCTCAGGTCATGATCCCAGGGTCCTGGGATCGAGCCCCGCATCGGGCTCCCTGCTCAGCGGGAAGCCTGCTTCTCCCTCACCCACTCCCCGCTTGTGTTCCCTCTCTCACTGTGTCTCTCTCTGTCAAATAAATAAATAAAATCCTTAAAAAAGAAAAGAAAAGAAAGAAAGAAAGAAAAGCTGACTGCTTCTGTATCCCAAATAATAAGACTGAAAAGGGCTTTGTGTAACAAAGGTATAGGGGAACAGCTCCCTCATGACGGCCAGTGACCCTGCCTATCTCCACGTAGGCCACATAAACAAGGGATCTGCAGTCTGACCCAACTCATGGCAGAATCCTCTTGTGATTCCTCCTGGAACATACGGAGTTAAGGACGGAGCTGCTACAATGTTGCTTCTCACACCTATCTTGTGGGAGACTGCCACAAGGCCGTTTCTTATCCATCTCCCTGGTTTGGGAGAGGGCAACGCTTTTGCCAGCTTTCTATAAAACTGCTTAGCTGTAGGTGAGAACTGGCTTTTTCCACAGCCAGTGACTGACCACTCTGGTGGTCTGTCATTTTGTTCCTCATGTTCAGTGTTACCCTGTGGGACCGCCTGAGCACTGGACACAAAGGCTTCTAAGACTCCTTAGTTAAACAGGGGGACTCTGCCCTAAAGCGAAAATCAGACTAAAGGTGGCGGTGCCCTTCTCATCTAAGCCTGCTGTTTGAGATGATATCGAGGGAGCCCCTGTTAGTTTCAAAAGGGAGCAGCGCAGAAACAAGGAGACAAATACATCAGGTAGACGCCACCATCACCTCCAGGAAGAGAACGTGGGCAAGGTCTAAAAAAGATGAGAGGACTACTGAGGTTTTGAGGGAACTGAATCACCAAAGAAATCAAGACCTGGCCTGAAAAAGCTATGAGGTTTAAAACAACCCTTGGGCAGGAAACCATCTGGGAAAGCGGAATGAGTTTCCAGTCCCCATCATTATCTCTCTCACATCCTTTCCTGCTCTCCCTCCTCACGCTCCCCATACCAACCAGCATCCTTATCATTCAGTGAACAGATAAAGCACATTCCCACCTCAGATGCTTGGCCTTGCTGGTTCCTTCCTATTCCTGAAAAAAGTTTCTTTTCAGGTATCTACAAGGTAGTTAGTATTTGCAGATTTCAGATATTTACAAGGGACATCACTAGATTCCCCCCTAGGTACACCAGGATAACTGACAGAGACTGTAGCTTTCTCCCTGCAGTTCCCACTCCCACAGGCACCAGGTCCACTGTTGGCTGAATAAAACAAAAGCTAGATATAACCTAACTGCCCCGCCACCTGCTCATGCAAGGACCTCAGAGCTCCCACAAAATGCATCTAATTATTTCCAGGAGTCACTAGGGGTTGTCATGTGGGCTCGGGAACAAGTCCCATCCAATAGTCTCCATGAGACTCTACTCTCAGCTGGATACCAGACACTGCAGCCACTCTGAAGACTCCCTGAGGGTACTGGTACCTCCAGCTTGATGACAGTAGTTCTACCTTGGTGGCCCCTTAGGGAGTAGGGTGCACAAGGTGCCTGCTGCTTTGTGGTGTGGTTAGGGTGAACAGCTCTCTCACCAGGGTTATCTTCTGCTAAAGGAGCCTGGAGTAGAGCCAGATGGGCCATGTAGGATAAGGCAGCCATATTGCATCCTGTAGCAAGAGCATTGGCACTCTCCTAGGTCGCTTGTCTTGCAGGTATCCTGAAACACAATTTCCAATGTGTGGGGGGGGCAGGGTTTCCCACACTAACGAACAATTCGCAGACACCAACAGGATGCCTGAGAATTCAAATCAATTTTGACACTACCTGGAAAGGTATCAGGTTCTACAGGTTAAGGATTCAGGCCTACAAGACTGCCACCCACCCCCCAACACACACACATCCCCTCACCTCAGACACCAGTCACAAAAGCAGGTTGTTACTCATGCTTCTGACCAACTGGCTATAGATAGGAGGTTCAATGACCGCCTCCTTGGTGACTCAATTCAAACACCAGCTGCAAGTCTACATTGACCTGTCTTCTAACTGGCTAGTTCCAACGACCTACTCCTTGGGTTCAATTCATCTGCTGGAGCCGCTCACAGAACTCAGAGAAACGTTTTACTTACTAGATCATTGGTTTATTATAAAAAGATATAATTCAGGAACAGCCAGATGGAAGAGATGCATAGGGGGAGGTCTGGGGAAAGGATGAGAAGCTTCCATGCCCTCTGCAGGCACACCACTCTGCCCACGTCTCCCTGTGCTCACCAACCCAGAGGGTCTCTGAACCGTGTCCTTTTAGTTTAAATCAATGGCCAATGGTGATTGATTCAATACCCCCCCCATCAGAGGGGTGGGACTGAAATTTCCAACCTTCTAATCACAAGATTGGTTCCCAAGGCAACCAGCCCCCTTCCTTAGGTGCAGTCCAAGTCACTCATGAACATAACAAAAGACACCTTTAAGGCTCTCAACAAGGAGGAAATTCCAAAGGTTTTAGGACTTCGAAGACCAAATATAATTCTATAAACCACAATATCACAGTCCACCCTGGTCTTCGAACAGCGATCCCTAATAGCAAAACAATCATAAAAGTCAAAAAGATATCTCATTCAGTCATTAATAACTATCCAGTCCAGCATCATATGGAGGAGGAGCAGTCCTCCGGGATCCCAGCGGGTTGGCCACTCAGATTTGCAGGCTTCCACTGGATCCTGTCAGGTTCCAAAAACAAGAGTGGTCTCAGCAACATACGGCTTCACCCACTCAGTCATTTGGTATACTCAAGCTAAGAAGTAACAGCATCTCCTGCTCTGAGCCTCTTTGGAGAGGTCAATGTAATACTGGATTTCCCCCATTATATAACACACGTATTCATTCCCTTACCCCTCAGCTACTATTTTTCTTTCCCTCCATTTATATCCAAACCTTCCCACCTCTGGAAGGGACATTAGGTTTGGCCACTGTCCTGGTGTAGATTGCAGGCAGCAAAACTAGTCTAGCAAGTCCCTCCCCCACAGTCCAGGTCTAGTCAGATAAGGTAAGGTTACCCACGTGCAGAACTAGTGGGCTATCTTTACCACCACACCATATAGCTGAATTCGCTGTTAGCCCCAATTTTGCCAGAAGGGGTGCAGGCCCATCCTGCCCCATCAGGCCCTTAGGAATTCTGACACAAAGGTTAAAAATACACAGTTGCAGTTTCTTGCTTAGGAATCCAGCCCTTGTAGTCCTGGGTCCTGTGACCACCGCATCAAGTAAAAAAAAAAAAAAAAACAAACAGTTGAGGCAATGTGGAAAAGAAAGATTACTAGCACCTTCCATACCCCCTCTTCCCAGATGCAACAGAAAAACAGAGGACTCTATCCAGTGGGGACACTCTTGTCGCGCTGAGTGTGAGCACACACTCGTGAAGGCCTGTAAGCCAGCCCCCTTCATGTGTTTCTCTCCCCCTTGCCTACCCCGACCCCCCATCTTTAGACAACCACTGTTTAATCGCCCCATCCATTCTCTGACAAACTAGTACTCTGAGGAGGATATCCCTGCCCAGTGTTGGACATTATCAGCTATATAAAGTATACTCCTCGGTCTGAAGGAATGCCGAGGGGCTGTCCAAAGTAGCACCGTGTCCTCAGTTCCGGTTCTTTCCCAGCACTGGGGCATCTGCCCCTCCCACCCGGTATGCAAAGCCAGTCTACAGTCAGTGACTCCTGCTGTCAGGACCCATCTGTAACCCCCCCGGGGGGCTGCCAGCATCAGTCTCATTTGCCCCCACCAGGGAATCTGCCACATAGCCATCTGTAGTCTCTGTCTCCTTTGCTAACGGAACAATTTCTTACTAACATTTTGTGCCTCACAAGGTGCCAGAGGAACAGGTCTGGAACCAGCCCATCTCTGCACTGCTGCAGACCCCCAGTGTCCACTCATCTCATGGACCCAGGCGGCCACCTCAAGGGCGCACAGGGGGAGATCTGCTGGTCTGTTCCAACCACCTTCCGAACCTGGAAGGGAGTTCTTCTGATGGGCATTGATATGCCCTACCTTAATGCACCTTTCAAATTTCCATAGGGCCATGCCCTGCATGGGCATCCCTTTAATAGGCCACGTTTCTGCTGCACTCCTGCTGACCAGAAGCCCAGGCCACTGGCCACTGCCCATTAGTCAGAAAAAGTCAAACATACAGGCTTTTTATCGCGGTTCAATTCTTCCATCACTGCTAGCAAAACAGCATGCAATTCAGACCACTGAGCTGATGGGTTTTTACCTTTTTCAGTCAGAATGGAGGCCTTCTAAGCAAGATGTTGTCCATTCTACCCACCCCCACCCCCGTGGAACTTCTGTTCACAAATCAAGCAGCTCTTTGTCCGTCAGTTGAGAGCTGTTTATAGGGTACTAAGTGACGAGAGAATCCAGCCAGCTCCTCACACAGTCCCCGAGTCAGTCCTAGGGGAAAGGGGGCTCCCTGCTCCTGAGGAAACTCATCCTCGCATTCCCCAGGCACTGCCATCCCTATTAAGGTGTTTCTCCAACATCATCCTAGACATTACGGGTATTTCAGGTTTCAAGATCATGTATGTCCTTCAGCTTCAATTAATATCCCATAGCAAGGTAGTAAATGCCCTTCAAAATTCTCTTCCCCAAAGTCCCAGTAGCGGTCACTGGGAGGCGCTCAGAGGCTCTTGCCATAAGCTGCAGTCTACACTCTACGTAGTGCTATTGGGGAGAACTGGGCTTACCAGCATTCCAGCTTCCACCCTCCACTGTGTGGGCTCAGGGGTTTTACTGGTTCCCATTTAGCACGTCCACTATATTTATTGCTCGTAGGGCAAATGTATGTGCCTTTTGTTACCATACTAGGTAGGGGAAGTATTCCCATCAGATACAATGTCCACCCCTTGTCAATCCCTAATATTTTGCCTTTCAGCCATCAGGTAAAAGAAACTCAACCCCTTCCCATAAAGTCTATTCAAACATACAAATTCTCCTACAGACTTTTACCACGATGCCATCAACTCACATTCTTAGCTGCAGCCTCCGTGAGGACTTCATCAACAGGTTATATAGGGTAAGGGAAGTGTTCCTCAGCCACATTTAATATCCATCCCCATAAAACATTCAGGTAAAGTTAACATGATTCCTTTAGAGAGTTATCAGCTTCAACATTCCAACTTTCATAATCCTATCAACCCTATGTTTTTACATTCTGTCAATTTAATTGTGGCAGGAGTCAGGGCTTCCCTTGGTACCATAGTTTATGGGACTCCCAGATCAAGGAGTCCGGGAAACTTGACTTCTCTGACCATTTTACCCACTCTTGTGCTATGAAGGCTTCCCAGTGAGGGGGTCAAGCCAAGGGACCCTGACCCCTTTTGTCAATCTTTATCTCGATTAATCTGCCTAACTGCTCACCCACGCAGTTACTGGTCAGGTACTTCATTGTAATTTTTGCCTTCCATGTTGTAAAATTTCTCCAAACAGGGGTAAATAAAGCAGAATTGTTTGGGGCCCTTTAATGCTGGAGGAGCAACAGGGGTCCATTTGGCCCAACAAACCTTAGGTAATACTGTATTTAAAGCCCTCGTCTTAACCTCCTCAATGTCTGTTTTATTCATCCTATTTCTTAAAAAAAAAAAAAATTATGCAACTTATATACACTAAACAAACAAAAAAAAAGTTCAACTATTTCTTACTAATCATCTAAAAATTTCCACCCAGCTCGGACGAGTCCTCTTTCTGTTTCCTCTTTGCTTCGCTCCCACCGATATTCACTTTATTCACCATATTTCTTAATAACTTCAAAAATTTCCACCTAGTTCCGGAAGCGTCCCTTGACTTTCCCCATTGGCTTGTTAATTAACCTGAGGTTTCTATTAGCATCTGTAAGACCCCTGAGGAGAAGCTGAGACAGCAAATTCGATGAGGATTCCCGAGCTGTTTTTGGTTTTGCAACAATGAGGTTACATGGGGTGCCCCTGAGAAAGGGACCCCCTCAACCACAGCATTTACCATGACCTGGGTAATGGGCATACTGAGTGGGTTAATATCTCGGTTGTCATAAAGCCAGTCCCAGATGCCTTGCATAGGAAGCGTATCAGCTGCTTCATCGGGGTGTTTGACTCGGCATTCATGGGGGTTAAGGACAGTCCCCTTTCTAAGGATTAACAAGGCTTAGGGTGGCTTTTATGCAGTCCACCAGACTGGTTGTTCCCTCGGGAAATGTCTGGATCACATAACAGCCACCTGCGATTGTTCCACAGTGATCTGTGGGTCAGGCATCGACCCAAACACGCTCCTCCACCCAGCGGCATTCAGACCAGAGACACCGCCCCCAATCAGTTACTCCCCCAAACCCGTTCAGTGAGGCTTCCTCAGGAAGCTGAGGATACTGACAGACGAAATGAAAACAACTCTTTCACTTTATAGCCCCCTAGTTTTAAGTTTCTTCGCTTTGCCCTTCCCCCACAGTGACTTCTACCTTGGGGGGCGGCTTTGAGGCTAATGGTCAGAGCTCAGACTCAACTGAAATCGGAGTTTGGACTAGCATCGAAGTCCAACTGAGCATTCCCTTTTAGTTTAGCTATTACAGATAACGATGACCAAGGGATTGAGTATTTTGCCTTTTTCTCATTAGTATGCACTTCCTTATTCCAACTGCCCGGGAGTTGGTCCCATGTTTAGTTAACTGAATGCAGCACAGTTGCTGCTCCATTCCTTGCGTGACCACATGGACACCCAGGAATCAAGAAGTTCATCCCCACCCGACCTCCCTTCATCCTTTCTCTTCCCAAACCACATGTTTCTGTGAGCCAGGGACGGTCTAGCAAATCCCAATTCACTGACCACCAACTCTTTTGGGTTCCTGGACCCAAATCCAAAGTTGGGGGAAGGGCTTTCCACACAATACCAAGCAATTCCTGACACCAGCAGTGAGTCCAAGAATTCAACTCAATTCCAATACCACCTACCCGGAGACAGCATCAGACTGCCCAGGTTAAGAGTTCAGTCCTACAAGACTGTTCCCCTACCCCTGGCCACCGTACATCAACTTCAGATGCCAGTCACAAGCCCAGGCTGTTAACCGTGCTTCTGACTGACCAGGTAGATTGGAGGGTCCAATGACCATCTCCTGGGTTCGATTAATTTGCTGGAGCGGCTCACAGAACTCGGAGAAACATCTTACTTACTAGGTCACCGGTTTATTCTAAAAGGATATAACCCAGAAACAGCTAGATGGAAGAGTTGCACAGAGCAAAGTCTGGGGAAAGGTTGAGGTGCTTCCATGCCCTCTCCAGGCCCGCCACTGTGCCTGAAACCCCACGTGTTCGACAACCTGGAAGCTCTGTGAACCCTGTTCTTTGGGGTTTTATGGAGGCTTCATTACATAGTCATGATTGATTTAATCATTGGCCATTGGTGATTGATTCAACCTCCAGCCCCCTCTCCCCGCCGGGGAGGTCAGGGGGTGGGACTGAAAGTTCCAACCCTCTATTCATACTTGGTTCCCCTGGCAACCAGCCCCCAGTCTTAGGTGCAGCCCAAATGTCACTCATTAACATAACAAAAGACACCTTTGTTGCTCTCATCACTTAGGAAATTCCAAGGGTTTTAGGAGCTCTATGCCAGCAATGAAAGGGAGGCCAAATTTGTATTTCTTATAACCTATCACAGTATCACAGCCTGTAAATTGCAACTACCTTTTGGAGGACATATTTTTAACATCTAATGCAAGTTGTAAATATGCATTCTCTCTGACCCAGCATTTCTTCTACTCTGTCTCGATTCTAAAGAAACACTCAACAGGTACAAAGATGCAGGGACATGAACATTAATCACAGAATGTGGGTAAGAGTGAACATAGGGCAACAGGGAAATAAACAATGGCATATGCACTCCTAATAAGGAATATTAGGCAGCAGGTGAAAAGAATGAGATGGGGGGGGGCGCCTGGGTGGCTCAGACAACCTTAAGCGTCTGACTTCGGCTCAGGTCTTGATCTCAGGATCCTGGGATCCAGACCTGCGTCCCGCTCCCTGCTCAGTGGGGAGTCTGCTTCTCCCTCTGCCCCCTCCCCAACTCTCTCTCTCAAATAAATAAATAAAAATCTTTTTTAAAAAAGGAGACGAATGAGGTGGGTCTATGCGTCATCATATGTAATGAATGACATCCAAGACAAATTGTTTAGTGAATAAAGCAAATTGCAAAAAGATACGTATACTTCGCAAAAAACTTTTAAACCTACGCATAACTCCACAAATGTTTTAATCAGCATATATATGTAGAAAAGCACATGTAAATGATAACCGGTAACACTGGCTGCCCCTGGGTAGGAGGGAAGACAAGGGAATCAGAACTGGGGCCGGTGACTGAGAGGACTTCAGCTTTTTTTCTTCGTAACTGTCCTTCAAGGACAATTAACGCTTCCGTAATTAGAAATTAATGTTTTACAAAGGGCATCTGGCTGTGTAGCGAAATTGTCGAGCCGCCCCCACCTTCTTTATCACTTTAGTGCACACTGGCACAACTTCCAATTGGTAGCGCCTGCATTACTTCGCCCAAGGACTTTCTCAGCCACTGGAACCTGCTCAGCTGCTGAAGTTGCCTTTGCTGCCCATGTGGCAGACCAGAAATGCTGGGGAATGAGCCCCCTGAACGCAGCCCTCAACCAAGGACTGACTGATGGGAGTGAGGGTACCTCTCATCAGGGACGAGCCAGGAGGTAGAAAGCGCCTTGGTTATTTGAACAGACAGGATTTATTATTTAAAAAAACAAAACAAACAAACAAAACCCGTAAACTAGGCATAAAGTTGTAAAGGAGCTAACTCCAGGGGTGAAAAGAGAACTCTAAGGTATCGTAAAGAAAGTAACCGGAGGAAGCGGCCACCAGCCCCGGGGCTGGGGTACAAAGGAGAGAGAAGGGAATGGTTACAACTTAGAAGCTTGGAGGAAGGGCTCCATGGAACTGGGACCCAGACCCCCGAGGAGGGGGTGCTACTCACCTCATGCTGGTGTTGCTGATGGGGGTGGGATGAGTCTGGTTCTGTGAATCCTGGAGAACTGCAAACCGGATTCAGCTGTAGACAACGAAAGGCGCTGCTGGGGAGGCGGTGAAGAAATGTTCTAGGGGAATGCTGACAGCAGCAGGAAGCTGACAGGAGGGAACAAGGAAGAACAGAAAGGAGTTTAAGTTGCTACGTCCTCCTCCCGCCTTGCAGTCTCCCTCTATCGCCCCCTATAGGCAGAGTCTAGCAGGAAGCAGCCGGCCAAGCTGGAATGCGGATGGTCGCATCCCATCCCCCCCCAATCAAAGGGTAGAGTATAGAAGTGTGAGTTTGAAGTTGAATAACTTAATAACATGCGGGAAAATAGAGAATAGTTTAATGACTCTCAGTTCATCTGTCACTTAGCTTTAAGAGTTATTACTACTTTGGCTTTCTTGCTTCATTTATTTCCCTCCGTACTTTCCCCCCCACCCCAGAGTATTTTAAAGCAAATGACATAATTTCACCCATAGAATACTTCAGTGTCTAATAGGATACAGACTTTAGGAACACAGTACCATTATCACACCTAATAAAAACAACACTAATTCCTTAATATAATCGAATACTTAGTTTGTGTTGAAATTTTCCTGGTTGTCTCAAATTTGTTTGAATTAAGACCCAAACAATGTCCAGGTATTGTTTTTGTTAATGTATCTCTCTCTCTCTTTTTTTTAAGATTTTATTTATTTGACAGAGAGACGGCCAGAGAGGGAACACAAGCAGAGGGAGTGGGAGAGGGAGAAGCAGGCCCCCCGCTGAGCAGGGAGCCCGATGTGGGGCTCCATCCCAGGACCCCGGGATCATGACCTGAGCTGAATGCAGACCCTTAACCGACTGAGCCACCCAGGTGTCCAGAGCTTGCATTATTTTTTAACGAAGAACTTTCTCATCAATTCTGAATGCTCTGAAATACAGTCAGGCAGAATAGGTGTTTAATTTTTTTTTCTTTGTCAATTTTATGATTAATAAATTGGTGTCCTAGCAGCCTCCAAAAAGTGACCAATGAGGTTTTATTTTTTTTTAAGATTTTATTTATTTTTGAAAAAGAGAGAGAGCACAAGCGGAGGAGGGGGGCAGAGGGTGAGGGAGAAACAGACTCCTCACGGAGCAGGGAGCCTGAAGTGGGGCTTGATCCCAGGACCCCAGGATCATGACCTGAGCCAAAAGCAGATGTTTAACCAACTGAGCCACCCAGGCACCCCAAGGTTTTATTTTTTAGTATCAGGATGAACTTATGGGGTTCTAAAATATTTGATGTATAAATATATACACTACTTTGCAGTCACTATGCTTTTTCATGCTTAAAGTGTTCTATCTTGGGCCAGTGAGAACCCCTTAAAAAGCTGGTTCCTTAATCCTTTAATACAACCCTTGTAGTCCTTAATTTCTAGTTAGGATATTCCAGGTTCATCTTTTGTATTTCCAGCCTCAGAATTGAAATTAGCTCTTTCCCTAAGGAGCTCTGCATTTGTTTGTTTTAAATTATATTTAGTCACCATAATCTGGATGCTGGGTATTTATTGCTATTATGTTGTCATTTCTCTTAGGTCTTTTCAGTGCACCAAGCTAGGAAAGACATATTTCTTAGAAAAAGAAAAATAAACTATAAATTCATACTGCTATTTCCAATCCAAATGAAATATTAAAGGATTTTTACTTAATTTCTTTGATTCTGTGTTTATATCTCTTTTCTCTTGTGCATAAAATCTTGGTTCTTTTTTTTTAAAGATTTTATTTATTTATTTGACAGAGACACAGCGAGAGAGGGAACACAAGCAGGGGGAGTGGGAGAGGGAGAAGCAGGCTTCCCGCTGAGCAAAGAGCCTGATGTAGGGCTCAATCCCAGGACCCTGGGACCATGACCTGAGCGGAAGGCAGACGCTTAATGAAGGAGCCACCCAGACACCCCAGAATCTTGGTTCTTAATGACATTAACATAATGACTTATTTGCTTGATTTTACTATATGGAGGAGTGTCAGGATAACAATATCAATTTTATTGGGGACAATTAGACCACTGAATGCCATTTCAGATTTATTTGCAGTTCTTATTGTCCTTAGGATCTACCTCACTAGGGATATACTGTAAAAATACTGTGTTTGCAAGTCACTTGGGATAATTATTCTCTGTGTAGTTTTGCCACCAGCTTGATATATACTTGGGTTCATTTGTTTCAGTTTGTCTTCAGTTTGTAAGAATAATACTCAGTTTTTAAATTATTTTAAACAATTTTATGGTTCCAACATGTATTAGTTGCTGCCTAGCAAATTAAATCGAACTTAAAATAACAAGTATTTATTATCTCACAGTTTCTGAGTGTCAGAAATCTGGAATGGCTTAGCTGGGTGGTTCTAGTTCAGGGTCTCTCATGAAATACAGTCAGAATGTCAGCTAGGGTTGCAGTCATCTCAGGGTTTAACTGGGACTGGACATCTGCTTCCAAGATGGTTCACCCACGTGACTGCTGGCAGACCTCAGATCCTCACCATGTGGGACTGTTCAACCAGGCAACTGGCTTCCCCCAGAACAAGTGATCCAAGAGAAAGAAGGAATAAAACAGAAGCCACATTGTCCTTTAGAGTCTAATCTTGGAAGTTACATACTATTGCTTCTGCCAAATTCTACTGGTCACACAGACCAACCGTGCTACAGTGTCAAGGGAACTTCACAAGGATGTAAATACTAGGAGGTGGGAATCTTGGGAGGGCCATCTTTTACTCAAAACAAAATTATAAAACAAGATGTATTCAGAGAGGTCTAGCTGCCATCTTTGTGCTTTCCACATTCACTGCCTTCTCCTTTAGGAAACCACTTTTTTTTTTTTAAGTTTTATTTATTTATTTATTTATTTATTTGTCACAGAGTGAGAGCACAAGCAGGGGGAGCAGGGGCAGAGGGAGAGGGAGAAGCAGGCTCCTCACTGAGTGGGGAGCCCGATGCAGGGCACGATCCCAGGACCCTGGGATCATGACCTGAGCCAAAGGAAGACGCTTAACAACTGAGCCACCCAGGTGCCCCAGGAAACCACTTTTATTAGTCCTTGCTTTATCTTTCCATTGTTTTTCTTTTGAAAAATACCAGAAAATACGTACCTATATTTATACTCCCAAAATTTATTTCCTACCCTATAACTTTTCTGCACCTTGCTTTCTTTCAGTTAACACCATATTCTACAGATCAGCTAAAAGCAACACACAGAGATCTTCCTCACTCCATTTTACAGATTCATTAAACTTCATTACATAGATATACTATAGTTAACATTTTAATGGCTTCATTTATTATTAATTCTCCAAATTTGGGATGTCTAAGTTGTTTATCATTTTCATCATTATAAATAATGCTGCAACAAAATCTTTGTGTATACAAGTTTCTCTGGATGTAGGATTTTTTTTTTTTTGAAGACTTATTTCATTATTTTTGAGAGAGAGGATAGGAGGGGCAGAGGGAGAGAGAGTCCCAAGCCGACTCCATGCTGAGCACAGAGCCGGATGCGGGGCTCAATCCCATGACCCTGAGATCATGACCTGAGCCAAAACCAAGAGTCATGCTCAACAGACTGCACCACCCAGGCACCCCTGGGTGTAGGATTATTATCTTAGACTACTAGACTCACATAGTTATTAAGTCAAAGTTATGAATAATTTTTATGCTCTGTTTATATACTGCTAACTTGGTTCACAAAAGAGCTACACTGCATTACATTTCTACCTAGTAAGTATAGAGTTCATTTTCTCTGTATTCTTATCTGAATTGGGTAGTCTAATTCTTTCTCATCTTTACTATTTTGACAGATAAAAACTTAAGTATATTCTTGTAGTGGCCGTGTATTTTCACATAATGCTTTAGTATTAAGTTAGTTTACTTTATTACTCTGTATTTCAAAGACAACTCTTACTATTTGGAAGCTATATCAAATACCATTTTTTTTTAAGATTTTATTTATTTATTTGACAGAGAGAGACACAGCGAGAGAGGGAACACAAGCAGGGGGAGTGGGAGAGGGAGAAGCAGCCCTCCCCACTGAGCAGCGAGCCCGATGCGGGGCTCGATCCCAGGACCCTGGGATCATGACCCGAGCCGAAGGCAGACACTTAATGACTGAGCCACCCAGGCTCCCCTCAAATACCATTTTTGACTATTTAAATTTATTTTTCTATATCTTTAACCTGAAGTGCATGTGCACTTATAGGATATTCTTCTGAGCTAGTAAATATTTAGTACTGACATGCAAGACTATAATGTGTGCAAAAATTATAAAGTGCAATAATGATTACACAAGTCATAAAAAATGCAATAAAAATTATCCCAGCAATTTTTAGTATAATATATTCATAAATTTAGAGATAATAAAATATTCAAGTCATTTTGTTGGATTTGTAGCTCTATGATTTTATTCTCGCTATAAAAATAGCTGTTAACCCTTTTTCACTAAGAAAATATCTACTGGAGTAAGAGATCTATTATTCATGAACTACATATTCAGTAAATGTTTTTAAAACAGCCCTGCCATGTTTCTCATTAAGATAGCTATGGCATATGTTTCTAAATCCATATGTCATCGTTCTTCATTGGATTAATTAGCAAAATGATTTTTTCTCCTTTTACCTTTCTGAGTGATATTTTAAAAATATTTTTGGCATTTATACAGAGTACAATTTATAGGTCATAAAAATATTCATGTTACAGAGTACTCTTGCGTAGCTCTTCTGCTGCTGCTGTGAATACTAATTATGAATATATATTTAGGTATTCCTAACACGTAGCCATTTTGCTGAAATGTAACCAGACTCAGCAGCAGAGCCCTCCAGGGGTTGGGGGGGGGTCGCTAACACCAAGACCACCTGCAAATTAACACTCTCATTGTTATCAACAAACAATTCTAACAAACTGGGTTGAAATGTCCTGAAATTCTTCTCCCAGCAGCGCTGTTATTGTTAATCAGTATGTTTCATGCCTTGACCAGCAAAACAGCTCAGGCCTGCTGGAATTAACCCCCACAGCACAATAGCCAAACACTGATTACATCTCAATACTTTCTGAAAAACGCAAATGGTCCAAAGCAGGATTTTTGGACCACAAGGCAAAGATTAGCAAATACGGACAATAAAAATCAATAGAAAATGCAAACTAAAACGAAGTACTTCTTAAAAATATAAGAATGATGCAAATTAACGAGAACGTTAGTATCCAGCGTCAGTAAGGATAGGCCTCTTCATTCACTGCTGAGGGAAGACATAAAATTGTAAAGGTACAATGGCCTTTTGAAGGACTTGGTCATCTGCATCAAGATTCTTTAAAAGTACATTCCCTCCTTGGAGCAATTACTTATGTTGCATTTCATTCTGAAGAGATAATTGAGGATATGGGCAGAGCAAAATTACAAGGATGTTTATTGCAGCACAGTGAATAATAGCAAAAAGCTGGAAACAACCAAATGTCTAGCAAAACAGAGACTTTCAGTAAGTTATATCCATATGCAGTTATTCAAAATAACTTTGTAGAGGTCTATTTGTAGCAGGCTTTGTTAAGTGCCTGCCTAAAATCCTTTCCCCTTTTCCTCTGTGCTAACAGAACCCAGAGAATGTTCAGGGCCGCAATGTTCACTGCTCCAAGCACCAAATCGTGACAATCCTGTTCCCACTTTCCCAGCTTCCCCTGCGCCTAGGGATGGACTTGTGATCCAGCTCTGACCAATTAATTTTCAGGGAAAGTCTTCTGGGGACTTCTGAGAACGTTTTTGCTTTCCAGATAAAAAGGACAGATACTGTCGATGCCAGCAATTATGTACTGCAGACCTTCTGTTGAGACAGACTCCTATTTATTAAGCCAGGGTCGGCGCGGGTTTTCTGCTATACACTGTCCCTAACTACAGTGGATTCTGTGATGTGCTGCTCAGATACCCCTTCAGGACGGGCTGGCTATCGGGAATACTACAGGCTGACAGCCTTCATCTGGCAGCCATCTCCAGGAATTGTACCCCGTTGAAGTCAGCTGCCTTAGCTAGTGTCAGACCCGCCTCGCTGGAGGCAGCCACATCTAACAACACGGGAGTATAAAGGCCAAGCCTCTTCAGTTTGGGATTTGCGAGGCCCTCTCAACTATGAAGTCTGAGCCCTTGTTGCCTCTGCACCTTTGCTCTCGCCTCTAATCCTGCTTCGTTCCCTTCCCCCATACATGTTGATCCTCAAAGCCTTACCTAATAAACTTCCTGTACCCAAATCTCTATCTGTTTCCTGGGAAACCCCACCCACAACACTACTGATACGTTTATTCACATGAAAATACATTGCTAAATGACAGAACAACAGGGTATGAAGCCGTACGCGTGATGTCGGCCTGTTTTCTTACTACACAAATTATATACCTGCAGAGAAAAAAAGATCTGGGAAACTTTTTAGGGCATAATGTAAGAGAACTATCTTTATGATCTTGTGATAGTGGGAAATTTCTGAAGACGAAAAAGTACAAACCATAAAGAAAGGCTTACATATTTGAATACACTTAAACTGAGACCTAATGTTAATCAAAAGACACATGGGAAAAAGTGAAACCATAAGCTACAAACAAGGAGACAATATTCTTTTTCTTTCAAATTTTTATTTAAATTCTAGTTAGTAGGGCACCTGGGTGGCTCAACCGATTAAGCGTCTGCCTTCAGCTCAGGTCATGATCTGTGGGTCCTGGGATCAAGCCCCGCATCGGGCTCCCTGCTCGGTAGGGAGCCCACTTCTCCCTCTCCCACTGCTGCTCCCTCCTGCTCATGTTCTCTCTCTCTCTCTCGCAAATAAATAAATACAATCTTTAAAAAAAAAAGTACCTCAAAAGCAGCCACAGACAAAATATAAGCAAATGAGTGTGAAGATGTTCCAATAAAACTTAAAAATAAATAAATAAATAAATAAATAAATAAATAAATACTAGTTAGTTAACATAGAGGCAGTATTTTTATATTTTCAACATGATAGCTGACAAAGGATTGTATCCAGGATACACAAAGAATCAATTAGAAAAAGTCAAATCCAATAGAAAAGAGGGCAAAGAATAAGAAAAGCAAAAAAAAAAAAGACATATAACACTTCTATCACTCATGAAAGTTTCCTCATGTTCTTTCCCTGTCATTACCCAACCCTATCTGCCAGAGGCAACCACTATTCTTACTTTTTCCACTGTAGATTAGTTTCGTTCATTCTAGAATATCATACAGTTTACTTTTTTTTTTAGAGAGAGGGAGTTGGGGTGAGGGGCAGAGGGAGAGGGAGAGAGAGAATCCTAAGCAGGCTCCATGCCCAGCACAGAGCCCAACGCTCAGCTCGATCTCACGACCCTTAGATCATGACCTGAGCTGAAATCAAGAGTCAGATGCTTAACCGACTGAGTCACCCAGGTGCCCCTTAAGTTGGTTTTTTTTTTTTTTAAGAATATCATAAAATTAAATCATACAGTATGTACTCTTGTGTAAGGCTTCTTTCACTCCCTAGCATTACATTTTTGAGATTCTTCATGCTTTGCATGTAACAGTAGCTCATTCCTTCTGAGTAGTATTTCACTGCATGAATATACAAGATTTTGTTTATCCATTCCCCTATCGATGGACACCTGGGATCATCAATTGTCCTATTGATATTTCCTCATCTTGGCTCTTATAAATAAAGCTGTTATGAAGATTCATGTAGAAGTCTTTGTGTATGGGCGCCTGGGTGGCTCAGTTGGTTAAGCGACTGCCTTCGGCTCAGGTCATGATCCTGGAGTCCCGGGATCGAGTCCCACATCGGGCTCCCTGCTCGGCAGGGAGTCTGCTTCTCCCTCTGACCCTCTTCCCTCTCGTGCTCTCTATCTCTCATTCTCTCTCTCAAATAAATAAATAAAATCTTTAAAAAAAAAAAAAAGAAGTCTTTGTGTAAATATGTTTCATTTCTTTGGGGTAAATAGCAATGGAATTGCTGGGTTACAGGGCAGTAAATGTTTAGTTTTATAAGAAACTGCCACATCTTTTTCTAAAGTTGTTACACAGTTTCACATTCTCACCAACAAGTTTGAGAGTTCTGGTTCGTTATTCTACATCTTCACCAACCTTTGGGTTGTGGGTCATTTAAATTTAGCCATTCTTGGGGTGCCTGGGTGGCTCAGTCGTTAAGCGTCTGCCTCCAGCTCAGGTCATGATTCCAGGGTCCTGAGATCGAGCCCCACATCAGGTTCCCTGCTAGGCCGGAAGCCTGCTTCTCCCTCTCCCACTCCCCCTGCTTATGGTCCTGCTCTTGCTCTCTCTGTGTCAAATAAAAAATCTTAAAAAAAAAATGAATTTAGCCATTCTTTTTTTATTAAATTTAATTAATTTTTTTTAAAGATTTTATTTATTTGAGAGAGAGTATATGAGAGAGAGAAAGAGCACGAGCAGAGGCAGAGGGAGAAGCAGGCTTCCCGCTGAGCAGGGAGCCCGATGCGGGGCTCGATCCCACGACCCTGGGATCATGACCTGAGCGGAAGGCAGACGCTTAACTGACTGAGCCATCCAGGTGCCCTAATTTTATTATTTTTTAAGTAAGCTCTACACCCAATGTGGGGACCAAACTCACAAACCCAAGATCAAGAGTCCCATTCTCCACCAACTGAGCCAGCCAGGCGCCCTAAATTTAGCCATTCTAAAAGATGTACAGTGCTACTGATGAGGAGTACAAAGGCTAGAGAAATGTAGCAAAAATTAAATCTTACAACCTGCAGCCCACTGATAAATCCTTGAGAAGTGCAGAGTGTGACATTTCTCAAGGAACTCATGGCTACCTAAAATGTTGATGTTTCATTAGAGACTAAAAGCAACATTATCTTAACAATTGCTAGCCCTCCAAGGTCTTGGAGACCTTGCTTTTAACATGTGCAAATTCCTTAGAGATTTATGTTATCCCTAACCCCCACTAACTAAAAAGCATATAATCAGTCATTCCTCACAATCCCAGTGTCCTGTCCCTGCCCGTGCTATGATAAAAGCACCTTTTTGCACAGAAAACATCTCAAGATTTCTTTCTTGGCCGTTTGCTCGGCGGCCCCACATCAGTATTTCATTGTGGATTTAATTTGTATTTCTCTGATGACTAATGATCTTGGTCACTTTTTCATGTGATAATTGGCTATTTATTTTCTTTTGAGAAACACCTTTTCCAAGCTGTTGCCTGTTTTAAGTTGGGTTCTTTGTCTTTTTACTACTGAGTTATAGAGTTATTTATATTTCTTTCATAGCAGTCCTTTGTCAGATATATGTTTTCTGAATATTTTTTCCTAGTCTGTAGATTGTCTTTGAATATTCTTAGTGGTGTCTTGATGAGCAGAGTTTTTAATTTTGATGAAATCTAATTTATCAGTGTTTTCTTCTATGACACTGCTTTCTGTGACCTGCTAAGCCAACTTTACCTATCTTGTCATGAAAATATTCTTCTAAAGTTTCCTTTAAAAATATATAGTTTTCATAATAAAAAAATTAAAAAAATAAAAAATAAAATAAAATAAAAATATATAGTTTAGGGGCACCTGGGTGGCTCAGATGGTTAAGCGTCTGCCTTGGGCTCAGGTCATGATCTCCAGGTCCTGGGATGAAGCCCCACATCGGGCTCCAGGCTAGGTTGATGGGGAGTCTGCTTCTCCCTCTCCCTCCGCCTCTCCCCCTGCTTGTGTGCTCTCTCTGTCTCTCTCTCTCTCAAATGAATAAATAAAATCTTTTAAAAATATATAGAGAGAGAGTTTACCATTTACATTCAGGTATATGATCCATCTCAGATTGATTTTTGTATGGTGTGAGGTAGAGGTTAACATTTGTATTTTTATATATGGATAGACAGTTACTATGCATCATTTACTGCATAAATATTTTTTTCCTTATTGGATTGCTTTGGTGCTTTTGTAAAAAATCAAATGACTATATACGTGTGGGTCTATTTCTAGCTCTCTTATGCCATCAATTTACATGCCATACTCTCTTGATTAGTGTGGCTTTATAATTAGACTTGAAGCCAAGGTAGGGCAAGTTCTCAAACTTTGTTCTTCTTTTTAAAATTCTTTGGGTAGGTAGTCTAGGCCCTTTATATTTCCATAACTTTAGAACTAGATTTTCAATATCTACAAAAATAACTGCTGATATTTGGATAAAGATTGAATTGAATCTATAGATCAGTGTAGGTAGAATTGACAGATTAACAATATCAAGTCTTCCAATTCATGGACATGGTCTATTTCCCCCAACTATTTAGTTTTTCTTTAATTTCTCTCAAAAATGTTTTTGGGGCACCTAACTGGTTCAGTCAGTAGAGCATGAAACTCTTGATCTTAGAGTGGTGAGTTCAAGCCCCACGTTGAGTATAGAGCTTACTTAAAAAAAAAAAAATTTGTTTTCTAGTGTGGAGGTCTTGCACATGTGAAATTTATTCCTAAGTATTTTATGTTTTTTGATGCTATTATACATGAAATTCACTTACAATTTTATTTTGTAATCATTTGCTAACAATATATAAAAATATTATTGAGTTTTCGGGCGCCTGGGTGGCTCAGTTGGTTAAGCGACTGCCTTCGGCTCAGGTCATGATCCTGGAGTCCCGGGATCGAGTCCCATGTCGGGCTCCTTGCTCAGCAGGGAGTCTGCTTCTCTCTCTGACCCTCTTCCCTCTCGTGCTCTCTATCTCTCATTCTCTCTCTCAAATAAATAAATAAAATCTTTAAAAAAAATATTGAGTTTTCAAAATTAACTTTGTATTCTGGGACTTTGAAAAATTAGGTTATAGTTATGTATATTCCTTAAGCTTTTCTAAGTAAATAATTGTGTCATCTGCAAAAAGAGATAGTTTTACTGTTTCCTTTCTGGTCTGTATGCCTTTAATTTTTCTTGCCTTGGCTACACTGAGTCAGGCTTCCTTCCAGTACTGTTAAATAGCAGTAGAGGGAGTGGCATTTTGACCTTGTTCCTGCTT
The DNA here is from genome assembly GCF_037043125.1 of Eumetopias jubatus. Lineage (NCBI taxonomy): Eukaryota > Metazoa > Chordata > Mammalia > Carnivora > Otariidae > Eumetopias > Eumetopias jubatus. Next base: position 91,552,282 of record NW_028274817.1, read on the forward strand.
TTAAGGAGAAAATGTTCATTATTTCACCATTAAGTATAATGTTAGCTGTAGGATTTTTTGGTAGGTGCCCTTTACGATTTTGGAGGAGGAAAAAATTTCATTTGAAGACATAATAATAAAACTATCCAAAATTAAACACATAGAGAACAAAGAGCACCAGTGAGTTGTTTGACAACTTCAAGTGGTCTATGGTAATATGGTAATATGGTAATTAGAGCCCCTGGAAGGGGGGGACAAAAAAATTGAAGAAATAATGGACAGAACATTCTAAACTTCGTGAAAATTGTAAACCCACAGGTCCTAGAAACTCAACAAACACAACTAACAAAGAAAAAAACCCTAGAATTCTATACCTGGGAAAATATCTTTCATAAAGTAAAGCAATATGAAGTCATTTTCAAACATATGAAAGTTGAAAGAATTCATCACTAGCGCACACGCAGTACAAGAAATGTTAAAGGAGATCCTCCAGGCAGAAGAAAAGTGATACCAGATGGAAATCTGGATCTACCCAAAGAAATGAAGAGCACCAGAAAAGGTTAACTACATGGGTAAATATATAAGATGTTTTAATTATGTAAATCTCTTTAAAAGATAATTGACTGGTTCAGCAAAAATAAGCACAATGTATTATGAAGTTCATAACCTATATACAAGTTAAGGACATGGCAACAGTAGCATAAGGACCAAGAGGAGACAAATGGAAGTCTATTATTGTAAGGCTCTTACATTATAAGTGAAGTGGTATAATATTACTTAAAAGTAAACTGGTGGGGCACCTGAGTGGCTCAGTCGTTAAGCATCTGCCTTCGGCTCAGGTCGTGATCCCAGAGGATCGAGCCCCACGTCGGGCTCCCTACTCCGCGGGAAGCCTGCTTCTCCCTCTCCCACTCCCCCTGCCTGTGTTCCCTCTCTCGCCGTGTCTCTCTCTGTCAAATAAATAAATAAAATCTTAAAAAAAAAAAAAGAAATTCAAACTTAATAGGAATATATTAAAAAAAATAAACTGGTAAGTTAAATATGTGTACTATAAACCCTAAGACAATCATTAAAATTTAAAAACAATCTATAGTTATTTTCTATTGCTGTTTAATAAGTTACCACAAATTTGGCAGCTAAAAACAACACCCATTTATTAGCTCATAGTCCTTTAAGTCAGAAGTCAGGCACAGCATAGCTAGGTTCTCTGCTCAGGGTGTCATAAGCTCAAATCAAGTTGTTGACCACACAAAGTTCTTGTGTGGCAGTTCTGGGGAAAAATCCACTTCCAAGTTAATTCTTGTTGTTGACAGACTTCAGTTCTTTGTGCTTGTTGAACTGAGGTCTACATTTTCTTGCTAACTGCTCACTGGGGGCCACTCTCAGTTCCTAGAGGCCTTCCTGTGCTTTGAATCTTTGACTTTCTCTTTTGCTATTAACCAACAAAGGTGATAAAATGGAATCATACAAAATATTCAATAATGAACAACAATGAGAAAAGGAGAAAAATGGGAAGAAGGGAACAAAGAGCAGATGGGTCAGATAGAAACAGCAAGATGATGGACTCAAACCTAGCCATATAGAAATTACATTACATGGGGCACCTGGGTGGCTCAGTCATTACGCGTCTGCCTTTGGCTCAGGTCATGATCCCAGGGTCCTGGGATTGAGCCCCACGTCAGGCTCCTTGCTCGGCGGGACGCCTGCTTCTCCCTCTCCCACTCCCCCTGCTTGTGTTCCTTCTCTCACTGTGTCTCTCTCTGTCAAATAAATAAATAAAATCTTTAAAAAAAAAAAAAGAAATTACATTACATGTAAATGGCTTAAACACCTCAATTAAAAGACGACTATATGCTGCCTATAAGAAATTCAAGTACTCAGGGGGCGCCTGGGTGGCTCAGTCGTTGGGCATCTGCCTTCGGCTCAGGTCAGGATCCCAGAGTCCTGGGATTGAGCCCCGCATCGGGCTCCCTGCTCGGTGGGGAGCCTGCTTCTCCCTCTCCCACTCCCCTTGCTTGTGTTCCCTCTCTCGCTGTGCCTCTCTCTGTCAAATAAATAAAATCTTTAAAAAAAAAAAAAGAAATTCAAGTATTCAGGAAGGTCTTGCCTCAGTAATGGGGAATAATTAGCCCTAAACTGATCATTACTCCAGACCCACCTAACAAATCATGAGAACAAGACCAAAAAGGATTAAACTATTTTTAAGTAGCTGAATTGCATCCCAGAACAAAGCTTAAGAATATTTATGGGAACACAAAAATATCCAGCACCCAACAAGGTAAAATCCAATCAAAGATTACCAGGCATGCGAAGAGGCAGGAAAATGACCTCTGGTGAGGCAAAGATGTCTTAGCTATAACACCAAAAGTATAATCCTTCCCCAAATGATAAATTGGACTTCATGAAAATTAAAAACTTTTGTCCTTTTAAAGACATAAGAGAATGTTGGGGCACCTGGCTGGCTCAGTTGGAGGAGTGTGCAACTCTTGATCTCAGGGTTGTGGGTTCAAGCCCCGTGTTGGATGTAGAGATTGCTTAAATAAAACAAACAACCAACAAAAAAACATGAGAATAACAAAACAAGCCATAGACTCAGAAAAAATATTTATAAAACATACACATTTAGGGGCGCCTGGCTGTCTCAGTTGGTAGAGCATGTGACTCTTGATCTTGGGGTTGTGGGTTCGAGACCCACATTGGGTGTAGTGATTACTTTAAAAAATTAATTAAAAAAATACATGGGGCACCTGGGTGGCTCAGTAGGTTAAGCATCTGACTCTTGGTTTTGGCTCAAGTCATGATCTCATGGGTTGTGAGTTCAAGCCCCACACTGGGCTCCACGGTCAATGTGGAGTCTGCTTGAGATTCTCTATCTCTCTCCCTCTGCCCCTCTCCTCACTCGCATGTGTGCTCCCTCGCTCTCTAAAATAAATAAATAAAAAATCTTCAAAGAAATTAAAAAAAATACACATTTAAATTTTTAAAATTGTGGCAAAATTCATATAACATAAAATGTACCATCTTAACCATTTTAATTTTTTTAGTCTTATTTGTTAATTTTTTTACATCAGCCATTTTTAAATGTACAGTTTGTTTATTTTAATTTTCTTAGATTTTTTTAGGAATTTTATTTATTTATTTATTTGACAGAGAGAGACACAGTGAGAGAGGCAACACAAGAACACAAGCAGGGGGAATGGGAGAGGCAGAAGCAGGCTTCCCACTGAACAGGGAGCCTGATGTGGGGCTCGATCCCAGGACCCTGGGATCATGACCTGAGAGGAAGGCAGATGCTTAACAACTGAGCCACCCAGATGGCCCAATTTTTTTAGATTTTATTTGTACAGTGTACAGTTTAATAGTGTTAAGTACATTCATTTAATTGTACAACCAACCTCTGGAACTCTTTTCATCTTGCAAAACTGAAACTGTACTCATTAAACAATTCATTCTCCTCTCCCTCTAGCCCCTAGCAATCACCATTCTATTCTCTGTCTCTATGAATTTAACCACTCTAGGTACTTCATACAAGTGGAATCATACAGTATATGTCTTTTTGTGACTAGTGTATTTCACTCAGCATAATGTCCTCAAGATTCATCCATGTTGTAGCACATGTCAGTATTTCTTCCCTTTTTAAGGCTGAATAATATTCCATTGTATGGATATACCACATTTTATATATCATGTATCCATCAAAAGAGATGGGTTGTTTCCATCTTTTGGTGATTGTGAATAATACTATAAACATAGGTGTATAAATATCTTTGAGTTCCTCCTTTCAGTCTTTTTTGGGTCTACACCCAGAAGTAGAATTACTGGACCATATGATAATTCTATTTTTAATTACAAAGTATATGTTTTATAAGGGATTTGTATTTAAGATATATAAAAAAAAAACTCTGAAAACTCAATAAGAAAAAAAAACAATAAAATTTGGGAAAATTATTTGAACAGACACTTCACCAAAAAAGATACGTGGATGGCAAAAAAAGCACTTGAAAAGATGCTCAATATCATTACTGTCATTAGGGAGATGCAAATTAAAACCATGAGATACCACTATATACCCATTAGAATTGGAAAAATTAAAAAGACTGAATATAACAAGTATTGGCAAGTTGCAGAGGAATGGAACTCTCATACACTGCTGGTGGAAGTGTGAAATGGCACAAACACTTTGTAGCATATTTGGTGGTTTCATAAAGTTAAACATACACTTACCTACCTTATGATCCAGCTACTCTACTATGTATTTACCCAAGAGAAAGGAAAGCATACATCCATACAAAGACCTATTTAAGAATGTTCATAACAGCTTTATTTGTAATAGCCCCAAATTGGAAACAACCCAGATGTTCTTCAACATGTGAACAGATAAAGAAATTGTGGTGTAGCCATACAATGGAGGAACACAACTCAAAACAAAGGGGATAAATTATTGATACATGCAACAACATGGATACATTGCAAACTAATTATGCTGTGTGAAAGAAGTCAGACAATAATGAGTATATACTGTATGATTCCATTTATATAAAATTCTAAAAAATACAAAATAACCTGTAATGACTGAAAGTAGATCAGCAGTTGCCTGGGGCTGGGGTGGTATGAGAAGGGGCTGGAGGAATTACAAAGGGGCACCAGGAAGTTTGAGCGTGATGGATATGCTCACCATATTGATTGTGGTAATGATTTCATGGATATCTGTCTATCTATCATTAATATAAAACGTTATATTACATGTAAAACTATATATATTTTTCAAATTGTACATTTTATTTTTATTTTATTTATTTGACAGAGAGAGAGAGAGCAAGAGAGGGAACACAAGCAGGGAGAGTGGGAGAGGGAGAAGCAGGCTTCCTGCTGAGCAGAGAGCCCAATGCAGGGCTCGATCCCAGGACCCTGGTATCATGACCTAAGCTGAAGGCAGCTGCTTAACGCCTGAGCCAGCCAGATGCCCCATCAAATTGTACATTTTAAATATGGACAGATTTCTGCATATCAATTATACTTCAATAAAAACATGCAAAAAAACACCCAGATTTGGATGGTGCCTGGGTGACTCAGATGGTTAAGCATCCAACTCTTGATTTCAGCTCAGGTCATGGTCTCAGGGTTGTGGGATCAAGCCCCTTGTGGGGCTCTAACTCAGGGGAATCTGCTCAGGATTCTTTCTCTCCTTCTCCCTCTGCTCCCTCTGCCCCATGCACACTCAATCTCTCTCTCTCTCAAAATAAATAAATAAGTCCTTTAAAAAAAAAAAGAGAAAGAAAAAGGAAAGCAACCCCCAGACTTGGGTTCTTCACCTTCCCGTACCCCAAAACAGTGGATCTGTGTTGTCTTACATCATCTTGACAGCAGGGAGACAGAAAAGTTTTTGGCAGGGGCTTACCTTTTCAAGATTTTTAAAAATCCAATAGTTCATTTTCTAAGACTGTTCCCCATTCATATGTGGATTTCTTTACAATAGAAAAAGCCCACGAAAGCCAAATATAAAGCAATGGAGCAATAATTTCCTGGCTGTGGCTAAATATCAAAAAGGAACCTTTGGGGGCGCCTGGATGGCTCAGTTGGTTAAGCAGCTGCCTTCGGCTCGGGTCATGATCCTGGAGTCCCAGGATCGAGTCCCGCGTCGGGCTTCCTGCTCAGCGGGGAGTCTGCTTCTCCCTCTGACCCTCTTCCCTCTCGTGCTTTCTATCTCTCATTCTCTCTCTCTCTCAAATAAATAAATAAAAATCTTTTAAAAAAATCTTTAAAAAAAAAAAAGGAACCTTTGGGGGGCACCTGGGTGGCTTAGCTCAAGTCATGATCTCATGGTCCCCACACTCGGCAGGGAATCTGCTTATCCCTGTCCCTCTCTCTCTGCCCTTCCCTCTGCTCTCTCTCTCTGTCTCTCTCTCAAATAAAGAAATAAATAAAAATAAAAAATCTTTTTTTAATAATTTTTAAAAAAGATTTTATTTATTTCTTTGACAGAGAGAGACACAGAGAGGGAGAGGGAACACAAGCAGGGGGAGAGGGAGAAGCAGACTCCCCGCTGAGCAGGGAGCCCGATGTGGGGCTCGATCCCCGGACCCTGGGATCATGACCTGAGCCGAAGGCAGGCGCCCAACGACTGAGCCACCCAGGCGCCCCTAAAAATAAAAAATATTCAAAAAAAAAAAAAGGAACCTTGGGGACTTCCACTTCCAGGAAGATGGAGTAAATGTACTTATCCCTAGATTTCCATATGTAAAATAAGCATAAGAAGACTGAAAAGTGGAGAGAAAACATCAGACCAATTCAGGACCTCAGGACCAAGCAACAACATGGTGGTAAATTACCAGAGTTTTCCTTGTGTCTCACATCTCCCCAACGGGGTGCTGGAGAAGTTAGCAACCCAGAAACATCAACGGGGCACAGACAACAACAAAAATTAACAACAAGAAAACAGATCCAAGAAAAGCCTGCTCTTTTAGCCGAAAGACCAGGAAAAGGACAGCCAGCCTAGCAAGACAGAAAACTTTTAATCAGTCATTGCTTTAGTCTGGCCAAACACCACAGGGGAAAAAAAAATGTGGCCCCAGTCGGCCAGCAAAGGCCAAGTGGGACACCCAGACTTCCACCCTTGCCAGACTATCCGGAGGTGCCCCAAATCACCCCTTCCCCATCCAGGTGGTATCAGGAGGCTGAGTGGGAAGGCAGGCACTTACTATCCCTGCTAAATAGTAACAAGCCCCCCACCAGTAGAAACCACAAGGGAGTCTGGGCTTCCACTCCCCCCCACGCCGCCCTGACCAGGCAGTAGCAAGGTGCCCCTCCCCTTCCTTTCTGGGGTGGTGTCAGAGGAGATGTAGTGGAGGATTAGGATTTTCACCATCTCTCAGTGGTTATGGAGCCGCCCTCTCACTCCCCACTCTACAGTGAATGAAGGCAGCAATGAAGCACCTTGCAGCCAAGGTAGTTCTGGTGGAGGCCTAGCAGGGAGCCGGAACCTCCCACTACTGCCCAACAGTAACAAGGAACACCCCCACCCCCCCACGCCTCTCAACAAAGGCCGAGAAGAGAATGTGGACTCTTGCCCTCATCTGGCAGGGTCCTCGCTTACTGATGGTCTGCTAAATCACAAGATGTAACACTTGGAATATTATAACATCATGCCCCAAATGTCCTGGTTTGAATCAAAAACTAGTCGTCATTGGGTGCCTGGGTGGCTCAGATGGTTAAGCGTCTGCCTTCGGCTCAGGTCATGATCCTGGAGTCCTAAATCAAGTCCCGCATCGGGCTCCCTGCTCCTTGGGAGTCTGCTTCTCCTTCTGCCTCTCTCTCTCTCTCTCTCCCTCTCTCTGTCTCTCATGAATAAATAAATAAAATCTTTAAAAAAAAAAAAAACTAGTCGTCAAATCAAGAACCAGGGAGATCTCGGTTTGCATGAGAAAAGACAATTAACCGAAGTGACAAGGACTTAAAGCAGCCGTCATAAGAATGCTTCCGTGAGGGGCACCTGGGTGGCTCAGTCGCTAACGGTCTGCCTTTGGCTCAGGTCATGATCCCAGGGTCCTGGGTTCGAGCCCCGCATTGGGCTCCCTGCTCCAAGGGAAGTCTGTTTCTCCCTCTCCCACTCCCCCTGCTTGTATTCCCTCTCTCGCTGTGTCTCTCTCTGTCAAATAAATAAAATCTTAAAAAAAAAATGCTTCCATGAATAATTACAAACATGCTTGAAAGAAATGAAAAAAAAAAAGTAGAAGAAAAGTCTCAGCAAAGAAATCTAAAATATAAGCAAGAACAAAATGGAAATTTTAGAACTAGAAATTGCAATAAGGGAAATTAAAAAAAAAAAACAACAACAAAACTCAATGCATAGACTCAAGAGCAGAATATGGAAGACAGAGGAAAGACTCAGAGAATTTGAGGCTAGAATAGGAGAATCCCCAATCTGAACAACAGAGAAAACAGACTGAAAAATAAGATGAACAGAACTTGAAGGACATGGGAGACTCTAACATAAAATAAATACTTGGATCACAGAGAGGAGTAAGAAGGTGGAGTTGAAATAGTGGCTAAAAATTTCCAAAATTTGGCAAAAGATATAAACGTACAGATTCCAAAAGCTGAGCAAACCCCCAAACAGGATAAATTTAAAGAAATCTATGCCAAGGTGTATCATAGTCAAACTTCTAAACATTAGAACAAAGAAAAAAATCTTGAGAAAAGCCAGAGAAATGATACTACCGGTAGGGGAAAAACAATTAGAATAATAGCAGATTTTGGGGGCGTCTGGGTGGCTCAGTCAGTTGAGTGTCTACCTTCATGTCAGGTCATGATCCCAGGGTCCTAGGATCAAGCCCTGAGTCCAGTTCCCTGCTCTGTGGGGAGCATGCTCCTTCCTCCCACTTGTGCTCTCTCTCAAATAAATAAATAAAATCTTAAAAAAAAATAATAACAGATTTTTTTCTCATCAGAAACTGGGGAGGCCAGAAAAAAATGGCACAACATTTTTCAAGTGCTGAAAGCAAAGAGCTTTCAACGCAGAATTGTACAGCTAGCAAAAATATCCTACAGGAATGAAGGGGAAATCAAGACATTTTCTGATGACAAAAAACTAGGAGAATTTGTTGCCAGCAGGCTTACCCTTCTGAATGGCTAAAGGAAGTTCTCTAAATAGAAAGAAAACTATGAAAGAAGAAATCTTGGCCCATCAGAGAGGAAGAAAAAAAATGACAGAGCAAATACATGTTTGATGGTTGAAACAAAATTATAACATAGTTATAATGTAATGTAGTTCTCTAAGTAAGGGAAATATTTAAGACAATCATATTATATATCGGGGTGGGTGAAGAGTTGGAAAAGGAAGTAAGGTTTCTTTTTTTCTTTTTTTTTGGAAGTCAGCTTTCTACACTTCACTGGAACTGGTAAAATGTTGACAACAGTAGACTGGTAAGTTATGTATATATAATGTAATACTTAGAGCAACCACTAAAAAGATACATGAAGAAATACACTCAAAGAACACTATAGATAAATCTAAATGGGACTTTTTTTTTTTTTTTTAGTAATCTCTATACCCAACATGGGGCTCAAACTCAGAACCCTGAGATCAAGAGTCACATGCTTTACCGACTGAGCCAGTTAGGCGTCCCTCAAAATGGGATCCTAAAAAATGTTCAAGCAATCCATAGGAAGGCAGGAAAAAAGGTGATTCTGGTGGCAAATAAGAGGCTGATGGGGGTGTAGCAGGGGAGCAGGAGTGGGGGCATCTCTGCTGTATGCCAGGGTTATTCCTAAGCTAACCTAGACCCCTCTCCAGGGAAGCATAGTTCATCATGCCGCTTTGGGGAGCAATGGGGGTGGGGAAAGGGGGAGAAATAGGCCAAGTTCTTCCGTGGAGCTTTGCTTAGGGAGTTAGGGTGGGTCAGTGACTGTTTTTATTGGTACTCAAGGAAGACTGTTTTCCAGGCCAGCAGGCCAACCTGCCATGACAACCGGAAGGGGCTCCTTGCCAAGGCTTGGGCTCAGCTAAACTTCCACACCATAGGGGCGCCCTCCTAGGGCAGGATGGTACCTTTGCGTTCTGGTTACAAAAGCCAAGAGCATTTTGTGTGTGACCTATACTGCTGGGAAAATGGAATAAAGATGGTTTGAAAAGGGCGTGATGCAATTTTGGCAAGGGGGAGAAGCCAACTTCATACATTTGGAGCTCTGCCCTAAGTCCTTAAGCTGTATTTGGGTTCCAAATCAGACAACCTCGGCAAACTCTCTATACCAGATATAAAGATCTATTTTAACAGGCATCTTTAGCTTTTGAACAATTAGGAAGAAAATGATACCACAGTAGTTCAAGTTCCTTTTCATTTATTGGGGGCAGGAATTCTGTAGGGTTCTTGGGAGGTGGTGAGCCTCAAAGTCTTGCAGTAGATCACCTTCTAGGACCTACCGATGCTGAATTTATGGTCCCCCAACCTTGAGTTTCTCAGAAGAATGCTTCTAAAGACTTTCCATGATAGTTGTTTATAAATTTTATATTTTAAAAAAAAGAAAAAAGGTGTCTGGGAGCTATTTGTGCCATTCATTATTCCAAATATCATTTTAATAATTTCAACATGAAAGCATCTTAATAGTCTCAACAATGGCACCAGTAACTTTAAATATTAAAATCTGTATTAGGAAGAAAGGATAAGCTAGACAATCTGCTCTTATAGATACAATACCATATAAATGCTTAAGTTTAGGTGATTTGTGGAAAATTGATATCTTTGCAGTATTAAATCTTCCAATCTAGGTTTCCTTGCATTTCTATCAATAATATATATATGTATATATTACATACATACACACACATATATATTTCTAGAGAGGTACTGAGGGAGACAGAGAGAGAGAGAGAGAGGAGGGGGAGAGGGGCAGAGGGAGAAGGAGGGAGAGAGAATCTTAAGCAGGCTCCAAGCCCAGTGTGGAGCCCAGCTCAGGGCTCAGTCTCACAACCCTGAGATCATGACCTGAGCCAAAATCAAGACTCGGATGCTTAACCAACTGAGCCACCAGGCACCTCTCTACCAATAGTATTAATAGTATTTCATAGCTTTCTCTGTGGAATTCTGGTATTATTATGGTAGATTTATTGTATGTATTTAGTGCTTTTTTATGCTAATAGAAATGATTCCTATTTAAGGTTTCATTTTCTATTTTTTTCCTAATTATTTTTGATGGCATATAAAAATGCAACTGATTTTGTTTTGACATTTTGTGCTGCACCTTGCTGACCTTCCACATATACAACTTCCCACATACACAATCATGCTGCTAACAAGTAGTGACAGTTTTCTTTTTTGCTAGACATACTGCATTCTCATTTATTCTTTCTTGCCTTATTGTATTGGCTATATTACAATGGAGGTTAAATAGTGAGAGTGGACATCCTCATCTTGTTTCCATTTCACAGCCTCAAATATTTTATCATTGCGTATGATGGTTGCTATAGGGTTTTAGTATGTGTCACTTTAAGGAAGCCCATTTCTACATTTTTTTTTTAAGATTTTATTTATTTGACAGAGAAGAGAGAGAGAGAGAGAGAAAGCTCAGCAGAGGGAGAGGGAGAAGCAGGCTCCCCACTGAGCAGGAAGCCCGATGTGGGACTCGATCCAAGGACCCCTGGATCATGACCTGAGCCGAAGGCAGACACCTAACCAACTGAGCCACCCAGGCACCCATACATTTTTTTTAAGTAGGCTCCATGCCCAGTGTAGAGCTCCGCATCGGCCTTGAACTCAAGACCCTCAGATTGAGACCTGAGCTGAGATCAAGAGTTGGATGCTTAACCAACTAAACCACCCAGGTGCCCAAAGGAAGCCTATTTCTATTTGGAGTTTTCTAAGAATTGGTATCACGAATGGACGTTATATTAAATGCTTTTAATGCATCTTGAGATACTCATAACTCTGCTCCTTGTTTTATTAATATGGTGACTAACATTTATTTTCAATCTGCATACCAATCCTGCATTTCTGAAATAAACATATCCTTTTTAATAAAAATAAAAAGTCAGTCTTTGCCAGTTCTACCCAGACTGCGTCATGATGACTCACAGTGGCAGCCCTCTAGAGCTTTGAATGTTTTTGATGTTTTGTGTTGGAATTTTGTGGCAAGTGCGTTCTCTAAGAGGTAATAACCTAAATGGGAAAAATCCTTAAAAAGATTTACTAGTTGTTTCTTGCGTGAGCGTGTATGTGTGTGCTCGCTTTAAAACTAGATTCATAATTATCCAGTCTTTTCTTATTAATGTAGGTATTATCTATTTTGGTTTTGCATTGCTGTATAACAAACCATCCCAAATTCAGTGGCATAAAACAACTGGTGTTCTATTACAGTTGGATTAGGGAGTCACAAAGGACACAGTGAGATTGGCTTGTTTCTGCTATATGATGTCTGGGGCTTTAGCTGGGGGACTAAAATGTCTGGGGATGACTTGAACAGCTGGGGAAAAGAATCACCTGGAGGCTTTTCATTTCTATGTCTGGTGCCTGGGATGGGATATTTCAAAGTCTAGGCTCAGCTTGGATTATCTACCAGAGTGTCTATCTTGGGCTCTCCTTTGTAGTTTGAGCTACCCCAGTACAGTAGCTTCAGGGGGTTAGGACTTCTTATGTGGCAGGGCTCCTAAAGAGTATATTCTAACGAGCAAGGTGGAACTGCATGGCATTTTTTGGCTTAGTCTAGGGGTCAGCACGTTTTTTTCTGTAAAGGGTCAGATAGTGAATACTTTAGGTTTGAAGACCATACAGCCTCTCTTTCAACTACTCAATTCTGCTATCAGTTTGTTGATGATGGACGCTGAAATTCAAATTCCAGGTAATGCTCACAGGTTTCTTTTGAGTCTTTTCAATGATTAAAGAAAAATGTAAAAGACATTCTTAGCTCACTGACCATACAGAAATAGACTGCAGGCCAGGTTTGGCCCATGGGGAGTAGTTTGCTAATCCTTGATATAAAACATTTCTATCCCTTCAAAAAGTTTCCTTGTTCATCTTTTCAGCCAATGCCTACCTTCACCCTGGGCCCCAGACAACCATTGGCCCGCTTTCTCTCACTCTAGATTAGTTTTGCTCATTCCAGAATTTCGTATGAATGAAATCATCTAGTATGTCTGGCTTTTATTAGTCAGGATAATGTTTCTAACATTCATCTGTGTTGTGTGTATAGTTTGTTTATTTTTATTGCTGAATAGTATAATTTCATATGGGTATACCCTAATTTGTATATCCATTTTTCTATTAATACCTTTAGTGTTGTTCTAAATTTGGCTACTACAAAGTTGCTATGCACATCTGTGCACAAGTCTTTGTATATTTTCACTTCTTTGGGGTAAATACTTAAGAGTGGAATTGCTGGTATGGTAAGTGTATGTTTAACTTTGAATCTTAATTTGCATTTTCCCATTAACTAATAATGTTGAATACATGATTTTTCATGTATTTATAGGTCACTTGCATATCTTCTTTTCTGAAGTATCTGCTCAAATTTTTTGCCTGTATTTTAAGGGATTATCTTATTGTCTTAAGAGTTTGTTATGCATTTTGTATACAAATCTTTTGTCAGATATATGTATTGAGAATATTTGCCCTCAAACTTTGGCTTGTTTTTTCACTTTCTTATTAGTGATTTTCAGTGGGCAGTACTTTTTAATTTTGATTAGGTGCAATTTATTTTTTTCTTGTATAGTTCACATTTCTTGTACCCTAAGAAATCTGTCCTTAGTTCAAGATTACATAAATTTTCTCCTATATATATTTTTTTAAAGATTTTATTTATTTATTTGAGAAAGAGAGAATGAGAGACAGAGAGCACGAGAGGGAAGAGGGTCAGAGGGAGAAGCAGACTCCCTGCTGAGCAGGGAGCCCGATGCGGGACTCGATCCTGGGACTCCAGGATCATGACCTGAGACGAAGGCAGTCGCTTAACCAACTGAGCCACCCAGGCACCCTCTCCTATATTTTCTTATAAATATTTTGTATTTTAGGTTTTACATTGAGGTCTATACCCCTTTTTGAGCTAATTTTTTTGTGTATGGTGTAAACTAAGGTAGAGCTGCATTTTTTTCCATATGAATATCTAAGGGATTACTAAGTATTGAAATCAGGTAATGTAAATCCTCCAACATTATTCTTTTTTTTTTCAAAATTATTTAGGCTATTTTAGTTCCTTTTCATTTCCATGTAAAATTTAGAAATAGTTTGTTACTTTCTTTAAAAAAAAGAGAGAGAGACTGGTGGGATTTTCATTGGATGGGATTTGCATTTGCGTTGGATAAATTTGGGGAGACTTGATACCTTAACATTGTGAACCTTCCCGTCCATGAATATGGTATCTCTCTCCATTTACTTAGGTCTTTTTTAATTTCTCTATGTAAAATTTTGGTTTTTAGTGTATAGGTCTTGAATGTATTTTGTTAAATCTATTTCTATTTCATGTATTTGGATGCTGTTTTTTTTTTTTATTTGACTGAGAGAGAGAGTGATCACAACTAGGCAGACAGGTAGGCAGAGGGAGAGGGAGAAGCAGGCTCCCCGCTGAGCATGGAGCCCGATGTGGGGCTTGATCCTAGGACACCGGGATTGTGACCCGAGCCGAAGGCAGACGCCCAATGGACTGAGCCATCCAGGCGCCCCATTTGGATGCTATTTTAAAATTTTCAGTTTCCTGTTGTTCATTACTTGTATATAGACATATAATCAATTTTTGTATTTTTTTCCTTGTATGTCACAAACTTGTTAAACTCACCTATTAGTACTAGTAGCTTTTTTGGAGATTCTTTAGGGTATTTTCTGTACATGATCATGTCATCTATAAATAAATACAATTTTACCTTTTATTTTCCAATCTTTATGCCACTTATTTCTTTTCCTTAACTTATTACACTTGTACCACTTGTAGCACACTAATAAATAGAAGTGGTGAGATGGGTATTTTGGTGCTGTTCCTGGTCTTATTGGGAAAACATCTATTATTTAATTATTATTTATTAAAACATTGGGAAAACATCTATTATTTAATTATTATATATTAAATATAATGTTAGCTGCATTTTAACACAGATGTTCTTTATCATGTTAAGGAAGTTCTCATTTATTCCTAATTTTTTCAAAGATTTTATGATGAAGGAGTGTTGAATATTGTCAAATGTGGTTTTGTTTTGTTGTATTGAGGTGATCATATGATTTTTTTTTTTAGTCTGTTAAATGGCCAATTTTATTGATTGATTTTTAAATGGCAAACCAATATATATTCCTTAGATAATACCAGTTGGTCACGTGGTCATGTGTATCGTCCTTTTTATATATTGCTGGATTTTAGTTGTTAATATTTTATTAAGGATTTTTGTGTCTATGTTTATGAAGAATACTAGTTTGTAGTTTTATTTTTCTGTAATGTCTTTACCAGGTTTGAGTATCAGAATAATGCTCTCCTCATAAATTGAGTTAGGAAGTGTTCTTTTCTATGTTTTGAAAGATTTTAGTAGAATTAGTATTATATCTTCCTTATGTGTTTGGTAGTATTCAGTGAAGCCATCTGGGCACACGGTTTTCTTTCTGGAATGGTCATTATTTGTGGATTCAATTTTTGTAAATGATATAGGGCTTTTCTTCTTTTCTATTTCTTGTTGATGCATTTTGATAATTTTGTCTTTTAAAGAATTTGTCCATTTCATCTAGTTCTTGAACTTGTTGGTATGAAGTTATTTTATATATTATATATATTTACATATATATTATATATGTTATATATAATGTGTATATTATCTATGATCTATATGATGTACCCTCTTCTATTCCTGTTGATACTGAGGATTTGTATCTTCTCTCTTCTTCTTGATCAATCTAGCTAGAGGTTTATCAATTTTATTGACATTTTCAAAGAACCAGCTTTTGGTTTCATTGATTTTTCTTTATTGCTTGTCCATTTTCTATTTTATTGATTTCTGTTCCTATCTTTACTTTCCCTTCCTTCTAATTACTTTGTGTCTAATATGTTCTTCTTTTAGCTCCTTATGGTGGAAGCTTAGCTCACTGGTAGTAGATATCTTTTCTAATGTAAGTATTTAAAGTTATAAAATTTCTGGGGCACCTGGGTGGCTCAGTTGGTTAAGCGTCTGCCTTCAACTTAGGTCATGATCCCAGGGTCCTGGGATCCAGTCCCTCATCAGGCACCCTACTCAGTGGGGGGCCTGCTTCTTCCTCTCCCTCTGCCACTCCCCCTGCTTGTGCCCTCTCATTCTCTCTGTTAAATAAAGAAATAAAGTCTTTAAAAAAAGTTATAAAATTTGCTTGTGATTTCTTCTTTGACTCATGTGTTATTCAGAAATGTATTGTTTAATTTCCAAATATTTGGGCATTTTTCAAATATCTTTCTCATATTGGTTTGTAATTTAGTTCTGTTGTGGGTAAGGAGCATGTTCTGTATGATACAATCCTCTTAAATTTATTTATTTATTTATTTATTTATTTTTAAGATTTTATTTATTTATTTGACAGAGACAGAGACAGCGAGAGAGGGAACACAAGCAGGGGGAATGGGAGAGGGAGAAGCAGGCTTCCCGCCGAGGAGGGAGCCCGACGTGGGACTTGATCCCAGGACCCTGGGATCATGACCTGAGCTGAAAGCAGACGCTTAACGACTGAGCCACCCAGGCGCCCTCCTCTTAAATTTATTAAGACTTGTTTTATGATGCAGCATACGGTCTATTTTGCTAAATGTTCCATGTGCACTTGAAAAAAAATGTGTATTCTGTAGTTGTATGGAGTATTTTTAAATGTCAATTAGGTCAAGTTGAACGATTGTGCTGTGTTCTTTACTCCCATTGATTTTTTTGTCTGCTTTTCTTTCAATTACTATGGGGAATATGTTGAAATCTCCAATTATAATTTTGGCTTTATCTACTTCTTTCACTTCTGTCAGTTTTTGTAGACAGCATACACTTGGGTCTTGCTTTTAATTTTTTAAAACGCTGTCTGATAATTTCTGCTGTTTTTTAATTAAAGTATAATTGACATACAGTATCCTATTAGTTTTAGGTGTACATCATTGTGATTTAATATTTTTATACATTACAAAATGATCCTCACAGTAAGTCTAATTGCCATCTGTCATCATACAAAGTTACTACAATGGTATTGATTACATTCTCTATGTTGTACATTTAACTCCCTTGACTTATTTATTTTGTAACTGGAAGATTGTACTTCTTAATCCCCTTCACCTATTTTGTCTGCCCCCCAACCTCTCCCTACTTTGTTTCCTGTATCTGTGAATCTGTTTTTGTTTTGTTTGTCTTCTTTTTTACATATAAGTGAAAACATATGGTATTTGTGTTTCTCTGACTTATTTCACTCAGCATAATGCCCTCTAGGTCCATCCATGTTGTCACAAATGGTAAGATCTCATTCTTCTTTATGGCTCAGTAATATTCCATTATATATGTATATATAATATCTTTATTCATTATATTCATGGTTACTTAGTTTCCTATGTTATATATTATATATATAACATATATTATATATATATATCACATCTTTATTCATTAATCTATTCATGGTTACTTAGTTTGCTTCTATAACTTGGCTATTGTAAATAACACTGCAGTGAACATAGGGGAGAAGATATCTCTTCAGATTGGTGTTTTGTTTTTGTTTTTTTTTTCAGATAACTACCCAGAAGTGGAATTGCTGGGTCATATGGTAGCTTTATTTTTAATTTTTTGAGGAACCTTTACACTGTTTCCCATAGTGGCTGCACCAATTTACATTCCAATCAACAGTGTATAAGGGTTCTCTTTTTACCACATCCCTGACAACACTTGTTAGTTTTTGTCTTTTTGATAACAGCCAAACTAACAGGTGTGAGGAGATATTTCATTTAGTTTTGACTTACATTTCCTTGATGATTAGTGATGTTGAGAGCATCTTTTTGTCTGTTGCCCATCTGTGTATCTTCTTTAGAAAAATGTCTATTTAAGTCCTGTGCCCACTTTTTTTAAAAAAATATTTTATTTATTTATTTATTTGAGAGAGAGAATGAGAGAGAGAGAGCGCATGAGGGGGGGAGGGTCAGAGGGAGAAGCAGACTCCCTGCTGAGCAGGGAGCCCGACGTGGGACTCGATCCTGGGACTCCAGGATCATGACCTGAGCCGAAGGCAGTCGCTTAACCAACTGAGCCACCCAGGCGCCCCTGTGCCCACTATTTAATCAAGTTATTTATGGTTTTTGATATTAAGTTGTGTAAGTTCTTTATATAATTTTGATATTAACCCTTATTGGATGTATATTGCAAATATATTCTCCCCATTCAGTAGGTTCCCTTTTTGTTTCATTGATGGTTTTCTTCACTGTGCAAAAAAGGTTTTTAGTTTGATGTTAATTTCTGCCTTTTTTTTTTTTTTTTAAAGTAGGCTTCACACCCAGTGTGGAGCCCAACTCAGGGCTCAAATTCACAACCCTGAAATTGAGACCTGACCTGAGACCCAGAATCAGATACTTAGCCAACTGAGCCACTCAGGTGCCCCTAATTTCTGCTTTTCAATTGGAGCATTTAGATGATTTACATTTAATGTATCAGTATGATTAGCTTTAAATCTAACATTTGCTCTTTGTTTTGTTTGTTTATATGTTCTTTGTTCCTTTCCCCCTCTTTTCCTGTCTTCTTTTTTTTTTTTAAAGATTTTATTTATTTATTTGACAGAGAGAGACACAGCGAGAGAGGGAACACAAGCAGGGGGAGTGGGAGAGGGAGAAGCAGGCTTCCCGCCGAGCAGGGAGCCCAATGCGGGGCTCGATCCCAGGACCCTGAGATCAGGACCTGAGCCAAAGGCAGACGCTCAACGACTGAGCCACCCAGGCGCCCCTCCTGTCTTCTTTTGGATTGATTACTTTTGTATTCCATTTCATTTCCACTATTGACTTATTCTCTATACCTCTTTGCTTTGAGGTGGTTGCTCTAGGGTTTACAAAATTTGTCTTCATCTTATCCGAATTTGTTTTCAGATAATATGATACATATAGTGTAAGAACCATGCAACAGTGTACTTCCCTTTCTCCCCTCCTGACCTATGTGTTGATGTACCTTACAGTACATCATTATTATTTTTCCTTTAAACAATTATCTTGTAAAATGGTTAGAAAATTGGAAAAGTGACTTTTATATTTAACTGCATATATGCCATTTCAGCACTCTTCATTCCTTTTTGTAGATCTAAGTTTCTTTCTGGTATCATATCCCTCTGCTGGAAGAAATTTTTTTTCCTTTTTTTATTTTTTATTTATTTTTATTATTTTTTTAAGATTTTATTTATTTATTTGACAGAGAGAGACACAGCAAGAGAAGGAACAGAAGCAGGGGGAGTGGGAGAGGGAGAAGCAGGCCTCCTGCTGAGCAGGGAGCCTAATGCGGGACTAGATGCCAGGACCCTGGGATCATGACCTGAGCCGAAGGCAGACACGTAACAACTGAGCCACCCAGGCGCCGCCTTTCCTTTTTTAAAAAAGATTTTATTTATTTATTTGAGAGAGAGCGAGCATGAGCAGGGGGAGGGGCAGAGGGAGAGGGAGAAGCAGACTCCCTGCTGAGCAGGGAGCCCCATGCAGGGCTCCATCCCAGGACCCGGAGATCATGACCTGAACTGAAGGCAAATGCTTAACGGAATGAACCACCCAGGCACCCCTGGAAGAACTTCTTTTAACATTTCTTGTAGTGCAGGTGTGCTGGTGCCAAATCCTCTCAGTTATTGTTTGCCTGAAAACTCTTTTTTTCACCTTCATTTTTGAAGGATATATTTTCTGGGTAGAGAATTCTAAGTTGACTTTTTAAAAATTCCTTCCAGCTCCATCAAGATCTGCATATATGTCTTTTATAGTCTCTGAAGAAAAGTCAATAGTGATTTTTTCCCTTGTACATCTGTACATAATATGCCTTTCTTCTCTAGCTACTTTTAAGATTTCCTCTCCCTCTTTTATGTGATAACAAACAAAGTTTAACATTTCATGAAGTAGGCAGTCTCCTTTTGGAGAACTGCCAAGATTTTTCTTTATCACTCTCTCTCTTTTTTTTTTTAGGTTTTATTTATTTAAGTAATCTCTATACCCCACGTGGAGTTCAAATTCATGACCCTGAGATCAAAAGTCACATGCTCTTCTGACTGAGCCAGCCAGGTGCCCATTTATCACTCTTTTTTAACAATTTAATTTTGATGTGTCTTGATGTGGTTTTCTTTGTGTTTTTCTTGCTTGGGGTTCATTGTGCTATTTGGACCTGTGGGTTTATAGGATTTTTAAAAAGACTTTATTTTTTTTAGAGCAGTTTTAGCTTTTCAATAAAATTGAAGGTACAGAGATTTCCCATATATGAGTTTCTCCAATCACTTACCAGAATGATATGTATATATATATATTTTTTATCAAGGATTAACCTACATTGACATATCATAATCACCCAAAGTTTATAGTTCACATTAGAGTTTACTCTTGGTACATTCAGTGGGTTTAGACAAATATGTAATGACATCCATCCATCATTATAATATCATACAAACTATTTCACCACCTTAAAAATCTTCTGTGCTCTTTTCATCCCCACTCCTACCTCTTGTTCCTATCTGGCAACCACTGATCTTTTTACTGTCCCCATATCTGTGTCTTTTCCAGAATGTCATATAGTTGGAATCATGCAGTACATAGCATTCTCAGATTTCACTTAGTAATATGCATTTAAGACTCTTTCCTGTCTTGATAACTAACTTCTTATACCACTGAATAAATGGTCCATTGTCTGGATGTACCACAGTTTATTTAGTTTATTTATCCATCCACCTATTGAGGTTTATCAGATTTTTTTTTAAGATTTATTTTTAAGTAATCTCTACACTCAATTTGGGGCTTGAACTCACAACCCTGAGATCAAGACTCACATGCTCCACTGACTGAGCCAGCCAGGTGCCCCTGAGGTTTATCAGATTTAAATATCATTTTTGGAAAAATTTTGGTCAGGTCATTATTTCTTCAAATATTTTTGTGTCTCCCTCCTTTCTCCTCTCCTGGGATTCAAATTTGTACATATGTTAAACCATTTGATATTTTCCTATAGATTACTGAGGTTCTGTGTATTATTTTCTTAGCCATTTTTCTCTCTGCCTCATTTTGGATAGTTTCTGTTGCTATGTCTTCAAGATCTCTTGTCTTTTCTTCTGTGGTGTTTACTCTTCTGTTAAACCCATCCGGTGAAATTGTAAATTCAAGTACTGTGTTTTCCACATCTAGAATTTCCACTTGGCTCTTTTCTCCACATCTTCCCATTTCTGTTTTCATTCTGTTCTGTTAGTAGCTTCTTATTTTTACTTTAGTATATCAAGAATATTTGTAATAGCTGTTTTATCATCCTTGTCTGTTATCCCCAGCACTTCGTAATTCCTGTGTCTGTTTCTGTTGTCTATTTTTTCTCCTTATGGTCATATTTTCTGTTTCTTTGCATACTGCGTAATTTCTGATTGGATGTCAGGTATTACTAATCTTACATAGGTGTGTCCTAGAATTTGCCATATTACTTTAAATACAATTGGACTTTGTCCTGGCAGGCAGTTATGTTATTTGTAGGTCATCTTGATCCCTTCAAGCCTTCTTTTCAAGAATTTTTAGGGCAGGTCTAGAGTAGCTTTCCCTGCAGGGCTAGATTAACCACACTCCTAAGGTATGGCATTTCTAGGATCAAGATCCCTCAGGCTGATAAGAACCTGAAGATCGCTGGTCCTGTGTTAACTCTGGGACTCAACTGAATACAACTTTCTGGTAGTTCTTTGTGCAGAAGTTCTTTGTTCAGCCATGTGGAGTTTCATTCTATATATGGGGGCCCTCACTGCAGATTTCTGGAACTCCTAGAATTATGCCTACTATTTTATGGTACTGACCCACAATTTTTATTTTGCAAATTTTATTTTGGTGCCCTGAACGACAATGAGGGTGAAATTCCATGAATATTCTAAATTGTCTAATCTCTATTCCAGTGACCTATCCAGTAATAAATCATTCTGTTAGTTTTGCAGTTTCATTTAGGTCTAATGTTCTAAGCATTACTAAACCAAATTATATAGTACGATGAAAATCGAAGCACAAACATGTAATTGGTATTACAATAGATCACTCTATTGGGAAAATTACTTTGAATAGTTCAGAATCATCATCTCACCAAAAAGCATACTTGTTACATTGGGTTATTGCTGCTCCCATTGTTGGAATGGAACAAAGCCAGCATGCGCACAGACAGCTTCTGGATAGCTCACTGGTGTGTCGAAAGCATTTCCCAGTGCTTTCTCAGCTTGCTGGTTTTCAGTCTAAAGGATTCTGAGGCCTTTGTTGGTAAGGTAAAGATAAAGTGCTGTAGCAGATGTGGATTAATAATTGGCCATTTCTTAGCTGCAAGTGTTAGGAAGTCAGTTGGAATTACATGTTATAAATCAATAGATAAAGGACTGTCTTAAAACATAAGAGATAATTATATTTTTTCATGTTATCTGCATGGATGACTCATTTGCTCACATGTTAGCAAAATTTAGTGATACTTTAAAGATTTTTGCTATGCTTATGGTAGTACCATAGCTTTGGCACTTTTTAAGGGGAAGGAATTATAGTTTACTATTTTTAATCATGTAATTGATACAGTAAGTACCCAGCTAGACACATGATTTCAAGGGTAAGGACAACTGCCGACTTGTTTGCATTTCTTACTCCAAATTTTTCAAATGCATAAAGATTCCACTGTGAAAAGTGCAGAAAAGGTACCAAGGAACATTTTTTTCAACAGAATCCTTGCCAATGAAACCAAAGCTTTGCATTACACTATTAAAAATCCAACTAGGAAATTTTTAAATTATGGGTGCTTTTTCTGAGTGGAGTAAAGGCTTTTCTGAAGTCCATTGTTTATTAATCACAGTTTGGACAATTCCTATTCCTGATTACTGTACCAGATGCCTCAATAAATATTTTTCTTCTGAAATAAAAATAATTAAAACACTTGAGGAAACATGTTTAATGGTTAATAGCATTAGCACTTAGTGGAGAATGTCAGGCTGCTGAATAAATAGATGTTGCCAAAAAAAATCAATATTTAATAATGCTAAATCACAGCAATCATTTGAAAATGATCATGTTTTGTATTAGATTTTAAGATTGTTTATATTGCAATTTTTTGTTGTTGTTTTCACCAAAAAGAATATAATAATGTACTGATGATTCTGGAGTGAAAATACGTGGGTATTTTCTGGCTCCATTACTTAATAGTTATATGATCTTAAGCAAGTCACAAAATCCTTCTATACCTTGGCTTTCCCATCTTAACCATTCTACCTAGACCAGCAGTATCAACACCTCCTGGGAATTTCCTTAAAGTGCCAATTTTTGGCCCCACTAGAGACATAACTGAATTAGAACCTCTGGAGGTGGGGCTCAACGATCTGCTTTAACAAGCCCTCCCTCCTGATGCACATGAAAGTTTAGAACCACTGTTCTAAGGCACTGTAATACCGTCCATGGCTTCTGCTAATCTCGTGTGATGGTGAGTAATTATAGTTAATCTATTTCTTGGCATTGTCTTTAAAAGTTGAGATCTTAAGCCTCCATCAAATGTGTATGTTACCAATGAGAGATTATAGATATTTAAATAAAACTACAAGCAGACTAAATTTCAGAGGAGGCACAGGAGACCCTCTACTAAGAGATGTACATTTTTAAAAAAGATTTTATTTATTGACTGATTTGAGAGGGAGAGGGGGGTGGCAGAGGGAGAGAGAATCTCGAGCAGACTCAGTGCTGAGCACAGAGCCCGATGTGGGGCTCAATCCCACGACCCTGAGATCATGACCTGAGCCAAAACGAAGAGTTGGACGCTTAACAACTGGAGCCACCCAGACGCCCCAGAGATGTATGTTTTTAACAGTGGATCTGCTTCCAGTGCCCAGCTTGTTTGGTTTTGGGCAATGGGATGGCATAGACTGGGATGGGATGGGCTGCACCTTGAACTTTGTGCCCTAGCTCTAGGCACGAAAACAAAATTTATTCCAGCAAGTCTGACACAGTATGGAAGTAATAATAGTAACAATACTCAGAGTTTGATAGAGAACACTATATAAAATGATCAGCATGGGAGGACCAAACATGAAAACAGAGGAATAGGGTTTCTTAACAAGAGGGCAGAACTTGGTGACCAAGATTCCAGGAAAGGCAATGTTCAGGGACTGAGGTGGGCAGACAGGTAGGCAAGCAGTCTATTTAAGGGACATCTGCCAGAGATGCAAGGAGTGCAGTCCCTGGGACAGGTACTGATAAAAGCCTAGCAGGACCCAGCCTTACAGGGGGCAAATTATCAACACGTGACAGGTGGACAAAGACAAGGAAGGTGACTACAGGTCAGGAACAATGTGGGCATCTCCTCACTGGTCCTCACATAAGAGTCAAATAGCAGTTGGATCAACTTACTGCTGGGTCCCAGCCTGGCGCTATAGGTCTTCTATAGCCTTTTTTTTTTTTTTTTTTTAAGATTTTTATTTATTTATTTGACAGAGAGAGACACAGCGAGAAAGGGAACGCAAGCAGGGGGAGTGGCAGAGGGAGAAGCAGACTCCCCGCCGAGCAGGGAGCCTGTCGCGGGGCTCCATCCCAGGACTCAGAGATCATGACCCAAGCCGAAGGCAGACACTTCACTGACTGAGCCACCCACGCACCCCAGCCAAAAATATTCTTTTTTTTTTTTTTTAAGATTTTATTTATTTATTCAAGAGAGACAGAGAGAGAGAGAGGCAGACGGAGAAGCAGACTCCCTGCCGAGCAGGGAGCCCGTTGCGGGACTCCATCCCAGGACTCAGAGATCATGACCCGAGCCGAAGGCAGATGCTTAACGGCTGAGCCACCCAGGCGCCCCTAGCCTCCTTATCCAAGGAGAGTATTTGGTCCTAGGGCTGGGGTCAGGCTGAGCCTGTAGGTGGGTCAAAGTGGCTGGAGCTGTGGGAAGAGGTGAGGACCGGCAGGATCACACATAACCCAGAGCAGTGACTCTGATAGAGAAATTTTCGAGCCAGTAAGGAGCAAAAGGATGGCAACAGAGCTGCCTGGACAGACTCCTGCACAATCTACTGACAACTGTGCTTTAAAAGGAAATAGAGAAGTACGAATGTATATATTGACGTTTTAAACATTTAGAATAAGCAATAAACTCACATAGTTATAAATTCAAAGTATAAAAGAGGGTGTAATACAAACTGTCATTTACATCCCTGTCCTCCAAATACCCAGTTCTCCTCCCCAGAGCAATATCATTCGTTTTTTGTGTATATGTTTTTTCTTTAGGTATATATATATTTTCTCTTTTGTGTTTATGTATATGGAATGTCCCCCTTTTACCTGAATGGTAGCATACTATATTTCTCTGCTCCTTTTTTTTTTCCCCCATTAACAATAGATCTTCAAGGGGCGCCTGGGTGGCTCAGTTGGTTAAACGGCTGCCTTCAGCTCAGGTCATGATCCCAAGGTCCTGGGATCGAGCCCCATATCGGGCTCCCTGCTCAGTGGGGAGTCTGCTTCTCCCTCTCCCTCTGCTGCTCTCTCGCTCGTGCTCTTTCTCTCTCAAATAAATGAATAAAATCTTAAAAAATAGATCTTCAATATATTTCCATTATCACCACACAGAGGACTTCTTTTTTTTCATAGTTGCATGCTATTCCGTGGATGTACCATATTTTATGTAACTAGTCTCCCATTGATGGATATTTAAGTTGCTTTTAACCTTTGGTGTTCAAAATAGACTTGTACATATATTAGTTCACACATGTGTAAATATTTCTGTGGTAAAAAATTTCTAGAAGTGGAATTGATGGGTCAAATGATTTATGTATGTTCAATTTTTTTCCTCTATCTATCTCAACCATGCCCCCACCGACCTCTCATCTGGCAACTACCAGTTTGTTCTCTGTATTTGAGTCTGGTTTTTTCACTTATTTGTTTGTATCTTTTTTTTCTTAGTTTGTTCCTTTGTTTTGTTTTTTAAATTGCACATATGAGTGAAATCATATGGTATTTGCCTTTCTCTGACTGACTTATCTTACTTAGCATTATACCCTCCTAGGTCCATCCATGTTGTTGCCAATGGCAAGATCTCATTCTCTTTTATGGCTGTGTAATATTCCACTGTATAAAAATACCACCTCTAATCCATTCATTTACCGACAGACACTTGGGTTGCTTCCATATCTTGGTTATTGTAAATAATGCTGCAATAAATATAGGGTGCTCATATCTTTTCAAATTAGTGTTTTCATTTTCTCTGGGTAAATAAATGATAATGGAATTACTGGATTATATGGTATTTCTATTTTTAATTTTTAGAGGAAGCTTCATCCTCTATACTGTGTTCCACAGTGGCTACACCAATTTGCATTCCTACCAATAGCGCACAAGGGTTCCTTTTTCTCCAAACCCTTGTCAACACTTATTATTTCTTGTCTTTTTTATTCTAGCCAGGTGTGAGGTGATAGCTCATTGTGGTTTTGATTTGCATTTCCCTGATGAGTGATGCTGAGCATCTTTTCTTGTGTTTATAAGCCATCTGTATGTGTTCTTTGGGAAAATGTCTATTCAGGTCCTCTACCCACTTTTTAATTGAATTGTTTTGGTTTCTTGGAGTTGGGTTGTATAAGTTCTTTATATACTTTGGATATTAACCACTTATCAGATATAACATGTGCAAATATCTTCTCCCATTCAGTAGGTTGTGATTTTGTTTTGTTACTGGTTTCCTTTGCAGTGTAAAAGCTTTTTATTTTGGTATAGTCCCAGTAGTCTATTTTTGCTTTTGTTTCCTTTGCCTGAGAAGACAAGGTGCTCAGTTGGAAGAGCAGGCAACTCTTGATCTCGGGGTTGTGAGTTCAAGCCTCATGTTGGGTGTAGAAATTACCTAAAAAATAAATCTAAAAAAATGCAGCCCATAGAAAAATGTTGCTACAGCTGATGTCAAAGACATTACTGCCTATGTTGTCTACCAGGGGTTTTACAGTTTCAGGTCTCATATTTAGATCTTTAATGCATTTTGAGTTTATTTTATGTATGGTGTAAGAAAGCAGTCCAGTTTCATTCTTTTGCATGTGGCTGTCCAGTTTTCCCAGCACCATTTGTTGAAGAGACTATCTTTTTCCCACGTATTGTATGTTTTTGCTTCCTTTGTCGTAGATTAATTGACCATATAAGCATGGGTTTATTTCTGGGCTCTCTAGTCTTTACATATTAGTAATTTTGATTAATTTTGCAAAATTGACCTCTGGGGTTATACCAATTTAGGCTCCCACTAGCAATTTATGAGAACAGCTAGCAACTGAATATTTTAACTATGTATTTCAGCTGTGTGCAGAGGCCAATGCTATGACTACAGAAAAACAGTTCATGGAAACAACTCCTACAAGTGTAGGCCACCAGGTAAGGCAAAGCCAGATGGGTCATGTCTTTCATGAGGTTGTAGAAAGCTGCTACTTTATTTAGGGAAGCTCATTGACTAAGAAATCTTTATAATTTGGAATATTACATTCTCTGCCTTTTTTTTTTTGAAGATTTTATTTATTTATTTGACAGAGAGAGACACAGCGAGAGAGGGATCACAAGCAGGGGCAGAGGGAGAGGGAGAAGCAGACCCCCTACTGAGCAGGGAGCCCAATTGGGGGCTGGATCCCAGGACCCCGGGATCATGACCTGAGCCAAAGGCAGATGACCAACCAACTGAACCACCCAGGCGCCCCTCCCTGCCTTTTATAAAGCTGAAAGGTGAACCATCATCCCACTACAATAACCAAAATAAAGATGCTGCTTTAGGGGCGCCTGGGTGGCTCAGTTGGTTGAGCGGCTGCCTTCGGCTCGGGTCATGATCCTGAGGTCTTGGAATCGAGCCCCGCATCCGGCTCCCTGCTCGGCAGAGAGCCTGCTTCTCCCTCTTCTTCTGCCTGCCACTCTGCCTACTTGTGTTCTTTCTCTCTCTGTCAAATAAATAAATAAAGTCTTAAAAAAAAATGCTGCTTTACAGTTTATGAAGTGTTTTCCCATACAGGATTTTTAAACCTACCTTTCTCTGAACCTAAAACCTAGGTTTAAAATGATGTAATAAAGGAAGAGAGTGGAAACAAATAATAAAGTAAAATAAAACGATATACTACATTTTAAGAACTTTGCTTCAGAAATACTAGAAAAGTCAAAAGAGAACTAGAGCAAGAAATCATTTGTCAAATTTATACCAGCATGTTCCTCATGTCGACAGGCCCAGTTTTGTATTTCAAAGCAGTTATTTTTCTAATAGTGTTTGGAATTCTCAGTGCCTCTTGAATCCAAGCCCATGTATTAAAAATGAATGACAGCACCATATTATAGTGGCTGATTCCTCCTTTAATCATTCCTGCAAAACCTTTTCGCATTCCAAGACAATGAAAAATGCAAAAAGCTGTTACAAACAGCTGAGTCAAGATCTAATTCTCCAGTATGTTCATTCTTATTAAGTTCTACATAACCTATTAGCAAAGGAGATTAAATAACATTCTGGCAGAAATTGAAATTACTGACAAACAGCTACGTGGTGCTAGGTGCAAAGGCCTGACAAGAATCTTTGTATGGAATCTTTTACCCACCAATTTATTTAGCACAGTTCATGCGACCATCTTTGAAGTTTGTGACAGAGGAACAGAATTTGCTTGTGCAGTGCAGCAAGCCTTAAAGAGGTTTATTTTGTCCTCTGTAAAGTTCATGGTCATGAAAATCATGAAAGGCTTAGCGACAGGAGATAGTGCTATTCATTTGGAAAATAACCAAAGCCCACTTTTCACTAGTGTATTGTCCACAGATGTGTATAAAATGATGGATCAACAGGGCAAATAATCCTAGCACTGCCAAAGATATACTTTTAAAGACCATTTTAATAGATGATTCCCATATCTGTATTTAATAAAAATCGGTGGTCCAGAAAGCCTTTGATGTACACCCTTTGCTGGAGTTGGCCTCATTTTTTTTCCTTGTTTTTCTTCACAGCTGTGGATAAGAGCTCACCAAAAACTTCCAATTAAGAACCATTCATCCACCTCACCAGTTCTAGAAGAAAATGTGGGTGAAATTCCTTAAAACCGTGCTTCTCAAATTTTAGTATGCAAATTAACTAACTAATGTGATCTTGGTAAAATGCAGAGTCTGATTCAGTAGGTCTGAGTGAAGCTGGAGATTCTACGTTTCTAAAAGGATACAGGTAATGCCAACATTGCTGATCTGAGGACCACACTTAGGTAGCAAGGCTGCCAGACAATCTGAGAGAAAGTCAAACTTTTACAATCATGACTCAAAATACAAGTCATGGGGCGCCTGAGTGGCTCAGTCGGTTAAGCGTCTGCCTTCAGCTCAGGTCATGATCCCAGGGTGCTGGGATTGAGCCCCTCATCGGGCTCTGTGCTCAGTGGGAGCCTGCTTCTCCCTCTGCCTGCGGCTACCCCTGCTTGTGCTCTCTCTCTCTGACAAATAAATAAATAAAATCTTAAAAAAAATACAAAAGACATAAGGAAAAAACTGATCTGGCTACGTTCAAATAACTGTTGGATGCAAAACCAAATGACCAAAAACACCTTTAATAGAAGAAAAAGATAAATGACAAAATGGGAAAAAAATATATTTGCAATTTGTATCTCATATAAAGGGTTACTATTCCTAATATATGATAAGCTTTTAAAAGTATGGGGTACCAGGGTGGCTCAGTCAGTTAAGCATTTGACTCTTGATTTCGGCTTAGGTCATGATCTCAGGGTCATGAGATTGAGCCACTTCAGCTCTGTGTTCAGTGTGGAGTCTGCTTAAGATTCTCTCTCTCGGGGGCGCCTGGGTGGCTTAGTTGGTTAAGCATCTGCCTTCAACTCAGGTCATGATCCCAGGGTCTTGGGATTAAGCCCTGGGTGGGGCTCCCTGCTCGATGGAGAACCTGACTCCCCTGCTCCTGCTCTCTTTCTCACTCTTTCTAAAGAAAAAAAAAAAAGATTCTCCCTCTGCCCTCCCCACCCTGCTCGTGCATGTGCATGCATGCTCTCTCTCTCAAAAAAAAATAAATAAATAAAAAATAGAGAAGAAAAAGACTAAAAAATTCTAGAAAAAGGCTAAAGATGTGAACAATCAATTTAAGAGAAATAAATGCAAATGACTCTTGACCATGTGGAAAGAGGCTGGTCTTGCTCATAATAGAAATGCAAATTACAACTACACTGAAGCACCTTCTCTCTCCTACCAGGTTAGCAAAAATCCAAGTTTGACAACATTTTCTGTTGGTATTTCCACTTTTAGGAATCTGTCCTAAGAGTACAAAATAAAAAGATGAAAGAACAAATATTTATTGCAGAATTAATTATAGTAGCAAAAGACTGGAAATAATACAAATGTCTGTGGGGGGACTTGTAGAATAAATTCAGATCTATCTATCTACACAATGAGATACTACTTAAGTGTAAAGGAGAACAAAGAGTATCTCTATGCACGGCTATGAAGTATTCTCCAGGATATAATGTTAAGTAAAAAAAAAGCAAAGTGGGGGGCACCTGGGTGGCTCAGTAGATTGGGCATTTGCCTTCAGTTCAGGTCGTGATCCCAGGGTCCTGTTCAGCCGGGGAGCCTGCTTCTCTCTCTCCGTCTGTCTCTCCCATGGCTTGTGCTCTCTCTCTCTCTCTCTTTCACTCACTCTCTCTCAAATAAATAAATAAATAAAATCCTTAAAAAAAAAGCTAAGTGGAAAAAGAAAAGAACATAGTTTATTCCAGTTTATCTAAGAAAGGGAGAACGATGCAAATATGTATGTATTTATATTTTCAAAGGACAATGTAAGGATAGACCATAAACAAATACATTACCTTTGAAAGGAGAAAGGGAATAGAGTACAGGGACAGAACCTAGATTTTTATGAAGATACTTTGAATTATAGATTAGACTATAGGACCATGTCAATATTTTACATAATTATAAAGCAAAATTAATCAAAAATTTTAAAAAAGCATTATCTAAATATCAAAAGCAAAATGAAACAAAAGGATCCATGTGTAGAATTAAAGACTTAATTACATGAAGGCAAATTATTTCAAGTGAACTTTAAAAGACAGCAATTTGGGGGCACCTGGGTAGCTCAGTCAGTTGAGTATCTGACTCTTGATTTTGGCTGGGGTCATGATCAAAGGGTCATGGGATCAAGCCCCCTGTCGGGCTCTGCACTCAGCTCGGATTCTGTTTGTCCTTCTCCCTCCCCCTGCTTGTGCATTCTCTCCCTCTCTCTCTCTCAAATAAATAAATAAAATCTTTAAAATAAATAAATAAAAGACAGTAATTTATCCCATAGAATAAAAACTCTAAGTTTCTACGGGATATACCCAAAGGATAAAAAAGAAATAGAAAATAAAATCTGAAACTGAGAGTAATATATTGTTTTTCTGATATATATATAATTTTTCTTAAATGTATTTAATTTAAATATATTACATTTTTATTAATAATATATACTAGTTCCATATTTTTTTTTTTAAGTAGGCACCATGCCCCATGTGGAGCCCAACGTGGGGCTTGAACTCACATCCCTGAGATCAAGACCTGAGCTGAGATCAAGAGTCAGACACTTAACCAACTGAGCCACTCACTCACCCCAATACTAGTTATATATTTAAATTAAATATATATTTAGTAGGATAAAGCTTATAATTATGCTAATGTCTTTAGGAATGAAGATTTTCAGCATAGGCCAGATAAAATATAAAATCAAGTTCTTTAATCCTGGTAATAGAAACCAGCAGTATGAATTTAGGATGTATTTTCTCATTAAAATAAGATGTATTTCCTAGCTCTTGCCAGTGGAAACACAGAGCAAAAATGACCAACTCAGTAACACTGAACAGTTGTATCAGTCTGAGAGCGAAGTCACACAGTAACCTGAACAGGGAAAGTTTAATATCAAGAATGATTAATTATAGAAGGAGATTAGAGTAACAAGAGATTGGCTAGTAATAAATAAAGATCACTCTAAATACAGAAATAGCAGACATAAGGTGCAATCACTACCAACAGGGCTGAGATAAAGCACCCAGTGAAGAGTCCCCTTTCCACCCCCAGGCCTGAGATCCATACTGTGTTGGAGATGTCATAGTCATGGCTCACTGAATGGCACACAAGTTGCAGTGCTTGCCCCACTGGTGCTGTAACTCTGTCCTCTGGAAAGTTCTGGAAAATAGCCCCCTGTAACTTGCTGGAAATCTGTCCTCTGGAACAAGGCAGAAGTCCACCCACTGGGGTGCTTGGGCCATTTATTACTGATTCCTGCTGGCAACTGCACACAGCAGGAGCTGGGCGATTGATAAGCTGTCCATGTTGCAGGAGCCTGGTGCCACACAGTGCCACCCATGCTGCAGGAGCCTGCTGAGAGCACACAGGGACCGGGAAGCAAATCCCTTTCTTCCTGCAATGTCTCTCCAACGCCCTCTACTGACAAAGATTCAGTGCCTAATGGCAAAGGAAAAAAGATTTAAAGGGCCCAGATTCATTTTCACAGAGCAGTCTAAAAGGGTGAATTTGGATCTGAGAGGCAATGTATCAATAACTGGCACAGCCTTCCTAGCACCCAGATTGTGGTCTTTGAATACCTTTTTCTACTGAAAGAAACCAGAGCTCCTTAGAAGAATGGTTGATTCTGGGTCCAAATCAGGAAAAGTACAGTACAACCATGGTATATCCTGTTATATAAGAAGGCAAGGAAGTGGGGCGTCTGGATGGCTCAGTCGGTTAAGTGTCTGCCTTTGACTCAGGTCATGATCTCAGGGTCCCGGGATCGAGCCCCGCATTGGACTTCCTGCTTGGTGGGGAGTCTGCTTCTCCCTCTCCCTCTGCCTCCTCCCCCTGCTCATGCTCATGCTCTGTCTCTCTCCCTCTCTCAAATGAAGAAATAAAATCTAAAAAAAAAAAAAAAAAGAAAAAGAAAACATTGAAAAAAAAGAAGGCAAGAAAGTTGTCAAAGAATATTTGGGTCACGTCAAAAGGACTCAGTAGCCAATGTGAAGAAGCTCCCATTAGCAAATGATGGGAATAGTTAAGTATCAATAAAAATAATAGTTGCAATTGATAGAAACACATCAAATATATTAAAAGTGAAAGTTCATAATGAAATAAACTAACAGATTCTCACTGACCACCTTTGTAGGATGCTAGAGAATCATTAAAAAAAAAAACAAAAAACCTCAGGGCACCTGGGTGGCTCAGCCGTTAAGTGTCTGCCTTTGGCTCAGGTCATGATCCCAGGGTCCTGGGATGGAGCCCCGCATCGGGCTCCCTGCTAGGCAGGGAGTCTGCTTCTCCCTCTCCCTCTGCCTGCCACTCCCCCTACTTGTGCTCTCTCTCTCTCTCTCTGTCAAATAAATAAATAAAATCTTAAAAAAATAAATAAAATAAACAAAAAAACTAGTAAATCAAGGGAAAAAATAAAAATTTAACTTGCCTTTTCTTGTACAAACTGACCTCAGGGTAACCAAATAGTGAAGGAAAGTTTCCCTCTAAGAAAGTATTCTAATTTTAAAATGAAGAGGAAATGAAAGAATTAGAACTGTGGCACTTGAAGTGTGGGCCTCCGGATTCTTTCAGGGGTCCACGAAGTCAAAACTATTTTTACAATAATACGAAGATGTTATTTACCTTTTTCACTAGGCTGACATTTCACTGATGGTGCAAAAGCAGTGATGGCTAAAACTGCTGGTACCTTAGCATGAGGTAAGGCAGTGGCGCTGACTATGCTAATAGTCATTGTATCCTTCACTGCCACATTCACTGTAAAAGATTGCTGGTTTCACTTACGAGTGTCCTTGTTGAAGCAATAAAATTATTAATTGTATTAGATCTCAACCTCTGAGTACACGTCTTTGTAAAATTCTGTATGATAGAATGGGAAATATGTATAAAACACTTCTGCACAACAGTTAAGAACTGTCTTGAAAAGCAATTGTGCAATTATTTTAGTGGAGAGCTGAACTAGTCACTTTTTTTGTGGAATACTATTTTTATCTAAAAGAATCACTGACATTAAAAATAAAACTCCCGGGGTGGGGGGGGGGCCTGACTGGCTCAGTTGGCAGAGCATGCGACTCTTGATCTGGGGATTGTGAATTCAAGCCCCAAGTTGGGTGTGGAGCTCACTTTAAAAAAAATAAATAGGGGGCATCTGGGTGGCTCAGTTGGTTAAACGTCTGCCTTCGGCTCAGGTCATGATCTCAGGGTCCTGGGATCGAGCCTCGCATCAGGCTCCCTGTTTGGAGGAGAGCCTGCTTCTCCCTCTCCCTCTGCCTGCCTCTCTGCCTACTTGTGTTCTCTCTCTCTCTCTGTCAAATAAATAAATAAAATCTTAAAAAAAGTAAAAAATAAAATAAAATAAAATAAAATAAAATAAAAATAAATACGGGGCGTCTGGGTGGCTCAGTGGGTTAAGCAACTGCCTTTGGCTCAGGTCATGATCTCAGGGTCCTGGGATGGAGTCTTGCTTCGGGCTCCCTGCTCAGCAGAGAGTCTGCTTCTCCCTCTACCCCTCCCCCCTACTTGTGCTCTCTCTCTCTCTCTCTCTCTCTCATGTTCTCTCTCTCTCTCAAATAAATAAATAAAATCTTAAAAAATAAAATAAATAAAATAAAAACTAAAACTACCATATGTGACCTTGCAATCCCACATCTGGGTATATATCAAAAGAAATGAAAATGAGATCTCAAAGAGATATCTGTAGTCCCATGGTCATTGTGGCATTGTTCTTAATAGTCAAGATATGGAAACAATGTAAGAGTCTATCAATGGATGAATGGAAAAAGAGTATGTGGTATATGTATACAATAGAACATTATTCGGCCATGAAAAGGAAGGAAATCCTACTATTTGAGGTAACGTGGATGGATAGACAATGAGTGCGGTATGCCAAATGAAATAAGGCAGACAGAGAAAGACAAATACTGTATGATCTTATACATGGATTTCAAAAGAAAAAAAATCTGAACTTGCAGAAACAGAGAGTAGAATGGTGGTTACCAGGGGCTGGGGGGTGGGAGAAATAGGGAGATGTTGGTCAAACAGTACAAATTTCCAGTTAGAAGATGAATAAGTTCTGGGGATCTAGTATGCAACATTGTGAATATAAATAACAACACTATAGTATATACTTAAATGTTGCTAAAAGAGTAGAACTTAAATGTTCTCACCACAAGAAATGGAAGTATGTGATATTGTGGAAGTGTTTGCTAAAGCTACGGTCGTAATCATATTACAATATGTAAGTGTGTTGGGGCGCCTCGGTGGCTCATTCGGTTAGGCATCTGCCTTCGGCTCGGGTCATGGTTCCAGGGTCCTGGGATCGAGCCCCACATGGGGCTCCCAGCTCAGTGGGAGCCTGCTTCGCCCTCTGCCGGTTGCTACCCCTGCTTGTGCTCTCTCTCTGTCAAATAAATAAATAAAATCTTTAAAAAAAAATGTGTGTCAAATAACCCAAACTTATACAATGTTCTATGCCATTTGTATTTCAATAAAGCTGGGGGAAAAAAAAAGAAAACGAAGCCAAATAAAATAAAAATGGACTAGAGAAAAAAGGAAAAGAATCACTGACAGGCAAAGTAGTTATTCATCCAGGAGTACTGGGCAGATATTTTCTTGAAAATTAAGACATGAACCTTGTCACATCAAGGAAAACAACTTAACAGTATTTATTGCCAATGATAAAATTCAAGGTTTCAAGTGAAAATTGAAATTCTGGAAACCTTGTATCCTCCACTATGAGTTTAATATCTTCTCAATATGTAAAGATTTTTCTCATGAGGATTGGTGGTGATATTAACAAATGGGATTTTTAAAGATATTGTGTAATGAGATGTGTCAACATTTGCAATATTTGCATAACTCAATGAACCAATATTTTTGAAATGACTAATGCATGATGTTACAAAATCATGGATGGGTAAAATATGCATTCGAAGTACAAAACAGATTTTAATGAAACAGAGTATAAAAAGTACACTGGTGTGATTTCAGATTCTGCATCAGACTATTAATCTTTAAGAAACTACCACTTCTTTCCTAAAAAGAATATCTACAATTATTTGTAGAGGTTATTAAAATGCTTTTCCCTTTTCTAACTACATAGCTATGTGATACTAAATATTCTCCATATACTTCAATCAAAGCAACATATTACAACAGATTGAATATAGAAGAAAACATGAGAATCCAGCTGTCTTACATTAAGCCAGACATTAAAGAGATTTACACAAATGTATAGTGCCACTTTTCTTACTAATTGTTTTTGTTTTGGAAAATATGGTTATTTTACATAAAATATGTTATTTACGCTCAGCTTGTTTTTGTTACTTTTTCAAGGATTTATTTATTTATTTTAGAGAGAGAGAGAGAGAGAGAGAGAGTGTGATCATGCAGTTGGGTGGGAGGGGCAGAGGGAGAGAGAGAGAGAGAGAGAGCGCACACACAAACAAGGGGAGCGGCAGGCAGAGGGAGATGCAGGCTCCCCGCTGAGGAAGGAGCCTGATGTGGGACTTGATCCCAGGACCCTGGGATCATGA
Organism: Eumetopias jubatus; assembly: GCF_037043125.1. Classification (NCBI taxonomy): domain Eukaryota; kingdom Metazoa; phylum Chordata; class Mammalia; order Carnivora; family Otariidae; genus Eumetopias; species Eumetopias jubatus. The sequence continues at coordinate 91,588,398 of NW_028274817.1, forward strand.
CTTGAGCTGAAGGCAGATGCTTAACCAACTGAGCTACACAGACATCCCTATTTTATTTATTTTAGAGAGTGAGAGTGTGGGGTGGGGGTGGGGGGTGAGAGGGAGAGAGAGAGAGAATCTTAAGCAGACTCCCCACTGAGTGCAGAGCCTGACTTGGGGCTTGATCCCATGACCCTGAGACCATGACCTGAACCAAAATCAAGAGTCAGACACTTACCGACTGAGTCACCCAGGCGCCCAATAAAATTTCTCAGTTTTAATATTGCATATGGTAAATATCAATAGATATAACCTACATAAAGAAAACCTCTGGAATCCTCAATAACTATTAAGAATTCTGGGTCTAAAAAAGTTTGAGAACTTTTGACTTAGATTATCACTGTTTTCCAAATAGTTAATAATCCTGGGCATTGATCATCAATGGTCACTACATCACGAGAAAAGGAGATACTATGTACTCTTTTTTTTTTTTTTTTTAAGATTTTACTTATTTATTTGACAAAGATAGATAAAGCGAGAGAGGAAACACAAGCAGGGGGAGTGGGAGAGGGAGAAGCAGGTTTCCTGTGGAGCAGGGAGCCCGATGTGGGGCCCGATCCCAGGACCCCGGGATCGTGACCTGAGCCGATGGCAGATGCTTAAAGACTGAGCCACCCAGGCGCCCCACTATGTACCTCTTGATGGAGATTTATAACATCACACATGGAATATTCTTGCCCTCAAATCAAACCTAACTCTGAGAATGCTTCTGGATTCTACTACCAGTTTGTATGAAATACAGGGGCAAGATTAAGCCCTAATCCCTAATGTGATGGCATCTGGAGATGGGGCCTTTAGGAGGGAATTAGGATTAGATGGTGTCATGAGCGTGGGGCCCTCGTGATGGGATTGGTGCCCTTATAAGAGGAGACATCGGAGAGCTTGCTCACTTTCTCTCTTTGCTATGTAAGGACAAGTGAGAAGGCAGTCATCTACAAGCCAGGAAGAGAGTCCTCACTAGAACCTGACCATGTTGCCATCCTGATTTCAGAATCCCAGCCTCCAGAACTGGGAGAAAATAAATTCTTCTTTTTCTTTTCCTTCCTTCCTTTCTTTCTTTCTTTCGTTCTTTCTTTCTTTTTCTTTCTTTCTTTCTTTCTTTCTTTCTTTCTTTCTTTCTTTCTTTCTTTTTCTTTCTTTCTTTTCTTTCTCTCTCTCTTTTTCTCTCTCTTTCCTCTCTTTCTCTCTCTCTTTCTCTCTTTCTTTCTTTCTTTTCTTTCTTTCTCTCTTTTCTTTCTTTTTCTCTCTTTCTCTCTCTCTTTCTTTCTTTCTCTCTTCCTCTCTCTTTCTTCCTTCCTTCCTTTTTTCTTTTCCTTCCTCCCTCCCTCCCTCCCTCCCTTCCTTCCTTCCTTCCTTTTCCCTTCCCTTCCCTTCCTTCCTTCCTTCCTTCCTTCCCTTTCCCTTCCCTTCCCTTCCTTCCTTCCTTCCTTCTTTCTTTCCTTCATTCTTTCCTTAAGTAGGCTGCGTGGCCAACATGGAGCTTGAACTCAGGACCCTGAGATCAACAGTTGCATGCTCTACCAACTGAGCCAGCCAGGTGCCCCAAATTTTTGTTGTTTAAGCCACTCAGTCTATGGTATTTTGTTATGGCAGTCAGAGCTGATGAATAAAACTACCTTAGTTCCTTCTACATTTTGAGGTTCTTCACCATTTTCCTTTGTCCAGGAAACTAGACTTGACACAGTGTCCTAAGGTTTTCATGAGGTCTAATCTTGACAGAAAGCAAGTTTGTTTGTTTGTATGTTTACTTATTTTTAAGTGGGCTCCACGTCCAATGTGTTGCTTGAACTCAAAACCCTGAGTCCAAGAGTTGCATGCTCCACCAACTGAGCCAGCCAGGTGCCCCAAGGCAAGTTTAGTAACACGCACAAATGGTTACTGAGTGGCCACCCTACGACAGGCACTGCTCTGGGTGCAGGATGGTCTGAGGGTTAAGGATTCAGGGAATTCCTGTCCTGAGCTTATATCCTACTTGGGAGATGGACAATGATCAAGTGAATCCATAAATATAATTCCAGTTATGGTAAATGCTGTGAAGAAAAACAAACAGAACACTGTGGTGGAGAATCAGGGTGTGGGGGAGGAGAGGAGTGGAGGGTACTGTGGCTAGGATGGCAAGGGACCTGGAGACAGGTAAGCTGAGATACAAGGGAGCCAGCTATGTTGAAAATGGGGTTAGAACTTGACTTACAGGGCTTGGGGAACAGTAAGTGCAAAGGACTTGAGGCAGGAAAGAGCTTGATCTGTTCTGATTGTTGGAAGGTGAACAGGAGCACAATTTGCCACCCCCCAATATTCCTCTTTGGCATAAGGATTATCTTGAGCTGGTTATTTTTAAGAAACAGCAGACAGAGGAAAAGCTTTGAAAACTGAGTAGAAGAAGTTACCCTTTCAAAAGAGGCATTCACATTTACAGGGAAAGGGAAATCTCCATTTGTAAGGGTGTCTCCCTCTCTTTGCCAGGCAGAGGAGTATGACTAAATCTCTAGAAACTCTTATCAGTGGAGAAGGCAGTGACTTAAATTGGCATAGCAATCATGCCTCTGCTTTGACTGATAACCTCCCATAACTGACTCCCACCCTCAACATTCTTCTTTTGTCTTTAGCTGGAGATGTTATTTAAGGTGGACACTTGAGGTATTCTGAGGAGTAACTCAGTTTTCATGGGTATCTCTCATATATACGTATATGAACACGTGTTATTAAACTTCTGTTTCCTTCCTCCCTCCCAGTTGTATATCTGTTAGTCTGTCTTTTATTACATGGGGGCCTCAGCCAAGAACCTAGAAGGGTAGATGGAAAATTATTTTTGCTCCTCTACAAGGGCTAAGGTGACTGGAGAGTAGCGAGTGCAGATGAGGGGACTGTGAGCTGAGAGCAGGGAGGGTACAAAAGCTCTCAGTGTCCTGCACCCCAGGGTAAGTGCTTTAGGTTTCATTCTGAGAGCAAGCGGAACTCTTTGAAGTGCTTTAAGCAAGTAAATGATTCATATTTCTGGCTGCTGTGTGCAGCGTGGATTGGAGGATGGGCAAGAATGGAGCAGGGAGGCCAGTTAGGAGGTTCTTACAGGAGTCTAGGCAGGAGATGGTGGCAGCAGAGAATGAGAGAAGTGGACCTATTGGAGATCTCTTTGGCGGGTCAACAGAACCTGCTGATGGATTGGATGGGAGTGGGGTCTCCATATACCACAATGTTACTGCATCCTTGCAGCCCAGAGCTCCTAACTGGGAATCCATGTGTCCCAGGAGATCCATGAATACATCTCAGGGAGTCCACAAATGCCCTGGAAAGGCACACACAGTTATGCGTCTGAGCATTGTCTTGGCAGGGGTGGGGGGTGGCAGTCCACGGTGTTCATGAGGTTCTCACAGGTGATAGCAATACTGACAAGCATGAAAGGCTATCAGAGCTGGGGTAGGGGCACATGGGGGTTTGTCGTGTTCTTTACTTCTGTGTTTATTTGGAAATTTTCATAATAAACAGTATGCACACTATGCAATAAAATCAAAGAACTATTGTTGTGGCAGACCTTTTCAAAGCCATGTTGCTACATTTTATGGTTCATGCTCAGTCCGTTTTTCGTTAAGATCTCAAGGTATTCTTGCCAGATTTGCATAGCCCCTGCCCTTCCCTATTTCACTTTGCTTCTTCTCCATGTGGACTACCCTCCATTGAATTTCACTTTCTGGATTTCAGAAATACAGAGTATATTAAAGTCACTCTAAATAAATAGCACAGGTGCTGGCGTCTGAGGGCCCTGACTTGGAAACTCAGTTTCCCCAGTAACGAGTGTGACTCTGGGAAATAACCTAAGCTCTGAGGCTTGAATTCTTCCATGTAAAAGAGAACCTTTATTTGCCCATAGGTTGATTGGTATTTCAATAAGCAGGCATACGTAAAACACATTTTCCAGGACTACATAAATAAACATGAGCCTGGCACTCCTCCCCTCTTTGAGTTGTGGGAAAATCATGCAAAATTGGTGAGCACGATTTTCTCTTCCATCACTCAATAGGCCAAGGCAAAATTTTAATGTGGGTGTAAGGAGAGGACTGACCCCTGTGGAAAGCCAGTTATTACACTGAATGTCTCTCTTGCCCCCAACTGGCTGTAACCAACCCCAAGATGGAGCCGCTCATTTGAGTTGGGCTGAAGCCCTGATTTTCCCCTGGTTTTGCTAAAACACCTGCAGAGTGTCTTTGAGCTATGCAGATCTTCCTCAACTTACGGTGGGTTACATCCTGATAAACCGAGTGTAAGCTGAAAATACCTTAAATCAGAAATGCATTTACTACGCCTAACCTACCCTACATCATCGCTTAGCCTAGCCTACCTTATGTGTGCTCAGAACACTTCCATTAGCCTCCAGTTGGGCAAAATCATCTAACACAAAGGCTCGTTTATAAGGAAGTGTTGAATATCTCATGTAATTAATGGGATACTGTACTGAAAGTGAAAAACAGAATGGCCGCATGGGTATAGAACAGTAAGTGTATTGGTTGTTCACCCTCATGACTGCACGGCTGACGGGGAGCTGTGGCTAACCGCTCAGCATCATGAGAGAGTATCCTACTCCATCTTGCTAGCCTAGGAAAAGATCAAAAATCAAAGTATAGTCTACTGACTGCGTATCACTTTTGCCCATTGTAAAGTCAAAAAATCATAAGTTGGGGGGCACCTGAGTGGCTCAGTCGGTTAAGTGTCTGCCTTCGGCTCAGGTCATGATCCCCGGGTCCTGGGATCGAGCCCCGCATCGGGCTCCCTGCTCAGCGGGGAGTCTGCTTCTCCCTCTCCCACTCCCCCTGCTTGTGCTCTCTCTCTCTCTCTCTCTCAAAGAAATAAATAAAATCTTAAAAAAAAATCGTAAGTTGGATCATCATAAGTTGGGGACTATCTGTAGTTACGTTTCTATTTAGTTCAGTTCTACTTTTGATGGAACGAGAGCTGTTCGCCTGGTGGCCCATGGCAGCTTGCCCAGAGTCCACCCCTTTGCTGGCCTGTGCACCTCAGGTTCTGCCCTGTGGTGACATCATGGGCTGCTCCAGGGGAATTTCGCTGCCTCTCCTCTGCTGCTTGGGGCAGGTCAGCCTCTGGCACCTGGTTCTTTCCTTGTTCTCAGCTCGGTTTCCTTTTCCCCTCTTGCAGTTATCCTCTACCAAAGCCACTGGCCAGTTTCCTCAGTGCCCCTGTTTCCGTAGGTCCCTGAAGACAATCCGTCTTTCTGTTTTGTTTTCAAGGGTTTCAAAGGCTGCCAAGAGCAATGCCTCCTGTAAGGCAAGAGCATCCCCTGTGCCATCTCATTTTATTCTTACAATTGCCTTAATCATGTGAAGGCTTTGTGGTGTTGTGGAGGCGGAAGCGGGTGGTGGCTAAGAGAGCGAGCTCTAGTGTCAGCAAACTTGATTCACATCATGGCCCTCTTATCTCTTAACTGAGTGACCCTGGCAAAGTCACTTAATCTCTCTTTGTCACCATTTTTCACCTCTAAAATAGGGAAAGGGGTGTCTGGATGGCTCAGTCAGTTGATCGTCTGACTCTTGGTTTTGGCTCAGGTCATGATCTCAGGGTTGTGGGACTTAGCCAAGTGTTGGGCTCTGTACAGGGCGTGGAGTCTGCTAAGGATTCTCTCTCTCTCCCTCTCCCCGCTCCCTCTCTAAAAAAAAAAAAAAAAGAATGAATATAATGAAGAAAATCAAAGAAGAAGGAATCTATTAATGAAGAAAATCCTGGTCGTTCAAGTAATGCCAGATGTGTGTTTTTTTTTTTTTTTTGCCCCTTCAGACCCACTCTCCATTCTCCTCTACCCTGCTTTCTGTTCTTCTGCTTGTGTTTGGCCAATGGGGAGCCCCAGCAAGAGATCAAAGGAAGGGGATAGAATGAAGCCAGGGGTATATTTCCTTGGCTTTCTGTCTGCAGGGTCCCCTCAGTTTGGCTGTGTTCCTTGAGAAAAGGTCACAGCTCTCCCCAACGCAGCCCTTTCTTTCTCTGTACGAGACTTTCCCTTCTGGGTTCCAGTTACCACTCTACAGCCTCGATCTTTGAACCTAGGAGTGATTAACAGCCTCAGGGTACTGCACTGACCTTAACTGGCAAAGCTGGGAGCTTCCAGAGTGACTTCCTTCTTGGATTCCTTATTTCTCATAGGCTTGGGCCTTTAGGGCATCTCTCCTCACAAGGACTTGAGGAAATAATCCAACAAAATACAACACTAGAGTACTTTGTTCACAATAAAGCACTGTATGAGTGCAAGAGTTTTATTAGTTGACTGAGCCCTAGCAGGTGAAATAAATGTCTACAAGGATCACATATGAACATCATCTACGGTATTTACCTTATGTCTCACTTTCTACTTAGGTGTTTGGGTTATAAGTTCACAACACAATTTATCAAAATGGAGCCCACACGTTAGTGAGAACCCGAGAAAAGAATGCTTGTAGGCATCTGGGTCTTAGGCAGTAGGCCCCTATGGTGTCCTCTTGGCTTTTCTACCACATGACCTGAGGAATTAAAGGTCTATCTCCTCTACAGGCTGCAGCCCCACAGTCTCATTCAGGACTCCGCCTGTTCTGTTTTCATCACTGATGCATCTGTCTTTCCAAAAGGTGAGGAAGTTTGATCCGTAAGCCATATCGTCTTGGTCTGTGAATTACTGGAGCTTTGCCTAGTCCCCGAATACAGTTTAACACAATTTAATATGCATGTCAGACATTTTCATTTCTGACCTCTTTTTCCCTCAGGCTGTATGACTAGTTCTTAGAGCTGATGGGTAGAGACATTTCACCCCTTTTGGCACTGGCTCTAGGCCAGAATTAAATTTTTTGGCAGCCCTGTCCCTGGAGCTAGCAGTTCTCTGAATTACACACTCAGATTTTTCTCCACCAACATTTCTCTCTACCTTCACAGTGAGATCAGTGTTTCTGCAGTCTCCCCTCTTAACTAAATCATACCCATCCCTTCTTGACTATCTTGGCCAACTTCTTTCCTATTTGCATTAATAGGGGCGCCTGGTGGTACAGTCAGTTGAGGGTCCGACTCTTGGTTTCTACTCAGGTCATGATCTCACGGTTTGTGAGACTGAGCCCTGCATGGGGCTCTGCACTCAGCATGGAGTCTGTTTGAGATTCTCTCTCCCTCTCCCTCTGTCCCTCCTGCCCGTGTTCTCTCTCTCTCTAAAATAATAAAAAAAAATCATATTTGTATCAATAAATGTCTCCTTTGGTTCTGACTTATTTAAGACTCAATGCCCTCCCCTTCTTTTCTTCTCTCAAAAATCATTCTCAAGGACATGTTCCCAACTTGTCCAGCAGCCTCTGTTAGTATATGTCACTGTTAGCATATGTCACTTTACATCCCAAACTCATCTAAGTTATAATTGAGGCATAATAACAACTCACATAATGAAGGAAGTGTCTTTCATCACTGTGTGCAAATCAAGTTCCCTTGTGTCTGTTGCCACAGAATTCTGGCTGAAAAAGCTCTAAACTGTTGTACAGGCGTAGGAGGTATGGACCCTACTTAAGGCCAGTTTTTATTATTCACCCATCTTTCCCTCAAATCATTTCAATTTAACTGCCCACTAGGGACTGCTTCTTGATTTAGGTTCAGTTGCACTGCATAGAAATCTCAACCATTTTCTTTAATTGATAACCAAGGGTGACCCTTTCCTCTGTGAACATAATTACCTTTCATTATAGCCTGTTTCTGTCCTCCTCCAGTCCTGTGATTCCACAGCTATTCTTTCCCTAAAAATAATTTTGTTCCTGTTAAGGTCAGCATTAAAAAAAGAGCCAAATTGGACTCAAGATAATGGCGGAAACGAGCTTTAAAGGAAGGTAATAAGCTGAAATTGCCAATATGGTCATTATAAACCCTGGCTGTCCACTGACAGTTATGGTTTGATAGACAGCCGGAATGATCCAGAAATCCAAAGGATGTAAGTGAATGGCAGAATGCTGAAAACAGCATCATGATCTGGTAACATACTAAACCCACCCAAGAACAGTGTCAGGGATTCAGCTGAATCCCCTAAGGAGCAAAACCATCTGGTATGACACATTCATTTTGTTAGAGTCAGCACCAGAGATAGGTTTAATAGCTGCCTTTTAAAGGAAATGGAAGCACATTGGCTTAAAAAAATTTTTTTATTTATGTGTAACATATATATGGAAAAGTGCACAAATCTTTTATTTTTTTAAAGTAAACTCTATGCCCAACATTGGGCTCGAACTCATGACCCCAAGATCAAGAGTTGCATGCTCTACCGACGGAGCCAGCCAGGCACCCCCAGTACACAAATCTTAAGTCCACGTTCACTTAACTTTCACAAACTGAGTATGCCCATGTAGCACCCAGATCAAGAAACAGGAAATGACTAGTCACCCCCAGAAATTTCCTCTTGTGGCCCCTTCCAGCCATTGTCCCCTGTTTAGCACTTCTATTTAGCATACTGAATATTTCAGTTGTCTTATTTATAATGTCTCCCTCACCAGAACACAATCTTCACGAGGGCAGAGATTTTTGTTCTGTTTTGTCAAGTGCTATGTGGCCTGCTCCTTGAACTGTGCCTAGCACATAGTTATCACTCAGTAAATATTTGTGAAACCAATGAATGAAACTCTGCAATAATTAATGCTAAAAAATAAACCTAACCATCAACAGATGAATGACTAAAGAAAAATGTGGCATCTCCATACAATGGCATTTTATTTAGCTTTATAAAGGAATGAAGTATTGATACATGCTACAGTATGAATGAACCTTGGAAACGTTATGCTAAATGAAAAAGCCAGATACAAAGGACCACATATTGTATGATTCCATTTACATGTAATGTCTAGAATAGGCAGCTCGAGAAACAAATAGAAAGTAGATTAGTAGTTGCTTAAGGCTTGGGAGGGAGGGAATGGAAATGACTGTTTTAATGGGTACAGGTCTTCTTTTGGGGTAAGGAAAATGTATCAGAATTAGATACAGGTGATTGCCTACACAGCTGTGAATATACTAAATGCCACCGAACTGTATACTTAAAGATGCTTTATTTCATATTATGTGAATTTTACTTAAAAATTCACTTTAAAAAAAATCCTAACTTAAAAAAAAAATCCTAAAAAGGACAAAATTTATTGAACACCTTTCCCTTCACCACCAGAAAGAGGATTCTGGTAACGAGAGGATCCTTTGTTCGAGGAGGGTGATGGATATGTAGGCATACACTTGGAGTGACTGGACTAGGCTCCACTGCTCTGTATAGGAAGGGGAGAGAGGATTTCTAGTCACAGGAACCGGCAGACTCGAGCCAGCCAAGTTGAGTGAAGGTTGCTGTGGATGGAGGAAAAGATGTAGAGATTCCAGGACCGAGAGAAGAAACTTGGGATGAATCACTTTAATGGGATTCTTGAGCAAAATGCAGCCCTTTGCGCTGTTAAGGATCATTTCTTAATAAAATAGGCCATGTTCATGACTATAGCACTGTGGAGACAGGCTTGAAAGCTCTAAAAACAGTCAGGCAAAGAAAGACTTCTGAGTCCAGGGAGATAAGGTCTTGTAGTAGGTTGAATGGTGGCCCCCAAAAGAAGTGTCCATGTCCTAAACCCTGGAATCTGTGACTATGACCTTGTTTGGTAAAAAGGTCTTTGAAGATGTAATTAAGGAGCTCAAGATGCGGAGCTCACCCTGGATTATCTGAGTGGGTGCTAAATTCCAATGACAAATGTCCTTAGAAGAGAAAGGCACAGAGAGATTAAAGAGAGAGAAGAGGAGAAGAGACAGATAGAGGAGAAAACACAGAGTTGAAGGTGTGACCATGGATGGAAAGATTGGAGTGATGTGGCCACAAGCCAAGGAACACAAGGGAATGTTGGCGACCACCAGAAGCTAGAAGGAGTATAGGCCTTTGGACACCTTGATATTGGACTCTGGCCTCCAGACTAAGAGAGTTTAAATTTCTACTGTTTGAAGTCACCAGGTTTATGGTAATTGTTACAGTGGGCCCCAGGAAATGATGACAGGCTTGCAGCCATAAACCCATGAAACAACAAGCCCCAAAGGGAGTCATTTACCCGCTATGACAGCAAACCAAGACTCAGTTTCAACCTCTCCCAGGAATGTGGTCTTTTCTTTTTTTTTTTTTTTTTAAGTAATCTCTACACCCAACGTGGGGCTCAAACTCACGACCCCTAGATCAACAGTCGCAAGCTCTGGAGACTGAGCCAGCCAGGCGCCTCAGGAATGTGGTCTTTTAACAGTCAATCTGAAATTTCCGGATCAGCACTAGTGAAGTAATTTGCATGATAAAAACCCTGCCCAGCCCTTCCCCGCAGAAAGAAGTCGTCCTGGCCTGAAACAATCCTTCTTTTCTTTTGCTAATACTTCCTTGCCACACCACGCCAGCCTATAAAAACCTTCCATTTTGTGCAATTTTTTTTCTCTCTCTACTTGCTAGATTGGATGCTGCCTGATTCCTGGATTGCTTAGTAAAACCAATTAGATCTTCAAACGTATTCGGTTGAATTTTGTTTTTTAACACTTCCCAAGTTGGAGGTGACACCACACGGGGAGCCAAGAGTTTGGATCCCCGGGGCTCCAGGGAGTAGAGAATACTCCTTCGTTGTGTCCTTGAGAATGAGCTGGTGGTTCTCTGGCTGCTTGTCCAGGGGCAGAGGAGGAGTCCATGGGCTGAGGATTGGCTTGCAGCATTTCCTGTCCTGTGGCCACTTGTCAGCATTACTGCTGCAGGAATAGGTGCATGCTTTGGACATAAGTGAGAGTGAGAAGATTTAAACAGCAGTCAAGGAGAAAGCAATCTATATTTGCTTGGTGGAAATAAAATTTTACAGCTCTGTGAGCCTGGCTTATTAATTTGGAGTAGGGAGAGGAAATTGGCAAAGTCTGCCACCTTTTATTTGATAAAGTGACCAGCCACCTGAGGCGGGCATGTTTTAAAGAACCGGCTCACTGTGTGAGGATGGAAGGGGGATGAGCAAGTTTGATTTTTGAAGGAACAATGCCACAGAATGTTTATTCTATGTACCTGCTGTCTCCTTTGAAGAGAATGTTGACTTTCAAAATTGTTCTCTATTGGAAACTGTTTTTAAAAACTTCCTTTCTGTGATTGTTACAAAGAAAGGGAGCTAGGATTGGGAGGAGAAAGGAGAGGGTCTTTGACATAATTTTTTTAACATTAAAGCCTTCACTGGATGCCTCAGCACTATTAGGAGGATAGCATGCTGTTGGGTTGTATAATGTTTAAGTATCCTCGGACATCGTCTTTGCTCCTGTTCACACGTAATTTTATATTTTATATTAAAAAAAAACAAAAACAAAAAACAACACCCAGCTGTACTAGGTAAGAATCACTCCTTTCTCTTTCAAGTCACAAAGGATGGTTCCTTAGAGGATAGAGACTGGACTAATTCTTTGACTACATCCTACAAAAATAGGGTAAAGCTTGATTGAAAATTTTCAGACTACAAAAATAATATCACTTCCAATTTCTTCCCCTCTTCCATCCATTTATCTTATAAAAACAAGATAGAGAAAGTATATCTTCTCGGTTCTTCCTTCTCATTTCCTTTTTCACTTCGGTCTATATGTAAGGCATACATTATTCATCCTCCACTAGTTCACTTAATAATTTCCCTTCCTTTTTCTCCTTTCACACCCACGGTCTATAAATTAGCATCTGCGATATATAGATTCTAAATAGAAGGTGGAATTCTGCCTTACAATCTGGAACATTTCTTATGTTATTTTTCGTTTCAAGGAAAGCAAAATCTGCAAGTATTATACCAGTCAGGATTCAGACAGGGAAGCAGAGCCACCATGAGTATTCTAGGAATAAAACGTCTCACAGATGTGGGAAGTGCTGCGGAAGTGAAATGTCTGGAAGGAGGAGCCATTAGCCGCTCCCGGAAGCACTGATGCAGTCGGAACTTTCAGAGCTTTCAGGAAAGTTCAAGAAGCCAAGTGCATACAGCTGCCCAAGCCGGGCAGTGAAGGGGTTGTTCGTGGACGGGTTTATGGAGGCTGTGGCCTCTGCGTAACTTCTGCTCCAGTGTGTGTGGGGCTACAGACAAGTCCCTGGCGGTGGGCCTGGCAGAGCCAACAATAGGAAATGGGAGCTGGAGGTGGAGCCGGCGAGAGCCGATAAGCTGGGATCTGCCGGGCACCCCTGTTTCTGACCGGCACTGTAGCTGACGGGAAACCTGCCAAACGTAGTGACTGCTGCTCGCCTTCTGCCCTACAATTCCCACACAAGTTCCTCTTTTGGCCAACTCTAACCCAGAATCATACCAGGGAGGGGCTTCTAGGAAACTGTAGTTCCCTGCCTTAATCAGGTTGCCACAGTGCAGTTCAGCACAGCACCCACCGCCATGATGGTTGACATGGCATCACACACAGAAGCCATTTTAAAATCACTCTTCCATCTTGATGTCCCTCAGCTCAGAATTTAAAATGCCTAAGTATGCCATCCTTTTTACTATGGCTAAGTTCTCCTGCTTTTGGTGGTGTTGGACCTGGCAGGATATTGTCCAATGGAGGGGGTGGCATGTGCTGAGGAGCTCAGAGGATTCCTGGTTGTGGCTCCGACTCATGTGATATGTAACCCGCAGCAAGTCCTTCCCATCTGTGCCTCTCTTTCCCTCACCTTAAAATGGGCAGAATTGTACCCACTTGGCTTTTATAGGCCAAATGAGATAATGGAAGTGAAAGCACTTTGTAAATTGATAAACACCATGATGGTTGTAAATCCCATTCTTTCAAGGGATATTCTTCATTGTGGCAAATGTTTAGAGCTTACGTATAAAACAGATGCTCAAAAGTAATGGTGAAATGAACTAATTAATGAACGAACATGACTTGGCATCATGGAAAAAAAATTTAACGTGTTGGTGAGGACATAATTTCACATGAGGAAGCTGCCAGAGAACATCTTTACTCCCCAAAGTCAGCATACTCCATGGACCCTCAACAGGGACATGATAACTCAGCAGTTTCCCTGCCCCTACAGAGATCCGTTTATTTTCTAGTTAACAAAGAGTAAGGCGGGGGTGGTGGTGCCTGGGTGGCTCAGTTGGTTAAGCATCTGCCTTTAGCTCAGGTCCATGATCCCAGGGTCCTGGGATAGAGCCCTGCATCTGGCTTCCTGCTCAGCGGGGGACCTGCTTCTCCCTCTCCTCCCTGCTGTGCTCTCTCTCACTATCCCTGTCGCTATTTCTGTCTCTCTCAAATAAGTAAAATCTTTTTTTTTAAAGATTTTATTTATTTATTTGAGAGAGAGAATGAGAGATAGAGAGCACAAGAAGGAAGAGGGTCAGAGGGAGAAGCAGACTCCCTGCTGAGCAGGGAGCCCGATGTGGGACTCAATCCCAGGACTCCAGGATCATGACCTGAGCCGAAGGCAGTCGCTTAACCAACTGAGCCACCCAGGCGCCCTCAAATAAGTAAAATCTTAAAAAAAAAAAAAAGCGTAAGGGGGACATAAATCATCATCATCATCATCATCATCATCATCACCATTACCTGGAGGCCCAGAATACACTGGAACAGAGAGAGTACTGCTGATGGGAGAGGGATTAATGTTGACCTCTCTAGAGGGTAACTTGGAAATTTGGCTCATGACCTAGTAATTCTACTTCTATGAGTTTATCTGAAGCCAGTGCTCCAATATATATAAAAGTGTAACTGCATTCCAGAGGTGAGCAAACTTCATCTTAGAGGTGGCTGTGTCTTGTGTTAAAGGAAGCACCTGCAGGAACCTTGATGGTATATTCTAATTGGGGAAGAACTTGGAAGGGCATAACGTAGACTAAGAGAGTTAACGAGAATGTGTGGAGCTCCTCCTATGTGTCAATTCCTAGTCCAGAATAAAGGAATATAGCAATAAACAAAACAGACCAGTTCCTGCCCTCATGGGGGAAAAGAGACAATACAAAAATGAACAATGTAATCAAATGTCAGGTTAAGCACCATAAGGGAAAATAAAGCAGTGTCAAGGATTACAGAATGATGTGGGTGCTCTTTTTTTCTTTTTAAATATGGAACGCCTCACGAATTTGCATGTCATCCTTGCACAGGGGCCATGCTAATCTTCTCTGTATCATTCCAATTTTACTATATGTGCTGCCGAAGCGAGCACGTGGGTGCTCTTTTTAGATGAGGTGGTCGAGGAAGGCCTCTCTGAGGAGATGCCATTTGCTCAGCGACCTGAATGAACAGAGGCAGGATACTATACTGTGATCCAGGGGCAGAACACTTCAGGAAGGGGAACAGTGAGTGCACAGGCCCCAAGATGAGAAAGAGTCTCTTTATTTAAGGGACAACAGGGAGACCAGTGTGGCCGTACCACAGTGGGCAAGTGGGGAGGGTGGTAGTAGCTGAAGTTGGAGAGGGAGCCAGGTTACAGACCACATTGGCTTTTGATTTGGGTCAAGTCATATGGGAAGCCATTGGAAAGTTCTGAACTGGAATGTGACTTTTGCTGGCTTGAGTACTGAAAGGATATTCATGAAAAGCGAATCGTAGATGGACAAGAGTGGAAGCAGAGGGACCAGTTGGGATCAAATGCAGTGGTCCATAAAGGAGGCTATCAGGGGTCTGGGAACGGGATAGGTTAGTGGTAGAGGAGGTGAGGGGTAGTCAGAACCATCATATACTCTGAAGTCAGAGCTGGCAGGATTTCCTTCCAGGAAAAACATGAGGTGTGAGAGAAAGACAAGAGTCAAGGATGCCTCCAAGGTTTTGGCCTGAGCAAGTGGAAGAATGGAGCTGGCGGTTACTGAGATGGGGACTGCCAGATGAGGAACAAATTTGGGAGTAATGCAAAATTTAGTTTTGGAAAGATTAACTTCGAGATGCCTATTAGGCATCCAAGTGAAGAAGCTGAGCCTAGAGGTCAGAGCAGAAGATATACATTTGAGAATCATTAGTGTATAGAGGGTACTTATAGCCATTAGATAGGATGCAATCATTCAGGAATGAGTAAAGATGGAAAAGAGGTCGAAAATCTCAGTCCTGGGACCCCCTGGTGTTTAGAAGTCAGGAAGAGGACAATGAGCCAGTAAAGGAAGCTGAGGAGTGGCCAGTAAGGAAGGAAGGAAACCAGGAGAATGTAGTGTCTAGAAGCCAAATGAAGAAAATGTTTTGAAGAGGGACGGTTTCCTGGGATGTGTGAGGGATTAAACAATATTAAAGTAGGAGGCGTTTAGAATTTTGGGGGCTGCTAGAGTGAGGAGGTGAACAGTTTAGGTACAGAGAAAAAAAGAGAAGACATAACGTGGTCAATGGAGAGAGCAGAAGGTCCCAGGAACATGGCAGGTCATCAGGGTCCATGAGGAAACATCATGAATAAAAAGTCCCCATATGGTGGAGAACGGCCAGTAACTTTCCAGAGACAGTAATATTTGGTGTGAATTTGAAGTTATTTCTTGCTGTGCTGTGACTGGCTTTCATTTCCCCCAAACCTCAGTTAAAATCAGCCACCTATGGCTGCCATGCTCTAGTGGCACTTTGGGCCGATGAAGGAAGAGGGGACAGAGTCATGTTGAAAGAGCGCAGAGGGTAAAATGCCCAAGAAGGTGAAATGCTTGGAGGGATAAACAGGAAAACAGAGTGAGAGGTGACCAGGAGAAATGGAACCCCCTGGAGGCCCTTAGGTGACTTTGGGGGAGGTGGGGACTTCCCTTGGCTTCTGGAATGGAGTCCTTAGCATTTTATTTAGATATTAAAGGAAAAGATTAACTGTGCAGGCTGGAGGACCTGGGGTCATCTGGGTAACAATAATAAACTGAAAAGTGTACAAGGGTATATGTGTGGGCATGTTCTTAGCAGGATTTTTGATACTAACCAATACTGGGGGGCAGTTTGGATGTCCTGCAGTGAGGGTGTTATTAAGTAGGTTGTGAGGCTTCTTTTTAATGCAGCCCCTAGAAATGATAAGGGTACATATTCTGTTGAATGAGAGAAGCAGGTTTCAAAACAGTATGCATCATGGGATCCCAGTTTTGTAGAGGTAATATGTGCATATCTATATGTGTTCAAGAAGAAACAATTAAAATCATTAGCCAATATATTTGAAATGGTGGTCCCTGAGTGGTGAAATTATGGGTGTCTTTTATTTTATTTTTTCTCCTTTGTATTTTTCTGTATTTTCTAAGTTTTTTTTGTTTACAGTGAATATTTACTACTTTTATGATTAGAGAAAGCAATTAATGTTTAAAGAAGTATGACTTGGATATTTGTGAGCACGGTCTCTACCTTTTTTCGATAAACTTTATTTGACTGGAAAGAGATTCAAAGAGGCCTTAGGTTCAAAATTCGCCCGTGGGTAATAGAGATGTGTGTAACCAAGATGATTCTGGGGCAGTTAGATGTGTTCTGAGCTCTTGTGGTAGATCAGCTTTCAGAGGAAAAATGATTGCCAAGGCAGAGATATTACTGTCTCCAGGTTGTCATTTGTTATTCTCTGGTCTGGCTCTAAAATCAAAAGACTGCAGGAGATTTGCTGGATTCACTGTAGAGTTTGGAGAAGACAGATGCATGGTCGTCCTGAAGGTAGAATGCATGTTTCAGACAGGTAAGCATGCCAGCTTCCTCCTTGGCCATGTAGCCCAGAAAATGGATATTCATGCTGCTTTTATCCCCTCTCAAAGCCCATCTGGACAGCTGGTTCCGTTTTGGTGCACATCATCAATCTTGATGTTTGTGCAAAGCAATACCGACAAGCTAGTACAGAACGGTCCATTGCTCCAGGTGTACATAACAAAATCATCAATCATTAACATAAAAAAACCATCCAAGGGCCCCCATCTCCAGGTGTTGGGCAAGGCTTCATCATGATTCTAGGTTCCCTTGGAGACATGTGAGGCATGAGCAACCAGAAATACTGTGTTACTCTTTCCTACCCTCCTGTTTTCCAGGTTTTTACCACAAAGGGGCAGCAACTTAGACTCTCCGATTCCCAAGTTCAATACCCCCAGGGAAAGGCTCTGATTGGTCCATCCCGGGTCAGGTGCTCACATCTGGGCCAATCAACAAGTGATAGTATATGTGCATTGCTCTGTGTGTGAAAGTACCAATCTTTGGGAAATTAAAATGAAAGTTGCCTGTGGTAGGTTGGGTTCACCAGGAAACTGACTCTGAGATGGAGTTTATAGTTACTGCAGGATGTTTATTAAGAAGTGCTCTTAGTGGGGTGCCTGGGTGGCACAGTCTGTTGGGTGTCTGACTCTTGGTTTCCTCTCAGGCATAGGGTTTCACTGTTAGTGTGGAGTCTGCTTGACACTCCCTCTCCTTCTCCCTCTGTTCCTCCCCGCACGCTCTCTCTCTCAAGATGAATAAATAAATCTTAAAAAAAAAAACCGAAGTGCTCTTAGCAATGAGTCAAGAAAAAGAAATAAAAGGCATCCAAAATGGAAAGGAAGAAGTAAAATTGTCTTTGCAGATGATATGATCTTATATACAGAAAATCCTAAAGATGCCCCCAAAACTGCTAGAACTAATCAACAGATTCACTAAAGTTGCAGGATACAAAATCAACATACAGAAAACAGTTGTGTTTCTATACACTAATAACAAAGCATCCGAAAAAGAAATAAAGAAAACAATCCCATTCACAATAGCACCAAAAACAATAAAATACTTGGTAATAAATTCAAGCAAGGAGGTGAAAGATCTATAAACTATAAAGCTTTGATAAAGAAATTGAAGAAGACTCAAGTAATTCTAAAGATATTCTGTGCTCAGGAGTTGGAAATATTAACATACTGTTAAAATGTCCACACTAGTCAAAGCTATCTACAGATTCAATACAATCCCTATAAAAATTCCAGTGGCATTTTTCACAGAAATAGAACAAACAATCCTAAAATTTGTATGGAACCACAAAAGACCCCTAATAGTCAAGGCAATTCCAAGAAAGAAGAACAAAGTTGGAGGCATCACATTTCCTGATTTCAAACCATACTATAAAGCTATAGAAATCAAAACAATGTGGTACTGGCATAAAAATAGACACACTGACCAATGGAACAGAATCAAGAGCCCAGAAATAAACTCGCCCACACTAATATTTGACAAGGGAGCCGAAAATACTCATTGGGGAAAGGATAGTTTCTTTGACGAACGGTGTGGAGAAAACTGGGTAACCATATGCAGAAGAATTAAATTGGACCCCTCACAAAAATTAACATGAAATGGATTATAGACTTAAACACAAGACCTGAGGGGTGCCTGGGTGGCTCAGCTGGTTGAGTGTCGGCCTTCAGCTCGGGTCGTGATCCCAGGGTCCTGGGATCGAGTCTTGCATTGGGCTCCCTGCTCAGCGGGGAGACTACTTCTCCCTCTCCCTCTGCCTGCCCCCTGCTTGTCTCTCTTTCTCTCAAATAAATAAATAAAATCTTTAAAAAAACAAAAAAACCAACGCCCCCCCAAAAAACCCCACAAGACTTGAAACTGTAAAACTTCTAGAACAAAACACGGGAAAAAAGCTCCTTGACATTGGTCTTGGCAGTGATTTCCTGGACATGACACCAAAAGCACAAACGACAAAATAAAAAATAGACAAATGGGACTACATCAAATTCAAAAGCTTCCGCACAGCAAAGGAAACAATCAATGAGATGCAAAGGCAACCTACAAGATGAGAGGAAATATTTGTGAATCATCTATCTGATAAGGTGCTAATATCCAAAATATATAAGGAACTCATACAACTCAATAGCAAAAAAAAGAAAAATTAAAAATAATAGTTAAATTAAAAATGGGTAAAGAACCCGAATAGATATTTTTTGAAGGAAATCATACAAATGGCCAACAGATACAGGAGAAGGTGCTTGACAACACTAATCATCAGGGAAATGTAAATCAAAACCACAGTGAGGGGCGCCTGGATCGTTCAGTCAATTAAGCATCTGAGTTCAGCTCAGGTCATGATCCCAGGGTCCTGGGATCGAGCCCCGCATTGGGCTCCCAGCTCAGGGGGAGCCTGCTTCTCCCTCTCCCTCTGCCCCCGCTGCTTGTGTTTCCTCTCTCTCTGTCAAATAAATAAATAAAATCTTCAAAAAAAACCCAACAACGAAACACAGTGAGATATCACCTCATACCTGTTAGAGTGACTATCATCAAAAGGACAAGAGATAACAAGAGTCGAGGAGCATGTGGAGAAAAGGGAACCCTTATGCACCGTTGATGGGGATGTAAGTTGGTGGAACACAATGTGGGGGTTCCTCAAAACTTAAAACAAAACTACCATATGAACCAGCAATCCTACTTCTGGGAGATGAAGTCAGTATCTCAGAGATATCTGCACCCCCATGTTCAATGCAGCATTATTTACAATAGCCAATGGAGTCCTTAGCATTTTATTCCATCAGCAGATGAATGGATAAAGGTGTGATATAAAGAAGATGTGATACACAGACACATGGACACACAGACACACACACACACACACATCCTCCCCCACAGGCATATTATTCATACATGATAAAGAAGGAAATCCTGTCATTTGCAGCAACTTGGATGAATGAACCTTGTGGACATAATGTTAAGTGAAATAAGTTAGACAGACAAAGACAAATACTGTATGATGTCACTTATATGTGGATTCTGAAAAAGCCGAACTCAGGGAAACAGAGTGGAGCGGTGGTTACCAGGGGCTGGAGGGGAGATATTGGTCAAAGGGTACAAACTTCCAGTTATAATATTAACAGGTTCTGGGGATCCAATGTACAGCATGGTGATTATAGCTAATAATACTTTGTTGTATACTTGAAAGTTGCTAAGACAATAAACCTTAAATGTTTTCACCATTAAAAAATGGTAATTATGTGATGGGATGGAGGTGTCAGCTAAAGCTGTGGTGGTAACCATTTTCAATATATTAATGTATCAGGTGCCTGGCTGGCTGTGTTGGTAGAGCATATGACTCTTGATCTCAGGGTTGTGAATTTGAGCCCCATGTTGGGTATAGAGATTACTTAAAAATAAAATCTTTAAAAAAAGTATCAAATCAACACACTGTACACCTTAAATTTATATAATGTTATATGTCAATTATGTCTCAATAAAACTGGAAAAAAGTGCTCTTGGAATCAACACCTGTGGGTATTGGGAGGGGAAGAAAGCAGGATTGGGTAGAGGAAGAAGTCAAGTTTCAATGCAGGCCTGATGGCAGACTTGGCTGACCCTATAGGGAGCCCTGCAGTTAGAAGAGTCCTGTAGAATTGTCCAAAGATGGGCAGAAATGGCCAGACCTTTATACCCCTGCAATGATAGTCATTGGATGTGGGCTGTCCCAGTGATTCTATGCAGCGGAGGTGGACCCTGGAGGGTGGACATCTAAGGACTATCTGCTGACCATACTCTTGAAGTTGGACAATAAGAGATAAGATCTGGGTAATGCATTACAGCATTCACCACGATGCCCACTTGGCAGGATATGCAAAAATAAATAAATAAATTCTAGGGCATTTGAAACATAAATGCCATATTGTACTTCGGAAAGGTTGTATGGATTATATTAAATTTCAACCTGGAGGGGCGCCTGGGTGGCTCAGTCGTTAAGCGTCTGCCTTCAGCTCAGGTCATGGTCCCAGGGTCCTGGATCGAGCCCCGTATCGGGCTCCCTGCTCCGCGGGAAGCCTGCTTCTCCCTCTCCCACTCCCCTTGCTTGTGTTCCCTCTCTCACCATGTCTCTCTCTGTCAAATAAATAAAATCTTTAAAAAAAAAATTCAACCTGGAAGTAAAAACTCCTATGACTCAATTTTCAATTAGCAGTAATCGCGCCTCAGATAAACCTCATGACTCAATTTTCAAAAGACAACCCAAATGAAAATGAGCAAAGGTTTGGGATAGACATTTCACCATGGAGGATGTACAAATGGCTAATAAACACACGAAATGATGTTCAACATCATTGTTCTGCGGGAAATGCAAATCAAAGCCACAATGAGATACCACTTCACACCCACTAGGATGCTTAGGATCAAAATGATAGTAAGAAATACTGGCAAGGGCACCTGGGTGGCTCAGTTGGTTAAGCGTGTGCTTTCAGCTCAGGTCATGATCCCAGCATCCTGGGTTCGAGCCCCGCATTGGGTAGCCTGCTTCTCCCTCTCCCTCTGCTGCTCCCCCAGCTTGTGGTCTCTCTCTTTCTGTCAAATAAATAAAATCTTAAAGAAACAACAACAACAGCATCAACCAAAAAACCTTTAAAAAACAAATACTGGCAAGAACATGGAGAAATGGGAACCGTCATACATGGCTGGCAGGTATGAAAAAAATGATACGACAACTCTGGAAAATAGTTTGTCAGTTTCTTAAATAGTTAAACATAAATTTACCATGCTTAGCAATTGCTCTCTTAGGTATCTACACATAAGAAATGAAAGTGTATGTCCTCACAAAGGCTTGCATGCAGATATTCATAACAGCATTATTCATAATAGCCAAATGGCGAAAGCAACCCAAATGTCCACCCACTGATGAATGGATAAACAAATTGTGGTATACTCATACAGTGGAATATTATTTTGCTATCAAAAAGGTACAAAGCACTGACACAGGCTCCAACATGCATGAATCTTGAAAACATCATGCTAAGTGAAAGAAGCCAGACTCAAGAGTACATGTCATATGATTCCATTTATATAAAAAGTCTAGAAAAGGTAAATCTAGAGAGTCAATGGTTGCCTGAGGCTAGGATAATACAAATGTTCTAAAACTGTATTGTGGTGATGGCTGCACAACTCAATAAATTCTTTTTTTTTTTTTAAAGATTTTATTTATTTATTTGACAGAGAGAGAGACAGCGAGAGAGGGAACACACGCAGGGGGAGTGGGAGAGGGAGAAGCAGGCTTCCTGCAGAGCAGGGAGCCCGATGCAGGGCTCGATCCCAGGACCCTGGGATCATGACCTGAGCCGAAGGCAGAGTAAACGACTGAGCCACCCAGGCGCCCCTCACAACTGAATAAATTCACTAGACATCACTGAATTGCCATTTAAAACTGGGTGAATTTTATGGGAGTAAATTATACCTCAATAAAATTGTTTTAAAAATTTCAAGCTGGTTCTAGAATATTTAACAAATGAAATCCAATAGAACTAAGATCAAAGGGAAATCTAAAATTCATTTAAAAGATAGACAGGTAATTTAACCGAGTTCTAATTTTAAAGCATGTTAGACATTTCTTATTCTCACTCAGAATACTTTCTGGGCACAGGAGAGGGACAAACAGTAGATCATTTTCTTCCTCTCTTTAGGGCAACGAAGTAGGATCTAGAATTAATCAGTGTCAGTAGCTAAAAATGGAAATCAATTTTTAAAAAACAAGTTCAGTAGGTAATATGCAGAAAAGATGCTATCGGTGTTTACTTTCACCCTCCATTTAATAAATCTTATGTGAAGAATTAATTTACTGTTACCAACACAAAGTTCATACAATGCATCATTGTGCAGAGTGAGAATTGCCATGTGAGTCCAGTCACCTTCAGACTTGTGAGCAAAATAAAGTATTTGTTTTAGGTCACCATTTCGGGGTGGTTTGTTACACACATTGATAACCTGAACACGACCTAAGTCCTTCAATCAGAGGAGCCCCCAGGGAGACAGGCATCTTCTCTCCCCCAGTTCCTCCACTTCTCTCCGTGGCTTCTCCAGCTTCCTAGTTACCTAGGTTTGAAACCACAGAGTCATTCTGTGCATACTTTCCTTCACCCCACCCAAGGATTGGTCAATTGCCAAGTCTTGTCAGTTCCATATTGCTTGCCTCTGTTTCATCCCCTTCAGGCTGGCTGTAATTACCCTGCTTTCCCTCTTGCCTGGATGATCACAGCAGTCTCCTAAATTCTCTCTCGGCCTCCAGGCTTCCTCATTCCAACCCTCTGGCCTCTAAGTCTTTAGTGGTTCTCACAGCCTAAAGACTAGCCTAGCATTCAAGGTCTTTCTTCAACTGGCCGTTACCTTCCTGTGATGATTAACTGTATGTGTCAACTTGGCTGGGCCATGGGGTGCCAACATATTTGGTCAAACATTATTCTCAGTGTTTCTGTGAGGGTATTTTTGGATGGGGTTAACATTTAAATTGGCGGACTTTGAGTAAAATAGATTGCCCTCTGTAATGTGGGTGGGCCTCACCCAATCATTTGAAGGCCTGAATAGAACAATGTCCAATTTGACCCTTGTTCCCTGCCCCCAGCCATGCTCCACCCACAGGATCTGGGGCAGCCTGCTCCTTCAGCTAGGACCAATATTTGAACTCTGCCATGTTCTGTCTTTCCTCAGGTGTACTGGAATAGGTATCTCAGCAAACTCTCTCAAAACCAGCTAAAGCACTGACATATTTCACAGACTTGTGGCCCAGCATGTAAAGTCACTGTTAGGTCAGGATCTGATAAGAGTTTTATCTCAAAGACTTACCCAGCGATAGTACATTGGATATGGAGTCCAATTCCAGCTGGTCTCCATGACCAAATTGTGGAGATTAAGCTTGATTGTGGAGATTTAAGCTTGATCAGCTATTCTTTTGTATATTTTTAAAAATCAAGAATAATGTTCATTTAGTTTCACATAAACACTAGAGCTCTTTCCTGCATTTTAATCCAATTCTCAGAACTGTCATTAGGCTTTAAATTGAATTCACAAATATAATGTTTAGAGAATTTTTTTTCTCACTGAAATTTAGTATATTATTTGTTCCTGACCCATGTGATTTGCGAGTATCTAAAATGCATAAATTATTTATGGTCCAGATGGTGATCTGATACTCTGCCTCTCAAAATGTTTCGTGCTTTTGCTGCATGCATAGATGTTCAATTACAAAATTCAGGTTGGTCTTTAGGTACTAGTGTAATAGCCCAAGGCATTTTTTTAAAAAAGGTTTTATTTATTTATTTGACAGAGAGAGAGAGAGACAATGAGAGAGGGAACACAAGCAGGGGGGAGTGGGAGAGGGAGAAGCAGGCTTTCCGTGGAGCAGGAAGCCCGACACGGGGCTCGATCCCAGGACCCTGGGATCATGACCTGAGCCGAAGGTAGATGCTTAACGACAGAGCCACCCAGGCGCCTCCAAGGCATTTTTTTGTTTTAATTACAAATAAACACTCCAGTTTTAAGCAACCTTTTTTCCCCTCCAACTTTCATGGCTTAGAATTAAAAACTGTTCTTCTCCGGGAGCTACCAAGTTAAGAGAAAAGAGGGAAAAATCTTTTTTTCCTCTTGCTAGAAGAGGGAATTGCTTTTCTTGGCCAAGTTAAAAATTTCCAAGTTTCAAAACGAGAGACTGTGAATAGACTGCTAATTGTTCCCCAAAATACTTGTTTGTTTTTTTTTTTAATAGAAATCCTGAACTTAAGAAGGTAAAATGGCTTCCCAGAATAGAGACTACATTACCCAGCTTTCTTTACAGCTAGGTATGGTCACGTGACTGCATTCTGGTTAACCATACATGGGCAGAACTGATATGTGCAAGTTGTGGGTCATGTCCTTGAAAGAGCAGAGTTTGCTGCCCCCCATCTCTTCCTGCTTCTTGCTAGCTGGAAAAGGTATGTGCCAGGGAGCCATTCTGGACCATATGGACAAAGCTCCACACAGGCATGGCAGTTCCATAAGATGGAAGGACCCAGGGATGGCAGTGCCATAAGGCAGAGGAGCCTGAGAACCACCATGGTGCTGACAGAGCAGCCCTGGACTACCTATGCTCAGATGTTAACATGAGAGAGAAATGAACTGCTTTCTATCATGTAAAATGTTATTATTTTGGCTCTCTGAGACAATAGCTAAAACTATGTCCTAATGAAAATCACCAATACTTAAGCAGAATTACAGAAAATTTTCATTAGGGGTGCCTGAGTGGTGCAGTCAGTTAAGCGTCTGCTCATGATCCCAGGATCCTGGGATAGAGTTCGGCATCAGGCTCTCTGCTCAGGGGGGAGCCTGCTTCTCCCTCTCCCTCTGCTGCTCCCCCTGCTTGTGCTCTCTTCTCTCGCTCTGTCAAATAAATAAAATCTTTTTTAAAAAAGAAAATTTTCATTAAAAGCCTAGAAAAATGACCAATAAAAGTTCCCATTGTCCATTTGCAGTTGAGGGTTGGAAAAAGCATTGATGGGTTTTTCTTGATATACGGTTATAGACTTTTTTTGACTAAATGCTTGAAGAAAAGTCCTTTCAAGTCTGAGGCTGAAGGTCTTTTTGCCTCCTCTTAAGACTGCTTCAGGGACTGATTCAGCACTTAGAAGTAAATCAGGAAGGGACCCAAATACAACACAATGGGTCTTAAAAACACCAGAAAAGGTTGCAAATATATCAGCAAGGGTCTCAACGAAGTTAGAAAGGGTCTTAGTGTTATCAGAAAGAGTCTCAAACAAAACAAAAAGGGTCTCAAAGATGTCAGAAAAAGTCTCAATGTCCTTATATATATAAGGATGGGTCTCAAATAGGTCAGGAAGACATTCATGTCAGGAAGAGGGTCAAATAAGCCAGGTAAACTTTCTGAAATAGGTAGGAAAGGGTCAAAAACATGTCAAGATGAGAAGTCAAAAAGAGTCTCAGACAAAGAAGGAAGCATTCTAAGCAGAACCATGGCAGTTGGCAAGATCAAGTGTTTTATAAAAGGCAGCAAAAAGGGAGCCAAGAAGAAAGTGATCCAATTTATAAGAAAGACTGGTATGATGTGAAAGCACCAGCTATGTTCAATTAATAATAAATATTGGAAAAACACTCATGACAAGAACTCAAGGAACCAAAATTGCATCTGTTGGCCTCAAGGTTAATGTTTTTTGAAGTGAACCTTGCTGATCTGCAGAATGATTAAGTTGCATGTCGAAAATTAACGCTAACTACTGAGGATATTCAGGGCAAAGACTGCCTGACTTACTTCCATGGCATGGATCTTATCTGTGACAAAATGTGCTCCATAGTCAAAAAATGGCCGCCCATGATTGAAGTTCATGTTAATGTCAAGACTACCAAAGGTTATTTGCTTCATCTACTCTGTGTTGGTTTTACTAAAAATTGCAACAATCAGATTTGGAACAGCTCTTACACCTAGCACCAACACGTTTGCCAAATCCAGAAGATAATGTAAATCATGACCCTAGAGGTGCAGACAAATGACTTAAAAGCAGTGGCCAATAAATTGATTGCAGACAGTATTGGAAAAGATATAGAAAATGTTTGCTAGTGTATTTATCCACTCCCTGGCATCTTTGTTAGAAAAGTAAAAATGATGAAGAAGCCCAAGTTTGAATTGGGAAAACTCAGGGAGTTTCATGGTGACGGTAGTAGTCTTGAAAAAACTACTGGGAATGAGGCAGGTGCTAAAGTTGAACAAGCTGATGAATATGAGCCACCAGCCTGAAAATCTGTTTAAAATTCAGGCTTTTAATGGTGACAAATAAAAAGTCTTATTTGTGACAAAAAAAGAAGGAAGGATCTCAAACATGTCAAAAAGTGTCTTAGACCAGAAGACTCTCAAATAGTAAGGAGGAGTCTTAGACACCTCAGGAAAGGTCTCAGGCAAGTCAGAAATTGTCTCAAATATGTCAGAAGGAGTCTCAAACAAGTCAAGAAAAATCTCAAATACTTCTTGAAGAGTCTCAACTAAGTTAAGAAGGGTACTAAATAATAAGGGAGTGTCTAAAACAGTAAGGAATAGTTTTGAATAGTCAGAAGAGGGTCAAACACATCAGAAAAAGTGTCAAGCAAGATATGAAAAGTTCAAATATGTCATAAAGGGCCCCAAATAATCTGGAAGAATCTCAGAAAATCAAGAATGGTCTCAAGTACATCAGGAAGCCCCTCACACAAGTTATAAAAGGTCTCAAACATGTTAGGAAGGGTCTCAAAGTCACTGGGAAGAGTTTTAGATACACCAGGAAGGGACTCATACAAGATGGGTCTCAAATACATCAGGAAGGGTCTCAAATATGACGATAAAGGTCTTAAGCAGTCAGTAAGAGATTCAAATACATAAGGAAGGGTCACAAACTCATAAGGAAATGTTTTAATGACTTTTGAAAGGATCTCACGCTGACAGTCATAAAGGGTTTCAAAAAAGTCATGGGGGTAGCAAACAAGTCAGAAAGGACTGTGCACATGGCAGAAGGTGACTTAACATCATTAGTAAGTCTCAATCAGGAATGGTCCCAAATAAGTCAGAAAGTGGCTCAAACAGGTCATCAAGTCAAATACGTTAGTCTCAACCATGTCAGAAAGAGTTTCAAGCAAGTAAATTGTTTCAAATGCAACAAGAAGGCTCTCTAATGGGGTAGAAAGAGTCTCAAAGTCACCAGGATTGATTTTAAGCAGCAATAAAGAGTCTTAAATTCAAGAAGTTTTTGAGACAAGTCAGTAAGAGTTTCAAACAAGCCAAGAAGGAATTGAAACAAAGGGAGAATCTCAAATACACCATGAAAAGTCTCAAATATGTAAGGTATCTTAAACATGTCATGAAGTATATCACACAAGTATGAAAAGGTCTCAAAGATCAGAGGAAGGTATCAGGAAGTCTCACATATCTCAAGAAGGGCTTCAAACACATCACGAAGTATCTTAGACATGTCCAGAGGAGTCAAATATGTCAGGAAAGCTATCTAATACCTCTGGAAGTGTCTTGAGAAAGTCAGGAAGGGTATAAATGTTATGAGGAAGAATCTTGGTCAGGACAGGTTTCAAACATTTCAGCAAGAATATTAAGCAGGTATGAATGAGTGTCAAACAAGTCAAGCAGGGTGTAAAATATGACAGGAAGGGTCTCAAAGTCATCAGGAAGAGTCTCAAATGGTCAGGAAGGGTCTCAGACAAGTCAGGAAGGGTCTTAAATAATGAGAAAGAAACATTAATATTTCAAGAAGTATCTCAGCCAGGCAGAGAACATCACATATAGTCAGGAAAAGACTTTAACATGTCAGGAAGAGTCTTATACAAGTTAGGAACTTTCTCAATCATGTAAGGAGGAATAAAACAAATCCAGAAAGATCTCACTCAAGTTCGGAAGGGTCTCAAACTGAAAAGAAGATTCTCATTTAAGGCTGGAAGGGTCTGAACATGTCAAGAAGAGTCTCACAGAAGTTGGGAAATGTCTCAAGTAAGTCAGAGTGATCTGAAATACATCAGGAAGAGTCTGAAACAAATCACGAAATGCTCTAAACAGGTCAGAAAGTCTTTTTTTTAAAACTATTTTTAAAATAGCTTCACTGAGATATAATACACATACACATACCATAAAATCCACCCATTTAAAGTACATAATTTAATGGTTTTTACTATAGTCACATACATGTATAACCATCTTCACAATTTTAGAATATTTTCATTGCTTCAGAAAGAAATTTTATATCCTTTGGCTATCACTTATTCCCTTATTCCCTGTCCCCTGCCCTAGCCCTAACCACTAATCTCATTTCTGTCTCTACAGATTTTCCTATTCTGGACTTTCATGTGAATTGAACCATATAACCTGTGGTCTTTTTTGACTGGCTTCTTTCACTTACCTTAATGTTTTCAAGGTTCATCCATGTTGTAGCATTCACCTCTACTGTGCTGCTCAAGTCCTCTATTTCCTTTTTGATCATCTGCTGGTTAGATCTTCTGCCTAATTATTCTATTATTTATTTACTTATTAATTAAAGATTTTATTTATTTATTTGACAGAGAGAGAGAGAGAGAGAGCACAAGCAGGGGGAGCGAAAGGCAGAGGGAGAGGGAGAAGCAGACTCCCCACTGAGCAGGGAGCCCGACAACATATAGTTGGGTCTTGGTTTTGATCCACTCTGACAATCTATGTCTTTTAATTGGTGCATGTAGACCACTGACATTCAAAGTGATTATTGATATAGTTGGATTGATATCTACCATGTTTGTTACTATTGCCTTCTTCTTTATTCCTGTTTCTGTCTTCCACTATTTTTCTGCCTGTGATTTTAACTGAGTGTTTTGTATAATTCCATTTTCTCTCCTTTCTTATCATATTGTCATACTTTTTAAAAATACTTTTTTTTGTGGTAGCCCTAGAGTTTGCAATATACATTTACAGCTAATTCAAATCCACTTTCAAATAACACGATACCACTGCACAGGCAGTGTGAGTAGCTTGTAATAACAAAATAATCCCAATTCATCCCTCCTATCTTTTCTATCATTGCGGTCATTCATTTCACTTACATGTAAGCTTATATAAGCATATATCTATATTATATGCTATATACATAAGCATACATAATCAAATACGTTGTTGATGCTATTTTGAAGAAACTTATTTGTTAGATCAACTAAGAATAAGAAAAAGAAAAGTTTTTATTTTATCTTCACTTATTCCTTCTTTCACATTTTTCCTTCCTTTATGTAGATTGAGTTTCTGACCTATATTATTTTCCTTCTCTTCAAAGAACTTCTTTTTTTCCTTTTTTAAAGATTGTATTTATTTGAGAGACAGAGAGACAGAGATAGTGACAGAGCACAAGCAGGGAGGAGAGGGAGAAGCAGGCTCCTTGCTGAGCAGGGAGCCCAATGTGGGGCTCAATCCCAGGACCCTGGGATCATGACCTGAGTTAAAGGCAGATGCTTAACCAACTGAGCCACACAGGTGCCCTCTTCAAAGAATTTCTTTTAACATTTCTTACAAGGCCAGTCTACTGGAAACAAATTCAATTTCTGTTTATCTGAGAAAGTCTTTATTTCTCCTTCACTTTTCCAGGATAATTTTGTAGGTACATAATTCTAGGCTGGTGGTTTTTTCCTCTCAACACTTTAAATATTTCACTCACTCTTTTCTTGCTTGCATGGTTCTGAGGACTTCTGAGGACCTACTCCATAGGTAAGGTTTTTTTGTTTAATTTTGTTTATGTCTGACTTCTTTCAGGTTTTTTTCTTCATTTTTGATTTTATGTAGTATGAAAATGATATGTGTAGGTGTAGGTTTTTGGGCATTTATCCCGCTTCACATTCTCTGAGCTTGTTGTATCTGTGGTTTAATGTCTGACATTAATTTTGGGGAAATTCTCAGCCATTATTGTTTCAAATATTTCTTATGTTCCTTTTTCTGTTCTCCTTATGATATTCTCATTATGCCTATATTATATTTTTTGTAGTTGTCCTACAGTCCTTGGATATTTTTTCCTGTTTTTTTTTTCTTTTTTTACAGTCTCTGTTCACTTTGCTTTAGAGTTTTTTTTTTTTTAAAGATTTCATTTATTTATTTGACAGAGAGAGAAACACAGTGAAAGAGGGAACACAAGCAGGGGCAGAGGGAGAGGGAGAAGCAGGCTTCCCGTAGAGCAGGGAGCCCGATGCGGGGCTTGATCCCAGGACTCTGGGATCATAAGCTGAGCCGAAGGCAGACGCTTAACGACTGAGCCACCCAGGCGCCCCTGCTTTAGAGTTTTTAAGGATTCTATTAATATATCCTCTAGTTCATATATTCTTTCCTCAGCCATGTCCAGTCTACTAATAAGCCCAAGAAAGGCATTCTTCATTTCTGTGACAGTATTTTTTTTTCTTTTTATTGTCTAGCATTTTTTTCTGTTTTGTTTTTTTTTTCCCCCTCAGGATTCCCATCTCTATTCTTTCATTGTTCATCTGTTCTTACATGCTGTCCACTTTATCCATTAGAGCCCTTAGCATTTAATCATAGTTGCTTAAATTCCTGGTTGATAATTCCAACATCCCTGTCATGTCTGGTTCTAATGCTTATTCTGTCACTTCAAACTGTGGTTTTTACTTTTTGGTATGCCTTGTAATTTTTTTTTTCTTAATAGGTGGATATGATGGGGCGCCTGGGTGGCTCAGTCGTTAAGCGTCTGCCTTCGGCTCAGGTCATGATCCCAGGGTGCTGGGATCGAGTCCCACATGGGGCTCCCTGCTCTGCGGGAAGCCTGCTTCTCCCTCTCCCACTCCCCCTGCTTGTGTTCCCTCTCTCGCTGTGTCTCTCTCTGTCAAATACATAAATAAAATCTTCAAAAAAAAAAATAGCTGGACATGATGGACTAAGTAAAAGGAACTGTGGCAAATAGGCCTTAGTAATGTGGTGGTGACCTGTTGTGAGAGGGGAAGCATCGTATAATCCTATGATTAGATCTCAGTCTTTTAGTGACCTTTGTCTCTGGAGTGTGAACTTCACAAGAGTTTCTTTTCTTTTTTTTCTTTTATCAGAGGTGGAACAGGATGGTTAGAGGGGCTGGATTTGTTTTTTTCCCTTCTCCCTTAGGTCAGTTAGGCTCTAATAATATCCCAATAGGTTAGGCCCTGGTTAACTAGTTTACCCTGAGGGCAGGCCTTGTTAAGAAGTGCAGAGTGTTGTAGTGTATTTCAAAATGCACTTTCTTTCCCCTTAACAGAAGTACCAGGGAATTTTTCTCCAATATTTACTCTGGGAAACTAGTTGATCTTCTAGAAGTAAATCTCATAATATCGTGGAGAGCCCCTTATGTCTGGACCCCCAAAGTTTTTAGCTCTTAGTTGGTTAGGGCTCCTCTACGAAAAATGCCACAGACTCAGTGGCTTAAACAACAAACATTTATTTCTCACAGTTCTGGAAGCTGGGAAGCCCAAGATCAAGGTGAGGGCAGACTGAGCGAGGTACTGCTTCCTGGTTCATAGACAGCTGGCTTATCATCATGTCCTCACATTGCAGAAGAGGTGATGGAGCTCTCTGGGGTCTTTTTTTTATAAGGGCAGTCATCCAATTCTTGAGGGCTCCAACCTCATGGTCTAATCACCTCCCAAATGCCCCATTCTAAATGCTATCATATTGGGGATTAGATTTCAACCTACGAATTTTGGGAGAGGACACAAACATTCAGTCTATTACAGTTATCATGCCTTCTTTAAGCATCATTTCCTTTAGTTCTTTGAATATATTTGTAATGGCTACTTTGAAGTCTTTGTTAAATCTGACATTTGGTTGCTCTCACCTGCAGTTTCTGTTGCCTGCTTTTTTCCTGTGTTTGAATGATACTTTTCTATTTCTTTGCATGTCTTGTAATTTTTTGTTGAAAATTGGACATTTTATATAATATATTGTAGCGACACTGGTACCAGTGCCCTTCCCCCTGGATCTTGTTATTGTTGTTTGTTTATTTGCTTAGTGATTGGCTGGATCATTTTAGTGAAGTCAATTTCCTATGCAATGTGAAGCCTTTGATATTGCTCCTCAGAGGGCAAAGTCCTGGTCTCGAGCAGTCAACCTGGGATGAAATTGGTTTTAGTAGGGCTCTCTTTCCCTGGTCACACCCAGCTGTTAAGCTCCACTAATTGTTGGATGATTGCTCTATTGCTTTTAACAATACCCTGGGGGCATAAATGGCCCCATAGACTGAATCCTTTAAATTCAGGCTCCTTTGCAGGGATAGGGATTGAGGTCAGTGAGGTTTTTTTTCTGACCCTAAGAGGACTATTCTAGCTGTCACTTTCCCTGGTTCTCCCTATAAACAAGCTGGCCTATGGCTTAGCTTATATCTCTAATGAAACTTACCAGTCTCCTGATGCTTTCCACCGAAACCTCCATTGTTTTTTAGAGATTTCGGAGGCTTGAATTTCCCCACACTAATGCTTCAAATCAAGTTAGTTCCTTTGGGAAGAACTAAAGAGTTCTCAGAGCCTGCCTATCCCTCAGGGAAAAATTTATGAGTCATGGCTCCTGAGCTGGGGGCAGGGACAGTGGCATACTTTCCGAGTGATAAGCCTGCTTTAGGAGCTGGGCACTGAGCAGGGTGGTAGCCTCTGGTCTTAGTTTCTGTCCTCCTGCATGAAAACTCTACCCTATGAGCAAGCTGGGGTAAGAGTGATCAGGGCCCCAGTATTCTCAGTGTATGACACCTGAAGCAAATCCTTCACCCAAGGAGTGGGGACTATGTGGAATACAGGAGCCCTCAACCTCTCAACTATACTCACCTGGAACTTAGCCTCTGTAACAGGGACCTACAGGGTTAAATGATAAATACTGAAGTTCTGCTCCTTTGAGAAAAATTCACAAATATGTGGAAATTAAACACACTGCTGAAAAACCAATAGATCAAAGAAGAAATCAAAAGGGTAATTTAAAAAAATCTTGAAAATAATGAACATGGAAGTACAACATGCCAAAACTTATGGAATGAAGCAAAAGAAGTTTTAAGAGGTAAATTTATTGCAATAGACACCTACATTAAGAAAAAAGAACAATCTGAAATAATCAACCTCATTTTACATCTCAAGGAACTAGAAAAAAACGAGCAAAGTAGCCCAAAGTTAGCAGAAGGAAGGAAATAAAACAGATCAGAGCAGAAATAAGTGAAATGGAGACACACACACAAAAACCAATAGAAAATACAAAACTAAGAACTGGTTTGTTTGTTTTTTTTGAAGAGATAAACAAATTTGATAAACCTTTAACTGTACTAACCAAAAAGAAAAAAAAACTCAAATAAATAAAATTAGAAATTTAAGAGAAGACATTATAACTGATACCACAGAAATACAATGGATCATAAGAGACTATTTTGAACAATTATATGCCCCCAAATTAGATAACCTAGAAGAAATGGACAAAGTCCTAGTAACATAACCTATCAAGACTGGATCATGAAGAGAAAATATGAATAGACCAATAATGAGTAAGGAGATTGAATCAGTAATGAAAAACCTCCTAACAAAGAAAATCCCAGGACCAGGTGGTTTTACTGGTGAATTCTACCAAATATATAAAGAAAAATTAATGCCAATACTTATCAAACTCTTCTAAAAAATTGATGAGGAGAGAACTTCCAAACTCATTTTATGAAGCCACCTTAATTCAAAAGCCAGATATGGATCCTACAAAAAAAGAAAACTATAGATAAATATCCCTGATGAATACAGATGCAAAAATTCTCAACAAGATACTAGCAAACTGAATTCAGCAGCACATTAGATAACACACCATGATCACGTAGGATTTATCCCTGGGATACAAGGATGGTTCAATATACGCAATTCAATTAATGTGATATATCACTTTAACAAAATGAATGATAAAAATCACACGGATATCTCAATGCATACAGGAAAAGCATCTGAGAAAAACTTTACATCCTTCCATGCTAAAAACTTTCAACAAATTACACATAGAAGGAATATATATCAACACAATGAAGGACATACATGACAAACACATAGCTAACATACTCAATGGTGAAAGGTTGAAAGCTTTCCCTTTAAGATCAGGATCAAGACAAGGGTACCCACTTTTGGCACTCCTATTCAACACAATACTGGAAGTCCTAGCCAGAAGAATATGAAATAAAAAAAACAAAGAAATAAAACTCATCCAAATTGGAAATGAAGAGGTAAATTGTCTTTGCAGATGACATATAAAGAAAATCCCAAAGACCACCAAAGAACTGCTAGAACTAATAAACAAATTCAGTAAAGTTGCAGGATACAAAATAAACATAAATAATCAGTTGTGTTTCTCTATGCTAACAATGAAATATCTTAAAAAGAAATAAAGAAAATAATCTCATTTACAGTAGCATTAAAAATAATACAATAGTTAGGAATAAACTTAACCAAGGAGGTGAAAGATCTATAAAATGAAAATTATAAGACTTGGATGAAAGAAATTTAGAAACACAAATAAATGGAAAGATATCCTCTGTTCATGAATTGGAAAAGTTAATATTGTTAAAATGTCCAAAACATTCTGTAGATTCAGTGCAATCCATAGAGTCAGAGCAATCCCTACAAAATTCCAATGACATTTTTTGCAGACGTAGAAAAAACAATCCTAAAATTCATTTAGAACCAAAATAGACTCTGAATAGCCAAAGCAATCTTGAGAAAGAAGAACAAAGCTGG
This sequence comes from Eumetopias jubatus, assembly GCF_037043125.1. NCBI lineage: Eukaryota > Metazoa > Chordata > Mammalia > Carnivora > Otariidae > Eumetopias > Eumetopias jubatus. The sequence goes on from NW_028274817.1 coordinate 91,623,246, forward strand.
AGGTATCACACTTGATTTCAAAATATATTACAAATCTGTAGTAATCAAAATAGTATGGTACTAAGTATCAAAATAGACACACAGACTGATAGAATAGAATCAAGAGCCCAAGAATAAAATCATGCATAGACGGTCAACTATTATTTGAGAAGGGAACCAGTAATACTCAATGGGAAGTACCTGAGGTTCCTCAAAAAATTAAAAATAGAATGACCATATGATCTAGCAATCCCACTTATGGGTATATATCCAAAGGAAATGAAATTAGGATCTCAAAGAGATATCTGCACTTCCATGTTTGTTGCTGCATTATTCACAATAGCCAAAACATGGAAACAATCTAAGCCCCCATTGACAGACAAATGGATAAAGGACATATGACACACACACACACACACACACACACACACACACACACACACTTGAATATTATTCAGCCATTAAAAGGGAAGGAAATCCTGTCATTTGTGACAACATGGATGGACCCTGAGGGCATTATGCTCAGTGAAATGAGTTAGAGAAAGTAAAATACTGAATGATCTCACATGTGCAATCTAAAAAGTTGAACTGATAGAAATAGAGTGGAGAATAGTTGTTGCCAGGGGCTGGTAGGGGGGAAATGGTGGAAGAAATGGGATGTTAGTCAAAGGATATATATAAACTTCCAATTATAAGATGAGTAAGTTCTGGGGATCTAATGTGCCTCATGGTGACTATAGTTAAGAATAAATTCATTATCGGGGCGCCTGGGTGGCTCAGATGGTTAAGCATCTGCCTTTGGCTCAGGTCATGATCCCAGGGTCCTGGGATCGAGCCCCACATCGGGCTCCTGGCTCAGCAAGGAGCCTGCTTCTCCCTCTCCCTCTGCCTCTCTCCCTGCTCATGCTTTCTCTTCTCTCTCTCTGTATCTCTGTGTCTCAAATGAATAAATAAAATCCTTAAAAAAAAAATTTAAAAAAAAATTCATTATATATTTGAAAGTTGCTAAGAGAATAACTCTTAAATGATCTCACCACATACACAGAAAAGGTAATTAGGTCAGGTGGTGGAGGTGTTAACTTACCTCATAGTGATCATTTCACAATATATATGTGTATCAAGTCATCAAAATATATACCTTAACGTTACACAATGTTATATGTCAATTATATCAATAAAGCTAGAAAAAAATAAAGCCATTTATAATCTTAAAAAGGAAAACACATCTGGAAGGGTCTCCATGTTTCAAACATGTTCTTAAAGGTCTAAAAAAGTCAGAACAGGTCATAAATATATCAGGAAGTATCTCAAAATTGAAATTCATTGGAAAGAGTTTATTTTTGCATAGAATATCTTATTGATATATAATTCACAAACAGTAAGTGTAAAATTCAGTGGCTTTTGTATATATACAAGGGGTCAACCATCACCACTATATAATTCCAGAATATTTTCATCACCCTAAAAATAAACCCAATACCCATCAGCAGTCACTCACCATTCCTCCCTATCCCCAGTTGTGGCAATTACTGATCTAATTTTTGTCTCTATGGGTTTGCTTAATCTGACATTTCATATAAATGGAATCATAGAACATATGGCCTTTTTATCTGGTTTCTTTCCCTTAGCATAATCTTTTCAAGATCCATCCATGCTGTAGAATATATCAGTACATTATTCCTTTTTATGGCTTAATAATATTCCATTGTATAGTTATGCAACATTTTACTTCTCCATTCATCAGCTGATGGACATTTGGGTTGTTTCGACTTTCTGGCTATTATGAATAATGACACTAAGAACATTTGAGTACAAGTTTTGTGTGAACATAAGTTTTCATTTCTCCTGGAGTATATACCTAGGAGTTAAATTACTAGGTCATATGGCAAGGAAGAGTTTTATTTAGTTTTTATTTTTATTTTTTAATTTTTATTTATTTACTTCGAAAGATTTTTACTTATTTATTTGAGAGAGTGAACAAATGAGGGAGAGCACAAGAAAGGGGAGGAGCAGAGGGAGAGGGAGAAGCAGACTCCCCGATGAGGAGGAAGCCCAACTTGGGGCTTGATCGCAGGACTCCAGGATCATGACCTGAGCCAAGGGCAGATGCTTAACCAACTGAGCCACCCAGGTGCCCCAGCAAGGAAGAGTTTCAATCACCTCAGGAAGGGTCATAGATAAAATAAGAAGGGTCTCTATCATATACGAAGGGTTCAAATACATCAGGAAATGTGGCAAATATATTGTAAATGTTCTCAAAGAAAGAAGAAGTGTCTGAAATACATCAGAAATCATCTCAAACAAGTTAGTAATGTTCTCAGCATAGTCAGGAAAATTTAAAAATATGTCAGTGAGGAGAAATACCATATGACCCAGTAATTCTACTTCTGGGTATTTATCCCTTCAAATGAAAACACTAATTTGAAAAGATACACACACCCCTATGTTTATTGCAGCGTTATTTACAATAGCCAAAATATGAAAGTAAGCTAAGGATTCACTGACAGATGAATGGATAAAGAAGATGTGGTATTAACAATGGAATATTACTCAGCCATAAAAAAGAACTGAAATCTTGACACTTGTGACAACATGGATGGACCAGAGGGTATTATGCTAAATGAAATAAGTCAGACAGAGAAAGACAAATATCATATGATTTCACTTATATGTGGAATCTATAAAACAAAACAAATGAATGAACAAGAAACAGACACATGAATACAGAGAACAAATTGGTGGTTGTCAGAGGGGAGGGAGGGGAGAGGATAGGAGAAATAGGTCAAGGGGATTATGAGGTACAAACTTCCAGTTATAAAATAAATAAGTCATGGGGATGAAAATTACAGCATAGGGAATATAGTCAATAATATTGTAATAGCTTTGTGTGGTAACATAAGGTAACTATACTTATTGTGATGAACATTTTGTAATGTATGTAATTGCTGAATCACTTTGCTGTACACATCTAATTAATATAATATTATATGCCAACTATACTTAAATTAAAAATTTTAAAAAAATGTCAGTAAGGGCTCCAAACTGAGATGAACGTCTTAAATACATTACAAAGGGCCTCAAACCTAAAGGATGCATAGCAAATAATCAGGAAAGATCTTAAATCTGTTAAGAAGGGTCCCAAAAAGTGAGTAAGGGCCTCAAAAATATCAGAAAGGGTTTTAAATTGTTAGGAAAGTTAGTAATAAGTTAGGGAGGGTCTCTCTAACAGGAGTCATCTTACTCAGGTGGGAAGAGACTCAGATATTGAAAGAATATCTAACACAGTAGGAAACTCAAACATGTCAGGAAGGGTCTTAAACTGATAAGGAAGGGTCTGAAATTCATCAGGCAGAGTTTAAAATATGTCTCTACTGGTCCTAAATGGGCAGGCAAATTAGGAAGATTCCGGAAGTTTCTCCAACATGTTGGGAAATGTCACAGAGAGGAAAGGTCTCACATGCATCAGGAATCTTCTCAAACAAGTCTGGAAGTGTCTCAAAGTAGTCAGGAAGCACATTGTTTGTAAACAAACATCCCAGATGAGAGAAAGAGACCTAAATACCTCCAGAAGTGTCTCAAACTTGCAGAAAAGGTTTCAAGTAAGTTGAAAAGGGTTCCAGGTGAGTCAGAAAAGGTTCCTAATATATCATGAAGATTCACAAAGAAATCATGGGTGCTCTAAAACTTATATGGAAAAGATTTAAATATGTCAGGAAGAGTTACAAAAAAGAATCTCAAATATGTGAGGAAGAATCTCAAATAGGAAAGGAAGTTTCTCATACCTATCAGGAATGATTACAAAGAGGAAAAGTCTCAAATATGTCATGAATGGTCTCAAACAGTCAGGAGATGTCTCAAAGACATTAAGAAGATTCTCCAGGATATCAGAAAGAATAGCAGATGGGTCAGGAACAGACTCAAACATACCAGGAAGAGTCTCAAACAAGTCAGGAAAGCATCTCCAACAAGACAGGACATGTCTCAAACATAGAGGAAGAGTCTCAAATACATTAGGAATGGTCACATACATGTCAGGAAGGGTCTCAAATACATCAAGAAGAGTCCTGCATGTCAGAAAGGCTTTCAAACATATTGTGGGGTTGGGAGGGGGAACCTCAACATCATCAGGACGAGTCTCAAACAAGACATGTCTCAAACACGACAGGAAGTATTCCCAAAAAAGAGGAAGGATCTGAAATACATCATGAATCTTCTCAAACCAGACTGGAAGGATCATAAAGTAGCCAAGAAGAGCTTTACATTTGTCATTAAAGGTCAGTAAGAGTCTTAAATACATATGGAAGGGTCTTAAACATTTTAGTAAGGGACTCACGTGAGTTGGGAAGCATGTCAAGCAAGTCAGAAAAGGTCTCATATACTTAAGGAAGAGTCACACACATTATGAAGGGTCTTAAACATGGGAGGAAGAGTCTTAAATAGGTACAGAAGATTCTCAAATCCATCAGGAATGGTCTCAAAGAGACAAGAAGGATCTCCAAGATGTCAAAAAAGAGTCTCAAATTCAAGAAATGTCTCAGATACATTAGGAAGAGTGATAATATGTCAGGAATGGTCTCAAACATGTCAGAAAAGGTCTCAAACAATCAGGAAGAGTTGCAAGTAAGTTAGAAAAAACTTTAAATATTTCAGGATGTGTCAAGAAATCAGGAAGGGTCTCATACAAGTCAGGGAGAGTCTCAACCCTGTCAGGAAGGGTCTCAAATTCATCAGGTAGAGTTCAAATGTGTCTCTAAGGGTCTCAAACAGACAAGAACAGTCAGGAAGAGTCTCAAATACATTATGGGGGTGTTGAGTACATCAGGAAGGGTCTCAAATAAGTCAGAAAGTGTCACAGACAGAGAGGAAATGTCTTTTTTTTTTTTTAAAGACTTCATTTATTTATTTGAGAGAGAGAGCAAGCACAAAAGCAGTGGGGAGGGGCGGAGGGAGTGAGGGAGAAGCAGACTCCCCAGTGACCAGGGAGCCTGACATGGGGCTCGATCCCAGGACCCTGAGATCATGACCTGAGCCGAAGGCAGACGCTTAACTGAGGTGGCTTAACTGAGCCAACCAGGTGCCCCCAGAGAGGAATTGCCTTAAACACATGAAGAATCATCTTAAACAAGTCAGAACCAGTTTTAGAGTAGTCTCACATATGTCAGAAAGTGTCTGCAACAAGTCATAATGGGTCTCAAACAGACAGGAAGAGTCTCAGATACTCCAGGAACAGCCTCACACATGTCAGGAAGGGTTTCAAACAGTGCAACAGAGTTTTTTGTAGAGACTCTTACTTTGGGTAGGGCCTCAAAATTATCAGGAAGAGTCTCAAAAAACTGGAAGAGTTTCAAACATGTCAGGAAAAGTCATAGTCAGGAAGAGTCTCAAATACCAGGAAGAGTCTCAAAAATGACAGGAAGTGTTGCAAAGAGAGAGGAAGCATCTGAAACACATCACAAATTCTCTCAAACCAGATTGGAAGGATCTCAAAGATGTCAGGAAGAGCTTTACATTTGTTAGCGAGGGTCTCAAACAGAGAAGTCTCAAATAAATCTGGAATGGTCTCAAACATTTCAGTAAGGGACTCAAACAAGTCAAGAAATATCTGAAGCACGTCAAAAAAAAAGTCTCACCTATACCACAGAGACTCATATAAGCCCTGAAATCTCCCAAATATGTCCCAAAGAGTCTTATATACATGAAGAAGCCTCTCGAATAAGGCAGAGAGAGTCTCAAACACAGGAGGAGGAGTCTCAAACATGTCAGGAAGGGTCTTAAACTAGTCAGGAAGTTTCCAGAACAGAGAGGAAGATTCTTAAATACATGAGGAAACATCTCAAACAAGTCAGAAACATTCTCAAAGTAGTTAAAGAGAGTTATAGATAAGTCAGTAAGGGTCTCAAACAGAAAGGAGTGTCTCAGATACAACTGAGAGAGTGATACCAGGTCAGGAATGGTCACAATTAGGAAGGGTGTCAAGTATATCAGGAAGAATCTAATACATCAGGTAGAGTAGCAAACACATCAGGAAGTGTTGCAAACAGAGAGAAAGAGTATCAAATATATCATGAATCTCAAATCTGAAAGGTTCTCAAAGTGATCAGGAAGAACTTGTTAAACAAGTCAGTAAGCATCTCAAACTAAGTAAGAAAAAGAGACTCAAATACCTCCAGAAGGGTCTCAAACATGTCAAGCAAGATTTCAAATAAATCAAGAAGGGTCTCAAGCAAGTTTGATAAGCTGTCTAATATGTCATGGAGAGTTTCAAACAGGTCATGAAAACTTTCAGATATGTCAGGAAGAATCTTAAATACATGAGCTACGTTCTCAAATATGGCAAGAAGGGTCTCAACTACTCCAGGAAGTCTCAAATTCCTCAGGAAGCATCTCGAACAAGTCAAGAAGTTTCTCAAAGTAGTAAGAACAAACTATAAAGAAGTCAGTAAGGTGTTTCAAAGAGCAAGAAGTGTCTCAAATACATCACAGATGTTTCAGACATGTCAGGAAGGGTCTCAAACAGGTTGAGAAGGGACTCAAGAAAGCAGAAAAGGTCTCATATAGGGGCGCCTGGTTGGCTTAGTCGGTTAAGCATCTGCCTTCGGCTCGGGTCATGATCCCAGGGTCCTGGGATCGAGCCTCATGTCGGGCTCCCTGCTCAGCGGGGAGCCTGCTTCTCCCTCTGCCTCTGCCTGTGCTCGCGTGCTCTCTCTCTCTCTCTCTCTCTCTCGTGTGCGCACTCTCTCTCTCAAATAAATAAATGAAATAAAAAAAAAGAAAAGTTAAGCGGTCTCATATACATCTGCAGGAGTCTCAAACAATTCATGCAGTCTCACAAATATGTCAGGAAGAGTATTAAATAGGTAAGAAGGTTTCCAAATCCAACAAGAATGCTCTCAAAGAGACACGAAGAGTCTCAAATATGCCAGGAATAGTCTCAAACAGTCAGGAAATATCTCAAACAAATCATGAAGATTCCCAAATATGTCAACAAGAGTAGTAAACATGGCAGGAACAATCTCAGAAATGTCAGGAAGAATCTCAAACAGTCAGGAAGAATTGCAAGTTAGAAAGGGCTTCAGGGGCGCCTGGGTGGCTCAGATGGTTGGGCGTCTGCCTTTGGCTCAGGTCATGATCTCCAGGTCCTGGGATTGAGCCCCACATCAGGCTACTGGCTGGCTCAGTGGGTGGCCTGCTTCTCCCTCTCCCTCTGCCTCTCCCCCTGCTTGCGTGCTCTCTCTCTCTCAAATGAACAAATAAAATCTTTAAAAAAAAAAAAGTGCTGGGCGCCTGGATGGCTCAGTTGTTAAGGGTCTGCCTTCGGCTCAGGTCATGATCCCAGGGTCCTGGGATGGAGTCCCACATCGGGCTCCCTGCTCCGCGGGAAGCCTGCTTCTCCCTCTCCCACTCCCCCTGCTTGTGTTCCTGCTCTCTCTGTTTCTCTCTCTGTCAAATAAATAAATAAAATCTTTAAAAAAATAAATAAAAATAAAAAATAAAAAAAAGTGCTTCAAATACATTAGGGAAAGTCTCAAAAAAATCAGGAAGCATCTCAAACAAGTCAGGAAGTGTCTCAAATTCATTAGACAGAGTTTACAGTATGTCCTGAAGGGTCTCAGGCAGTCAGGAAGAATCTTAATTATATTAGTAGATGCGCTGGGTTACATACTGTCCCCTGCCCACCCCCAATTCATGTACACCTGGAACCTTAGGATGAGACCTTATTTGGAAATAGAGTCTTTGCAAATGTAATTAGTTAAGATTAGCCCACACTGAATTAGGGTGGGCTTTAAATCCAATGACTGCTGTCCTTATAGGAAGGCTATGTGAAGACACATAGAGAAGTGAATGCCATGTAAAAATGGAGGCAGAGATTGGAGTGATAGGTCCACAAGCCAAGGAATGCCAAAGAGTGCCAGAAACCACCAGAAGCTAGGAGAGAGACATGGAACATATTCTCCCTCAGAGCCTCCAAAAGGAACCAATCCTGCTTACACCTTGATTTCAGACTTCTGGTCTCTTCAACTGTGAGATAATTTCTGTTGTTTTAAGACATTCAATTTGTGGTACTTTTAAAAGGCAGCCCTAGGGATCTAAATACATTAGGGGTGCCAAATACATCAGGAAGAGTTTCAAAGATGTTAGGATGTGTCTCAAACAAGACAGGAAGTATTGCCAAGAAAGGGGGAAAGTCTGAAATGCATCAACAATGCTCTCAAATTGGACTCTAAGTATTCAAAGTAGTCAGGAAGAGCTTTAATTTTGTCAGTAAGGGTCTCAGACAAAAAGGAAGGGTCTCAAACATTTCATTAAGAGTCTCAAGTTGTGGGGTGCCTGGGTGGCTCAGCTGGTTAAGCGACTGCCTTCGGCTCAGGTCATGATCCTGGAGTCCCAGGATAGAGTCCCACATCGGGCTCCCTGCTCAGCGGGGAGTCTGCTTCTCCCTCTGACCCTCTTCCCTCTCATGCTCTCTAGCTCTCATTCTCTCTCTCTCAAATAAATAAATAAAATCTTTAAAAAAAAGAGTCTCAAGTTGAGAAGTGTCTCAAGCATGTCAGAGAAGGTCTCAAATACCTCATGAAGAGTCTCAAACTTAACTTTCCTTTCCTTTCCTTTTCTTTCTTTCCTACTTTTTAAAGATTTTATTTATTCATTTGACAGAGAGAGAGAGAGAGCACACAAGCAGGGGTAGTGGCAGGCAGAGGGAGAAGCAGGCTCCTGGCTGAGCAGGGAGCCCAATGTGGGGCTCGATCCCAGGACCCTTGAATCATGACCTGAGCCAAAGGCAGACGCTTAACTGACTGAACTACCCAGGTGCCCCAAGTCTCAAACTTTCCAAGGGGAGTCTTAAATACACAAGGAATATTGTTAAATACAGTGTGAAACATGGCCTCAAACATGTAAAGAGGAGTCTTAAACTTGTTAGGAAGTGGTTGGAACAGAGAGGAAGAGTCTCACATACATGAGGAAATATCTCAAACAAGTCAGGAAGTTTCTCAATGTAGTTAAAAAAGTTATTAATAAGTCAGTAAGTGTCTCAAACTGAATAAGTTTCTCAGATATTAGAAAGTGTTACCATGGTAGGAATGATATCAAAAGTCAAGAAGGACATTAAATACATCAGGAATCCCAACTACAACAAGAGGAGTAAAAAAAACATGTTAATAAGGGACTCAAACATGTCAGGAAGTGTTATACGAAGAGGGAGAGTCTCAAATACATTAAGAATCTTCTCAAACAATTCTGGAATCATTTCAATGTCATTAGGAAGAGCTTTAAAGACACAAATGAAAGTTTCAACAGAGATAAAAGGTCTCAAAAAATCCATAAGGGTCTCAAACATGTCTGTACATTTCTGAAGCAGTCATAAAGTGTCTCAAACATTTCGACAAAAATCTTAAGTAGGTCAGGAAGGTTCTTAAATATGTCAGGAATGGTCTCAGAGAGTCTCACATACATCAAGAAGCTCTGACACAACTCAGGAAGGGTCTCAAAGATGTTAGGAAGTAAAAAAAAAAAGTTAGGAAGGGTCTTACCCTGATCTACCCTGACTCCTCAAATACAAGGAGCATTTCTAACACCTCAGAAAGAGTCTCAAACAGGTGAGGCAGGGTCTCAAACATGGCAGGTAGTATGTCAAGAAAGTCACAAAGGATCATACTGTCTGAAAGAGTCTTAAATATGTAAGGAATTTTCTCAGGAAATTTCTCAAATATGTCAGAAGGGTCTTAGTAAGTCAGAAATGCTGTCGAGCAAATCAAGAAAAGTCTCAAAGTCATTAAAAGTGTCTCATCTGGTCAAGAAGGGTCACATGGTAGTAAGACATAGTCTCAAACTTGTGAGGGAGGGATTGTTTTAAACAGACAGAAGAGTCTATCTGAAGGTAGTCAGGAAGAGTTTTACCTTCACTGGGAAGTGTCTCAGACACAGGCAGAGTCTCCAGTACTTCAGGAATGGTATCAAACAGGAGGAAGTGTTGTAGACAGACAGAAAGAGTCTTAAGCATGTCAAAATGGGTTTCAAATACATCAGGAAGAGTCTCAAACAATAAATAAAGGATTTTAAAGTTGTCAGAAAGGGTCTCAGATTTGTCAGGAGGAGTTTAAAATGGATCTGAATTTCAGACAGTTTCAAATATGTCAGGAAGGGCCCAAACGAGTCAGGACAAGTTTCGGGTATCTCAGGAAAGGTTTGAAATACATCAAGAAGTTTCTCGGTCCTTGAGGAACAGTCTCAAATATGTTAGAAAGGGCTCAAATAAGACTGAAAATGCCTCAAGTACCTCTGCAAGGGTCTCAACCATACAGGAATAGTTCAAATACATCACTAAACATCTCAAACATGTCAGGAAGGTTCTAAAACATGACAAAATAACTCAAATAGTCAGGAAAAGTTTCAAACCCATTATGAAGGTTCTCAAATATGTCAGTCTCAAACAAGTCTGGACAGTGTCAAATAGAGCTTCAAATGTCAGAAAGTATTTCAAACTGAGAAGAAATCTCACATATGTTAGCAAAGATCTCAAATATATCAGGATAATTCTTAAATACCTCAGGAAGGATCTCAACTAGTCAGGAAGGGTCTCAACCATGTCTGGGAGGCTTTCTAAGGGTCAAAAAGACTGTGAAACAAACCAAGAAGGGTGCTAAAGTCAACAGAAAGAGTCTCCAACAGTCAGGAAATCTCTCAAAAATATCAAATAGGGCTTCCAACTTGTAAGGGAGTTTCTCAAACACGCAGGCAGGGTCTCAAATATGTCAGAGTGTCTTCCAAAAAGCCAGTATCTGAATGTAGTCAGGAAGAGCTTAAAATACATAATTAAGGGTCTCAGAGCCAGAAAGTCTCAAATACTTCAGGAATGGTCTTAGCTCAGGAAGACTTTCAAATAAGTCAGAACGGTTTTCAAATACATAAGGAAGAGTCTCAAACAAGTAGGGCATAGTCTCAAACTTGTCAGGAAGAGTCTCAAATTCCTCAGACAGGGTTTAAAATACATCTGGAAGGGTCTCAAATAGTCTCAAAGATGTCAAAAAGAATTTCAAACAAGTCAGGATGAGTCTCAAATATATTAGGAAGGGTTTCAAACAAATCAAGGAGTCTCTCAAGATGTTTGGAAGAGTCTCAAGTAGATTAGGAAGCATCTCAAACAAGACTGGAAGTCCCTCAATATTTCATAAAAGTTCTCAACCATGCAGGAATTGTTCAAATACAACAGCAAAACTCTTAAACAATTCATAAAAGGTCTCAAACATGACAGGATATGGCTCAAAGAGTCAAGAAGAGTTTAAACTACATTAGGAAGGGGCTCAAATATGTAGGAAGTGTCTTAAAACAAGCCAGGAACAGTCTTCAAGTAGTCAGGAAGGGTCTCAAATAAATCAAGAGAAGTTGGAAACATGTCAGGAATAGTCCCAAGTCCAGAAGGGTCTCAAACTCAAATAGGAAAGTTCTCAAGCTTGTTAGGAAGAGTCTCAACAAGTCTGACAGGGTCTCAAACATGTCAGAAATGGTCTCAAATATGTCAAGAAGGTTCTCAAACACATCAAGATCTCATATTTAATAGGCATCGAAAGTCAGGAAGAGTCTCAGACGAGAAGAATCAGAAGACTAAAACAATTTAGGAATGATATCACAGAGTCACAAAGGCTGTCAAACAAGTCAGGGAGTGTCTCAAAGTCATCAGGAAGAGTCTCACAGGAAGGATCTCAGATATGTTAGGGGGCATCTTGAACAAGCCAAAGTAAGCAAAAAGACCTTTAGGTATGTCTCAAACAGACAGGAAGAGTCTCAAATAATTAAGGTACAATTTCAAACGAGCCAAAAAGTATCAGTCATCAGCACAAGTCTCAAATATATCAGGAAGGGTCTCAAACATACGGGAAGGGATTAATTACCTTAGTATCTCTAATACTTCGAAGAAGTGTCTCAAACATGTCAAAAAGAGACTCAAAGAGTTAGAAATGGTTGCAACCAGGTCAGGAAGGGGTCAGATATGTTAGCAATGGTCTCAAATGTCATGAATGTTTTCAAACAAGTCAGGGACAGTCTCAAACATGGGAGGAAGGGTCTCAAAGTTGTTAGGAAGCATTTTCACTACCTCAGGAAGGGTCTTGGTCAGGAAGAGTCTCAGTAAGTCAAGAGAGAGAATCATAGAAGGAGAATCTCAGTCACCCAAGTTCTCTAACATGTCAAGAAGTCTCCAATAAGTCAAGAAAGGTCTGAAACATGTCAGGAAGAAGCTTGAATACATCAGGAAGTTTCTCAAATAGATCAGGCAGGGTCTCAAACAATTTAGGAAGAATCTCAGACATGTCAAGAAGTTTCTCACACAGTCAGAAAGGCTTTCAAACAAGTCATGAAGGGTCTCAAACATGTCAAGAAGGGTCTAATATATGTCCGGTGGGGTCTCAGACATGGCAGGAATCATCTCAAACAAGTTAGAAAGTGTCTAAAATAGTCCAGAAGAGTTTTTAAATATCTAAGTAAGAGTCTCAGACAGGAATAGTCTCAATACATCAGGAATGGTCTTAAACACACTGGGAAAGGTCTTGAACAAGTCTGGAAGAGTCTCAAACAAGTCAGACTGGGTCTCTAAGTCATCAGGCAGAATTTTAAATATGTCTGGAAGGATCTCAGACAGATACGGAGAGTCTCATATACTTTGGGAATCATCTCGAACATGTAAGGAAGCATGTCAAAGTCCTTAGAACTAGTGTCAGATACATCAGGATGGGTCTCAAGTACCTCAGGCAGTATCTCAGTCAAGTCAGGAGCTATCTCAAATATGTCAGGAAGGGTCTCAAACATGAAAGGATGGATCTGAAACAAGTTAGGAATTTCAAACATGTCAGGAAGGGTCTCAAACAGGTTAGGAAGGGTTCCATACAAATCAGGTATCTAATTCCTCAGACAGTGTTTGAAAGAAGTCAGGAAAGGCTTAAATAAGTCAGAGTCTCAAAGAAGTCAGAAATCTCAAATATGTCAGTAAGGGTCTTAGCTTATACAGGGACAGTTTATATACAAGGGAATGCTTTTAACCACTCTTTCGTCTCCACAATGTCCTGAGCTTTTAGCTATAGCTGTGAAGTGCTCAGAATTCCAGAAAGGGCCAGAAATATGGAGCTGTTCCATCTCCTTCCCACTCCCCCATATTTGCTTTATGGCCAATTGATAGAAGGCCAGATTCTTTTGACATAACTTCCAGGTCATGGTCAAAGAGCCAGTGTTTATTTCATTCTCCATGCTTTTATATCACAGCTGTCGGCTGGGATTTTTTTCAACAGCAAAATGAATCCAAGTTTAGAAGCACCTCAAGTTTTTTTAAAGACCCTTTTATTTGGATAACCTATGTTAAAATTAATAGCACTTAAGAATTCTATACAAAGAGGGGCGCCTGGGTGGCTCAGTCGTTAAGCGTCTGCCTTCGGCTCAGGTCATGGTCCCAGGGTCCTGGGATCGAGCCCCGCATCGAGCCCCGCATCGAGCCCCGCATCGAGCCCCGCATCGGGCTCCCTGCTCCGCGGGAAGCCTGCTTCTCCCTCTCCCGCTCCCCCTGCTTGTGTTCCCTCTCTCGCTGTGTCTCTCTCTGTCAAATAAATAAATAAAATCTTTAAAAAAAAAAAAAGAATTCTATACAAAGAAATTTAGCGAGCAAAATTGCTATCTTTTTTTTTTTTTAAACAGAAAACCAGGAAGGGGTCTTGTTGTGTAGAAATTAAACTGTGGCATGCCTGTGATTAGTAGTTTACATCCTCTTCCAGTGGAAAATAAACACAGCATTCAGCGTGGCTGGGTTCTTCCCTTCCTTATTTATAGAGGCGACTGGGTGTCTTTATCAATTTGTTTACTGTAAATGTTCCAATTAAAAGCAAAGCTTTGTCTTCATGTAAAACTCATATTGCACAAGCTTGCCTCTAATTTTGCATTGTTTAGCTCTAGCAGATGTTTCTTACCCAAAAGAGAGGACTTGGTGTTTGTGCAATGCACAGTAAAACAAACAAACAAACAAAAACACCTCTCCTGAACTGTGTTTTAGACAACATCCGAGATGTGAAAGCCAGCAACTGTTGGTTAAAAGGTAAGAGAAGGAGATATGCGGAAAGTTGCTATGCCTTAAATCTAAAGAATTAAGGATGTAATAATACCTTGGAAAAGAATACTAATAGTTCCTCAAGTCTCAAGAATTACTGCATATGAGAACAGTATTGAATTACAATTTGTCAAATTAATAACCACAATAATTAAAAATAGATGACCTAATTTGGTCTCATAAATTATTTTTGAGAACCACTGACTCATGCCAAGGTGTTTCCGAGGTGAAGATTTAGTCCTGCCCAGCCAGCCTCAGGCTAGTGACCACTGCCTAGCCCTCTGATTCCCCGGGCCTGGCTTCGTCAGCTTGAGCAGCAGGAAAAATGTCAGCCAGGGTGGTCCAGGGTGAACATCTTCCAGAGACATATACTCAGTACGTTTTTGGTGTGTTTCTTTGAAATCTCGATCTTTATCTGCAGACCACGTCATAGGGAAACAGGGACACTTAATGTGGTGGATTAAAGATGGCTACAAGTTCTTTGCCCCGCTCTCCATTAAGAGGTTCAATTTATTTCCCCTCCCACTGTATCTGGGCAGGCCTTGTGACTCTTCAACCCATAGAATGTAGTGGAAGTGACACTGTGCCAGTTCTAGGCCCTTGAGAACTGGCAGCTTTCACTTTGCTCTTGGGACACTTCCTCTCAGAACCATGCAGCGAGAAGCCCAAGTGTCATGGAGAGGCCATGTGGAGGTGCCCTCCCTAGCTGAGCCACAACTCAACAGTTGGCATCAACTGCCTGCCCTATGTATGAGCCAGTTTGGTTGTCCCAGCCCAACTCAACCACCAGATGACTCTAGTCCCAGCTGACAGTAGACAAAGTAGAAGTTCCCAGTTGAGCCAAGTCAACCCAGAATAGATAGCCAAAGGAATGAAGAATTAGCTGCCCCTAATATTTATAGAGCGCTGCCATGTACTGTGCCGAGTGCTTTGTGTTCTATATTTTATTTAATCCCCAAACCACCCCAGGAGAGTGGAGTGATTATTATTATGTCTGTTTAACCAATGAAGAAATTGAACTTCATAAAGGTTAAGTATCCGACAACATGGGTGCCTAGTGAGGCCTGAACTCAAACCCAGGCTGGATTTCAAAGCATGCCTCTCTGCCCTCCAAATGATCTGCTTTAGCCAGATTAGGCAAAAGGGAATTCCCATATACTTTACTAGGCAAAAACCATATTGATTTACATGGAAAAACATATTCAGGGCTCAACTCAATGTTCCAAAGAACATTTAAAAAAAAAACCTTTTTAGGGGCCTGGGTGGCTTAGTTGATTAAGTGCCTGACCCTTGATCTCAGCTCAGGTCTTGATCTTAGGGTCATGAGTTCAAGCCCTGTGTTGGGCTTCATGCTGAGTGTGGAGCCTACTTAAACAAAACAAAACAAAACAAAACAAAACAAAACAAACCTTTTTACTCTGGAACATTTCCAAACATATATACTAAGTAATACAGTATATGAACCACCATGTACCTATCACCTGGTTTCAACAATTAGGGACAGATGGCCAATCTTGTTTCATCTATATTCCCAGCTACTTCTCTCACCCCACCATGAGATTATCTCAAAGAAAATCCCAGACATCGTATCTTTTCATCTGTAAATATTTAAGTATGTATCTCTAAAAGATAAAAACTCTTTTTTTCAAACATAAACATCATCACCACTAAAATATTGACAATATTAAATATTGACAAAATAAAAATATTGATGATAACTTCTTTTTTTTAAGATTTTATTTATTTATTTGAGAGAGAGAGAGAAACAGCATGAGACGGGAGAGGGCCAGAGGGAGAAGCAGGCTCCCTGCTGAGCCAGGAGCCCGATGTGGGACTCGATCCCAGGATTCCGGGATCATGACCTGAGCCGAAGCAGTCGCTTAACCAACTGAGCCACCCAGGCACCCGATGATAACTTCTTAATATCATTTATATCCAGTGTTCAAGATCTTCCACATTATCTCATAATTATTTTTTTTACAGTTGGTTTCTTCAAACTGGGAACCAGATAAGGTTCCTCATTACATGTGGTTAATAGGTCTCTTAAGTCTTTTTGATAGATAACCCCCCTGTCTTACATTCTTGCTATTTGTTTGCCCAAAAAAATGGACACATGTGTCCTGGAAAATTTCCCAGTCAGTATTCGGCTGATTGCATCCATCTCTCTAGCGTCATTTAATACATTCCTTTAAACCCTGTATTTCCTATAAGCTGGTAGTTAGATTTAGAGGCTTGATCAAATTCAGGTTTTATTTTATTGGCAAGAATACTTTGTAAGTGGTACTGTGTGCTTCCTATTGCACCACATCAGGAGGCCTGTAACGTCTGGCTGGCTCATTTTTAGTGATGCTAAGATTAATCGTTGGATTTAGATCTTGTTAGCCTCTGTTTTAAAGTTCCCGTCAAAGTTTCACTTAATGGAAAACATTGCCTTGATCCATTATTTCATTAGGGTTTGCAAATTGGTGAGATTCTAATTCTGTCCTTTCTTCTACCTTAATTAGCTGGGATTTTTCTATAATAAAGAAATTTCTCTTATCAA
Organism: Eumetopias jubatus; assembly: GCF_037043125.1. Taxonomy (NCBI): domain Eukaryota; kingdom Metazoa; phylum Chordata; class Mammalia; order Carnivora; family Otariidae; genus Eumetopias; species Eumetopias jubatus. Next base: position 91,639,850 of record NW_028274817.1, read on the forward strand.
CTATTTGGATACCCTGAGGTACAGAATAAGTGCTTAGTTCCTTACCTTTTTTTGCCAACATTGTCTACAGATGACCAAATAGCTTTTTTAAAAACATCATTATGAGCCTGTGAATTTTAGCAGATTTGATGTATTTTAATCCATTACCTTCACTATTAATTTTTAAATTTCTCACTTTTAACAGTGTCATGGAGATAGAATTCACATCCCATATAATTCACCCATTTAATTCACCCATTTAAAGTGCACAGTACAATGGCTTTCAGTATATTCACAGAGTTGTGCAACTGTTACCGTAATATAACTTTAGAACATTTTTATCATGCCAAAAAGAGATCCTAAACTCATTAGCAGTCACTCTCCATTCCCCCTAAGACTCCCACAACCCTAGATAACCACTGGTCTACTTTCTGTCTCTACTGATTTGCTTATTCTGGACATTTCATATAAATGTAATTGCACAACATGTGGCCTTTGTCTGGCTTCTTTCCTTTAGTATAATGTTTTCAAGGTTCACCCAGGTTGCAGCATGTGTCAGTACTTTTTATCACCAAATAATATTCCATTGTACGGATAAACCATATTTTGTTCATCCATTCATCAGTTGATGGACCTTTGGGTTTGTAGTGGGTTGAATGGTGGCCTTCTTTCTTAACCCCTAAAACCTGTGAATGTGACCTTATTTGGAAAAAGGTTCTGTGCAGATGTAATTAAGTTAAGGATCTCAAGAGGAGATCATCCCAGTGGGCCCTAAATCTGGTGACAAGTGTCTTTATAAAGAAACACACAGAGGAGAGAAAAGGAGAATGACCTGTAAAGATTGAGGCAGAGATTGGAGCTTTGCAGCTACAACAAGCCAAGGAACAGAAGCTGGAAGGGGCAAGGAAGGATTCTGCCCTAGAAATTGCAGAGGGAGTACAGTCCTACCTGCACTTTGATTTCAGATTTCTGGCCTCCAAGAGTGTGAGAGAATACATTTCTGTTGTTGGTGGTGGTTTTTTTTTTTAAAGATTTTATTTATTTATTCATAAGAGACAGAGAGAGAGGCAGAGGGAGAAGCAGGCTCCCTGCTGAGCAGGGAGCCCGATGTGGGACTGGATCCCAGGACCCTGGGATCATGACCTGAGCCAAAGGCAGACACTTAACCATCTGAACCACCCAGGCGCCCTTTCTATAAAGATTTTATTTATTTATTTGAGAGAGAGAGGGAGTGAAAGAGAGAGAGAGCGAGAGAGCATGAACAGGGAGAGGGGCAGAGGGAGAAGCAGACTCCCCACTGAGCGGGGAGCCCAATGCGGGCCTCAATCCTGGGACTCCAGGCTCAGGACCTGAGCCAAAGGCAGATGCTTAACCGAATAAGCCACCCAGGCACCCCTACATTTCTGTTGTTTTAAGCCACCCAGTTTATGGTAATTTGTTAGTGCAGGCCTAGGAAGCTAATACAGGGTTGTTTCCACTTTTTGGCTATTATGAATAATGTTGCAAAGAACATTCCTGTATGAGTTTTGTGTGGACATACGTTTTCATTTCTCTTGTGTATATACCTAGGGGTGGAATGGCTGGGTCATATGGTAACTATGTACTTAACATTTTGAGGAACTACTAAACAGTTTTCCAAATCAGCTGCATAGGATTTCAATTTCTCCACATCCTCACCAATACTTATTATTATGTGTCTTTTTTATTATAGCCATCCTAGTGGGTGGAGAGTGTTTTTGATTTGCATTTTCCTAATGACTAATGATACTATGCATCTTTTCACATTCTTCCCTCTTCCCCAGTTTTACTGAGATATCTTTTTACATTTTTATTGGCATGCGAACATCTTTTAAGAAATGTCTATTCCAAAAGCCATCTATGAAAAACCTACAGCGAATATCATTCTCAGTGGGGAAAAGCTGAGAGCTTTTCCCCTAAGGTCAGGAATGTGGCAGGGATGTCCACTATCACCACTGCTATTCAACATAGTATTAGAAGTCCTAGCCACAGCAATCAGACAACAAAAAGAAATCAAAGGCATCCAAATTGGCAAAGAAGAAGTCAAACTCTCACTCTTTGCAGATGATATGATACTGTATGTGGAAAACCCAAAAGACTCCACCCCAAAACTGCTAGAACTCATACAGGAATTCAGTAAAGTAGCAGGATATAAAATCAATGCACAGAAATCAGTGGCATTCCTATACACCAACAACAAGACAGAAGAGAGACAAATCAAGGAGTCGAACCCATTTACAATTGCACCCAAAACCATAAGATACCTAGGAATAAATTTAACCAAAGAGGCAAAGGATCTGTACTCAGAAAACTATAAAATACTCATAAAAGAAATTGAAGATGACACAAAGAAATGGAAAAACGTTCCATGCTCATGGATTGGAAGAACAAACATTGTGAAGATGTCAATGCTACCTAGAGCAATCTACACATTCAATGCAATCCCCATCAAAATACCATCCACTTTTTTCAAAGAAATGGAACAAATAATCCTAAAATTTGTATGGAACCAGAAGAGACCCCGAATAGCCAGAGGAATGTTGAAAAAGAAAAGCAAAGCTGGCGGCATCACAATTCCAGACTTCCAGCTCTACTACAAAGCTGTCATCATCAAGACAGTATGGTACTGGCACAAAAACAGACACATAGATCAATGGAACAGAATTGAGAGCCCAGAAATGGACCCTCAACTCTATGGTCAACTAATCTTTGACAAAGCAGGAAAGAACATCCAATGGAATAAAGACAGTCTCTTCAACAAATGGTGTTGGGAAAATTGGACAGCCACATGCAGAAGGATGAAACTGGACCATGTCCTTACACCACACACAAAAGTAGACTCCAAACGGTTGAAAGACCTAAACGTGAGACAGGAGTCCATCAAAATCCTAAAGGAGAACACAGGTAGCAACCTCTTCGACCTCAGCCGCAGCAACTTCTTCCTAGAAACATCGCCAAAGGCAAGGGAAGCAAGGGCAAAAATGAACTATTGGGATTTCATCAAGATAAAAAGCTTTTGCACAGCAAAAGAAACAGTCCACAAAACCAAAAGACAACCGACAGAATGGGAGAAAATATTTGCAAATGACATATCAGATAAAGGGCTAGTATCCAAAATCTATAAAGAACTTATCAAACTCAACACCCAAAGAACAAATAATCCAATCAAGAAATGGGCAGACGACATGAACAGACATTTTTCCAAAGAAGACATCCAAATGGCCAACAGACACATGAAAAAGTGCTCAACATCGCTCGGCATCAGGGAAATCCAAATCAAAACCTCAATGGGATACCACCTCACACCAGTCAGAATGGCTAGAATTAACAAGTCAGGAAACGACAGATGTTGGCGGGGATGCGGAGAAAGGGGAACCCTCCTACACTGCTGGTGGGAATGCAAGCTGGTGCAACTACTCTGGAAAACAGTATGGAGGTTCCTCAAACAGTTGAAAATACGATCCAGCAATTGTACTACTGGGTATTTACCTCAAAGATACAAATGTAGGGATCCGAAGGGGTACGTGCACCCCAATGTTTATAGCAGCAATGTCCACAATAGCCAAACTGTGGAAAGAGCCAAGATGTCCATCAACAGATGAATGGATAAAGAAGAGGTGGTATATATACACAATGGAATATTATGCAGCCATAAAAAGGAATGAGATCTTGCCATTTGCAACGACGTGGATGGAACTGGAGGGTGTTATGCTGAGTGAAATAAGTCAATCAGAGAAAGACATGTATCATATGACCTCGCTGATATGAGGAATTTTTAACCTCGGGAAACAAACTGAGGGTTGCTGGAGTGGTGGGGGGGTGGGAGGGATGGGGTGGCTGGGTGACAGACAGTGGGGAGGGTATGTGCTGTGGTGAGCGCTGTGAATTGTGCAAGACTGTTGAATCCCAGATCAGTACTTCTGAAACACATAATGCAATATATGTTAAGAAAAAAAAAGAAGAAGAAGATAGCAGGAGGGGAAGAATGAAGGGGAGTAAGTCGGAGGGGGAGACGAACCATGAGAGACGATGGACTCTGAAAAACAAACTGAGGTTTCTAGAGAGGAGGGGGTTGGGGGGATGGGTTAGCCTGGTGATGGGTATTAAAGAGGGCACGTTCTGCATGGAGCACTGGGTGTTATGCACAAACAATGAATCATGGAACACTACATCAAAAACTAATGATGTATGGTGATTAACATAACAATAAAAAATTTAAAAAAGAATGTTATATACATGCATCTTCCTTCCCCCCCAAAAAAAGAAATGTCTATTCAGATCCTTTGTCCATTTTTAAATAGACTTGTCTTTTATTATAGAGTGATGAGTGTGTGTGTGTGTGTGTGTGTGTGTGTGTGTGTGTATGTGTGTGTGTTCTGGATAGAAGTCCCTTTTTAAATACATAATTTTCAAAATTTTCTCCCATCCTTTAGTTGTCTTCTCACTTTCTTGATAGTATTGTTTGCAGCATAAAAGATTTTAATTTTGATGTAAATTTATTTATTTTTTTCCTTTTGTTACTGTGCTTTTCGTGTTGTATCTAAAAATCCATTGCCTAACCCAAGGTCCTGAAGATTTACTTCCATAATTTCTTCTAAAAGTTTAGGATCCAAAATCTAAATCTTTAGATTCAACTTTCACATTTAGGTATTTAATCCATTTTGAATTAATTCCTCTGTATGGTGTGAGGTAAGGCTCCAACTTCATTCTTCTGCACGTGGATATCTAGCTCCAGCATTATTTGTTGAGAAGATTCTTCATTCCCCATTAAATAATCTTGGCACCCTTGTTGAAAATCATTTGACTGTGAAGGAATGGGTTTATTTCTGGACTGTCAATTCAATTGCATTGATCTATATGTCTATCTTTATGCCAGTACCACATGGTCTTGATTATGATAATTTTGTAGTAAGTTGTAAAATAAATTGTGAGTCTTCCAACTTTGTTCTTCTTTTTTAAGATTGTTTTGGCTATTGTGGGTCTCTTGCATTTCCATATGAATTCTAGGATTAACTTGTCAATTATTGCAAAAAAGCAAGCTGGGATTTTAATATTGCATTGGATTTATAGATGACTTTGTGGGGTATTACTATCTGACCCATAAACATGTGATAAGTTTCCATTTATTTATTTATTTTTTAAAGCTTTTATTTATTTATTTGACAGAGAGAGACACAGTGAGAGAGGGAACACAAACAGTGGGAGTGAGAGAGGGAGAAGCAGACTTCCTGCGGAGCATGGAGCCCCATGCGGGGCTCGATCCCAGGACCCTGGGATCATGACTTGAGCCGAAGGCAGATGCTTAACGACTGAGCCACCCAGGCGCCCCTAAGTTTCCATTTATTTAGATCTTTAATTTTTTTTCCACAATGTTTTGTGATTTTCATTGTATAAGTTTTACACTTCTTTTGTTAAATTTATCCCTAAGTATTTAATTTTTTGATGTTATTGTAAACGTAATTATTTTTTATTTTAATTTCAGAGTTTTTATTGCTAGTGTATAGAACCAATTGATTTTTGTATATTGATCTTGTGTGTCCTGCAATCTTGCTGAACTTGTTTATTGGTTCTAATAGTTTTTTGTGGATTTTCAGGATTTTCTATTTACAAGATCACGTCATCTGCAAATAGAGATAATTTTACTTTTTCCTTTCCCATATGAATGACTGTTTTACTTCTTTTTCTTTCCTAATTGTCCTGGCTAGAACCTCCAGGACAATGCTGAATAGAAGTAGTGAGTGCAGACATCTTTGTCTTATTCCTGATCTTAGGATCATTATTCATTTGTATGGTAAGACTACGTTTAGCTTTGTATGAAAATCCCAAATGGTCTTCCAAAGTGACTGTATCTTTTTTGCATTCTCACCAGCAATTTGAATTGTCAGATTTGAGGATTTTAGGATTCTAATGGGTGTTTGTTGGTATCACATTGTTAATCCAATATTTGGTAGAACATATTGTTTCTCTTGCTCTGACATTTTATGCTGCCTTCCCCTTGGGAACTCACATTTGGGCTTTCTGGTATCATCTATGTAATAATAAGTTCCTTACCTTCTCCCGATTTCTTTCTTCCTTTTTAAAAATTTTAATTAATTGATTAGTTTTTATTATTTTATTTTAATTTTATTTTTAAAATATATTTATTTGTGTGTTTATTTGCCTTCTCCAGATTTCTTGGCGGAAAAGAGCTAGCTGCAGCCTTAAATACAGCTTTAAGTGCATTGCTGATAAGGATGCTACAGTGGCAGGGTGGGGTGGGGGAAGAAAGGATGCTACAGCATTTCTAATAAAATGGGGCCTCTCAAGCTGATACTTCCTCACTCACAGCCCTCAAACTGCACAGTCTTGAAGGTGCAATTCTAAGTTCTTGCTGGCAATTGGCTGGCCTGAGCTACGATGCCCAGAGAACTAAACTGCTCAAGGAACTGAAATATGGTTTGCTCAAAACAACTCATGAACACTTTTCTATCCATTTCTGCCAGGAATCCAAAATGCTGTCTTGGCCCAATCTCATAGTACGATTCAGTTGCCACCCACCCACATGTAGCTGGGCAAATTCTTGGCCTTGAGGGGGCCTCTGAGGGCTCACCAGTTCTCTCCTCATCTTTCTCTCTGATCAGCTGGCCACATCCACATGGCAGTCCTGGGTGACATACTACTACAGTTCACTCTGGATACCCCACTTAAATATATATTTATTACAAAATAAAACACAGAAAAGCACACAAACATGTAGAATAGTGAATTATTATAAAGTCACATCTTCATAACTACCGTCCAGGTGAAGAAGTAGTATTTTGCCAGCCACTCCAAGAAGTCCCTCCATGTTTACAATCCTGGTCTTTATAATAATCATTTCCTCAGGGCGCCTGGGTGGCTCAAACGGTTAAGCGTCTGCCTTCGGCTCAGGTCATGATCCCAAGGTTCTGGGATCAAGTCCCACATCGGGCTCCCTGCTAGGCGGGGAGCCTGCTTCTCCCTCTGCCTCTGCCCCCCTCTCTCTCTCTCTGACTTTCATGAATAAATAAATAAAACATTTTAAAAAAATCGTTTCCTCATACTTCTTTATGGCTTCATTATGCAAGTGTGCACCTTCAGACACTCTAGTTGAGGCTTGCTCTTTAAAAATTTTTGGTTCATCTTTTAATTTACAGGTTCCCTCTTCATCCTTTTCTTTTTTTGTAATTTGCCTGTTGAAGAACATGGACAATTTGACTTACAGTTTGAATTTTGCTGATGGCACATTCATGGTACATTTCAACATGTATTCTGTTCTCAGCTTTTCTTGAAAATAGCTAGATCCAGAGGTCTGACCAGACTTAGGTCAGATTTCTTTTGCAAGATTATAAGCAGTGCTGAGTTCTTTCATCAGCAGAGACATAGTGTCTGGTTGTGTCTCTTTTTTGCACTATTAGCAGCTGTTTGTTCTTACTGCCTAAATCAATTAATTCATTGAGCCTTGCAAATGGTGATAATCTAATTCCATCATTTCATTTCCATTTCTTAGTTGCAGTAATTTGATAAAGAGACGCTTCCCTGGTGTACTATTTGGTTATCTAGTGGTACAGTTTCTACAGGAAAAGCAGGATGTATGCTTGATTCTTTCCCTTTATTTACCAGTTTTCAGATGATGACTTGGTTCCTGACATCTTTCAAGGTGGCTAGTTTTTAAATGCCCAAAGAATTTAAGAATGTCAACACACTTTATGGGTTTTAATCCATTACATTTTTTTTATTGTGGTAATATATACATAAAATTTTCCATTTTAACCATTTTGAAGTCCACAGTTCTGTGGCATTAAGTATCCATTGTATTTTATACTTATTGAAGTTCAAATAGTCTCATGTGTTCCATTAAAAAAAAAAACAACACAAAACAGGGCGCCTGGGCGGCTTAGACTGTTAAGCATCTGCCTTTGGCTCAGGTCATGATCTCGAGGTCCTGGGATTGAGTCCCACATCAGGCTCCCTGCTGAGCAGAGGGCCTGCTTCTCCCTCTCCCTCTGCCTGCCGCTCCCCCTGCTTGTGCGTGCTCTCTCTCTCTCTCTCTGTTAAATAAATAAATAAAATCTTAAAAAACAAAACAAAACTCCAAACAAACCTTTGAATATTTCTTAGTCCAGAGCCTTTTGAATGAAATTAGGAGAACCATGTTCTCACATTTGCCTTCCTCTTACATCCCTACTTTCCAATCACCATAAGGCAAACATGAGCCAAAGTGAGAAGTGAAACACCCCACCTCATGGATGCTGTCTGTGCAATGTCACAAGTTATGACTCACGTTTAGCCCAGAGAAAGTCACCAGAGTCAGTGGGAGGAGACAGGCTCTATAAAGTGTGCTGTGGCTGAAGTTTTAAAATCAATATAGTTTAAACATGGATGATGTTGAGATCTGAGCCGAATTTCTTCTACTCTGCATATAGCTTTATTAAGATTCATCACTGGATTTTTTAATGTATGGAAATACTTGAGTTTCAAATATTTGAACATTTTTTTACATTGAAAAATATGTGCATGTAGAGATTTCCCTTTTGAACTTTAACCCAGACTTCAGCAGCTGAGCCGACAGCTGCAGAAACCTTGCATAATAACAGTTGAACGGACAAGTTGTCCTAACCTTTATCCATTTCTCTTGTTTTGAGCCAGTTGATTCCCTATTTTTATTTTGCCCATCTTCCTTTTGGGCTTACCCACTCAGTTGGACAAATAGTTGGGAATCTAGCCAGTAAGTGTACAGGGAAACGTGAGAAGTTTTTTTCTAAAGTCCATAGGTAAAATTTTCATAAAGAAATCAAAGTTCATATATAAATGAATTTCAGAAAAGTGGAAACGATATCCCTAAGAGCCCATGGATAACTGTGTTGGACATGAACCTTGCATCGGCCACCATCTCAAAATACTTTAAAAATTACTATACTCCCTTCCCCAATGTTGTGGTACTACTGTCTTAACAAATACTGGAGGGAAAAAGCCCACTTGGAGTGACAGTGACAGAAGATTGATGACCATGTCAAGTATAATAGTATTTTCAAGTCTATTTATTGAAAATAAAGAGTAAATAAAAATGATTAATTTATTCACTTGACAAATATTTCTGAAGTGCCAATTAACTAGAAGCCCTGTGCCTAGCACTGGGAACACAGCTATGAAAGGTCCTCACGTATCCAATGGTTAAGAGGGAGAAGCGACTGGGGCACCTGGGTGGCTCAGTTGGTTAGGCATCCGGCTCTTGATTTTGGCTCAGGTCATGATCTCAGGGTTGTAAGATCAAGCCCCCCGTTGGGCTCCTTGCTGGGTATGGAGCCTGCTTGGGATTCTCCCTCTACCTCTGCCCCTCCCCACCTCTCCCTCCCCTTCTCTAAAAAAAAAATAATAATAAAAGAAAGAGGGAGAAGTGACTGCTGTCAAGAACTGTGAAGAGTCTGAGATGGGTAAAGCAAATGTGGTATATATACAACAGAATGTTAGCTGGCAATAAAAAAGAAGGAAATCCTGCCATTTGTGACAACATGAATGGACCTTGAAGGCATTATGCTAAGTGAACTAAGTCAGTAGAGAAAGATAAATATTGTATGGTCTCATTTATATGTAGAATCTAAAACAACAACAGAAACAAAAAATCAAACTCATAGAAAATGAGATCAGATTTGTGGTTACCAGAGGTGGAGGGTTGAGGGTGGGGGAATTGGATGATGGTGGTCAAAAGTGGCACAAACTTTCAGTTATAAAAGGAATAAATACTGGGGGTATAATATACAATATGATGATTATCGTTAATGCTACTCTATGGTATATTGGAAAGTTGCTAAGAAAGTAGATCCTAAAAGTTCTCATGACAAGGAAAAAAATGTTTTGCTTTTTTGTAACCATATAACTAACTAAACTTACTGTGGTAATCATTTTGCAATATATGTATGTCAAGTCATTTGCAATATATGTATGTCAACTTTAAACTTGTTATACAGTGCTATATGTCAATTTATATCTCAATAAAATTGAAAAAAATTGAAAAAAGAGAACTGAAGAGTCTGAGATTTTACCTTGTTAACTTGCTAGTTTCCTGGATGCTGGCAAGAAACATGGGACTTCTGGGTCAAAAACAAAGGATTTTGTTATTCATGGCACAGCAAGCCACAGTAGCATGAGTGTATTTGCACTGGTTCCTTTTGCCCCCTCCAAGTCTGATGAGGGTGATGTGGATAAATTCAGGTGGATGCCTGCACGTACAGTGGATGGCATTACAGGACAAAAACTCTAGGTTAGGGAACTTGAAACTCTTATAAGATGGTAAGCATTCTTGCCCTTTGCTCCGGAGGGATCACCATCTCTATCTTCTCAGCCTGCTAGCTATACAAACATCTCTGAAAACATCTATGGGACAAGCCAAGGCCAGTCTAGATCAGCCAATAGGCAACCACTCCCAGGCATGTGAATGAGCCTTGCCAAGACTAGCAGGATTGCATAGCTGGCCTCCAGCTGACTCCAGACATGTGAGCAATAAGCACTGTTATATATCACTGAGGTTCTGTGGTTCTTTGTTACATAGTATCATTGTAGCAATAAACAGCTGATACCATCACCAGTGTCTTCTTAACCCCCAAATCTAATTTATCTTTCCCACTGTAACCAGAGCTCTCCTGAAATACAGATCTTATCAGGGCATACTCCTGCTGAAAAGCCTTCAACAGACTGCAACCTAGACATGGAATCCAAAGTTTTTGCTGGTCTGGTTCCCATATTCATTTTTTACTTCACCCTTCACCTCTCTTCCCTCCCATCCTCTTTCTTGCTTCTGGCATTCCACTCACATAGACCACACAAATTTCTCTGCACTTAAAGATATAAAAACATTCTTCAGAATATTTTTTAAGATTATAAGAGTTACTCATTTTAGTAAATCTGGGAAGGATAGAAAAGTACAAAGAGCATCACTCAGGGCAACCTTTCCCCTGGGTCTTTCTGCATATATGGTGTATGCTAATATCAGAACTTTTTTTTTTAAAAAGATTTTATTTATTTATTTGACAGAGAGAGAGAGAGAGAAAGAGCATAAGCAGGGGGAGCGGCAGACAGAGGGAGAAGCAGGCTCCCCACAGAGCAAGGAGCTCGATGCAGGACTCAACCCCAGGACCCCGGGATCATGACTTGAGCTGAAGGCAGACACTTAACCGACTGAGTCACCCAGGCGCCCCATATCAGACCCTTTTAAAATTATTATTATCACTAGGTGTGAAGGTATTTCCTATTTAGAAAATCTGGAGAAATAAAAAACCACCACCACCAGTAATAGTATTAAAAGACAAATGAGCACTTAAGAAAAGTAATCACAGTATTTATGATAGACAATGGGTTAATATCTTTATCACATAAAGAGTTCATACAAATCAACTAAAAAGTGTATATGCATTAATAAAAAAGGCAAAAACGAGAAGTGGCCAAAACCCAAACCAGACCAAACCAAAAACATGTTCAACTTTAAAAGGTGCAAGTGTGGCGCCTGGGTGGCTCAGTTGGTTTTAAGCATCTGCCTTTGGCTCAGGTCATGTTCCCGGGATCCTAAGACCCAGCCCTGTGTCGGGCTCCCTGCTCAGCTCAGAAGCAGGGAGTCTGCTTCTCCCTCCCTAACTGCCTCTTCCCGCCCCCCCGCTCATGCTCATGCTGTCTCTGTTTCTCTCTCTCTCTCAAATAAATAAATAAAATATTAAAAAAAAAATAAAAGGTGCAAGTTAAAAGAACAATGACCCACAATTTTTGGCTTATAAGATTAGCCAAGTTCAAAAAATAATAAATCTCAGTGTTAGCAACTATATGACTCTTGTATTTTGCTGGTGTACATGTAAATTGTTATAATCTTTCTAGAGGGCAACATAGTACTGTTTGTCAAAAGACCTATAAAATTCTGACTCTGATCCTACAATTCTACTTCTAGGAATTTATCTTAAAGAAATAATCAGACATGTATGTGTAGAATTATGTTCACTGCAAGGCTGTGTAATAGAAAGCAAGTAGAAATAATATGGCACTGGCATAAAAACAGACACAGACCAATGGTATAAAGTCAAGAGTCCAGAAATAAACCATAGCATATACAGACAACTAACTTTTGAGAAGGGTACCAAGAATACACAATGGGGGAAAGATTAGTCTCTTCAAAAATGGTGTGGGGAAAACTGGATATCCACATGAAAAAGAATGAAATTGGAGGGGGGCACCTTAGTGGCTCAGTTGGTTAAAGGTCGGCCTTCGGCTCAGGTCATGATCCAGGGTCCTGGGATCCAGCCCCATATTGGGCTCCCTGCTCAGTGGGGAGCCTGCTTCTCCCTCTCCTGCTCTCCCTGCTTGTGCTTTCTCTCTCTCCCTGTCAAATAAATAAATAAAATCTTTTTTTTAAAAAAAGAATGTAATTGGACTGCTATCTTACACTGTACACAATAATCAACTCAAAATAGATTAAAAACTTAAACATAGGACTTGAACCTTAAAACTTCTAGAAGAAAATACAGAAAAAAAAGCTCTTTGATACTGGCCTTGGCAATAATTTTTTGGATATGACATCAAAAGTTCAGACAACAAAAGCAAAAATCTACAAGTGGGACAACATCAAACTGAAAAGCTTCTTCACAGAAAAGGAAACAATCAACAAAATGAAAAGGCAACCTACAGATGGGGAGAAAATATTTGTAAACCATGTATCTGATGATGGGTTAATATCCAAAAAAATATAAGGGACTCATACAACTCAACAGCAAAAGAAAACCTCCAACAACCTGATTAAAATGGGCAAAGGACCTATATAGATATTTCCCCAAAGACGACATACAAATGGCCAATGTACATGAAAAGGTGCTCACCATTACTAATCATCAGAGAAATGCAAATCAAGAACACACTGAGCTATAACCTCACACCTATTAGAATGGCGATTATCAAAAAGACGAGATTACAAGTGTTGGTGTGGATGTGGAGAGAAAGGAACCCTCGTGCACTGTTGGTGGGAATGTAAGTTGGTGCAGCCACTATGTAAAACAGTATGGAGGTTCCTCAAAAATTTAAAAATAGAGCTGTCATACGATCCAGTAATCCCACTATTGGGTATATATATCTAAAGGAAATGAAATCAGTGTCTCAGAGAGATATCTGTACCCTCATGTTCAATGCAGCATTATTGCCAATAGCCGAGATATGGAAACAGCCTAAGTGTCCACTGATGGATGGAAAGGATAAAGAAGAGTAGTATGTATGTACACACACAGACACACACACACACACACACACGCATGCACACACAATGGAATATCATTCAGCCTTTCAAAAAGAGATCTTGCTATTTGTGACAACAAGGAGAAACCTGGAAAACATGCTAAGTGAAATAAGCCAGACACAGAAAGAAAAATACTGCATGATCTCACTTACGTGTGGAATCTCAAAAAGTTGAATTCATGGAAGCAGAGAGTAGAATGGTAGTCACCAGGGGTGGGACTTGAGGGAAATGAGGAGATGTTGGTCAGGGTACAAAGTTGCAGTTATGTAGGGTCTAATGTACAGCATGATGACTATAATACTGTATTATATACTGGAAATTTGTTAAGAGAGTAGATTTCAGGTGCTCTCACCACACTTGCACACACATACCCCCCTCCCCCCATGGAAATCATCTGAGGAGATGGATATGTTAATTAACTTGGCTGCAGTACTCATTTCACTATGTATATATATAAAAACTTGTACATCTTTTTTTTTTTTTAGATTTTATTTATTTGACAGAGAGAGACACAGCGAGAGAGGGAACACAAGCAGGGGGAGTGGAGAGGGAGAAGCAGGCTTCCAGCGGAGCAGGGAGCCTGATGCAGGGCTCAATCCCAGGACCCTGGGATCCTGACCTGAGCCCAAGGCAGACGCTTAACGACTGAGCTACCCAGGCGCCCCGCTGTACATCTTAAATAGCAGTGGGAGGGATGTCAATGTCACACTGAAAGAAGAACGTGTGGATGGGATACATATATTAATGCAGCCTTACCAGGAAAATATAATCTGTCGCACTTCCCAAATTTCTACAGGAACTCTCTTAGATCTATATTTGTAAAAGATCAAATTCTCAGAGGACTTCCTTCTTTTTCTTTTTACCCTCCACCTTCACCTCCCTCCCTCCCTCTTGTCCTTCCTTTCAGTTATAAACAGCACAACTATCAGTGAGTTATTATTGCACGGTGTGAAATCTTGCCAGCAGGATCATTTTGGTGGTCTGCTTGGTGGTCCCTAAATAATTTTATTTTTGCTATATTTACACTTTATTTTCCACATTGCTGCAAGAAGGCTGGCTTTTCAGTTTTTCGTTATGTCTTATCCAATTATTTTCCCAAAAGATTTTATACCATTAAAAACATTAGAATCGGGACCATGTTTTTATTGAACAGGTACTTTAACATGCTCACTATGTACCAGGCACTGTTTCAAGCAGGACCTTTACAAATAGTAACTTGCTTAACCTTCATAACATTATTCTCAATCTGTCGAGAGGAAACTGAAACACAGAGAAGTAACTCGCCCAAGGTCACGAAGCTATCACATGGCAGAGCCAGGTATCAATCCAGGGCATCTGCCGCTGGAGCCTATATTCTTAACTACCATGTTATGCTGCCTCTCTATCATTGCTCTCCTCCACTGACCCTTTATTTACTTGAGCAATAAGGGATATATAGCCTCCGGTAAAAACAGGAACTCTCAGATGTACAAAATAATGCGAAGCTAGGGAAACAGGCCTGGATGTCTGGGCTGGGCCTGGGTGGGAGGGGTTGGCATGAGCCCCAATCCTGCCCCTGCCCCTCTCAGAGCAGGCTTACAAGGAGCTGTACCTCCCACCCCTCCCCATACTGCCCTCCCGCTAGCCTTACCACTGCTAAACAGCTCTCTGCCCCAGAGTGACTGACTGGGAGGAGGCACGGTCCTTTGCTACATCTACTGTGGTGAAATATACAAGAAGTTCAAAGCATTTTGTTGGTATTTTGTAATGTCTTTCTCACATAACTTTTGTAATGGGGTATTGTTGCCTCCTTATTGCAGCTGGAGGGAGACAAGGAGATTTCAAGTGACTTCCCCACATCACATGGTCAAAGGACTTCTGAGAAGTGAACAAACTTCTGCAGACATCAGGCCCCTGACTTTTACCGCTGCAGAGTAATCTCCTCTGAACAGCCTCTCCCTACGATATCGGGTTTCCTCAGCTGAGTACTTAGGACGCTGCTGGCAAGTCTAATCACCTGGAATATCTTAATAACCGAAGTTAAATTTGATGGAAAAACTCATGAAGAAGCTGTGGGTGACGGAGGGCATCTTGTCAGAAGCCTGGCTCCAAATATGTGTGATGCCACATATTTGGAATTCTGCAAAGAGAATGCAGAAATATTTCAATAAAAGTATCAGAGGTTTAGCTGATTCTTTTAATATAGTGTTTTCAAAGGAGAAACAAGTGTTTTCAAAGAAGAAACAAGTTCTCCATCAGCTGAGAAGCACCATGTATTCAAAACAGTAAATGAAGTAGTTGTTATTGGTATAAACAAAAACATAAAATGGATCCTCAGGCATACTTTCAGGAAGCCAGGGGCAAAGTGGAGAAAGGAGAGAACTAGGAGATAGAAGATTTAGAAAATGATGCCGTTTTGTCTTGGACATTTGCCAGGGAAAGTTGGGTAATGAAGGATTAGAAACAAAACAAAACAAAAAGGAAACAAGCATAAGGAAAATCCTACAAACAATGAACTGCTGGCTATTCAATCAATAGAACTGAACTGGTCCAAATCTTGTTGTGGGTGGAAGTGGGGGAGTGGGGGTATGGGGACAGCAGGCTGGGGTCAAACTAAGGGTACAAAACAACAGCAAATAAATGAGGGCAGAGGAAAAGATGAATAAGGAGCAAGAATAGAAAGAGGAAAGGAAGCACATTTAACCGGAAATCAACCAAAATAGACATGTACAGTGTCATTTGAAGGGAAAGGGAGAGAAGGGGCCATTAACACTATTCGAGCAGCGGAATTTGAGGAGATGATTTTAAATATGAAACAACAGAGACCTTTCAAATTACCTGCAACTTCTATCTCTGTGAGTTGTAGAGGACAGATGCTCTGGATGTTGTCATTGGAACGATTGGCTTCTATGATTTTCCATCCCAGAAGTTAGCCGCCTTTCAAGGCCAGTGAGCAGGATCCTGATTGCCATTTTTTAAGAGCTCCAAAGGCTTAGGGTGGTGGTCAGTGGGGCAGGGAGTGGAAGAGATGTGTAAGACCATGAAGAAGGCGTTGGGATGGAGGGGTAGGTTGGTTGGCAAGAACACCTGACCACCTGGCTGCAAATGTCTGCCTTGCCGGGTCTCAAAGAACTTCATCCCCTACTGCTAGGGCTGCTTGATGTCCATCTGTTGGTGCAGCCTTCCCCAAACTCGGGGACAAATCCTGGCCTTAGGCTGGACTGTCTCAGGAACCTTAGCCCCATATGCGGGGACTCAGAAGGTGAGGGCAAGGGCAAAGGCAAAGGCATCCTGGCTATTTATGTCATCTTGACCTTGGGCTTTTTGTCTCCCTAACTGGAAGCTATAGTTCTGTTGACCCTCTCCTGGTCTTGGATTTGTCCTCTGTATTTAAGGCCCCACCTTGGATACCTTTTTGGTTCCTAAAACCCTCTAAGGCTGGGGACCCTGACTTAGTCTTGGTAGGCCCCCTCACAGAATCCAGAGTTGTGCCCGAGCCCCTTCTCAGTGATTGGCACCAACTACTGGAGACAGATGATTGTCCTCTTGGCTCTCTAAGAATCACCTATGCCTGGATTCCCATCACATGTTCTGAGCGCCTTTAGGGACATTTTGTTCCCCCAAGTGTGTCCTTGTAATGCTGTGTAGATCACATGGTCAGCTGTGCTTTGCCATAGCTGTCAGATGCCATGGCTGTCTGCTACACTGGACTACTCTTATCCTAGAAGCTGGGTCTGTACCCCAAGTCCCTACGGCTGAGTCTGTCCCACAAGCATCTGTGCCATTCCAGGGAGTGAGGGAACAGCTTGAGCTATCAGGCTGGGGCCTGCCCCGTCTCAATGCAGTCAACCTGGACATTCCCAGGCTTCTTGGACCTTTTAAAAAAAATACTATATTTAATCTATTTATATAGCTTGTTTCAGTATCCTTAAAAATATTTTACTAATAGGGTTGTCTACTTAGCTACACTAGAGCCAAAAAGAGTCTAGGAAAAACACATTTAGAATTCAGAGACGTGGCAAACACCATCAGTGCTCCGCTCACAGCCCCTTGGCACTCACTTCTGACCCAAGACTAAGGCTTCCTACAGCAAGCACCTGTGACTCAGCCTGTGTACTTTCGCTCAGCTGTGGGCAGGGCAAGCAGGAAATGCCAGCAAGTCAACGCCCCTGAGAGCAGCTCTCAGCCAAAGATGGATTAGAGTTTAGGATAAACACCCCAGCTTCCTTTTTTTATTGTGAGGGGGTAATGTGACAACCCCAAAGTGTGTTCTGTGCTGTCTCCCAGAGTTCCCCAGTGGGATGGAGCCTCGGTTGTCCATAACTGTAACCTGGTCAAGAGCTCACATTTTTTGGCTTCCTTCTCTTCCCCATTTCACTTTCCTACTCTACTACAGATGCTTCCCAGGATCACCTTTCCCTTGCCCCCACATTTGTGCTCAAATCCTTGTTTTGGGGTCTGCTTCTGGGGGAGTCCAAATTAAGACAAGAGGTCTCATATTCAAGGTTAAGGATTTAATTGTATTCCTGAGAGGGCACACATGTTTTGAACCCTAACATAATACTATACTTCCTATAATACATTATGAGAGGCCCCCATGAACAGCACTTCCTAACAAGGTCACATGGGCTCTGCTGACCTTTGAGACGTTAATAGGTGTTATAGGATTTGGGGGTCAAATATGCTTAGGCTGAACGAAATTAAGCACGTTTCTTCACTTCAGTACTCCCATAATCTTTAGGAAATTAATGGGCCTTTATAAGTTTCCAGAAGTGCAGGCTACAAGTTTCCCAAATTCGGTTGATCTTAGAATTCCTTTTCCTCAAGAAGTCCTTTTAACACCTTGCAGGAGGCTGGCATCTCAGAGATCACAGTTTAAGAAAGGTCTTTTTGCCCAAGCTATAGAATTGAAACATAATATTGAGAAGTACATGAGGCAAGTTTTCTGGTGGTGAGAATGCTGCATTTTAGGGTACTCGGATTTTCTTTCATGTCTCAGCCAACCAGAGGGACAGCCATCTACGGGCTGAGCTCAGATGTTAATATTTCTTCTACACAGAAAACCAGCTATTTACTTTGTATGATTTGAACATTCAATGAGAAGAGAGGCAGAAAAAGTTATTCCTCAAACTGTGGTCCTCTTTCCCCTCCTAGCCAGGATGGTATCAGTGGAGGCCTACTGGGGAGCCTCAACTCCCATCCCTTCTAGAAGTAACAAAGGGCCCCTCCTCACCACTTCCCCAGCGTCAATATTAACTTAGTGGAGAATGTGGATGTCTAGGCCTACCTCGCAGTAATGAGGTGACATACTCCATTCTCTGACCAGAGTGGTGCCAGAGGAGGCCTGTTAAGACACACAGTTTAAATAAAATCCCAAGTCTCATAAAATAGGTTTTGGGGCGCCTGGGTGGCTCAGCCATTAAGCGTCTGCCTTCCACTCAGGTCATGATCCCAGAGTCCTGGGATCAAGCCCCACATCGGGCTCCCTGCTCGGCGGGAAGCCTGCTTCTCCCTCTCCCACTCCCCCTGCTTGTGTTCCTGCTCTCGCTAACTCTCTCTCTGTCAAATAAATAAATAAAATCTTAAAAAATAAAATAAAATAAAATAGGTTTCAATAGGGGCACCCGGGTGGCTCAGTCAGTTAAGTGTCATGATCCCAGAGTCCTGGGATGGAGTTCCCATTGGGCTCCCTGCTCAGCAGAGAGCCTGCTTCTCTCTCTCCTTCTGCTGCTTCCCCTGCTTGTGCTCTCTCTCTGTCAAGTAAATAAATTAAAAAAAAATTAAAAAATAGGTTTCAATAGAAAGTCACTCATCATACCAAGAACCATGAAGATCACAACTTGAAAAAGACAACAGATGCCACTGAAATGACAAAGATATTAGAATTACCTGGCATGAATTTTAAAGCAGCCATCTTAAAATTGCTTCAATTAGTAATTATTAACATGCTTGAAACAAATGAAAAAGTAGAGTCTCATTGAAGAAATGGAAAGTCTTAGCAAAGAATTAAAGATATAAAGAATAACCAAATGGAATTTTTAGAGCCAAAAAAATACAAACTGAAGTAAAAACTACATTGAATGGGCTCACAGCAAAACTACGTTGAATGGGCTCACAGCAGAATGGAGAGGACAAAGGAAAAAATCATGACCTTGAAGATATAAAATAGAAATTACACAGTTGAACAAGAGAGGGAAAGAAACTGAACAAAAAAGAATAGAGCCTCAGGGAAACAAAAGAGTATAACAAAATATCTAACTTTTGTCATCAGAGTCCCAAAAGGAGGGGGGGAAAGTATTCAAAGAAAGAATGGTGAAAATTTTCTCAAATTAGGCAAAAGACCTACAGATTCAAAAGCTGAATGAATCTCAAACAGGATAAATCTCAAGAAATCCACACAAGACATGCCATAGTCAAACTTCTGAAAACTAAAGACAAAGAAAAATTCTTGAAAGCAGCTAGAGAGAAATGACACATTATCTATAGGGGAAAAACTAAACTATGGATTTTTCATCAGAAACCATGGAGGCTTTGGGGCGCCTGGGTGGCTCAGTCAACTGGGCGTCTGCCTTTGGCTCGGGTCATGATCTCAGGGTTCTGGGATCGAGCCCTGCATCGGGGTCTCTGCTAGGTGGGGAGCCTGCTTCTCCCTCTCTCTCTGCTGCTCCCCCTGCTTGTGCTCTCTCACTCACGTTCTCTCCCTCTCAAATAAATGAATAAAATCTTTAAAAAAAAGAAAGAAATTAAAAAAAAACCATAGAGGCCAGAAAATAGCAGAACAGCATTTCTAAATACTGAAGGAAAAGAACTGTCACCCCTGAATTCTTATATGCACTGAAAATATACTTCAGGAAGGAATTAGGGGGAAAAACAAGACATTCTCAGGTGAAGGAAAACCAAGAGAATTTGTTGCCAGCAGACCAACCCTAAAGAATGGCTCAAGGAATTTCCCTAAACACAAAGTGAATGATAAAGAAGGAATTGTGGAACATCAGGAAGAAAGAAAGAACAAAGGAAAGAGCAAAAATATGAGTAAACACAACAGACTTTCCTTCTCCTTTTGAGTTTCACACGTTATGTTTGATAGTTGAAGCAATTATACCATTGTCTTAAATGGTTCTAAATGTATGTAAAGGAGGGTCTGCCTGGGTGACTCAGTCGGTTAAGCATCTGACTTTGGCTCAGGTCATGATCTCAGGGTCCTGGGATTGAGCCCTGCATTAGGCTCCCTGCTCAGTGGGGAGTCTGCTTGTCCCTCCCCTGCTGCCCCCCGCCCCTGCTCATGCTCTCTCTCTAATAAAAATATTTTTAAAAATGTATGTAAAGGAAATATTTAAGACAATTATAAATTGGGGAGGGTAAAGGGACACAAAAGGTAAGGTTTCTATACTTCACTGAAATGGGTAAAATGATGACACTGGTGGACTGTGATAATATATATATGTTTACATATATATTAGTATTACCTAGAAGAACCAATAAGAAAATTATACAAGGAAATATATTCAAAAACACTACTGAGAAATCAAAATACAATTCTAAAAATATTCTAGTAACCCAGAGGAAGGCAGGACAAAGAAAACAGAGAAATGAAAAGCAGAAAATAAACAGAAAACAAAAAAATAAAAAGACAGATTTAAGCTTTTTCATATCAATAATTTAAATGGCCTAAATACACCACTTACAAGACAGAGAGTGGCAGAATGGATAAAAAAGACAAAACTCAATTACATGTCATCTATAAAAAATACACTTCAAATATGATATGGGTAGGTTGGAAGTAAAAGAAAAAAATGCGAAAGCTATATAATTCAAATATAAATCAAAAGAAAGCCAGAATAGCTATATTGATATCAGATAAAGTAGACTGTAGAGCAAAGAAAGTTACCAGGCAAAAGGGTCAATACACCAAGAAGACATAGCATTCCCAAAGGTGTATGTGCAGATGTATTTGATGTGAATCAAAAACTGATAGAACTAAAAGGAGAAATAGACAAGCCCACAATTATAGTTGGAGATTTCAACATTCTTTTCTCAACAATTAATGAGCAACCAGACAGAAGATCAGCAAGGATACAGAAAAACGTAATACTACCATAAATAACAGGATCTAATCATCATTTATAGAACACACCCTCATAAAATAAGAATACACATGAGCAAATGGAACATACACCAAGATAGAACATGTCCTGGGCCATAAAATGAACCTCAACAAATTTAAAAGAATTGACATCCTATAGTGTGTTCTCTGATCACAGTGTAATCAAACTAGAAATCAATACTTGAAACATAACAGGAAAATCTTCAAATATTCAGACACAAAACAAAACATTTCCAAATAATCCATGTGTCAAAGAGGAAGCCTCAAGTGAAATTTTATTTTATTTAAAAAAGATTTTATTGGGGTGCCTGGGTGGCTTGGTCATTAGGCGTCTGCTTTCGGCTCAGATCATGATCCCAGGGTCCTGGGATCGAGCCCCGTGTCGGGCTCCCTGCTCAGCGGGAAGCCTGCTTCTCCCTTTCCCACTCCCCCTGCTTGCATTCCCTCTCTCGCTATGTCTCTCTCTGTCAAATAAATAAATAAAATCTTTAAAAAATAAAAAAAAAGATTTAATTTATTTATTTTAGAGAGACAGAGAGAGAGAGAGGACAGGGGTGGGGGCAGAGGGAGAAGAGGAGAAAGAGAGAGAGAGAGAGAGAAAATCTCCAGCAGACTCCCTACTGAGCGTGGAGCCTGACATGGGGCTCGATCCCACAACCTGTGAGATCAGGACATGAGCCAAAACTAAGAGTCAGATGCTTAACCGACTGAGCCACCCAGGCGCCCCTCAAGTGAAATTTTAAAAAACACCTTGAACTAAACGAAAACAGAAACAAAAATATACTGTCAAAATCTGTGGGACATGTGATGTGATGAGCACTGGCTGTTATGTGCAGCTAATGAATCACTGAACACTACATCAAAAACTAATGATGTACTAAACAGTGGCTAACTGAACATAATAAAAAAAAAATGTGTGGGACACAACTAAACCAGCACTGAGAGGGAAATCTCAGTAGTAGAGGTGCTATATGCATACATTAGAAAAGAGGAAAAGTCAATAATCTAAGCTCCCAGCTCAAGAAACTGGAAAAAAAGAGCAAAGTACACCCAGAGCAAATAGAACAAAGGAAATAATAAAGATAAGGACAGAAATTAAAGAAGTTGAAAACAGAAAGAAGAGAGAAAATCAGTGAACCAAAAAGCTCGTTCTTTGAAAAGACCAATAAAACCCGTGGTGATGGTTACACAAATCTACACATGTAACAACATGACAAAACTACAAAAGCACACTGTACCAATGTCAATTTCCTGAGTTTTGGTATCGTGCTACAATTATGACAGATGTAATCATCGGGGAAAACTGGGTAAAGGGCTCATGGGACCTCTCTGTTCTAGCTTTACAACTTCCTGTGAATCTATAATTATCTTAAAATAAAAAGTTAAAGTAATTGGAAAACATCTGTACAAATAAAAATTATTTATTTTATAGTCTTATATAAATTCCTCACTGGAAAACTACAGGGTGCTAAGATACCTTATAACAAATGGAGCATATTCCTTCCTCTTTTCTTAATATTATACAGTTCTTTGCCTTCCAAAGCCTGGTCACCTTCCTCTTAATGTTGTCTAATTCGTCAGCATCCTTCTTAAATACTGATGTCCAGAAGGTAACACCTGCTTCAGATGGGATATCACCTCCCGTGTTCTAAACACTACACTTTCATTAGTGCGGCCATGGTCTTTTCTGGTTTTATAAGTAGCAACAGCACACATTCTTGTATCATTTTTGGTCTGGTAGTCATGCAAAACTTTCAGAGTCTTGCACATGAATGGAAAAATATTTTCATCATTAGCATTTGTGTAATGCATTTATATAAATGGAAGATTTTTCATTGATCCTTGTAGGATTTCATCTTATTGGATTCAATCCACCAAAGTCCCAGCCATCAAAATAGTTTTCAAATGCTATTTCATTGCCTATCATTAGGGCTCTCTTCACATTGTGAGTCAGCTGCAGAAGTCAGTTATCTATGTACCCCTCTATGGCTTCATCTCGGTCACTGCTACTGAAAATGTTGAGTAGGACAAGGTGCAATGGGAGGTATGCCACGCTGATACTCTAGAAGGAACTTCTCATTTACCGCATGGAATGCAGTTAAGTGGTAGCCTTCACTGTTCATGCCTTCAGGCTCTGCTTCAGCCTTCCTTTTTTGTGCGTGGTAAAAAAATTAAAATATAACAGATTTACCCTGTTAACAAATATTTACGTATAAAATAGGGCATTGTTAACTGTAAATACATGTTGTACAGCAGATATCTAGAACTTGTGACTGAAACTTTATACACATTGAACAGCAACCCCCCACTTATACCTCCCCTCAGCCCTTGGCAACCACCATTCTACTTTCTGCTACAATGAACTTGGCCACTTTAGATACCTCATGTAAGTAGAATCATGCAGTATTTGTCCTTCTGTGACTGCCTTATTTCCGTAGCATAACGTCCTCAAGGTTCATCCATGCTGTAGCATGTGACAGTATTTCCTTCATTTTTGTGGTTGAATAATATTCCATTGTGTGTACATACGATTTTTTCTTTATCCATTCATCTGTTGAAGGGCTTTTAGGTTGTTTCCACCTCTTGGCTACTGTGAATAATGCTGCAATGAACATGGGAGTGCAGATTATTTCTTTGAGATCCTGATTTCAATTTTTATTTATTTACTTATTTATTTTAAAGATTTTATTTATTTATTTGATAGAGAGAGACACAGCGAGAGAGGAAACACAAGAGAAGGGTGGGAGAGGGAGAAGCAGGCTTCCCGCTGAGCAAGGAGCCCGATGCGGGGCTTGATCCCAGGACCCTGGGATTATGACCTGAGCCGAAGGCAGACGCTTAACCGATTGAGCCACCCAGGTGCCCCCTGATTTTCAATTTTTTAAAATAAATACCAAGAAGTGGAATTGCTGGATCATTTGTAATTCTACTTTTAATTTTTTCAGGAACTGCCATACTGCTTTCCATAGTGGCTACTCCGTTTTACATTCCCACCAACAGTGTGCACAAGGGTTCCAATTACTCCACATCTTCGCCAACTCTTATTATTATTATTATTATTTTATAATGGCCATTCTATAGGTGTGAGGTGATATCTAACTGTGGTTTTGATTTACATTTCTCTAATGATTAGTGATGTTGAACATCTTGTCATATATGTGTTAGCCATTTGTTAGTCTTCTCTAGAGAAATGTCTATTTGAGACCTCCACCTATTTTAAATTCGGATTATTTGGTTTCTTGCTATTGAGTCATATGATTAACTTATATAATTTAGATATTAACTCCTTATCAGAGATATGGTTTGCAAATACTTCTCATTCTGTAGGCTGACTTTTCATTCTGTTCATTGTTTCCTTTGCTGTGCAGAGATTCTTAGTTTGATGAAGTCCCACTTGTCTATTTTTGCTTTTGTGGCCTGTACTTTTTTTTAAAGATTTTATTTATTTATTTGACAGAGAGAGAGCACAAGCAGGCAGAGTGACAGGCAGAGGGAGAGGGAGAAGCAGGCTCCCCGAGGAGCAGGGAGCCCAATGTGGGGCTCGATCTCAGGACCCTGGGATCATGACCCAAGCTGAAGGCAGCCGCTCAACCAACTGAGCCACCCAGGTGCTCCTGTACTTTTTTTAAAAAAAAGATTTTATTTATTTATTAGAGAGAGAGAGAGAGCATGAGCAGGGGGAGGGGCAGTGGGAGAGGGAGAAGCAGACTCCCTGCTGAGTACAGAGCAAGATGTGAGGCTCGATCCCATGATCCTGAGATCATGACCTCAGCCAAAGGCAGATGCTTAACCGACTGTGCCACTCAGGTGCCCCTTGCCTGTACTTTTGATATCATTTCCAAGAAATCATTTCTAAGATCAATGTCATGAAGATTTCCCCTTATGTTTTCTTCTAAGCATTGCACAGTTTCAGGTCTTATGTTCAAGTCTTTAATTCATTTTGAGTTGATTATTATACATGATGTAAGGTAAGGGTCCATTTTCATTCTTTGCATGTGGATATCCAGTTTTCCTAGCACTCTTTATTGAAGAGACTATCATTTCCTCATTGTATATTCTTTGCTCCCTTATCAAAAATAAGTTGACCATATATGAGAGAATTTATTTCTGGGCTCTTGCTTATGTTCCACTGATCTATGTGTCTGTTTTAAATGACAGTATCATACAGTTTTATTTACTGTAGCTTTGTAATATATTTTGAAATTAGGAAGTGTGAGGTCTCCAGATTTATTCCTACTTCTTGATATTGCTTTGGCTATTTGGGGTCCTTTGTGGTTCCATATGAATTTTAGGTATGTTTTACTAGTGTTTCTGTAAAAATGCCATTGGAATTTTGATAGGAATTGCATTGGCTCTGTAAGTGGGTTTGGATAGTATGGCCATTTTAACAATATTAATTCTTCCAATCTATTAACTCACAATATCTTTTTTTAAGATTTTATTTATTTATTTGACAGACAGAGACACAACGAGAGAGGGAACACAAGCATGGGGAGTGGGAGAGGGAGAAGCAGGCTTCCCGCGGAGCAGGGAGCCCGATGTGGGGCTTGATCCCAGGACCTTGGGACCACGACCCTAGCCAAAGGCAGACACTCAACGACTGAGCCACCCAGGCACCCCTTTTTTTTATTAACTCAAAATATCTTTCCATTTTTATGTGTCTTCTTTAATCTCTTTCATCAATGTTTTGTAGTTTTCAGTTTTGTCGTCTTTCATCTTGGTTAAATCTATTCCCATGTAGTTTATTCTTTTTGATCCTGTTGTAAATGGGATATTTTTCTTAATATCTTCTGCAGATACTTTGTTCTAACTGTATAAACATGCAACTGATTTTTTTCTGTTTATTTTGTATCCTGCAACTTCAACAAACTCATTTATTAGTTCTAAGAGGTGTGTGTGTGTGTGTGTGTGTGATCTTTAGGGTTTTCTACATATGAAATTGCATCATCTGTGAACAGAAGTCATTTTACTCTGGTGAAGACTCCCAGTATTCTATTGAATAGAGGTGGTGAGAGTGGGCATCCTTGCTTTGTTCTCAATCTTAGAGGAAAAACTTTCCATTTTCCATATTGAGTATGATGTTAGTTGTGTGCCTGTCATACATGGCCTTTATTATGTTGAGGTACATCACTTCTCTACCTAATTAGTTGAGTTTTATCAAGAAAGGATGTTGAATTTTGTTAAATGCTTTTTTCTGCTTCTATTGAGATGAACACATGATTTTTATCCTTCATCATGTTAATGTGGTAGATCTTATTAATTGATTTGTGCATGCTGAATCATCCTTTCATCGGGATAAATCCCACTTGATCATGGTGTACGGTCTTTTAAGTGTACTGTTAAATTTTGTTTGCTCGCATTTTGTTGAGGATTTTTGCATGCATGTTCATGAGGGATATTGGCCTGTAATTTTCTTATATTGTACTGTTCTTATTTGGCTTTGGTATAGGGTAATGCTGGCCTCATAAAGTAAGTTTGGAAGTGTTCCCTCTAGAATTTTTTGAAAGAGTTTGAGAAGGGTTGGCATTAATTATTTAAATATTTGGTAGAATTTGCCAGTGATGCCATGTGGTCCTGGGCTTTTCTTTGTTAGGAGGTTTTGTTTACTGATTCAGTCTTCTTATTCATTATTGGTCTGTTCAGATTTTCTTTCTTAATGACCCAGTGTAGTTAGGTTGTATGTTCCAGGAATTTATCCATGTTTTCTAGGTTATCCACTTAGTGGGAACATAATTATTTACAGAAGTCTCTTACAATCCTTTTTAGTTCTGTAACATCAGTTGTAATCTTTTAAAAAAAGATTTATTTAGGGGTACCTGGATGGCTCAGTTGGTTAAGCAACTGCCTTTGGCTCAGGTCATGATCCCAGGGTCCTAGGACTGAGCCCTGCATTGGGCTCACTGCTCGGCAGGAAGCCTGCTTCTCCCTCTCCCACTCCCCCTGCTTGTGTTACCTCTCTTGCTGTCTCTCTCTCTCTGTCAATTAAATAAATAAAATTTAAAAAAGACTTTATTTGAGAACGAGATGGGGAGAGAGAGAGAGGGAGGACGAGTAGAGGGAAGGGCAGAGGGAGAGAGAATCTTCAAGCAGACTCCCGCTGAGCACGGAGCCAGACACGGGACTCCATCTCACCATCCTGAGATCACCATCTGAGCCAAAACCAAGAGTTGGATGCTTAACCGACTGAGCCAGCCACCCAGGTGCCCCATAATCCATTTACATTTAAAGTGATTATTGATAGGGAAGGACTTACTACTGCCATTTTTATCATTGTTTACTATTTGTCTTATAGCTCTTTTGTCCTTCTTTTGTTTTCTTGCTGTCTTTCCTTGTGTTTCATAGATTTTTGGGGGGGGGGTTGTGACATGCTTTGATTCCTTTCTTATTTTCTTTTGTATCTTCTATAGGTATTTTCTTTCTGGTTACCAAGGGACTTACATAAAACCCCTTATAGTGACAGCCATCTATTTTAAGCTGATAAGTTCAATCACATAAAAACTCTACACTTCAGGGGCGCCTGCGTGGCTCAGTTGGTTAAGCGTCTGCCTTTGGCTCAGGTCATGATCCCAGGGTCCTGGGATGGAGCCCACGTCAGACTCCCTGCTCAGCGGGGAGCCTGCTTCTCTCTCTCCCTCTGTTGCTCCCCCTGCTTGTACTCTCTCTCTCTCTGTCAAATAAATAAATAAAAAACAAACAAAACTCTACACTTCTACTTCTCCCCCCTCCACTTAATGTTATTGATGTCTGAAATTACATCTTTTATATTGTGTATCCAATGACATTTTTATGATTATAGTTATTATACTTTTGTCTTTTAAGTTTTATACCAGAATTAAAATGATTTATGTACCATAGTTACAGTATTTTAGTATTCTGTACTTGTTTATATATTTATACTCTTATACTAGTGAGCTTTATACTTTTATATATTTTTGTGTTGCTGTTTAGTGTGTTTTCATTTCAACCTGAAGGACTCTCTTTAGCATTTCTTTTAAGGTTGGTCTAGTACTGATGACCTCCCACAGCTTTAGTTTACCTGTGAAAGTCTTTCTCTCTCCATTTTTGATGGACAGAGTATTCATGGCTGGCAGTTTTTTGTAGCACTTCAAATATATCCCTTTTGGCCTGCAAGGTTCCTGCTGAAAAAAATCTGCTTATGGTCTTATGAGGGTTTCCTTGGATATGATGAGTTCACTTTTATTTTGCTGCTTTCCAAATTCTCTCTTTGACTTTTGACAATTTGATTATAACATGTCCATTAGGGTTCTTGAATGTGGATGCCATTTCCTTCCCCAAATTTGGGAAGTTTTCAGCCATCATTTCTTTAAATAAGCTTTCTGTTCCTTTCTCTCTCTTCCCCTCAGTTATTGCTTTCTTCATCTCCAAAATTCTGTTTGGTTCTTTTTTATATTTTCTATCTCTTTGTTGTACTCATTTTGTTCATGCATAATTTTCCCGAGTTCATTGTGCATCTTTATGATGGTTATTTTGCATTCTTTGTCAGGTAATTCATGTATCCCCATTTCTTTAATGTTGATTTATGGAGATTTATTTTGTCCCTTTGATAGAGCCATTTCCCCCTGTTTATTGGTGTCCTTGTAACTTTGTGTTGATATCTGTTGATATTTGAAAAAACAGCCACCTCTCCCAGTTTTTACAGACTGGCTTTGTACAGGGAAAGACCTTCACCAATCAGCCTGGCTAGAGATCCTGGGGCCTGTCAAACATTTTTTGTGGATGTGTCTTCTCTAGACTTGTGCATGTAGATTTCTTAAAAAAAAAAAAAAAAAAAGATTTATTTAATTATTTATCTGAGAAATAGAGAAAGAGAGCATGTACACACAAGCAGGGGAAGGAGCAGAGTGAAAGGGACAAGCAGACTCCCCGTTGAGCAGGGAGCCTGAGACAGGGCTCGATCCCAGGACCCCGAGATCATTACCTGAACCGAAGTCAGATGCTTAACCAACTGAGCCACCCAGGTGCTCCATGCATGTAGATTTCTAATTAAAGGGATTTACTTGTTTCTTTCATTCAAAATCTCATAATCTCTTGCTTACTCTGGTGTCTGCTGTACTGTGAGTCCTCTGAAACAGCAGCATGCTGCCTAGCTTTTTATTTTCCAGGGGCCCTCCTGGCATCTAGAGTATGTCAGGTTCTGTCAGTGCCCCAAGTTGTGCTAAACAGAAACCAATCCTTTGGGCAGCTCCCCTGTTGGATGCGTACTCCACTCTTCTCTTTCTCTCCCGAGGAAGAAGGTGCCAACTTGTATCAGTGTCTTTCTCCTGTACCATGGGCCCTCTGGGGCAGCAGCAGGCTGCACTGATCTTTTTTGTTCTCAGCAGTTCTCAGGCATCTAGAGTGTGCTAGGTCCCATCCATGCTCGGAGACAGAAACCAGTCCCTTGGACAACCCCCTGAAAAGCTGGAATGTTGGACACATGCTCCACTATTCACTTTCCCCTTGAGGGAGAGGCCACCAAGCTGTATCAGTCTCTGTCTGTTGTACTGCAGGTTCCCAGGAGTAGCACCATGTTGCCCAGCTCTTTTTTGTTCTCAACGGGCCCCCAGGTATTTTAAGTATGCTGGGTCTTGTCAGCGCTCAGAGGCAGACAAGACAGAAGCCAGTCCCTCAGGTAGTCCCCGTGAAAAGTCAGAACACTGAATGTATAATTTAGCCTTCTCTTTCACTACCCAGGGAGATACCAGGAGCTGGGAGTTTTCTCACAATCATGTGGCACTGTGCCAAGGGAGAGACTATAGGAAGAGGGTCACAGAATTTCCTAGGACCTTTGATGTAGCTGATTTCATGCTTGCCTGGGGGTTACAGGAGCCTTTTAAGTGTTTTCTGGATTTCTCATAAAGGGAATTCATTCCTGTATTGTTTTTGGTGTCTCTGTGGGAGGAAGAATTGTCTGGGCATCCTATTCTGCCATTTTGCTTATATCACTCTGCCTCAGCTTTCAAGCCGAGGCCATTGTCTTTCTCGGTAGCTCCCAGAGAACTGAGTATGGTCGTGTTACTAGGCTCTTATCATGACTGTGCCACGTGGAACTCCTGTAATGGGCAATCTTTGCTTTGGAGCTCCCCATTGTATTGGGTAAGACGGTCAGATCTGTACTGCAGTCTGAAGCTGGCCCTGCCCAACCTGCATTCTCCCCCTTTTATCTTTCAGGCATTACCTACTAGTAGACCTTTTCACTCCTAACTCTGTCCAAGTATCTGCTTCCCGCAAGACTCAACTAATAAACAGGTCTGAGCTCAAAGTCCTGTGGTTCTGCCTCACAGTCTTCATTCTTGGCTGACATTGATCACTTAATGAACACCCTCTAGGGAAAGTTGTTCAAGTGGTCTCTTCAATTTGTCCTCCACCAACACCGATTTGCTTGTGGCAAAGACTGGCTGGCTGTTCACCAAACCCCTTAATTTGTTCTCCTGGGAACATTACTAGACTACATTTCCCGGCCTCCCTTGCAGTTAGGTAGATATCAAAGAAAATACATTTCTTTTCCTCTCTTGATACTTGCAGCGATCAAGTATATTGAAAAGAGCATAGGATGGCTTTGAGATGTATGATCAGTGTTTACTTTCTCTTGGTTCTCTCATCTAGAAGGGATTACATTTCAACTAATTTTTTAAAATGGACTCTGAGAGACTAAGTAGAAAAATATGCCCTTGGATTGCAAAGAAAGACAATATCATGTTAGAACTCCTGAACTGGATGAAGAGGGATTAGAGTTATTGTTCATCACCATCGGGAAGTAATAGTAGAGTGTTCATTACCACAGGGCTCCATTAACAGAAGTACCTGAGTTGTAAGGCCCATGATAGGCTCACCCCAGAGAAACTCAAGTCCCCGTAGTACCTGCCCACGAATGCTGAACCAGTTATTGTTCTGCAGTGACATTTTAGGCATTGGTTGTGAAAATTGAAAATACTATTTACCCTCTCCAGAAATGACTTGTGTCCCACTATTGTAACCTGTGCCAAATACTCAATGAAGCTTTAAATGGCTTAATTAGTAATGCTATTCCAGAGGCATTGATACTGTAGAAGAACACTATTTATGGCATGTCTAATGATCTTCCATCTGCCCCCAGATGCATGACATTTACCGCGTAACCACTACAGCATTTCCTTGTGCTAGCATAAGCAATATTTTATAGTATTATCTCTATAGTAATGGCTGACAACACGACAGAGTTTAATAAACAATCTAAACTTTACCTGGAATGGCACCAGCATTCTTGTCTTTGTTTTGCTATTATTACTGCTGTTAGCTCAATCTAAAATTTCATTTTCTTTCATGAGCCACTTTAAAAGAAGCTATCCATTGGCAAATGTTTGGCCACTTTGAATTTTTTTTATTATTTTCCTTTTTAAGTTGTTATACAGTAAAATAAACATTTTTCTTTGGTATACTCTTCTATGAATTTTAAATCATATATAGACTTGTGTAACTACCACAACAATCAGGATATTGAATAGTTCCATAAAACTCAAAACTCCCTCATGCTGTCCCATTATAGGCACCCTCTCACCCCAAACACGATTGATTTGTTTTTGTCTCTATAATTTTATATTTTTGAGAATGTCCTATAAATGAAATCATACAGTATGTAACTTTTTGGGGCTGACTTCTTTCACTCAGCATAATGCCTTTGAGATTCTAAATTGTTCTATGTAATAATAGTTCATTCCTTTTTATTGCTAAGTAGAATTTCATTATTATGGAGGTATCACATAGTTTGTTAATCCATTCACCAATGGAAGGATATTTTGATTGCTTCCAGTTTGGGGCAAAAGGAATAAAGGAGATTGTAAAAGTTAATGTCCAAGTTTTTCTGAGAGCTTAAGTTTTCATTTCTCTAGAGCAGAGTTTGGCAAACATTTTCTGTAAAGTGCCAGATAGTAAATATCTTAGGTTTTGTGGGTCACGTATAGTCTTTGTAACATATTCTTAAAGAAAACAAACAAACAAACAAAAAACTGACAAACAACTCTTTAAAATGATAAAAAGCATTCTTAGCCTGCAGCCATACAAAATCAGATCCTTGGCCTGATTTGACCTGCTTGCTTTAGTTTGGTGACCCCTGCTCTAGGGCAAATACTTAGAACTGGGATTGTCGGGATATATGGTAAATATATGTTTAACTTTATAAGAAACTGCTGCACTGTTTTCCAGAGTGGCTGTAGTATTTTGCATTCCTACTCTGTGTATAAAAGTTCCAATTGTTCTACGTCTCGGCAGCACCTGGTCCTGTCTGTATTTGTTTTGTCTTTTACTATTCTAATAGATGTGTGGTAGTATCTCACTGAGACTCTGTTTTGCATTTCTCCAATAGCTAATAATGTTGAGTACCTTTTCATGTGATTACTTGACATCTATATATCTTTTCTGGTGAAAGTCTGTTTATGCCTTCTGCCTGTTTTCTAACTGATTGTTTTGTTACTGTTAAGTTTTGAGAGTTCTTTATATATTCTAAATACAAATCCTTTGTCAGATTTGTGGTTTGCAAATACTTCCTCCCAGGCTATAGCTTGTCTTTTCATCCTCTTAACAGGGTCTTTCACAGAGAAAAAGTTAATTTTGATGAGGTCCAATTTATCAATTTTTTTTTCTTTTATGGATCATGCTTTTGGTGTCAAGACAAAGAATTCTCTGCCTAGACCTATGTCCCAAAGATTTTCTCCTACTTTTTCCTTAATGTTTTATAGTTATGTTTTGCATTTAAGTCCTTGTTCCATTTTGAGTTAGTTTTTGTGTAAGATGTGAGGTTTAGATTGAGATTCTTTTTTTTTCCTTGAGTATGTACAATTGCTTCAGCACCATGTTGAAAAGGTAACTTTCCCTCTATTGGATTGCTTTTGCATCTTTGTTGGAAATCAGCATACATATTTCTGTGAATTATATTTCTGGATTCTCTATTTTGTTCCACTGATCTATGTGTTTATTAATCTATGTGTCTATTCCTCTGCAAAATACCACACAGCTTTGATTACTGTAGCTATACAGTAAGTCTTAAAATCAGGTAGTGTGGATCCTCCAATTTCTTCTTCTTTTTTTTTTTTAAGACTTTATTTATTTATTTATTTATTTATTTATAAAGATTTTATTTATTCACTTGAGACACATACAGAGAGAGAGAGAGAGAGAGCATGAGCAGGGAGAGAGGCAGAGGGAGAGGGAGAAGCAAGCAGGCTCCCCGCTGAGCAAAGAGCCTGATGCAGGGCTCAATCCCAGAACCCTGGGATCATGACCTGAGCCGAAGGCAGACGCCCAACCATCTGAGCCACCCAGGTGCCCCTATTTATTTATTTTAGAGAAAGAGTATGTGAACAGGGGGAGGAGCAGAGGGAGAGGGACAAACAGACTCTGTGCTGAGCGCAGAGCCTGACATAGGACTCAATCTCACAACCCTGAGATCATGACCTGAGCTGGAATCAAGAGTTGGACGCTTAACTGACTGAGCCACCCAGGCGTCCCTATTCTTCTTTTTAAAAACTGTGTTAGCTATTCTAGTTTACTTTTCCACGTAAGTGTTATTTTTTTTTAAGATTTTATTTATTTATTTGAGAGAGAGAAAGCAAGCGAGCACAAGCAAGTGGAGGGGCAGAAGGAGAGGGAGAAGCGGACTCCCTGCAGGGAGTCTGATGTGGGGCTCGATCCCAGGACCCTGGGATCATGACCTGAGCTGAAGGCAGAGGCTTAACCGACCGAGCCACCCAGGTGCCCCTCCATGTAAGTTTTAGAATCAGCTTTTTTCTATCTAAAAACATTATGCTGGGATTTTGATTGAAATTACGTTGTATTTATAGGTCAATTTGGGGGAATTGACATCTTTTCTAAATTGAATCCTCCAATTAATGAAGACAGCATGTCTCTCCCATTGTTTATGTCTTTGATTTCTTCCATCAACTTTTTGTAGTTTTTAGTATGCAGCTTCTGTATGTGATTTGTTAGATTTATACCTAGATATTTCATTTTTTGGAGCTATGTAAATGTTATTTAAAAGACATCTTGGTTTCCAAATCACTGGCATATAGAAACATTATTGGCAAATTGTTAATATACCAAAATATTGTGTGTTGACCTTGTATTCTACAATCTTGCTAAACTCTCTTAGTAGTTTTAGAAAAAAAAATTTGTGGATTCTTTGGGATTTTGTCTGTATACAACCATGTTGCTTGTGAAAAAGCACAGTTTTATTTCTTCCTTTTCAATATGTATACCTTTCATTTCTTTTTTCCACCTTATTGTACTGGCTGGGATTTCCAGTATGAGATTGAATAGGAGTGATGAGAGTGTATTTCCTTGCCTTCTTCCCTGTCTTAGAAAGAAAGTGTTCAACCTTTCATCATTACCAATGATATTTGCTCTAGGTTTTTTTGTTGTTGTTGTTGTTGTTGCCTTTTATTAGGTTGAGAAAGTTTCTTTCTATTCTTAGTTTTCTGAGAATTCTTCCTTTTTTTCATGAATGGGTGTTGACTTGTCAAATACCTTTTCATATCATTTGATATGATCATGTGGTTTTTCTTCAATAGCCTGTTGATATGGATTACACGGATTTCTGCATACTGAATGAGCCTTGCATTCCTGGGATAAACTTCCCTTGGCTACAGGTTATTAATTTTATATATTCCTAGATTTGATTTCCTAATGTTTTCTTGATGACCATAAGGGATATTAATATGTTTTCTTTTCTTGTAACATTCTGATCTAGTGATGGTATCACAGTAATGCTGCCTTCATAAAATATATTTGTAAGTATTCTATTTTCTGAAAGAAATTGTATAGAAGTGGTGTTATTTATTGTTTAAATGTTTGGTATAATTTGCCAGTAAAAATATCTGGACCTGGAGCTTTCCTTCTGGAAAGGTATTTAACCATGAATTTGATTTAAGTTATCAGACTATTCAGATCATCTGTTTTATCTTGAGTGATTTTTGGCAGTTTTTATTTTTTTGAGGAATTGGCCCATTTAATTAAAGTTGTGAAATTTTTGTCCATAAAACTATTCATAATATTCCTTTTTTATCTTTTTTTTAAAGATTTTTATTTATTTATTGAGAGAGAGAGAATGGTAGAGAGAGAGCATGAGAGGGAAGAAGGTCAGAGGGAGAAGCAGACTCCCTGCTGAGCAGGGAGCCTGATGTGGGACTCGATCCTGGGACTCCAGGATCATGACCCGAGCCGAAGGCAGTTACTTAACCAACTGAGCCACCCAGGCACCCCCCTTTTTTATCCTTTTAATGTCTACAAGTTTTGTAGTGATCATCTCTCTTTCATTCTTGATATTGATAATTTGTTTCTTCTATTTCCTTGTCAGTCTTAGCAGATCAATTTTATTGATCTATTCAAAGGACCAGCTTTTTCTTTCATTGATTTCATTCTGTTGTTTTTTGGCTTTCAATTTCATTGATTTCTGCTCTTATCTTTATTATTTCCTTCCTTTTGCTTGCTTTGTGTTTGTTTTACTTTTTTTCTGTTTTTTGTTTTGTTTTTTTTTTAGGGTGGAAGATTAAATTATTGATTTCAGTGCTTTCTTTTCTAATATCAACATCTGATACTACAAATATCCATCTAAGTACTTCAGTTGTATCTCACTAATTTTGAAATGTTATAGTTCCATTTTTGTTCAGTTCAAAATAATGTCTAATTTCATTTGAGATCCATGAATTATTTAGGAATGTGTTGTTTAATTTCCAATTGGAGACACAGAACATACTTTATGATTTTAATTCTTTCCAGTGTATTGAGGTTTGTTTTATGACCCTGGATGTGGTCTATCTGGATGAATGTTCCAGGTGCACTTGAACATATTCTGCTCTTGTTTGGGAGGGGATTGTTATATAAATATCAATTAGATATAGTTGATTGATAGTGTTGTTCAGTTTTATATCTTTGCTGATTTTCTAGTAGTTCTATTGATTTCTGAGAGCAGAGTGTTGAAATCTCCAAATATAATTGTGAAATTTTCCCTTTTTTGTTCTCTCAGCTTTTGCTTAATGTATTTTCAAACTTTGTCTTTTTATTGCTGTGTGTAGACCATTCACAATTAGCATAGTTATTAATATGCTTGAATTTACATTTACTATTTTATTATTTGTTATCCATTTGTTCATTCTGCTTTTTGTTATTCTGTTGCTATTTCCTGCCTTCTTTTGCATTATTTGAACATTTTTTCATTTCATTTTAATTTAAATTTATCTATTATGTTTTTTAACTCTTTGTATAGTTTTGCTTGTTTTTGTTTAAGTGGTTGCTCTTGGAATTACAACAGACATACTTAATTTCTTGCGCTCTACTTTGAATTAATACTTTACCACTTCAGGGTGCCTGGGTGGCTCAGTTGGTTAAGCATCTGCCTTCAGCTCAGGTCATGATCCCAGGGTCCTGGAATCAAGCCCTAGCATTGGGCTCCCTGCTCAGTGGGGAGCCTGGTGCTCCCTCTCCCTTTGCCCCTCCCCCTTGCTCATGCTCTCTTTCTCAAATAAATAAATAAAATCTTAAAAAAAAGTATTTTACCACTTCAACTAGAATGTAGAAATCTTACCATCACATAGGTCCCTTTACCCTCCTCCTTTTATGTTATACTTGTCTTATGTACTACAGCTACATACATTGAAAACCCCATTAAACAATTGTATAGTTCTTGCTTTGAACCATTAAACATGTTTTAAAGACTTTGAGAGAAGAAGATTGGTCTATTTTATATACCCAGATATTTACCATTTCTATTGCTCTTCCTTCAGTCCTGATGGTCCAAATTTCCTTCTGTTATTATTCCCCCTCTATGTGAAGAACTTTCTTTAGCAATTGTTTTAGAACAGTTATGCTGGCAATGACTTCTTTTAGTTTGCCTGAGCATGTCATTGTTTCAGCTTGATTCCTGAGGGATATTTTCACTGGATATAGAATTCTTTTTATTTTTTAAGTTTTATTTATTTAAGTAATCTCTACACCCCACGTGGGGCTCCAACTCACAACCCCAAGATCAAGAGTCACATGCTCCTCTGACTGAGCCAGCCACGCGTCCCTGGATATAAAAATCTGGGTTGACTTTTTTTTTTTTAAGGGTTTTATTTATTTATTTGAGAGAGCAAGAGAGAGCACACAAACGGGGGTGGGGAAGGGTAGAGGGAAAGGGAGAACCAGACTCCCCACTGAGCAGGGAGCCTGACACAGGACTCAATCCCAGGACCCTGAGATCATGACCTAAGCCAAAGGTAGACACTTAACCGACTGAGCCACCCAGGTGGCCCTGTGTTGACTTTTTTAAACAAAAGCTTCATGCCACTTTCTTCTTCTCTCTATGGTTTCTGATAAGAAATCTGCAGTCATTCAAATAGTTGTTCCCCTGTGGTAATATACTGTTTTACTCTGTCTGCTTTCAAGATTTTTTGTTTTTAGTTTTCAGCCGTTTGATTATGATGTATGTTGGTATGGGTTTTTTATTTGTTTGTTTGATTGCTTATTTATCTTGCTTCAGATTCATCAAGCCTTTTGAATCTGGAGGTTTAGGTATTTCACCAAATTGGAGAAGTCTTCAGTCACTATTTCTTCTATTATTGTTTTTCAGTACCACACTTTTTCTCCTTTCCTTTTGAGCTCAGATGACATGAATGCTAGCCCTTTTATTATTGTTCTACATTTCTTGAGGCTCTGTTCATTTTTTTCAATTTTTGTTTTCTTGGTTGTTCAGATTGAGCACATTTGATACACATTTAAATTTAGTTTGATATACATTTAAGTTTAATAACATTTTCCTGTCATCATTGTTCTACTATTGAACTCATCCTGTGAGGTTTTGTTTTTTTTTTTTTAACCTAGGTTATCTTATACCTTGAGGGGCTCTACACTCTGAAACAAGATAATGTTTTGTTGTTCAACCTTGTGTTTTCTGCCTCCCACCAACATGGCAGTCTAGGAAAATCAATCAATCACCACTGAAATATTAGTAATAATAAAAAGGAACCAGTATAGGAACTGTACAAAAATATCCTCAAGAATAAAGGAGCAAGACCAAGAGAGGCCTAAGGGCAAACATCAGAAATAATTTGCCAAGGAAAAAAATGAAAATCATGACCAAATGTTTATATAGGAATACAAAAAATAAAAGCACAGTATGTGAATAAGGAATTTAAACACAGATAAAATAGCTCAAGAAAAAATAAGATAAAAGAAATAAGAAATGAGCTAGCAGAGTTCAGAAAAGAAATGGAGAAGACATATAAAGGAGAAATGAAGGTCATGTTATAAACATAAAAAAAAGAGATTTCTTAAAAAAAAAAAAGCCATGGGCATGAAAGGAAGGCTTGAGAAAAGTGAACCAAATGAATGAGAATATAACAAGTAGTTTTCAGAAGTTTAAAAGGATTATGGGGGCACTTGGGTGGCTCAGTTGATTAAGAGTCCAACTCTTGATTTTGGCTCAGGTCATGATCTTACGGTCATGAGATCAAGCCATGCATCTGGCTCCACACTGAGGGTGGAGCCTGCTTAAGATTCTTTTTCTCCCTCTGTTCCTCCCCCTTGCTCGTGAGTGTTCTCTCTCTCTCTAAAAAAAGAAAAAAAATGTTTAAAAAGGATTAAAGAGAAAATGACATATATAAAGAACAAAAGATCTACCACATGTATGTTTGGTATTTCTGAATAAGAGAATAGATTAAATGGAATAGCAACATCAACAAAAATGTTCAATTATATGATTCAAGAGTGCTTCCAGAAATAAGACTTGAATTTTAGTTTGAAAAACAAACTTATCCCAGGTAAAATTGATATAGAATATCTACTTTCAACACATATCCCGATGAAGCTAACGGATTTCAGAAATAAAGAAGGAATCCCATTAGAATCCTTGCAAATAAAACAAGTTACTTGTGAATGGGAAAAAATCACTTGGCTTCCAGCCTCTCTATAATAGTATCCAACACTAGAAGATGGAAGGGTAATGCCTACTAAGTCTTCAGAGAAGTGTGGTGAGCAGACTGTCATCCAAGTATAATGGCACAAACAGATGGCTTTATAGTTCTCAAGAGCCTTTCTTGAAGATAGAATTGTCTGATAAATTTCTACCAACAGATATAATAACACAAATGACTAGGAGTGATCAATGGGTCCATTAAAGGCTAAAGTGACTACAGAAAGAGAATAGCATATAAATGTTATATAAACTGTGATGATATAAATAGAAGTCATAATATAGCCAACCAAATTCTGGATATCCTAGAAGTGAAAAAACATGGAGGTAGTATAAGTATGCTAATTTCCTCATCTTTTGAGAATTATTTAAAGCCAATAATACAGACATAAATATTTTTCTTTGATGTTATTAGTTCACTTTAAGAAACTTATGTGTAGAGATTAATAACATTTATTTATTTTTAACATTTAGTTTTTAAATAATTTTAGATTTCCAGAAGATTTGCAGAGATAGTACAGAATATTCCCGTATACTCTTCACCCAGTTTCTCTAATGTTAACATCTTATATAACCATTGCTATGGTACAAATGTTTGTGTCCCCTCAAAATTCGTATGTTGAGATCCTAATCCCCAAAGGTGGTGGTATTTGGAGGTGGGGCCTTCGGGAGGTGCTTTAGTCATGATGGTGGAGCTCTCATGAATGTGATTAATGCCATATAAAAGAGGTTTCAGAGAGATCCCTAGCCCCCTCTGCCATGAGGACACAATGAGAAGACACCAGCTATGAACTTGGAAGAGGGCCCTCACTTGACCATGCTGGCACCTTGATCTTGGATTTCCAGCTTCCAGAACTGCGAGAGATAAATTTCTGTTGCTTATAAGCTACGCAGTCTGTGGTATTTTGTTAGAGGAACCTGGATGGGCTAAGATGACTTCAGTATTTTTACCAAAGTAAGAAATGAACATTGGTACAATACTTTTTTTAAAGATTTATTTATTGGGGGGGGCAGATGGAGAGAATCCTCAAGCAGACTCCCCACTGAGCATGGAACCCTACATGGGGCTCGATCCCATGACCCTGAGATCATGACCTGAGCTAAAACCAAGAGTTGGATGCTCAACTGATGGAGCCACCCAGGCACCCCCGGTACAATACTTTCAACTAAACACCAAACATTATTTGGATTTCCCTTTTTCTCTTTTAAGATCTGATTCAGGATACCACATTGCATTTAGTCATGTCTTGTTAGTCTACCATCTGTGACATTTTCTTGGTTTTTCTTTGTCCTTAAGGAACATTTACTTTTAAAAGCATTTTACTTTTTTAAAGTAATCTCTATGCCCAGCGTGGGGCTCAAAGGCATGACCCTGAGATCAAGAGTTGCTTGCACTACCTATTGAGCTAGTCAGGTGCCCCTAAAAGTTCCTTCAAGTTGGTTTCTGTGTCCTTTTGACACAACCCCAGTAGTCATTGATAGTTTCTTTGCTTATTTTGTACACTTCCTACCTCTAAGTGGAATCAGCCATTTCTCTAAAAAGCCCTGTTTCCTTTAGGTGAAAATGGTATTTAAAGGCCACCACGTTGGTACTAGTGTGTGAATGCTACTGAGTCACCATTGTAGCTAAGCCTTTGTCAGTATACAAAGCTAGGATATTCAATTTTTAAAAAAAAAAAACCTAAATCATGGGTTTATATTGATATTTCCAATTTGAACTTATGATTAAAGTGTTTAAACTTAAATTATTTGATTTCATACTAGCATCTCTTTTATCTTTTGTGGAAAATCTTTATTTCTAACAACATAAACATAATTATTAATTAGGCTTTTACTGTGTGTGTATGAAAGTAGCAATACTAATATCACTAAGACTACTGAAAGCAGTTTAAGATTTTTTTTTAAGATTTTATTTATTTATTTGTCAGAGAGAGAGAGTGCACAAGCAAGGGGAGAGACAGAGGGAGAGGGAGAAACAGACTCCCCACTGAGCAGGGAGCCCAACTTGGGGCTCGATCCCAGGACCCTGAGATCATGACCTGAGCCGAAGGCAGACTCTTAACCGGCTGAGCCACCCAGGCATCCCAGTTTAAGATTTTTTTTTAAGAGTGCTTTGTCCTAAGGGTATATTCCACTAGGTCTGTGTCATCAAAACACTGTATTTTAAAGCAATTTGAAGAAATTATTTTTCACCGTGAGAGAATGCCACCATCTGATGCATCAGTGCTTCTAACTGGTATAACCCAAATCACATCCAAAACCCTGGCTGCAAAGGAGCCTTTTATCTTTCTAGACTGTACACACTGAAATGTGTGTTGAACAAGTCAGTCTGACACATCTACCTCTATAAGATTATAAGTAAGGGCTTCAAAGTTGTCTGCTAAAAGGTTAGTGGGGTAGAGGATCAGGAAGTGTAGTGATAATTCAGAATTCCTGCTTGGGGGAGGTGAGGGGAAATGGTCTCAAAGAGAAATAGATTTCTGATCAGTGCTCAGGACCCATCTGAGGAAAGAGTCTGAATTCCTAAAGGCATTGTCTGCACCATTGCATCTGGCAGCCTAGGTAAGAGGAGAGGAGAGTGGGCTTTGCAATGGTGGGAGTATAAAAGCACGGGGGATCTACGGTGCTGGCTATAGAGGAATTGATTGATATACCACAAAGCTGTAGTCAAGGAAAGAGAGAAAGTTAACATAGACAGAAAAATAATGATAAGCATATGCAATAAGCCAGACGCTGTCCTACGCACTTCACATAAGTTAACTTAATCTTTATAACATGTTTTTTTTTTCCCCTTATAACATGTTAAGGCAGGTATTATTACTATCATCCCCATTTTACAGATAAGGAAACTGAGATCCTGAGACGTTAATTTGACCAAGGTACACATACAGTAAGTGGCTGAATCAGAATTTAAACCCAGAAGTCTGGCTCCAGAGAAGGAAGCAATGAGACATTATTTATACCCATAATCTGGCAAAAATTACAAAAGCTGTAATACCTATAGCTGGTGGGGATAAAGATTAAAAAGTACTCTTACACATTGCTGGTGGACACTGAAGTAATACAGCCATTCCAGAAAGTAATCTGGTAACAACTGTTAATATTAACAAATATCATTTCCCCAGCAACTCTGCTCCTGGGAATCTGTTCAGTAGGAATGAAAGTATTAGTAAGCAAGAATATGTGTAAAAGGATGTTTTATTGCAGCATTGCTCATAGTTGCAAAAAAACTGGACGCCAAGTAAAAGCCTGCCAATAGGAGAATGGTTGAATAAATGATGGTTATGTCATAACGCCACAAATGTTATGCAGCCATTAAA
The DNA here is from genome assembly GCF_037043125.1 of Eumetopias jubatus. NCBI lineage: Eukaryota > Metazoa > Chordata > Mammalia > Carnivora > Otariidae > Eumetopias > Eumetopias jubatus. The sequence goes on from NW_028274817.1 coordinate 91,682,431, forward strand.
AAGGATGCATTAGGGCTATACCAGGGGGTATGGTGAGTTCCATGAAGTATTATGAATTGAAAACAAAAACAAAAACAAAAACCAAGATGCAAAATTGCTAACACAAGAACAGGAATAAATTTGAATATCATCATTTTGTAATCTCTAATAAATTATTGGATATAAGCATCAATCATCATGGCTACTACCATCACAAGAATTGTCAATGAGACTTTCTGTGTTTCCCGAAGGAAGAATACATCATCATCTGTCTATGAAGTAGTAATAAAAATTGGACCTGAATCTGATTAAGCCTCTGGAGCCAACTAAGCTTATAGGAAATACAGAGGAGAGGGCATGTTAAATTAGACTCTGGGAAAACAAACACCAAAATCCCAACTGTGGGATATGCTATAGGACAAATGTGTTGTGTTCTTCAGTAAATAAATTGCAAGAAAAAGAAAAATGATGGAGGGGGAAGCTATGGATTTAAAAGAGACTCAAAAGACATCACCCAGTTGCAAAGATTAGCCCTTATCTGGATCTTGATTCAAGCAAATTGTTTTTTAAAAAGCCATGTATGATATTTATTGGACAACTGGAAGTCTGACACTGATTGGATATTAAGGAATTATTTGTTATTTTTGCTAATGGTTTTGCGACTTAAGAGCATCTTTATCTTTTAGAGACGCATATGAATTATTGACAGATGAAATGATATGATGTCTGGCATTTGCTGAAAAATAGTAAGAGGGCAGAGTGAGTGGGGATACAGATAAAATGAGATTGGCTCTATGTTGATAATTGTTGAAATTGATTGATGGGTACATGGTGTTCATTATACTATTATTCTTTCTACTTTTTTTTAATATGTTTAATTTTTTTCCATGATGATTTTTCTAAAATGTTATGGGAGGGGTGTTAGACATATTCCATTTGTCCCTCCAGATCCACTCTCTACCCTCCCCCCGCCATGCTCTGCCTGGGAAGCTGACCTCTACGGATAGAATCAATGGGCTCCTTGCCCTCTGTTGGGTTTGTAAAATGGGATATGTAGGAGATGGAAGGAGGGGAGGAGACTGAAGTTGGTTTTTTAATTTCCCAGGCTCCCCCTCCCTGATGAGTCAGTGAGCTGGCCGCCTCCTTTCGTCAACCACAAGTCTCAGCTCCTGCCAGGGCGCTCTCCACCCATCCCTCTTTGCTGCTGATCCCTCTTCTTGCCCCCGGGTATTGCCCTATCCCTAGTGGTTTCTCTAGACCCTGCCCACGCTTTTATAAATAATCTCTTATTAAAATCTTCTCAAATTACCCAATTTGAGCATACCATCTGTTTCTTGATGGGCTCCTGTCTGATACCAGAAGATAATCGGCAGCAACAGGTAGAATCAGGGGAGGAAGCCCAGAGTAGTGGGGAGGAGGCAGTAAAGGGGACTGAAGTGAGAGGAGAAGTAACTGAGGACAGAGGTGACAGCCAAACTGCACAACAACCTGTAGACCACAGATCTGTAGGACAGCACTGGGTGGGTTATTTGAACTCAAGTTTTCCCAGATGGTTAGGACCTGGTGGGTAGCAGGACCCTCAGATTCTCTTGTCCCAGGGGAATCTCAGCTGCCAAGCAGGGGCCGTGGTGCAGCTGGAAAGCCTTAGTGGCCTCTGGGAAAACAGCCCTTTTTTTTCCCCCAGGATGCTGGGGCAGGAAAGATAAGTGGTGGCTCCAGTAAAGGATAGTGCTCAGGCTACAAAATCTAAACCATGGGTGTGTGTGTGGGGGGGCGTGTCTCTTTCCCATACTGACAGCCTGGTCCCACACAGCAAAGAAAACGGAGCCAGTGGGAAGTGGGTTGGGTAATGCTCCAAAATCATGTGGTTCCCTAACTCTCTTGAGCCGAAGCCTCTCTTAAAATGTTTTAATTTTAAAATACATGCATTTAACATTGTATATAGCTGATAGTTCAAAATGGCTCAGAAATAAAAGCTATAAGCAGATACATAATGAAAGGTCTCCCTCTAATGCCCGCCCCAGCCGCCCAGTCCCCTTCCTCCCCAATTAAACAGCCACTGTAACCTGCCAGAGATTTTTTTTTTTAATGTATGTGAATATACACCCTCATTCTTCTCCTTTTAACATGATGTATGCTCTATTCTGCTTTTTCTCTTAAAAACATCTTAGAGGGGCTCATGGGTGGCTTAGTCGGTTGGGCGTCCAACTCCTGATTTTGGCTCAGGTCATGATCTCAGGGTCATGAGATTGAGCCCTGAGTTGGGCTCAGCAGGGAGTCTATTTGAGATTCTCTCTCTCCCTCTGCCCCTCCTTCCCCAAGTCCCCCAACTTCTTAGAGATCTTTCCATACTGATACATACAGAGCTTCCTGATTCTTGTGTTCCAGCTATGTGGTATTCCAGTGTACACTAATGTACTTCATCACCTCTAGTGATAGAAATTTACGTAGTTTCTCATCTTTTGTTATTACTAACAATACACTTGTTGTATGAATGAATGAGTGAATAGGTGAATGTCCAAATGGACAACTTTGTACATGGATCATTTCCCATATCTGCTAATGTTTGTGGGGTACATTCCTAGAAGTGAAATCACTGGGTCAAAGATCATATGCCCTTGTAATTTTTTTTAAAGATTTTTATTTATTTATTTGAGAGAGTGAGTGAGTGAGAGAGAGAGCGAGCGAGAACATGAGCAGGGGGGAGTAACAGAGAGAGAAGCATACTCCCTGCTGAGCAGGAAGTCTGACACAGGGCTGGATTCCGGGACTCCAGGATCATGACCTGAGCCGAAGGTAGACGCTTAACCGACTGAGCCATAGAGGCGCCCCTGCTCTTGTAATTTTGATAAACACTGCTAAATTGACTTTCAGGAAGGTTGTACCAGTTTACATAGGAAAGTTGTGCCAAGGCCCCTTGAAGACAGCTGCGGCAGGGGTGGGATGTTCTCTATGGTTGCCTCAATTGAAGTTAGTGCCTTGTGGGATCCCCCTACCCAGCTGGGCACTGTCACCAAACCTCTTTGATCCTGACATTCCTAAATCCAGGCCAGACCTTCTATATTAGTTTTCTATGGCTGCGTAGCAAATTACCACAAACTTAGTGAATTAAAACAACATGAATCTATTATTCAGTTTTGTGGGTGAGGAATCCTGGCACAGGTTAACTGGGTCCTCTGCTCAGGGTCTCACTGGGCTGAAATCAAGGTGTCAGCCAGATGGGGCTATGAACTAATGTGAGGCTCAGAGTCTCTTCCAAACTCATTTAGGTTTCTATCTATCTAACTAGCTAGCTATCATTTTAAGTAATCTCTACACCCAACATGGGTCTCGAAGTCATGATCCAGAGATCAAGAGTCACATGCTCCACTGACTAAGCCAGCCAGGCATGTCCAGAATTGATTTTCTTAAAGTTGTGGATTAAGAACCCCATTTTCTTGCTGGTTGTTGGTAGAGCGATCTCTCTCAACATTGCCAGACTGCTCTCAGGGCTTAGCCATGTGGCTTTCTCATAATATGGCAGCTACATCTGCAAAGTCAGCAGGAGCATCTCCCTCTAGTCTGCTATGGCAGGATCTGGTACGATATAACTTAACCAATGGAATGATTATCCCACCATATTCACAGATCTTGCCCACATTCAAGGGGAGGGGATTAATCAAAGTGTGTATAGTAGGGAGTGAGAATCTTAGGGGCCATCTTAGAATTTTGCTACCACACCTGCATTTGTGCTCAGCGGTTGGCATCAGCCTGAATGCTGGCTCCTGCTGACCTGGCTGCTGTCCCCGGGTCAGAGCTCCATGGAGCCCCTTTCCATCCTTTTTTAAGTAAGCTCTATGCACAACGTGGGGCTTGAACTCTTGACTCTGAGATCAAGAGTTGCATGCTCTACTGACTGAGCCAGCCAGGCACCCCCCCTAGCCTGTCCATCAGGGCCTGGCACCCTGCTTAGTCCATGCCTCAGTTTCCTGGTTGCTGGCTGCATATCCATATTCTTCTAAAAACAAAATTGTCCTACCAGGTGGTTCTCAGCTGCTTACCTCCAGCACTAGTTGTCCCTGCCTCAGCCAACCCATGAAGGCTGGTTCGCTCTTCCAGGGTCGGATTCAGAACCCACAGACAGCACAGGCCAATCACTAAGCCAATGGCCACCAAACATGCCAGTCACCTGCTCACCTCTCTTCCCTCTCTTCTTCCTCTAAATATTCAATCTTGAAGGGGGTCCACACTGATCCATTCATGCCACTCTCTTCATGGTCATGTATTTAAAGTGTATTTCTCCTGGATCTTTCAGTTCTCACACAGTCATCTTTAGAATCGAATGATTAAATTATTAGTACAATTCCTTCTTGTCTTAAGACATTATTTCCTAAATTTCTTAGATGTACCAAAAAGAGATATTAGTTCCACAAGTCTCTCTTCAAGAGTCTCTCCTGTCCATCCTCACTTCTCCAGTTCCTACTTTTCTACCAACCTTCCCATTGGAGCACCCTAACAGGAGTTACACAGCATGACCAGAAAAAAACCCTTTGACTTGACATAATTTGTTTTTTTAGTTTCTGCAACCCTATTTGTAGTGCTAGAGGTATTTTTCCCCCCAAAGAAATATTTTATGAGTCATCAGGAGACCATTATTCTGTAACCACATCTGAGACCTGGGTATTTTCTCTCTAAGAAAATTTAGATATTTTGAAAATTTACCGATACAGAACTGAGATGTTTTCAGCTGCAAATTCCTCTATGGTGCAGATTAAAAGTGTTTATCTTTTTCCATGAAAATCACTGTAGTTAAATTACATAAACACACAGAGTATCAACTAAGAGATTTAAGTCCTTTCTGTCTGGGGCTAAGAGTAACAGATAGACACAGATTCTTATCTTGCCTTTATTGATGATGGCAAGTTTTACAAAGAGTAATTTATAAGTCACCTTCTTCATCATTTCATAATATATGAAGAATTATCCTTCAGTCATCCATATGTAACTACAGACATACTCTGTTTCATTGTGCTTCACAAATACTGAGGTTTTGTGGGGTTTTGTTGTTGTTGTTGTCGTTGGTTTTGTTTGTTTGTTTGTTTGTTTTACAAATTGAAGGTTTGTGGCAACCCTGGATCAAGAAAATCTATTGGCATAATTTTTCCAATGGCATTTGTTCACTTTGTGTCTCTGGGTCACATTTTGTCAATTCTCAAAATATTTCAAACTTTTTCATTATTATAACATTTGTTATGGTGTTCTGTGCTCAGTGATCTTTGATGTTACTATTGTAATTGTTTTAGGGCACCATAAACTACAACCATATAGGTATAGATTGGTGAACTTAATTGATAAATGTGTGTGTTGTGACTACTCCACTGACTGGCCATTCTCCCATCTCTCTAACTCTCTTAGGGCCTCCTTATTTCCTAACATACAACAATAATAAAATTAGGGTCTCTACAAGGGTCTCTAAGTATTCAAGTAAAAAGCCTACATCTCTCACTTTATTTATTTTTTTTAAGATTTTATTTATTTATTTGACAGAGAGAGGGGGAGAGAGCACAAGCAGGGGGAGAAGAAGCAGACTCCCCGTTGAGCAGGAAGCCCGATGTGGGGCTCGATCCCAGGACCCTGAGATCATGACCTGAGCCGAAGGCAGATGCTCAACTGACTGAGCCACCCAGGCGCCCCTACACATCTCTCACTTTAAATCAAAGGCTAGGGGTACCTGGCTGGCTCAGTCAGTAGAGCATGCAACTCTTGATCTCAGAGTCAAGAGTTCAAGCCCCACGTTGCGCGTAGAGCTTACTTAAAAAAGAAATATTTTAAAAAATCATTAAAAAGAATAAATCAATCAGGGGCCCCTGGGTGGCTCAGCTGGTTAAGCATCTGCCTTCAGCTCGGGTCATGATCCCAGGGTCCTGGGATTGAGCCCTGCATCGGGATCCCTGCTCAGTGAGGAGCCTGCTTCTCCCTCTCCTCCCAGCTCCTGCTCTCTCTCGATATCTCTTGTCTCTCTCTCTCAAAAAAGAAATAAAATCTTAAAAAAAAGAATAAATCAATCAAAGGCTAGAAATGGTTAAGCTTAGGGAGGAAGGTATGTCGAAAGGTGAGAGAGGCCAAAAGCTAGGTCTCTTGTGGCAAACAAGATAGCCATGTTGTGAGTGCAAAGCAGAAGTTCTTGAACCAAATTGTAAGTGCTCTTCCAGTGAACATACGAATGATAAGAAAGGAAAACAACTTCATTGCTGATAAGGAGTAAGTTTTAGTGGTCTGGAAAGAAGATCAAACCAACCACAACATTCCCTTAAGCCGAAGCCTAATCCAGAGCAAGGCCCCAAGTCTCTGCAATTCTCTCAAGGTTGAGAGAGGTGAGGAAGCTGCAGAAGAAAAGTTTGAGGGTAGGAGAGGTTGGTTCATGAGGCTTAGGGAAAGAAGCCATCTTCTTTACATCAAAGTGCAAGATGAAGTAGCAAGTGCGGATGTAGAAGCTGCAGCTACTTATCCAGAAGCTCCAGCTGAGGTAATTAATGACGGTGGCTACACTAAGCAACAGATTTTCAGTGTAGATGAAACAGCCTTCTATTGGAAAAAGATGCCATCTAGGACTTTCATAGGTGAAGAGAAGTCAATACCTGGCTTCAAAGCTTCAAATGCAGCTGGTGACTTTAGGTTGAAGCCAATGCTCATGTACCATTCTGAAATTCCTAGGGTCATTAAGATTTATGCTACATCTACTCTGCCTATGCTCTATAAATGGAACAACAAAGCCTGGATGACAGCACATCTGTTTACACCATGGTTTATAAATATTCCAAACCCACTGTTGAGACCTACTGCTCAGAAAAAAAAGATTCTTTTTAAAATATTACTGCTCGTTGACAGTGCATCTGGTCACCCAAAAGTCAGATGGAGTCGGACAACAAAATTAATGTTGTTTTCATGTCTGCTAACACAGCATCCATATGGCAACCCATGGATCAAGGAGTCATTTCAACTTTCAAGTCTTATCATTTATGAAATGCATTTCATAAGACCATAGCTGTCAGTGATAGTGATTCCTCTGATGAGTCTGGGAAAAGTAATTGCAAAACTTCTGGAAAGGATTCACCATTCTAGATGCCATTAACAACATTTGTGATTCATGGGAAGAGGTCAAATATCAACACTAACAGGGGTCTGGAAGAAGTTGATTCCAACCCCCATGGATGATTTTGAGGGGTTCATGACTTCCACTGGAGAAAGTAACTGCAGATATGGTGGAAACAGCAAGAGAACCAGAATGAGAAGTGGGGCCTGAAGATGGGGCTGTGTTGTTGCAATCCACAATAAAACTTTAATGAATGAGGTGTTGCTTCTTATGGATGAGCAAAAAAAGTGGTTTGTTGAAATGGAATCTACTCCTGGTGAAGATGCTGTGAAGACTGTTGAAATGACAACAAAGGGTTTAGGATAGTACATAAACTTAGTTGATAAAGCAGTGGCGGGGTTTGAGAGGACTGACTCCAATTTTGAAAGAAGCTCTACTACGGGTAAAATACTATCAAACAGCATCACAGGTTACAGAGAAATCATTCATAAAAGGAAGAGTCGATTGATGAAGCACACTTCACTGTTCTCTTATTTTAAGAAATTGTCACAGCGACCCCAACCTTCAGCAATCACCACCCTGATCAGTCAGCAGCCATCACCATCGAAGCAAGACCCTCCACCAGCAAAAAGATCATGACTGGCTGAAAGCTCAGATGATGGTATAGCATTTTTTAGCCATAAAGTATTTTTTAATTGATGTGTGTACATTGTTTTTTTAGACAATGCTATTATTGCAGACTTAATAGACTACAGTATAGTGTAAACAAAACTTTTATATGCACTGGGAAACCAAAAACTTCATTTGACTCACTTTATTGTGATATTGTGAATTATCGCAGTGGTTTGAAACCAAACCCGCAATATCTCCGAGGTATGTCTGTATTAATACCTCTCTATATTAGGTGCCAGGATTGACTTTAACAAAGGTGGCAAAAGGTGCATCTATCTCCCTCTTCTACTGACTTGCCACCATGCCTGAAATCATACTATTAGATGTTTTTTCTCTTAGTCCTAAAGGCTTTCTGCTCTTTAGGGGTCGCTTTGCCTCATTTAAAAAAAATAAAACATTTTATTTTGAGATAATTATAAATTTAAATGCAGTTGTAAAAAATAATGCAGAGATTCCATGTATCCTTTACTCACTTCCCCCCAGTGGTAACATCTTAAAAAACTAGAGTACAATATCACAACCAAGATACTGACACTGATACAGTCAAGGTACAAAACAGTTCCATTGTCACAAGCATCCCTCATGTTGCCCTTTTATGGCCTTCACCCATTTCCCTCCCATCCCACTCCTCCTTAATCCCTGGCAACCACTAATCTGTTTTCCATTTCTATGATTTTGTCAAGAAAGTAATATAAATGTAATCATGCAGTATGTAGCCTTTTGAGATTAGCTTTATTCACTCACACCATCCTCCGGCGATCCATCCAAGCTGTTGTGTGTATCAATAGCATATTCCTTTTTATTGCTGAGTGATATTTCATGGCATGGATATACCACAGTTTTTTTTTTTTTAACTTTATTTATTTATTTGAGAGAGAGCGCACATGAGAGGGGGGAGGGTCAGAGGGAGAAGCAGACTCCCCACTCAGCAGGGAGCCCGATGCGGGACTCGATCCCGGGACTCCAGGACCATGACCTGAGCTGAAGGCAGTCGCCCAACCAACTGAGCCACCCAGGTGCCCTGGATATACCACAGTTTAACCAACAGTTTGGGGCCGTTATGAATAAAGCTGCTATAAAAATTAACATACAGGTTTTTGTATGAACATAAGTTGTCATTTCTCTCTTACAAATGCCCAGAAGTACAAGTGTTAGGTCATATGGTAGGTGTATATTTAGTTTTTTAGGAAACTGCCAAATTGTTTTCTACGGTGGCCATATCATTTTACACACCCTCCCCCAAGCAAGGAACGAGTGATCTAGTTTCTCTGCATCTTCGCCAGTGTTTGATGTCACCATTTTTAAATTTCAGCTATTCTGATGAGTTTGCACTTCCCTAAAGGTTAACATCTTTTTGTGTGCTTATTTGCCATCTGTATATCCTCTTCAGTAAAATGTCTCTTCATGTTTGTGATCCATTTCCTAAGTGGATTACTGCTTTGTTTTGTTTCTTAAGTATTAAGTTTTGAGAGTTCTTTACATATCCCTGAGGCTCTGTTTGTGTTTATTCAGTCTACTTTCTGTTGTTCAGATTGGGTTAATTTCTATTGCTCTACCTTCCAGTTCACGGATTCTTTCTTCTGTCTCTTCTACTCTGTGGGTGAGCCCATCCATTGAGCTTTTAAATTTTCGTTATTTTATTTTTCAGTCTGAAATTTCCATTTGGTTTTTCTTAATGTCTTCTATTTCTTTACTGAGAACTTTTAATTTTTTCATTGTGTAAAGGTATATTTGTAATTGCTCATTATTTTTATGATGGCTACTTTAAAATCTTTGTCAGATAATTTTAACATGTGTTTCATCTCAGCGTTGGCATCTTTTCTCATTTAACTTGAGATCTTCCTCATTCCTAGTATCACAAGTGATTTTTAAAAAATTTTTTTGATTTTTAATTTTTAAAAGATTTTATTTATTTATTTGACAGAGAGAGAGAGACAGCGAGAGAGGGAACACAAGCAGGGGGAGTGGGAGAGGGAGAAGCAGGCCTCCCGCCGAGCAGGGAGCCCGATGCAGGGCTCAATCCCAGGACCCTGGGATCATGCCCTGAGCCGAAGGCAGACGCTTAACGACTGAGCCACCCAGGTGCCCCCACAAGTGATTTTTTATTGAAACCTGGGCATTCTGGGTATTATGTTATGACTCTGTATCTTATTTAAACCTTCTGTTTTAGCTGTTTTTAAAAATACAACTCCAACAGAAGAAGAGGGGATTTCTCCCCTTCCCTAATCACTACCAGGTCAGCAAAGAAGTCCACTCAGTCTCTGTTGGACTGGGAGGGGAGGGGGAGAAAAGGGGACTCCTACTTACTGCTGGGTGGGGTGGGAGTTTAGGCTCCCCACTAAGTCTGCACTGGCACACCAGGGAGATGGTGGCCTCAATATCATTGAGCAATGGTGAAAGTCCTGACTCTCCACTAGGCTTCTGATACTACTTCAGCAGAACGGTCACTGGGTAGAAGTAGAGGTTCCTCATATGGCTTCCTCATTACCACTCAGCAAGGAAGAAAGAACTGGCTCCATATGTAGCTTTCTCTGATGCCATCCTAATGGGTAGGTTGAGGTACTTCATTATAGCCTGGCAAGGGTGGAATTCTGGGTTCCCCACTTAGCCTTTGATAGTATGAGTGGGAGTGGGACCACAGCTTTTTCTGTGGATTTAGCTGAAGGAAAGCAGTTACTGTTGAAAGGTTTTCTCTTCCTATGCTGCTCTCTCCTGATCTTTTGGCTTAGAAAGAGCAGGTTTTGTTGGCTTTTTTTTTTTTTTCTGTACTAGTTTGCATTTCTGGGTGTCAGCTTCTATAGCTACAAATCTAGGATATATGAGTTGAAAAGAAAATCCAGAGAATTCACTACCATGTTGTTCCTTGAGTACTGAGGTCCTTAGGTCTTCCTTCTTCTCTCCACTTTGAGTCTTCTTATGTTTCATTCATACATAATGTCCAGCATTTTTAGTTGTACTTACGGGGAGAGTAAAGAAAAGTATGTCTATTCCATCTTCTTGGAAATAGAAGTCCTCAAGTTTTGTAACTTGTTATTAAAGTATAACATATATACAGAAAAGAGTACATATCTTAAGCATACGTGCCAAAGAATTTTCACTAACAATACTCCCCTGTAAAAGGAACTCAGGTCAAGAAAGAGAACACAACTAACACCTCTTAGAAGCCCCTTCAATGCCCCCTGTGATCACTAGCCTCACTGGCAGAGTTAACCACTATCCTAACTTCTGACAGTATAGATTGCTACAGCTTGTTTTTGTACTTTATGTAATGGGTTCCTTTAAAAAAAAAAAATGGAAACACCCCTGAGAGATTTAATGCCTTCTGATTGACCAACATCTTATAATGGATTAGTCTGTCACATAATTTTCCTTATGTTTAATAATAATAAATTTATTGAAAATAATATTACAATATACTTTAAAGTTTATAATAGCCTTTCTCATACTTTATATCATCTGTTCCTTACATGTTCTTATAAGGGAGATTATATTATCATTCTCATTTAATGAGAAAATTGAAGCTCAGAGAAGTTAAATCATTTGTCTAATGTCACCCACATAATGGGCAGGAAGATTTAATAGCTTCAGAAGAAAGAGACCTTTGCTGCCCAATCCATGTATCAATATTAGAGAAGGTTCTGATTGGCTCTGCTTTGGCCATGTGACCACCAGATGCCTGTCAAGGAGGAAGCAGGGCACTACGACTGACCTGCCCACCAGGGTCATGTGGAATCAAGGATAAGATCTTCAAAGTGACGCAAAGGAAGAAATGGGAAAACATGTTGGACAGACAGAATTTCAGTTACCATAGTCCCAATGGGGACAAGACCAATTCTACCTACTTCTTGGTTTTTATGGAAATGATAAAATAATCAAAATCTCTCTCTGTATCCATATTTTTATGACTCATTTTAATAGTTCAGAATCACATTCTGTAAAATTGGGAATGGACTATAGAAAACAGTTTATCTCATTATATAGATGAGGAAAAGGAGACTAAAAAGAAAATACCTTGTCCAATTTCATATAAATACTTGCTTTGTGTTTTTTCTTCCATTTTATTTTAAGAATAATTTTATGAGCTTAACAATTTTGTGATGAACAAATTATGCAAAATGCAAGATGAATAAGTTCTACAAATCTATTGTACAACATAGTACCTACAATTAAATTTGTTAAGAGGATAGATCTCATGTTAAGTGTTCTTAACAACAACAAAAAAACCCCCAAGAACCTAAAAACACCACAAAAAACCCAAGGAATTTTTTTGGGGGGGGGGGGGAGAGAATTTCAAGCAGGCTCTACACTGGGCCAATGTGGGACCTGATCTCACAACCCTGAGATCATGACCTGAGCCAAAATCAAGAGTCAGAGGCAACCTCTTCGGGTCCCCTCCCTCCTTGGGAGCTTTGTACTATCACTTAGCTATCACTCAATAAACCTTGCTTTGCTGCCCACCAAACCAAACCAAACCAAACCAAACCAAACAAATTTCAAGAGTCAGATGCTTAATCAAGTGAGCCACCCAGGCACCCCAGAACATAGGGAAATTTTTGAAGGTGATGGATATGTTTAGTATTTTGATTGTGGTGATGGTATCATAGGTGTATGCATATGTCCAAACCCATCAAGATGTATACATTAAATGTGTGAAATTTTTGCATATCAATTATAACTCAATAAAGCTAAAAAAGGGAAAATTATTCTATAACCCTAATACAATAAATATTTTCATGTATATTCCAGTCTTTATCAAGACAGACATATAGAGAGGGACAGCTGGGTGGCTCAGTCAGTTAAGTGTCTGCCTTTGGCTCAGGTCATGATCCCAGGGTCCTGGGATGGAGTCCCCATCGGGCTCCTTGCTCGGGGTGGTGGGGGGGGAGCCTGCTTCTTCCTCTGCCTGCGGCTCTCCCTGCTTGTGCTCCTTCTCTCTGACAAATAAATAAAATCTTTTTAAAAATTAAAAAAAAAAAGAGAGAGACAGACAGAGTTGTGATCATGGTGTACATTGGCTTTCAAAAAATGTTAAAAGGCTGCATATACATAATCTTCTAACAACTGTTAGCATATTTCTGTGCTGCAAAGTGTGTAGGTAACTGGCCTAAACCTGCCCCCTGGTAAGAGATGGAAAGCCCCCTGCATAGTGGTGGGAGCTCTTGTTTTTCCTCTGCTTCTCTTAAGCTGGATCAGCACCTTTTCCTGGCCCAGAATTTTGGCTTTGAGCAAAGTTGTGGAATGGGAGAGGAGGTCTCTGGAGCCCTCCATTTCTCCCTATGAGGGCATATTCTTCCTCCAATGCTGTTCCGGATCCTCATCCACTCAGCCGCTTCTGGTCTGAGTGTTGGCATCTAATTTCTGCTCAAGAATTCACTGATTGTTTTGATCTTAAATCAGAAAATCATTCAAAGTGCAACCTCTTAGGGACATCATCATTAGAGAAGGGGAGGCTTCTAAGACAGAAAAGTATCCCTGAACTGAAGAAAGAGAAGAAACCTGTTTTGAGAGACCCCCCTACTAAAAGACAGGCCCTGCCCAAAATACTGGGGCTGAAAAGACAAGAAGACACAGTCCTTGTCTCTGAAGTGTTTAAGTTCCTGGCTTCATTCCAGGTGTCTGTTAAGTAACCTCTAGCGATCTGCAGCCTGCCCCACCTATGCTTGGAACAATAAGGAGTCCTTGGACTCTCCCTCAATAGGCCCTGTCAGACAAGCCATCTGTATCATTCCAGGTCCTGGCAGGAAACAGATGGCACCCTCAGATTGGGTAAATTGAGACGAGTTTAACAGACTATTTACAAAGGCATATCAGGGTGTAGGGAAACCGCAGGACAGAAGGAGCAGAAGGAGGGAGCAGTTACTGGAACCTCACGGGAGAATTCTGTGAAGAGGGCCTCTTGACAGGAGTGATGGCTTTTGGCGCAGGGACGAAACCAGCTAGCCCTCAGGGACCCAGAGAGAAGGCATTTGAGGTAAACAAATACCCTGATCTCTCTCCTCCCAGCCTCCCATCTCTTAGTGGTGGCCAAAGGCAACTGGAAGACAGAGGACATAGGAGCCCATCGATGGGGTCCATTGAGGTTGGCTTGCAGGGGCACAGTGGGTGGAAAAGGGTTGAGTGGATCTGGAAGGGCAAAAGGAAGCCATCTGACACACCGAATTTGGAAATACCCTGCTGCAGTTTTGCCCAGGGTGGTTTCCACCAGCACTCCTGACGGTAGGGGTGAAAGTTAGGGGATTGTGGTGGTCTCCTTCCCTGAGTAGTTCTAGCAGGATGGGGGGGGGGGGTCAGCCTAAATGGTCCTCTTCTGCCTGGGGCTCTTGAGTTTTCTCTCTGTTTATCCTCCAGCATCCACACAAGGCCGTGTTGCCCAGTAAGGTGGTAACCTCCAGGCCCCAGCCTCTAGGCAGGGGACTGGCTTCCTGCACCCATCCTGCCAGCCCTGTTCCTTGTCCCCTGCCATGCCCAGAACAACTAGCTGCCTTTACAAGTGGGCTGCCAGACACCCCCCCGCCAATGGCCAGTTTGCGGGGTCACATCCCCACCTGATTCCTTCAGGTTCCCCTTGACTGCCAGAAGTCAGAATGCACTTCCCTCGTGTCTGTGAGGATTTCATTTAGCCTGTCAGCCTCCCTGATGTCCCCACTTGAGCTCCCTCCACACCCCATGCCCGTCTGGCCTCAGCTCTCCTTCCTCTAGCCAGCTCAATTCTTCTTCATTTGTAGCCTGCAACGTGGGATTGGTGGAGGCAGACTGCTTTTCCTCTCTATGAAATTTAACGAATTTGCAATTTAATAAGCCAGGGCATTAATTTATAATGAGAAATCTAAGAAGACTGGATTCTTGGTTCATTTACAGGAAGTTTCTCTCCACACAAGGAACAAATGAGAAGAGTTAAGGGGAGATTGGGGGACTGGGATGTGTGAGAATGAGAGACTTTCTATATCCATTTTCTTTCGATATATCCATTTTTATGCTCTGTGTCCATTTTTACTGTTTGAAGGGGGTTTTAACATTTTTATTTATTGATTTATTTGAGGGGGGGGTGGAGAGGTGTAGAGGGAGGGTGACAAGCAGACTCCATGCTGACCATGGAACCGGCATGGGGCTTGATCCCCCGGACCCTGAGATCACGACCTGAGCCGAAACCAAGAGTCAGATGCTCAACTGACTGAGCCACCCAGGGGCCCCTTGACGGGGTTTTTAAAAAACCAAGTTCATGGATTACTTTTACAATTTTATAAGGCTATTTCAAAAAGAACTGAGGCTAATCATCACCAGTGACTTTGAGTGATAGGGATAATAGAAGCACAGTACACACTGCAGACACAGAACTCAGAAATGACAACCAGAGCTAGGGCAAGGCCATCCAAGAAGGACTTTTAGATTTCCACTCAAGGTAGGCCTCACTCCAGGGGGAGCGGGGCAATGTACATTTCCTTAGTTACGTCAGGAATTTGTGCAGAGACCTGAGTTAGCCAGCATGGTGTGTTTGATTTATCTCCATGATGGCCCGGCATCCTGCAGACGTAGGTGCTCGGGGACGTTGTCAAGCGGGCGTGCACCTAACTGGCTTGCAGGATGCCTTTACCACTTGCTGAGATCCCACTGACACATTGGAGCTTCCACAGGTTTTATTTAATAAGCGATGTTGTGGACTGACAGGAGGAGGGCATGTGATTTAAATTTGGGGGTCATTTAAATATTAAATATTTGTTAAGAACCAGCCCATTCCTAACGCGGACCCTGAAGCCCGGAGTCTGTTTCTGCTACTCTTCACTGTCCTTTATTACCCCTCTACCTGGGAGATCCATCCTGAGGACAGCGGGGGACAATTATGAGCAACCGGTAGGTCTATGCTGAGGGCCTCTGGGGAGACTTGCTTCTTCCTCCCCTCCTCTGCTCCGTCCTCCTAGCTAATCATTTGCTGAAGCATTGGGTACTGGCCTCCCAAGGGGAACCTGAATACAACTAGCTTCCCGAGCTGAGGGAGATGTTAAGATGTGTAAGTGATTTAACTGTTAATGAGGGGTATCTCTAGATTTGTGTGAAGAACAATAGCTCAACAACTCTGTGATCACTGCTAATAATAATAAAACTTTGAAAAATGAGACCAGTAATACCCCACTGGTGTCTTGCCCTAATGGATATTAAAACTCAGTATAAAGAAAATCTTTAAAAAATATATATAACTTAGTATAAAGCTAGTTTAATCAGAAGAGTAGGGAATTGGTACAAGAATAGACAAATAGATCAGTGGAATGGAATAGAGAAGAAATAGATTTTAGGGGAACTCAATGCAGGGTACAATAAAGGTGGCATTTCAATTCAGTGATGACTTATTTAATAAGTGGTAGTACAATTAATTGTTTATTACATGGAAAATATGAAGTTTATTTCTTTAGTTACAGATGGATTAAAGATGCAAAGGTAAAATAAATAAACATTCTAGAAGTAAATTTAGGAGAATATTTATGATATTCAGGTAGAGAGACCTTCTTAAATAATACAAGAAACTCAGAAGGCATAAAGGAAATGAAACAGATTTGATAATAGAGACAATTAAAATTTTCCAGGGATAGAAGACACCATAAAAAGTCAGAGGATAAAGGCTGTGAGAAAATCATTGCAGCAAAATTGCAGATAAAGGATTAATGTCCATAATATTCAGTTAAACTAGATGAAATTGCTGATAATCAACTGTTTATGGCCAAAAAAAATGACAATTTCACAGATTTCAACCCAACACACAGGGCTTCTAGAATACATACATTTTAGGGCTTCTATATGCTGATGAGAAAAAGACACGTAACCCAACAGAAAAAAAGGTGAAGATTATAAATTATAAAGAGGAAAATCATAGAAAAGAAAATGTAAATAGCAAATATATAAATATCTAAGTAAATATATATGTTTATATATGAAAGTGAAAGTTAAAATAGGCAAGGAAAGTGGCTACTACCAAAGAAATAGGAAAGAACAGGTGTTGGGGTGCCTGGAAGGCTCAGTTGGTTAATCATCCGACTCTAGATTTTGGCTCAGGGTTGTGGGATCGAGCCCTACATCGGACTCTGCACTCAGCGCAGATTCTGCTTGTCCCTCCCTCTCCCCCTGCTTCTCCCCCTGTGCATGCATGCTCTCTCTCATAAATAAATAAAATATTAAAAAAGAGAGAGAGAAAAGAACAGGTGTTGGCAAGGATATGGAGAAACTGGAACTCTCATGCACTGTTGGTGGGAATGTAAATTGGCGCAGCCACTCTAGAGGACAGTATGGTGGTTCCTCAAAAAATTAAAAATAGAATTACATATGATCCAGCAATTCCACTTGTGGGGATTTACCCAAAATAATTGAAAGCAGGGTCTCTAAGAGATATTTGCACACTTATGTTCATAGCATCATTATTCAAAATAGCTGAAAGATGGAAACAACCTAAGTGCCCGTTGACAGAAGAACAGATAAAATGTGGTAGATATATGCAATGGAATATTATTCAGCCTTAAAAAGGAGGGAAATTCTGACTCATTCTATAATATGGGTGAATCTTGAAGACATGATGCCAAGTGAAATAAGCCGGTCACCCCCAAAAAAGTCAAATACTACATGATTCCACCTACCTGAGGTATCTAGAGTAGTCAAGTTCATAGAGCCAGAAAAAAGAATGGTTGCCAGGGGCTGGTGAGAGGGAGTAATGGTGAATAAATGTTTAATGGGTACAGAGTTTCAGTTTTGCAGGTGAAAACAGTTCTGGAGTTTGACTGCACAACAATGTATTGAACACTGCTGAACTATATACTTAAAAATGCTTCAGATGGGGGTTCCTGGGTGGTTCAGATGGTTAAGCATCTGCCTTCAGCTCAGGTCATGATCTCTGGGTCCTAGGATCGAGCCCCACGTCAGGTCATGATCTCTGGGTCCTGGGATCGAGCCCCATGTCGGGCTCCCTGCTCAGCAGGGAGTCGGCTTCTGCCTCTCCCCCAACTCATGCTTGCTTTCTTTCTTTCTCTCTCTCAAGTGAGTAAATAAAATCTTTTAAAACATGCTTCAGATGGTAAATTTTATGTTATATATATTATTGTTACATATGTTATGTATATGTTGTTACAATATGTGTATTTTATCACAGTTACAAATTTTAAACACACACAATAACAGGATGCCATTTTTCACCAATCAGGTGGAATGTAGAACTAATTTTGACAATGATGTATGGAAATGTGTACTTGGTTTAATTCCTGGCTAGAGGGAGAATTGCTATAGCATATTTAAAAAGTAATTTAGTAGGACCTAAAACTAAAATCAAAGATGCACATACTCTTTGACACAGCTACCCGACCTGTGGGACTATAGCCTCCAGAAATAAATGTACCAATATGTAAGTATAGATGAATAAAGATGTTTTTTGCATTGGTCATAACTGGAAACAATCCCCTCAGAGGACAAATGGTTGGGTGTTATGCAACTTTTTAAAACAGTAAGATTGGGGTTCCTGAGTGGCTCAGTCGGTTAATTGTTCGACTCTTGATTTTGGCTCAGGTCATGATCTCAGGGTCGTGAGCACAGAGCCACATCGGGCTCTGCGCTCAGCATGGAGTCTGCTTGTCCTTCTCCCTCTGCTCCTCCCCCCACTCACTCTCTATCTCTAAAATAAATAAATAAAATCTTAAAAATAAAATAATAAGATCTACAAGGATTGACTTGATGAGATAAATATGAGATTTTTTAAATTAATAATATTGTGGTATATTATTGTAAGATAATAAGCAAGTTGCACAGAAGAGCATATTGTATGATTCCACTTGGCTGAAAAGCAAATTAAAAAATCCCTATAATCTGTTTATATGCTATAATGGTTAATCTTATGGGTCAATTTGGCTGGGCTGTGGTGCCCTACTGTTCAGTCAAACTTGTCTAGATCTTACTGTGAAGATATTTTTTAGATGTGATTAATATTTAAATCAGTAGACACTGAGTAGATTACCCTCCATAATGTGGGTGGGTCTCATTCAACCAGTTGAAGGCCTTAAGAGAAAAGACTGACATCCTCTGAAGAAGGAGGAATTCTCCTCAAAACTGCAACATAGAAACCCTGCCTGAGTTTCCCCATTGCCTGGCCTCCCTGTGGAATTGGGACTCAAAACTGCAACATCAACTCTTACCTGAATTTCTTTTTTTTTTTTTTAAGATTTTATTTATTTGACAGAGAGAGACACAGAGAGAGAGGGAACACAAACAAGCAGGGGGAGTGGGAGAGGGAGAAGCAGGCTTCCCAAGGAGCAGGGAGCCCGACGCGGGGCTCCATGACCTGAGCCGAAGGCAGACCCTTAACGACTGAGCCACCCAGGTGCCCAACTCTTACCTGAATTTCTATCCCGGCAGCAGATTTCAAACTTGCCAGCCCCTACAATTGGGTAAGGCAATTTCTTAAAATAAACCACCTCTGT
The DNA here is from genome assembly GCF_037043125.1 of Eumetopias jubatus. NCBI lineage: Eukaryota > Metazoa > Chordata > Mammalia > Carnivora > Otariidae > Eumetopias > Eumetopias jubatus. The sequence continues at coordinate 91,701,598 of NW_028274817.1, forward strand.
GTGTGTGTATATATATCTGATATGTATGTATTCATGCAGATACAGATATATCCTACTGGTTCTATTTCTCTCAAGAACCCCAATACCTATGCATTTGTGTACTTTTGTACGAGCATAAAGAATGGTGTGGAAGAATATAAACCAAACTTAACACTGGTGACCTCAGGGTGTGGGATTAGAGTGGGGAAGGAAGGACTTTTCGTAAATGTGCTCTGCTTTCTTTAACTGGTTACAAGGTGCTTGGAGCACCTTTGCAAATAAACCAAAGCAAAAGAGAGAGGAAAAATCCTCACAAGCCATGCTGATTATGTTGCTACACCACGGAAGGCAATATTATATTGGGTTAGGGGTCCTAAATCCTCATTTACTGGTAAAAAAATGTATTAAGCACCTACTGTGTGTCAAGGACTGAACAAGACTGGAAATACAAATGTCAACAAACCATGACCTCCTTGGAGAGCTCTGGAATTTTCAAGAACTGGTACAATCAAAATGTCTGCATTTGTGGACTCTTTTACTGTGATTAAGTGAATTAAATCTTCTTCTCTCTAACTGGTCTCTGAAACCGTAATCTGGCATCATGGGTGGTCCTGAGAGGCCAGCTGGGATCTGTGCCAATGTACATACAGAAATGACTAGAACCATAGTGGTAGAAACTATGCTTTGAAGGAAGTTAGTTGAGTTTCTCCTAGTTAAGTGAGCACAGTTTTATCACTCAGATAGAAGGACTGAGGTTGGGGCGTCAGGTGAGTTTTCTACTTGAGGATCTCTTTTGAATTCATTTCCTAATGTGGACACTGCAGAGGGAGACTAGAAGAGTGTCCAAAGCCGGCCATCAAGTGAATCCCAAATGTGGGACTAGACTAGAATGCAGCCCCGTGATGCCCGGCTGTAAAGGTTTGCTGGCGCATGTTAGGTCTGGGTTAGTAAGATCAGCCCTCGGGAGGCTGTGGTTATTTCCTGCTGCATGGTTATACTTTAGAATCATTGGAGGCCTTTTAAAAAGAAAATTCCCAGGCCCCTTCCCTGGAGATTCTGACTGAGTATGTCCTCTCTCCCTACCTCCCTCGTGAGAATTCACCTCTCAGCTCTCTGACTGCAGAAGTGTAACTGACCATGGGCCCCAGCTGCAGCCTCTAAAATCCGTCAGCAGATTGGTGCTGAGGCCACGCTTCTCGCAGGCTGCCCCCCACCAGTGACTGAATGTAGCAGGGGACACTAAGGCAGGCCTGTTCCTGGGCGACATGGGAACTCCTCTGACAGGAACTTTGGCTCAGGGACTCCCCTTCGGCCTTGTTAAACCTTCCTTAGACTGAAGTGCAGTCTAAGATGCTTCTACCTGAACTTCCTTCCCTCTTCTCCTTCCTCCCTCCCAGGTCAGGCCTGCTAGGCTTCCCAGTCTTTTCTCTCTCCTGCCTGAATTTTCTTTTTTTTTTTCTTCCAAATTTTTATTTAAATTCTAGTTAGCGAACATACAGTACAATACTGGCTTCAGGAGTAGAATTCAGTGGTTCCTCACTTACATACAACACCCAGTGCTCATCACCAGTGCCCTCCTTTAATGCCCATCACCCATTTAGCCCATCCCCCCACCCACCTCCCTCCAGCAGCCCTCAGCGTGTTCTCCATCGTTAAGGGTCTCTTATGGTTTGCTTCCCTCCCTCTCTCTCTTTTTTTTCCCCTTCCCATATGTTCATCTGTTTCTGCCTGCATTTTCTCTTGCAGGTGTTTTCTTTCATAAATTTCTTGTATGTTTTAGCCCATCTTTGTGCCTGCTTCTCTGTAGTTCGAAACTATGACGGGACTTCTCTTTCTTCCTTCCCTCCCTCTCTTGCTTCCTTCTTTCTGTACTCTGGGCCAGCCACACTGGAGGTGCATAGGTTAATACTCTATGGTCCCAAGTCTCAAGGTTCACACAGTCTATTAAAAGAGACAGACCCAAATAAATAATTATGACATGGTTGAGATAAAGGCAATGATAGGGGACATGCATAAGGCATTAGCAGGGTCCAAAGAAGTGGTATCTAACCCAACATGGAGCTAAAATGGAGAAAACCATTGTGTAAGAGTTGGCAGGAGAAAGGAGCAGAACAGACGGATGGGTTGTGCTACAGGGGTGGATGTTTTTAGGCAAAGAGTGTCAGGAGAAGAGGCCAAAGAAGTGAGCAGGGGCTGGATGCTGGAGGACTTTGGATGCTACCCTGAGGGTCTGACCCTTATCCTGGGGCCAGTGTTTCCTGAATGTTAGTCTGGTTGAGGCTACATGAGAATCACCTGGCACCTGATAAAGATACCACCCAGATAGAGTGAGTGCCCAGCCAAAGGAGAATATGTTTTTTTTTTTTTCCCTTTCCTTTTGCATCAAAAGTTGTCCGTTCAAGTTCTAGAGAGGGCTAGAAAATCCCCTAGAGGAGGGTTTTTTTTTTTCCTATTTTCGGAAGAATTCTTCAACTAGTCTCCCTTTAATACTGTATAGTGCTACTAGGCCCCACTGCTCTGGGAAAAGTTTTTGTTGTCCTTTGTTGTGTTTTGTTTTTTGATGGTTACAGAGGTTTTTACTTTTCAGGCCAGGCAAAACAAGAAAGGCCCTGTTCACAGATTTTCCTGGGACAACTGAGCTGTGGGCCTTCCAGTCAGTCCCTCTAAGGGGGCTGAATACTTGGGACCATCTTCTTTTCAAATGAATGCAACAAAAGGGCTCATGTGAGCATCCAGGGTGGCAGGAGAGTTAGAGGGCTCAGTCCCCCCGCTACTTCCCTACCTCGCATGTAGAAATTTTAAGGAAAGAGCTTCTCTGTAATGTGCCTAATGCTCCAGATCCTCCTCACTCCAGAACCCAGATCTCTGCCATCCTGATCTTGTGAGGCCTGGCCCTAGAACAGGTCCCATCCTACCACACTGGGGGTGGGAATGGGACTAAGCACCTGGTGGGATGGGCTGGACAAGAACCATGACAGAGCTTTAACTCAAGGGCCCTGGCCTAAGATGAAGAATGGGGAGTCTCCAGTGGTAAAGCCACCCACAGAAGTGGTGGGGAGCTGTATCAGCAGGGGGTGGAGTTCGGATGAGCCAGAGGGAGGCTGAGGATCTGTGTGATTGTGGAAGAGCATTCAGGTAGGCAATTGGGTGGAGGAGTCTAGGACCCAGAGGAGTGGCCTGATCCGGATATGTGCGTCAGGGAGAAAAGTGGCCACTGAGGGACATAGTAAAAGATGGCCCAGGAAAAGGATGTGGAGTAAGAAGAAAGGGGGAACACCAGCATTTAAAGTGCAGGCAGAGAGGGGCGCCTGGGTGGCTCAGTCATTAAGCGTCTGTCTTCGGCTCAGGTCATGATCCCGGGGTCCCGGGATCCAGTCCCGCACTGGGCTCCTTGCTCAGCGGGAGCCTGCTTCTTCTGCCTGCTGGTCCCCCTGCTTGTATGCTCTCTCTCTCTAGCAAATAAATAAAATCTTCAAAAAGAATTTTTAAAAAAGTGCAGGCAGAGATGCAGAGACTTGTTTCACACCTAAAACACATACAGACTGAAAGTGAAGGGACAGAAAAAGATAAAATGGAAGCAAGGAAAAGCTCAGGTAGCAATACTTCAACAGACAAAATAGATTTTAAACTAAAGACGGCAATAAGAGACAAAGAAGGGTATTACATAATGAAAAAGGGATCATCCAACAGGAGGATATAACAATTGTAAGTATCTATGCACCCAACTTAGAAGCACCTAAGTATATAAAGCAAATATTAACAGACACAAAGGGAAAAACTGACAGTAACACAACAGTAGTAGAGGACTTTAAACCCTACCTACACCAGTGGATAGGTCATCCAGACAGAAAATCAACAAGGACGGGGCGCCTGGGTGGCTCAGTTGGTTGAGCGACTGCCTTCGGCTCAGGTCATGATCCCAGGGTCCTGGGATCGAGCCCCGCATCGGGCTCCCTGCTCCACGGGAAGCCTGCTTCTCCCTCTCCCGCTCCCCCTGCTTGTGTTCCCTCTCTCGCTGTCTCTCTCTCTCTCTGTCAGTTAAATAAATAAATAAAATCTTAAAAAAAAAAAAAGAAAATCAACAAGGAAACAGTGGCTTTCAATGACACTTTAGACGAGATGGACATACAACAAGCCCTTGTTTTGTGGATTGACCATGCTGCCCTCCCAATACCTTGCACTACAAGAGCTGGTCTCTGGGGAGAAGTGGAAACCAGTTGTCCCAGGGGCTAAGGAACGGCACCAGGAGCAAAGAGAGAAGAGTGCTGCCCTTCTGCTTCAGGTCTGGTTCCCAGAATCAGACCCTGAGACATTGATTTTTGTATAAGAATTTATTAAGGAAGTGCTCCCATGAGAAACTGGTAAAGGAGTGGGAAATAACGGGGAGAAGCCAGCCTCAGTCTAAACATAGAGGGAAGTCTGGAATGTACAGTGGGTTCTCATTCTCTCTATGAAGTCTGAGTGAGTAATACTGCTGAATCCTTGCTCGTAGGGGAAATACAGATTTAGGGTTCCTGTGAGTCTCTGGTCACATTCTGGCAACTGATCAATGCACAACCTTGTTTTTATGCATTTAAAGACCTTATTTAATGTATGCCATCGATTCACTAACACTGAACTCAGAGCACTGTAGTTCATGCCTGAACAAAGCTTCTCTAACACACATATTTTCTCCATGAGGCACATCACAGCCTCCTTGTGCTTGGGAACAGTAGACAGCGCTTCAGCACTATGTTTAGGGGTCATTTTAAACAGTGAAATCACCAATAAAAGCACAAAAGTGAGAAAAACGTGGCACTAAATAGACTGCGAAAAGGACACTTGTTTACACCATGAGAGCTGAAATAAGGGGCAGGGTGTTGCCTCATTCCGTGTGTATCCACCAATGACTATGAAACCACCACACACATGCATTTTGGGGTTACAAATAAATTTCAGTGCATAGGAAAATTTGTAGATAATGAAGATCGACTGTAAATACTGCTCCGAGTTTAAACCCCTGACCATCATCCATCTAGCACTGGCGCGGCCTATGGGGGAGTAGGTGGAGTAGACAGGAGGAAAGCCCCAGGCCCTTCTGGTTCTCTGCACCCGCACCTGGGCAAGGTGGCTCCAGTAGCAAAGACTGCAGATGGGCTCACAGACAGGCTAAGAGGTGCAAAGGCATCTGGGAAGAGCAGACAGTCTCCACAGCATGCTCTGTGGTCCAATTCACAGAGGAAGAGGACATCTGTGTGGCTGACTGGGCTCTACACCAGGTCTGGGATAGCAAGTGACCCTGGACCAGGCTGCGGTGCTATTGCCATGACTAGTACATTGCTTGTTTCCTTGGCTATAACCTCTGTTATGACCGAAGGGACCCTGTTTTGTTCCCATTGGCCTTGCTAGGGCATTGCCAGTACCTGATACTCAATAAAATATTTGAGGAAGGAAAAAAGACAGCAAATGTCACCAATCATCGGACCACCCAAATGGCACTGTATTCAGCCTTGTGGCTGACCTTTGGACGTGGGTAGGGCTAGAAGCCCTGCCCGCAAACTTCATCTGGCCTAAGGTAAAGGGATCATTTCAAGGGTTGTAAAGGGGCGACTCTGTAAGGAACCCCATTTCTTATGCACTGGTCACCCCTCTTGTGATCAGGGGACTCTGAACAAAAAATTGTTCTTCTTTTAAACATGGATTTACAACTTTGCCTTTTAAGAGTGATTGTTTGTATATGAATGACTTGATCCAGTAGTGTTATACATTGAATTGTGTCTCCCCTCAAATTCATACGTTGAAGTCCTAACCCTTAGTATCTCAAAATGTAACCTTATTTGGAAATAGAGTCTTTAAAGAAGTAATTACATTAAAGTGAGTTCATTAAGATGGGCTCAAATCCAATATGACTGGTGCCTTTATAAAAAATCAAAGGAAATTTAGGGGCACCTGGGTGGCTCAGTTGGTTAAGCAACTGCCTTCGGCTCAGGTCATGATCCTGGAGTCCCGGGATCGAGTCCTGCATCGGGCTCTCTGCTCAGCGGGGAGTCTGCTTCTCCCTCTCCTGCTCCCCCGTCTTGTGCTCTCTCTCTCTCTCTCACTCTCTCTCTCAAATAAATAAATAAAATCTTTAAAAAAAAAAGGAAATTTAGACATAGACATAGACATGTACAGAAGGAAGATGATGGGAAGAGACACAGGACAAGATGGCCACGTACAAGTCAGGGAGAGAGGCCAGAAAGACATCCTTCTGTCTTGGTCCTCAGAAGGAACCAACTCTGCCAACACCTTGATCTCAAACTTATAGCCTCTGAGAACTATGAGAAAATAAATTTCTGTTGTTTAAGCCAAAATAAAAATAAAGTGCAGGCAGAGAAAGAGAAGTCCTTGGGCTAAAAGAAAGAATGGTTTGTGACATATTAAAAGAAAAAAAAAAAAGAAAGTAAATGTTACCAAAACACCTGAACTAACATTGAATCCTTACTCTGTGGCAGGCATTATTCTAAATTCTTTATATGCAACAATTCATTTACCACGGAAATCCTCTGTGGTAACCTGTACCAATGCTCTTGCTGCTCAACCCCTATGCACTCAGGCCCTACCGTTTCAGTGTGCTCCAACTGCCTGTATCTGCCAAGGGTTTGGCCCACAGTATGGCAGCCTGGAAGTGCCAAGGATTTTGACAGTCCCGTGAGCAACCCTCAACCAAAGACTATGGCTTGTTCGTGCATAAACACCCCAGCTCCCTCACTCCCAATGTGGGAAGTCTCTGAGGGTTATGCTCTACACCTTTACCCAGGGTTCCACAGTGGGATTAGGTCCCAATGGTCCACAGTTGTCTCTTGCTGGATAATCCACCCTTTTATGACTTCCCTTCATGGACTAACTTCTCTACTCCCTTACCCATGTTTTCCTTTACCTCCCAAATAAACTACTTGCTCTTAAACCCTTGACTCACAGGCAGCTTCTGGAGGAATCCAAACTAAGATACAAAGGAAGAATGTAGAATATCAGAGAACTATTGTTTAGAAGAATATAAACATGTAAATGTAACTGAAAACAATCACTAATATAATGGTTGTTAATCACCAACTCTCCAGGCTTGACAAGAATGTGTATTTAAATTCACATTAAATTTTTTTAAGAGGCAGAACTCTTCTAGGAACATAAACACCACTCAGAGATTTCTTACCCTTACCAGGCATCAAAGCCTTTTTTCCTCTTTTATTCTAAAAGGAAAAAAAAAAAACCAACAACAACCCCTCCAAATGCCTACCCAAAATTATTAGCTTGAAAAGAGCTCAACTTTGCTTTTCTAAATCCTCTGTACTTAAAATTAGATACATCTGTTACCTTATTTTAGAGGGATCCTAACTCCTTCTATTCACAAATCTGAGCTCACTAGAAAATAAGATTTTATAAATCATGTTTTAAGAGACTATAACAAGTGCAAAAATATATTAAAACGGCTTCTCCACACACAGTCTCTCAACTTACTAAGTTGCTTTTCTAAACACTGGAGAGTAGAAATCCTACCAATATGTTCTATGTTTTGTGCTGATTATGCTAATCAAAGTTTAATGAAATCTTTGTTATGTTGCAATTTTTTAAATGTGTCAGAAAATACCACAAATCAACAAAAATAATGTTAAATAAAAGGTCTTCTACTGAATTTTTAAAACTATGACACTATAGTAGGATAAGAATAGGGGAGGAAATAAATGAAAATGACTAATTGAACATTTGTTGGTAGTCCCTGATTATTTCCATCAGTGGCCATTAATTTGTTTAAAAGGGCTTTTGTGACTCACAGTTATGATAAAATGTCATAAGTCTTCCATTTTGTACAAAGGAGCCTGGTTCAGTCAATGTTTTCAATTACCAGCCACATTGTGGGCTCTATTAAACAAATACTCTTGAGAATATATAAACAGAAACATAAGTTAAATATTTGCTTGGGGACTCCACTTGATTAGGGTAAAATGTGCAGTCCTGGGACGCCTGGGTGGCTCAGTCAGTTAAGTGTCTGACTCTTGACCTAACCTCAGGTCTTGATCTCAGGGTTGTGAGTTCAAGCCCCGCGTTGGGTTCCATGCTGGGTGTGGAGCCTACTTTAAAAAAAATGTACAGTCCAAGATATTTGGGACAACTTACTATTTAACTGATAAATGTTGCTAATAAAGCTGCTCCTACTATCCTGCATGAAAATGCATACGCTTAAAAAATTATGAAAGAAGCTATATTTAGCCCAGAAGATAGACTCTACATATTGAGGTCTATAAAAGCCTTTCTCATGGGGAAAAGTTCTTGCCATTGTGTTTGAATCATTCTTATGACATATAGGCCACATCACTTAATTTATTTGAGGCCTGTTTGATACTATAACTTTGGGCTTTTATTTTCCTTTCATTCAGTTCAACACACTTTAATGTTTAAATTTCTACTTTTGGGGGCACCTGGGTGGGCTCAGTCGTTAAGCATCTGCCTTCGGCTCAGGTCATGATCCCAGGGTCCTGGGATCGAGCCCCATGTCGGGTTCCCTGCTCAGCAGGAAGCCTGCTTCTCCCTCTCCCACTCCCCCTGCTTGTGTTCCCTCTCTCGCTATGTCTCTCTCTGTCAAATAAATAAATAAAATCTTAAAAAAAAAAAAATTCTACTTTTGTAGATAGTCCCTGGTAAACTCATTTCATATGGTTTTAAAGGCCCCTTTTATTTATTTTATTATTATTATTTTTTTATAACTTAAGAGATTTATCTATTTATTTCAGAGAGAGAGAGAGAGAGCATGAATGTGAGCACAATGGGGAGGGGCAGAGGCAGAGGGAGAGAGAATTTCAAGCAGACTCCTTGCTGGGTGAGGAGCCAGATGCAGGGGTTGATCTCATGACCCTCAGATCATGACCTGAGCCAAAAATCAAGACTCAGACACTCAACCTACTGAGCCACCCAGGCACCCCTTAAAGGTCCCTTTTATATGATTTGGCTTATAGATACCATATTTTCATAAAAATAATTAGGTAAAATAGCACAGAAAGTATAATAACCACAATTACAAAAGCAACAACAAAGGCTAACATTTGTTTGATGCTTACTGTGTGCTAGATATTCTTTATACATGTTATCTCATTTTAGCCTTGTAACAACTTCATGAGGTAAGTATTATTATTATCCCTATTTTAGAGACCAGAAAATAGGCACAGATCGCTGAAGAACTTGCCCAAGGTCAAACCACTGGGAGTGGCAGAGTGGGATTCCACCCCGGCATCCTAGACAAACCCTTGCTGCTAGCTTGTAGTCAGTCACAGCTGAGCCAGCACAGATCAGCTGCCTAAAGTCACTACTAAACAAATATGTGAGATCAAACCTAGGTTTGTGTCTATACTTGTCAAGAGATGTTCTTAACAACCTTTGTTTTACTTTCCAAATGGTCTTACTTGTGCTGCCTTTGAAGCCAACTTCATGTCAAAGGGATTAATCACACTAAGAACTAAGTCTAGAGGCAGGGGTCATTTAGTGTTGCCAAATTCTGAGGATGCTAGAGGTTGGCTGAGGGGATTTGGGGAAGGATCTGACTACATAATAATTTTTCAGCTTCTTTTAAAAAAATTTTAACTGAAGTATAGTTGGCATACAATATTATATTAGTTTCAGGTGTACAATATGGCAGTTTGACAATGATATACATTACAATGTCTACTTATCATCTGTTACCATACAAAGTTGTTACAATATTATTGATTATATTCCTTATGCTGTACTTTTCATGTCCATGATTTATTTATTTTATAACTAGAAGTTTGTACCTTTTAGTCCCCTGCACCTATTTTACCAGCCCCCCCATCTCCTTCCTCCTGACAACCACCCGTTTGTTCTCTGTATTTGAGTCTGTTTCTGGGTTTTTTTGTTTGTTTGTTTTTGTGCTTGTTTGTCTTGTTTTTTAGATTCCTGTATAAGTGAAATCATATGGTATTTGTCTTTCTCTGTCTGACTTACTTCGTTAGCATATTATGGACCCTCTAGGTCCATCCATGTTGTTGCAAATGGCAAGATCTCATCCTTTTTCATGGCTGAGTAATATTTGTGTGTGTGTGTGCCACATCTTCTTAATCCATTCATCTATCGATGGACACTTAGGTTGCTTCCATATCTTGGCTATTGCAAATAGTGCTGCAATAAACATAAAAGCATGTATCTTTTCAAATTATTGTTTTCATTTTCTTTGGATAAATACATAGAAGTGGAATAGTTGGATCATAAGGCAGCTCTATTTTTAATTTTTTTTAAAGATCTTATTTATTTATTTGACAGAGAGAGACACAGCGAGAGAGGGAACACAGCAGGGGGAGTGGGAGAGGGAGAAGCAGGCTTCCCGCAGAGCAGGGAGCCCGATGCGGGGCTCGATCCTAGGACCTGAGATCATGACCTGAGCTGAAGGCAGACGCTTAACTGACTGAGCCACCCAGGCGCCTCCATTTTATTTTATTTTTTAAAGATTTTTATTTATTTATTTGACAGAGAGTGAGCACAAGCAGGGGAGCAGCAGAGGCAGAGGGAGAAGCAGGCTTCCTGTGGAGCAGGGAGCCTGACGTAGGGCTCGATCCCAGGACCCTAGGATCATCACCTGAACCGAAGGCAGATGCTTAATAACTGAGCCACCCAGGCGCCCCTATTTTTAATTTTTTGAGGAACCTCTATATGGTTTTCCACAGTGGCTGCACTAATTTACCACCAACGGTGCACATAATAATTTATTGACCACAGTCTTGCCTGATTCTTCTGGTCCTATCTTCTCCTACAGCCCTGAACTACTTCTGTAATAAGCTGAATAATGTTCCCCAAAGCTATCAGGTCCTAATCCCTGGAACTTGTGAATGTTACCTTATTTTGAAAAAGGATCTTTACAGATGTGATTAAGTTAAGGATCTTGAGATACAGGGATTTTCTAAATTATCCAGGTGGGCCCTAAATGCAATCACATGTATCCTTATAAAAGGGAGGGCAGAGGACAATTATACACACACAGAAGGTAATGTGAAGACAGAGGCAGAAATTGTAGTGATGTGGCCACAAGCCAAGGAAGGAATGCCAGCAGCCACAGATGCTGCAAGAGACAAGGAATGGGTTTTCCCCTAGGACCTCTGGAGGGAGCATGGCCCTGCCCTGCCCACATCTTGATTTTGGCCCAGTGATACCGATTTCAGACTTCTGGTCTCCAAAACTGTGAGAGAATAAAGGTGCGGTGTTTTAAGCCATCAAGTTTGTGGTCATTTTTTTTTTTTTAAAGATTTTCTTTCTTTCTTTCTTTATTTGAGAGAGAGCAAGAGTGAGAAAGCACAAGCAGGGGGAGAAGCAGAGGGAGAGGGAGAAGCAGGCTCCCCATTGAGCAGGGAGCCCAACGCGGGGCTCAGTCCCAGAACCCCAGGATCATGATCCAAGCTGGAGGCAGACGCCCAACCCACTGAGCCACCCAGGCACCCCTGTGGTCCTTTTTTTAAAAAGATTTTATTTATCTGAGAGAGAGAGAGTGAGCGAGTGGAGTGAGGAGCAGAGGCAGAGGGACAAGCAGTCTCTGTGCTGAGCATGGAGCCTGACTCAGGACTCATTCTCACAACCCTGGATCATGACCTGAGCTGAAATCAAGAGTCAGACACTCAAGTGACTGAGCCACCCAGGCGCCCCGGTTTGTGGTCATTTGTTAAAACAGCCCCAAGAAACTAATATAACCAATAATCCTGAGACCTTATATTCCAGCTTTGAAGAAGACACTGAAGTCCTGTTTTAGTGTGTGGTTTTATCAGGCAAATGAGCATCTGAACTGCAATCCAGGATTTTCCTCGGTGACCGACATCAGCCTGGAACATCACTAGCATTGTGTGTGTCAAGAGGCACTTGGTAAGTAAGCCACGTGTTCCTTTTTAGCTCTTGCCTGCCGCTGTTGCTGCTACCTTGGGCTACCCCACCTGCACAACCATCCCATGACCTTGAAAGATCAAGAAAAGAGTCACTGTGCCCTACTGGATGAGAAATGCCTTATTTCAAATGTCATGGAGGCAGTGTGTAGAGGTCAACAACGTGGAACTGGAACCCTGTGTACTTTCTGTCTTAGGCTCATTGAACAAATGAACATTTTTTCCATGCCTTTTGGCTGCCTGGCACCTCTGCACAGCCTCGCTATGTTAGGATGATTTTGCACATTTTGTCTCCCAAGGCAGAAGGCAAAAACTTGCTTTCTTGCAGCTATGGTATGGGTCTGCAATGATGCTCCCGGGAGAGAGTCTGCCTTGGAAGAGAGTGAAAGCAGAGGGATGGCACAGAATCCATTCTAGTGAGGGTGGCAGAGCCTGGAGAAGAGACTTCTACCGTTCAGGGTAGCAGAGGCAGAGATCCTAGTGGCAGCATCCTATGCCCAGCATCAGTCATGTAAGTGGCAGTGCTCATGCCCAGCAGCGGGAAGAGTCTGATAGCCCAGTTCAGGCATACAAACCTGATTCTCTCACCATCCTAGAGATTCCGTGAGCCCCGTTACTATCCCTCAATCGACTCCTTTTTGTTTAACCAATCAGGACGGATGTTGTTGGCAACAAAGAGCCTGTTTGATGCGTCTGCCTCATGGTTGGGTATTACCATCTTGCTGTGCGGTCGTTTCGGGCAGAGGACAGGCCTGTGAGAATGTGGGACTTGGTTTTCCCGACACCTACTTCTTGCAACCCAGCCTTCTGTAGTGTTATCAGGAGATAAGTGGTAACTTCAGGCAGAGACGCATTTGGGATTTTGAGATCCTGAGCAGATCAGCTCTTAAGGTTTGTGGGTTTCAGCAATGAGCACAAGAGGGCATGTCAGCCCTTGTGTTCATTTGGTGTGGCCCATCCAAATGCACTGTGGAAAATGAGAGCCTCGCCCTATTCCACAGCCCCCTCAAAGGTGGCAGGACTTCTCCCAACATGTTATACAAGGGCACCAGGGACACGGATCTTTTCAGCTGAACTGATTTCTCAGTATACACCATTTATGTCCTTCTCAGATGCTGCCTGAAGTCATGCTCTAGTTGTTTCATGGGTACCTAATAAGACTGAAAACTCCTCAAGAGTGGAACTCGATTTCTTCCTTCTTTTGGCTCTCTGTGGTGCCTGGCTCAAAGGTGAACACACAGGCCTCACGCAGTAGGTGCCACTGGCCGTAAGCAAAGGGGAGAAGCAGCCTTGACTTCAATCCTCTCAGTTCATTAGCACCCGCTGAAGAAAGAGGAAGTGATGGCGTTGGTGAGCGCAAGTTTCCCGCTGCTTTTGTATTCTCCGGTGGAGTGGTGATGTTTTCCTGAGACCAGAGCTCTGGGGACAAACCCCCAGACTCTCTTTCACCCTCACACTGCCACAGAGAGCTGACTGTACCATTGGCTTCAAAAACCGTTGTGTAAGGGGCCTTTTTAACTGATGATCCATTCGCAACTAGTTGTTAAATCAAAAATATACTTAAAGCATTTACCAGGGTTTGTTCTCATGATCAACAATTTTGCGCTTTTCATTTGTGTTTAGAATTCTGAAGAGCTCAAACAGATGGATTCATGGGAATTACTAGGTTTTCAGGGCCACCTGTTAGTCGCCAGTTCCTCACCTTCCTCTCACGACAGAGAGTCATTTCATTCCGTCATTTATAGAATATAGTTGGAATTCCATAATTATATAGAGCTTCAACTATGTATGATACAATGGTATCTTCGTGCAGATTTGAAAATAGTACACTGTTTCAATTTATTTCACCCAGCTGGACTTCATTTTCCACCTCTCTAACAAAAGGAAAGTGAAATGCTTATTCCTATGAGAAGGTGTTTTTGGTTTTACATTCTAGGAATCGTGTTAGCTTAAGCCCTGAATCGCCTGGCTTGTAGCGTATCAGTTCGTTGCAAAGAGGTCTGGGTGTCCATCCCATTTCCTCCTGTATTGGAAGTAATTTTTATTCTTCTTGCTAGCCCTATTGTGGTGTTCTACCCCCCCACCCCCACCCCATCCTGAGCAATTCTATTTCTTTGTAAGGAGTGGCTTCCATGATAAAGCAATATATCATCCCACCAGAGAGGGTCTGGATTTACTTCTTTATTAGCTGGTGAGCCAAGAACATTATAATGCACAGGGTGATTATAATAAGAGCTGCGTGTGGGACTGTTAACCTGGCAGGGCCTCACACAAATGCAATGAATTAGTATTCCCGTCAGCCATGTGAAATGTAACTGCATCTACAGAGTAACATGACCCCTTAACTCCATTTGGTTAAGATATTTACTTCTCTGCCCTGTCTTCAGCCGCCATTCGATCTTTCAGAATAGTGACTTTCAAGCTTTTTTGAGCTCAATCCACAACAATACATTTTATATCACACAGAAATATAAAACTGAACCATTTAACAAAATCATATTTACTCTCCCTACTCGTGATAAATGCTGATAATTTCTACTCTGTTCTAATTAATAAAAGAATTGACCGATATTCACTAAATTGATCAAGACTCTAGTAAGTCTCAAACCATGGTCTAAAAAGCACAGTTTTAGAATCTATCCCTCAGATAGCCAAATAACAAGTTAGGAGGATCTTCATTTCCTCAACTCCATTTTGCTATTTCTTCTGGGATTTACTTCCATATTTCTAAACAACATGAATATATTCCTATTTCATTTTTTCTTTTGCTTTTACGTATCATCTATTTTCTTCTCATGGAAAATGAGGACTTAGCTCCCTTTCAATGCACCTTCTTCAAATATTCACAAATTTCCTCTCCTCACCTCCCAATATATCATGAGTTTTTGATTAAGTCAACATTCATTGGTCATATTATCATGATTGTATGTATGGGCCAGGGTCCCAGCAAGAAATAGATGGCACACTCAAATTGGGTAGTTTAGGAAGAATTTAATAAGGGACCATCTGTAAAAAGCGGGGGCAGGGTATAGGAAAACCACTGGAGATAGGGCTGCTAGAACTGTGGGGGCTCTATTACCACTCTTAGGCTCAAAAAACCTGGAGACCTAAAAGTGTATAGTGAGAGCCGCCTGACAGTAGCTGCACCATTGTCAGGGCATGAGGTCAGCCTGAGATGACCATGATAGGAAGACAGAGAGAGAACCACATACCTTCAACTCAATCTCCTTCCTCACTTTGATCTCCTGCTGAAGCTTCCCAGGGGAAGAACTCACCTGGAAGCCAGAGGGCATAGGAGCCTGTTGGTGGAGTCCATAGAAGTGTGCCTCCTAGGCACAGAGCAGGTGAAGGGTGGATGAATCTGGAAGGCAAATTATGTAACTAGTATTCACAGCCGAGCACATTTATTTATTTTAAAGATTTATTTATTTATTTGAGAGAGAGCATGCGCAGGGGGAAGGGCAGAGGGAGAGGAAGAGGGAGAGAAGCAGACTCCCCGCTGAGCGCAGAGCCCAAGGGGGTCCTCGATCTCACCACCCCGAGATCATGACTTGAGCTGAAATCAAGAATCTGACACTTAACTGACTGCATCACCCAGGCACCCTTCAGCAGAGCACATTTAGTGTCCTCTATTTCCTTGAATAACTCATATTTTCTGGGAGTTAATAATTGGCTTTTTTTCTTAAAAATTTTTTTTGGGTGTTTCTTATTTTTTTTGTTTTTTGAGAGAGAGAAAGAGAGAGAGCGTGCATGTGCACATGCATGCGTATGCATGCGTCATCGGGTCAGGGGAGGCACAGAGGGACAGGGAGAGACAGAATCTTAAGCAGGTTCCATGCCCAGGGTGGAGCCTGACAGGGGGCTCCATCTCACAACCCTGAGATCAGTACCTGGGCTGAAATCCAGAGTCAGACTGACTGACTGAGCCACCCAGGCACCCCTCTCATGTTTTAAGCCTATTTTAAATTTTTATTAAACTTATCCAAACTCCCTGATAGTCAATCAGTTCTACAAAGCTAATAATGAAAAAAAAGTCTTCTGCACCCCATCGCCTCCATTTTCCACTCCCCAAAGGCAACCATTTGCTTCCCTCTTAGCTGTTTCTCTTGGTATTTCCCTTCACATCATTAAATAACATGCTCATAGTGATTACATTTGCTTTGTGCAGTGTAGGCATTGTCTACTGATGTCTCAGCTTGAAAACTGAAGATCTGTTGCTCTTGCGCTGATTTCCCCTCCTTGGTTACCACATATAACCACACTTTCCATTCCCCAAGCCTCCCAATAGAGATGTATCATAATTTGGCTAAACCAATATTCATTCTTTATATTATTATGATTATGGAAATGTAATTCCTGGCTAAGCTATGTAGTACTCCACGATTACTTTTCTTTGCTTGCTCAACTTTTTCATTTTCCTGGAATTACTAGCTGTCTGCTTTTCTCACTTGTGTCATTTCCTAGCCACTTATAATGAATTCATCCCCCAAACCTTTGCTCATTGTCTAAATCTCCTGTCAGTATGTTCAAATTCATCAAGTATTTCATCAATTTTGTCTTCCTGAAGAACTCTTTCCTGGATATATCTGATCCGCTCCACTCTATATTGGTCGCTTTCTACTCCTGGGGCTCAGCTGCTGTCTTGTAGTATCCTTGATACTCCTGTCACCTCTCATTACATCCTGTTTCCTGGTTCCCATAGGTTTCTCTTTCTTGGTTCTATCCATTGTTTTCATGGAGGAGTTCCAGGAGCTTCTGAGAATGAGGTGCATGGGAGGTAAATTTTCTGAGATTTTGTGGGGCACTTGGGTGGCTCAGTTGGTTAAGTGTCTGCCTTTGGCTCAGGTCATGATCCTGGGGTCCTGGAATCAAGCCCTGTGTCAGGCTCCCTGCTTAGTGGGGAATCTGCTTCTCCCTCTCCATCTGCCCCCTGCTCGTGCTCTCTCTCTCAAATAAATAAGTAAAAATCTAAAAAAAATTTTTTTGAGACTTTGCATATCTGGAAATGCCTTTAATCTATCCTCACATTAATTGATTGTTTTGCAGGTATAGACTTTTAGATCAGAATTCATTTTCTTTGGCATTTTGAAGGCATTGCTCACTTCACTGTCCTCTAGGTTCCAAGTGTTGCTGTTGAGAAGTTCAGACCCATTCTGACACATGATCCTATGTAACTAATTTTTTTTTCTGAAATGATAAGGAAAATTTATTATCTCACATAACAAGAAATCCAAAAGGAGAGAAGTTTCTGGATTGGTTAGCTCATCAAGGGCCCAGGGTCTTTCCAGCTTTATGTTCTTCCAATCTCAGCATGTAGGCCTTCCTAGGCTGGCTCCTCTCATGGTCATAAGATGGCTACCATAGGTCCAGGCATCACATCCAAACTACAATATGCAGTAGCAGAGGAAAGCCAACTCTTTGTTTTGTGTCCTTTTTAAAGTGAAAAAATGTTTCTCCGAAATTCCTCACTGACTTCCCTTCTCATATCTTTGGCTAAAGCTGGCTCGGAAGACTGCCTTTAATTCAATCACTGACAAAGGGGAATAAGATCATCTTGATTGGCTTGGACCATCATGCTGGAGATATGATCCCTTTCCATGAGGAATAGATAATCTGAACAAAGTTAGGATTCTGTTAGCAGGTGGATGGCTGCTGGCTAGGCAACCAAGTTATAGCATGGAGTCTGGCACATAATATGCATTTAACATATGTTAAGCTATTGTTATTAACTCTCTCTCCCTCTCTTTTTTAGAGAGGGAGAGAGAGGAAGGGAGAGGGAGAGGGAGAGAGAGAATCTTTTTTTTTTTTTTTTAAAGACAGAGCGGCCGGCAGAGGCAGAGGGAGAAGCAGACTCCCCGCTGAGTGGGGAGCCTGACATGGAACTCGATCCCAGAACCCTGGGATCATGACCTGAGCCGAAGGCAGATGCTTAATGACTGAGCCACCCAGGCACCCGGAGAGAGAGAATCTTAAGCAGGCTCTACACCCAGCATGGAGCCAATGCGGGGCTTGATCTCACAACCCTGAGACCATGACCTGAGCTGAAATCAAGAGTTGGATGCTTAACCAACTAAGCCACCCAAGTGCCCTGTTATTAACTCTTAATAGCTGTGTAAACTTATCCAAGTCACATACCTCCTACACCTCCAATTTCCCCATCTATAAAATGGGGATAGGATTATGTGATTTGTTGGATGTTGATAAAATTAAGAGAGATTACATGTGTAAAGTCTTTGTGTTTAATGATAGCTATTTATTTTAGTTGGATATGATTCCTGCCAGAGTACTTGGGCAGCACAATGAGGTATCCAACAAAGATTCCTGAGGTTGGCCCCAACCTGGTGTAACAATTTTTTTTTCTTGCAGCTTACAGGACCTTTTCTTTGTCCCCTGTGTTCTAAAACTTCATGGCTATGTGCCTTGTTATAGCTGTGTTTTTTGCTCAGCCTTTGTGTTGGACACACAGTGAGCCCTTTTGGTCTGGAAACTGATACCCTTCAAGTCAGAGAAATGTTCTTGAATTATTTCTTTGATGATTTCTGCCCTTCCATTTTCCATGTGTTCTTACTCTGGAACTCATTCATATGTTGACCTTCTTGAGATGCAGTGCTTTTATTATCTTTTAGCTCCTATTTTCCATCTCTTTGTCTTTTTGCTCCACATGCTAGGAGATTTCCTCAACTTTAGCTTCTAGTCCTCCTACTGAGTTTTTCATTTCTGCTATCTTATTTTTAATTTCCAAGGATTCTTTCCTATTCTCTAAATATTTCCTTTTCATTGACTTCCTTTTTATTTGGTTGCAATATCTTATTTTTCAGAAAATATTAAATATCAAAGATGGTATCTCTCAGCATAGTCTCTATTTCTCCAGGTTCTTTTTTTCCTCAATCTTTGGCCTCTGTCTTGTGCCTTAGAGAGTTTCTTGAGATTTCTGGAGGTCCCAGGCTATCCTGCTCACATCTAAGATTATAATCTAAAAGCCTGGTTGGAAGAGAGGATTACCAATTATAAATTTCACTATAATCTAGCTAGACCCTTATATTGATACCAGGATGTTTAGCTCTTTTGTCTTGGGGTTTCAAATTCTCAGAGAAGCTTCCAATCCCATCTGGAGAATATATATCTAACTTTCAGTGAAGGTCATTTGGGAGAAGAGGGCTGAGGTCCAGGTGTTCAGTGAGTAAGCCTTTGCTTAATTCCTATTTTCAATACAGGATCCCACGCTCAACGGCGCTTAATGTCCCCCAGACCAGAGACCCTCTACCCTCCAGAGAATACACCTCAGTATTCAGCTAGAGTAGGGGGAAGCAGCAGTTGTCTTGCTGAGGATGGAGATCTGGGTTTAAACTTCCTTCTACTACCAACACTGCCTGTTACTATGTCATTGTCTCTCAGCTCTAAACCCAACCTTTCTGCACTGAGCTTTGCAACACTGATGTTGAGATTCTTCAGACCACAGTGATTCTTTTTTTTTTCCTGCCCATCTATTTTTTAAAAAATTTTTTATTGTTATGTTAATCACCATACATTACATCATTAGTTTTTGATGTAGTGTTCCATGATTCATTGTTTGCGTATAACACCCAGTGCTCCATGCAGTACGTGCCCTCTTTAATACCCATCACCAGGCTAACCCATCCTCCCAACTCCCTCCCCTCTAGAACCCTCAGTTTGTTTTTCAGAGTCCATCGTCTCTCATGGTTCGTCTCCCCCTCTGATTTCCCCCCCTTCATTCTTCCCCTCCTGCTATCTTCTTCTTTTTTTTTTCTTAACATATATTGCATTGTTTCAGAGGTACAGGTCTGTGATTCAACAGTCTTGCACAATTCACAGTGCTCACCATAGCACATACCCTCCCCAATGTCTATCACTCAGCCACCCCACCCCCACTCCAGCAACCCTCAGTTTGTTTCCTGAGATTAAAAATTCCTCATATCAGTGAGGTCATATGGTATATGTCTTTCTCTGATTGACTTATTTCACTCAGCATAACACCCTCCAGTTCCATCCACATCGTTGCAAATGGCAAGATCTCATTCCTTTTGATGGCTGCATAATATTCCATTGTATATATACACCACATCTTCTTTATCCATTCATCTGTCGATGGACATCTTGGCTCTTTCTACAGTTTGGCTATTGTGGACATTGCTGCTATAAACATCGGGGTGCATGTACCCCTTCGGATCCCTACATTTGTATCTTTGGGGTAAATACCCAGTAGTGCAATTGCTGGATCGTATGATAGCTCTATTTTCAACTTTTTGAGGAACCTCCATATTGTTTTCCAGAGTGGTTGCACCAGCTTGCATTCCCACCAACAGTGTAGGAGAAACCACAGTGATTCTGCCAGCTACTCCTTGTTAGACTCTGCCCACTTTAGTCAGTAGAGGGAACCTGGAAGGCTGGGGAAAGAAGGATCAAGCTACTTCCTATTATCCTCCTACTGCTGTGAGCAGCCCCCCCAGCAATGCTTCTTTGCTCCAGCAAGGGTTCCTTCCTGAAGCAACAGTTTAAGTCAGTTTGCAGTTTTTCTGACACTCACAGAAGCAGCCTCATCATGGCCCCTCACCCCCTGGCCCCCGCACCAGAGACACCAGCACTGGCTGAGCAGCAATCGCTCCTCGGGGATTTGGGTCCCAGCCTCATGGGCTCTTCCTTCAAGCTTGCAGGTTCTAATAATTCCATCCCCCCCCTGCTCGACCCCCCCAGCAGCCTGGGAGTGGTAGCTGCTTCCTATAGTTACTGCCTCCGTGATACCTTAGAGTCCAACTTTATGCCTAGTTAACAATTCTTTATATTAAATTCTATCTGTTCAAATAACTGGTGGGGTTTTTCTGTCTCCTGACCAGATCCTGACTGTTACACCTACTTGCAATGAAACCTCTTGTTTCCCAGTCCCACTTACACCCCACTTTCAGAGGTATGGGTTACCTCCAAATCCTGAGCCATTCTGGAGTTTCACACTAGAAATTATCTTGCTTCTTGGTCTCCCTAACCCCCTGGAGAAATTTAGGAGTCAGCCTCTTCTGGTCTGCTGGATCAGTAATGACTTGTCCATCTGCTTTCTTGCTTCTGAGATTTTGTTGTTTTCTCTCCCAATCTCTTTGTCCCTGTAGGGTTTTGCTTTCTTGAACATTTTGTTTATTGTTACAATGGAATTTGGGAAAGGAAACTCATTATTTTTAAAAAAAAATAAGAACAAGAGACTAATTGTTAAAAGGATGACAACAAACTGAGAAAAAATATTGCCACAAGTCAGGATGGTTGTCTCTACTGCAGGGGACGAGAGTGGAGTGGGATCCAGGAGGAGGTAGATTTGATCATATTCAAATCCTATATATGAATTTCAACTGTACTGTGCATGATAAATTTCACAAATTCTGAAAAGGCAAACTTTGGTGTACAACTATATCAGTTAGCATGTATTCAACTGCATAGAATAGAAACTTGATCACAAAAGGTTAACTAAACAGGAGTATATTTTTCTTCCACAATGAAGAAGTTTAGGGGAAGGCAGTCCAGGATTAGTATAATGTCTCTATAGGGTCATGGTCAACCAGGCTCCTCCTAGCTTTGGGCACAATCATGCTTGGCTTTTGTCTTTATGCTTCTTAGATGGCTTCTTTACCTCTGATTATCACATCCATATTCCAGGAAGAATGGCAAAGGACAAAGGGCAAAAAGCCAAAGAGACAAGTGAGCTGAGTTGGCCCCCCTTTTAAAAAGTTTTCCTTGTGCACCTGAAACTAATATAATGTTATACGTCAATTTTTTAAAAATAAAGTTTTTTAAAAAGTGGAACCAGAAAAAAAAAAGTTGAACCAGGCCCTCATATGTTTAAATCATGATTAAAATCTATTTATGATAAAATCAGAAGTAAGAATAGGGGTGCCTGGCTGGCTCCATTGGTAGAGCATGCGACTCTTGATCTTGGGGTTGTGAGTTCAAGCTCCCCATTGTGCGTAGAGATTACTTAAAAATAAAATCTTCAGGGACACCTGGCTGGTTTAGTCAGTAGAGCATGTGACTCTTAATCTTGGGGTCATGAGTTCAAGCCCCATGTTGGGTGTAGAGAATACTTAAAAATAAAATCTTAGAAAAGCAACTAAAATCAAGGGAAAAGTATATGAAAAAAATGAGACCATGTTGTGCTCAATTAAATAAGTTCACATTTATGGATACCTAAAATGGCATACCAGTCCCTTGGCACTATTTCCAAAATGTTCTTGCTCTCAGGTTATTTACTGTGAAGTGTCCACATTATAAAATGAAACGTGTGTAACTGTTTCACAAAGTATGCTGGGCTCCATGTTGGCTCTGTGCTGTAAATACAGAGCAAAGGCACTGTGTTCACCAATATAAGTCACCTGTGGGGAAAATGTGATCTTACCTATTTATTGTCAGATTTAAAAGTTATGTCATAAACACTTGCAAAATTTACATATATGTCTGCGTACATGTATGCCCATGAAAACTGGGTAACTAAGTTGCAAACAGTCCAACTTTTCTTATAAACCCAGATCTCTGTAGTGCATACTCTCTCTATGAGTGTTACTGGAAAGCAAATATAAGACTGAACGTTACCGGGAAGCAAATATAAGATACATATATATTTTGGTGCTCCTTTGAAGTGTTAAAAAAAAAAGTTTCCTGAACAACCCAAGCAGCAATTTTGCCTACTTCTCATTGTCTAAGACTCTGTCACAGGATTCCCCAAAGAAGTCTGGAAAGGTGATGTTTTTACCTTGGGGACCTCATCCCCTTGAACAAAACCAGAGTTGCGTGAGGAAGGAGGATTTGTAAAGAGAATTCTTTGTAGAAGGCTACTGCCAAGCTGAGTAGCCCCTCCTCTGCCCAGGGGGAGGGAGGAGAGCTGCTGTCTGGCACAAGCATCCTGAGAGGGGCAAGGAAGAAGGACAAAATGGATACTTCACAGGCAACTGACAGTATCTGCCACAGTTGCCATAAAGATTGAAATAGACAATACTTACTGGCACAATGTCTGGTACATTGTAATCATCCAGTAAGTCTCAACCTCTTAAGAAACTATCTCCAGTATCTCCTAGCCCATTAAAGAAACAAAAATGGAAAGAACCAAATAATGTCAGTAATGCTAAACATAAGAAACATTGTTGCTTGTTCTTTAACACTTAGGGTTGTTGGTTTTTTTTCCTAGTTTGAGGCTGCACATTGGAAGAGTGTAACTTCTCCTGTAGGGGAAGTCTAACCCATAAACTGTACAGTCA
The DNA here is from genome assembly GCF_037043125.1 of Eumetopias jubatus. NCBI lineage: Eukaryota > Metazoa > Chordata > Mammalia > Carnivora > Otariidae > Eumetopias > Eumetopias jubatus. Next base: position 91,724,714 of record NW_028274817.1, read on the forward strand.
ACTTGGTATGAGGGGAAATGTATTGTGCATAGCCTAGCTTTGCTGTAGTCTACTTATGGCTTTCTTTTAGCTCGACCTCCAATCTGGCGAAATGAATTCTCTCCACTCTTCCATCCTTTTTTGTTGGCCACCTATTTACTCTATTTCTAGTACTTCATTTGTCTTTTCCTGTGCTAGAACCCTATGTTCTCTCTCCCCTATGATTGGTATCTGTTTCACTATGTCATTTAATAAATGAGTATTAATAATGTTATGAAGAACAATATGATACTAAAATGTTACTGGTTTGGGTTAGAATGCTTTTGGTTGCAAGGAGAGAATACCTGGCTAAAACTGGCTTTAAAATAATGGCATTTATTGCGGTGCCTGGGTGGCTCACTTGGTTGAGCATCTGCCTTCAGCTCCGGTTGTGATCCCAGGGTCCTGGGATCTAGCCCCACATCAGGCTCCCTGCTCAGTGGGGAGCCTGCTTCTCCTTCTCCTGCTCCCCCTGCTTGTGCTCTCTCTCTCTGTCAAATAAATAAATAAAATCTTTAAAAAAATAAAATAATTACATTTATTAATTCATATAGTATGTCTGGGGATAGGTGGTTCCAGAGTTCTCTAATTTACTGGCAGAACATTATCAAGGATTTGGTATTTTGTTTTGTTTTGTTTTTTTTCTTACTGTTTCCCTGTGTTTAGGATGCTGGGGTTTTTTAAAAAAGCTTTTATTTTAATTCCAGTTAACATACAGTGTTATATTAGTTTCAGGTGTGCGATATAAAGATCTAACACTTCCATACATCACCCGGTACTCATCACAGCAAGTGCCCTCCTTAATCCCCATTGCCTATTTCACCCTTTCCCCGCCCATCTCCCCTCTGGTAACAATCAGTTTGTTCTCTAGAGTTAAGAGTCCGTTTCCTGGCTTCAATCTCTCTTTTTTTTTTCCTTTGCTCATTTGTTTTGTTTCTTAAATTCCACATATGAGTGAAATCATATGGTATTTGTCTTTCTCTGACTGACTTACTTTGCTTAGCATAATACTCTCTAGTTCCACCCATGTTGTTGCAAAATCAAGATTTCATTCTTTTTTACAGCTAAATAGTATTCCGTTGCATATATATACCACATCTTCTTTAGGGGATGCTGGTTTTACTTTCATGTTTGTGCCTCATGATCATAAGATGGCTGCAGCAGCTTCAGGTGTCACATACTCACAAAATAGCACTGGGAGGGGGAACAAAAAAAGGCGATTGGGGGAGGGGAATGTTTCCTGTCTTGTGTTCCTTTCCAAGAGTAAGCAAAACCTTCCCGAATTCCCCCCAGCAGATATCCCCTCAGATTTCACTGGCCAAATTTGGATCAGATGTTCATGCCTAAGCCCATCACAAGACAAAAGGAATGAAGTCACCCTACCTCTCTGGGAGTGGGAGGGAATAGTTTCCCTGAGCACATGGTCATGAAGGAGATTCTAGAAGGAAAAATGGGTTTGGGTAGGTAATCAACAGTGTCAGCTATATTTGGTAATTCTGAACTACTGCAGAATAAATCTGGAATCAGAGCACCTGGCCTGGGGTTCCAGTGTCCTCTTGTAGTACCTGTGTGACTTCAGGCAGGGCAGGTCACCTCACCAAATTAAGGAAATAGATCTGAATTCTCTTTATAAACTCCAAGCACTATGTGAATGTGGTAAGTCATTGTTGTGGATGGATTTCTTACTTACATAACAAGATATTAAAATGGGATCATCCTGATGTTATTTTGTACCAACAGAAGAGATATTATGCTCCAAAATTAGTGTGGACAGGTGCACAGAGGCAGACTTTACAAGAAACTCTAAGACTCTCAAATGCCCTCAACAATTTTGATTATAAAGGCGTCAAGACAGGGGAGAGGGAAGGAGGATTTGTGAAGAGGGTTTGTTGGAGAAATCTATTGTCATTCTACAAGTATCCTTCCCCCTGCCCCTGGGATGGGGGGAAGGGGAGAGATGCCCTCTAACCTCCAGCCTCATGAGAGAGGGCATTAAGGGGCCCCCTACAAGAGGTTGTTGTATGTTCCCTGTAGTTGGGGAAGCAGAACTGGAGCATGAGTTAAGACAGCCTGTGGCAGCAGGAGAGAGGGGTTATGCTGGAATCAGCCGGCACTCCCATGGGTGGGAGCCAGGGGCAGGGGGTGGGGGGGAGAGGCTGTCTGGAGCCTTTTTTTGTTAACCTTTTTTGAAATATATGATAATGTATTAAAATGTGCCAAAATAGCAGGTTTACAGATTGATGAATTTTCATTAACTGAACATCCCCATGAAACCAGAACATTAATTACCAGCATCTTATAATGTCCCTGTGTGCCCTTTCAGTCACCACTACCTCCCAGAGATAACTGCTATCCTAACCTCTGATAGCATAGATTAGTTTTGCCTTTTTTTTCTTTTTTTTCCAGAGAGGGGGTAGGGGGAGAGGGAGAGAAAGAGAATCTTAAGCAGGCTCCATGCCCAGTGCAGAGCCCGATGTGGGGCTCGATCCCACCACCCTGAGATCATGACCTGAGCCAAAACCAAGAATCGGATGCTTAACCAACTGAGCCACCCAGGTGCCCCCTCTTTTTGTTCTTTATATAAATGGAATCATACAGTATGGACGCTTTAGTGTCTGGTTTCATTTGCTCAAGATCATATTTATGAGATTCATCATATTGTTTTATTGTTGTATGTAGTTGTAGTTTATTCTCACTGTTGTATAGCATCCCATTGTGTAAATATTCCACACTTTATTTATCCATTCTACAGCTGATAAGCATTTTAGTAGTTTCCAATTTGGGGCTATTATGAATAGCTACGGACATTCTAGCACACGTCCTTTAGTAAACATATGTACCCATTGCTCTTGTGGATATACCTAAGAGTGGAGTTTCAGGGTCAAAGGGGTGGTATTTGCCAAATCTGGAGCAGTTTAAAGTCTTGCCCAAGAAGATTTCTTGGATAAGAGTGTGGATTCAATGAGGAGGGTCTGGTTAGAGCACCCCTGCCCCCAGCCTCTCACCTCAGTCCCAGAACCAGGGGCTAAAAGGGGATGCCAGTTGGAAAAACAGTGTATGGTGCCCATCATAAGGGCTGCAGTCAGAGTCCCCAGAAAAGGAGCCTCCCATGAGCCCCATGGAGGAAGCTGTGTGCCCAAAAATACAGCCCAGCCTCCAGAAACTTTCAAATCTAGCACAGCGTTGGTCCTGTCTCAACATGGGTGTTGTAAAGGGCTGGTGCAGAAGAGGCTAGCATTGGGCTCCAGTTTCTGGACACCCGGTTTTCATCTGACCAATTCCATTATGTAGCTCTGTAACCTCAGGAAGGTCATTTTCCCTCCCCAGGCCTCACTTTTCTTGTCTTTCTGATGCGTGGCTCCCTTCTGCTCTGAATTTCCAAGAATTGCTTGTGTTCTAAGCGCCTTGAGAACAGGGACCATATCTCTTTCTTCGGTATTCCTAGATAGCATCCAAGGCTAGAGGTCTACACACTTGGGTCATTGGAAAACAAATGTCTTGCAATTTCATTTTCTAAAGAAAAATCTGCTTTTATGAGTCCAGTGATGCATATAACAAGGATGAAATTAGTGCATTAAAATTAACAACATGGTGTGTGTACCTGTCCAAATACAGATGTTACATTGCGTACTCACTTTATGGAAAAATCTATTTCCATTCTTTTCACACAACCAACCTTCTCTAAAAGAACAGAGCAAAGACTGTCTATGCATTGTAAATTTATTGACTATTTTATCCAAGGACATTGGGTAATTAGTAGATTCCAACACAGACCCAATGAATTCTTCTCTTCATCTGGGAACATGTTTTATCACTTGCTACTGCCTTATTTCTAATGCTTAGCATTTAAAGGTTATATTAAAAAAAAAAAGCCTCCAGACATTATGTAGTCACTGTCTGGAACAGCATTATATTTCAACAGGATATTATCACTTAGGCAAGGAGGAATCATTTTTCCATTGTGCAGTATTATTCAAGCAATTAGAATTCACATTGTGTGGCAAACTGTCAGGTCTCTTCACTGGAGTCTGTTAATATACTGTTCATATTTAACAGAGAGAAAAAGGTTTTTTCAGTAGAAGCATGGGCAGTAGGCAGCTGGGCAGGTGAGCCATGATGTAATTTTGTTTCCTAGGAAATTCTTTTGGAGTTCTCCTGAAGTTCCCTGTCTTACTTCACCAATCAGCAACCTTGCTTCCTTGGATTTACCCCCTTTAGCTACGGAAAACTTAGCTTTGCCCCTTAGGGCTTTAGAGGGAACTGACAACTTAAAAATTGGTGTCGTTCCAAAAGTTTGTTGGAAAATCTGTTGTCGAATTCAGAACAGATTTTCCTCAGTTCGTTAGGAATGACTTTGGTTCCCAAGCAGGCCCCTGGGGGGCCATGTCACCCCTAACAAAGTGGGACTCTGGTATCAATGATGATCAGGAAGCCAGTTGTTGGGTAGAGTGTTATTTCCCAGTGAAAACCCACTCTAAGTTCCAACTTGGGAGAACAGGAACACAGCTTGCCTTCTCTACTCCCTACTCCACTCTGCAGTCAGAAGTGCGGGTTCCTACAGCTTGGGGGATTGGAGTGCATCAGGCAGGAAAAGGAGTTGGAAGATGGCCAGAAGGCTGTGAGCAGAGGCAGAGGCTTCCCAGCAATGACAGAAAGAAGAAAGGAAGAGGAGCGGGGGTGGGCCCGGCAGTGATGCAGCAGCAGAGGTGGGAGTATTTATAGTTTCAGCAGCAATTGACAGGGAGGTCCCTGGACACAAGGGTGAATTTGCTCATGGGATACTGGTAACTTAGGTGGTCATAACTGAGAGATGGCCCCAATCAATGCACAAGTCTGTGGTTTGACTTTCTACTCAAGCCTCCTAAAACCTAACCTTTCTTTCTGCCTTTAAAAAATCATCATGGAATATCTCAGAAACACAAAAGGTATACAGGAGAATCTAACAAACACCCAGCTTAATGTATAAAACATTTCAGGTATAGTTGGAGCCCTCTTGCATACCCCTTCTCACTCTCATTCTCTCTACCCTTGAGACAACCACAAATTGGATGTTATCATTTCTGTGTGTATTTTCATATTTTTATTACATATATATCACACATATACATACATATCATAAATCCTATGTAAGTTATATCCTATTATAAATCATTAGAGATATAATTTAAACTAAATGATTTATAATTTTTTAAAAAGATTTTATTTATTTTATTTGAGAGAGAGAGAGAGAAAGTGGGAGAAGGGGCAGAGAGAGAGAGAGAATCTCAAGCAGACTCCATGTTGAGTGTGGAGCCTGACACGGGGCTCAAACTCATGACCCTGAGATCACGACCTGAGCAGAAATCAAGAGTCCAATGCAACCAACTGAGCCATCCAGGCATCTCTGATTTATAATATTTTCGCATATTTTAACATTTTATAAATAGTAGCAGACCTCTATCCTTCTGCAACTTGCTATTTCTTTCCAACATTATGGTTTTTTTTTAAGATTTTATTTATTTATTTGAGAGAGAGAGAGAAAATGAGCAGCGGGGGGGAAGAGCAGAGGGAGAGGGAGAAGCAGGCTCCCCGCTGAGCAGGGAACCTGACAAAGGGCTCGATCCCAGGACTCTGGGATCATGACCTGAGCCAAAGGCAGACACTTAACTGACTGAGCCACCCAGGCACCCCATCCTTCCAACATTATGTTTTAAAAATGAGTCCATGTTGATAGTGTGGCTCTGGGTCACCCATTTTAACTGTTGCATAGTATTCCATTTTATGAACAGACACACCTTTTCTACCAGCCAAATGCAGAACCCAGGAATGCACTCACTCCTCTTTCCTGCCTCACACAGGACATCAGAATCTTAATTCACAACCAAAGCAACACCCCTTTCTAAGGGCCAAATTGTCCAGGTCTCTCATCCAAGTCTTCCTTGCCTGGCCTTGGAGGAAGCTTTGCTGGAAATGGCAGGCTGCCTGGTGAGTATGGATTCAGAACATCATCTGACCTTGAGAGAAGGAGTTTGCCTTTGCCATGGGATAAGTACTTGAAGAACTGCCTCTACTTCTGGTGGCAGAATGACTCATATACTTGGAATTCCCTACCTCTTTCCCCTGGATGAAATCCAAGCCATGCTGTCAAAATATAATTAGTTCACTCTTTAAAAGGGAAAAGGAATCCTCAGAATTAAAAATAACAGAATCATACAATGCAAGAACTAGATGAGTAACTTATCCCTCCCTCCTTCTCCAACACCTCAGTATGGGTCAAGAGATATTTAGGCATCAGCCAAGCCAACCATCTAAGGAGGTTGCAAGACAGCAGTTACTTGAGGCCTTTCTAAATGGGGCAGGGTGGGTGAACACCTGACAAGAAGCAGAGAGCCAGAATGGATGAGCATCACTCTTGGTCATTAATCAGTGGCATTTAGAGTCATCTCTCTCTCAGCTCAGCTCAAGTCAGGGAACCTCCTGGCAAAAGGCTCTAATCCAGGATTTTTGGCACTTGGTTTTCTGGCACTTGTGTTAAGCATTCCTTGAGAATGGTCTGGCCAGTCAAGCGCTGGCACATGCTACATTGTTCTTAGCAGTATTTCTGAAGTAGGAAAAGGGCTTCTTCAAATTCTTTTTTTTTTTTTAAGGTTAATCCTTTTATTTATTTTTTTAAAATCAGAGAGAGAGGAGAGTGAGTACAAGCAGGGGGTGTGGCAGGCAGAGGGGGAAGCAGGCTCCCCACTGAGCAAGGAGTCCGATGTGGGACTCAATCCCAGGACCTTAGGATCATGACCTGAGCTGAAGGCAGCCACTTAACTGGCTGAGCCACCCAGGCGTCCCGCTTCTTCAGATTCTAACCAATGGCTTTGACTGTGTGGAGGCTGCTAATTCACCCCAGCTGGCTGCTTTCCCTATCACTCCTCTATCCTACTGCAGAACCTGGAAAGGAAGCCCAGAAGGTTAAAGCTGACATGAACACTAGAGACATTCCAGCTCAACACCTGATTTACCAAGTTATTAATTTAATAAATAGGTGCCAAGTGTCTAGAGTGTGCCAGACTCTGTGGTGATGCAGTGATGATCAAAACCAGATATAGCTTCTGCCCTCTTGGTCACATTATAGTGGGTAGGGGGAGCGGGGGTGACCAATATTAATCAAGCAATCACACGAATGTAAAATACGCCATGCTGTGAGCCAGACTTAGGGACCTGAGAGGGCTTCCTTAAAGAGGTGATGCTTGGGCTGAGATCTGAAGCAGGAGTAAGTGTTAATAAGGCAAAGGCAGGAGGAAGAGCTTTGCAGGGAGAGGGTAGCAGCAAGGGGTAAGATGGTGCAGAGCAAATAAAGAAGGCCATATGGCCTTTTATAGCAAATAAAGACAGCAGAGAAGGGGAGCTAAAGCAGGGAAGCAGGGGCCACACCACATGGCGCCTTGAGGCCCATGTTAAATTTTCTGGTCTTTATCCTAAAAGCGATGGGAAGCCATTGGGGGGCTTCAAATGGGGCATGGACATAATTGAAATAGAATTTTCAAAAAGATCGTTTTGACTGCTATATGGAAAACCAACTGGAGAGGGGTCAATGGGGAAATTATTTTAGGTAAGAAATATTGGTGGCTTGGGCTAGGGTAGTGCTGGCAAAAGGAAGGGGACAGATTGAAGAGATATTTAGGAAGTTAAATCAACATGATGTGGTAATGATTTAAATACAGGGATAACAGGGAGGTGGGTGTCAAGGAGAGTTCACAGGTTTCTTCAGTGGGTGGTGGTGCTGAATGAGAGGGAGACCACTGAAAGAGGACCAGGTTTGTGACAGATGACTGAGTGTTGACTTTCAGGTGCCTTTGTGATATCTAAGAAGAGCTATCCAGCAGACCACTGACTATATATGGGTCCAGGACTGAGAGGAGATGTATGAACTGGAGATTTATATAACCTTGAGTCATCTGCAAAAAGGCAGTGATTCAGTCAGGGCTCCAAAAGGAAACAGATGGCACAATCAAATCAGGAGAATTCAGTGAGAATTAATAACAGGACTGTGTTAGGTTTCTGCTGTATAACAAACAGCACCATAACCTCAGTGGCTTAACAGAGCAAATGTTTCATTTCTAGCTCATAGGTCTGTGGATTGGTGATAGTTCAGCCAATTCAGGCTAGGCTCAGCTGGGCCAGGCTGACTCCAGACTTCAAGTCCTATTCATGTCTGTTCCACAAGCCTGGACTCCTCAGGGAATGGTGCCATATCAAAGACTCAGAGCTGGCCTCTGCTGTTGGCTGGTCAGGCATCCAGTAGTGGACTTAGTGAGAGAAGTTCGTGTCGTGGATGCTATGACTCTGAGTTCACAGGATCACTGAGGGAGCACCAGGGTAGCTGGAGGAAGAGGCTGACTGACAACCAGGGAGAGGTCATCTGGTCCACTTAATTGCTGAGAACCTCCGCTGCAATAGATGCCCTCTGGTGGGCATTTACACGGGCACAATAACTTTCATATTTTGGGCTTAGTTCCAGAGGTCCACGCACATGGATGCTCTCAACATGTCCTGTCACCAATTTTTCAATCTTGTTCTTTCCAAATCCCTGATTAGTTGGATAACCCAACCGTCATTGCCCGTGAGGCAGTGTGAATCCAGTCCTCTGGCTGTCTCGGTCCCCAAAAAAGTAAACAACCAAATGCTCTGCCTCTTGAAAGGATTTTTCCTTCAGCAACATTTTCAGGGCTACTTCTGAATGGGGCTATAGTGCAGTAGTCATCCACTTTTGGCTGGTGCCTGCATACCATGTAAACCCATTAGGGAAGCAGGTCCAAGCTTTTTCCTTCTCCGATAACGGGTCATTGGGAATGGAGGCCATGAGGCCACAGGTATAACTGAATGTGAGGCAGAGTAGCAGTAAGAATAGGTACCATAAGAGTCTGAGCCACCTAGTTGTGTAGTTTTCTCTTGCTTTCCTGACATGCTTGGGCCTGGTTTCATATATTTGACTTCTGTGTTATAAGGGAAAATCGCCATGCATGTCCAGGTTTATGGTTTGGTAGATCAGGTAACACCCAGATCATAAGGGGCATTAAAAAAAAAAAAAACCTTAAGTGTACATGTAAAGTTTTATTGACGGCTATTACATTACCTACAAAAATAGACATGCACCTTTTTTTGCTCTGTTAATATCATATATCAAAGTAACAAATTCATGCACACTGAACCACCCTTGCATTCTCAGTATAAACCCCATTTGGTGGCAGTAATTTATTCTTTTAATAGGATGCTGAATTTCACTTGCCAATATTTTTTTTTCAGATTTTTACATTGATATTCATGGATGAGATTGGTCTACAGTTGTGTTTTCTGTTATTTTTGCTAGGTTTGATTTCAGTGTTATCTTGGCTTAACAGAATTGTATTTCCTTCTTTGTCTATGGTTTGGAACTCTAAAAGCATTAGAATGATCTGTTCCTTAGATATTTGCTAGAATTCACTTCTGAAACCATCTGGACCTGCTGTTTTGTGAAATTTTACCATCACTACCAGTTCTGCTGAGTCTCTTTGAGTCAGCCCATCCCACTGGTCAGGAAAGTTTTCTTTAACAGACCAAACTACTGGCAGACAGGCCCTTTAGTTCAGTGGTTCTCAGTGTGTGGCCAAGAGTCACCTGAGACACCAGTTAAAAGGCCTTTGACATTTTGAATTAGAATTTCTCCGAGGAGGAGCTGAGTCTGCATTTTGAATGAACTCTCTGGGTAATTCCGTATGTTCCACTTTGAATTCCCCACATTAGCAGGAAGCTTCCAGTTTCTCCATGTTAAGCTAAACCTTCTGTCTGCAGGGCTCCCCGCCCCCGTTTCTGGATAGGTGCCTGTGAGCCAGGCACACCAGAGCACTTGTTTTCCTTCCTTTGCCCTCCATCTATTGCTGGCCTCAGCAATTCCCTTCCCTTTTCCAGGAGCATCTTCTGAGGTCTCGTTCACCCCTGCTTTATTAATGGTGTCTATTTGGTCGGAAAAGCTTCCTAACTGTGGCCAGAACTTCACTGGCCTGCGGGTCAGGGTTGGGTAGAGTGACTAACCATCTCGATTTGCCCACGACTTTCTTGTTTTAGCATTGAATAGCCCATGGCCCTGGAAGTCCCTGAGACCCAGGCAAATGAGGTCAGTGGGTCACTCTATATCCTGCGTCAGAACTGGCATTATGATGGAGCCGGCAAACTTTCATCACACGTAGCTGTCCACAGATTATTTCTGGGAACTCTGGCTGGATGAGTTAGAAAGAACAGCCTTCCCACCATCATCACCACCACCCTAAACTACACTTAACTTCCGAAATTCTGGACCCCACTTTAGACTTAAATGAGATTCAGGGGCGCCTAGGTGGCTCAGTCGGTTAAGTGTCTGCCTTCAGCTCAGGTCATGATCCCTGAGTCCTAGGATCGAGTCCTGAGTCGGGCTCCCTGCTCAGCGGAGAGCCTGCTTCTCCCTCTGCCCCTCACCCCGCTTGTGCTCCCTCTCTCTCAAATAAATAAATAAAATCTTTTTAAAAAAAAAATGACATTCAAAGACACATTAAACTTTGAGAAGCTCCACTCCAGAGCACTCGTTCTCAAATGTGGCTGCACCGGGGAATCACCTGAAGGAGTTTTTTAAAAAATAGTGATACCTGGGGCCCCCCTCCCAGTGATTCTGATTTAGTTGGTCTGGGTGTGGCCTGGGTGTCTGGATTTTTTTCCAGCTTTATTGAAATTTGATAATAACATTGTATAAGTTTAAGGTGTACAATGTTATGATTTGATGTGTGTATATTGTGAAATGATTACCGTTAAGGTTAGTTGACATATCTATCACCTCATAAGGTTTATGATCTACTACTCTCTTAGCAAATTTCAAGTACACAATTCAGTATTGTTAACTATAGTCACCATGCTGTACCCCAGAACTTATTCATTTATAACTGAAAATGTGTACCCTTTGACCAACATCTCCCTAGTTCCCCCACACCCAAGTCCCTGGTTACCACAAATCTACTCTGTCTCTATGAGTGTGACTTCTTTAGATTCCACATATAAGTGAGATCATGTAGAATTTGTCTTTTTCCTATCTGGCTTATTTCACTTAGCATAATACCCTCAAGTTTCATCCATGTCATTGCAAATAGCAGGATTCCTTTCTTTTTTTAGGGCTGAATAATATTCCCTTGTATGTATGTATGTAAAGCTCCCCAACTGATTCTAATACGTGGCCAAGGTTGAGAACCACTGCTCCAGATAAGCTAATAGAGTATGTTCAGCCCAGACATTAGGGTAGGCTTGGATGATTGTCCGAATTTAACAGTCTTACATCATATTGATTTTCTCTCCCTCCATTGGCCCTCTTAACAACATTCTAAGAGGATAAAGGCTAACACTGCACTTGGCCCACCCTTCTTCCCTTCTTATCTAATATTCCTGATTTTATACTATACTATACTATATTATTACTATACTACACTACTACAGTTTACCAGCCACAGACAGCCCCTTCTTGATGTTTCTTTATAATTACAACAGTGATCATGGCCTGTCCAACTCCCACTAACTCCATTAATCTCTCCCCAGCCTGCTCTTCTGTCCTTCTACTGCATCTGTAATCAGTACCATGTAGTTCAACCCTTTATATATGTGGCTTTTATTGTTCTCTAATTATTTGGTTTTTATTTTATTAACCAATGCTCTTTGGGGACAACTGACAGAAATCTAACTCAGTCTGGCTTAAATGAAAAGCCAGTACATTGGCTCATATAAGAGCCAAGTGTAGGCATACTGACTTCATTCAGGTATGGTTGGATGCAGGTACTTAGATGATGTCATCAGAAAGATACCTTCTCTCCTTCCTTTAACTCTGATTTCTTCTCTTTAGGCTTCATTTTCAGGCAGGGTCTCTTCATATAGGAGTTAAAATGGCCATTCTAAGGTACAGTACGTTGAGGGCTTTTAATTCTCATAACACTTGGAAATCCCCATCAGATCATTTTGTTTCATATTATGCCTGGGACTTGTCAGTCTACTCAGACACATTTTACAGAAATTCAGCCCCATGAAAGCAAATACATACCACAGAACACAAACAGGCCCTGGGAACAAAAAAGATAAGAACTAAAGACCTCACTCTGATCTTTTATTAATTCCAGATACCAGGCAAAGATGGACTGTTGTAAGTCCAAAAGCATTTCACTCACTTATTAGACATTTACTCACCACCTATATATCAAGTACAGTGCTGGGAACATGGATAAATAAGACTTGATCCCTGTATTGATGGTCTCAGAGGGTAGCAGACAAGACAGACACACTACCAACCATAATGCAACATGGCAAAAGCTACTCTGCAGGTGTGAGCTGGGTGGGTATTTGTGCAACACAGAAAACTCTGGAAGCATGTGGTGCCAATTTCTCTGGGGCCCAGGTTCCTCAGGTACAATATTAAAGAAGGATTGTGTTGAATGTTTTCTAAATTCGCTCTCAGCTTGAATTTCCTGCTCTTTATTTCTCTCTCTGAAGTCCTCATTCCATTATAAGTGAGCATTTAGCTTAGTGGGGATGTGGGTGGACTCCAGCTAAATACATTTGCAAATCACCTTAGGGGTTCTTTTTCTAATGGTAAATGTAGTTTCCAGGGCCACTGTTTAAAATTATTTATGTATACTACAGAGGAAAATCACTTAGAATGACATAAGCAAAGGGTCGTGACTTGAAGGGAGAATGGAGAGTGGGTGTGTTCAATGAAGATGCCAAAAGATCTACAGACATTGGTCAACCTAAGGGAAAAGGACAAAGAACTACTGGGCCAGAATATCTTTTGAATAGCCCAAATAAAAAATTTAGGGTGCAAATAGATGCTAAGACAAAGAAAGGGCAATTTTCTTTTTTGGCCTTCAGGTGGAAACCCAAATGTTGACTAGAAGTTTTGTGCCAAGCCTCAGCTATTGTTAGACATCAAAATTCAAAGTACTTCTTTTTCTTAATTCTTTGTATCTTTTCTGTTTTTCCTATTAGCTGCTAGAAAACTGTCAGCCCTTTAGAGGATGCCTGTGCATAATAATGGCTACCAACTATGGAGCGCTTAACATACACTACTGTGATTTTCATCCTTCTTACATTTTTCATAATTCACTCATTTAATCCTCATCCTATGAGTGGTAGGCGGGTACTGTCATTATCCCCATTCTACAGGTGTGACATGAAGATCTCAGAGAAGTGGAGATAACTTGCCCAAGGTCGCAGAGCTAATAAGAGAGAGGCACAGAGGCAAGACTCAAATACAGAGATTTCTGACTCCAGAGCTCATCTGATGACAGATAGATAGATAGATAGATAGATAGATAGATAGATAGATAGATGATATTGACACAGAAGAAAGTCCGTACTTTTAGCTCAGGGTGTTAATTAGAATCACAGACTTATTTAGGATGGATTTAGGGAGGCGATCAAGTTGGTTACAAATTGAAATCTGGAATTCTCACATGGCTACCCTGGCTCCCAGGACACAGAGTCACCATGGAGAAGCCCAGGAGTTAGCCTGGCCATAGACCATCTTTCAGTCCCCACTTCTCAGAGGAATTCCTAAGGCAGCCAACAGTACATAAATCACTCATTCAAAAGGGGCAATTTTAAAAAATTGAGTTACATGTTGAAATGATAACGTTTTAGATATATTGGATCAAATCAAATATGTTATTAGAATTTCTTTCACCTGTTTCTTTTTTTTTTTAAGATTTTATTTATTTATTTGACAGAGAGAGACACAGCGAGAGAGGGAACACAAGCAGGGGGAGTGGGAGAGGGAGAAGCAGGCCTCCCGCTGAGCAGGGAGCACGATGCGGGGCTCAATCCCAGGACCCTGGGATCATGACCTGAGCTGAAGGCAGACGTTTAACTGACTGAGCCACCTAGGCATCCCTTACCTGTTTCTTAAAAAAATGTGGCTGCTAGAAAATGAAAAATTAGATACATGGCTTGCATTACATTTTATGGACAGAGCTGACCTAGATGGTCAGTTCTGAAGGGGACTAAAAGTAGAAAGAAGAGCTTGGGCTGGAGCTCCGTGCGGGTGCTTTCTCCTCCCTCTCCTTCCCTGCCCCCTTCAATTTCCTCAAAGCAAAAAAGGCAGTTTGGTTTTGGGTGTTTCATAGTACCCAATGATAGGATACAGTGGTTGGTGCTAGAATGTTCTCTGTCCCTTGTTTCTGCCTCTTGCTTTTTCTTTGCATCTGCTCCATTTTCTTTCTCATGGTAAACCCACCGTCCCTGTTTCCTAGTCCACATGGCAGAAAATGGCTAACATTACGGGTCCCCAAGTTTAGATTTCTTTGGTTAAATAGAGCAGCCAAAGTGAGTTTAAGTCTTGAGATCAAAATTCCCAGAAAAAGATTGTGATGCACCCAGTTTGCAACTAGTCCCTTTCCTGGACTAATTCACTATGCCCAAGGTGCCATGGGCATATTGTACTAAGTCAGCAGTTCTGAGGGTAAGAACCTCAGTACCAGAGCAGGAGAGACAGGGATGATTCCCAGAAAATCAGGGAAGTGGGGGGAATAGGAGCACACTATGGAGTGAGGGAATAGGCATTTACTCAACAGAACTTCTGAAACCAGGCAGTGCTGGCACTTATGCTCACATATAAATGCTGGCCATGACAGCCAACACAGGTGGTCCAAAAAACCCAGAACAAGTAGTCCAACACAGGAGGCAGGCATTGTGTTTGTTAAAGCATGAATTGTGTCATTCCCCCCAATAGTTCATACGTTGATGCCCTAACTCATAATTTGGCTGTATTTGGAGATAGGGCCTTTAGGGAGATAATTAAGTTTAAATGAGGTCATAAGGGTAGGAACCTAATCCAATAGGACTGGTGTCCTTACAAGAGGGGGAAGTGACATCAGAGAGCTCTTTCTCCCCGCTCTCACAGATGAAAGGCCATGTGAAAATACAGTAAAGAAGGAGGTCATCTTACCAGGCAGAAAGAAAAGTCTCACCAGAAGCCAACCCTGGCAGCACGTTGATCCTGAACTTCTAGACTCCAGAACTGTGAGATAATTAATTTCTGTTGTCTAAGCCACCTAGTCTGTGGTATTTTGTTACGGCAGCCCGAGCACACTAATATAGTGCTCTTACTAAATTCTAACCTACTGCTTGTCTTCCACTAAGCTCCATTGTGATTTCTCTGAAATTAGTAAAAGGCTTTTGTGGAGTGCCCTTTTAGAAAAGAACACAGGAGAAGATCTTCGGGATCTAGGGCTAGGCAAAGGATCCTTAGACTTGACTTTAAAAGCATGAACTGTAAAAGGGAATACTGATTAACTGAAGCACATCAAAATTAAAAACTTTTGCTTTGTGAGAATCTACGTGACAAAGATGAAAAGACAAGCCACAGCCTGGGAGAAAATATTTGCAAACCATTTATTTGATAAAAGACTACCAACTAGAATGTATCTAAAAAACAAACAACAACAACAACAACAACAAAAACAAAAAAACCCTCTCAAAACCTAACAGGAGGAAAACAAACAATCCAAATAGAAAATGGGCAAAAGACATGAAGAGACACTACACTGAAGAGGATATACAGATGGTAGTTAGGTACATGAAAAGATGTTGAACATTAAAAAAAAAAAACCTTAAAAAAGAGACAAATAAATATAAAAAAAGAAAAGATGTTGAACATCATTAGCCATTAGAGAAATACAAATTGAGATCACAACGAGCTATTATTCCACAAATACCTACAATACATATCTTTAATTTGGCTACAAATTAAAAACTGTGACACCACCAAATGCTGAAGAGGATGCAGAGAAACTAGATCACTCATATATTGCTGGTGGGAGTATAAAATTGTATAGGCACTCTGGAAAACAGTTTATCAGTTTCTTCTCTTTCTTTTTTTTTTTTTAGAGGTGGGGAGGAGCAGAGGGAGAAGGGAGAGAGAATCTTAAGCAGGTTCCCCGCCCCCAGCGTGGAGCCCAACGTGGGCTTGATCTCATGAACCTGAGATCGTGACCTGAGCCGATGCTTAATCGAGTCAGACGCTTAACCGACTGAGCCACCCAGGTGCCGCACATTATCAGTTTCTTAAAAAATTAAACATGCAACTACCATAAAACTCAGCCAATTACACTCCTGGGCATTTATCCCTGGGAAATGAAAATGTATGTCCACACAAAACCTGTACATGAACATTCATAGCAGCTTTATTTGTAATAGCCTAAAACTAGAATCATCCTGGTTGTTCTTTGACAGATGAATGGTTAAACAGACTGTGGTATTCCATGGTATGGAATTACATACCATGTAATATTTCCCAAAAGGAATGAACTATTGATAAATGCAACAACCTGGATGAATTTCCAGGGAATTACTGCTTAATGAAAAAAGCCAATCCCAAACGGTTTTATACTGTGTGATTCCATTTATATAACATTTTTTAAATGACAGAGTTTTAGAATGTAGAACACATTAATGGTGGCAAGGGGTCAGGAACAGATGTGGGGGGAGGTGAATGTGATTATAAAAGGACAATTGGAGGGATCCTTGTGGTGATGGGACTATTCAGTATTTTGACTATGGTGGTGGATAGGTGAACCTACACAGGTGATAATATGGTAGAGAACTTAACACACACACATATGCAAGTGCAAGTAAAACTAGGAAATCGGAACAGTATCAGTGGATTGTATCAATATCAATACCCTAATGGTGATATTATAATCCAGTTTTCCCAAATATTACCATTGGTGTAAACTGGGTAAAGTGTACATGGTATCTCTCTGTGTTATTTCTTACAACTGCATCCACAATTATCTCAATCAAAACTTGAAGTAAAAATATGTATTATTGGGACGCCTGGGTGGCTCAGTTGACTGAGCATCCAACTCTTGATTTCCGCTCAGGTCATGATTTTTAGGGTCATGAGATTGAGCCCCGTGTTGGGCTCCCTGCTCAGTGCAGAGTCTGCTTGAGATTTTCTCTCTCCCTCCCTCTCTGCCTCTCCCCCTGTTAGCACACACACACTCTCCCTCTCTAAATAAATAAAATCTTTAAAAAAAATATATGTATTACTTACCATGGGACAAGGCAAAGGGTTTGAGAACTACTATAGTGCTCTGTAAGGAACTTAAAGTTTCATTCTCCAGACAAAATTTTCATTATTTCTTCCTCTGAGCTTCCAATATAGTGCTTATCACATTGTTTTATAATTATCTATAGACAGTCTCCCCGACCACACTGAGCTAAAGTAGGGGCCATGATTTATTCTTTGTAACCTTAGTGCCAGCTTCATTTAAGCTTCAATGTGCTTTGGTTGAATTAAATTATTCAGCTCTATACATACCATGGAGATTTGCATTTAATAAATCTTTAATAAATTTTGTTGACTTGAACTAAGTTATAGTGTAGTGCATGAGATTTTTTTGTTTGTTTGTTTCTTAGTAGGGATGGGGAGGGCTCCTGATCCAAGAAGCATTCTTCTCACCAGGACAAAGGTAATGACAGGGAGGGCATTTCCATGGCATGTTTTTCCTCCATTCTAAGATACCATAAGTCACTAGTTGACCATCAATTTAATAAGAGCCTTTCAGGGTGGGGGGAAGAATTAGGTAGTATGTTTAATTTCAGAAATCTTAAAACCTGAGTCACTATGCCCTTTTGACTCAACGAATGATTGTAACAAAAGAAAAGTGACCTTATAGTCTGAAAAGCTGCCTTTTTGTCCTGGGAGATGCTGGTTGGTGTCCTGAATTGCATACTGGAAAGAAAGAAAGAAAGAAAAGAAAGAAAAGAAAAGAAAAGAAAAGAAAAGAAAGAAAGAAAGAAAGAAAGAAAGAAAGAAAGAAAGAAAGAAAGAAAGAAAGAAAGAAAGAAAGAAAGAAAAGAAAGAAAAGAAAGAAAAGAAAGAAAAGAAAGAAAGAAAGAAAGGAAGGAAAGAAGGAAGAGGGAAAGAAAGACAAAGAAAGAAAGAAAGGAAAAGAAAAGAAAAAAAAAGAAAATTTTCCCAAGTGTAGGAGGTAACTATTGGATAAATGGCCATGTCTGAAGTGAGTGAGTTATACCATATGAACATGAAAAATCTGGAGTGTTTTCTTAGTTAATATTACCCACTAAAACCAAAGGGTGGAAGATTATGCGTTCCTGCTGGCTGATGCTGCTGACAGCATGCTGTCTGGACAGAATCCCAGGAACTGCTGGCAGAAGCATATTTTCTCTTTAACTCTTTAACTGCTAGTGTTTTCACTCAACTTGTCTTTCCAAATTCAAGCCTCAGGGACTTTCGTTCAAGACTTCAGGATCATTCTTGTTGCTAGTTATGACCAAAATAAAATCACTTCCTTCTATGGATGATTTGGTAGTTTCTCCCCCAAACAGTTTCTAACCTCTTCAAAAAAAGTTCACCCCATTGGCTAGCAACAGATGCTTGGAATTCCTCTTTGGCGAAAGGAATTTTCCTCTTCAGCCTTCACTTTTAAATGCAAATAATCTCAGAGTGGGAATACAATTTGCTGTAATGCAAACCAGTTTGTCAGAGATTACCAATGAATTCCTGCTCACACAAATATAATACAAAATGAAAAATGTATGAATAAAGGACTGGATTAGGGACCATGGGCTCTAGAGCCTAGTGACAAAGAATAATTTCCTTTGGATGCTCATTTTCTGACATTTGTTGAGCAAAGGTAAAGTGCAAAAAATTTTAACTTCAATAATTTAAAGTTCAATTCAGTACCTACTGTGTTTCAGATACTGAACTCTGATAAAAAGAAATAGTTCCTACCCTTGAAGACATCAGGATAAAGTGAGGGAACAAAATATGTGAAGGGCAATTATAATATAAATGCTAAGTGCTGAAGGGTAGCAGAATATGCCACTCTGAAATACTCCACTGTGGCGTAAGGATCATTTTGAGTTGAAGGCAACTGAGAAGAAACAGATACAAGAAAAGCCCAACTGCTATTTGCCTACAAGCAGGATATAAATTTGTAAAGCTGTTCCCCTTTCCCGTTCTACCAAGAAGGATAAAAGTTAATCACTAGAAACAACTCTAGACCCTTATCAGCCCAGAGAAAGGGCCAAAGGAATCCATACACTAAACTTTACTAACTAGCCATTATCTTCCATTAGTTCCCCCCATTTAATTGCCTTCCTACAATCTGCCCCCCCAGAAACCCAAAGTCTTTTTCCTTTGTCTTGTTATTTCTCTAAAAATTTATTGTTCTTGTGTGAAGATGCTATATAAGCCCAAGTTCTAACCACCCCTTTGAGTTATTCATCTCTGTCTGAGTGCTCCCATGTTTATGTGTGATGCACATGCTAATAAACTTCTGCTTGTTTTTTCCTTGTTAATCTGTTTTTTGTTAGTCTCATTTATAGAACTCAGCCAATGAACCCAAGATGGGTAGAGGGAAAAGACAGGTGGAAAAAGGTGAACCTTGACCTCTAGCTGATATCATACACAAAAATTAACTCAAGATGGCTCAAAGACTTTAACATAAGAGCTAAAACTATAAAACTTCTAGAAAAAGAATTGGAGAAAAGCTTCTCAGTTTTAAGATAATTAAAGATTTCTTAAATAGGAAATAAAAAAAACATCAACCATAACAGAAAAACATTTGGTAAAATGGACTTTATCAACATGTCTGCTCTTCAAAGGATGGTGTTAAGAAAATAAAAAGCCAAGCCACAGACTGAGAGAAAATATTCACAATACAACTATCTAACAAAGGACTTGAATGTTGAATATATGTAAAAAATTCATACAACCCAATAGTAAAACAATCCAAGTAATAAATCAGCAAAATATTCAAAAAAAGACTTCACCTAAAAAGAGATACAAAATAGATCTAAAACTAGTAAGAAGATTGAATCAGTAATCAAAAATCTCCCAACAAAGAAAAGTCTTGGACCTGATGGTTTTGCTGGTGAATTCTACCAAACATTTAGAGAAGAACTCTAAAGTTGAAGAGGAGAGAACACTTCCTAACTCATTATATGAGGCCAGCATTACTCTGATACCAAAGTCAGACAAAGCACTAGAAGAAAACTAAAAACCAACGTCCCTTATGAACACTGATACAAAAATCCTCAACAAAATACTAGCAAACCTAATTCAGCAGTATATTAAGAAGCTTATACACCATGACCAAATGGGATTTATTCCTGGAATACAAAGATGGTTCAACATATAAAAATTGATCAATATAATATACCACATTAACACAATGAAGAGAAGCCCACATGATCATCTCAATTGATGCAGAAAAAGCCTTTGACAAAATCAACAACCTTTCATGATAAAAACACTCAGCAAACTAGGAATAAAAGGCAACTACCTCAACAAAATAAGAGCCATAGATGAAAAAACCCATAGCAAACATCAAACTTAACGGTGAAAGGCTGAAAGCTTTTCCTCAAAGACCAGGAACAAGGCAAGGATGCCTGCTTTCACCACTTCTAGTCACCATAGTACTGGGAGTTCTAGCCACAGCAATTAGGCAAAAAGGAAAAGAAATAAAAGGCATCCATATAAAAAGGAAGAAGTAAATTATCTGCTTTCAGATGATATGATCATATGTAGAAAACCCTAAATATTCCACAAAAAGACTGTCAGAACTAATAAATGAATTCAGTAAAGTAGCAGGATACAGAGTTAACATGCAAAAATCAGTTGCATTTCTATACACTAACAAGTACCAAAAAGGAAATTATAAAATAATATCCATGATGATAGCATCAAAAAGATTAAAATACTTGGGAATTAACTTAACCAAGGAGGTAAAAGACTTGTACAATGAAAACTATAAAACATTGCTAAAAGAAATTAAATAACATAAATAAACAGAAACACATTTCATGTTCATGGATTGGGAGACTTAATATCATTAAGATGTTACCACTACTCAAACCAATCTACAGATTCAATGCAATCCCTATCCAAACACCAATGATTTTTTTTTCAGAAATAGAAAAACTCATCCTAAAATTTATATGGAATCTCAAGGGACCCCAAGTAGCCAAAACGATCTTAGAAAAGAAGAACAAAGCTAGAGGCATCAACCTTCTTGTTTTCAAAATATATTAGAAAGCTACAGTAATCAAAATAGTACCTTTCATGATAAAAACTCTCAACAAAGTAGGTATAGAAGGAATATACCTCAACATAATGAAGGCTATATAAGACAAGCTGACAGCTAACATCATACTCAATAGTGAAAAGTACAAGGCTTTTTTTCTTAAGACCAGGAACTAAAAATCTACACTAAAAATCTTCTGCACAGAAAAAGAAATAATCAACTAAATAGAAAGGAAACTTATGGGAGAAAATATGTGCAAAACCACACATCTGATAAGTTAATATCCAAAATACATAAGGAACTCCTAAAACTCAATAGCAAAAACCAAATAACCCAATTTGAAAATGGACAAAGGACATGAAGAGATATTTTTCTAAAGAAAACTTACAAATGGCCAACAGATACATGAAAAGGTGCTCAACATCATTAATCATTATGGAAATGCAAATCAAAACCACACTGAGCTATCATTTCACACCTGTTAGGATGGTGTTGAGATAAAAAGTGTTGATAATGGTGTGGAGAAAAGGGAACATTGTATATTGCTAGTAGGAATATAAACTGGTACAGCTACTATGGAAAACAGTATGGATTTTCCTCAAAAAATTAAAAGTAGAACTACCATATGATCTAGCAATCCCACTTTGGGTATATATCCAAAGGAAATGAAATCAGTATCTTGAAAAGATATCTGCATTCCCATGTTCATTGCAGAATTATTCACAATAGCCAAGACACAGAAACAAATTAAGTGTTCACTGACAGATGAATGGATACAGAAAATATGATACACACATACTCAAATATAATTCAGCCATAAAATAGAAGGAATTCTTGCCATTTGTTACAACATGGATGAACCTGGAGGACATTACGTTAAGTGAATTAAGCTAGACACAGAAAGACAAATACTGTATGATCTTACTTAGATGTGGAATCTAAGAAAGTCAGACTTACAGAAATAGAGTAGGATAGTGCTTGCCAGGGGCCCAGGGTTGAAAAAATGGGGAGATGTGGGTCAAAGGGTGTAAACTTTCAGTTACAGGATGAATAAATTCTGAGGATCTAATATAGAGTATGGTGATTATAGCTAATAATACTGTTTTGCATACTTGAAATTTGTTAAGTAGATCTTAAAAGCATTCTCATACAGGCCTCCAGTTATGGAATGAACAAGTCACGAGAATAAAAAGCAAAGCATAAGGAATACAGTTAATGATATTGTAATAGTGGTGTAATGGGACAGACGGTTGCTATACTTTGGAACATAGCATAATGTACAAACTCATCAAATCACTAAATTGTACATTTGAAACTAATGTAACTAAAAAAAAAATGTGTTCTCACCACACACAAAAAAGGTAATGTGAGGTGATGCATGTTTATTAGTTTGATTACAGTAATCAATTCACAATATATGTATATATATATATATCAATCATCACATTATACACCTTAAATATATACAATTTTTTTTGTCAATTATACCTCAATAAAGCTGGGGAAAAATATACAAATGGCCAATAAACACATGAAAAGATGTTCATTATTAGTCACTAGGGAAATGCAAATCAAAACCACAATGCAATATCTGAATACAACAGCCTTCTAAGGCAGTAAAAAAAGACCAAAAGGAGTTGAAAGCTTATAGCAGATTATTGCCAACTGATTTTAATTGCTGCTCCCATAGCCCTGGCTGTTCCAGACATTGTGACTGCAACTGAATCCATCATACAGGCTGATGACACTTGGTATGTTATCATAGACATTACCAATACCCTCTGTGCCATCTTACTGACACTTGAGGAACAAGATCAGCTTGCATTCATGTAGCAAGGCCTCCCATATATTTTTATAGTATTCCCCTAGGAATACCTAAGCTCCCCTGCCATTTGCCACCAGTTGGTGAGTCAGGATTTGGCATGAGTTCCTCTACCTTTGATATCCCAAGCTTTCACTATATAGATGATACCTTGTTGGCAAGTCAGAAGCCTGTCTCAATGACCTTGGCGGTGGTGCTATTACACCATGCGGGCAGCCAGGAAGAGGATCTGATAAACCCAGACAAAATTTAGGGGCCTGTTCAACAAGCAAAATCTCTTGGAACTATGTGGGTGCATTAATAACATTCAATCCCTCTGGTGGTCATGGAAAAACTGCAGTCTCTTTGGCCTTACAAACCAAACAGGAAGCCCAGCACCTTATTGGACTCTTCGGGTATGGGAGT
Source organism: Eumetopias jubatus (assembly GCF_037043125.1). Taxonomy (NCBI): domain Eukaryota; kingdom Metazoa; phylum Chordata; class Mammalia; order Carnivora; family Otariidae; genus Eumetopias; species Eumetopias jubatus. The sequence goes on from NW_028274817.1 coordinate 91,748,021, forward strand.
ATGTGGTGTACCCAGGCATGCTACTTGGTCTTTTATATTAGCTAACCTGCTAATCAGCATCCTTTGAGTGGGGCTTATACAAACAGATCACGTTTGAAGCTGCCCTGCAAGCTACGGCATGCTCTCTGTCTTTAGGGTCCCATAAACTTAATGATCATGATTTTGCTGATTGAAGTCTGGCAAAGAGAGGCAGCCTCCACCCAGAAATGCCCTTCGGGGTTTTGGACTAGTCGCCTCCCTGACATGGCTACTAGAAACAGCCCTTTTGAAAAGCAGCTATTAGCTTACTACTGGGCTCTTGCCAAAACTAAACATCTGACCCATAGAAGCCTTGCAACTCTCCAGTCCAATAACCCCATTTTGGGGTGGGCTGACTCAAACTTGATGACTAAATGAGCCCATTAAGCTTCAGTTGTCAAAAGGAAATGGTATATTCAAGAAAGCAGCTGGCCTGGCACAAGCAGCATCTCAACTTTACATGAAAAAGTGACAGTTATCATTTGGGAGATAATTTATCCCCTACTCCGTTGCCTGAAGCCGAGTCACTGGCTCAATGGGACCCTTGATTCACAGAAATTCCTCTAATACCTAGGCCTGGTTCACTGATGGCTCAAACTAAACCCAATGGTGTCACTGGGTTGCTGCAGCTAATCAACCTCATCACCAGCTATGCAGAACCAAAAATGAACATGGCTCCACTTAGTGGGCAGAACTCCAGGCCATTCTCATAGCTCTGACCAATGCGCCCTTTGATTAACCTTGTCAGATTTGTACTGACTTATTGGCTATTGCCAATAACCTAGTTGCTTGGTCCGCCACTTGGAAAACTATAGATTAAGGACACCCCTCTTGGGGCCCATGGACAGTAGAAACAAATCATTACTTCTGATCAAACCAGCTGGGTTATTCACGTGGATGCCAATGGAAAGGCCAATTCTCTGATGAGACCAGTGAAAATCAAGCTGCTAATCAAGCCTGCACTGCCCAGATTATCATCATTGCTGCTTAGATCTGACATGGCAAAACATCCACTCTCACAGACTGGGCACAAAATAAAGGAGTTTATGTTTCTGATCTGCAGAGGCTACCATTGCATACCAGACTCATGACACCTGCCAAAAGTTGACCCCTTTGTCTCACAATGAGGGAGCCCATATTTTTTTTTGAGGGAACCCATATTACATGGGGTGCTGACTCCACCTGCTCCTGAACGATTAACCGCACTGGGCCTTTGACCCTTTCTCGGGCCTATCAGTAGGGCTTCACTGCCGTTGATACTTTTTCAAGCTACTCCTCTGCTGTTCCAGTCTGATCGGCTGAATCCAAATTACTGTGGCCCTCGAAGCTAATCTAGGTTATGTGATCAGCTTCCCAGACCATTTGCAGGCTGGCAATAATGCCCCTTTTGTGGCAAAAGCCACACACAATGGGCTGATTGTCAAGGTATTCAATGGTTCTTCCATGTGCCCTACCATCCACATGCATCTGGTATTGTGGGGTTTGACCAGCTTCCTCAAAAATCGACTTGAAAAGATTTCTATTTCCCTCACCTCCTCCCGGTCTATATATCTTAGTAAGGCAGTTTGGTCATTGAATACAGTTGTTCCCAAAAAGGGGTCTTCCCTTCTCAGCTACTTCCTGGGTAATGATCAAGACAAAAGTGGTGGGGGTTATAGAGACCTACTTTAAAAATTCAGGATTCCGTCCTGCCCAATTCTCGGCATGGTGCTTTTTTCTTTTCCTAATGGCAACCCCAAGCCAGCCTGGTTGGTACACTCTCTAGGTGGCAGGCCCAGGGGGTTAAAACTTAATTCTGGTTCGGCCATCTGGATTCTCTTGTTAAGACTTCCATGGTCTAGATCATCAAGGTAATGACCACTTGGTTGAGTACATTACTCACAGAATCTCCCCATGATGACCCATATGGGCTAAAGTGGGGGATATAACGGGGTCTCTGTAAGTTTTCTAAAAACATCCTTGTCCCTCTTGCACCTGACTCTTATGGACAAAAGGTATGGGTATGAATAATAGATGATTGGAAAAAAGTGAAGTTACAGCTGCTGGAATGGGCCGAAACAATTTTGTGGGCATGGAGGGGAGCAACACCACCAGCAGAGGAGGGAGGGACGTTAATGACCTTTTCCCTTTTAGAACCGCCCCTGGAGCCTTGGGCGTATAAGGGAAAATGCCCTGCTGTAGCTTTCCACAACTGTTTTACTTGTGTACTTTATAATTTAACTGACTATTGAGTCTGCTGTCCTTGCCAGATAGCTCTGGTGACAATTTGATCACCAATGTCCTTAATCTTACTGAGAAGTCTATCAGCAACAGCGGGGGAGGACCCAAGCTGCTAAACTTTCGTACCAAACACCTGTCAGCACCTCCAGATGTCTTCCCCAAGCTCATTCCCATAGCCTTGACTCATTCTACAGGGTGGACAAATGTCATTTGGCTGGTGGTGTGGACAAATAGAACAGACTGGATAACTGCCCTCAGACTGGCTTTCCAAAACTGAGAACTAAACTCAATTATTCAAACAGAATTGGGAACTTAAGGTGTACCAGCTGTCTGGGAGGCCACATTGGAGACACTGTTAATCTGTGTTCCCCAACTGATTCAGGTCCCACTTGGGGGCTCCAACAATTGTCAGACTTAGATTGACAAGTATCCTCGTGATGTCCCTTTGTTGGCGGATAGAATAATGGCCCATCCTTTCACTGAGGGAGCTCTTTATCTCTCATCCCTACCATGCTTCTTGTTTGCTGAGAACAATAAAAGCTTCCATCAGCACAAAACATGAGCACACGCTTACCACTTTGGTTTTGTCTTTCTCTTTGCTCCTCCTCCCTTCCCTCCCAGATTTACTTACTTTACCTCAACTATGCATTTTAGGGGATAGTTGCTACATTTTACCCAGAATTCCCATGTGTTTGTAGTTTTTAAAATAACTAGGATAACTGGCATGCCATACATGAGACAGAAATGCCCTCTCTGGTTTACTTTATTCCTCTATTCTATATAGCTCTTTTCTACCTCTTAGCTTTTGCCAATTCACAGTTTCTGCTTCTTTGATCTGTCCTGAATGGTCCCAGCACTAATTCATGGCCATTCTTTACACATATGCTCAATTTCAACTTCCTTTGCCATCTACTTCACATCTTCTAAAAAAGAGGTAATATGATAGAGCCAGTTTGGCTTTTTGAGTCAGGCTACAGCAGAGTTTCCTGACCTGTCTATGGACTGGCTGCTCACTGGACAGGTGCCCATCCTGGCCCAGTCAGCTGTGACCATGAGCAATGGTAGAGAAGAGGGGTACACTGGGTCACATGGAACCAAATATGGGGCAGCTCTCTCAATAGGAACTGAAGATAGGGTAAGTTCCCTTAGAAGCAACTATGGGTGGGGAAGGCATTTGATATATGTAGAGGTTTTAGAGTGATTCACACATCAACCTCTTTGGAATCCATATACTCTCTTTTTAGAGAGGAAGGGAACAAGAATATAATAGGTCGCTGAGTGACTAGAAGGTGAAAAAGCAGAAATCATCAAGTAGGAACTACCCCAGGAGTCTTTAAACTTTGTTGCTTGTGAATCCCTTAAAAGAAAAGAAAGCAAAACAAAACAAAAACTACTTGCCTTTTCACACAGTTGGAAGTTATTTTTTTCATAATAAATTTAAACAGTTGTAAGTTACACATATTAGGTATGGTTAAAGGTTATGGTGCCGTAACAAACAGATAGTCAATATTTAGTATCTTAAAGAACAGAGGAGTTTATTTCTTTCTTTTATTCTGGTTCCAAGATTCAGGCTCAGTAGGATGTTCTGCTATCTTTGACACATGGCTTCTAAAGTAATTCTAGTTACTATTCCAGCCAACAAAGAGAAAGAGCAGGATCCTAGGGCCAAGGATTTCTTTTAAGCAAGAGAAGCTGAAGTTATATCAGTTCTGCTCACATTCCATTGGTAAAATCTTTGTTACATGCCATTACTTTGCTGCAGAGAAGACCGGGATATGTGGTCCCAGGCCAGGCAACCATATCATAGCGATGGCTCTAATGTTATGGAAGAAGAGAGAAAGGAATTTAATGAGTGTGGTTCCTCAGGTCTATAGATCTAGAAACAAAAAAAGACAAGTTATCTGCTCCCTCCCTACCCAAAATCCAGCGGTAATGTGGGAACAGAATAACCACAGTGAAACTCCTATTTGGAAAAAGGAAGAATTAGAAACACTAATAGTCATCAATCCATAGTGACTATAAAGCCCACTAATAGGTAAAGCAGAGACTCCCATCTCTGACAGTAGATTAAATTTCTTGACTAACCTATCTATCTGCCCTAATTCTGCTGATGGGGAGAATTCCCATGACCACTATCCTCTAGAGGACCTGGCTTTGCTCTCTGGGAGTTTCTTCTTTGTCCATTATACCCCATGATCACATGTGAAGAAGAAGTTGGGGAAATACTCCTCTTGGGAGTTGTATCATTTTCACAACCTCGTTCTTGCTATTCCAAGTTTCTCCAAACATCAGTACCCTCTGTGTCACCTAGAGGGTTGGTAATGATACATTATTTAACACTCCACTATTGTCTCTCAGATTTCCGAAACCATTGGCACCCATTTTGCAAATGTTGATGCTGGCACTTCTTGATCCCACCAGAAGAATCTGAACCTTTCCTAATACCAATTTATGCTGTGCTGTCCTGTGTCTTTTGCAAATACAACAATTTTTCATTTCAATGGCAAATAATGGCATAATATTTTTGAAAACATTTAAAATGGCAACTGAATTTAACATGTAGTATCAACAGTGCGATAACTCAACTGAAGTGATGGCAATGTGAATTACTGTGGCCAAATTCCTGCATATTTTGAGAATTACAAATACATGAGGACAGATGCTTGACAAACAGGGATTGTAAGTCACTCCTAATTTCTAGAATGTTAAAATGTAAAAAAAAAGCATGTCTTAGAATTGATGAATCAAAGAGATATCTGTACCCCCATGTTCATAGCAGCATTATTTACAATAGCCACAAGATGGAAACCACCTAAGTAAGTGTCCATCAATAGACGAATGGATAAAGAAGATGCGGCATACACACATATACACACACGATGGAATACTATTCAGCCATAAAAAGGGAAATCCTGTCATTCTGACAACATGAATGGATCTTGAGGGCATTATGCTAATAGGTCACAGAAAGATAAATACTGCATGATTTCACTTATATGTGGAATCTAAGAAACAAAACAAGACAAAAACAGAAAAAATCAAACTCATAGAAAAAGAGATCAGATTTGTGGTTACCAGGGCAGGGGGTAGGGGGTGGGGGAACTGAAGATAGTCAAAAGGTACAAACTTCAAGATAAATAAGTAGTAGGGATATAATGTATGACATGATGCTATAGTTACCACTGCTGTACGGTATATTTGAAAATTGCTGAGAGAGGAAATCCTAAAAGTTCCCATCATAAGGAAAAACCTTCCTTTTTCTTTTTTTTTAAAAATCTATATGAGATGATGGATGTTAACTAAACTTACTGTGGTAATAATTTCACAACATGTATGTTAAGTCATTATGCTGTACACCTTAAACTTATGTGGTGCAATGTCACTTATATATCAAAAAAATGAAGGAAAATAAAAGAATTGATGAAATATGAAAGTGGCTGTCTATTTAGTTTGCTTCCAGTCACTTTCATGTGTCAGTATCTACAACCAAAGTAATTTCCTAGACATAATTCTTAGGCCTGCTTTACTCTGATTGTCTTCATGTTCTCATCTCTTAATGTCAGCTAACTTGTTGCCATCAGAAACAATAAATTTGATGGGAAGAGGGGTGATTACCATAATCTGATTCTTCCTTCCATAATGGATCCATTGTTTGTCTTAATGTTTGACATAAAGGTTTTAATGAGTCTTTAAGTAAACTTTGAGAAAGAGACTTATTTCTTGGGTCCAGAAGCAGTTGGATTTTCCAAACTTGTGAGGCTTTTAGGGCTTTTAATATAAAGATTCTCTCCATTCTCTTCCACCTCTGCTTACAGACTGGCTATTTCTTACCCGAACTCATCTTTTACTAACTAAGGTGGTAAGAAGAAACCGTTACACATTAGCATTCTGGCTCTTGCCCTAGATCTACTGGCTTGGTAGGCATGTGGTCTGCCTTCCAAGTTAACATAGGTAACAAATGCACCAGTTGTCTAGGGGACCCTAGCCTTTTAACTAGCACTATTTATTTCTGCATCATTTGCTATCTAGGCATTAGGCAAATGCTGAAAAATTTAGGTTTTTGTCATAGTAGTGCTCCACTTTCATAGTACCGATTCCTGTATTAGTTAAGGAAGGCCTAGCTGCTGTAACAAACAAGTCCCTTACAATTCAGAGGCTTAAAAAACAAAGAAGTTCATTTCTTTCATGTCACATTCTGAGCTGAGGGTTCTAAGGTCTCTGTATAATCAGACAGGGGCCCAGGCTGATGACAGATCTGCCATCTTCTATATGAGACTTCCAAGGTCACTGTAAGTCATTTCCATTCCTGCCAGTGGGACAGAAGAAGGAAGGGTCATTCAGGGCCAGGAATTATCTTTTAAGCAATAGACTTACACTCATTACTTCTGCTCAAATTCCACTGATGAGAGCTCAGTCCTATCTTGTCACATCTAGTTTCAAGGTAGATTAGGAAATTTAGTCCCTTGTTGGGTATCCATATCTCAGTTACAAAAATAAAGAGAATGGGTTTTGGTGGAAAGCAAGCAATTTCCACCACAGGATATAATTTCCAATATATTATTAAAATTGACATTTAAAAATAATATGTACATCACTTTTTCAATGTATCCAATGTACTCTAAATTCTTTAGTTCTTTAATATCCAATATTGCACATCTTTAAAAAAAACTTGAACAAGTTCTTTAACAGCTGGATATATTGCAGTTTCTTTCTCTCCTAGAAGTCATAATTCCATTTCACTCCCCCCCAACAAAAATTACACAAATGTAATGTATTTTTAAGTTTGAAAAATCTTTTATTAATCATCCTATCATACTTCCCTGAAACCAAAATATATGTGTATACATATACTTCAATAAAACTAGAATAATATATGTGTATATATGTATACATATATAGATATATTTAAAATTGAAATAAATGTTCAGTTTTCCATGACCAAAAGGCTCTAAGTGTTCTTCTAGATTGTTCTCATTATAATAAATAGTATCTAATTGATGAAAACAACATAAATTTATCATTGATTTTTAAAATTAATTATTAAACTTTTACTTAAAACATATCACTTATTAAGCTGGATGGGCTTTTTTCCTCTTTTTTTTTTTTTAAGTAATCTCTACACCCAACATGGGGTTCAAACTTATGACCCCAAGATCAAGAGTCACATGCTCTACTGACTGAGCCAGCCAGGTGCCCCTGGATGGACTTTTTTTAATAGTCCATGTATCCATGGATGACTAGTACTTGTTGCTAAAATGAGACAAGTTCAAAATCAATTACATTCCTATTTTTCACCTTTATACATGCAAATATTGAGAAAATTTATTCATATAAATAAGCTAGTAGTAACGGAAGAAGTTTTTTTGTAGTAATATTACTCAATTCTTTGAACTCCTTGTCTCAAGAAGTGCAGGGAACAGGAGACTAGGCTCAGGACACACCCAAAGTGGAAGATTTAATAGGAAACCCTTCTTCTGTAATGCTGGGACCCTATAGGCAGGACCATCATGTTCCCCAACCACATGGAGCACCTTCATTCGCACTGTAGTCTACAGCTTGTTCACTGAAAACATGAACGGTGCCTTCAGGAGTTAAATAACATGGAGGTCCCACCTTTAATGTAAAGGTGAACTACAAGTTCTTCATTAATCTCAAGGAACATTAAAGAAAATAGAATGTTTTGATTTTCTATGGAAAAAAATATAAAATTTTATTAGGAGATATCTCGATCTCAAGGAACATTAAAGAAAATAGAATGTTTTGATTTTCTATGGAAAAAATTATAAAATTTTATTAGGAGATTATAAAGATCTGAATGAACTGAGAAATACACTGTGCTCAATGGATTAGAAGACTAATATTATAATGATGTCATTTCTCACGTGAATGCTCTATAGATTTGATGCAAACCCAGTCAAAACCCCAAGATATATTTTTGTGGAACCTGAGAATCTGATCCCAAAATTTATGAAAACGCAAATGGACAAGAATCTCTAAATTACTCCTGAATAACAAGGCAATGAGTATTGCCTCACCAGATAAAAAGTCAATATAAAGGTACAGTAATTAAGGCAGGATGGTATTATATCACAAAGAGACTAGTGGAACAAGCGTAGAAAGCCTACAAATAGGTCTATACAATCATGCACACGATATACAGCAGAGATGGTATTCCAGATTTGTAAGAAAGGGTGCACTTTTCAATAAATGGTCTGAGACAATTGGATGCCTGCATATAAAAAGAAAAATAAATGGAACTCCTATCTTACACCACACACAAAAATTAATATCAGATAGACTAAAGACACTGCCAAACAAATTTATGCATCCTTTTTCTCTCCTGACAAGCCAGAATGGGACATTTCTGGTTGCGAGATGGGGCAGCAGAAGGGACAGAAAGGGAAATCCACTTCTGCTTGCAATGCCAGGGCAACCATACCCGGTTGTTTTCCCTGCCCCAGCCTTAGCAAGAAAGAATTGGTTCCACAAAGCCATGTTCATACACGCAGTGTCAAGGGAAGCACTAACCATTAGCTGAAGACAGCTAGATGGGGTAATTCTGGTCAATAAATCTGTGTGGGATCAGATCTGGCTTTTTCCACAGCTCAGATTCACTCAATAAATGCCAGCCTTCTCAGTTTCAGAGATGGTAGAAAGGGAGCAAAGTAGACAATCACTATGGTTCCTAAGTGGTCTGAACTCTCAATAGGTTGGGGTTGCTGTACCTGCTTGGTTCCCATCTGTCATTTTTCTTTCTGCCTCTTAATTGAAGTGATGAACTTCTGAGGAAAGAGATAATGAGTCACCACAGAGTTGTAGGCTCTCATGTAAGGGAGGCACCACTGACTGTTGTTTGGATGAGGATGAGGGAATTCTGCCCCTGAACATGGCTCTGCTATTCCAAGGGAGTCACAGGGCTGACAACTGCCAGACACTTCCTTCCTCATACCCAAAGGCGGGACTGCTGCAAAGTTCTGGTATGGGACTTCACTCCCACTGCAGAGGTGCAGTGAAATCAGCACTAGCCCAATCATCTATCCCAGATGTTGTCTGTTGAACTTCAGCTCCACACTCACCTTCCCTGTCACCACTGGGGCTAACAGCGTACAAACCACATCTCCCAGACTCTTTTGCCGGTGCATTCTGGTTAGGTTCTAACACCAGGAGCCGGTCAAGTCAGATTAGGAGGCGGTAAGAAGGTAGGAGAAATTCTGTTCGTGGAGTAGCTGTGGCAGCAGTGGTTCAGGTGATGTCAATAGTAGTATGGGCTTATGAGTTCCAGTCCTCAGGTGGTAGGAGCTCCCTGATTCTGGCCAATGCCCTCTCTCCCTAGAATGGGAGCAGTTTCCTTGTCTCTGAGTCACACCAACCCTTTTAACTCCTTTAACACTCCTAACCCCTTTGTAACCCATCCCCTGCATGAAAGCCCTTTCTGCTGGAAATATCTACAGTACTTTATATGTTCTTGACCAGAAACTAAGTAATATACTAGCCTTGGGACACTCTTTTAACCTCTCTAAAACCTCATTTGAAAAATATGAATTTGGGGTGCCTGGGTGGCTCAGTCAGTTAAGCATCCAACTCTTGATTTCAGCTCGGGTCATGATCTCAGGGTTGTGAGGTGGAGCCCCATGTTGGGCTCTGTGCTGGGCATGAAGCCTGCTCAAGATTCTCTTTCCCTCTCCCTCTGCCCCTCCCCCACCTCTCTCTCTCTGAAAGAAAGAAAGAAAGATAGATAAATGTGAATTCAACTAAATGAATGTTAATTGAGCACTTATTAAGTTTAGAGCAGAGTACTGCCTGGGATATAAGGATGCGTAAGACTTGACCTCTAACAGTCTAGAAGACATGATTAGAAATGTCCACAGATAACTAATGCAAGTCAGAGAAAGATAAATGCCAAAAGAGGAGGACATAGTTTTTAAGATTTTATTTTAGAGACAGTGAGACAGCGAGAGAGTGAGAGAGAGAGAGCGCTAGGAGAGGAGCAGAGGGAGAGGGATAAGCAGACTCCATGCTGAGTGTGGAGCCCAACAAAGGGCTCGATTCCATGACCCTGAGATGACCTGAGCCAAAATCCAGACTTGACCACTTAACTGACTAAGCCACCCAGGCGCCCCAGATAAGGACATATTTTTGAAACCATCAGATTTTTTTCTGAACAATTACAGGATACATTAACAACAGTAATAATAGCAAGGTGCTAAGTGCCCTAAATAATTATCTCATGGATATGAAAAGGCATTGGAAAATGGAATATATATATATATATATATATATATATTCATTCATTCATTCATTCATTCATTTTGCCCAGAGGGAGCCTGGAGAAAAGAACAGTGGAGTGAATGACATTCTGATAGATCTCAAGCAAGGTTGGAAAGACACTGAGCTCAGGAGTGTGTACCACAGTGCTCATTTTAGACACATGGAATAAAGCCCCAGGGGGGATCTTTTCACTTCTTAGGAACCTGAGGTCCCTCCTACCCCATGTTGCTCCATGGCCTGGAGGGTAGTGCTAACCGATCACAACTCTATAACCTACATTGAACTGTCTATCCTCCGAAGTAGCTGGCTAGGAATTGTGGGAAATAGGGGCAGGCCTCTCATTAGAATGTTCTGGGATGAAGGAAGAATGGAGTCTCTGTTCTTTGTTCATGCTGTGACCCATGTATCTGAAACAAGGAATTTCGTTTTCATTTAGGGAGAGGAGGAAGAGGAAAATGGATAAAATGTAAATGTAGGAAGATTATCGGTCCCTTGTGGATGTTACCAAAAAATCAAAGTGACTTAGTATAGAGCTGCATCAGAGGAAATGGTAAGAGGCTCCTGGGATGTTAATAAGCTCTTCTTCCCAAGACCTGGGGGGCTGCACTCAGAGCAGGATGCTGACCTTCCCAGGTAACCTGAGGATCATCCAGGAAATCTCAGCCTTAATGACGTGGGCATTTTCCCTCCATCCCATAGCTTCCCCCATTTACCATCTGATATCTGAAGTCTTCCCAGATAGGGTGTTTATATCTTTAGTTTTAGGACATCCATCCCAGTTCCAATGCTAACATGACTGCTCCTGGTCATTTCCTCCCTAATACGAATGGAGAGTTTACAAAAGTAGACTGCATTGGAAATAAAAGAAGAGATCAAGACACATGAAAATGTGGACCCCATTGTCTGCCGGGGAAGATGGAGACAGAATCACCTTGGGGAAAGACTGGAGAAGAGGAGGTTGCCAACTAAAGCCAACTCTACATTCTGGTCAGGACTGGCTCTGGCAACTGGGTGTGGTGGAACAATCAATGGACCAGAAGTGCCACCAAGAGGGGAGCAGCCCCAGTCCAGAAGAGATGCTGCATGTACCATATCTACCTGGGCCATTCTCCACCATCCTGTGAGACACAGGGGCTGCCTGCTGGGCCATGAGTGACACATCCCTTTCCCTCTAACCCAGGAATCTCCAACTTCTACGAATCTGTGGCAGGCTAACTTGTTAGCTTACAAATAGGGTAAAACCTCAGAACCTTCACAGTTCTTGACATTTATATCATATAATATGGGGTGCCTGGCCTGGCTGGCTCAGTCGGTAGAGCATGCGACTCTTGATCTCAGGATTGCTGAGTTTGAGCCTCACATTGGGTGTAGAGATTACTTAAACAAATAAAAACTTATATCATATTATATATGTATATGATCTCTATACATATGTATCTTTTCTGGAATTTCTCCAATAAGCATTTATTATTTTTAATATGTTAAATGAACAAATGGCTCTTTACAGTTCTCAACAATGACACACCCTTTATTGGCTTCCTTTCCCTTCCTGCCTCATTTCCCCATTACCCCGCTGGTGTTTACTAGGTTCACTTCCCAAATAAACAACTGGCACTCAAATTCTTGATTTGGAAGTCTTCTTAGACAATGCAACCTAAGACAATCAATATGTCCCATAGATATTTGTTCAGGCACTGTCCACTCTCCCCACGCTAGTCTGGAAGACAGACTGATGCAAGTTTCTACTACATTTACTAGAGGAAAGGGGTGCAGAAGGGGGAGGTAGAGGAAGGGAAAGTCTGAGGCTTTTATGTGTTTCCTTGCAGGGAAAGGAGTGCTCCGCCTAAGCCTCACCACTGCCCACCTTACCTCTCACCACCTTTGGCTGCCCTTTCCTTTTCTTCCCACTGATTTAATTCCCAAATAACATATTCATTTAATGACTGTGAAATGGTTTAGACCCCATGGATAATGGAGTGTAATGATTGATGTGGGATATGGTACATTTTTCTGAACAATGAATTACAGAAATAAACATTCATCAAATGCTGAATAGCAAACACCGCAAAATATTTAGTTTAGAAAAGCATTCTGGTAATAGGTGCAAATAAATAAAAGGCAGGGTCAAATTAAAATGCAAAACAGCAACTAGACCAAAAAAAAAAACTATAAAGGATGGAAAAACCAGTGGAGGCCTCAAAGACAGAGAGCATGGGATTTGATTCAAAATGTTTTTCTCTCATATGCATAATAAAAGATGTTATTCATATTCAAATATTCTGCAAAATATAATGAGGAAAGCAGATCAAATTTTAAATAACGATGCTTTTAAAAGGCAGTTGGCCAAAAAAGGCAGTTGGACCTCTTTAAAAATACAAATTAAAATCAACTTCTATTTTGGTATGACCTTTTAGATTTTAAAGATCTTTTCCCTCCTACCTGGCAAGTCTTTCTTCCTCTACCCTCTGTCTATTCAAACCCTACACAGCTTTCAAAAAACCAGCTTAAGTACACCTTCCTCCAGAGACCCCTCATAGCATCTATTATCTTTACTACTTATTTTAGCACCCAATGATAACAGCTACCATTTAGTGAAAATTTATTATGTGCCAAGTCCTGAACTAAATCTTCTGGGGCAATTACCTCACTAAACACAACAATCCTTAATGCAGCTACTGCCATTATACCCACTTACATAAAAGGGAATGGAGGTACTGAAAGGCTGAGTAAGTTGTCCAAGATCACAAAGTGAGCTGCAGAGTTAAGAGTCAAACCTGGGTCTTTTCATTCAAAGACCCACTATACCATATTGCCCCTGCCCCATATCTTAGAGCCTTTGAATGAGTCTGTGATTGGGTCATTCAGTGCCCCCCTCCATGGATTATAAACTTCTCAGGACAGATATTCTGGAATGCTTGCCTGTGATGCCACTATGATTATGTGTCACATTCCACATTCACAGATTCTGTATTTTAGATAAATAATGTGACTCATTTTTTTCTCTACTTAACAATTTACGAGTTGACAGGTATGTTAGGAATGATCAGTAAAATAGGACTTGATGGATATTTCTTGATTTTTTTAATTTTTTAAAAAGATTTTATTTTTTATTTATTTGACAGAGAGAGAGACAGCAAGAGAGGGAACACAAGCAGGGAGGAAGCTGGAGAGGGAGAAGCAGGCTCCTCGCTGAACAGGGAACCCAACTCGGGGCTCGATCCCAGGACCCTGGGATCCATGACGTGAGCCAAAGGCAGATGCTTAATGACTGAGCCACCCAGGCTCCCAGGATATTTCTTTATGATGATAAAATATATATATATATACATAATCCCAAAGGCCAGCATCTTACTGAATAAGGAAATAATAGAAGCTTTCATGTTAAAGTGAGGAGTAAGACAAAGAGGCCCACTCTCTCCCCTACTTTCAAACATTGTTTTGGAGGTATTAGCCAATTCACAGTTGGACAGGAAAAATCAAGTAGAGGCATAATAATGGGAAAGGAAGAGGAAAACTTATCTTTTTTTGCAGCTGATATTTTTATCTATCTGAAAAACCCAAAAGTGTCAGCGAGAAAACTACCACAAACAAGAAGAAAATGCATTTAAATAGCAGGATATTAAATTAACATGCAGAAACCAAAAGCCTTCATATATACATATGATCAATAACCAGCTAGAAGAAAAAATGGAAGAGAAGACACCATTTATAAGAGCAAAATAAAAGAAAATAAAGTGCCTAGGCATATGCATAATGAGAAAAGTGAAAAATATTTATGAAGAAACTATGAAACATTCCTAATAGATCTGAGTAAGTAGAAAGACATTCCATGTTCTTTGATAAGAAAATTTAACAGGATAAAGATATTCTTTGTAAGCTAATCTATAAACTTAACACAATCTCAATAGAATTTCATCAGTCTTTTTTCCTGGAGCCAGAAATGTTGATTATAAAGTTTGCTTCAAAGAATAAATAAGCCAGGGTAGATATCCCTTAAAAGATAAAAGCAACAGGGAGAGCTAGCTCTAACAAATATGAAAACCTATCATAAAGCTTTCGTAATTAAAACAGTATGATATCAGGGCGCCTGGGTGGCTCAGCCAGTTAAGCCTCCAACTCTTGATCTTGGCTCAGGTCATGATCTCAGGGTGGAGATCTCTCTCTCCCTCTCCTTCTGTCCCTCCCCCTGCTTGTGCACAGCGCTCTCTCTCTCTCTCTCTCTCTCTCAAAAAAAAAAAAAAAAAAGACTTTAAAACAGTATATCAGCACATGAATTGGCCAAAGGAACAGAATACAAAAAAGCCAGAAATAGACCCACATGCACATGGAGATAGAGTATATGATGAAGGCTATCTCGATCATGGGAAAAGAAATACTTTTTAATAAATGGCATTGGAACAACTGGATAGCCATATGGTAAAAGATAAAATTCAACTTAGTCCTTACACTGAATAAATTCCAGATAGATCAGAATTCTCAATGTAAAAAAATGAAACTACAAGCAATAAGAGAAAATATGGGTGAAGTCCCTTAAAGCCTGGGAGTGGTAAAACTTTCCTATCACTTCAAATAACAGAAGCAATAAAAAAAAGATACATAAATTTGGTCAAATAAAAATTAAAAAGTTTTGCATGGTAGAAAACATCATAAGAAAAGTGAAAAGACAAGCAGCAAACTGGAAAAATACTTGCAACTTATAATCACAGGGTAAATATCTTTAATATATAATGAGCTTCTTAAATTTGAGAAGAAAAGAGCAACAATTCAATAGAAAAAATGGTAAGAGAGATACACAGATAACTTGGAGAAAAAGAAATTAAGAAGGCCCTCAAAGATATGAAAAGATGTTCAACCTCACTCATAGTAAGAGAAATGTAAATTAAAACTATACAGAGATAGCACTTCTCACCTACAAGATTGGCAAAAATCCTGAAGTTTGACAACATGCTGTTGGCTGGCTGATCTCCCTAAGCAATGGTCCTTTTCAAGGGCTTGGCATTGCTCTTTGCTGGTGGAAGGTTGGGCATTCAGCAGTGGCAGCAGCTAGATCAGCCATGGTGAAAGGGAATCCATGTTGTTGGGCCCAAGTAGAGCCTCCATTGCTGCCACCATGACCACGGCGTTCACAGGTGCTAGAGTGGATGAGGAAGCTGGTGACATCCACAGGACAGATTATCTTAGGCACCTGCAGTGGATGCTGTGTGGTGGGCGTTCATGTGAGACACAAAAATCCACACACTCTGTGCCCTCTCCCATAGGTTCACCCAAATACCTCTCACCCAAACCAGTGTTTATCCTTACTAACCTGCTGTTTATAATTCTCTCATTCCAGGTTCTCAGTTATAGACAACAGTTTCATTCTAGCTAGTTTACCCAGAAAGCAGTCAACTACAACTCAGCCAGAAATAATGCAGTCAGGACAATGTAGCCAATAAAAATATACAATTATCCCATGGAAAAATTCTGCCTGAGACACTACAACACTGGAATTGGTGTTAAGTGAGCCAACTTACAGTATCTGCCTGACCAATACAGCCACTGTTTCTTTTTCAGTCTCTTTAAAAAACATAATTAACTATATAAAATCTCCCTAAAGTTTCTAAATTCAAGTTATCGTAATTATCAACTACCCATAAAACATCTTAATACCTTCAAAACCATATCCGGTGTCTTTAATATGATATCCTGGCACTTGACAAGCACTTAATGAATACTTGTTGAATGACTGAATACAAGGCTTTCAAGGAAAAAAAATTTTTTTTTCCTGAAAACCTGCCTAGAAATTTCTTCACTGAAACATAGATGATAGGTGACCCAGGTAGGACTAATTCCTAGTGAGCTGCCTATAACTCCACACCTAGTCTCTGGGGGAGAGAATGGCACTATTCACAGGGTAAACTTAAATTTACACTACCTTTTAAAGAACTTTTAAACAAAATCATTCCCAAATTTCAGTATTTTTGACATACTTCCAGGTCTTGATGTCTCAGGGTAAGGGAGAAACCCTGGTCTAGGCAGAATCTGTAAGTTCTGGCCTTCAGAGATCTAAGTCTCTGCTACATTTGTAGACAATCAAGTTTCCTTGTGGTTGCCTTCATTTGGATTCCTCCCAAAATGGGGCCCGAGACCAAGATTTGAAGACAAGTAGTTGAGAGGTGAGCCCCGGAAGCAGTGTGAGAGACTGAGGACGTGATACAAGGAGAGGAGGAAAGCCGATAAAGGGTGCATCAGTGAGCAGGTATCACTCTGGGTATCTGGGGCTCAATCCATCTGGAGCCCCTGAGACACTGAGTACAGCATACCTCAGAACTGCCCTGCTGAGGGGCCAGAAAGCCAGAGTATGTATTTACTCTCATCCCTCATTAGCTGAAGACCCAAGGACTGCTCCTAGGGTCGTTAATTTGCAGACATTTTCAGCATGCTTCCTCCTCCAGAAAGCACAGAGATGCAGGAAGCCATTAGCAAGCATACGGAATGTCCACAGGGACCTCCAGGGTGGAAAAAAGGGGATAAGTGTAGAGCTTGCTAACATCTGCTATAGTAGTCAAGCTAAAAGGTTAACCAGATGGTGGGAGGTGGGGAAACTAAGAAAAGTACATTGGAAAAACACCTCTTCGGGCTTGACCTGTACTCTGGGACACAAGGCCCTGGGATTTTCTTTCTTGTTTGACTTCAACCCTTGTGGCAAAAGGAAGCATCTGTCAAGAGGCAGGGAGTTTCAAGGCTCCTGCCTTCCCAGGGATTAGCTACTCATCCAAGAAGAAACCACCATTTGGGACAAAGAAAGGGGAGGTAAGTAGCCCAAGACAGCTTTTTTTTTTTTTTTTTTGATGTAGGGTTCCATGATTCATTATTTGCGTATAACACCCAGTGCTCCATGCAGAACGTGCCCTCTTTAATACCCATCACCAGGCTAACCCATCCCCCCACCCCCCTCCCCTCTAGAACTCTCAGTTTGTTTTTCAGAGTCCATTGTCTCTCATGGTTCATCCAAGACAGCTTTTACTTTGCACAAAATGTTGAAGACAAACTTGTAGAAAGAACTTTTGACTCCACTTAGGGATTTGGAGTTAGTTAATAAGGGTAAAGCTTGACACTGGTGACAAAATTGCCATATGCAATCTAGATGTTTAATCTTTCTCTCTTTTTTAAAATGTTTTATTTATTTATTCATGAGAGTCAGAGAGAGAGGTAGAGGCAGAGGGAGAAGCAGGCTCCCTGCCTAGCAGGGAGCCTGATGTGGGGCTCGATCCCAGGACCCCGGGATCATGACCTGAGCCGAAGGCAGACACTTAACCATCTGAGCCACTCAGGTGCCCCAGATGTTTAATCTTTCAACATCTTACTTTATTTAGAAAAAAACCTTGAAGCATATGAATCAACTGCTAATAGCCATAATGGCTAGGGCATGGGGTGTATATTGTATGTATTTAACACATTTAGTAGATGTATATATAATAGGCCTATTTGATCTATTTTATAATTCATATATAATATAGTATTCTACATTATACATAATGCATACTTTAGGGGATGTATATGTATTTAATACACATCTACTTAAGTAGTTTAACGTAAATGTTATTTATAGTGAATATATTTTATAAAGCGTATTAGTCAGTTATAAGGAGTGAAGTAAAAAACAACCCTAATCTCAATGTCCTAATACAACAAGTCTGTTTCTCATAGTCTCCCAGGAATCTAAGTGGTCAGAGCTTCCACATCTTGTATCCACATTGTCTGCAACATGCAGCCTCCCGAACACCCCTAGTAGAGGAAGAGAGACAGGAGAATCCTACTGGACTTCTCACCACCTCAGCCCAGGGGTGACTCCTCCCCTCACAGCTCACTGGCCAGAACTAGTCACCTGACTGCCTATCTGCAAGGGGGCTGAGAATGTAGGGAGAAAGTGGAATATTTGGTGAACATTAATAGTTGACAAAGCCTGCTTTTTTATTACCTAGCTAGATGGTTGGCTGGATGGACAGACATTTGAAAATTCAGTGCAGCATTCAGTGCCATTATACCTAATCTGACAAACTGATTTCCTCAGAGGTGATTAACAATTGGAGACTGAATCTACAAAACGAGAGGGGCAACAGTAATATCACTTATAGCAGGAATCCACGCAGAGTGAATATGAAGCTAGCATATAACTAGAATCTACCTAAGTAGGCAAAGCATTGTTTTGCCAGTCGAGTTCCTAAGGAAGCAAGTTCTGAGATTTATTGTGTAGGCTATTTATTACGAAGTGCCCTTGGGACTAACACCTGTAGAAGCAAGCAGACACAGGCAGGGAGATGAGCTGTAACAGGCTGCCGACGGCCTCAGTGAACCCAAGGAAAGCTCCACAGCTAAAACAGTCCTTCAGAAATGTCTCCCTATGAACTGAGATGGCTAGGCCTTCATATCTCTGCATCTATTAGTCACTGGATGTGGGCTGCCCTGGGAAGGGTGTGACCTTAGTAGATATATTTAAAATGTAGACACATATACACACTCTCCTGGCAGCTGGGGCAACACGTCCTTCACTGAAGAGGGATCTCAACAGCACATCAAAGTGACCTGAACACATGACACAATCTATCTGGTTATTACTTCTCTCTCAATAAGCCTAAGCATTATGTGACTTCTAGACTGTTTACTATTACTTGAACTCTTGCTTCTCTCTCTTTTTTTTTAAAGATTTTATTTATTTATTTGACAGAGAGAGACACAGCGAGAGAGAGAGCACAAGCAGGGGGAGTGGGAGAGGGAGAAGCAGGCTTCCCACCGAGCAGGGAGCCCGATGTGGGGCTCGATCCCAGGACCCTGGGATCATGACCTGAGCCAAAGGCAGACGCTTAACGACTGAGCCACCCAGGTGCCCCGAACTCTTGCTTCTCTTAAGCTGATAATTAAGAGTGTCCTACAACCCAATGTTTAAGGCCTAACACCATTTTTTTAATGTGTTAAAAAGATGAAGTTTAAAATATTTTGCCAAATAAAAATCCATGCATAACAGCTCTTGCAGTCGCATATTCTAAGAGAGCCTAACTAGAGACGGCGTTGAGAGGCCCCCATCCCGGCACTGATTTCCATCAGCTGATTTACTGAGTCAACGCAGAGCCATGGGAAAAGACTGTGAATGATGTCAGTGATTAGGTTCAGACACAGACCCAGACATCTGAGGGAGAAGTGCCAGAAATAAACATGAAGAAGTGACTGTGTGTTCCCTTTGAAGGTTTCTACCCTAAAGGAAGAAAAAGGTTGGCATACCTAGAGAGGGTAGTTGCTAGAGGTATAGTGTGATGGCTGTCACTGTGGGGCCTCCACACCCAGGAACACTGGCTGCTCTATTGTGGGGGAAAAGGCTGTTCAGATATAAAGCCAAAAGTGCTGGCCACCTCAGGGGCCGAGGGATCTCTGGTATCGTCTTCCTCGAAAAGCCCCTAACACAGAGATCACTGTACATTCCTTTCAGTAATGCCATATCTTTGCAAAGCTGTAGTTTCGGTTCTGCGAACTGAGAAAATTTGGAAAGTTCAAACAGTCCTTGGCCCTGAGCTGGTGTTGCTAATTCATGCAAGGAAGCGGACAAATGGTGGAGAGGAGGTCAGAGGAGAGTATGTGAGGTCCACAACTGACCTTTTTCAGGGAATTTCTGGGACAGTCTTTCTAGGATCCAGTGAGACAGAGGGGGTAACTATGTGAGGTGGCTTGATAATTATAGCTTGATTATGGCAGTTATTTCACAATGTCTACATATATCAAAACATCAAGACACATCAGTGTACAAAACCCACAAAACGACCTGAAGACTGGCAGAACAGACTCTCCACAGTTAAATGTAGACAAGAAGCCATACTGAGGAGGGTGGGAAGAGTGAAGACATGTTGGGGAGCTAAACAGACCCATGGAACTATCCACTGCAGGGAGGGAGGCCATAGTTGCAGGAGGGACGAGAAACAGACTCTCACACCAGGGAGTCTTCACATAGAAGATGAATCCCCACAACACTAGGCTTTGAAAACTAGAGGGGCCGAATTTCGCAAGTTCTTACAATCAGCAGGGCTTAAAATCTGGAACTTTAAAAATCAGCTGGCTTGTCAACGAGACAGGAGGGTGAGAGAAAACTGAGTCGCTACCTTTAAAGAGACAGTACTACAAACAGCCCCATGGAGATATAGCATAGAAGCAGCAGTTTGAAAAATGCCTGGGGTATACATGGGGAGAGATTTGTTTACTAATCTCAAAGTGAGTGCTGGAGGGACAGGGATTGTTGGGAGACTTCTCCAAGAACAAAGGGAGCTGTTAGATGGCATTTCCGTCCCCTGCCCCCAAGCCTAGATACGAAGACACCTACTGGAACAATGCTACATAACTTGCTACCCAACTCGATAACACTGCTGTCCTGCCTGCTGTGTTCTCCTGTGGACATGTCCTCACCAGCCAGGCCTCAGCTCCAGGTCCCCTCCCATAGCAGACCTATGCAAACCTGCTAACACCATGCATCCCACCCCTGCTTGCTTCTGTGAATCTGCCCCCTCCAACCCAGCCTGCTCTGGTCCCCAGCAGCTGCAGGTTCCCTTCCACCCACGTGGGCCTTACTGGCACCGTGCACCCCACCCCTGCATTCTCCTGCAGTTCAGTGCTACTCTATCTCTGGCAAATGCCTCAAAGGTCTGACTCAACTTAAGCCCAAGGGGGCCCCAGACTGGCCCACTAACAACACAGGGACCAAACCCTGCCCAGAACAGGCAGAGAGAGACATTGCAGATGACTAGACTGAAGGCAAAAGCAGCTCAGCCACAAAAGCAGGGCATATGCAACACACATAAGAAACACCCCCAAAGTAGCAGGTTCTGGTGAACAGGGGACATTGCACTGCAGGGTACTACAGGATCTCTTCTTCGTAAGGCCAGGAGGTGTAGCTGACTTTCCTAACACAAAGAAACAGACACAGAGAGTTAGACAAAGCAAGGAGACAGAAGAATATGTCTCAAATGAAAGAATAGGACAAAATCACAGCAAGAGAGCCAACCAAAATGGAGATAAGTAATATGCCTGATAGAATATTTAAAGTATTGGTCATAAAGATACTCACTGGACTTGAGAAAAGACTGCAGGACCTCAGTGAGACCCTCAACAAAGAGACAGAAAACATAAAAAAGAACCTATTAGAGAGGGAAAAAATAGTAGACTAGAGGAAGCAGAATGGATCAGCGAACTGAAGGAAAGAATACTGGATAGCAATCAAGTTGAACAGGAGAAAGAAAAAGATACAAAATGAAAATAGACTTAGGGAACTCAATGACACCATCAAGTGTAATAATATTCACATTATAGGGATCCCAGAAGGAGAAGAGAGAGAAAAGGCGGCAGAAAATTTATTGGAAGAAATAATAGCTGGAAGCTTTCCAAAGTTGGCGAAGGAAACAGAAATCAGGCCAAGGAGGCACAGAGAGCCCCCAATAAAATCAACCCAAAGAGGTGCACACCAAGACACATAGTAATTAAGATGGCACAAAGTAGTGATAAAGAAAGAATTTTAAAAGCATCAAGAGAAAACAGCTACATACAAGGAAAACTCCATAAGGCTATCAGCAGATTTTTCAGCAGAAACTCTGCAAGCCAAAAGAGAGTGGCATGATATATTCAAAGTGCTGAAAGAAAAAATCCTGCAGCCAAGAATACTCTATTCAGCAAGGTTATCATTCAGAATAGAAGGAGAGATAGAGTTTCCTAGACAAACAAAAGTTAAAGGAATTCATGACCAATAAACCAGCCCTACAAGAAATGTTAAAGAGGGGAGTGCCTGGGAGGCTCAGTCATTAAGCATCTGCCTTCGGCTCAGGTCATGATCCCAGGGTCCTGGGATCGAGCCCCGCATCAGGTTCCCTGCTCTGTGGGAAGCCTGCATCTCCCTCTCCCACTCCCCCTGCTGTGTTCCTGCTCTCTCTCTCTCTGTATGTCAAATAAATAAATAAATAAAATATTTAGTAAAATAAAAAAAGAAATGTTAAAAAGGACTCTGAGTGGAAAGGAAAGACTGTAAGTGGGAGTAAGAAAAGTAGGAAACACAAAAGCAGTAAAATTAAGTATATCTATAAAAACCAGTCAAGGGATTCACAAAAAAAAAAAAAAAAGGACATAAAGTATGACATCATGTATCTAAAATGTGGGGGAAAGCAGAGTAAAGAGTGGGATCAAACTTAAGCGACCATCAACTTAATACAGACTGCTATATGTATAAGATGCTATATACAAACCTAATGGTAACCATAAATCAAAAACCAGTAATAGACATGCACAAAATAAAGAGAAACTAATCCAAGTATATCACTAAAGAAAATGAGAAAACCATGAGAGAAGCAAACTACAGAAGAAAGGAACAGAGAAGAACTATAAAAACCACCATAAAACAAGTAACAAAATGGCAATATGTACATACCTATCAATAATTACTCTGAATGTAAATGGACTAAAGCTCGAATCAAAAGATATAGGGTGACAGAATAGATAAAAAAGCAAGACCCATCTATATGCTGCCTATAAGAGACTCATTTCACACCTAAAGACACATGCAGATTGAAAGTGAAGGGATGGAAAAGCATTTATCATGGAAATGGAAGCGACAAGAAAGCCGGGGTAACAAAACTTACATCAGAGAAAATAGACTTTAAAACAAAGACTGTTTTACAGAAAGCAACAAAGAAGGACACTATATTATCATAAAGGGAACAATCCAACAAGAAGATATAACAATTGTAAATATTTATGCATCCAACACGAAGCACCCAAATACATAAAGCAGTTAAAAACAAGCATAAAGGAAGTAATCCATAGTAATACAGTAATTGTAAGGGACCTTAGCACCCCACTTACATTAATGGATAGATCATCCAAACAGAAAATCAACAAGGAAAGAGTGGCTTTGAATAACACATCAGACCGGTAGAGTCTAACAGGTATATTCAGAATATTCCATCCCAAAACAGAATACACATTCTTTTCAAGTGCACATGGAACATTCTCCAGATTAGATCACATATTAGGCCACAAAACAAGTCTCAACAAATTCAAAAAGATCAAAATCATACCATGCATCTCCTCTGACCACAATGTTATGAAACTAAAAATCAACCACAAGAAAAAAATCTGGAAAGAACACAAATATATGGAGGTTAAATAACATGCTACTAAACAATGAACGGGTCCACCAAGAAATCAAAGAGGAAATTAAAAAATACATGGAGACCAATGAAAATGAAAACACAATGGTCCAAAATCTTTGGGATGTAGCAAAAGCTGTTCTAAGATGGAAGTTGATAGCAATACAGGCCTACCTGAAGAAGCAAGAAAAATCTCAAATAAACAACCTAAAGGAGCTAGAAAAAGAACAAACAAAATCCCAAACCAGTAGAGGGAAGGAAATAATAAACATTAGAGCAGAAATAAATGAAATTGAAACTAAAAAAACAATAGAACAGATCAATGAAACCAGAAGGTGGTTCTTTGAGAAGATCAATAAAATTGATAAACCTTTAGCCATACTCATCGAGAGAGAGAGAGAGAGAGAAAGACTACTCAAATAAACAAAATTGGAAATGAAAGAGGAGAAATAACAACCGACAGCACAGAAATACAAAGGATTGTAAGAGAATATTATGAAAAATCATATGCCAACAAATTGGACAACCTAGAAGTGGATAAATTCCTAGAAACATTTAACTTCCCAAAACCAAATCAGTAAGAAATAGAAAATTTGAACAGACCAATCACCAACAATGAAATTGAATCAGTAATCAAAAAACTCCCAACAAACAAAAGTCCAGGACCAGATGGCTTCATAGGGGAACTCTACCAAACATTTAAAGAGTTAGTACCCATTCTTCTCAAACTTTTCCAAAAAATTTAAGAGGAAGGAAAGCTTCCAAATTCATACTATGAGGCCAGCAATACCCTGATACCAAAATCAGATAAAGACACCACAAAAAAAAAAAAAAGAGAACTATAGGCCAATATCTCTGATAAACATAAGTGCAAAAATCCTCAAGAAAATATAAGCAAACAGAATCCAACAGTACATTAGAAAAATCATTCACCACAATCAAGTGGGATTTATTCCTGGGATACAAGAGTGGTTCAATATTCATAAGTCAACGTGATAAATCACATCTACAAAGAAAGGATAAAGACCATATTATTGGGCTCCTGGGTGGCTCAGTTGGTTAAGCATCTGCCTTCGGCTCAGGTCATGATCCTAGAGTCCTAGGATGGAGTCCCACATTGGGCTCTCTGCTCAGCAGAGAGTCTGCTTCTCTCTCTCCCTGTGCCCCTCCCCCCGATCATGCTCTCTCTCTCTCTCACACATGCTCTCTCTCTCAAAATAAATAAATAAAATATTAAAAAAAGACCATATTATCATTTCAGTAGATGCAGAAAAAGCATTTGACAAAGTACAACATCCATTCATGATAAAAACCCTCAACAAAGTAGGGTTTAGAAGGAACATACCTCAACATGATAAAGGGCATATATGAAAAATTCATAGCTAACATCATACTCAATGGTGAAACACTGAGAACTTTCCCCCTAAGATCAGGAAAAAGACAAGGATGTTCACTCTCACTCCTCTTATTCAACATAGTACTGGAAGCCCTAGCCACAGCAATCAGATGAGAAAAAGAGATATAAGGCATCCAAATTGGCAAGGAAGAAGTAAAACTTTCACTATTTGCAGATGACATGATACTATATATGTCGAAAACCCTAAAGATTCTACCAAAAAACTATTGGAACTGATAAATGAATTCAGTAAGGTTGCAGGATACAAAATCAATGTATAGAAACCTGTTGTATTTCTATACACTAATAATGAAGCAGCAGAAAGAGAAGTTAAGAAAACAATCCCATTTACAATTTCACCAAAAACAGGGGCGCCTGGGTGGCTCAGTTGGTTAAGCGACTGCCTTCGGCTCAGGTCATGATCCTGGAGTCCAGGGATCGAGTCCCACATCGGGCTCCCTGCTCAGCAGGGAGTCTGCTTCTCCCTCTGACCCTCTCCCCTCTCGTGCTCTCTATCTCTCATTCTCTCTCTCTCAAATAAATAAATAAAATCTTTAAAAAAAAACAAACAGTTTCACCAAAAACAATAAAATACCTAGGATTAAACTTAATCAAGGAAGTGAAAGACCTATACTCTGAAAACTATAAAATATTGATGAAAGAAATTGAAGATGACACAAACAAATGGAAAGATATTCCATTCTGATGGATTGGAAGAATATTATAAAAATGTCCAAAGCAATCTAGAGATTAAATGTAATCCCTATCAAAATATCAACAGCATTTTTCACAGAACTAGAATGAATAATCCTAAAATTTGTATGGAACCACAAAAGACCCAGAATAGCCAAAGCAATGTTGAAAAAGAAGGACAAAACTGGAGGTATTACAATCCCAGATTTCAAAATATACTAAAAAGCTGTAGTAATCAAAACAGTATGGTACTGGCACAAAAATAGACACAGAGCAATAGAACACAATAGAGAGCCGAGAAATAAACCCACGATTATATGGTCAATTAATCTTTGACAAAGGAGGTAAGAATATGCAATGGGAAAAAGTCCCTTCAACAAATGGTGCCGGGAAAACTGGACAGCTACATGTAAAAGAATGACACTAGAGCACTTTCTTACATCACACACAAATATAAACTCAAAATGGATTAAGGACCTAAATGTGAGACCTAAAACCATAAAAATCCTAGAAGAGAGCACAGATAGTAATTTCTCTGACAAATACATAGAGGTTAAATAACATGCTACTAAACAATGAATGGGCCATTGCAACATTTCTTTAGGTATGTCTCCTGAAGCAAGGGAAATGAAAACAAAAATAAACTCTTGGGACTATATCAAAATAAAAAGTTTCTTCACAGCAAAGGTAACAATCAACAAAACAAAAAGACAACCTCCTGAACTAGAGAAGATATTTGCAAATGACATATCCGATAAAGGGTTAGTATGCAAAATATATGAAGAATTTACATAACTCAACACCAAAATAACAAATAATCCAATTTAAAAATGGGTAGAAGACATGAACAGACATTTCTCCAAAGACACAGTGATGACCAACAGACACATGAAAAGATGCTCAACATCACTAATCATTAGGGAAATGCAAATCAAAACCACAATGAGATAACACCTCATACATTGTCCGTTGGCTAAAATCCCAAACACCAGAAACAACAAGTGTTTTGGTGAGGATGTGGAGAAAAAGGAACCCTCATGTACTGTTTGTGGGAATGCAAACTAGGGCAAACACTGTGGAAAACAGTATGGGGGTTCCTCAAAAAATTAAAAATAGAACTACCCTATGATCCAGTAATTCCACTCCTGGGTATTTTCCCAAAGAATATGAAAACACCAATTCAAAATGATATATGCACCCCTACGCGTACAGCAGCATTATTTACAATAGTCAGATTATGGAAGCAATCCAAGTGTTCATTGACAGATGAATGGATAAAGAAGAAGTGGTTTGTGTGTGTGTGTGTGTGTGTGTGTGTGTGTGTGCATATGTGTAATGGAATATTACTTAGCCATAAAAAAGAATGAAATCTTGCCATTTGCAACAACATGGATGGATCTAGAGAGTATAATGGTAAGTGAAATAAGTCAGTCAGAGAAAGACAAATACCATACAATTTTACTCAGAAGTGAAATTTAAAAACAAAATGAAGAAAAAGAAGAGAAAAACCAAAAAACAGACTCTTAACTATACAGAACAAACTGATAGTTACCAGAAGGGAGGTGATGGGGATTAAGAGTACACTTATCATCATGAGCACCAAGTAATGTATAGAATTGTTGAATCACTATATTGTACACCTGAAACTAATATAACACTCCATGTTAACTATATTGGAATTAAAAAAAAATCAAGTCATACACCTTAAATATACACAATTTTTATTCGTCAATTATATCTCAATAAAGATGGAAAAAAGTTTTCCTATATAATATGAATAGAACCCCTCCTTTGGAATTTTACAAATTATTTTATTAAAAAAATCAAATTGTTTTTGAAATTGTTTCTGGAATGTTCAACTGACATTTCTTTGAAAAGAGCACTATATTAAGACTGGGCCATGGTACAGCTCAGCTTTATGTACGTTATATATACAACCATTATTTATTTAAAAATAATTGATAAAAGCCCCTCCTTTGCTCAGTTCTAGGGGAAGTGGGAAGTACCATATAGTTGTTAATAGTCTGTATACACAGATACCGTAAGAACTAAGGAATCCTTTTATAGCTTTATGTCAGGACTCATTCAGATGATAGATTTAACTACCAGAAATCCAGTGAGTTCCTCTAATAAAGTACTCTGTGGTTCCTTCCTCTTTCTTAATTTATCTTTTTCCTCCTCTTCTCAAATAAAATCTAAAAATAGTTTTAAGGGCAAATGAAGTTGAGATCCGAGGCAGAAAATCATATTATAAATATAAACTTGGGGTTTAAAATTTATGTTAAACGATGCCAATCACATTCTAGATTAGATGTGGAAAGTATATATTAGCGTGCTGATGCAAGCATATTCAATATGCCTTTTTGGTATTTCTGTGAGTGTCAATTGTGACATTACCAGATGTCATGCACTTAGATCATCTTATATAAATGAAAACCATTATTGGAATTATTACCTACCTGCTAAAATTCTTATATTTTCCACATTCTTGTCTAATTCATCTTTACACAGTTGTCCGAAATGACTGTTTTCAATGGTATTTCTTTTCTGTTTAAAATATCTGTGGATAACACCTCAATCGCAATGAGCACATCTAGTGCCTGGATTATACCCCACTAAAAAGAACCAGAGCTCCTTGAAAAAGTGGATGATTTTAGTCTGGAGTAGGGAAAGTATAAGGTGGTCTTGAAATATCTTGTGCCAGAAAATACAGAAGTGCTCAAAAACTGATGGGGTCATGTAAAAGGAAGGCAGAAGCCAGCTTGAAAGGGCTCCTACTTGATAAATATGGGACAATTTGAGTATCAAAATGAATAATGAACTGGAATAGATTATAACACCTTGAACAACAAAAAAAATTCAAACCGACACTATTCAGTAAAAAAAAATTAAGGGCACGGTGCCTGGGTGGCTCAGTCAGTTAAGTGTCTGCCTTTGGCTCAGGTCATGATCTCGGGATCCTGGGATTGACCTGGGTCAGGCCCCCTACTCAGTGGGGAGTCTGCTTCTCTCTCTCCCTCTGCCCCTCTCCCTGCTCATGCCCTCTTTCTCTGTCGCACTCTCTCTCAAATAAATAAATAAATAAAATCTTTTTAAAAAATTAAGGGCGAGGAAGAAATGATGGAAAAGGTGTTTACAGAAGAATGTCAACTCATAAATGTGGGATTGTTACAAATAGAAAACCAATGTTTTGCAATCACCATTGTAATACCTGATTCAGGCAACAATCATCAATAGATGTAAAATCAGTGAGTGAAAGGTTGGTAGGGAAGAATATATCATCCAGTCTCAAAGGACCCCTAGTTACAATTACAAAGAGAAAAGGAAAAAAAGAGAATAAATGAGAAAAAAAGGTACCTTTATAAATGTAGAAGTCTGGCGGAAATCACTTGAATCAAATGATCAAATTTAACGTCACCAAAATGGAAAAAATTGACATCGTGTTTTCTACTATGTGACACACTGAGGACACAAATCACCCATGAAGTATTCCTGTAAAAAAAAAAAAAGGATTCTGATCATAAGGTAATAATTGTGCAAACTAAATTCAGGAACATTATGCAAAAAAGTTGACCTGGACACTTCAAAAAATGTCAATGTAATAAAAGAAAAGTGCAGAAATTATCTTTAAAGAAAGTAAAGGGACATGACAACTAAATGCAATGTGCAAACTTTAATTGGATCTTGGATTTTTCAAAAAAAAAGTATAAAAGACAATGTGGTTATTAGTCCAACTGAAGAAATATTAGTATGGAATGCATATTAGATAACAGTAACATATCAACGTTAAATTTCCTGAGTGTGGTAATTTTTTTGAGTGTGACAAATGTATTATAGTTATTTTTCTTAAGAAAAATATGCTTTAGGTATGTATGAGGAAAATGTCAAGAAGTTTGACACTTACATTTAAATCTCTTGGATCTTTCACAAAAAAGTGTGTGTGTACACACATGTGGGTATAAGCGCTTACACAGAAACATTTAAATAGAAAACAAATTTGCAAAATGTTAATAACTAGTGAATCCAGGTAAAGGGTATGTGGGTGTTCATTATACTAGTTTTATAACTTTTCTGTAGCATTGTTTTCAAAATAAAAAAAGTTAGGAAATGAAAATAACATGGAAAAAAATAAAATTAAAAAATACGTTGAGTCAAAGATAAAATGCAAGAGACAAAGTTGGGATGGGCAAAGTTAGAAGTAGAGTAAGGATAAAAAGTTTAAATCTAAGACCTATCATGGCTCTATTCCTATGAGTCCACCCTGCTGCCTCAGAATATTCTATCATATGCTACATATTCTTCACATTAGGAACCAAATACCCATGGAATAATGTTAGAGTCATAAGCTCTTGACTTTGTGTCAGAAGAAAAAGGTGTATGAGAAATTCAAACATTCTATAGCTTCAGTGCTTCATGTCATCTCTCCTACAGACAGAGTTGCCAGGCCCTTCTTGTTTGGAGGACTGACTGAATCTTATTTTCCTTGGCTGTAGGTTTATCGCAGTGATAAGACCATTAGTTCCCAGAGGCTGGAAAAGAGCTAGATGCTAGAAATTCCAATCACTTGTATTTTTTAAGACTTTATTTATTTATTTGAGAGCGAGCACGAGTGGGGGGAGAGCAGAGGGAGAGGGAGGAGACTCCCTGCTGCAGAGGGAGCCTGACGTGGGGCTCCATCCCAAGACCCTGGGATCACGACCTGAGCAGAAGGAAGACCCTTAACTGACTGAGCCACCCAGGCGCCCGCCAGCAATTCCAGTCACTTTGAAATGCATTTTTGAAAGTAAGAGAAAAATGTTCATCTAGTTTGTAAGGCTTCTGCCCTATAATATTTATGTGAACCCTTTCTGGGCATATTCTGTATCTGACTCCTCTCTCTTCCCTCATGCTTTTCTGGTCCTAGTGACCTCACTGAATGCTACTGTTGATTCTTTATGTGTGTTGCCTAAGACCATGCGTGTGTATTCACTCCTTCCTCATTCTTTTACTCTTTATTTATTCATCCATCACAATTACTTATTTATGTAGGTCACTTTATCTTACATATTTTTAAATTTATTTTTAACTCACTTTATTTTAAATGATAGTTTTACAAATGTTTAAACAGATGAGCATTTATACTCTTAAGGGCAGGAGAGATGAACAAGAGGCACAAAATGTACCACAGACAGCTGGATTGGAAAAGAAAGATTAACACAGGCCTGGACTCTCTTCTTGTATCTCCATCATCATCTACCTTGTTTTTTCATTTTAGGAACTGTCCTGATTTCCTGTTTTCAATGGCCCTTTACTATTTTAAATACCCTTGTGATTGTTTTGGACCCCACTACCTAGAAAATGAAGCAAGGTTTGTTTGCTGTTTCCAAGCAGGAACCACAATGGCTATAAAACATGGTCAGCCTGACCAAATTGGAGACAGGGGCCTAAGAATAATAGATCCAGACTAAGCCAGGCCTCTGATTGGCCAACCAGTTTTTACTGAGCATCTACCATTTATCAGGCACTATTTTTGGAAGTGGAGGCAAAGACTGACTGAGACACAACCCTAACTTAGTGGTTCAAAGTATTCCATGTCAGGTTCACACTAGTCTCATCTGAAGGATACTGGGCAGAAGATGGTGCCCACCACATGGATGTGAGTGCATCATTTCTGAATTTTATTCAGATGCTAATAACAAACATTCAATAAAGGGTGGTTTAAATAGATTGGGAGGTTATTTGTCTTTTTTGCAGGCAGAGGTAAGTAATTGAGTGGTGGCTTGACAAGTCCATGAACTCATCCAAGTCCCAAGATTCTTCTACCTTGCTGCTTTGCCCTTCTTAGCACACAACTTCTACCCTAAAGTTTGCCTCATGGTTGCAAGGTAGCCACTGCAACTCTGGCCATTGTGTCTGCATTCCAGGCTGTGGTAAAGAGGAAGACAGAAAAGGGGCTGAAGGCTACTTTCTAGGTGAGTCAAGCCCCTTTTAAAAGAGCTTTCTCAAAATCTCACCCAAAACTTTTGCCTCTACCTCATTAGCCAAAACTTAGTCATTTGGCCACCAGTATCTGTAAAGAAAGATCTCAACAACAAAAAATCAAGAGTACTGTGAGTACTTACTCATTTGTAAGTACAAGTGTAGATACTTATTATATTGGCTTGTTTTTTCAATTGGGCCCTGGCACTTTCTAAGTTAATTTTTCTGGTTTCTTTTCATCATCACCCAATTATCTAAAACAACCATCTTTCACTTGAAATACATAGTTGTTAAAATTCTGACTAAGGAAGAGGGATAGTCAAATGATGTACTGAATAAAAGAGTTGAATTAATGGTAGGGCAAAGGAAGGGAACTCTCACATAAGAGGCCCCTAATTCTGCCACTGCTCACTTCTGCTGCCACCATTCAAGGGTATATGGATATCTTCTCTTTATGCTGTTAGGAACACAACCTTTTGTAGGCTTAACCTTTAGCACTTGCTTGAAGTACTGAATAATAATAGGAGTTGGAAAGCCTTAAAAGCAGGGCTGAGGCTTCCCTGTGGACAATAGCTTGACCTGTGCCCATGGAGTTCCACCCTGTTTGTGATCTTACTTTCCTAACTGAATGCCCTAGGGCACAAACATATTACAGCATATTTATCATCAGAAACAATGCAAGGAAGACAACAATGGAACGTCTTTAAAGTACTAAAAGAGGGGCGCCTGAGTGGCTCAGTTGTTAAGCATCTGCCTTCGGC
This sequence comes from Eumetopias jubatus, assembly GCF_037043125.1. NCBI lineage: Eukaryota > Metazoa > Chordata > Mammalia > Carnivora > Otariidae > Eumetopias > Eumetopias jubatus. Next base: position 91,780,489 of record NW_028274817.1, read on the forward strand.
TCAGGTCATGATCCCAGGGTCCTGGGATCGAGCCCCGCATTGGGCTCCTGCTCAGCAGAAAGCCTGCTTCTCCCTCTCCCACTCCCCCTGCTTGTGTTCCCTCTCTGCCTGTGTCTCTCTCTCTCAAATAAATAAATAAAAATCTTTAAAAAAATAAATAAAAATAAAGTACTGAAAGAAAAAGTCAATGTAAGATTCTATACCTAGAAAAAAAAGTATTTCAAAAACAAAGATAAAACAAAACTTTTTCAGACTTAACAAAAGGCAAAAGAATTCATTGCCAGCAGAGCATCATTATAAGAAATGTTAAAGGGAATTCTTTAGGCCAAAGGAAAATGCTACTAAAAGGAAATATAGATCTATGCAAAGGAAGGAAGAGCACTGGAAATAGTAACTACATGGGTAAATGTCTAATATTTTTCTTATTCTTTAAATATATTGAAAAGACATTTGACTATATAAACAGAAATAATTAACAATGTAGTATAGGGCTTATAATATATGTAAAAGCAAAATGCAGAACAACAACAACATAAAGTCCAGGAGGGGAGAAATGTAAATATACTATTGTAGGGGTCTTAAACTATGCATGAAGTGGTATAACAGTACTGGAAAGTTGACTGTGTCAAATTAAAAATGTATACCTAAACCCAAAAGCAACTACCAAAACAATACAACAAAGAGTTATAACTAATACAGGGGAAAAGGAGATAAAATTAAATAATAAAAAACACTCAATTTGTTCCCACTTTGGTCAGTGGTAGCTCTTTCAGGTTGGTTGTCACTTTGACATGCCCTCATCTTTGGGGGGTTTTTGGAGCACTTTTTTATTTTCTGATACTACAAGATGCTCTCCTTGGTCCTAAAATCAGCTGTTCCTCTAACAATCCCTGGTTCCTTTTATTGGAGACTATTTAGAAACCAAAATCTGGGTCCTGACTGTGCTTGTTGCTATTGGGTGTCATTGCTTCTAGGCCCTCTCAATGGATAGAGCTAAGTAATATATGGATGGGTACTAACCCACATGTACACGCATATCTATAATTCTTTTTTCTATCTATATTAAGCTAAATGTAAGTTCATATTTTATGTCTCTGATTCTAATCCAGTATCACAGGGTTTATCCTTGCTTTCTTTTCTTGTTTACCTGTAACTTTTCTCTCACAGTGAGAACCTTGAACATACCATCCACCATCCATTTACTTGTTTAACACCACTGTAATGTAAAGTGATACGAAAAATTATATCCATATGATATCCTGTACACAAATGTTGATAGCAGCTTTATACATATTGGCTAACAACTGGAAGCAAGGAAGATGTCTTTTATCAGGGGAAAGAATAAACAAACTCTGGTGCATCCATATAATGAAATCCTATGCAGCAGTAAAAAGAAATGAGCTACTGATTCATTCATCAACATGGATGAATCTTAAGTGCATTCTACTTAGTGAAAGAAGGCAGAAAACAAAAGCTACATATTGGATACATTGTATGATTCCATTCATATGACACCTGGAAACGGCAAAACTATAGGAACAAAACAATTAGTGATTGCCAGGGGTTAAGAAGACCCACGTGGTTGACTATAAAGGGGATGCACAAGAGAACTTTTAGGGTGAATAAATTGTTTTGTATGGTGTTGGAGTGATGGATATATTACTACCTGTGAACTGCATAGAATCCATAAAACTACATATTACAAAGAGTGGATTCTAATGTATGCAATTTTTTAAAAAAGCTGACCTAACTTGGGAAAATGATGTTTTGACTGAAAACTATAAGGCTATAGACAAAAGGAACTGTACATAGTCATTGTATTTCTAGGTGGTAAATTTGTTTCTGATAAGGGTATGAGTTTAATAGTGTACTTCAAATAGGGGCACCTGGGTGGCTCAGTCAGTTAAGCATCCGACTCTTGATTTTGGCTCAGGTCATGATCTCAGGGTCATGAGATCGAGCCCCACATTGGGCTCTATGGTGGGCACGGAGACTGCTTAAGATTTTCTCTCCCTCTGCCCCTCCCCACGGCCCCACCCCACTGTCTCTCTCTCTCTAAAGATAATAATAAATAAAATAAAAATGTACTTTAAATATAAAGACACAACTAATTAAAAGGATGGAAAAAGATTATCATGCTAACACTAGGCAAAAAAAAAAGCTTGAGCAGCTATATTAATATCAAAGTAGATTTCAGAGCACAAAATATTACTAGGAATATGAAAGATCATTTTAAACTGATAAAGAAGTCAATTCATCAGGAGGACATAATCCAAAATGCTTATACATCTAATCACAGAGCTTCAAAATATATGAGGCAAAATCTGAAAGAACTGTAGGAAGAAATAGACAAATCCACAATTATAGTTGATTTCAATGCTCCCTCTAAATAATTGAAAGAGCAAGCAGAAAGAAAATCAGTACAGCTATAGAAGACTTGAACAACACAGCCAATCAATTGATCTAAGTGACGTTTATAGAACATGCCATGCAACAACAGCAGAATACACATTCTTCTCAATTGAGTATGGAACATTTACCAAGAGCGACCATATTATACGCCACAAAATGAGTCTCAATAAGTTTAAAAGGATATATGTCATATAGAAACTGTTTTCTAGACTGTACTAAGAAAAAAACATGTTTTTTTAATTTATAAAATGTACTTATAAATTTTGGATCTAAAAAATTCTGGTGTAACAGACAGTTCACAATTGGTTACAACTTAGTAGTTTTCACTGGAGACTAAGATTTCAGAGTTGAAATTCTAACCATAATTAAGACTGAAAAAAAAAGGCTTAGGTCAAAATCTGAATATTAAAAGGTTATAGAAGGTTTATGAAGGGAAGTCTTTGGAAAGGAATTTTATGTGTGGTCAGGACTAAGGTTAAAATGCATGGTTTTTAAAAGTATACTGGTATAATATTAAAATTTGATTTTCTCTCTGTTAAAAAGACAAAGTTTTTTTGGATTGTTGATCTGCTCTTGATAAGGAAATGTAAAAAAAGTTTTTTTTTTTCTCTTTTGTCTGCCCAGAAAACCAAAACTTATATTTTGTCTTTATCAGGTCTTTGATTATTTAAAGTTAAAACTTTTCAATATTAACAGAGCTAAATTTTACTAACAACTATACAACCCTACATATTTGCCTTTGGAATCTCTTATTGGCACCTTGGTTAAATAAGTTTTAAGTTTTATAAGGATCCATAATCCTATTTAGGCATGTGTTTTACAACTTTCTGAGGGTTTTTAACAAACTTCCCCAAGATTTGAATTATAAATAAAGTATTTTGACCAATAAAAAAAAGAAACTTTTCTAAGGACAATGGAATTAAATTAAAAATCAACAACAGAAATATATTTGAAAAATCCATAAACATTTGAAAACTAAATAACACATATAAATAACAAAATCAAAAGAATAAAATGAAAGACAAAAAGGAAATCAAAGAAAAAATCCAAAGAGAAATTAGAAAGTATTTTGAATGGAATGAATATGAAAACAGAACATATCAAAATTGTGGGATGTCACTAAAGCAGTATGTAGGCGAAATTCTATAGCATTAAACACTTACATTGGAAAAGAACACCTCAAATCAATTACCTCAGCTTCCACTTTAAGAAACTAGAAAAGGAAGGGCAAATTAAGTTCACACTAAGCAGAAGAAGGGAAATAATAAAGATCAGAGCAGAAATCAGTGAAATAGGTAACAGAAAAATGACAGAGAAAATAAATGAAACCCAAAGATGCTACTTTGAGAATAAAATTGATTAACCTTTAACTAAACTGATCCAGAAAAAAAAAACCCACAAATGACCAATATCAAAACAGAAAACTTAAGATGTCCTACATTAAATAAATGGAATCTTTAGTTAAAAGCTTTCCTATGAAGAAAATACCCGACCTAAATGTCTTCACTGGTGAATTCTATGAAATATTTAAGGAAGAAATAACACCAATATTCTTTGTGACTCTGAAAAGGAGGGAATAATTCCCAAGTTATTCTTCTTTTTAAAAAGATTTTATTTATTTATTTGAGAGAGAGAGAGAGCGTGCACAAGAGAGAGAGAGCACGAGCAGGGGGAGGGCAGAGGGAGAGGGAGAAGCAGGCTTCCTGCTGAGCAGGGAGCGGTCGGGGGCTCAATCCCAGAACCCTGAGATCATGACCTGAGCCGACGGCAGATGCTTAACCAACTAAGCCACCCAGGTGCCCCCCAACTTATTCTTTAAGGCCGTCATTGCCTTGATACTAAAACCTGGCAAGGACATTGCCAGAAGAAAAAAATTAAAGGTCAGTATTCCTCATGAACATCAATGTAAAATCTAAACAAACTTTTACCAAGCTGAATCCAACAATATATTAAAAATATTAAAAACTTATCAATACATTTTAACAACAAAAGATGTGAAAACTCTGTATACTAAAAACTACAAACTACTGCTAAAAGAAATTAAACAAGACTGAAATCAATGGACAGACATTCTATATTCATGGGTCATAAGACTTAATATGTCAATTCTCACCAAATTGATCTATATATTATATGCAATCACCAATACCAGCAGGCTTTTGGTAGAAACTGACAAGATGATTCTAAATTTCATATAGAAGTGCAAAGGACCTAGGCTAGTCAAAATCACTTTGAAAAAAGAGGAACAAGTTAGATTAAAACTAACTTCAAAAACTTAGTATAAAGCTATAGTAATCAAGACAGTGTGGGATTGATGTCATGATAGATAATTAGAGCAATGGAATGAATTAAATCTATATATATGAACAACTGATTTTTGACAAAGATACAAAGACAATTCAGTGGAGTAAGCATAGTCTTTTCAACAAATTGTGCTGGAATAACTGGCTATCTATATGCAAAATAAAATGTATTTGGGATCATACCTTACACCATAAACAAAAATGGATTCAAAATAGATCAATGACCTAAATGTAAAAATTATATAACTTCTAGAACAAAGCACAAGAGAAAAACTGTGGCCTGGAGTTACAAAAAGATTTCCTTGAAACAGCACCAAAAGCCTTATCCATGAAAAAAAATGATAAATGGAATTTATCAAAATTTAAAACCTCTCCTTTTCAAAAGATAATGTTAAGAGAATGAAAAAATAAGCTATATATAGAGAAAAATATATCTGATATACATGTATCATATATCTGATAAAGGGCTTGTACTGAGAATAGATAAAGAACTCTCAAAGCTCAATAAGATAATAAGATAACAAAGAACCCAATAAAGTGAACAAAAGATTTTTATAGATACTTTACCAAAGAAGATATACAGATGGAAAATAAACACTGAAAAAATGGTCAAAATCACTAGTTATCTGGGAAATGAAAATTAAAACCACAAATGAAATACCACCTCCCACCTTTTTAAATGGCTAAAATTAAGAAGACTCACCATACCAGAAGTTGGTAAGAATGTGAAGGAACTGTAACTTGCATGACTGCAGATTGGAATGTAAAATGCACAGTCACTTTGGAAAACAACTTAGAAGTTCAAAGTTGAACACACATACATCTACCATATGATCCACCTATTCCACTTCTATTTTTTTTTTTAAGATTTTATTTATTTGACAGAGAGAGAGACAGCGAGAACAGGAACACAAACGGGGGGCGTGGGAGAGGGAGAAGCAGGCTTCCCGCTGAGCAGGGAGCCCGATGAGGGGCTCGATCCCAGGACTCTGGGGTCATGACCTGAGCCGAAGGCAGACGCTCAACGACAGAGCCACCCAGGGGCCCCACCTATTCCACTTCTAGGTATTTATCCAGGAGAAATAAGAGCATATGTCCATACATTGACTTGTACATGAATTTCCATAACAGCTTTATGTAATAGCCCAAAACTAGAAACCCACTCAAATATCCTTCAATAGGTGAATGAATAAGTTAATTTTGATACATCTATACAATGGAATACTACCCATCATTAAAATGGAATAAACTGTTGATATACACAACACTATGGATGAATCTAAAAAATAATTATTCTGAGTGAAATAACAGAGACAAAAAGAATACACAGTAGTATAATTTCATTTATATGTAATTTTTAAAAATAAAAACTAATCTATAGTGACAGAAAACAGATCAGTGGTTGCCTGGTGGGTGATGGTGGTTGGTAAGGAACAAGAGGAAGGGGGATGAGAAGACTTCTGGGTATGATGAATATGTTCATTATGTTGATTGTAGTGATAGTTTAAAAGGTATATATATATCAAAAGTTATTAAATTGTATACTGAAGACATATGCAGTTTCTCATATATCAATCACACCTCAGTAAAGGTGTTCGATACAGGATTTTTCAATGACTGTTCAATATTCATTGCATAGTTATACTCAGCTATGTTCTCTTTGATTATCTCCAAGCTTTTGTTATTATCTTTGTTCACAAATCTTTGAATGCATTTTAAGTTACTTTCTTAGGATAATAAATTCCTCAAAGTGGAATTAGTGGGTAAAAGAGTCTCAGGGGTTTTTTAAAAAACTTTTTTTTAAAAGATCTGTTTATTTATTTTAGAGAGAGAGAGAAAGCGAGAGAGCGCAAGCTGGGGAAGGGGAAGACGGTGAGGGAGAGAGTGAGAGAATCTCAAGCCAACTCTCCACTGAGCATGGAGCCTGACTCGGGGCTCGATCCAACAACCCTGAGATCATGACTTGAGCTGAAATCAAGAGTTGGATGCTCAACTATCTGAGCCACCCAGGCACCCCCAAAATTTTTGATAAACATTGACAAATTGCTTTCCATAAAGGGTATATCAATTTATACTCTTACGTAACATCACTGCAGGAATTACAGAATTGGGTCATTTTAAAGAAATTTATGTTCAAAACTCATTGAACACTTCATAAATGTACTCTTGATTTCTGAGCAACCTTTACTAATACTATTGTCCTGCTCTAAAATTATCTGAAACTACTTACCACTTTCTCAATTATCCTTAATTTTTGCTTGTTGCTATACTGTCATTGCTTCATTTCTCATTGTTCCTTCTTTAAAAAATGTTTATGACAGGTTTATTGTAATATAATTCACATGCCATACAATTAATTCATTTGAAGGATACAATTCAATAGTTTTTAGTAAAATTAACAAAGTTTTGCAACTGTCACCAGAATCAATTTTAGAACATCTTTATTACCTCAAAAAGAAACCCTGTGCTCATTAGCAGTCACTCATTTCCTTCTGAACCCACTACCCCTAGGTGACCACTAATGTATTTTCTGTCTCTATGAATTTGCCTTTTCTGGACATTCCATATAAATGGAATGAATACAGTATGTGATCTTCTGTGACTGGCTTCTTTCACTTAGTATAATGTTTTCAGGGTTCATTCATATTGTAGCTTGTATCAGTATTTCATTTCTTTTTTTATTGCCAAATAACATTCATTGTACGATATACCACATTTGGCAATTCATTGGACAAAGAAGAGACTATTCAACAAGTGGTATTAAAACAATTGGACATCTATTTGCAAAAAAAAAAAAAAAAAAAGAACCTGGATCTATGCCTCATACCTTATCCACAAATTAATTCAAAATGGATCCCATATCTAAATGTAAAACATAGGAGCACCTGGGTGGCTCAGTTGGTTACACATCTGCCTTCAACTCAGGATACGACCCCAGGGTCCTGGGATCGAGCCCTGTGTCGGGCTCCCTGCTCAGCTGAGGAGTCTACTTCTCTCTCTTCCTCTGCCCCTGCTCCTGTGCTCTCTCTCTCAAATAAATAAATAAATAAAATCTTAAAAAAAATAAATGTAAAACATAAAACTGTAAACCGTATAAAAATAGGAGAAAATCATCACTGTCAGTGGTTAGGCAAAGACTTTTTTAAAAAGATTTTATTTATTTATTTGAGAGAGAGAGCACAAGTAGGAGGAGGAGCAGAGGGAGAGGGAGAAGCAGACTCCCCACTGAGCAGGGAGCCCAACACAGGGCTTGATCTCAGGACCCCTATATCATGACCCGAGCCAAAGGCAGATGCTTAACCAACTGAGCCACCCAGGTGCCCCTAGGCAAAGACTTCTTAGACATGACAGCAAAAATATGATTCATTAAAAAAAAGGACTTGTACCCAGTATATATACAGAACTCTTAGAACTACATAATAAGAAAATCAACAGCCCAGCAAAAGCCTTAAAATACAACCCAGCGATCATACTCCTGGGCATTTATCCCAGAGATATGAACATTTATGCCCAACACAAATGATCATAGCAACGTTATTTGCCTTAGCCAAAAACTTGAAACAACCAAAACGTCCCTCAATAGTTGAATAGTTACACATACTGTGGTACATTTATACCACAGAATAATTACTCAGCAATAAAAATCCTGGGTGGCTCAGTTGGTTAAGCGACTGCCTTCGGCTCAGGTCATGATCCTGGAGTCCCAGGATCGAGTCCCTCATCGGGCTCCCTGCTCAGTGGGGAGTCTGCTTCTTCCTCTGACCCTCTTCCCTCTCGTGCTCTCTATCTCTCATTCTCTCTCTCTCAAATAAATAAATAAATAAAATCTTTAAAAAAAAATCAATACATTACTGATGTATGCAACAGTGTGGATAGATTTGAAAGGTAGGCTGAGAGAAAAAAGCCAATCTCAAACTGTTACATACATGTGATTCCACCTATACAGCATTCTCAATGTGCCAAAAGTATAGAGATGGAAAACAAATTGTTGGTCGCCAGGGGTTAGAGTTGGCTGCAGGGAGGTGTGTGGCCATGAGGATAAAGGGAGCGCAAGGGAGGTATTTGTGTCAATGGAACAGTTCTGCGTCTTGCCAAGTGTGGTGGTTACACAAATCTACACACACGACAATATGGCATAGAACTATACACACACATTATACCAATCTCAATTCCTGGTTTGGCATCATACTATAGTTATGCTAGATGTAACCATTGAGGAAAGCCAGTAAAGGGGACATGTGACATCTCTATAGTATCTTTGCAACTTCCTGTGAAATGTAAAGTTATTTCACAATAAAAGAGGTTTTTTAATGGCAAAAGACCTGAACAAACATTTCACCAAAGAAAATAAACAAATGGCAAATAAACGTGTGAAAAGATGTTCAACATCATTAGCCATTAGGGAAATGCAAATTAAAACCACAAGGAGGGACACCTGAGTGGCTCATTTGGTTAAGCGCCGACTCTTGATTTTGGCTCAGGTCATGATCTCCGGGTCATGGGATCGAGCCCTGCGTTGGGCTCCACAGTGGGCATGGAGCCTGCTTAAGATTCTTTCTCTCTACCTCTGCCCCTTCCCTTGCTTGTGCTCTCTAAGAAAAAAAAATTTTTTTAAAGATTTTATTTATTTGAGAGTGAGAAAGAGAGTGCTAGTGGGACGGGGGGAGGGGTAGAGGGGGAGAGAGAGAGACAGAAGCAGACTCCCTGCTGAGCAGAAAGCCCGATGTAGGGCTCAATCCCAAGACCCTGAGATCATGACCTGAGCCGAAGGCAGACGCTTAACTGACTGAGCCACCCAGGCGCCCCAAGAAAAAAAAATTTTGCAATAAAACCACAAGGAAACATCACTACATATCCATTAGAATAGCAACAACAAAAAATACTGACAAAAATCAAGTGCTGGCAAGGATGCAGAGGAACTAGAACTCTCGAGAATACACTATTGGTTGGAATGCAAACTGATACAGCCATTGTGAAAAACTCTTTGGCAGGTTACTTTTTATGAGGTTAAACATATGTTTGCCATATGACCCAGCAATCTTACTATTAGGTATTTACCCTAAAGAAATGAAAATTTACATTCACCCAAAAATCTGTACATGAATGTTCATAGCACCTCTGTTTATAAATGCCAAAAAACTAGAAACAACAGAAATGTCCCTCAACAGGTGACTGAATAAACAAATAGTGGTATGTCCATACAATGGAATTCCACTCAGCAATAAAATGTTAAGAACTATTGCTAAATGCAACAATATGGATGAATTTCAAAGGCATTGTACTCCAAAGTCTCAAAAGGCTGCATACTTTATGATGCCATTTGTATGACATTTTCTAAGAGACAAACTATAGTGACAAGAAAGATAAGTGGTTTCCAAGGGGTAGGGGTGGGGCATGGATGTGGCTATAGAGCGGAAGGTCAGCAACTATTTTCTTCCTTTTTTAAAAAACTTTATTCATTTATTTGACAGAGAGAGAGAGACAGCTAGAGATGGAACATAAGCAGGGGCAGAGGGAGAGGAAGGAGGCTCCCCACTGAGCAGGGAGCCTGACGTGGGGCTCCATCCCAGGACCATGGGATCATGACCCGAGCCAAAGCCAGACCCGTAACAACTGAGCCACCCAGGTGCCCCTCAGCAAATATTTTCTACAGAGGGTCAGATGGTAAATATTTTAGGCTTTGTGGCCTGCATATGGTCTGTTTCATATTCTTCTTTGTTTGTTGCTTCTGTTCTTTTTATAACACTTGAAAATATAAAAACTATTCTTAGCTTCTGGGTCCTAAGAAAACAGGGCATGGCACAGATTTGACTCGGGTGCAGTTTGCTAACCCCTACTACAATGAGATAGCACAAGGGAGTCCAGGATGTGGTGTGTGATGTAACTGATCTGCATCCTAACTGTACTGGTGGTTACACAGATCTATAGATGTGTTAGAACTCACAGAAGTGTATGCACATAAAAATGTCAGTAATATTGTATGCTAATTAAGAAAAAAAGACCCCAGTAACCTATCAGGTCTGTTCATCTGTCACGAGAGATCAAAGATTGCCTTTTCTCTAAGATATAGAGATCAAGAAATCTTTTTAAAGATGGTTTCTACTTATTCTATTTATAAAATTGTTTACTGTAGTAATTCCCTCAGTTAAAATGGCACCCTTGTTTGAATATGATACTGAATTCAATTGTAATTTATTAGGTTATGATGATGACAACTGTTTCTTTGAGGACAGGAAAGGCACGTGTTGATTATTCTCCACTACAGAGAAATAAATGTATTTAGCACTTACAACAATGTCCAGTTTATTAGCCGAGCAATGAACACTGAAGCTCAAAGCAGTATGTGAGTTTCAGCCTGCAAACAGCAATTCAAGCTGAATTGTTCTCTAATAAGTTGCCTTTGTAAAGCGCCAGAAATGATAACTTGTGTTATGGAGAATATGCCCTTTCTTAAATTTTCTAAACTGGAGACGAGAATCTGAGATTAACTTGGATGCTCCGTAGGGTCACTGTACCATAGCAGCACTTTTCCATAGGCCTTGCTTACTGTCAGAAAGAAGACTCAGCATATTGTATTTAAAAAAATCCAGAGAACTGACTTCTGTGGTCTGGCCAAATGAATAAGTTTTTAATGCTTCCCTAAAAATAGTCTTTAAGAAAATAAAAATATTTCATCTTTAGTAGTGATTCTCATGGTGGTAGGTTGTGTACCTCGGGGTCAGTGATATTTTCGGAAATTATACGACCTAATCCAGAATTGCTGGCCTGGTGATCCCTTTGAAAAATAGTATAAAATCTTTCATCTAGGCAGTCCTTCAAAGTATATTTATCAAGTAATACTCTGGAAAACAGTATGAGGTTTCCTCAAAAAGTTAAAAATAGAACTACCCTATGACTTAGCAATGGCACTACTAGGTATTTATTCAAAGGATACAAACATAGTGATCAGAAGGTGCACATGCACCCCAGTGTTTACAGTAGCAATGTCCACAATAATCAAACTATGGAAAGAGCCCAGACGTCCATCAACAGATGAATGGATAAAGAAGATGTGGTATATATATGAAATGGAATATTACTCAGCCATCAAAAAGAATGAAATCTTGCCACTTGCAATGACATGGATGGAACTAGAGGGTATTATGCTAAGCGAAATAAGTCAGTGAGAGAAAGACAAATACCATATGATTTCACTCATATGTGGAATTTAAGAAACAAAACAGATGAACATAGGGGAAGGGAAGGAAAAATAAAATGAGATGAAAACAGAGAGGGAGGCAAACCATAAGAGACTCTTAACTCTAGGAAACAAACAGGGTTGCTGGAGGGGAGGAGGGGAGGGGGATGGGGTAACTGGGTGATGGGTATTAAGGAGGGCACTTGTGATGAGCACTGGGTATTATATTCAACTGATGAATCACTGAATTGTACCCCTGAAATTAATAATATACTATATGTTAACTAAATTGAATTTAAATAAAAAATTTAAAAAATTGCTACCCCTTAATAGTCACATCCTCCTCTTCCCCCCTCACGCCACAAACTCTAACCTCTGGCAACCACTAACTTGTTCTCCATCTCTATAATTTTGTCACCAGAGAATGTTATATGAGGGGTGTCTGGGTGGCTCAGTCAGCTCAGGTCATGATCCCAGGGTACTGGGATTGAGCCCCGCATCAGGCTCCCTGCTCAGTGGGGAGTCTGCTTCTCCCTCTCTCACTCCCCCTGCTTGTGCGCTCTCTTTCTCAAATAAATACATACATAAATAAATAAATAAATAAATAAATCAAATCTTAAAAAAAAGAAAAAAGAGAATGTTATGTGAATAGAATCATACAATATGTGACCTCTTAAAAATGGCTTTTGTAAAAAAAAGGGGGGGCTTTTGTTCACTCAGTGTAGTGCCCTTGGAATTCATCCAAGCTGTTGCAAGCACCAATAGTTACTTCTTTTTATTGCTGAGTTGTATTCCGTGGCACAGATGTACCAGTTGTTTAACCATTCACCTGTGAAAGACATCTGGGCTGTTTCCAATTTTAGGTTACTATAAATAAAACTGCTAGAACAATCATGTATAGGTTTTGATGTGGACATAATTTTTATTCCTCTGGGATGAATGCCTTAGAGTGTGATTGCTGGGCCATATGTTAAGTGTATGTTTAGTTTTTAAAGGAAATGCCAAATTGTTTTCCAGAGTAGCTATACCATTTGACATTCCATCAGCAATGTATAAGAGATTCAGATTCTCCACATCCTCGCCAGCACTTGGTGTTGTCATTATTTTTTCCCAGTTTGAGATATAATTGACATGCAACAGTATATAAGTTTAAAGTGTGCAACAGAACGATCTGATATATGTATGTACAGGTTTTCTGCTATCCAAAAGTAGGGTGTTCCTATGAAACTTCATAAGCTGAAAGGGCATAAAGCAAAGCAATTGCCATTAATTTTTCTGGAAAAAGTTTTGAGTGTTCTCAGCTCCACCAAACTCACCCCTCTTAGGCTTGTCTGATACCTTAGGACACATCTTGCTAACGAGATGCACAAAATACATCAAGATGAAGCACAAATCCTCATAGATGCTGTTGAAAGTTCTGGTGGCTAGATGCTGAGATGCCTAATGTAGTTCTGACAGAAGAAGCTTGGTGGGGCTGTTCTCACTGCTCTTGGGGTACACGCTCTTTTTTTTTAAAGATTTATTTTATTTTATTGAGAGAGAGAGAGAAAGAGAGAGCATGAGCGGGAAGGGCAGAGGGGGAGGGAGAGAGAAACTCAAGCTGACTCTGCTCTGAGTGTGGAGCCCGACATGGGGCTCGATCCCACGACCCTGACTGAGATCAGGACCCAAGAGGAATCCAAGAGTCAAGAGCTCAACCAACTCTGCCATCCAGGTGCCCCGAGGTGCCCACCACCTCTTTAATGGCTCTCTGCAAAACAAACACCAAATGCTATTTTTGCTTTTCACCTTTTGTCGTAAAAGCAAAAATCTTCTTCAGGTATCTTTTGATTAGCAAAAATAGGTAATGATGTAGGTTTTTTGTAAAAGTGAAGTGGTATAATGTGAATGTTTGAAATGCGGGGGATACCAGTGTTGCTAAATAATTACCACAGTAAGTTTAGTTAACATGCATCACTTATTCATTTGGTCATACCACGGAAGTCAATTCTGTGTATACTGTATGATCTGACTTACATGTAGAGCCTAAAAAAACCAAACTCATGGAAACAGAGGTCAGATTTGTGGTTGCCAGAAGCGGGGGTTAGGTGATGAGAGAATTGGGTGATGGTGGTCAAAAGGTACAAACTTACCATTTATGAGATAAATAAGCTCTGGGGATATAATATACAACATGGTGACTATTGTTAATAATACAGTATTGCATATTTGAAAATTGCTAAGACAGTATGGGGTGCCTGGGTGGCACAGTTGGTTGAGTATCCAACTCTTGGTTTTGGCTCAGGTCGTGATCTCAGGATCGTGAGATCGACCCTGCTGGGGACTCTCTCTTCTTCTGTCCCTCCCCACCCCTCCACCCCCATGCTTGTGTGCGCATGCTCTCTCTCCCTCTCATGAATGAATGAATGAATGAATGAATAAATAAATAAATAAGAAAGTTGCCAAGAGAGTAGATCCTAAAAGTTCTCATAAGGTAAAGAAAATTTTTGTAACTATATGAGGTGACCTCAACTCATTTTTCTTCCCTTTACTCTGCTCCAGCCACATTGGCCTTCTTATAATTCACTCAACGCATCAGACAAGCTCCCATCTCAAAGTTTTGGCATTTCTTCTTCCCTCTACCTAGAATGCTCTTTCCCCAGATAGTCTCACTTCCTTTGGATATTACTTAATGTCACCTTCTTATTCATCTCCACACCACCACCACCATCACTCTTGAGCAAGACATCCTATCCCCCTTCCTGGCTTTATTTTCTTCTCCATAGCACTTAGCACTATTGATACAGCTCTTTTAATATCTATATTCTATAAGTTTACTTATTTACCCTGTCTTTATCTGTTTTTCCCATCACAATATAATCTTATGAAGGTATGAATTTTTATCTGTTTTGTTTTCTCTTCAGTGCCAGTGTCTAGAACCAACTCTGGCACACCGTAGGTCCTCAACAAGTATTTTAAATGAATTATGTTGTCGTCTCTAACTGAGTGTGTTTCAACAAAGAACTGTTGGTTGACTATTATGCTTTAAGGACTATAGTGCTGGTCGCTGGGCAAATATTTTCTACAACCTATTTCTTCCACATCCTTCAATCATATTTTCACTGTATCAATAGGTATAACTCTAAATAATAAAAGATAGGGAGCCTGGGTGGCTCAGTTGGTTAAGCAACTGCTTTTGGCCCAGGTCATGATCCTGGAGTCCCGGGATCGAGTCCCACATCAGGCTCCCTGCTCGGCGGGGAGTCTGCTTCTCCCTCTGACCCTCTTCCCTCTCGTGCTCTCTATCTCTCATTCTCTCTCTCTCAAATAAATAAATAAAATCTTTAAAAAAATAAAAATAAAAATAAATAAATAAATAATAAAAGATAATTTTGTCTGTCAGATCCCCATTCAATGCATATATAGGAACTGTGAATAAAGGCTCCTCCTTCTTCTTCAGACTGCAGATCTTAATGAGCCCGGATTTTGTTAGTTTTTTTCTTAGGTATGTATTATTCTTTCTTCTAGCAATTTCTTTGTGATCTCTTTCCCTTCTTATGTCATTCATCTTCTTCCCCCACTCCTTGCCCTAAAAAATTTAGGAGACTGGTTGATATACAGGAAAACCTTTTGTCTTTTACCTTGATCTTTTTTTCAGTATTATCTTAATTTTGAACAGGCTTAACTGAAAAAAAAAAACATTTCTTAGATACATGTATTATTAGACATACAGTTTTATCATCAAGCTGTGCTTACTATAAAGCTCTCTCCATTGACGTGTACAAACTGCATTGGTAGGATGAAGAAGGAAGCAGGAGAGGCTTCTGGAACTAGCATCTGTATTCTTCAAAAATCAGAATTACTTGATGATGTTTAATGAGGCACTTGCCCATTAATTTTAATTTGGCTTTTCAAATTCTTTGGACATCATCACTCTGCAAAGTATTTTTAATTTCCCAGAGTAAAACCTTTATTCTTCTTATAATTTTAAAGCATAACCAGTCATTATGGCATTTAATGGGAATATACTAGGTAGTCAGAAAAATATTTGGAACTAGATTGATTTAAAAATTGAGATTTGCTTTCAAATGTATGCACATTTAAAATATTTTGAAAGTATGTGTTTTCTTCTATGGCTCCTAAATAAAATATAATGACTAGAGAGGTATATCCCCTACTTTTTACTAGGAAGGCTCAATATTCAAGATAAATGCCTTTTGTTAATCTTTCCTTTTTTGATTATTTGTAATTCTTTTTTTTTTTTAAAGATTTTATTTATTTGGCAGAGAGAGACATAGCGAGACAGGGAACACAAGCAGGGGTTGTGGGAGAGGGAGAAGCAGGCTTCCCACGGAGCAGGGAGCCCGATGTGGGGCTCAATCCCAGGACCCTGGGATCATGACCTGAGCCGAAGGCAGAGCTTAATGACTGAGCCACCCAGGCGCCCCTGATCATTTGTAATTCTTAAGAAGTTACTCTCAGCTAATGAACTGGAATTACATTTCCACACTTGGGCATACTAGGAATTTTTTAAGGTTTAAAATGCATGATTTTAAGCATCTGGGTAATTTAAAAGTATAAAGTTATTTGTGGAGAAATTTAAAATGTTACACAATGGCTGAAATAAAATTCTTGGGATAAGAATAGTGTGTGTGGAGGTGGGTTTGAAATATCCAAAGTCCAACATTTTACTTTTTAAAAATGGCAATTCCCTGTTTTAGTCACTGAGAATTCTAATCACAGAGCATGCCAGATTTAAAAATATTTATTTTAAAACTTGAATCTATATATTTGCCTCTTTATAAAACATCTTATGGTGCAATCAAAGGCACAGTTATTTGGTTTAAAAGTATTTACCTAGATAGAGCCTCTAGATTACTTTTCCTGCTTTCAAATTTGTTGGACTTCAACCTACTGAGTAATCATTTGTACTTAGGTCATGAGTATTTGTTTATTTTACTTGTCTACTGATGGCACATGGGAGTAAAATCCATTTTCAAGGTCTCCCTCCTTGAACAGAGAAAATACTATAATAATAAGCCTCATTATCCCACCATGATAAAAAAAACCTCTAAAGTCTTTGTTTGAAGGATTCAAATAACATCTGTTGCAATACCAAAGCACCAGTTCATTAATCACCTTTCTTCTCTGCTCATTTTACCTGCATAAAATATAACTCCAGGCTCCCTAAGGTAACTTAATTTTCATTGAATTTTTTTTTTAAAGAAATTAGTAAGTTGAAGCAGTAGAGGTGAAGGCTGTCACTTTTTTTAGTTGTTTACTTCTTGTCCATTCCCAATTATCTCTGCCACCTGGTGCACAGAAGATGTGGTCCAACAAAAGGGATTATCACACACACACACACACACACACACACACACACACACACACCTGTCATAGTCCTGGTCCCAGGAGTTCACATATTTCACTTTTGTTCTTTGGTTTGCCATTTTCATGTTCAAGTTATTTAGTTGCTAGCTTTCTTTTTAAATGGGAATTATTTGTGCAACAAAACAAGATGATAAATTATCCCACCCAGAAAACAAAATATGAGCAAGTGGGGACAAACTAGTGACAACTACAATACCTACAGTATTATCTTATATGCAGAAGGAAGCACAGGGAAGCAACAGGGCCTCTCACTGACTTGAGAACAAAAAAATAATGAACAGGTACTCACTGAATGCTCATAGAGCTAACATGAGGACAAGAGCTAAAACTGTAAAGGGTTTAATATTCCAATGGCAGGTGAGTACCATGGGTCTGCAGTAAGGTCTAAGAGGGCTAAAACAGTCTGGCTAACACATATGAACTCTTAGAACTAATCAGCTAAAGCATCCTTTAAGATAAATATCCACACTGAGGAGATCTGCTGGTGAATCTAAATTGAACACGATAGTGAGAATAGAGACAAAGGAAAGAACAGGTCAGAAAAAAAAAATAATAGGGGAACAGAGTCTAGAAATCCCAGAAATTAAGCCACCATAGTTTTTGACACTTCACAAAAACAACAGGAGAGAGCCCTAGTCATAAATTCACAAAATCCCTATCTCCCTTCTAAAAGTTCAGGAAAATTAATCCACTTGAAAATGAACAGCAAGGGCACCTGGGTGGCTCAGTGGGTTAAGCATCTGCCTTCAGCTCAGGTCATGATCCCAGGGTCCTGGGATCGAGTCCCTCACTGGGCTCCCTGCTCAGTGGGGGGCCTGCTTCTCCCTCTCCCTCTGCCTGCTGCTCTGCCTACTTGTGCTCTCTCTCCATCTCTCTGTCAAATAAATAAATAAAATCTTAAAAAAAAAAGAAAATGAACAGCAAAATAAAATAAAGAACAGAAGCCACCTAAGCATTTGACATTCAGAATACAAACTCTCAAGAAACCTAGAATAGATGGGGAAATCCTCAACCTGATAAAGACATGTACAAAAACCCTGCTACATGATACTTACTGATAAAAGACTGGATGCTACCTCTTAAGATTGGGAACAAAGCAAGGATGCCCACTCTTGGCACTTCACTGTTGCCACTTCAACACTGTACTGAAGGTTCTGGCCAGTGCAATCAGGCAAGAAAAATAAAAGCCATCCAGATTGTAAAGGAAGAAGAACAACTGTCTTTATTGCAAATGACATGCTCCTGTATATGTCAGAGACACAGATGGTATATACAGCATCCAGAGTAAGGAATTGTAAGGAACTCACAAACAAAAAACTATTAGATTTAATAAATAAGTTCAGCAAAATCCCAGGATGCAAAATAAGTTTATGAAAATCAATTATATTACTACTTATAAGCAATAAACAATTCAAATGAAATTAAGAAAATAATTCCATTCATGATACAATTAAAAAGAATAAAAATACTTAGGAATAAATTTAACAAAATAAGTACAAAACAAGTATACTGAAAATTTAAAAACACTGATGAGGGAAATTAAAGAAGATTTAAATAAATGGAGAGACATCCTGTAACATCCCCAAATTGGTCTATAGATGAACACGATCCCTACCAAATTTCAACATTTTTTTTGTGTGTTTGTGGAAATTGATAAGCTGGCTGTTGGGAGACAATTCTCCATGGATATTCCACAGTTCTGCATAGTGTAGGTCTTCTGAGCAAAGAACATGTTTGAACAGCAAAGACCTTGGAAGCTAGAGATTGAGAGATATATCTCCCTAAAGACATTTGCTTACATTCCAAGATAATAAATCCAGAGACCTTTCCCTCCCCTCCCCAGAGAAGATTTCCTTATATTCCAGAGTAAAGATGAGGTTATTCTCTCTCCCAAAAGAGAATGGGTAGATGTGCCAGCAAACCTTATGTGAGCTTAGAGTCTCATAATTTTGGGGGTCCGTTCCTGCAGCAAAACCCACTGCATATGCAGGTAAACATCTGACCCTCATTTGTGTTGCCCTGTGGGGAGCTGCTGCATGAAGAAATGATGCAAGATGCTACTCTGGATGCTGTAATATACCATCTGTGTCCCTGACGTCTTCTGTCAGCATATGCATGCGAAACTGTGACAAACTTAGTTTGAAAGTAGGGTAAAATCTCAGACCCTTCACAGTTTTTTACTTAATACTAATCCTAAAATTAAATGGAACAGACCTAGAATACACCCCCCCTCCAAATTTTAAAAATGAAAAACAAAGTTGGAGGACTTTCATGTCCCAATTTCAAAACTTATTATAAACTGTAGTTATCAATATAGTATGATGCTGGCACAAAGACCTAATAGATCAAAGGAAAAGATCTGAGAATCTAGAAATAAACTTTTACATTTATGGTCAATTGATTTTTTTTTAATTTTTTATTGTTATGTTAATCACCATGGTCAATTGATTTTTGACAAAGGTGCCAAGGAAAGGATAGCCTTTTCTATAAATGGGGCTGGGAAAATTGGATATGTGCATACTACACTCCTACATTAACTCAAAATGAATCAGAGAACAAAGTGTAAAAGCTAACATTATAAAACCTGTAATAGAAAACAGGTGAAAATCTTAAGCACCTTAGTTAGGAAAAGATTTCTTAGATATGACCCCAAAAGTATGACTCATAAAAGAACAAATTAATAAATCCAGTGTCATCAAGATTCAAAACTTTTGAACTTCTAAGCTCAAAACACCACTAAGAAACACCAGTAAACACCCTAAGAAAATGCGAAGAAAAGCCATAGACTGGGAGAAGATATTTGCAAATCACATATCCATATCACATTGCAAGTCACATAAAGGACTTGTACATCCAGAATATACAAAGAACTTACAACTCATTGATAAGAAAACAAACCAATTTTATAAATGGATGAAAAGCTGGACTTGTTCCCTACACCTAACCAGTACAGCCTGCTTAAAATGATTAAGTGGGATCAAGAGTTTCACAATATAATACCCAAAATATCCATGATACAAAGATGACTCATTATACCAAAACCCAGGACAATTGCATCAGATGCCAACACAGATGACTCAGATATTGGAATTATCTGACAAGGATTTTAAGGCATCAATCCTAAAAATGCTTCAATGAGCAATTATGAACACTCTTGACATAAATGAAATAGAAATTTTCAGCAAAAAAGTTTAAAAAAAACAAAAAAATTATAGAACTGGAAAGTCTAATTACTGAAATAAAAAAAGCTCATTGGATAGGTTCAACAGTATATTGGAGAAGACAGGAAAGAATCAGAGAACTCAAAGACAAATCAAGAGAAATTACACAATCTGAAAAATAGGGAACTCTTCCACTTAGGTCTTATTCTTTTTTGGTACTGTTTAAGGAATTTTTATTAAAGCAGTAATTTTATGATCCAAATTATGTTTCCTTTCTCAGTTATCAATTCTGTTATTTAAAACAGAAGTGACATTCTGAGCTAGTCCATAGTAAGGAATTACAAATTTAAAGAAAGGAATGCTTTAAATTTTTGTACTTTGCTGAACCACTGGTGAGAAGGCAGTCTTTGATATATTTTGAATTAATTTTTGTATATGGTGTGAGGTATCAATCCAAATTCATTCTTTTGCACGTGCATATCCAGTTTTCCCAGCATTTGTTGAAATGGCCAGTTGATTTTTGACAAAGGTCCAAAAGCAATTCAATGAAAGTAGGACAGCTTTTTCAACAAATTGTGCTGGAACAACTAGGCATCCATACAGGGGGGACAAAGAAGAAAAAGTAAGCCTTGACCTAAACATCATACCATAGAAAAGTTATACTCTTTTAATACAAAAGTTAATTCTAAATGAATTATGAATTTAAATGTAAAGTATAGAACTGTCAAACTTTTAGTAGAAAACAGGAGAACATCTTCGGGACTCAGAATTAGGTGAAGAGTTCTCTAAAATGACAATAAAAGCACTATTCGTAAAAGGAACCATAATAGATGAGACTTCAGAATTAAAAACTTTTATGCTATGAAATACTTTACTAAGAGGGTGAAAAGACAAGCTACAGTGTGGTCAAAATATTTGCAAAGCACAGGGGCACCTGGGTGGCTCAGATGGTTAAGTGTCTGCCTTTGGCTTGGGTCATGATCCCAGAGTCCTGGGATCGAGCCCCACATCGGGCTCCTGGCTCGGCGGAGAGCCTGCTTCTCCCTCTCCCTCTGCCTCTCTCCCTGCTCATGCTCTCTCTCTCTCTATCTCTGTGTCTCAAATGAATAAATAAAATCTTTAAAGAAAAAAAAACTGCTATGAACTTAAAAAAAAATATTTGCAAAGTACATTTTCAGCAAAAGCTTTCTTTGTAGAATAAGTAAAGAACTCTCACAACTTAACAGAAAAGAATCCAATTGTAAAATGAGCAAAAGACATGAACAAACATTTCACCCAGGAAGAGATGTGGATGGTGAATAAGTACCTGAAAAGATGTTTAACTTCATTTGTCATTAGAGAAATACAAATCTAAACCACAAGGAGCGATCACTACAAACTTATTAGAACAGCAAAAAAAAAAAAATATATTGATGATACCAAATACTGGTGAGGATGTAGAGAAGCTGGATTTCTCATGCACTAGCGGTGAGAATGTAACCTGGTGTGGCCACTCTAGAAAATAATTTGACAGTGTATCAGTTTCCTAGAGTTGCCATAACAAATTACCACACACTTGTTAGCTTAAACAACAGAAATTTATTTTCTCATGGGTTTGAAGGCCAGAACTCCAAATCAAGGTGTTGGCAGAGCCATGCTCTCTCTGAAGACCATAGAGAAAGAAGAATCCTTCCTTGCCTCTCCCTAGCTTGTGGAGTCTCCCCGCGATTCTTAATGTTCCTTGGCTTACAGATGCATGACTTCAATCTCTGCCTCCATTGTCACAGGATCTTCTTCCTTCTGTGTATCTCTCTCTATAAATCTCCCCCTCCTTTCTCCCTTTTTTTTTTGGAAAGATTTATTTATTTTAGAGAGAGAGGAAAAGAGATTGCACATGTGAGCAAGTGGGAGGGGCAGAGGGAGAGGGAGAGAGAATCTCAAGCAGACGCCCGCAGTGAGCACGGAGGCTGATGTGGGCACAGTCGGTTAAGTGTCCGACTCTTGGTTCCTGCTCAGGTCATGATCTCCGGGTCGTGAGATGGAACTCCACATCAGGCTCTGTGCTCAGCGCGGGGTCTGCTTGAATTTCTCTCTCTCCCTCTCCCTTTGCCCTGCACCCAAATCTCTGTCTCTCAAATAAGTAAATAAATCTTTAAAAAAACCCAAAGAATTATTAATGAGTTAGAGGTGATTACTAAAAGGATAAAAGAGAACTCTGAAGTACACAGGAATAGCATTGCAGAGAGCAGCCATTATCTCTAGAGTTGAGGGAGCAGATCCGAGGACTTGAAAAAACACTGCCCCTTCCACCACCCTCAGGCTGGGACTCAGACCTTGGCACAGAGGGTGGGTTGCAGCCCACTGGATGGTAGAGAAGTCCTCTGAGGTATAGCAGGTCAGAGCTGGCCCACACCTGGCAGGCCCAGACTGGCAAACAGGGAGCTGCTCACCAGGGTGCTGGAGACCTGGGGCTAGTGAGCTAGGGCTGGCAAGCAGAGAGTTGCCTGTTGGGGTGCTGGGGAAATCCACTGGGCAGGGGGGGTGCAACTGGGTCTCCTGTACACTGCTAGCAAGGGTGCCGCCTGCTTGGAATCTGGTGTAAATTGCTGAATGGTAGGCACCACTTGGTCTCTTGCACACCGCTGGTAGTTGCATGATAGACTCAGGAAAAGAAAATGCCCCAGACCAGAAAGAAAAGCTCCTGCCTCTGCTATGCTCTACACTGTTCCTCCAGCACCCTCACCTGACAAAGCCTAACATTATACTATCTGGCCAAGGAGAAATGTTTACAAGGTCCGGCATCACAAAACAGGGCAAAGAAGGGTAGATTTAAAGCTTAAGAGCAATAAACTGATAACTGGTACATCAAGTTCCTCAGGAGGTATCACTGGACTGGGACTAATTTTTTACATTAGTTGTATAGTTTGGGATTACCAAACCAGGTGGGTAGTATAAATTTGGACTTGAAACCCAGAAGAGGCATATTCTTGGAATTTTGATTTTTCAAGGAGACTTCCTCCCTTCAAAACTTCCCATATAGCATTGCCTACTCGTAAAGGAGGCCTTAATCCTATGTGGCAGGGAATTACATAGTCATAATAATATTTATGCAAAAATACTTGTATGATTTAGTACTGAAAGTATTATGTTACAGATTAATTCAGATATCTGAAACCTATCTAGAACCCCTCACTGCTAACAATGCCAAATTCATTACATGGAACAAAATCCATGGACAGAATAATAGAACATCTGAAAGAAATACAAGCACAAAGCCAAGAACAACCATGAAAGAAAGCCAACTTCCCAAATGGAAAAAACAGCTAACACAGCAAACTAAAGAAGACTTTAAAATTAAGTATAATATCCCAGAGATATTTTAGACAAAAGTACGAGAGAAAAGATATAACTAGAGCTTTTAGAAATGAAATATATGATCATTGAAATAAAAAATTCAAGGGAGGGGCTAAAAAGAATAACAAACACACCTAGGAATGATATTAAAAATATTTACTGACTAGTATGACACAATTATCAAAAAATGAGAATATCCGCCTTGGAAAAGTATGCCCTAACAATGTAAACCAGCTTAATTTCAGCCTTAAACACGGATGAAGATTGAGCCAAATTTTTCAGAATACAATGCACAGGGGCTAAAAAATGAAAAGACATATCAAGAGACATGGAAAATAGATTCAGAAGTTTAAATATTTGGGGTGCCTGGGTGGCTCAGTCGGTTGGGTGTCTGCTTTCAGCTCTGGTCGTGATCCCAGCGTCCTGGGATCGAGCCCCGCATCAGACTCTGCTCAGTGGGGATCCTGCTTCTCCCTCTCCCTCTCACTCTACTTGTGCTCTCTCTCTCTCTCTCTGTCAAATAAATAAATAAAATTTTTAAAAAATAGTTTAAACATTCACATGATTGTGATTCAGAGTAAAACAGAGATAGTGAGGGGCACCTGGGTGGCTCAGTCAGTTAAGCATCTGACTCTTGATCTCAGCTCAGGTCTTGATCTCAGGGTTGTCGAGTTCAAGTCTCATGTTGGGCTCCATGCTTGGTGTGGAGCCTACTTAAAAAACAAACAAACAAAAAAACAAACAAAAAAAACCCAAAACCCCACAGAGATAGTGAAAGGAATACAGAAATAATGAACGAGATATTATCAGAGTTCAAGATGTCAGTCTTTCGGCCACTAAATACACAAGCACACATATGGATTTTTTTACAAAATCCCCCACCTATATACATTATGGTGAAAACTGAGGTCTTATAATTTAAAGAAAATCCTAAAAGCATTCAGAGAAAAATTAACTGGTTACCTATACAGAAACCTATACAGAAATGAGAAAAAAAGTGGCAACCATGGATGCTATAAAACAGTATCTTGAAAGTTCTGAGGGAAAACATTTTGATCCTAGAATTTTATACCAACCCTCAGTAGCATTCAACCTTGAGAGCTAAATGAAACATTTGTTTAGCACCTCTAAATTGTTTTTTCAGACCCTGACAATAGCAAAATTCCTCAGTGTCTAGACATGCAAACTATTTTTGAAAGAATTCTTTGAAAATGTACTTTGTCAACATAAAAATGAGTCAAAAATTAAGAAAAAAGAAAACAAATCTATGTCAATATTGCTGCATACTGCAAAAAAAAAAAAAATCAACAGTCCAACTAAATTCCCAGGTGATTTCTATGTGTGAGGAGCACAGGTAGCACAGGAAACTGACTGCATGTTAAGGTTCTTGTTTTGTTGGGGGAGGGTTAGAGAAAAACGTATAGGTATTTATTGATGGTTCATGTTTATAAAAAATACATTTAAATAATGTAACAGGAATGAAACAAACAGAACTACTCAGTAAATTATTTGTAGCACTACATTTACATTATGTTCTGTTAGGTAGGGCCATCTGAAAATGGTCCCTCTATTCTTAGCATCTTTAATCTCAATTTGATAATGGGCTTTTAGAAAAATAAGTAATAGCTAACATTTATTGGGCGATTACTTTGTGCCAACACTGTTAAGTACTTTATATGTATTATCACATTTAAGCCTAATAAAAATAACTCTCTAAGATGGAGAAAGGGTCATTATTACTATTTTACTGGTAAGAAAATTGTGGTACAAGGTAGATATATAACTTGCTCAAATAAGCCAAGATTTGAACCCAGGCCATCTGGTTTCAAATCTCCTTATGTACTACTTTGCTGCCATATTGGCAGAGTCTTCAGCTTTATTTATTTAATAACTTTGTAAGCACCTCTGAATTCCAAGGCAGTGAATGAGGAAAGGAGGGGAGCCTAGTTAGAGGTGAATAAGACTCTGTTCTTACCTTAATTTACCCTCTTGCAGCTAGTGGGTAAATAGAGAAAGCAGTATGGCATGGTTTTAAAAGAATGGATTTGGGCATCAGATAGAACTGGGGTTGAATCTTCACACTAGCACTTATAAACGATGAGATTACTTCATCTTCCTAAGCTCCAGTTTCAACAACCATGGAATGAGAATAACAATAGTACCTACCTCACTGAGTGGTGGTGAAGATTGAGATAGTCTATGTAAAGAACTCAAGCCATTGTTATTTTAGGCAATAAGAACGTGTCTTTGGAGCCCCCGGATAATTTCGAGTTGGGGATATTAGGAAACACTTCATGGGAGAAATAATATTTGAGCTAGGTTTTGAAGAACAAGTAAGATGTTTAATATGTAGAAATGGGAAGAGGTCTATTCAGGCTGAGCTAACGTTGCAAGCAAATGCATGGAGGCAGGAAATTAAATTGGGTCAGATGATACAGTACACTGAAGGAAATATTAGTAAATAAAGCTTGAACAGTGGCTTCGATTTGCATTTTGGGAAAATAAATGAAATGAGATTATGAACTCCAGGCAGACAGAACTTCTTTGATTTCCTCCTTAATTTTGCTACCCTGTGTCCCATGGAATAGAACTGAATAGAATAAAAGTTACATGCGTATCACATGTGTTGATGGGGTAACCCCATGTCTGTATCCATCTGCTTTTGTACCCTCCTTGTGTCCATTCTAGAGGCTACAAAAAGCCTTGGTTTCCCAGTCTCCCTTGCAGCCAAGAGTGGCCATGCCTCACAGCCTGACTAATGAATAACAAGCAGAAATCTACTGGAGGGCTCCTGGGAGAG
The DNA here is from genome assembly GCF_037043125.1 of Eumetopias jubatus. Taxonomy (NCBI): domain Eukaryota; kingdom Metazoa; phylum Chordata; class Mammalia; order Carnivora; family Otariidae; genus Eumetopias; species Eumetopias jubatus. The sequence goes on from NW_028274817.1 coordinate 91,807,045, forward strand.
TCTGGCTTTATTTTTTTTTTAAGATTTATTTATTTATTTGACAGAGAGAGAGAGAGAGCGCAGGGGGAGAAGCAGAGAGAGAATCCTCAAGCAGACTCCCCGATGAGTGCAGAGCCCAAGGTGGGGCTTGATCCCAGGACCCTGAGATCATGACCTGAGCTGAAATCAAGAATGGGCCACCTAACCGACTGAGCCACCCAGGCACCCCCAGAGTTTTGCTTTATAATGAAAAGGAGGACAAATATCCTGGGACCATCTCTTTTTCTCTACTTCATGCCATGTCTGGAGTTGCAGCAACCATCTTTTGATCATGAACTTATGGAGCAGAGAATCCTGATATAGTTAAGACATTAAACCAGTTCTTGGGGCACCCGGGTGGCTCAGTTGGTTAAGCATCCAACTCTTGGTTTCAGCTCAGGTCATGATCTTATGATCTTAGGGTCGTGGGATCAGGCCCCATGTCCAGCTCTGCACTCAATGTGGAGTCTGCTTGTCCCTCTCCCTCTGCTCCTCCCCCCACACCCTGTCTCTCTAAAATAATAAATAAATAAAATCTTAAAAAAAATTTCCCAGCAGCCACAAATCTCCAGACACCTTGTTATGTGAGAAAAATGAACTCCTGTCCATTGCTGGACACATTGTTCTTGCAGCCAGAATCATTCCTAGCTGATATGATGGAAGATATTCTGGCTTTGAGAATTTTAAAAATAAAGTAGAACTAGTTTCTACTCAAGCAGAGTTTTATTTATTCTGTTTTTCTCAAGTCAGTGCCCACAGTCCTAACGATTTTGAAACCTAGTCTAGTATTTGGCTGAGGTCAGACCAGATCTGGGTAAGTCTGTAAATGGGCTGTGACAACTACATACCAGAGACAGATGGGTTTACTGTTCCTTGGCACTATTCATCAATACAGGTTTCTGCATGGTCCCTTAAATCTATTTATTACTTGTTCTATCTACAAAAGTGTTCTGCTGTCAAAGAGAAAATACTCTGGCATTAAATAATGACCTACAATATCAGAATAATTGAATGCAACATACATAAAGAGGAAATAATTGACCAGTATGGAAATTCAGCATGACAGAACTGTTACTTTGCTGCAATGTAGTCTAACTTTTCTGCAGTGAAAAAACTGTCACGCAATGATTCCAGAGGATGATAAAGGCTTAACCCAGTATCAGATTTCAAGGTATAGATTTATCCACATATATTTTTATATATTTTTTAAAGATTTTATTTATTTATTCATGAGAGACAGAGAGAGAGAGAGAGACAGGCAGAGGGAGAAGCAGGCTCCCAAGGAGCAGGGAGCCTGATGCGGGACTCGATCCCAGGACCCTGGGATCATGACCTGAGCCGAAGGCAGACGCTTAACCATCTGAGCCACCCAGGCGCCCTATATTTTTATATCTTGATGGCCTTCAAAATCAGATTGTTTGGGTTCAATATCGTCTATACATACAAAATATATACTAAACATACAACACATACATTTCTGGTTGTTTGAGTCAGCAAAAAGATAAAACTGAAAAATTAAGAAAACACATATAAATGAAATTACTGAAGAATCAACAATCTCATAATATTTGGCAATCTTATTTTGTGCCTTTGGTTTAGTGAATGTTGCTATACCACTACCTATCTCTTGATAGTAACTAATTCAACAATCTTTTGATAACATCAGAGGAACTAATTCTGGCATCCTTTGTAAGTATCAAATAAAAACCAAAGTTATAATTCACATTTTCTTGAGGGGCATCATTTTCTCTCTAAAGTTTGCTTTTGGCTTAGAATTCAGAGTTTCTTTCCCTTTTGGCTCATTCTCTCTTGTTCAAAAATTTCTAGAAATAATGGGCTACAGGTTTTTGAAGTAAAAATGAATCCTTGTATGAAAAAGATTTATTTGAGAGAGAGAGAGAGAGAAAGAGTGTGCAAGTGGGGGGAAGGGGCAGGGGGAGAGAGAGAAAGAATCCTCAAGCAGACTCCCCAGTGAGTGCAGAGCCTGAGGTGGGACTCGATTCCAGGACCCTGAGATCCTGACCTGCGCCGAAATCAAGAGTCAGACACTTAACCACCTGAGCCACCCAGGCGCCTAGTAAAAGTGAATTCTATACAAATATTTCCATTGGTTTATGGGAGAGGTAGTCACCACAGGTCTCAAGCATCCTTACATTGCCTTGCTAAGTGTTCCACACTAAGGCCATCCCCTGATACTGACTAGTTTCTATAGAGTCCCATATACAGTTAGGTTAGTCGGGGTGACCAAAAGATGACTAAGGTGTGATGGTTTGCTCCCTGGAATGGGGAACAGGCTTGTTTGATGCTTGCTACAAAACATGCCGAGTTCTTGATGAGTTCCTCAGCCGTGGCACAATCCACTATGCACGTAGCCTCTCATGTCGCATCGGGAGACTGGGGCACACAGGAACTGGCACTGCTATGCTGATGCTCCTACCATTTGCTGTGCTGGAATAAAATGTCTCATTGTGATTTACTGAATCTTGTTGCCTACTTTTTTGACATCTGTGGAAGTAGGAGTTTTATTCTGTTAGCCCCCATCAGACTACCAAAAACAAACCTATAGGGTAACAAAATCAGGTTAATCAACCCACTGCAATGAGGGAGATCACATCAGAGGAACCATGAGACATTTTATCAAATGAAGGATAAGACAGAGGCATTATAGGATTTGGGGGGAGGGTGGAGTTTAGGTGAAATTTAAATGAAGCCGTAGGGTCAAAGCAAGGCTATGTGTAAAGGGACCAACATCAGCTCTAAGCTGCAATGTAAACCCCTGGATTCCTTGGAATCTACCAAGTTAGGATATATGTACAATGTTGAATCCAGAACCCCTCCCTGAAGCTCTGCAATTACGGTGATAATTGCAGCTGTTTCTCTAGATCAAAGTGACTTAAATTCTCCAGGCAAGAACGGGATGTTGTATTTTTAAAGATATATTTTGAAAAAGCCAAGTTTCTCATAGTCTGTGATTTTAGAGAATAAAGTTTCTCAGGGAGTATGACAGCAGTAGTCACCCAAAGAAGGTGGTTATTATGACATTTTATACCTATAGCATGTCCTTGGGAGAAATATTACTTCCTGTTAACTGTGCAATCATAATTTTTAAATGGAAAATTCAGTTATATATATTTTTAAACCACATTAATAATTAACAGTGGCTGTTTTTAGGAATTTAAACTTAAAAAATAAAAAACTTTTTTCAAAATTATTTAAGAGTTTGATAAAAGTACAAAAAGTAAAAAGAATATTTTGGGTTTAACAAAATATGTTCTACGATTTTTAAATAAGTCATAATAGAAACCCTCTGTTATCTCAGCAGAGAATTAGTTGGTTGTTTTACCAAAAAAAAAAAAAAAACCAAAAAACCTAATTTTTTCTATTCTTGGTCAATGGACATTTGGGTTGTTTTCATCTTTCAGTTACTGGGAATAGTGCTGCTCTGAACATCTGTGTACAAGTAATTATATACCCACTTTCAATTCTTTTTGGATATTTACATAAGAGTGGAATTGCTGGGTCATATGGCAATAGTTAGCTTAGCTTTTCTGAAGACCAACCAAACTGTTTTCCACAGGAGCTGTGCCAATTTACATTGCCACCATGGACGCACTGTGGGGCCCCAATGCTCCACATCCTCACCAACACTTGCTATTTTGTTTTGTTTTTTTTTTTAAAGATTTTATTTATTTATTTGACAGAGAGAGACACAGAAAGAGAAGGAACACAAGCAGGGGGTGTGGGAGAGGGAGAAGCAGGCTTCCCGCTGAGTAGGGAGCCCGATGTGGAGCTCGATTCTAGGACCCTGGGATCATGACCTGAGCCAAAGGCAGACGCTTAACGACTGAGCCACCCAGGCATCCCTAAAAATTTATTTTTTTTAGAGATAGAGTGCAAGCTTGAGTGGGGGAGGGGCAGAGAGTGAGGGCGAGACAGACTCTTAAGCATGCTCCATGCTCAGCACGGAGCCCAACACGGGGCTTGATCTTACAATCCTGAGATTATGACCTGAGCTGAATCAAGAGTCGGACGCTTAACTGACTGAGCCACCCAGGTGCCCCTGTATTTTCACTTTCCTGATAGTGTCCTTTGATGTGGGAAAGTTTCTAATTCTGATGCAGTCCACTGTATCTCCTTTTTCTTTCATTGCTTGTGCTTTTGGTATAATTTAAGAGTCCGCTGCCAAATCTTAGGTAATGAAATTTTTATCCCTATGTTTTCTTCTAAGGTTTTTATAGTTTTAGCTTTTACATGTAGGTCTTTGATCCATTTTTGAGTTAATTTCTGTACACAGTATAAGGTAAGGGTCCAATTGCATTCTTTTGCATGTGGATATCCAGTTGTCTGGCACCATTTGTTGAAGAGACAATTCCTTCCTCATTGAATGGCCTTGGCACTCTTGTCAAAAACCCCGTCAGCCATAGATACACAGGTTTATTTCTGAATTCTCAGCTCTAATTCATTGATCTACACTGTTGCTTATTCAGTGACTTTTCTAAACTATTTTTGTAAAGTCTGTATTCTTTGTCACATGTGGCTACCTAAGCCTCTGTTCTGTTAGCTTTGTGATCAGTTAGTGTTTTGACAGTTTCCTTAAATACCAGAAGAGAAGAAAGAGGAAGAGAAGGGAAGGAGGAAGAAGAGAAGGAGAACAAGGAAAAGGGGAAGAAGGAAGGAAAAAGAAAAAAATAAACTACTCTCCCAGTCTTCATGGATTGGCTCAATATGGGAGCACTTCTCCAATGGTTAGCCAGGATCATTTGCAACCCTGCCTTAGCCTTCACATCCTGCTTTCCTGGAGCCTGTAGTCCAGCTGGAGGCAAAAGCTTAGGGTCTTTTGAGGTTCTTCTGAGCATGTATCCGGTCCTGGGCATACATGTGGCCTTCTTGATTCCCAAGTATATGTGGGAGCTTCTAAAAGTCCATATTTCCCCATGTATCTTCTTTCCTGATCTCTTCCTTACTAGGCTTTATGGTCTATTTGTCATCCTGACTGTTGTCCCTTGCCCCCGGGCTGCTACAGCGAATCCGTAGGCGTCTAAATGCTTTGGGCAAAAGCTGCTCAGGAAGCTGCCGGTGGTCCAGGAATGCTCCAAGTTACCAGAAACAAAGGTAAACGTTGTGCAGGTCCTTTAGAGAGCCACCAGACAAGTCTAAACCCACAACCACAATTGAGAATAAGGTCCATATTGCTCTCTTAGGCACTAGCAACCTGCACCCAGAGTATGAGCGGCTGTCCTCATGGGTGCTGCCAATCCAGGGCATGGGAGACCATAAGTGGGCAATTTAAAATGCACTGTGCTCTCTTTCCATAACTCAGCAGCTCTTGTCTTCACCAAGCCTTCCTCTGGTTATTGTAATTGTTTGACTAGATTCTAGAGTTTTGCAAAAGTTGATTCTGATAGTTTTTGTCAGCTCATTAGTTGCTTCTGCGGAAGGATGCAGCCCTGGAGTTCTCTAACTCTGCAATGTTCAGTGACATCACTCCTTAATATACCTTCATATGAATGGGTTTGAATGTAAATATATAGCAATGTAAATAGACAATAAAATTAAAGGCTTTAATTTTAAGAAATAATTAGTGTTAACATATTAAAATGTATTTTTTAAGACTTTATTTATTATTTATTTAGAGCAAGTGGGAGGAGGGGCAGAGGGAGAGGGAGAGAGAATTTCAAGCAGACTCCGAGCTGAGCACGGAGCCCAACATGGGGCTCAATTTCATGACCCTGAGATCATGACCTGAGCTGAAATCAAGAGTTGGACACTTAACCAACTGAGCCACCCAGGCGCCCCCTTAAAATATGTATTACATTGAAATCACTATTTTAATAAACTAGCAATTTCCTTAAGTAACAAACAAATCATATCTATTTTCCTGCATGCATATTCATATTTTATGTAATTATTATATTGTATATAGTATAATTATTTTCATTATCTCCTTTAATCTACACAGTCAACTTTTGTTTTCTCCAGACTCAGAGAAAACTAATAGACAGGAAATCAAGAACCTCTAGCTAATTTTCCCTGCATACACTTTTTAGATTATATTAATAAATTTTAATGGGGAAAAATAAGGACATCATCTAAAGCACTGGAATGTTCCATTAACTCACAACAGTTTTATAACTTACAAGAATGAGAGTAAATTGAAACTACATTTAGTGACCAAAGTTTTATATATTTTTGTACTTAGAAATTGTCCAAGTATCCAAAGATTATTTGTCAATGAATTCAATCTAACATTTAAAACCTAACCAGATATTAACTAAAGTTCTGGATATAAGATGTCTGTTAAACTGTAATCTGGTGAAACACCATTTTTTATTTTGTAATCTTTAATATTTTGTGCAATGAAAATATATTTGTTCCATAAGACCAATATAGGAAATTTAGGAAATTTAAATAATGAGAAGTTTGGCCTTAGTTGCATAAACTAGAACACTGACTTGCATTAATTTTACAGATTAAAACCAAGAGAAGACATTCTTCTTACCTGTGACTATAGTAAAAAAGGCCACTATTTACTTTTCATGTTTTTTAAAGTGAAAGAAACAGAGTTTATTATCTTTTTTCTTTCTTCCTCATAGACATTTATGACTATCTGTATTAGATATTCCTAGAATATGCACCTAATGACAAAATAATTTTTATTATCTTTAAAATTTCCCAAGTGAGGCAGAGAAAAAAACTGTAAAAGGAGAGAAGGAGCCAGTTTCAGAATGAAGTTAGCACTGTAAAAGCTAAACACCCATTTTGATATACGGTTATATACACCTTCCCACAAGAGTCATTAGAGGTGTTTTAACCAGTAACTTGGGGCCTTGATAATTTTATCAAGTCATATCGCTGAATAGTCAGTACTTGCTAATACTCAGTGTATGGAAAAATAATGTGATTTCTCTTTTTCAGACAGGATAGTCTCGTGAGTTTTTTTCCTTTTGTTCTAAAGCACCTCTCAGATGAACAATCTTATTTATGTCAAAGTTACCTAAGGTGGGCACTACAATTCCAAATTATCCTCAGGGAAGTTATGCCAGAAGTTAGTATGTTTATTAGCAAACAACTCCCTGAGAAATTACCTGACGCTCAGTTAAACATAAAAATATCACTCACAAATGACTTGGGCCCTTAACTCTAATAATGTTAAGTCACCTCAACTGCTCACTGGAAAAATCAGCAGCTTCCTGGAGGGCAGAATATTTACAAAGATCTCTCCCAAGGCCAATTTCTCACAAGTTCTCAAACAACATACAAGATGACAGACACAAAGAACACAGAGGATAGTATCAAAAGACTTATTTCAGGGGTGCCTGGGTGGTTCAGCTGGTTAAGCATCTGCCTTCGGCTTGGGTTGTGATTCCAGGGTCCTGGGATCAAGCCCCATGTGGGGCTCCCTGCTCATCGGGGAGTCTGCTTCTCCCTCTCCTTCCGCCTCTCCCCCAACCCCCTGCTTGTGCTCTCTCTCTCTCTCAAATAAATAAATAAAATCTTTTTTTTTTAAAAAAGACATATGTCATCAGAGGACACCAAAGTCTGATTGGAACTCTAAAATCCCAGGATGGGATAACAAATCTGACACCAAAGGGCCAAAGAGATCATCAGAGTCCAGATTCAGTGCAAAATCCATACTATTGGGATAGAAATGCCTCAAGTAGGGGAGATGCAAGGGGCTGCAGACATGCACATTTTACCGAGTGAAGGGTCCTGGTCCAGAGCAGTGAGGGTCCTGACCATACCTTGGTAGAAACCCCAAATTATCCTAGCCTAATCAGCCTAAGATCACCAGGGACAAACCTGTAGTCCAACAAAAATCAGTTTTTGTTGAGCCATTGTGGTGAGGACACCTGGGACCGCTTTGGCTAATGAGTGGAGAGCTGCTGAAGACCTGGCCGGTATGTCTGAGCCTGAGTGCTGTCAGTGCTCCAGACTGACTACAAAATGGACAGAATGAAAGCCCCCATGATGAGCCCTTCACTTCAGAGAATGGCTGAAAGGATGTTGTGGTCTGCCCCACCCCCCACGCTGGGTGGAAGACTCCACTATCTTTGCTTTTAGTACTTGGAGGCCCTCAGTGGTAGGCGGTGATGACACTGAGCCAAAAAATGCCTGGGATAAAGATGGGCAACCCAAACAAGGCAAAGACTCTGCAATGCAAGACAAAACTAGGAAGGGAATATCAAACTCCCTCCAAAGGGACCCATAAGGCAATGTGGATATGGCTGTTCAAGCAGGGGCTACCCACAGAGGAGATCGACAGGGTGAGGACCAAAGAAATTTGGTCCGGATATCGAGCCATGGGGGGAGGGGCAGCAGACAGTGAGCTCTCCACCCAGCTGGAATGGGGAGTGCCTCTATGAAACCAGATTCCTCCACAGAAATCATTCTCTCTACTGGAAGAACTAAGAAGCCAAATGGCTGCCTTACAACAAATTCCTCCTTCGGCACCTTTACTGCTTGACTGTCAACTATGTATTCTGATTTAACTGCCTTTAAGGAGAAAGGGGACTGAGGATGGGGGTTGAGGTTTCTCCACTCTCAGGGCAGACCACAGGCCTTAATCTCTAATGAGGGCACAGTGAGGTGAAGGGAGGGCAAGGAAGCAGGATAAAAATTTTTATGACTCACTCGATTACCAGTGCTCGTTCACAGCCATGCATTCACCTGGCCAAAATTGGAAATGAATATGAGGAAGGGAATTAACTGTAACCATCTGAGTCTAAGTTTTTGGACGCTTGTTGTACACCTTTGGCAAAGGGAGACTGCTTCTGCTTGGAGGCATCCCAGGGGGTTCTGGACTTGCTGCCACCCTGACACCTACCCACGACATTCCATTTGCAAAACAGCTACGGGTCTGCTATTGGGCAGGCACTTGGAGAGACTGAGCATCTCACCCAGTACCTCCGGGTTACACTGCACCTAGATATTCTCATCTTAGGTTGGCTCTACTCAATGCTAACAGAGTCAGAAAGGCACAACAGTCTTTTCTTATTTAATGAAAATGGCACACCTAGTCCCACAGGTGTGTCCTCCTCACATGAAGATATTGTGGCCACAGCTTTAGGGGCCATGGTAGCCCCCCCCCCAGATCACTCATAGGGGCAGCCTCCAGCTACGTAGCCTCTTCCAAAGTGTCCTTGAGGATGCTTAGGCTTGGCTTACTGATGGCTCAGCCAAACTAAAAGCTAACTGTGTGTCCTGGGCGGCAGCAGCTGTCCAGCCCCAAACACGTGCTAAGGACTGGTTCACTACAATGGGCCAAACTGAAAGCCATCACTCTTGCCCTAGGCAGTACTGCTGAGGACCACCCACATTATATTTTTCCTGACTCTTGGGCTGTGGCTAATGCCCTAACTCTCAGGTCAGGCACCCGGATGACAAATGACTGGTATAGCAAAGACACCCCTCTGTGGGGCTGTGAACTCAGAAAAGCCATTGCTACAGCCCAACAGGACATCTATGTAGCCCATGTGGACACTTGTAGAAAGGGTCCACACCCAGGAGAGACTGAATGCAGCCATATGGCCTATTAGGCTTCCAAGGGAACATCCTTTGGAACAGCTGAGTAGAGAAGGTCAGGACTGAAAGGATGGGAGCAACGGGAGACTGGGTACTCCGTATGTATGATTCCATCCTGACAATCTCTAGTCCCTCCTCTCCTTTTTTCTCCTCTGGTCCTAGTGCCTGGGAAGCCTGGCTGGTTTCATCTTAAGGTGGCAGTCAGACCACAGGGGTAAGGTGACTACAGTCTTTGCTTCTGCTACAACTTGGTTTCAGTTGTTGGGGGTGGAAGAGCACTGACCGTGAGGAGAACAATCAGTTGGTGACATTCATGAGCCCTAGAGTATCCCTCCAGTGGCCTGCTTGATGACAGGGGACATCACGGTCCCACCAAGTTCTACCATGGTGCCCATCTGAAATGGAAGAAGGTCTGGGTGGAGGTGGGAGTTAGCTGAGTGAAGAGAGACGTAGTGGCTACTGACTTAGACCAAATGAACTAGGTGGCCATGGAAAGGGAACAATAACCCTGATACCTGATGATGGGATACCTTCATCCCTACAAGGTGTGTGTGTGTGTGTTGGGGGGGAAGGAGTGGGAACATGGAATGCTTTCTCTGTCGCCTTCATCCAGCACTGCAGCATCACAAAACAGTCACATGGTTCATGCGAGTCAAGCAGCAGCTGCAAGTGACACTATGACCCTGCTGCTGGGTTTGTCATTTCATCCCTGTGCTATGAACTCATCTGGGCTTGGCCACATTGGAACTATTCTGCTGTGCCGGACACCCTCAGGATGGCAGGGCTATTGAGCTCTGCCTGGTACCCTAACAAAAAAGCAGGACTGATCGGCTGGGCCTGACATCTCAGCTCTCTCCTCATGCATTCACCAGTGCAATCTTGTTTCAATCTGACTGCTAAGAGTTAAGGCATTGAAGTGGGCCCCAGGGTTTCTCAGTTATGATGCAGCTCACTGAGCACAGGGTCTCCATCTGGGCCCATCACATCATGCCACGGGACTTGGGGGCATAAGAACCAGAGCTATCGTGGTGGTGCAACTGCTGTCTGCTGCGCTGAGGCTCACTCTGATCATACGGTCTACTTTTAGCACCAATGGATGGCAGGTTTACTCCTAACAATCCAGAGGGTGGGGTTCTTCCCTAACAAAGATAAAAGAAGGCAAGATAAGATTTTTATCTCTCTCTTTTTAAAAAGATTTTATTTATTTATTTGACAGAGAGAGACACAGCAAGAGAGGGAACACAAGCAGGGGCAAAGGAAGAAGCAGAGTTCCCGCGGAGCAGGGAGCCAGATGTGGGGCTCGATTCCAGGACCCTGGGATCATGACCTGAGCCAAAGGTAGGCACTTAACGACTGAGCCACCCAGGCGCCCCTGATTTTTATCTCTTAATGAAGAATATAACTATATTCTAAATGGGTTCCTTCTTCCATTTCTTTTTCCTTTGTTCACCCATTAGAAATCACTTATTTAAAAGATAATGAATTTTACAAAGAGGTATCTGTACCCCCATGTTCACTGTGGCATTATTCACAATAGTCAAGACATGGAAACAAACTAAGTGTTGATGAATGAATGGATTAAAAAAATGTGGTATCTATTTATCTATCTACACACACACACACAGAGGAATATTATTCAGCCATAAAAAAGAAGGAAACCCTGCCATTTGGATAAAACTTTGATGGCAATAGGCTAAGTAAAGTAAGTCAGACACAGAAAGACAAAGATCATACTGTACGGTCGCAGTTACATGTGGGAATCCAAAAAAGCCAAACTCATAGAAACAAAGAGTAGACTGGTGGTTGCCAGGGGCTGGGGGTGGGGGACACGGGGAGATGTTAGTCAAATGTTATAAACCTCCAGTTATAAAATGAGTAAGTTCTGGGGATCTAGTATACAGCATGGTGACCATAGTTAACATGTGTTGTGTATTTGAAAGTTGCTAAGAGAGTAGATCTTAAATGTTCTCACCACAAAATTTTTTTAAAAAGTAACTGTAAGGTGAAAAAAAAGATACTGAATTTTAGCACAGCTAGAAGTTTTTTAGATTATACATTTGGATAAGTTTTTGTTTGTTTTTAGAGCTCCTTGCAAACATTATTTCAAGGCCTGAAACCAAAGTTGTTAAAATATTTTTTTTAAAAGGTTTTCTCTCTTTTTTTTTTTTAAGATTTTATTTATTTGAGAGAGAGAATGAGAGATACAGAGCACGAGAGGGAAGAGGGTTAGAGGGAGAAGCAGACTCCCTGCTGAGCAGGGAGCCCGACGTGGGACTCGATCCCGGGACCCCAGGATCATGACCTGAGCCGAAGGCAGTCGCTTAACCAACTGAGCCACCCAGGCGCCCCAAAGTTGTTAAAATATTTGACACTTTCATGTCTTTTATAAGCAGGTATAATTTTAGGTTTCCTGGTAGTTTTTTTTAATGTTAAACACTCTATAAATTACACAAATGTTTTAAAAATCTGAAAGATGGGGTGCCTGGGTAGCTCAGTCAGTTAAGAGTCTGACTTAGGATGAGGTCAGTCTCAGGGTCCAGGGATCAAGCCCCATATCTGGCTCCCTGCTCAGCAGGGAGTCTGCTTGTCTCTCTCCCTCTGCCCCTCACCCCGCTTATGCTCTCTCTGTCTCTCTCTCAAAGTTTTTAAAAAATCCAAAAGATTAAATACATATTTAATTTATTACATATATTACATATTAATTATATTTATTACATATATATTAAATATACATATATATTTTTAAAGATTTTATTTATTTGAGAGAGAGGGAGCACAAGTAGGGGGAGCTGCAGAGGAAGAAGGAGAAACAGACTGCCTGCTGAGCAGGGAGCCTGATGTGGGACTCGATCCCAGGACCCCAGGATCATGACCTGAGCTGAAGACAGACGCTTAACCGACTGAGCCACCCGGGCACCCCTTAAATATATATTTAATTTATTATATATTATATATATATATATTTTAAAAGCTGTTGATTAGGAAAGAAAAAGATCTGGACCTTTAGTCGACTCCACATTTTCAATTTTTCAAAACTTTTTACTATGCATATTCTCACACCTACAGAAGAGAAGGAACAGAGGATAAGGAACTTCCATGTATCCATCATCAACTTTAATAATTCTCAACATGTCGCCAATCGTATTTCATCTACTTCCACCCACTTTTTTTCCCAGAGTGTTTTCATAGAAATCCTAGACACTTCATTTCCCATGTAAATATATGTAAATCAATCTTAATACCAAATAAAGAAACGCAATATAAATAGAACTACAATGTATAGATGAAGGAATATACCTGTGCCATTCATTCATTAAAGCCAGATACCTAGGCACACTATGCTAGGTGCTGGGGCTATCAGAGAGAGAGAGCTACATGAGTATAGGAAAAGACAGTAAGTTCAGAGGTTATTAGGTGAAAAAACAAATGCAAGAATTATTACTCCTAAGTGATGATGATGGTAATAGTTAATATTTATAGATCACTTACTGTTTGCAAATGTTAACTCATTAATTCTTCACAATCATCCTCTGAGGTAAATACTATTATTACAGATGAGGAAATTGAGACCCAAGAATTGAAATAATTTGCTGGAGAGCATTCAGATGGTAAGTGGTCAAGCTAGGATTTTAACCTAAGTGGTCTTGATTCCAGAGGCTGTGTTCTAAGGGGGGGGGGGAAAGAGAGAGACAGAGAAGACTACTCTAATCTTCTGGTATAAACAATGCTATTTATTCACCAAACCATTTCATTTTCTACCTAGGCACACAAGAAGACTGTATTTCCCAGCTCCCTAGCCTTTATTTTAAAAAGAATTTATTGGGGTGCCTGGGTGGCTCAGTCGTTAAATGTCTGCCTTCGGCTGGGGTCAAGATCCAAGGGTCCTGGGATCGAGCCCCATGTTGGGCTCCCTGCTCAGTAGGAAGCCTGCTTCTCCCTCTCCCACTCCCCCTGCTTGTGTTCCCTTTCTCGCTGTGTCTCTCTGTCAAATAAATAAATAAAATCTTAAAAATAAATAAATAAAAAATAAAAAGAATTTATTATTGGGGCGCCTGGGTGGCTCAGTTGGTTGAGGGACTGTTGGTTTCAGTTCAGGTCATGGTCTCGGGGTCCTGCGATCAAGCCCTGCATCTGTCTCTGCGCTCAGCGCAGAATCTGCTTGTCCCTCTCCCTCTGCTCCTCTCCCCAGTCTCTCTAAAATAAATAATAAAATCTTAAAAAAAGAATTTATTATTGAAGTATAGTTGATATACCGTGTTATATTAATTTCAGGGGCACAACATAGTGATTTAACAATTTTATATATTAAGCTATGCTCTCCACGGTAAGTGTAGTCAACATCTGTCTCCATATAACATTATATTATTATTGACTACATTCCCTATGCTGTACTTTTCATCTCTGCAACTCATAACTGGAAATTTGTACCTCTTAATCCCCTTCACCTATTTCACCCATCCCTCACTCCCTGGCCCTCACTGCAGCATTATTTATAATAACCAAGTTATGGAAGTAACCTAAGTGTTCATTGATAGATGAATGGATAAATAAGATATGGTATATATACAGTGGAATATCACCTAGGCATAAAAAAGAATAAGGTTTTGCCATTTAAAACAACATAGATGGATCCAGCTCCTAGCCTTTAAAAGGGCCATCTGACTAATTCTGGCTAATGGAATTTGGGTGGACATAAAAAAATCTCCCAGTTAGAGTGATGACTTCCCAAGGTAGAAGGAGCCTGAATCTCTGGGTTATTACTTAGAGCTTAGGGTAGTATGGGCTTCTCCATCAGGTACATCTTTCCTGAACTTTGTGAGCATGAGAAATAAACTCTTACTGTGTTAAGTCACTGAGATTTGGGGGTTTGTTATGGCAGCTTGTGTAAATTATACTAATAGAAACACTTTAATTTAAACTTTAACAAATTATGAAATCTTCAAACATACTGAAAAGTACAGAATATATTAACAATCATCTCTCCCTACCCAGATTTAATAGATACTAATATTGTCACATTTCCTTCAGGTATTTCTTCAGTAAACCCATTAAATATAACAAATAGCTAATAACCAATAATGCACCACCTCATCCCTCATCCCTCCTGGTAACTACCACTCTGAAATTGCTGTCATCCTCATTTACATTTTTTACTTTGACTACAATATATGAAATTATAGTGTTATTTCGTGTGCTTCAAAAATGGACAGAAGAAACAAAACAAATGAGCGAAGGAAAAAAAGAGAGAAAGAGAGAGACAAAGCAAGAAATAGACTCTCAAGTATAGAGAACAAACTGATGGTTACCAGAGGAGAGGTGGCTGGGCAGGGGGATGGATAAAATAAGTGACGAGGAGTAAGGAGTGCACTTATCACAATGGGCTCGTATAAAATGTATAAAATTGTTGAATATACTGTACGCCTGAAAATAATATAATAGTGTATGTTAACCATACTGGAATTTAAATTAAAATTTAAAAAATAAAAAAACAGGGGCGCCTGGGTGGCTCAGTCGTTAAGCGTGTTTTCAGCTCAGGTCAGGATCCCAGGGTCCTGGGATCAAGTCCCGCATCGGGCTCCCTGCTCGGCCGGAAGCCTGCTCCTCCCTCTCCCACTCCCCCTGCTTGCGTTCCTGCTCTCGCTCTCTCTCTCTCTCTCTCTCAAATAAATAAATAAAATCTTTAAAAAACCCTAAAATTAAAAAATAAAAATGGACAGAAATGGTATCAAAAAAGATTGGTGTTTTCTTTCAGTTTTGTTTTTGAGATGTATCCACATTGGTACATGTAGGTCTAATTCCTTCATTTGAACAGTTACATAGAAATACAGTAATTTGGGGCACCTGAGTGGCTCAGCAGGTTAAGCAGCCAACTCCTGATTTCAGATCTCAGGGTCCTGCCACTGAGTCCTGCTTCGGCTCCACACTCAGCGGGGAGTCGCTTGAGGATTCTCTCTCTCCCTCGTCCTCTGCCCCTTCCCCTGCTCAAGGGTGTGCTAATGAGTGCATGTGCTCTCCCTCTCTAAAATCAACAAATCTTAAAAAAAAAAAAAAGAAATACAGTAATTTACTTAGCCATTCTTCTACTGAGACAGTTAAGATCATTCACATGGTTTGGCTTCAACAGTAGGGCAATGAAATTCCTTGTACATTCCTAATATCATATAGTCAGGGGAGGCCTCCCTGAGGATTTTCTCATTTATGCTGATACTGGAAGGATGAGAAGCTAGCCATGTGAAGAGCTGGGAAACAAGTGCTTCCCATATTTGGAACAGTGGACAAGCCCTAACACCGTAGAAAACAGCACATATTAGACCCAGTGAGGTTACAGGTATAGTAAGTGAAGGAAAGAGTGGCAGGAGATAGTGGTAGAGAAGCAGGCAAGGGTCACTCTGTTAATGGCTTTAGAGACCACAGTAAGAAGTTTGGGTTTTCTTTTACAGGCAAAACAATTAAAGTTTTCTCATTTTTTCTAGGGTGGTCAGACCACACAGTATTGTGAGTTCCTTTCCTCAACTTTACCATGAACGGAGCATCTCTTGAATGAATGCAGTTATTGCTTTTGATCTCTGTTTTGGAGGAACTGGCTGCAGAATCTCATAAAAAGAAAGAAAAAATTAATCTCTTTCCCATTCATTTGTGTCTGAGGGGCAGCTGTATGCTTCAAAATGAAACTATATTTATCACAATTTCATTTTTCCACCAAGAGGGCTTAAAAGGAAATGTTCTCTTATTTCTCCATATTTTGCAATCAATTTCTTTTATTAAAATCGGATTGACTTCATGAAAGATGCCAAGTGTTTGGGTCAATTGAAGAGCCAAGGAAATATCATGCTGCTAGTTCTTAAACTATCTGACGTGTGGCAGAATCTGGTGATGACTAAATAGAGGAACAATTGAAAAATGTGAAAGAATTATGTATATACACTACAGTGCCAAACATTGTACTGTAGGCTTTAAAATTATAAATTACACGATTCCCAAAAGTGATTCAGATGAGTCATTCCTCTAGTAACTCAGCCAAACATGCTAATATTTTTTCTCCTTCCCCGTTCATTTCTTCACTAGCACTTCCTGTATTTGTCTAGTGGCTACACTATCAGGTTGGGAGGTGGGCTATCACCTCTTTGAGGAGCTTCCATTTATATTACCTCCCTTATTGCCAACAATTCAAGCATAGCACCTCTCACAGTTCTATTCCTTGATCTTTGCCCTGTTTTCCTTTGGACTATCTTTTTAACAAGTACTTTTCAATTTTTAAAGGTATCTATTGAAACACAGAAATTTCAATAGAATCTAATCTGATGGATGTGGGTGAAGTCTTCTCTATTCTAAAACCACCCCATCCAATTAATTTTTCTCTTTTATTTGCAAGTTGGTTGTACTGTCTCTAGGTAGAACCTTATTGCCAAATAGAATGTATACCACAACACATGGTGTATAACTGTGTTTAATATATGCAATAAGGCAGAGTTAAAATCCTATCAACATCACACAGAATCAGAATCTGAGAGTTAGAAAAGACCTTAAAGACCATCTTGTAGGACCACCTACCTTTCCTGTGTTTGTGACCACCGGCTTTTTTTTTTTAACTCAAGTCAATAGTTTTCAGAAAGGTTGGGGGGGAACTTCAATAAAACAAATCAAAACAACTGCAAAAGAAATGGTACCATTCTAGCTAACATAAAAATGTTTGTTCCCTGAGGTAACTTGCATAGGGAGGAATAATAGTCTGGGCCCTCCAGCAACTGCACCTGTAAGGGGTGTAAGTACTCCTAAGGCATTTTGATGAGTACCATGATGATAACCGCGTGTAAATGTGTTTGAAGGCCACAAAAGAGGGAGCAAGCGACTATACTCCAAAGGTTACAGGTGAATGGCCTTCAAGAATGACTGAGAATCACACAAGTGGACAGTAAGAGTATTTTAAGCTTAAAGAACAAGGGCATCTCCTACACCTAAGAGTACAGATATGAAATCTGCAAAAGGATGTTTCATAAAAGGGTCGCAGCAATTGACGCTTTTTAACAGTGGATTTCTACCTTAGCTGCACATAAGGAAGATTTTAAAAACCTCGAACCCAGATCTCACATCAGACCACTTAAAGTCGAATCTATGAGCTTAGCCTAAGTATTTTTTAAAGCCCCGCCCCCCGACGCCCCGCGATTCCAACGTGCAGACTGGGTTGAGAATCACCATTTTAAAGCAGGAAGCAAAATACTAAACGTGTTTTTTAGAAGGGGAAAACTGGAGGTAGGGCATAGAAAAATAACTGAAAACCCTGGGAGGGCAGGGCGTCTACTGCAGGAGCAGGGACAAGAACCGAGTGAGAGCCAGCGGTAGAGGATTTAAGGGCTGTTTCTGTGGTAGAACTCCCGCTTTGGGGGTCGGTAACGAGAGCAGCATATGTCCAACTCCATTAAAGTGAAGTTATTCTGCCAGCAGCCCTGCTCCTACCCCCCAACATATTTTCTCACATCTTTTCCCACACTTAAGAAAAAAAAAAAAACTGACGGAAACGTTGTCTATCCCACGAAAAGCGCATGAGCAGACTGTGGGAGGAGCAAAGATCTGAGAAGCCACAAGAGCGGCAATAGCCGCTACAATTTCTTTGCGATTCCAGAACCACAACTCACGAACATCTTAGGAGGGAGACTCCCCAGCAGCGTTTGCGCCCCACTGGGGAGCGCTGATAAATACCTCAGTGTAAATTGGAGACTTTTAAGCACCGGAGGGCGGCGACGGCAAGGGCGGGGCAACTACTGACGTTCGCGGTGACGTCGCCGGCTCCGCCCCCACACCCGCTTCCGGCGACGCGCGGCCCCCGCTTCCGCTTTCCCGGCCCGCGCGCCGGCCCCGCCTCACTCCCACGCGCCCCCAAGCGTCACGGCGACGGACAGCCGGAGAAAAAGCACAGGTTGCTGTCGGAAGTCCCCCTGCAGGTTCCCCTTCCGTTTTGCCTAACGACTTCCGCTTTGGGCCGTCAACATGGACGCTGCGGCTGCTTGCCGAAGCGGCCTCTGATCAGTTGCGGAGGCGCAGCTTCTCTGCGGAGGCCGCCCCGCTTCCCCGCCCTCCCCGCCTGCCCCCGCCTCCCCCCCCCGCCCCTCGCTCCAGTCGCTGGGGCCGGCGGGCTCGTCGCTACATGGGGGCGGGGCTCCGCGGCCGGCGCACGGCTTCCTGTTCGGAGGCGGCCTGGCGGTAGGCGGCGGCGACTCTGCCCGCGCCCACTTAGGCGCGGTGACCGAGCGCCTGGGAGACTCGAGGGCTTCATCTTGTGCCGCTGCGCCAAGCCCGGCCCTGCGCCGCCATGGCTCCAGTGCAGCTGGAGAACCACCAGCTGGTCCCGCCTGGAGGCGGTGGCGGGGCCAGCGGTGGTCCCGCGTCAGCCCCGGCGCCTCCTCCTCCCGGAGCCGCCGTGGCGGCGGCCGCTGCAGCCGCGGCCAGTCCGGGCTACCGGCTGAGTACCCTCATCGAATTTCTTCTGCACCGGGCCTACTCCGAGCTCATGGTGTTGACGGACCTGTAAGTGCCGCGAAACCCATGCCTGCTCCCCAGCACCCCCCCTCGCTTCCCGCCCAACCGGCTTAGAGAGGCTAGCACCTCCCCACGGGGCTGCTGTTTTTTCCTTTCCTCTGGGCTACTTAGTCTAGAATTTCTGAACTCTTGGGGCTCAGTGGACGTGGAGGAAAAGCTTTGCATTTGGGGTCTTTCTGGAGATGGAGCAACGGAGACTTGTTAATTATGTATGTTAGACTCACTGAAAATCCCATCTTTGGGGTTTTTTCTCGAGTTGCCAGCAGAACCCGATTGATTTCTTGGTTGGAAGCTTTTTAGCCGAAAGCCCAAGGTTAGGGTTTAGGAATACATAATATTCGAATTCCCAAAGACAGGAAATCTGTTTTACAGCGTCTTGACGGTACATTTTAAATTTAGGTTGTAATTGTTTCTGACAGTTTGAACTCAGGGGATCTATTGTGTATAAAATAATCCAAAATTTTGGATTCCAAGGTTGGTTTGTTTTTTCCTGAAATGTTTGAGAGTGTTTGAAGTTTTAACGCATTTAGTGTAAGTAAAAGATTTATTGTAACTGGTCTTCTGTTATTGTCTCTTGGAGTATGTAGGGAGTTTATAAATCAAGTTACCAATGAAATGCCTTGGGATATGATTAGGTTGTTAATCCCTTCAAAATAGGATCAGAATACACTAATTTTCAGTGTGTGAAGAAAAGGCACTATAAAATTTGGGGGTATATATACCTTAATTACTGTTATACATTTTAAATCCAGGTTCAGAAAAAGTAAGAATTTTAAGTTTTTACTTAATTTAGTTTTTATCTTTTATCTTGTTACACTCCAGATCAGTGTTTTCAATTGTATGCATTAATATGTAGATATTAGGCTGTAAAGTGGCATAGTAATTTCTTACCAGAGACTTAAAATATTTGTTCGCGGATGACTGAAAGAATTAGAATAGGTTCCACTTACTCCTGTAAAACATCATTCTCACTCAATTTTGACATATGGTACTTTGTTGAATGGAACAGAAAAAAGCCTTCCCCGTCTAACGAGAAACTTAAATAGCTGTCATGATTAGGTGTTATTCTAGTAATATACTTCTCTGAACCAATTACTCTTGGATTTCATGAAAATTTAAGTGTCTATGAAAAAATTTCACATATGTAAAGATCACCTACCCAATGTATAGCTATAGAAAAATGCTGAAAACTGCTATCAGTGATTGTATAATTTGTTCTTTCATAGAGGATTTCTAGAAATTTTTTGAATTATATTGTGTTCTTCCTATTTTACAACTTAGTTACAAAGAAATGTCTATTGCAGTAGAGTAAGTGTATAGTTTTAATCCTGCACCCTTTATATGATGATGATTCCCATACTTCTGTCTCCAGCAGAGACTCTCCACTGAACTCCAGACTCTATATCCAGATGCCTACATTTAAATACCTAATGGGCATTTCAATCAATTCCACTTGATATATCCCCCCCCCCCCGCCCCAAACCTCTTTTGTCTCACTAAAGAGTATCTCCATTCTTCCTGTTGTGGCTTAGGCCACAAATTTGGAGTAATTCCTTTCTTCCAGTCCCATACCCAGTACATCAGCAAGTCTTGTCATCTCTGACTTCAGAGTCTGACCACTTTTCAACATTTCCATCAAGTGTGAATTCTTCTCCCATGTTAACTGCAGTAGTCTGCCAGTTGATATCTCTAACTGCTGCCCTTGCCCCTTTACAGTTTTTGTCATCCATAAAATAGCCAGGACGATCCTTTTAAAACTTCTCTGCCCCCAACTCTGCAGTGGTTCTCCATCTCACTTATGGTAAAAAGGTTTTATAGTCACCTGTATTTGGAATGACCATAAAACTTATGGTCCAGATCAGGACACTTTTGAGCATGAAAGATGGTGTTCTTAATAATAATGCCGGGCGCACCTGGGTGGCACAGTCAGTTAAGCATCTGACTGTTGGTTTTAGCTTAGGTCGTGATCTCAGGGTCATGAGATCGAGCTCCATCCTCAGTGAGGAGTCTGCTTGAGATTCTTTCTCTCCCTCCGCCCCTCCTGCCTGTGCTCTCTCTCTTTCTAAAATAAATAAATCTTAAAAAAATGTTGGCACAACAGGCATGAACCAGGACTGTCTTGGGCAAACCAGGACATGTGTGTGTGGTCTGTGCCTTCTCCCCCTTCCCTCTTTATCCTCATTTCCTAATACTCTCCTCTTTGCTTATTCTGTTTCGGCCACACTACCCTTCTTGATGTTTTTTGATAGTGCCAGGTACACTCCCACCTTAGGGCCTTTGTTTTCCCCCCAGAAATCTGTGTGGTTTGCTTTCCTATTTCCTTTAGGTCTTTGTTCAGATAGAACTTACCAGAAAGACTTTCTGTGACCACCCATGAAAAGCACTCTGCCCCTGCTGTCTCACTGCTTTGTTTTTTTCTTATCGCTACTGGGTACCAATAATTTATTGTCTACCTCCTCCCCACTGGAAGCTCCATGAGGATGGGAATTTTTATTTGTTTGCTATGTTCCCTGGGCCTAGAACATAGTTTGGCACATAGTTGGGGATTAACTAAGTATTTATTGACTTAATACATTTACAAATGAACTTTTAGAATTGCCATTGTAGACCATGGAGTATTTAATGGGAAAATACATTCCTGCTCTTCATACTTGGGTATATAAAATAACTCTTTTCTCTTTTGATTTGTGCTAGCCAAATTAGTTTAGGAGCTTACCTTGGAGTTCCTAAATCATGTATTTTTCCTTGTTCCAGGTGGGAACTGTCAGAATCAATGTATTGATGTAAAACTAGTGTTCTAGGTTTACTTTATAGTCTTATTTCTGCCATATTTGATGTTTGTGAACTATTGAAAGTAAAAAGGACCGCCTTGACAATTTCAGTGGTTTGTTTTTGGCCACAGATTTGTTCCCCCCCCCCCCCCGCTTCTGCTTGTCTACCCCCACCTCCTCCCCAACACGCATGCTCTCATCTGAGAGTTTATACTCTGCCTTGACTTCTTAGGGAATTAGGTTCTACTCTTTTTTTTTTTTTAAACCTGTTTTAATTAAAATTAGAAAATGCTAGGATCTCAGTCACGTAAACTTGTCTTATTACACTTCAGTGTAAATAAGTGTCTGTGGGGCGCCTGGGTGGCTCAGTCGTTAAGCGTCTGCCTTCGGCTCAGGTCATGATCCCAGGGTCCTGGGATCGAGCCCCACATTGGGCTCCCTGCTCCGCGGGAAGCCTGCTTCTCCCTCTCCCACTCCCCCTGCTTGTGTTCCTGTTCTCGCTATGTCTCTCTCTGTCAAATAAATAAATAAAATCTTAAAACAAAAAAAAAGTGTCTGTGACTTCCAAAAATTTGCATTTTAGGGCTTTTGCCCCTAATGGTGGATTTGTTATCCATAAAGGAATTTTAAATAGATTAGGAGGAATTAGGAGGAAAGGGATGCAGACAACAAAGCCTAATCTTTGTCCCCGAAATGATTCCGCCTCTGACATGATCCTTTTAGGATCTCTGGGGCAGGTGGGAAGAGCTGGAATAATGTTTCCTGTTCTTTCTACCCCCAGAGGCTCTCCTCTTTTGTTTCTGTCTGTCTCTTATGCACACACCTGCATTCATGGTTCTCATTCTCTCCTTCCCTTGAGGACGAGGGTTGTGGCTTCTCAAAGGGAGTGTTCTCGGGAGCTTTCACATGTAGAGGAACTTGCCAGTAGTTGTTTTTCCTTGCAGTCTTCTAAGGCCTTAATTTCTGCTTCATCTGATCCTACTGGCCCTTCCAGCTTGTACCTAGTTTCCTTTATCACCTGGATCATAACTTCAACTTCTATCTCACTGTCTACTCTCAGAATTATTGTTAACTACAAGCCAGAGCTCATTTTGATAGTTTCCTCTCCTTGTACCTCGAACTCTGGTTTTATTTTTTCTGCACCTGTGGCCCGTGGGTGGGAGAAGAGAATCTAAGTGGCTCAGTGTGTGTTCTTCAAGAAGGGATTAGATGTAGAGGAGGCTTTAGAGTTGCTCAGGCCTTTGAATCTTGAGCCATGGGATAGAGGTTTCCAGAATGTGGTGATTCAGGAGGCAGATCAGGACCTTTGTAAGCATCAGTGGACGTGAGAGTGTTAAATGGTATAATTTACCAGGGAAAATAGTGACATTGGTTGCTGGCTGTTGTACTGGAGAACTAGCAAAAAAGAAATCAAAACCTTACTGGAGCTTAAAAGTAATCATTTACATCTAACCACCATGCAACATCATAATTACCATAAAACCATTGGCTGACACTAGTCCTTTTGTGTGCTTAGCTTCCAGTTTTTGCCCATCCTGACAAAACATGGAGAGATTATTTCTTGGAAGCAAGGTTCCATTGGATACAAGGAGGCTAGCAGCTAGTATTCTGCATCCGTGTCTATTTTGGTTTTAAAAGAATATTTTCTCTAACTATGATATAGTAGTGTGTTTAATGTACGACTTGAACTTTTTAAATGTTTGAGGTTCATGCAGTACGTTTTAGACCATCTTGAATGGGGAGGAATGTTCTTTGTTGGTTTTTCCCCTTATAGCCATATTGCTAGAAACTCGTAAAAAAGAGTAGGTAGCCACATAAGCCTGTAGTGGCTATTTATCTAGTTTTTCTGAAACACTAAGGTGTGTAATAGAATCAAAATAAAAACCGTTATCATAGTTTGATGAGGTATGTGTATATTTAGTCAATTTCTTTTGTTTTTCTTTTTTCTCTTAGACTGCCAAGGAAATCTGATGTGGAAAGGTGAGTATGAAAAAAACCTTAAATCTGTGTCTGTGTTGGTATATCTATGAGAGTGTATGTGAGAAAGAGAGAAAGAGAGTGTGTGTGTGTGTGTGTGTGTGTGTGTGTGTGTGTGTATGTGTATGTATGTATGTGTATGAAGGGTAGGGCTGTGGATTGGAAACCTAGGTCCAGAGAACCTAGGGTGATGTTTTACACCATTTGTTTAGGGAACCCTGGGAAATGTGATTTCCTCATCCTTGACAATTGGTGTAGACCAGCTCTGGACCTTGTGTTCTGAAAACTTTGTTAAGTCCCCGAGGGGGAGAGGAAGATCTAGAAGGTATAGAACTTAATAGAAGAAGCTGAGGAACAGACTGACTTAAGTTGGCTGTTGATTTACCGTTTGCTATGAAGATGCTATTAGATGTCTTTAGAGAATCGACATTTGCATACTGCTATTGCCGTTTCATAGTTGAATTTTGATTGAGTTGGAGTTTGGGGCTTAAGACATAACTAAACACCACTGTTTCATAGGCCAAAGGAACAAGATAAATTAAGGTTTCAAAGTAATCCTGTGATGGAGGTTTAAGTTCTGGCCACAGTATAGGCTACTTGACTGTGTCTCTGGCACTCTTATGCTCCTTGGTTAATTTTTTTTTTCCTAAATACCAAGTCACTAGGGATGATTTATTAGTGACTCTGCTCCCCACCCCCACCACCAGCTATCTTTCTGATGGAATTGGATCAAAAAGGTAGAGATGGGAGAGACCGTTGAAGCATACTTTTGTTATGGTTTGGCTGGTCAGTTTTAAAGGAAGGAAATGTAAATCCGGATTTCTTCTGTCCGCTCTGGGGTGGGAAGGGAAACTGGGCCTTGAAAAACTGACTCATGCTGCTGATCACTTGAGATTGCATGGTGTCAAAAAAGTCCTGTTACAATAGTTTACAAAGGTGGGTGTTTGCTTTCCAGTACAGGAGATCATTTGGGGAACCAAGTTAATAATAGACAGATATATTTGCTCTAGGAGAAGAGCAGAGAGCTCACGTGCTCTGTTAAGTCATTGCTGAGTTGGAATTTGAGTACTGGGGCTCCCAGCACTGAGATGGTGCCAGGTCTTAATGTATATTTCCTATTTCTGCTGTGCTCCAATCTTGCCTGTGATGCTCTGCTTGTTACCTCTCTTAAGATCCTTCACAGACACTGGCAAGGAGTCTTAATTGTATCTGTGCCCTTGCTTCTTCTCTTTGTTCTACCAATAATCATACTGCTGGCTGAATCTTAAGGAAGCCTTTTCAGGTTTTTTTGTGGGCTACGCACACATGCTCTCGCTAGGAGTTAGACTCTGTAGTCCTCAGTCAGGATTATACTTTTATCAGGATTATACAAAAGCTTTTATTTTGGTGCATTGCCTCATGGTGTTGCTATTGGTGAGATACAGAGATGTGGGTTGGATCTGTAGGCCATTGAACAGCTGTACTGAGATTAATATAGGTCAGAGTCCACTTGGAGGGAGGTTGATGTCCTGCTGGGTCCTGTCATCAGTCCCGGCCTGTCGAATATATTTTTCAGTATCTTAGGGTAAACTATGAAAGTGATTTTCAATTTTATAGCTGTCAGGAAATTGAGAGGTCTAGCTAACATACTGACAAAGCTTTTAAGGCTTTATGGGATGATGAAAATACTGATGAGAGAAAAAGCATCGTAGTGGATATAGCATAAAAATAGATATGGACAGACCATCTAGCTTTTATTTTTAGTGCTCAGCTTACTTTAACTTTGTTTAGATGATTTAATATCTAAGTTTGTCACTGAAATTAGTTTGGTAAAGTGTTGCATAGTTCTTTGATTATTCAGGTGTTTAAATCACACTCTTGCAAGATGGGAAATGGGCCCTTGCTTTTGTAGAAGTGAGACACTTTCAAGCTTTGGTAAAGATCTGTTTCAGTTCCTTTCTCGTAACAAAAAGGTTGCAAATTCATAACTCATAGTCTTAATTATGAAATTCCTGACTCTTAATTTGTTCCTCTCTGTGACCTAGTTAACTTTTATGTTGTGCTTTTATATCTGTGAATTGGGTATAGTTCAGTAAACAACTTTTATTGTCACACAAAATTAATTTTTAAAATGTGATGGTGGTTTATTGCTAAAACATTTTTTTGGATTTATTACTTGGAAGTAGAAAATAAAAATGCATGCAGTATACAAAATGTGACAATAATTCATATTTAGGTAAGTACCTTAGGTGGTTCATTTTATTGTAATGGTTGTAAACAAAGATTGATTCATATTTTAGCCCAGATGAAATAAATTGTGAAATACTCTTTTCAAATATGTTGGTTCATTAAGAATTGTTTTATTTTATAGGAAAATAGAAATAGTGCAGTTTGCTAGCCGGACACGTCAACTCTTTGTTCGACTATTAGCTTTAGTAAAATGGGCTAATAATGCTGGCAAGGTGGAAAAATGTGCGGTGAGTTAAACTTTTGATTTTATTTTATATAAAATAACTTTTTGGGATGTCAGTTTATAATAGACATAGCTTCTAATTTTAGCTTTAATTTATATCTATTGATTTGTTTTGAGAGACAGTACTTGAGTAATCCTATTTCTGTATGAAAATGTGTAGGGGCACCTGGGTGGCTCAGTTGGTTGGTTAAGCGTCTGCCTTTGGCTCAGGTCATGATCCTGGGGTCCTGGAATCAAGCTCCACCTCAGGGCTCCCTGCTCAGCGGGGAGCCTGCTTCTCCTTCTGCCTCCCTCCCTGCCCCCGCCCCCGTGCTTTTTCTTGCTTTCTCTCTCGAATAAATAAGTGAAATCTTAAAGAAAAATGTGTAATATATTTCTGTAGAAACTTAGTATTTGATCACCCGAGCAGGAAAAGAGAGTAGGTCGTATCTGGAGACATTGTTACTCTAGAAGACATTAAATATGAGACTTAAACTATAGGGGGGAAATAGCTTTACATTTGTACGCTTCCTTAGAGTGTGCAAAGTACTTCCTTGAATTTTGCCTGTTGATTCTTGAAAACCCTCTTGAGCATGGCAAAGTTGGTATTTTCTTGTTTTACAGATGAGGGAATAAGGTTCTTAGGAGCTAAATGGCTTCTTCAAGGTCACAGAGCTGATAATAGCATTTATCTGTTTGTTATTCATCTACTGATTCTCCAAACCCTTTAGTGAGCACAGGGCATAGGATATGGCAGATGAGATTTAAGAAAGGCACAGCCCCTGCCCCCAAGAAGCTCATAGGCTTTGTCTGTTAAATCACTCTTGAATTCAGAGGAGGGACATGTAGTGAAGTATACCAGAGATGCTAAAATCTGCCTCCCCCGCCCCCTAACCAAAAGAAAAGAAACCCAAGTTATGAGCTCATAACTTGGGGAGGATGGCGCCGTGTTAACAAACGAGGCACATGATTACTCCCTTCTGTTTTACTTCGGTCACTTCCTGTGAGGAGAGTGGAAAGAGAGTAGAGTACCCTTTATTCATATTGGAAAGGGTAGAGTAATCATAAAGTGAATAAAGTCCTAAAACAATGAGAGCATTTATTCACTTTGAGGTCAGCTCTACAAGGCAAGTAACCTTCTAGCCACTGTCAGTTACATTTGGAAAGTAGGTAGATTCTCTAAGCTTGACACTGATGCTCATACTTTCTTTTCATTCAATTATGTAATAACATTAAAAATTTTTTTTATCAGTTTTTATCAGTGAAGGCAGAAAAACAGCTTTACATTGGTTCAGTTTTATTTGAGTTCTTTTCAAATTTTCTTAAAGTTTACAAATTAAAATGAGCAGCCACCTGGTCAGTATAGAGGTACTGTAATAAATTTCTTTTTAGCACCCTGACAAGCTAAGTTGAAAATATTTTTATAGTACTTTTATATTTGCAAGTCTATCAGGGTTTGCCTCTTCCATAAAATCCCACATCAGAAAGGAATCTAGGACACATTTGTGTTTCCACATGTGATATCCTGACCTCTCCCCTCCATTGTAGCCACTGCATTCACTGTCCTCGGTTCTGCTAGGTTCCTCATCATTAGACACAGAGCCTAGGTGAAAGTTGCTAAAGTGAAAGGAGAAAAGGGGTTGTGAAGAAGTTGAGAATTGTAAATTCTAGAATAATAATTTTTTTAAGTTAAAAATAAAACCCAATTTTCACTGAAGTTGATACTCAATTCCAGCTCTACCAACTAAGCTAGTGACAATGCTAGAAGAATTCTACCAAGATAAATTCCAGCCACGTATCTTTTGTCCATAGGAGTAAGCTGTCATCCTTCTGAAATACAACCTCGATCACAGGTTTATTTAGTGGGAGAATATTTTGTACCCCATATACTGTTTTTCTCATAGGGGAAAATGTTCTTTGATTCATCTGTTGTCTGTTGGTATGATAGGGAAATTAAAGTTTGTATTCAGAAGGTCTTTTGTCCACTGAAAAGCATCATTTAAAGGATAGTTGTGATTATAAATATTAATAAACAGACTTATACCAACCTTATTTATCAGAAAGTTTTATAATTCGTTTTTCTGGAAATTTGGACACCAAATGTAGTAAATCTATTTTGGTTGAAATGAAGAAGCATGGTATAATATTTCTGAAAAGCCTAGGGTTTCTTTTCAATAATTACTTAACTTGGGGTAATCTTTTCTTAAAAATGTTCAAACTTGCAATGAAAGTTAGGTGTCACTGAAGTATATCAAATCCAAGTGTTCAGTCTTTCAAACCTGGTGTTAAATCCCTAATTATATCATGGGTATTTCAGTTATCTGTTTAATACTACTGAGTTGTGCTTCAGTAACATAATGTCAAGGAAAATCCAAAACTCTTGGTTTTGATATTGAGCCGTATTGTAATTCATCTTTCATTAATTCATAGTTCAGCATTCTTTTATTAGTTTTTTGAATTGGCTGTTCAGATAAGTCACATTCTGAATAAAGTCTCATATTGTACTTACATAAAGTTTTGGTATTTTTGTTTTGTGAATGTAGATACCACAGATGTGTTTATGTCAGGCATTAAGTCCATCAACTAGAGAATTAGAGGATTATTCATGTTTTGATTCTTCTGTTCTCAACCTAATGATTATTTACCTAGTCTCATTTGAGGTTCTTAATAGATAATGATCTTTAGCCATACCAGACATATTAAGTGTGTAACAGTGTATAATGTATAAATACAGTTTATAACTCTAATGATAAAACAGTCTCGATCAGGTTTTATCTAAGAAAAAAAATATCTCTCATATTCCTGGAGCTTTTTAAAAAACAGCTTTATTGAGATATAATTCATATACCATACAATCCACCCATTTAAAGTATACATTTCAGTGGTTTTTAGTATATTTAGATATGTGCAACCATCAGTCAATTTTAGAACATTGTCATCATCTCAAAAAGAAAATATGTAGCCTTTTGCTGTCACCTCCAAGTGCCCCCTCCCCCCGCAGCCCTAAGGAAGCATTAGTCTGTTGTCAGTAGATTTACCTACTCTGAACATTTCATATAAATGGAATCGTAATTTGGGGTCTTTTGTAACTGGCTTATTTCACTTAGCATAACGTTTTCAAGGTTCATTCATGTTGTAGCATGTAGTAGTTAGTACTTCGTTTCTTTTATAGTTGAATTGTATGGATCTACTATATTTTGTTTATCATCAGTTTGTGGACGTTTAGATTGCTTCTAGTTTTTGGCTGTTATGAATAATGTCGCTGTAAATATTCATGTACAAGTTTCTGTATGGACATATGTTTTCATTTCTCTTGGGTATATGCCTAGGAATTGAATGGTTGGGTCATATGGTGACTATGTTTAATCACTTGAGGAACTGCCAGACTGTCTCCCAAAATGGCTGTACCATTTTACATTACCACCATCAATGTTTGAGGGTTCCAGTTTTTCCATGCCAATACTTGTTATTGTCTGACATTTTGATTCTAGCCATCCTACTAGGTGTGAAGCTGGTATCTCATTGTGGCCATCCTATTAGGTGTGAAGCTGGTATCTCATTGTGGTTTTGATTTGCATTTCTCTGCGGACCAGTGATGTCAAATATGTTTTCATGTGCTTTTGGCCATTTATGTATTTTTCTTAGAGAAATGTTTATGAAGTGCTCAGTTAAATTTGAAAGGAGAATATTAACCATATTAACAGCTGGCACGTGAGTGCTTAAAAAAAAAAAAAGAATGTGATGATCATTAGGGACCTGTATAGTTTTACTAAAAACTAAGTTACTCAAAACTAAAATTTTATGTTTATTCATTAGATTTCTAAGTCAAAGGAGTATAACTGAAGCTAGTGTATTTTGAATTGAGCCAGAGTGGTGTTGAGAATGTTTCATTAATTACCCACGTTTAAGGTGGAGCAATGTGGGTTGGATGAACTGTAATACCCCACTAGGGTTGATGCAGGTGTTCCCAGAGGGAGGTCTTTGGTATTCTTTGGCCTTGGCTTTGGTCTGATAGGCATTTTTACAGTGTCCTGGATTGGAGACTTGGGATGATCTAAATCTGAGTAAAAACCAGCTCAGAAGTTGAGAGAAGTAGGGGCGCAGTCAGTTGAGCATCTGACTCTTGGTTTTGGCTCGGGTAGTGATCTTAGGGTCATGGGATGGAGCCTGCATCAGGCTCCATGCTCGGTGTGGGTTCTGCTTGAGATTCTCTCTCTCTCTTCCTCTGTCCCTCCTGCTCGTGCTCTCTCTCTCTCTCTTTCTCTCTCTCTAAAATAAGGATTTTAAGATTTATTTAAATCTTAAAAAAAAAAAGGTTAAGAGAAGTAGGATCCAAATGGTTTTAATGTGTTAGAATCAGACAGCTTACAGTTCTGCTTTAGTTTCAGGATGGAAAAAGGGCCTTGCCTGATAGAGATTCATGTACAAAATATCAAGTCCTTTTAGTGGACTCCCAGCTTGCTGTGTGTTAGCACTGTCATTGCTGCTAATAAGTTAATGTTGTTGTTATTGATAGAAATCCATTTTAGTAGTCATGCAAGGTAGCACTTCTGGGCAGTCTAAGAGAAGAAACATTTTTTGGTTCCAATTTCTCTGATTGTTGGCTTTCTTTGGGCAGGTGTCTTAACCTAAGTCTCAATTTTCTCATATCTAAGGTGATAGTCATTATCTGGTTTTGTCTATTTCCTAGAGTTGTGAAGATCAGACAATAAAAATGAGTATGGAAATACTGAGAAAATGTAGGGCATTGTGTACCGGTATTAATTGTAGGTGTGATGTGGTATTAATTCTGGATACCATGTTTTAAGTTGACCACTGATAAATCGGAGTATTTCCAAAGCAGCAGAACAAGGGTGGTGAGTGAGAAATTTGGAGATAAAGACTAAATGAAGTGACTTGGGATGTTTAGCTTGGAGATAGGATGGGCTTCCCCTATTTGAAGGACATAAGAGACATTACTTCTCCAAAATGGAAGATAAAAGTTTCAAGGAAGTAGTTTTCAGCTCCGTGATGAGCTCTGCTAGTTCAGGTACCCTTATGAAATGCATTCAGTAGAGAACTGATGGAAAGGATTTCTGACATGAAGTTGGCCTAGATTTCATACAACAGGCAACATTTATGGAGTATTTTATGTGTTCTGGGCAGTGTTCTGAAGGTTTTGTAATAACTTTAAAAAAAAAGATTTATTTATTTATTTGAGAGAGAGAGCGAGCACTCAAGTAGGGGGAGGAGCAGAGGGAGAGAGTCTCAAGCAGATTCCCTGCTGAGCACAGAGTCCAATGCGGGGCTCCATCCCATGACCCAGGAGATCATGACCTAAGCCGAAACCAAGAGTTGGACGCTGTAACTGACTAAGCCACCTAGGCAAGCCTATATGCATTAGCTCTTAATCCTCAGAACAACCTTACGAGGTTGGAAATCATTATCTCCATTTCACAGTTGAAAAAACTGAGGCCCAGAGAGGTTAAGTGACTTGCCTAAGGTTATTGGGATAGTAAGTTGCAGAGTTAAAATTGAGACTAAGGCAGTCTGGGTCTAGGAGTCCATGCTTTTAACTACTTTGTTACCAGCCAACTCCAGAAGTCTAGGAGAGTAAAAAGCATTTTATTCTATTTATTTTTCCTAACTTCTGATAATGTACTGGTAATGTTAAGGATGGAGAAACAAATTGGAAAACCTTTTACTTAAAGTGATAGAAAGTTACTGTTTTTAATGCCGAATGCAAATGTATTAAATATTTCTTCACATTACTGGGAAATTTCTTGAAGAAATGTTTCAAAATGTGGAAAACTATTAATTCCCTCAAAGTTTACTTTGGAATGAATAAATGATATTTGAAGTGCAAAGCAGCTTGTTATCAATGAAGCTTAATATATTTACCCTTTGCTTTAAAGATGATTTCAAGCTTTTTAGATCAGCAAGCCATCCTGTTTGTGGATACTGCTGATCGCCTAGCCTCGTTAGCTAGAGATGCCCTAGTCCATGCACGCCTGCCTAGTTTTGCCATCCCGTATGCCATTGATGTACTGACTACTGGGTCTTACCCACGACTGCCCACCTGCATTAGGGTAAGTGCATTGCTCAACATTCCCCTTCTTAAAAGTTGGAAGAGTTTGGCAATGAAGTCTATTGTGTTATTAAGGAGCCCAACAAAACAACTATTCTCTGTTTTTAAAACAATTATTTCATGTAATTCACTTGTTTTTCTATAACTAAAATTGTGGTTTTTTGAAATAAATTGAGGGCCAGAATGTGAATAACTATCAAAATGGATGAATCTGTGTGTGTGTGTCTGTGTGTGGTTAAACATGTGCACATTAACTTACATCTATTTCAGATGTGAAAATACATGCTGGTTGCTTTTTGGAAGGTTGGTTGTTTTTTTTAAGTACTATTGTGGTAGTTGTTTACTGACTTGGTGCTATTATATTTTATACTTTTAAGAAGTGGTGGAAGTCATCTAGTGACATGAACTTGGTCTCATAAATAGAGCATGAAGAAGATCGTGTTGTATTACTGACTTAGCTGGGTGACTAGTGGAATCATTGGCATTCTAAAGCCTGATAGTAATGGTCATGTCACTATTATTGGATGTAGACCGCAGAAATGAGTGTTGAGATTCTCTTGGGCAAAGTACAAAAATACTATGTTAAGACAGGCACAGGTAAAGATTGTGTCTCTTTGTAACATTATTTTAAAATCACTTAATTTTTTTTGTAGGATAAAATTATTCCTCCAGACCCAATTACCAAGATTGAGAAACAAGCCACACTTCACCAGCTCAATCAGATTCTTAGACATCGGCTTGTGACCACAGATCTTCCTCCTCAGTTAGCAAATCTTACAGTTGGTATGTACCTGAAGTTTATTTAGTTTTTTTTAAAGACTTGACTTGTTAGAATTTTTTTTAAACAGCTTTTGGGGTTTCGTTCGAAGAAATACTATTTTGAGGTTTTGGCCTGCAATTCAGGTGGTGTTCAAATATGTGACTTGTCATCCCGATCATTTTTCTCTTTAGTACCTGGGGATAAAATTTTAGTGCCTGGAGATAAAATGCTAGTATGTGAAGCTGGGAGCAGGGAGATCACCTAGGACTGGAGGAGAGAAGAAGCCCCCCGAGTTACGCCTCAAGAGAAAATTGTTAGTTGATGTTAGAAGTGTTAACTGCCTTTGGCTATTGCTTATGCAGGAACTACTGAATTCTTTGGACACTTAGGAAAGAACTCTCAAGCTATTTAAAATTTCTAAGTTAGACTGAACGTTCTAGGTTAGCAGGAAGCTGCTTATTTTCTAGCAAGTAATCATGTTTTTCTTCTAAAAGCAAATGGCCGGGTGAAGTTTCGAGTTGAGGGAGAATTTGAAGCCACCTTGACTGTGATGGGAGATGATCCAGATGTTCCATGGCGTCTTCTCAAGCTAGAAATTCTAGTTGAGGATAAGGAAACAGGAGGTAAATCATAAATACAGATTTAAATCATAAATAGTAATTCAGATGCTTGGTGTTTCTATATTATTGAAACATTCTTGCAGAATAATAAATGTTCAGCAGTTTATCCTGTCGTTTGAGGCAGATGTTAGGATGATCATACCTACCTACCTATCCGTAGAGGCTTTAGTATTTCTCAAGTATAATGTTCTCTGGTTTCGATAGATAACTTCAGTTCTTTTTTCTTTTTTCTTTTTTTTTTTAATTGTGTTAGTATACTCTTCCTTAGTTGGTAGTATAATATGATCTGTACACTTTTCTGATTAACCACCTTCTTTTCTCCTGCCAATGGAAGATGGGCGAGCCTTGGTTCATAGTATGCAAATCAACTTTATCCATCAGCTGGTGCAGTCTAGACTCTTTGCTGATGAAAAACCTCTTCAGGACATGTATAACTGCCTACGTATCCTTTTGAAATTTGAGACATATATTTGTAAGGAATTTGTGTGTCTCTCTCTTCCCCACATTTCCATTTGCCCCCTCATCCTGAACTGTAGCAGACTAAAGTCCCCCTTCCTTTTTGGGGGTAGAAACAGGGCTGGGGAACAGGTCAGTGTGAAGAATAATTACACATCTGTAATAAACCAAATTTTAAATTTTACTGTTCACTCCGCAGGTAAAAATAAAAATGAATTAGAAATAGTACAACCTGGAGGAAAAAAACAGTGCTATTTGGTCTACGCATATTCTCTAAACTGATGAATTAGCGGGCAACCTGGACCTTACGGTTTGTTTATGTTGGTTCAAAATTAAACATAAAACTTCTAAAATTGTGCCACAAATCATAACACTTTTTAGTATATGTCATTGGAGAAATATAATTCCAGAAATTTCTTTCATAGCCAGCTTTTGGGGAAATAAAGCTTTCGTTAAATGAAGTTTGCTTGTACTTCATTGGCTGTTGTAGTGATTTATTAAGTTTGCTTAACGAGACCCATCAGATTCTTTCTGCTTATCGCTTCAGTTAGAAGTGCTACATTCCCAAACTCTAATGTTAATCCGAGAGCGGTGGGGAGACCTTGTGCAGGTGGAAAGGTACCATGCTGGAAAGTGCCTCTCCCTCTCAGTTTGGAAGTAAGTGAAGTTGATTCTGGTGAGTTCATGCTGTGACTGTTAATACTCTGTCTTTTTCTTCCTTTTTTTCTCTCATGCATCTGATTTACTATACACCAATAGCTGTGTACCTCTTAGCTACATGATTTTATATAGTAAGGTCCCTGGTATCATATAAACCACATAGGACATCTATAACTGACCCCTTTCTTGGAACGTGGCATGTTTTAAATACGTAGACCTTTATTTGTACTAAGATTAGCTTTCTTAAAAAGTTAGATTACCCTGGGCTCATACCAGATTGCTGAAAGACCATTAAAATTGTTGGGTATGTTTTAAAACATGCTTGCTTATCACAGTTTTCCATTTTGAATTGTGCCTTTTAAGATCTTTTTTGGGGGAGGGTTTTGGGGAAAATCAGTATCAGGCTGTTTACAGTCCTTGATTCCCTGGAACTTTGTTTGATTCCCATTTTCTGTGAAGGAATCAGATTAGTAGACACCTCTTAGAACACAGGTTGTTTTGTTTTGGGATTTTTTTTTTGTTGTCTGTGTGCATGTGTTTTGTTAAATTCTGGGTCTTTTTTTTTTTTTTTAAAGGACATAAATCAAATACTGTGTTGGATTATAGAATAGTCTGTGGGCCTCTCATGTTCTAGGCTCTGGCTAAGGTACACAATAGATTGTTTCTGTTTTATTCCAAAAGTTAACAGGCTGTTTTGGGAAAAAATTTTATTAATATTTCTTTTTTTCTTGGGGTGCCTGGGTGGCACAGTCAGTTGAGTGTCCACCTCTTGGTTTTGGCTAGGTTGTGATCTCAGGGTCATGAGGTCAAGCCCCGTGTTGGGCTCTGCGCTCAGTGCAGAGTCTGCTTAGGATTCACTCTCCCTCTTCCCTCTG
Source organism: Eumetopias jubatus (assembly GCF_037043125.1). Taxonomy (NCBI): domain Eukaryota; kingdom Metazoa; phylum Chordata; class Mammalia; order Carnivora; family Otariidae; genus Eumetopias; species Eumetopias jubatus. The sequence continues at coordinate 91,842,736 of NW_028274817.1, forward strand.
TTCTCCCGCCTGTGCTCCCTCTCAAATAAATAAATGTTTTTTAAAAAGAAAATATTTCTTTTTTTCTCTTTAGTCAACAGGTTCTTGGGAGAAAAACAGGGACGGCATCTGTTCACAAAGTTACAATTAAAATCGATGAAAATGATGTCTCTAAGCCTTTACAGATTTTTCATGATCCTCCTTTGCCAGCTTCTGATTCCAAATTAGTAGAAAGGGCCATGAAGGTAAAAGATCTCAATATATTTTAATACTGTTTCGGTTAAATGAATATAACAATATTTATACTTAAAACTTTTAACACAAATTCTTTAAAATACCCAGTTTTTCCTAAAACCCTTTATGAAACTTGTTTTAGACAAATGTTATGCTTTTGCATTTTTTAATAACAAATGTTATATATATATAATTTTTTTAAATGTTCTTTCAAATTTTTTAACTTAGGTCAGATCACCATTTTATTCTGAAGTTCTGCCATTTAATCACTGATAACCAATACATATACTGTCTTGATACATACTTGCCAGAATGTTAGCTGTGGTCTTTAAGCTACCAGTACCATATACTACTGTATATTTCTTTTTAACTTTAAGCTTGCTTTCTTTTACTGGTTAAAAAATCAGTGTGATTCTAAAAGGAACTGTCTTGAAACAATAATCTGCTCTCAGACTTTTAAAGTAAATATGTTTAAAGTGCACATACGATTCTGTTGTTTTCATTTATGCAGATTGATCACTTATCAATAGAAAAGCTCCTGATTGACAGTGTCCATGCACGAGCTCATCAGAAACTCCAGGAACTGAAGGCCATTCTGCGAGGCTTCAATGCCAATGAAAACTGTAGGTTCTTTTAAACTGGCATTTCTGCCTTTCTTTTGTTTGTTAGTATCCACTTTTATGAAGCATCTTTCTTAATCTGACTTTTTTTCCTGGTTTTGTTGTGGACGTTGGGCATTTCTGCATTTTAATTTGTGATCTACCAAGCTTGTCCTAATTTTTCTATTTTCTTCTTACTTTTTTAGCTTGGCCTTATTTTTGAAATGTATGCATATTGAATCTCCTTAAAGCCTTTTTCCTATTGAAATGGAAGTTATTTTAACATCTTACTATGAATCTTATTTTTTTTAGGTCTTCTAAGAATAAGGCAGCTTTGCAGATACTTATTTATAAAATACGTCTTTTTGAGGGAAGCAGAATTTATCCCTCGTCTTTTTAAAGATTTTTTTTTAATTGTTAATACATTAGCAGGATTCAGATAAGAAATATAAACACACATAGTGCAAAAATCTTCTAAGTTTCCTTACTTAGTATGTTTAGAGCTTTGGGGGACAATCACTTAGAAAGCCAGTGCTTTCATTCTAGAAATAGTTTCACAGTATCATGAGCATATTCACTCTCCCTACCCCACTTGTTTTTGGTTGTGATTACCTCATGCTCACAGTGAACAGCCTTTAATTAAGTGAGCTGATGTAGGGGAAGTGCCATAAATATTATGATGTCTTTAATAGTTCTGGTCGCAAAGGGACTGCCTTTCATCGCCACAGAGCCCAGCCTAGTCCATTATACTTTAAAAAGCAGCTTCTTCTGTACCACTTTGACGAATTAGGTAAAAATACGCCTGAAGGAAAGACAGTCAGGCAAATACATTTGTATTTAGAATACAACAGTCATTCGAAGAAAGTGAAAGAAAAGAGGTGTACAAGAGGGTCTGAAAACAAACTAAAGACTAAGGGGAAGGGCAGCTTAACTTAACAAAACTGCAAGTGTTGGCCTTAAATCTTGTTTGCAGGGACATGCCCACTAGCCCCATCGGGGCTTAACAGATTTATCAGGTTTTGGTAATTTTAATTTAATTACAAGATGCAGTGGAAGTCCTCATCCCCCACCCACCTCCATTTTAATCCCTCAAGCAAGGATGTTCAATACAGACCTAAAATTTCTGATTGTAAAGTATACAAAACTTTCATTGGGGTTAGAAAGCACACATACCCCCCCCCTCCGTTTTCTTCCTTTTTTGTAATAGTTTTGAGATAAAATTCACATACAATTCACTCATTCGGTGGTTTTTAATATACTGAAGAGTTGTACAACTAGCTCCACAATCTAATTTTAGAACATTTTAATCATCCCCCAAAGAAACTTTGTATCCATTAGCAGTCACTCCCCATTCATCCCTCCCTTCAGCCCCTGGCAACCACTAATCTACTTTGTCTCTTTAGAATTGCCTGTCCTGGACATTTCAGATAAATGAAATCATATAATGTGTGGTCTTCTGGATATTGTTGTTAGCATAACGTTTTTAAGGTTTGTGCATGTTAAAGCATGCTTCAATACTTCATTTTTATTGTCCAATAATCCATTGTACAGATACACCACGTTTTGCTTCTCCATTCATCATTGATGGGGTGGCATCTGATGTAGTTTTTGGATGTTGGTGTGTTTGGTGGGGTCCAGAGCCAATGGCCAAGAAAGAATTCTTAAGACGTCTTCGGTGCAAAATGGTGGTTTTATTAAAGCATGGGGAGAGGACCCGTGGGCAGAAGGAGAGGCTGCCCTGGGATTGTGAGAAGCAACAGATGATATACTTTGGGGTGGGGGGAAGTAAAGATAAGGGAAGTTTCAAAAGGATTTTCATATGCTAAAAGAAGACTGGGGAAACCTGAGGCCTTGCTGTTGTCAAACCAAGGTTGTTTTTCCCTCTAGCAAGGCATTAACATTAAGACGGTTGGGATCTTATACTCTGCCTGCCTCAAGTATTTGTTAGTGGGCTGCAGGTTATAAGGACATCTAATTTTATCTACATTTCCTTCTGTCTTTGTTTCTCACATCATTCCCCCCCTTGAACAGTTTTGACCCTTAAATCTTTAAGGTTGCTGAGGGTGGAAGGTCTCATCTTCTGTAACTTCTCTGTGCTGAATAGGGGTGTAGAGATGTCCCTACCTATGGGTCAACATTGGTCACTTGGGGAATTTATATATAGGAGTTACAAAGGCAAAGGCAGCCAGTCCAAGGTAGACAACATATACGAATCTCCTTGAGTAGAAAGGGTCATCCTGTCAGCTAGAAGTTACGGCAGTGAAGGAGTCTTGGCACCAGGCAGGGAGACACCGGAAGAGACAACAAAAGAAGGTTAATATTATAATGAGAATGAGAACTCTGAATAAAGGGACTTTCGATAGTTAACTAAAATTTTCCTCCAGTCCTTTATTGTTTGAAAAGAAATTTGAGGTCGTCACAGGTTCACAGGAATAAAAAGGCATGCTAGAGTTTGCTCATTGGTTTCCTGTGAAGGAAATAACAGGTTTTATTCTAGATATGTGAGTCCATGAAGAGTGCCCCTCTAATTTTACTGCAGTGGGAGTACATAATATGACCTGGTAGGGGCCCTTCCATTTTGGAGTTAAATCCCCTGCTGTATTAGACTTCCAGTCCTTTAAATAAACCCTGCATCCAAGGTTTATATGGGGTAGGTTGCTAGTGACTGTCAGATGAGGTTTAGGGAGGACATGGTTTGCATATTCATTTAGAGGTTTATGAATATAATATAACCCAGCCTCAAGAGAATAATTTAACAAAGCATTATAGTCTCCATCTTTTGATAGGTTTACGGTGAGAAAAGGTTTTTCATATAGTAACTCAGAAGGATTTAGCCCTGTTGGTTGTTTTGGGGCAATCCTCATTCGGAGAAGCCCTGCTGGTAAAAGAGTAATCCAATTTTCTTGATTCTCAATGCTTAAAATCTAGTATCTACAAAAATGTGTTATTGAAATATTTTCATTTTTAATCAGAGATAGCCATATCAGGACTATTTTGTTTGTAAAACAAGTCCAGTTTTAACAAACTTGGCCTAATGATTTACATAAGCTCAACAAGAATAGTGAGTGATCAAAGAGAGCTTTTACAGTTTGCTTTGCTGGAACTTTTTAAAAGGAATCTCTAGGTTTAACTTTTAGTAGCCTCCCGAGGCCAGAAGCCAAGCCAAGTGCTTGCCAGACATGCCTGCAATACCTGTAGATTTGGGCAAATTCCTCTTTTTGAGATCCTCAAAGTATCCAGAGGTTCCTGCACCTGCCAGGAAGTGATACTCTTTACTCACCTGGTAAGGCTGCTGGGAACTCTGTAAGCAAGCTATCAGGCCAACAGTTCCAAGGGGCTCTATTGGCTCCATGATTCATAAAGTCAACCTTAGTTCCTTAAAGCTGTATGGTCATATCTGAGTCAATGCTGGTCCCTCTCAAATATGACATCCCAGTCAAAGCCTTGGTAAAATAACCACTGTTACCAGTGGTGTCCTGTTACAAGGAGAACACTTATTCTTACTGAACTTAGGCAAATGACTGTAACTGCCATGGAAGAGAGAATACTTTTTGGAGACCTTTTGAATTTCAGAGGGTTCAGATAGAAAAGTAAAAGGCTTCCGTTTGTTCAGAGGAATATTTATCTTATTTTTCCATATCATAGATATCTTAAGAGAAAGTTTCCTTAGTCTGGAAGTACAAATATTAAAGAACCTGCAAAGTTTAAAACAAGAGTCAAACTATAATCATCCTCAGTTTAGTTAGTTCTGGAAGGTCTTAACCATTTCAATTTTATGATCTTAAAGGTAGAAAAAAATCTGTATTTATCAAAAGCCCTTTTTATGATTCTCCTTGAAGATGAAACACGTTTTGCAAGAGAATAAGAACAATAACTATAAATGAAAAGACTCAAAAATGGACATGGTTAAAGATCTGATAAGAGGTTACAACCATAGCTGGCAAGGAAATTTGGTTATTTCTGTTCAGTAATCAGAATATTAAGTAATGGCCTCATACCAGAACATATTAAAACTTTAGAACTGCATATCATCTCTAAATGGTTATAGCATTTACCCAAATGTAACCTAAGGCTTATTATTTGTTTAACAGTGCTTCCAGAATAACATACCAATAAAAAGGCCTAACGAGTCAAAGAGACTTTATTTCCAATTTAAATCTTGGGAAGTTCGTTAAAAAAAAAAAAAAAACTCAAAGTGGAGCGCCAGGGTGGCTCAATTTTGCTTCCATTTTGGAGTTGAATGGAGTTAGCAAAACTTAACTGCTTTAAGATTGAGAAGTTTTAACTAAGTGATCAAAGACCTGATAAAGGCAAAACATAGAAACAGGTTTTCTGGGCAGACAAAAGAGAAAAAAACCTTTGTGTACATTTTCTTACCAACAGCACACCAGTTAATTCAAGAAAACTTCGTCTTTTGAAGAGAGAGAAAAGCAAATTTCAATCTTATGCCCATGTACTTTTAAAAATCCCTTCATTTTAGGGATGCCTGGGTGGCTCGGTCGGTTAAGTGTCTGCCTTCGGCTCAGGTCATAATCTCAGTGTCCTGGAATGAGCCCAGTATCAGGGCTCCTGCCCAGTGGGGAGTCTACGTCTCTCTCTCTCTTTCCCTCTGCCCCTCCCCCCCGCTTGTGCTGACTCTCTCTCTCTCTCTCAAATAAATAAATAAAATCTTTTTAAAAATCCCTTCATTTTAATCTTAGTCTGTCTTGACCACATGTAAAATTCCTTTCCAAAGATTTCCCTACAACAGACCCACAACTTTTTCATTCAGAGTTGCTTCCCTTATTTCCATCAGTCTTAATTACATTTAGCAAAATTTTAACTCTTAGAAACCTTAGTCTCTAGTGAAAGCTAAGTAGTAACAAATTGTGAACTGCTACACCAAAACTCTTTAGATGCAAGTTTATGAATCAGTTAAGCACAGAACATCCTTAGTTTCTCTGCAGTAAGAAGTCAGAAGCATAAACTGACATCCAGTAATCAGTGCTTTAGCACTTTATCCTATTTGGAAAAGATCTAGATGGCTAATGAACTCAGTCCCACTTATCTAAGCAAAACTTTAAAGTTTCTGGTTACCAAAGACTTGGAAAGCTATTTTAACAATTACCCATGAAAGCTTGAGACCGTTAACCATCATTTTAAGTCATCGTTTTGCTAATAAATTGCAACAGAGATAACACGAGCTTATTTGACCTTCAGTAAATCTTGATAGAATAAAAGTTTCACCTTTAATGCTGTTAACTTTAAAGAAAGGTCTACCTTAAACCAACAAACTTAAGTTGGTTTAAATAACTGAATTATATTCCACCTGGATTCTCTTTTCAAAAGTCAGTTTGTTCCCCATTGTCAGTATATCAGGAGGAGTTTAGTGGTCTGATTACGACCAAACACATTCTGCAAGAGGCCCTTAGGTTTGGGACACTGGTGGGGCAATCTCAAGTGGGTGGTGTTAAGTCCAGGGGATGCTCTTCTTCGCTCCTTGATAGTGAGGGAAGGAGGAGGAGGTACGAAGAATGGTCTAGAAGCCAGTTATGCAGGCCACACTCAAGGTGATGCAGAAACAGGAGGAGAGCGAGGCAGAAGAGGCAAGGGGCTGCCAGAAGGCAGAAAAGAGGGTTCCCAACTCTAGAGCTTATCAGCTCCAACAGAGGAGCAGATGCTGTTTTCCCACCAACAAAAGGAATTGGGCAGCCCATGGTAGGCCGGAGAAGACAGGGAATTTCCCCAAAACATAGGTGGTCTCGGCAGCTCCTTGGGAACATTCCTTAAAGTCCCCATCCCATGGTAGACTAAGCAGAGCACATTGGTTCCAATTATATCCATTAACCTGGGAAATGAGGGAAAAACCCCCATGTAGTGCTAGAGTAGCCTGGGTCTATTAGGAGGAATAGTGAGAGAGTCCCCTTTGCAAGGAATGGCCTGTGTTTCCTCCAGTAACCTGAGTTTATTGGGAAGAGGCCTATGTAGATAATTATCATTCATATATCAGGAGGGAGTTTAGTGGTCTGATTATGACCAAACACGCTCTGCAAGAGGCCCTTAGGTTTGGGTCCTAATTTAGAGCCCTGAAGGCCTGGATGGACTTAGGGTACCTCCATCTGTTTGCTGTTCCTTGCAGAAGAGAGCTGACTGATAAGATCCTACTGAGGCCATGTGGTACCTTTCTTAAGTTTTGCAATCCGAATGGTTTCCAGTGGGTTAAAAGGCATTCCAAGGGAGAGTCCTTGGGGACTGAAGAGAAATGGTCCGTTACCAAAAGCCCCCCTATCCCTGACTCCCAGGTGGGGTCCCACGTGCAGGATATGTCAGAGGTTCCTGATGTCAAAGCAACACGGGGTGTCTCGAACAAAATCGCTATGATCACTGCCTGCCATAAAGGCCTTGTAGGAGGGAGGCATGCCTTCCCCCTGCTTCCCCATCACATTCTGCACTACAATGGGTGCGAGCGTATGGACCCAGTTTACCTTACTTTGAAGGCCTATCGTGCCTTGGCTTGCCTTGCTGAAGGACCCACTGTGAAGGCCGCACTGTGCCGTGGCTTACCTTGCCGTGAAGGCCACACCGTGCCTTGGCTTGGCTTGGCACAACGGTCACGCTGCGCCTTGGCTTGCCCTGAAGGCCCCGCCATGAAGGTCAGACCGCACCTAGGCTTGCCTCGCCATGAAGGCCACAAAGAACCCGCCCTTTTTAACCCATGGAAGATAGTAGAAAAGTTTTACAAGAGGAAAGTACCCAATTTTGTAACTTAAGTAGTTAGAGGACATTGACAGAAAACAGTAAAGAATAGAAATCCATGATGATCTAAGTGACATTCCAACACATGTAGTCTTTACAGCCAAATTTCCCTAGGAAACCAGTCCCAGGTGGGGTTTTAATTCAATCGGGTACTGGTTTCAGCCGGATCCCAGTGGAGGTCTTGTGGCCAGAAAAGGCAAGACCAAGGATGTGGAAAGGGATCACATTTGACCAGTGAGGAGGAAACCTCACGTGGGAGTCTTAAGATTGGTAGCCATGCTAGTCACTTAGGTGGCTGTTATGTGTCCAAGACAGACAACTTTGAGGACAGGAATAAAGAGAGGGCATCAAATTCCTGGGTTTTGTTACCATTCCGGCCATTGTACTAACTTTCAGCCAAAAGGCAGGCTTTCTCCTCCCTGTAGAGTAGCCACGGGCTAGAGGATTGGAGCTTGGGCAATCGACATGAAAGGGTTCCAGTAAGAGTGTACTCCTTGAAGAGCCACTGAAATGAGAGTAAAGGGAGAGCAAAGTACTCACCAAGTGTGTACCAAAGCGCGGAGTCCAGATGAAAAGACCTTTGAAGCCCCACGTTGGGCACCAAATGACGTAGTTTTTGGATGTTGGTGTGTTTGGTGGAGTCCAGAGCCAATGGCCAAGAAAGAATTCTTAAGACGTCTTCGGTGCAAAATGGTGGTTTTATTAAAGCACCGGGACAGGACCCGTGGGCAGGAGGAGCGGATGCCCTGGGATTGTGAGAAGCAACAGATGATATACTTTGGGGTGGGGGGGAAGTAAAGATAAGGGAAGTTTCAAAAGGATTTTCATATGCTAAAAGAAGACTGGGGAAATCTGAGGCCTTGCTGTTGTCAAACCAAGGTTGTTTTTCCCTCTAGCAAGGCATTAACATTAAGACAGTTGGGAGCTTCCTGGAGGAGCATTATACTCTGCCTGCCTCAAGTATTTGTCATTGGGCTGTAGGTTATAGGGACATTTAATTTTATCTACATTTCCTTCTGCCTTTATTTTCCACATCACTTCCACTTTTTTTTTCCTATGATGAATAACACTGCTTTGAACATTCTTGTACAGGTGTTTGTGTGGACCTGTTTTCATTTCTCTTGGCCATGTACCTAGTAGTGGAAGGGCTGGGTCTTTTGGTAACTGTGTTTTACCTTTTTACATGTTTAACACCACCTTATAATCCCATCACCAGCAGTGTGTTGTGAGGTTTCCAGTTTCTTTGCATACTTACCAATAACAGTTACTGTCTTTTGGTTTCTAGCTGTCCTGGTGGGTATGAACTGATGTATCCGCTGTGGTTTTGATTTGCATTTGCCTAATGATTCTTGAACATCTTTTCATCTCTCTTCAGTTTCATAGTTTTAGCTCTTAAATTTAGATTACTTTCTGAGTTAATGTTTGTATGTGGTGTGAAGTGGGGGGTCCAGCTGTTTTCTTTTGTTTGGGGATATGCAGTTGTTCCAGGAACATTTGCTGAAAAAAAAAAACAATTTTCCCATTTAATTGTCTTGGCACCCTTGTAAAGAAGACTGTTAAGGATTTTTGCAATCTTAATTTTTTCTAACTTCTAACTTTTCAAAATAGTAAAATGATAAAATTTGTTGGCATTGCGGAAAATCAGAGTTTGTGTTCTTTTGATAGGCTCTGGTTTATTTTAGTATCCTCCACAAACAAGGCTTATTTATTAGTAGTAAGTAAAAAACTCTTTGTGATTGCCCAGGGGATATTTAAATTACTTTGAGAAATAGACTAACCAAGTATTAACATAAGAATAGTTTTTTGTCTTGTTAATATAAGTTGCAAAAGATTTTTCTTCAGCGCCATTTTGTAGAGATCTCACTGGTTGGGCAGCCAGAAGGTCTGAGTTGAGCTGCATGCTCTTGAACAAGTAACACTCTTTGGGCCCCATTCTCTTCTGTAACTCAAGGATGTTAGTCCAGGTTCTTCCTAGATCTCTTACCTTTAGTGGGAGTGTGCTCCAGCAGTGGTTTTCATGTTCTACGTGTCTGTAGAGTCCTGGGTGTGAGAGAAGGGTGCTTTGGAGACTGTACTGTGTTTCGGAGGAAGGAGAGGGTGCTTGCGTGTGGCGTTGGGCTCCTCAGACCTGCTTTAATCAGAACAGTTCTGGAAATGACGACTGCTTTAGGAAAGGGCCTGCGGACCCACCATTTTACAGCATATGCTTTAACTTGTTTTTAAACTCGTGTTCGTGCATTTGTATTCTTCATGCAGTCTTACTTGATCCCTTTTGTGATGGGAAAACATGCTTTAGTCACATCCTTTACTGGGACCAAGGACTGTTCTTGGAATCCTTTAGGGCAGTTACCCTTAATCACCTGGCTTTTCTTTCCACTCCTCACTGTCATAAGCCCAGGAAATGAGTAGCTTGGACAAGGGAGCATTTCAAGGGAGGGCTGGGGGAATGGACAGACAGCAGGTTTTGGACAGTCTAGATGGCAGTGTGTGGTTTCATGGGGGTGGGAATGTCTCGAAGCAGAGTAGGCAGAACTTTGGAGAGAAGGTCAAAAAAGGCAGTGCAGGGCACGTAAAGTCACGTGTCAGGTAGCCCCGTTTGCAGCATTCCTGTCTCTTGAAAGCCAGGGGAGTCTCCCTCCTGTTGCGATGCGGCAGTGCCAGAATCAGGGTAGCGGGGGCAGTTCGGAAGCGGGCTTAGTTGCCTTTCTTTAATCTTCACACTTTATATTACTGTGTATCGGTCCATTCCTCATCTGGTCCTCAGTACATAGATAGGGAGAAACAAAAGAGATTTATATATACATTCCTGCTGCAGGAAGAAGTAGTGTACCATCCTGTCAGCTTGCACAGCTTTTAATTCTTCTATATTTTATTGGTAAGTTTTGCCTTGTTTGGATACCTTCAAACCAGTTGCCTTTAAATGCTTAGGGCCTTATAGATTTTATTTTCCGTAAAGAAAAATATGGACATTGGCAGTTAGAAGGGATACACACCAAAGTATTTTTTATCTTTTGGACTGTGCTTTCTGTATTCTCTGCCCTGTCTTTTCAGGAACACTCAATTTTGATAATTAGATTGAAATTACAATTGTTACCCCAATTGTCAGAATGAGCTTTACATCATTTCTCCACTTTAAAAATGGTTTTGCTAGAGAAAGACAATGATCATATGATCTCACTCATGTGGAATTTAAGAAACAAAACAGAGGATCAGAGGGGAAGGGAGGGGAAAAATAAAACAAGACAAAATCAGAGAGGGAGACAAACTGTAAGAGACTGTTAATCATAGGAAACAAACAGGGTTGCTGGAGGGGAGGGGGTGGGGGGCATGGCGTAACTGGGTGATGGGCATTAGGGAGGGCATGTGATGGTGATGAGCACTGGGTATTATATAAGACTGATGAATCACTGAACTCTGCCTCTGAAACTAATAATACGTTCTATGTTAATTAATTGAATTTAAATTAAAAGAAAACAAAAATAAAAATGGTTTTGCTTTAAAGAATACATTTCTAATCCATTAGGAATTATAACAGTACAGATATGTTAAAAATCAGCAGTCTTGCTTCAAATCTATAAGCACTGTTTATTATATTAACAGTAAATTCAGCAAAACATAATCTGAACTAATTTCTCACACTGCTCTGAATTATAAAATATCGTAAAAGAAATTTCTATACCTTTTTGTTCTTTTGTGTTTGTTTTAGGTGATAGTTCTGGCTCTGTATTGTTAAACATTTCTTTACAAATATGTGGTAGATCTACTTGAAAGAAATTTGTTTTCATCTGATTAAATATGTCTCCTGCTATTTTTTGGCTTTATTTACTTGTTTGATAATTTCTTTGTACAGATAGCACCAACAGTAACCTCACCCATTTTAATTATTGTGCAAATTCCTAATAAGAGGTTTCGGTTTGTTTCTTTGATTCATAAAGGATAATGTACGTTGTTGAGCACTTTGCTTTTTAAAGCACCTTCACAAACTTGTCATTTCTTCCTCCTAAGGACCCATGGCATGGACAGGAAGATGTTATTCTTGTTTAACAGAGTAGCACAGAGAAGTCACCTGGTGAAAGGCTGGGCCTACATTACCACTCTCCTCACTGCCTGCCTTTTCTTCTGTGCTGTAGTGTTAGAGGAACGTGGTAACTAGAAGAGTGTATTCCTTTGATAACTCCTCAATCTGACAGGCACGGGCTGCGCTTTCAGTGCTTTGCTCCTTTACTGGGTTTTGTTATGCCAGTTTGTGGGATTAAGGGAAGAGTTAATTGGGCCTGGTGGAAATACTATGAAGCTCTAGAACAAGTATATTGGCAGCTTTGGGAATTGGTGTTTAACAGTTGCTTGTGTTCTTATTTCATCTGTGACTTAAAAATGAGGTTGCATAAATAACTGGGAAAAATTTTTTTCCTATATAAGCAATAATGTGTAATGGTTTTCAGGTCTTTTTTTTTTTTTTTTTTTTAACACACAGGCCCTAATTGCCAGAAATCCTCTGTTTATGAAGAATAGCATTGAAAATATTGAGGCCGTAGATGAAATTTATTCTATTTACCAATTTTCTTCCCACGTATCAAAAAGAAAATCCTTAAAAACTAACTACTTAGTAATTACTGAATGGAAGTAAAACTAGAATTCAGCTTACTGATGAAGTTCATGTTTTCACTAGCTCTTTTAACCTTTTTTAAGGAATCTGGGGATTTTTTTTGCTGTAGTATTTCGAGAGGGGTCTGTTTGTTTCAAGTCACCTCGAGGAATACATTCTTCCTTTTGAGCTACTAATTGACATAATAGTACTATTCCAGTTTTGCAAATTCCTGTTTTTCCTTTAACATTCAGGATTGTTTGATAGTTCGTATGTTTCTACTCACTGAGAAATATTTTTTTTCTGTAAAATATTCAGATAGAAATATAATTTTTTCCTTCTTAACCGTTCAGCTTCCATAGAGACTGCACTTCCAGCTCTTGTTGTTCCCATCCTGGAGCCCTGCGGTAACTCAGAGTGTCTGCACATTTTTGTAGACTTGCATTCTGGAATGTTTCAATTGATGCTTTATGGACTTGGTAAGTGACTCAATGATACAGTCACTCAGCGTAAAAGAAGAATGCTTTAACAAAAGCAAACAAATTTTTCTGCCATTACCTCTGGTATTGGAGGGGGTGGTTTAGCAGTACAGAAAGTCCATGTGGAAGGGATAACTCTGGCTGACGTCTGTTCCTTGAGGCCAATTTTAAGTCTCCTTCGGATTTTCTTGTATCAAAAATTAAACCTCCCAACATGAAGTGCATTCATGTTGTTTCTCTTTTTGTAAAAGTAATAACGTTGATGGCTGATGTTTCTTAGATTAACGATACTACCATTCATAGTTGGGTGACATGGAAACAACTACAGGGGATTCTGATGTCACTCATGGCTGAAGAACAAATTTATGACAGTGTAAACATCTAAATGTTAACTTAGGTTACAGAATCCTGGAGAAGAGGGTTTTTTGGTTTTTTTTTTTTCCCCTAGCCTAAACACAGTAGACATTAACGTTGGATTTCTAACATGATCTGTTACCAAGTTGGTGGTCTAAAATGATGAACCACTTGGCACTTAGTGTTTTTGTATTGCTAATGGAACAGTGTTCTTGTACATACTAGCACATTTACTGCTTGAAATTAATATTAAGCTAGATCAATGAAAATAAAAAGTTTTCTGGTTATACTGTATGAAGATAAATTTGTCTCTGAATTGTTCATAGAAGGCTGGTCTCATTACTTTGAATCATGTTGCATTTATGTTGGCTAAATGATAAGTGGCACACTTAGGAATTACCTTTTAACTATGGTTCCAAAGCACAAGGCAATTGTTAGTTCTTCAAAAAATTTTTTTATTTAAGGTGTTTTCTTGACTATTTACATAATACATACTCGTAAATAAGGAAGATGAACATGTAAAATGAGAGAAACAAAAAATAGTTACCTGTTGGCAGTCATTCTTGTTTTAGAGGATATATGCTTGGCTCAGTTCAGGCTACCATAACAAAGAACCACAGAGAGGTTTGCTGAAACAGTAGAGTTTTACTTTGTCACAGTTTCGGAGTTTGGAAGTCTAAGATCAGGTTGCCAGCATGGTTGGGTTCTGGTGAGGGCTCTGTTCCTGGCTTGGAGATGTAGGCCTTCTCTCTGTCATCACGTGGCAGGAAGGAGAGCAAGCAAGCTCTCCAGTGTCTCTTCTTTTAAGACACCAATCACATCATGACCTCAGTCCTACCCTCATGACCTCGTCTAAACCTAATTATCTCCCAAAGGTCCCACCTCTGAATACCATCATATTAGGAGTTTATGGCTCCAACATACAAATTTCCATAGCAATGGTATTCTAATTTTCTCCATACTTTTTTCTTTAGTTGAAATCATTTTATATTTTGCTTTTTGTGCAACATGCTATTACAACATTTTTTGGTGTCAATAAAGATTCTAAGTGACATTTAACAAGCTGAACTTAAGCCAAAAGCTCTTGCTTATGCCAGAAATCATTTGTGTTTAATAAACATTTTATTTTTTATTTTTTAAAGATTTTATTTATTAGAGAGAGACAGCAAGAGAGGGAACCACAAGTAAGGAGCGTGTGAGAGGGAGAAGCGGGCTTCCTGATGTGGGGCTCGATCCCAGGACCCTGGGATCACGACCTGAGCTGAAGGCAGATGCTTAACAACAGAGCCACCCAGGCGCCCCAATAAACAAACATTTTAATGGAGTTTTATAGTTTTTGCATTTTTAAGGTTCTAAGTTTAGTGATACTAGGAATTTGAAATACATGTAAGTGAAAAAATTAACTACACCGAGAGTTTTGGGAATTAAAATGTAGGCAAAGAATTAATTCCCATATTTGTTACTTGTTCTTCCTGCTAGTGTACATTTGCTATTAATTAGTTGTCTTACCTATAACGAGGGTAAACAAATTGGGTTAATTTATGCCTAATGATACGTTTAGTTTGGTTTTTCTCTGACTCAAAAATAACATTACTTTCTGCCTAAAACAGTAATTTTCATGTAAGTTTTGGGCTGCCTAAATATTTTATGCCTCATGTAAGCAGTGAATTAATGAAGTGCTATATTCTATAGACCAGGCCACGCTGGATGACATGGAGAAGTCTGTGAACGATGATATGAAACGAATTATCCCTTGGATTCAACAACTGAAGTAAGCTTGCTTATTTAGCTCAAGACTAAAAATGGAAAGTTACTTTGATACGATATATTTTCTTCTCCATCATTACTCTTGATCAGTCACTGTCCTTAATGTTTATGACATGAAACTTGAGCACCTTTTGGTACTTGGAATCGAAATTCTCTTGGAATAGGGCCAAGATGGCAGTGTTTTGTACCCAGTTCCCTTCCAGAGCAAATACAGGTATGAAGGGCATGGCACTCTACTTTTCATTCCTTGCCACATTTCCTCCTGTAAAAGCACTGTACAAATCGCTTACAATGAATTTTATTGAATCTAGTGTTCCCTGCAGTAGAGTCTTATTCTTACCCCGGATAATCTTCATGGTATGAATCTACCAGCTGACACTTCCAGAATAGTTGTTTCTGCTTCTCTAGTACTGTCATTCAATACTGCTTCAAAATCCTTTGAGTGCTTCATACTGTTAAAGAACACTGAAAATGGAGCTAAAGATAATTCTATGAGGTTTCATTACCATCCTGGTACACAGAGGTACCGTTATGGCAACTCTAACAAACTCTCTTTTAAAATTAATAAAACAGACTTCCAAGGGATAAAAATAAATTTCAGGGGTCAAAACCCAAACTGGCAAATGGAGAAGGGGGGAGGGGGCTAGACTGTTCAGAGAGATCTGTTGATTTTGTGATCTAGCCTTACCCCTTCTCGTTGCCAGTTTGAGTTGTATAAATATTTGAAGACTTCACTATAATCAAGTAATGTTTTCATTAACAAGATAAGATTTTTAATGCCAGTAGATAGTGTTTTATGAGCCTCCTTTTGAATAGCTGCTTAGTTTAATTGTATATGAAAAATGATAATCGTTATTCTGGGTAACACATTCCAGAATTTTTAGTGATTTAGCATATTTTTGTGCACTTGGCTAAACAAATAAGGTTTAAATACTTAAATGCTTAATAACTCACATCTTGTATGACTCAAGGTTATCTGGCAGTCCAGCTAGCAGAAATATAACATAAAACCAGAAAGCTAGGTCCCCAAAGCCTTAAACTTATCAAATGTGTCTCTGTACTTAAACACATAATTTCTAAGAAAGGTCCCCTGGTTATCACTTACAATAGTGCTTCTCAAATGATCTTTGGTGAATGACCAGTTGATTGCTAATCTATCATGGGACATTAATGTTTTTGAAATGACTTTATTGAAGTATAATTTCTGTACCATAGAATTCACCCATTTTAAGGACTTGTAAATTTACTGAGCTTTGCAGCCATAATCACAATCCAGTTTTAGGACATTTGGAACGTTTTCATCACCTCAAAAAGGTATTCATTTACAGTTAACCCCCATTCTCAGCCTGAGCCCCAGGCAACTATGAATCTACTTTCTGTTCTTACAGATTTTTTTTTTCTGGACATTTCATATAAGTAGGATCATAAAGTATGTGGTGATTTGTGACTTGCTTCTTTCACTTAGCTTAATGTTTTGAGGTTTTCATCCATTTCGTAGCAGGTATCAAAGCTTAATTCCTTTTTATGACTGGATAATATTCCACTATATGGCTTTGTACCACATTTTGTTGATCCATTCATAGTTTGATGGACACTTGGGTTGTTTCACTTTTTTTTTTTTTTAAGATTTATTTATTTTAGAGAGAGGGTGCACACAAGCAGGGGGAGGGGCAGAGGGAGAGAGAGAATTTCAAGCAGACTCCCCGCTGAGCAGGAGCCTGATGTGGGGCTCGATCTCATGATCCTGAGATCATGATTTGAGCCTAAATCAAGAGTCGGCCACTTAACTGATTGAGCCACCCAGGCGCCCCTGGGTTGTTTCGCTTTTTGGCTATTATGAATAATGCTGTTCTGAATATTCATTATAAGTCTATGTGTAGACATGCATTTTCATTCCACTAGGAATGGAATTGCTGAGTCACACAGTAAATTTATGTTTAACTTTTTAAAGAAACTGCCAAACTAGTTTCCAGAGTAGCTGTGCCTTTTTAAAATTGCATCAGCAGTATTTGAGGGTTTCCGTTTCCCTGCATTCTTGCCAACACTTGTTACTGTTTTTTCTGTAACCATCCTAGTGAGTGTAATGAGGTATTGCATTGTTTTCATTTATATTTTTCTAATGACTGATGATGTTGAGCATCTGTTCATGTGATTTCTTATAACGTGCAATGAAAACAAATTCTAAAAAAAAGAAACGAAAAAACGTGCAAAATATAGGCCCCAGTTTTTTATTGTAAGAACCAACAGAAAATTACATCTCAGTAAACATAATCAGAACAGTATAAAAATGAAGAAAAAAATCTATACACATTTTTCATTGGAAGTGTACATAGTTAATACAGAAAATTCACTCTTATGTTCAGATTTTTTGTTACATGAAATAAAAAAAAGTTAAGAGTAAAATGACAATTCTGTGTGCACATTGAAAAGAGTATCTTGTATTTAAAATTTATATAAATACACATATATATTTAGAATTTGTATTGATATTATCTTGTATTTAGAATTTTTAACGTGACAAATGGGCTTGTTTTTTGCTTGTTGGAACTAGTCTAGATTGGGTTGATGATGATGCTAATCACAGGAAATAATATATATCTTAACTGTTTCTATTTTTCTTCAAAAACATACATAGTAGAGATCCCAGTCTCACAAAGTCTCACATGTTGATGGGAATGGAAATAGAGATTTGAAAGCAGTTTTGGCAAGTTCAGAACATTCATTTTTAACTTTTATCTAAAACATAGCAAGTATTGTTGCATTTTCAAAATTTATCTTCATTTCTTCATTTGTAGCCAGTTCTAGCAGTTGATCCTGTGAAGTTGCAGATAAATTTAAGTTGTTTTTCAGTGAAAAAGACTGCTTTCTAGACTTTATACATTTTTGGGTAATAGTTGACAAACTACCCTTAAAGTGTTGTATGTTATGGCATGGTTTTACTGCACGTACAAACTCTGTACTAGTCACGTGGTTTTACTGCACGTGACTAGTACAGAGTTTGTACCACATGCAGCTCACTACACAAGTGCAGCAGCACCTGAACTGGTCTACACCCTGTTCAGCAAGGCCAGCCTACTGATCATGAGCTTAGATGTTGTTGTAATTGTTACGTTGCTGTGGAAAGTTTCTAAATTTGTATTCTTATACTCTGTAGTTATTTCATTGTGAACCAGTGAGAGTTTATGGACCAGTCATTTTATGACATGGTTTTGCTGCATGTGACTAGTACAGTACTTTTTCCATATGTTTTACACACACACACACACACACACACACACACACACACAGTGTCTAGCCTCAATGATAGCTAATCAGATAAAAGAAGTGAGAGGAATATTATAAAAAGCATCAAACTAAAATCTGGTGGCTTAACCGAGAGAGAGGAGGGAAAAAAGGTAATTAATACTTATTGGCACCTGCTAGGTATAACCATCACTTCACACATACACAGTATAAAAACTGGGACTATATATCTCTAGTGATATTAGAAAAATTAGGTACATTTATACCTGTTTATTGTTTGTTCTATTTTCTTTTATAAACACTTCAGGTATTTTATAAAAGATGTTGAGGTTAGTTATTGCTGTCTTAATAAACCATAGGAAATTCGTCATTTTCTTTAATACACTGCTACAGTGTCCCAGCCTTAATACTAGTTAATTCTACCTTATGACTAAACAAAATCATTCACATTGTAGTTTCAACTCCTTAAACAGAACTAGAACTAACAGACCAATGCAAAACTTGGAGAAATGATTCATCATTATGGTTATGTGTCTTTTTACTAGGTCAGTTAAATTTCAGATTGTTATTTTTTAGTGGTCTTCAGTAATCAGTTTACTAATCAGTTGCACACAGTTAATCAGAAGAACTTACGATTTTGTGATGTGCGTTATCTCCTTTCAATTAAGGTTTTGGCTTGGACAACAGCGTTGCAAGCAATCTATAAAGCATCTGCCTACAATAAGCAGTGAAACATTGCAGCTGTCCAATTACTCAACCCATCCTATTGGAAACCTTTCTAAGAATAAGCTGTTCATTAAACTTACCCGTCTTCCTCAGTACTACATTGTAAGTATGCAAAGGGGGGATTTGGGTGATCAAGTTCAGTAATTCTATTAGTATTTCACATGATTTATTGCTTAATTTAATTGCAAACATATTTTATTGGATATTTGACTTTAGTGATTCTCAACCTAGGAGGTAGGGATGGGGGAGAGAGGAAAATCATGTCTAAGAAATGATACAGTGATCAGGCAGGGTTGGGGAATATAAGGTATGTCTCCATCCCTCTCACCCTCAGATCTTTCCTGTAGTGAGGCCTAGTTTCTGCTTGGGATGAAGCATCTCCTCTATATGGGAGGGAAAGCATTGAAAGCAACTACTGTGAAGGTGTGGAGATGTTTTGGTATCAGATAAACTTGCTTGGTTTTAATCAAATGTTAACTTGCATAATGCATCCTTTTAAATACAGCTGGCTGAAGTAGCTTTATATTCTCATCCTTAATTGACTGAAGGCATATATATAGATTTTTATTAATTGCGTTTTTATTGATTGCATGTACCTTTCAGTGCACAGTAAGATCCTTTCTTATTCTTTTTTCACTCTAGATTTCTCGGTGTTATCGAGTTAGTTTCTTTGAGATCTTTGAATTGGTTAAAAGTTGTAAGAATTTGAAATATGAACTCACCCTAAATATATTTCCCTCCTTGTAGAAATTTCTGTATATACCACATAGATATTTTTGGCTAAGAATCTGAGATATTTGAGAAACTTAATTCAAGCTTGTTGGTGAAGGTAATAGGAGTGAATTTTTTTAGGGTTTTGAGCTGTATTTTTAAAAGATACTATCTTAAAAAACATGTACCCTGTCTAGCCTGACACATCTTAGGTTAGTGTTATTTATATGGAGCAATAGGTTTGTCATTGATATGAACTTCACTTTTTTTCTGAATTTTAAAACCCCAGCTGTTGAACTAGATTTGGTACATGACAAAGGATTGTTGTCTCTGTCCTTGGTGAGCTGCCTGGTCTACATATAAAATGATACTCAGAATACATGTATAATAATCAAACCTATGAACACACAAAGATCCTTATACTCAGCCACAGACAAAATGGCTTTATTATTTCTGACCTTATTTAGTATCAACAGAAACCAGATGTTAGTTTCAATGACTAATGATTTATTATAAAGCAATAATTTGTTGCTCGTGGCTTAGACCAAAACTGAATCTATGTTACTCTTCATCCTTCTTATTTCTCACTTAGGAGTGATACATTCATAGAAATGGGAAAAACTACTGTGGACATTAAGAACAGAGGAAAGGATTGGTCCCTTTAAATGTCTGCCATTTTACTTTTGTCAGCTTTGTTAAGATATAATTTACATATGGGAAAAGTTTAGACTGTGTCTGAGTTGTAATAAATGCATACACTATTGTAATCCGCCTCTCAGCAAAACACAGAACAGATCCATCACCCCCAAAATGCCCTCATGCTGCTCCTCTATAATTGGACCCTCCCCCCACTCTCAGTTGGTGACCACTGACCTGTTTTCTGTCTATATAGGTTTTCCCATCAGTCTAGTTTCTTTCACTCAGCATAATGCCTTTGATTTTCATCCATATTGTGATGTGTATTATAGTTCATTCTTGTAATTGGAGCAGTAGTCATGGTATGGATATACTACAGTTTGTTTAACCAGTCTCTGGTGGTAGGACATCTGGGTTATTTCCAGTTTGGTGCAATTATGAATAAAGCTGCTGTTAAGCATTTGCATATAGGTTTTTTGTTTTTGTTTTTGTTTTTTTTTAGTGAACTTAGGTTTTCACTTCTTTGGGATAAGTAACCAGGAGTAGGATTGTTAGGTTAGGTTATAATGTCAGTGTATGTTTAGCTTTTGCCAAACTGTTTTCCTAAGTGGCTGGGCCATTTTGCATTACTGATGGCAATACAAGAGAGCGCTAGATGTTCTGCATTCTTGTCAGCACTTGGTATTATAATTTTTTAAAGTTTAGCCATTCTGGGGGTACTTGGCTGCGACTCTTGATCTCAGGGTTGTAAGTTCGAGCCCCACATTGGGTGTAGAGATTACTTAAAAAATGAAAAGTAAAAATCTTTTACAAAATAAGTAAATTTTAGCCATTCTGATAGATGTATAATGGTGTGTGTTTTTTTGTAGTCTTAATTTATGCTGCCCTAATGACTGATGATATTGAATATCTTTTCATGTATTTTTCTTTTTTTGCCATCTCTATATTTTCTCTGGTGAAGCATCCATTTTCCTTTTAATTCTTCCATTTCCTCATGCATCAGTGTGTTATTAGGTGTTAGCCTAAGAATTTCCTGAAGAGAGTGTGTCGGGAGGGGGTGGGGTAAGGGAGAGAAAGGAGGCAGGAAGAGAGACAGGAAAGCATATGTTGGTCAGAGCAGTGGTCCAATGGCATTTATTTCTCCCCTTAAAGTATTTAGGGGACTTTTCTTAAATTTTAGGTAGAACTTGAAAACAGTAAACTGGTAGAGTGGGTAAGAGCAAGGTCTCTGGAGCCAAAGTGGAATCAAAGCATGAGTCCATCGCTTCTCAGCTCTTGAGACCTTGGGCAAGTAACCTAAGTATTTCGTGCCTCAGTTTCTTCATCAGAAAAATGAAGGCAGTAATCCCTTCTTTACAGAGTTATTAGGAGGTCTGAATGCGTTAACATCTGTCAGGTACTTGGGACAGTATGTGGCGTCTAGTACTCTC
Source organism: Eumetopias jubatus (assembly GCF_037043125.1). Lineage (NCBI taxonomy): Eukaryota > Metazoa > Chordata > Mammalia > Carnivora > Otariidae > Eumetopias > Eumetopias jubatus. Next base: position 91,864,214 of record NW_028274817.1, read on the forward strand.
TATATCAGTGTTGGCTGTTGGTGGTGGTGGTGTCATCCTCACAATGACCATATCTATCAGGGTTTATTTTTATATGCTTCCAATTGTGAGAGTTATTTGTCATTTTTCTCGGCTCTAACAGTGGAATTCTTAGGAGCTTTTGTTTTTCTTTAAGATTTTATTTTTGAGTAATCTCTACACCCAGTGTGGGGCTTGAACTCACAACCACAAGATCGAGTTGCATGCACCACCAACTGAGCCAGCCAGGCACCCTTAGGATGTTTTAATGGTTAAGGAAAACAAGGCAATTTGAAATAGATAGATACCATTCTAGAAAATCTAGCAGATCTGCTTTACTTAAGCATACAATGTTTTAAGCTAAGATATGAATATCCAGAACACTTAATGCTATAATAGTCTAAATGTCCCATTTACTATAGTTTATGGTGGTTTTTGCTTTTATTCATTAGTCTGATCTATTTTTTAGAGAACAAAGTATATAACAGGAATGCTTTTTTTGTTGAGAATCATGATTAATTTGTCCTCGTTTAAAGAAGAAAGACCATCTGTTAGAGTTACAATTCTGAGCCCTACTTGCTATAAGGTGGAAAATATGCAACACTCATTAATTATTTCTCTGAGTCTCATTTCTGACTTGGGCCTTCTTAGGTTGTGGAGATGTTGGAGGTTCCCAATAAACCCACGCAGCTGTCGTACAAGTACTACTTCATGTCTGTGAATGCTGCGGAACGTGAGGACACCCCTCTCATGGCTCTCCTGCTGCAGCAGTTCAAGGAAAACATCCAGGACTTGGTTTTTCGCACCAAACCTGGCAAACAGCCTAGGACCGGTCCCAAGCGCAAGGTAGGATCACATATAGAAGTGAGTACAGGATTGGTGTGTATTAACTCTCTCCTGTTCTTTAACCATTTTTAACATGGGAAAAGAATTAGATCCGGTTTGTAAGAGATTGGTGGGCAATCAGGTTTAAGTAACAGTTTTCTACATTTTCTTGAAAATGCCTCTCTCTTAATTAATAATTAATTTTACACCATTTCCACAAGAGAGCTTGCTAAATACACAATACTTACATAAATTTCCAGTATTTAGGTTGAAATATTTGCTCAATAAATACTTGTTGAATGCATAACATTTGTTTTTGTTAACCTTGAGCTATAGTAGTTTAACTGCCTTAACTAATTGCATCACCTGTACTTTTTTACCCCAATTCTAGTTGTCTGATGATCCATGTCCAGTAGAACCCAAGAAAACCAAACGATCAGGAGAAATGTGTGCCTTCAATAAAGTTCTAGCTCATTTTGTTGCTATGTGTGATACAAATATGCCATTCGTAGGACTTCGGTTGGAGGTAATTTTTTGAAACAGTTTTGAGTACTCTATATAAAAGTAATTTTTAAAATGCCTTGCTAAAGCTACGTGGATTCCATTAGGAGAACCAGAATAGCTGTGATCTTGTTCATTTTGGGAGGGATGGGGTTGAAATTATAGCATCTCATGGTGTACTTGTAAAACATGACTTATATTATTTCATTTTTCTGATTCCAAATTGTGAGCGTTCTTCCCTTTATGGAAATGGAAAGTAAATTCTTCCTAATTTAAAAAAAGGACAATTTTTGAGTATTAACATCTTACTTGCATACCTCTTAGTAGGAACATTATCTCTTAGAGGTGATTAGTTGATAAAGGGGTGGCTTATTTTTGAGTTGGTGAAGCTATACATATTGCTTAAACACCAATAAAACCGGGTTCCTTTCTGAGAAACAGGTCAGAAAGAATATTAAACCCGATTTTTACTCTTGTCATGTGGACTAAGGAATAGACTTACATAGAATTAGTGTCTTTCAAGAATACACAGTTGTGGTATCCAGCATTATCCCCAAACATGAGAGTAAAGGGCAGTAACAGAATCTGCATTTTTATATTTCCAAAAAGGACTCCAGCCAAGGATTGGCATCCCTTTAAAAGGGATACACCAAAACCTTAATTATTTCCCTCTATTTTAAAGTTTTACTTTTTGTAAGACTCCTCCCCTTTGTAAATTATTGGGAATGAAGTGGAGACTTTTGCCACAGTAAAACTAAAAAAAATATTTTTTTTGATGTTTATGAATAAAACAATTGAGGATACAAAAAAAAAAAAAAGTAAAAGAAGAGACCTGGGAATGTGGAAGTGGATTATTTCAGTGAAACTGATGATGATAGTCTTGGGAAGACTTGTTGAACACTTTCATGGCTTAGAGCAGGAATCGCCAAACTTCTGTAAAGGGCCAGATAGTAAGTATTTTAGGTATTGTGAGTCATATGGTCTCTTATTATAGCTACACAGATCTGCTTTTGTAGTGTGAATCAGCCATGGTTGATGTTTAAACAGATGAGTTGTGGCTATGTTTCAGTCACACTTTATTTACAAAAACAGTCATTGGGCTGCATTTGGCCCATGAGCTGTTGTATGCTGACCCCTGCTTTGTAGGGTTTCAAGGTCTGAAGCCAGAGGGTGAGGTGTAAAACTATGAAGAAGGGAATAGCCCAGAGAAATCGAGGCCCAGAAACAGGCATCTAAAATAGATACTCATGACCTTGATGTCCTAGCTCCTAGAACTGTGAGCTTGATGAATGTCTTCTTGCCTGGGTACTGGCCATTGCTCCTAAACTGTACAGACAGTGTCCATGCTTCCTATCTAGTTGACTGTGTTCTTGGGCTTTTTTTATTGTGCCCTGTGGATTGATGACATGCATGTCATTCATTTACTACCTTTGTAGTGGGAAGGGAGGCTACCTGGTACCTGGGGGCAATATGATGTCTCTCTCCCTGCCTGCCCTCTACCCTCACCACCTACAAAACTTGCAAAAACTTGTCTCTGTAGTGCCCACATAGACTAACACCTGTAGACATAGTCCTCTCTGTCCCCCTTCCCTGTGCTCCTATACCTGTTGCACACATAGGACATGTAAGAACATTGTATAGTAGTACTCTGTTGAAACCCCCTCAGGCTCTTAAACAGCCTACTTTTTCTTATCTCAATGAAAAAGCCATGTTGAAGACAAAAGCAAACACATTATCTGCCTAAAGTACTTTATACTGAGATGTGAATCTCAATCTAATCTTACCAGGGATGTTTATATCTCTGATCCATAGGACAGAGATGGTGTTTTTGAGTCCTCTTCCTTGAATCTGAACTCCTATGGCCTATTTGGTTAGCAGCTATTTTTCTTAAACCTCTGCTCGTCCCAGGCCGAAAGAACAGGGCTCAGTCAAATACTTAGTGCTGCTTTAAATCCTTTCTGGAACAAGGTGTGTATAAATAAATAGCCTGCCATAGAAGACCTGTGAATATGTGCCAAAGACAAGCTTCTCTTTGGTAGATCATCAGATGACTTTTTGGCATACCTACATAACCTGCAGTTTCACTTACGGGGTCTCAGGCACTCTCCCTCCCTTCATCTTTTTAACTCACTTTCTGAATCCTCCAGTTGGGAAAGCTATCTCATTGGGTAAATGCATAAATTGGAAATCTTTTCTTCTTGGGTTTCACAACAGGAAGTAGTTTAATTGTTAAAAATAAAAATGTATTCCAGAGGGGCACCTGGGTGGCTCAGTCAGTTAAGTGTCTGCCTTCAGCTGGGATCGAGCCCCAGGTCAGGCTCCCCTCTCAGCGGGGAGCCTGCTTCTCCCTCTCCCCCCTTCTTGTGCGTTCTCACTCACTCTCTTTCTCTCAAATAAATAAATAAATAAATGAGATCTTTAAAAAAAAGTATTCCAGAAAAGTTATATGCTAAAAACTATTGTTTGTGATTAAAAGTGGGATGTGACTATGACTCAGACTTTGTTTTGAACAGACATAATTAAGACAAACATAAGAAAACCAGGCTTATTTTACACTTGCATCATTTGGAACCACCAGGATTGATTCTGGATGACTTTTGGCTCACTGCCGGAGTAGATTAGTCTCCAGAATTCTGAAGATTTGCCACCCGGGGGTGTTTTTGTTTTGTTTTGTTTTGTTTTGTTTTGTTTTGTTTTTAACTAGAAGCTCTGGGTCATCTTTGGGTTTCACAGGATTTAATATAGTTGCCCAGGAAATCAGATGATGGAACTCAGTGTGCATGTCTGACATGTTGTTCCTTTGGAACAGAGTGGCCCTGAAACAGGTGCCACGAGAATAGACACTAGTACTTAGAAAAGGTAGTTTCCTTCGTAGAGTTGGTGGTCTGATCTTCCTGCTTTTCTCTTACCAGTTGTCCAACCTGGAGATTCCCCATCAAGGAGTGCAAATGGAAGGCGATGGCTTCAGCCACGCAATTCGCTTACTGAAGTAAGTCCCTGTCCTCTGTCTGCCTCGGTGCTGCACATTAGAGCCACACTGCTAGAGCTACTCCTCTCCCGTGACGCAGCATAAAGCAGAGTTTGGCACCTGCGGATGTCACAGATTTCTGCACAGAATTACTGTGGTCTGGGGGAGGCTTCCTTTTCACCTGCTGAGTGGAGATCCAGCACCACTTGGTATCTTAGGATGTCTTTCCTCTGCATTTCTTTTCATTCATGTAATGGATGTTTGCTCAGTGTTACTGTTTATCAGGTTGAATTCTGCTAGGGCCCTTCAGGATGCTGTGGGTTCATATAACAGGAGGATCTGAGCTAGTTCTGAAGCCAGAAAGGGTAGCCCTGAGGAAGTACCAGTTATATTTGGACTGAAGGAGAGGTGAGAATTAGCCAGAGGAAAGAGAGATTTGCGGGGGTGGGGCAGGGAGTGCTGACCAGAAGGAATAGCTGCTAAGGTGGAGGCAGTTTTTCTCTTCTTTCTCTTTCTCTTGCTTGGGGCAAGAGAAAAAAAGCTCTGTACCTGGGAACTGAAAGGAGGTCAGAGTGGCAGGAGTTGAGAGAGACGAGGCTGGAGCTGAGCTGTAAGTGGGAAGGGATCAGATCCTGGAGGGCTTTTTTTTTTTTTTTTAAAGATTTACTTATTTATTTTGAGAGAGTGAGAATGAGAGAGAGAGCACATGAGAGGGGGGAGGGTCAGAGGGAGAAGCAGACTCCCCGCCGAGCGGGGAGCCCGATGTGGGACTCGATCCCGGGACTCCAGCATCATGACCTGAGCCGAAGGCAGTCGCGTTTTAACCGACTGAGCCACCCAGGCGCCCTCCTGGAGGGCTTTGTAAGTGTCCTTAAGGAATGTAGACTTGATCCTAATGGCAGTAAGAAGCCATCAGATGATTTGAAGCAGAAACTGGCGTCATTAGCTAGGTGTTTTTGAGAGCTCATCCTGAAAGCCATATTGAGAATCAGTTGGAGGGGGACCAAGACTGAGTGGTGAAACCGGTTGCTGAAATGGTTCACACCGGAGTTGGTAAGCTTCGACCTGGGAAGGTTCCACAAGGACTTAGGGGATGGAATATCCAGGGGTTGGTGAGGAGATTGGTGTTGAAGGTAAGAAAGAGAAGATGGCACAGGTGCCTGTTGGTTTTATCTTGGGCACGTGATGGGTGATGGTGGTGTTTTCTGAGATAAGGGACACCGAAGATGTGAGTTTGAAGGGGCCTCGCTAGCTTTGAGGTGCCTACGCATCCCTTTGGCCAGGCAGGGCTGGATCGCAAGCTCTGGTGACAGGGCTGGGCAGGAGAAGTAAATGAGCCATCACCAAGGTGATCGTAATTGAGCTGGGATAGTAAATAGATCACCGGGAAAGAGTATACAGAGGGAGATGGGCAGAGGGCTTGGCTCTAAATGGATCGAGGACCAGGGGCCAAAGGATGCTTAGAAGGAAAGCCAATATGGTGCGTGTGCTATGAAGGCGACCAGGATGGACTTGGCAAAACTAGCGTGCCATTTACGAGAGCAACCTTTCTGGTGCAGAAAACAGTTTTTGGGGGGCAGGGTAGGGTGGGCATTTGTATTGTTTCTTAGACATTGCTTACCACTACAAATCACAGAAGCAGTTTTTATTTATCGAATTCCTCCGACTACCAAGACATGGCAGCTCTGCCAGCGGAGCTCTAATTTTTGTTACTTGGGAATCCGGTAGTTTCTGTGGAAGATGGGAAGAGCTAGCCCACAGCACGCACTCTACCGTGTGTCAGGGTACTCCCCTGAGACCGAGTGGAAGAACTAGGGTAGCTTCCCTTGCCGGCTCTCTGAACACCATCGGTACAAAAAGTTCTCAGGAGAGAGAGCTGGCCTTGTAATGCACATCAGTGGGAAAATGTGACACTTCTAATGGCTTTTGGTTTTCAGTTACTTCTGCCTAAAGTATAGGGGCTTGGGGTTTTTTGTGTTTTTTTTTTTAATCTTTTCACTCTTCTTGGCAACTGCAGATAAATAGATAATGTTAACATTTGTGTTCTGTTCTCTTAGTTATATTTTTCATGTTTTGCAGGAGTCTTAAAATATCTTGTTCTCAGCATTTTTATGAAGAAATTTCAGTCCCCTTCCTTCTTGAATTCGAGAGAACCCATAATATAGTCCTACCTAGGAAGGAAGCATTTCCTATTTTTTAAGCTTCATTTAATAATAATTTTTAAAAAGTCTTTATTATTTCCTGGCCATTATTTTCTTTATTTAAAACTCAAAAGGAAAAAATACAGAGAAGTGGATAATTTAAGATAATGAGTTTGTCTAGTACCTGCTGTCCGTTATGAGGATTATGGGGATAGGGTATAGAAATGAAGAAGGAAACAGTAAACAATAAATGTCTAAACATGATTTTACTAAATTAAAATCTAACATAAGTCTACTTAGTATATAATTGCTCTAATGCATTTAATCTTCAGAAAGTCTTAAGCCTTTATTCCTAGACATATTAATGGGAGTATGAGTTGATACATCAAAGCTTTAAAATTGAGCACATTTTTCTCCTCTTTGTTAAAAATATGTTCTGTTCTTGTTCAGCTTATCTTTTTGAGACTCCGTTGAACAGGCCTCCTTGAAGTATCTGTGACAGTGTCATGGTAAATACCTTAGATTGCTATGGTTCACGGGCCTGTTGCCCTGTGTAGATTCCAAAGAGCCTTGATCCGACAGCACAAATGACTCAGGTCTTACTCAGGTCTCAAGAGCAGCATGCTCACAGTTGCCTCCGTTTGAGCTCTTGAGCAAACTTCCCACCTTCTCCTAGGCTAACATTACACTACTGGGCAGTGTAATGTGCTGGTTTGCTAGCCACACCCACAAGCTTTATTCATCTTGTCCATTGTGTTTCTTTGCCTCTTGTAACCTATGCAAATAATGCATAGGCACAGTTCATTTTTGCAAGGTGTGTGATTCAGTTTCTATCAGTTGTGTGACTCAGTCCTTCTGCATTTGCACGTGCAACCTTTATAAAACCCTCTTCACTTTCCTTGTGGGCATAATTGCACTTCTTTTACTTAAAAGCACGTTCAGTGATCTCCCCCTCGTGCACTGCAGGGTTTTAGGTCCCTAAAACTCCTCAGAATGAAACTGACATAGAGCACATGATTGGACAGCCAGGGCCCAAAAGGAGCAGTGCTAACACACATCTACCCTGGAAGACCAGAGCCCAGTTCCTACATTCTTCCATACTCAGAATTGCAGGAGAGACATCAGTCAGGAGTAGCTGTTTAGATCAAAAACCTTTTTTGGATTGGTAGAAATTTTCAGATAAGGTTAAGCCATTGTCCAGGAAACATCTTTCTCAGTTCTTCATTTTTTGGTGACTCTACTAGTATTTTGCCCTATCTTGAGTTTGTAACAGTTTTGTTTCAAAAGTTTCCTTTTGGGGAACTGTTTTCCTCCTCACATGGGGGAGGATTAAAGTTACAATTATAGTTTATTCTGTTACATTCGTAACCCTTAAAAGCAAGTAAATAGTTTACAGGTTCCTTGAAGCTGAGCCAATTACTTGTGTGTGGCAGATGAAGAAGGTGACATAAAATGCACTGTTAGGGGTCATGCTGCCCCTCAGAACATAAACTGAAAGGAGTCTTACTCTTTACTTGAAGACATGCTGGCTTCTATGAGTTCATTTTCTAACCAGATGGATTTCACGAAACACCTATTTATATGAAAGGAAGATAATGTACTGCATTTGTATTTTTTTTAAACCAAGATTTAAAACTTGATCTGAATTGGCTGCTTTATAACTCCTATGGGTTGGGGTTATGTTTTCAGGGATAAGGATAAGCAAAAGTCTTCAGTATACCTACGGAATTGACAAGGCTGTATGCGATGTATGTGATTTCTGTAATTTACCCCAAATAATATTGGACAAAATCTTTCTGGTTGTGAGTGATAAAAATTATGTAGTATGAAAGATAAACTTTTAAAAAAAGATTTTATTTATTTGATAGAGAGCGAGCACAGGAGCAGGGGGAGGGGCAGAGGGAAAACAGACTCCTGGCTGAGCAGGGAGCCCTACTCCGGGCTCATCCCAGGACCCTGGGATCATGACCTGAGCCGAAGGCAGATGCTTAACTGACTGAGCCACCCAGGCGCCCCAAAGATTAACTTTTGAAATGTTGGGGAAAAAAAAAACAAAAAACACTATACATCTAAGAGGAGCTGTGGTGGAATTTTTAATTAATTGACAAAATTTTGGTACTATGTTGATTTTCTTTTTATGCAACCTGTGTAGCTGTTTTCTCCCCTACAAATTTTTTTTATCATCTGCAATCTCTGTCTCTCTTTTGCCCTCTTAAATTTTTTATTCTAGGCAAGTGGTCCTTAACCCCAGGGCGATTTTGCCCTCCAGGGGGACATTGGGCAATGTTTGGAGGTATTTTTGGTGATCATTAACTGAGAAGAGGGAGTGGGAGATACTACTGGCATCTGGTAGGGAGAGGCCAAGGCTACACAACAAAGAATTATCCAGCCTCAAATGTCAGTATCGCTGATGTTGAGAAACCCTATTCTAGGTGTTTCTGAATAAGAGGCCTAAATCAAGATTCCATATTTCCAATTTTTGTTAGACTTAGATATAAATAATCATTATACCAAGTCTGAGAATTAACCCACCATCCCTAGGAGTTAAAGGATAATGTGTAATTAAAAAATATATTGTCTCATTATTTCATCTATTACTGAAAAAAACATTGAACATGTATTACTTTATAATGTTTTATGACAAGATAGTCCATAAAGCTGCAAGAGGAAAATGGATAGGTAGGTATTTTACGACACCAAAGCTAATACATTCCTCTCCTATATGTGACATATTTAAGTGAAAATATGTTAAATGAGTTGATACATGCAAAGCTTTATCACATGAGTGTTACCTTTACTGGAGAAGGGAGGAGAGATAACAAACCTGGCATTTTATCTTGGCATCAGTGAGACTTGGTTTTACCACAAAGGGAGCTAACATACACAAATACCTATTATATCAGCTGCCATGAACACTTTACGTACGGTGTGTCATGTTTCAAAATCAGTGACCCATAAGGTAATTATCTCCATTGTGTAGTTGGGAAACTGAAATTCAGAGAGGTTAATGTGGCTGGGGTCAGAATTAGAATGCAGGTCCCTGATCCAAAGCCTGTGTTCTTTCCACTGTATCATTCTGTTCTCAAGGGTGGTTTTACACCTTAGCTTTTCCTTGAGGATGTTCTAGGTAGATTTCATAGAAAGCCAGTATCTTTGATTTTCACTCTGAAGAATCATAGTGTTTCTAATGATAGGAATAAGGATGAAGACAGACACACTTCGTTAAAACACTCAGACACACACTTAGTTAAAGCAAGAGGTCCTAATCTGCGTTGATGTGAGTAGAAGTGGGTTCAGTGCTGTGAATTGCCATGAGTTGCTATGAATTGCTTCCTTCTTTTGCAGAAGGCGCCTAGTGTGGAGCTTGAACTGAAGCGCTAACGAGATACCCCGAATGTTGTTGTGTAGATTGTGCTCTTGTCTTTCTGTGATGCAAAGTACACTTCATATGCTCTTTCATTGCCAGAATCCCTCCCTGTAAGGGTGTGAATGAGGAAACCCAGAAGGCTCTGGACCGCTCTCTTCTCGATTGCACTTTCCGATTGCAAGGTAGAAATAACCGCACGTGGGTGGCGGAGTTAGTGTTTGCGAATTGTCCACTTAATGGCACTTCGACTAGAGAGCAAGGTGAGCTGCTTCACACACTCTGTCTTTGCGTAATTTGGGGGTTTTCTTTTTAGTATTCACAGCTATTAATCCTCTTTTTTAATCCTGTAGGGCCATCGCGGCATGTTTATCTGACATATGAAAACCTGTTGTCTGAACCCGTTGGTGGTAGAAAAGTGGTTGAAATGTTCCTTAATGACTGGAATAGCATTGCACGATTATATGAGTGTGTGTTGGAATTTGCACGTTCTCTACCAGGTACATGGGATAATCTTCCTTTTGGGGGGGTACCCCTCTTTTCTAAACTGAAGAAGTAAAACATTGTAAAAAAAATTTTTTTTCAAAAGAATATCTAATGAAAAATAAGTTTGCCTTCTACCTCAGGCTTTTGCCCAGAGACAACCACTGTTAAGTTTCTTATGTATACAGGAGTTTTTTACTCCGAGCTCTACCATATTATAATAACAGGGAGTATTTATTGAGAGTCTGCTATGCGCCATACAGTGTAACAATTTGCTTGTGTTAACCCATTTAATCCTCACAGTCATCACCCTGTGAAGTAGTTGACTTATTCCTCATTTCAAAAATGAAGAAAACAAGTCGCAGAGACTGCAGAACTTGCTGAAGGTCGCACAGCTAGTAAAGAAAGGGTAGAGCTGGAATTGGAACCGCCCCACTGCTGTGCTGTACGGCTTCAGTACTCCGCCCCTGCCCTGGACCCCTTCTGTAGAAATGGACATGGAAGCCCACTGTCTATGCCATCGCTTTCCTTTTTTTATTTTTAATTTTTTTAACAAAATTACGTATCTAGAGATCTTTCCAGCTAGGCATATGATACTGCCCAGATGCCCTCTTCTCCAAATATGTGTTTTAAAGTTTTGCATGTATCATCTTAATCTCCTTTTTGCTTCCTTTCTCTTTAGACATACCTGCTCATCTAAATATTTTCTCAGAAGTCCGTGTTTATAATTACCGAAAACTTATCTTGTGTTATGGAACCACCAAGGGAAGCTCAGTAAGTCTATGAACTAATTAAAACTGAAATTCCTCTCATAAATCCTTTAAAAATGAAGAATTTGGAAGTTATGAAAACTGCCTTGAACTAATTGAGGACTCAAGTAAAAATTAGGGTTAAAATGGTAAATTTTAAATACTTTGATGATATATAGTAGACTAGTATACTAGAATGCTTAACTCTTTAAAATTGAAAGCGAAAATTATGCCTTCTTTGATGGGGTATATAATCTTGATGAGTTTTGGACCAGGTAATGTACTTTTGGTGTTTGTATTTTTTTTTTCTTTACCGATTTCAAATCTGGTTAGCAACATGATTACTATAATGAAGATTATGAATGGTTTTGAACAATACTGTACGTTTATGCTTTTGGTCATGTGATTATTAACATTGTTTGATCCTGTCCCAGTCTTGAAGGCATTCCCCGTAATCTCTGTTTCCTCATTTTCTTCCCACTCCATATGTAAAGTCCTAGACATTTAGTATAAAAATTCAGCCAGCTGGCTTCTTTCTGGACTCTTCCACGTCAAGTAATATCAGAAATTGAGTGTTTAAAATCTATAAACTGAAAGCATCTGTGTTAGAAGTGGCTTCCTTTCCCTTTATGACAATGCTCATATAGAGGATGACTTTTCTTCAGTCCTAGATAAAAATGAAAAATAAGAAACACCAATGATCATTTTCAAATAAAGTTTAATCCAGATTTTTTCTTTAGCACCTTCTCTTTCTGTTTTATTTGGTGGAAGTGGGCTAATACACACCTACTTCGCGAATGTACTGGGCCATAGTAACAGCACTTCTGGAGTTTATAGAGTCCAGTCTTCTGACTGGCTTTCCAAAAAGACCTCATGTTGATCTTTGGCATTTTGCCTTACTGTTTAAACATTGTTTTTTCTTCTACTTGAATCTGTTACTTTCTCAGTTTCTGAAACATGTAATCTCTTTGATTTAGATTAGCATCCAGTGGAATTCCATACATCAAAAATTTCACATTTCTTTGGGCACTGTTGGCCCAAACTCAGGTTGCAGTAACTGTCACAATACCATTCTCCATCAGCTTCAGGAAATGTTCAACAAAACACCAAATGTGGTTCAGTTATTACAGGTAATTAAGTTTATTTTCTGTGTAAAAATATGACTCCATCAGTGTTAGTGTCTCATGTAAAATTAAAAATCATGTGGGCTTGTCTTCAGTGACAAGGGTGCATGTTTTGTGTTTTATGTCTCGCAGTCTTCTTGGAGAATTTTCTTTGATTCAAAGTGGATGCAGTGATGTAGTTTGCATTCTCTTCAAGGGAAAGGTACATGGAATATGCCAGGAAGACCTTGGCTCATTTATGACTGTTAGACATGGAAGATTCTGAGACTTCAGCATTTGTACGGAAACTGGCTGGCTCTCACTGTGTGTGTTCCTTTTAGGTACTCTTTGATACTCAGGCTCCGTTAAATGCCATCAACAAACTCCCCACTGTGCCGATGTTGGGCTTGACCCAGAGGACCAACACTGCTTACCAGTGCTTCTCCATCCTGCCGCAGTCGTCCACCCACATCAGACTGGCCTTTAGGAACATGTACTGCATCGACATTTACTGCCGGAGCCGAGGCGTGGTGGCGATTCGGGATGGTGCCTATAGTCTTTTTGATAATAGCAAGTTAGTGGAAGGTTTTTATCCTGCACCCGGACTAAAGGTAACCAACTTTAGTATTCTAGCATAAATAAACATAAATGTCTCTAAAACAATTCCTTTAAAAGGGGGAAATAATGGGGAAAAGCAACAAATTTCTGTTTAATAAGCAGCTGTGTTAGTTTATCACCTCCGCAGCGTCCTTCCAAAGGAACAGGAAGTTCTTATAAAGCGCTGTGCCTATGTGTATGAGATGATAAAATCTCCTTTCCTTGTAATGCATATGGTGAATGATACCGAAGAGAGTCCTGTTTACTAGTTGGAACTTTAAGGAACTTCAACAATGTCTTTCTCATCGATTATTGAGAAAGTTTGATTCATCAGTTCAGCCATGAAGTTTTTTTAAAATGTAGGGTCCTGGGCCACAATCCCTGCAGATTCTTGTATAATAGCTCAATTGTATGTGCTTATAGTTTAGAGTCAAATAGTTCCAAAGGCTTGTTTTGAAAATTAGTTGCTTGCAACCCAGTCTTGCCCTTTTCCTGCTCTGTTTTCAACTCTTAGGTGGTGATTCTCTTAGTATTTACATCTTTATCTCTAAATAACATGCTTACATTGCTGTTTGTGGACTTCTTAGTTGAGGGCATTATCTGATCCTCACAATGGAAGATGAGGGTTTAATTCTTTTTTAATTCTTATATGCCTCTTCATCCTCCCAGGCTGCTCCCAGTACATCTTTCCTACTATCCTTGCAGTATGGTTAGGCAGCAATTTTGATCAGATGATTTTTCGGTATTCTCATTATTATAAATATGTAAACACTGTACACCAAGCTTACTATAATTATTTTTCCTTTCTTGTTCAACATTTTGTTTTTCTGGGAGTTAATTTACTTTTTTTGCTTAACTTTTTGTATACTTACCACTAACTCAACCTTAAAGTCTCTCCCCTATATATATAAAATCTCCCCTCTGTGCGTTCACATCTCAGAAACCTCACTGGTTTCATCTTGAAGAAATCTCTTCTACAACCGTCTGACCTCCAATCTGGAATGGCAGTGCCCCATGCCCTTTGTGTTGTGTTGATTTAGGAATCTGTAGAAGGATGGGAAGAGGGAGAGTCCTTGGCTTCTCTCTCGCATGGCATGCCCTGTGGTGTGGACTGCAGGTCTTTTTCTTGGTTTACTCCATTGTTTCGGTAGCATACCTCTATGTAGTTTCCTGGGAGAAGGTATGTGGGAGATTATTTTGAGACTTTTGTGTGCCTAAAACCATCTTTAGTTTACCTCATCTAATTGAGAGAATGGCTAGGTGTAGAATTCAAGATTACAGTCGTTTTCTGTAAGAGTTTTGAAGACATTGCTCCATTGTCTTCTAACTTCCACTGTGACCGTTGAGTTGTTTAATCTCATTCTAGTTCTTGAACCTTATGTAACTAAGTAGGTTCGTAGGTTCTTTCACGCTGGAAACTACATCCTTTGGCTCTGGGAATTGCCTTGTGTTATTTCTTGATTCTTTGTTTTCTCTCTCAGCTCTTTCTGGTACCACTACTATTCTGAGGCATGGTATCCTGGACTTATTCTCTGATTTTCTTATCTTTTCTGTTTTTATCTCTTTGTATCTGGGAGATTTCCTCATTTTTTTCCTTTCAGTCTTTGTATTTTTGATAATTTTTTTTGCCATCTTTAAAAACATTTCCAGGAGCTCTCTTTTGTTTCTAAGTGTTCATTTTATGACATCTTTGTTGTATATGGCTGTCTTATCTTCTCTTACCCCTTTTCTTCCTACATAATCTCCATTTCATGCACCTTGCTTTTTTTTTTGTTTTGATCTCTTTCATGTTAGTGATTCTTAACTCGCAGCTCTTACTAGAAGGTGAGACTTGCTGACTGTGGTCTTCATTGCAGGATGATCTGCTCGGGCCATTTCTTTGGGTAACTCCCAGCGTCAGTAGATTTAGGTCTTTTTGTTGGGCTGGTAAAGTACCAAGAGAGGAGTATTCAAGTCTCTGCATAGATGGTGTGCATCTGGCCCCCAATTTTTGGCAAATCAAATAAGAGAAGGAAACTACTATTTTCAACATTCAGTATGTAAACTTTAATCTTCTTCTTTTTTTTTTTTTTTAAAGTAATCTCTGCACCCAACGTGGGGCTCGAGCTCACAACCCCGAGATCAAGAGTCGCATGCTCTTCTGACTGAACCAGCCAGGTGCCCCATAATCTTCATTTTTAATACGGCATTCCTCTCGATCAATGCTAGAGTCCCCCTAGTCAAAGACCCTCCACCAGAGTGGTAGAAGTCAACCTCACTCAGTGAGAGTGACAGAGGCTCTGGGAGGCTTTCAGTGTCTCTTAAAGAGACTTTTGACCAGTCCTATTTTTAATCCCACTTTCATCCCCACTTCCAGAGGTGTCTAGTGCTGCCAGTTCCTACGTGTCTTGAGGATCTGGACGGAAATAGCTTTGCTTCTTGGCTTTCCCCAGTGCTAGCTTTAGGATACAACTTCCTCACATTGGATAGTTCACTTACCACTCAGCCATCTGCTCCGCAGCCTCCAGAATTCATTGCTATTTTTTTCTTCTCCCATTCTTTCTGTATTTGTAACTTACTGCTTTAAAAAAATTTTTTTAGGAGTTTCAGTGGGGTATTGGGGAAGGATAAAATGTGTGTTGTGAATCCATCATCTTTTATTAGAAATCAGGCAGTGTACTTTTAAAAGCTTTCTAGTGATCCTGGTAAGCTTTTGATCTCTGTTTTTGAGGATGGGGAAGGTGGAGAGTATTAAAAGGAAGAGAATGCTTGAGACACAAACTCTGGTAGCCTTGCTTAATTTTTGATGACCTATCCCATAAAACGAGATTGTCCCACTCTTGGTGGTTTAAGATTTCAGTCATGTAAGATAAAAAGAGGAAAGATGGCTTAGTTTCTGCATTCAGTTTTCCTCTGTCATATTTTCTAGCTTACAAAATGACTCTCACCCAATAGGAAATTTCCCAAGTCACTGAAATTACTTAGATGGCCAACATACAACTTTCCTTTTGTTTCCTGCATTTCTGGTTCAGAAGTTAATAAGAAAATACTTTGACCTGGTGTGAGGAGTACCAGGGTGTACTTCTCTCTTCAACTTTGTACTTGCACAATACTTCTTAATGGACAGGATTTTTAACTTAGATTTTGTTTCTGTTGTTGCAGTTAACCAGTTTCCTCAGTTTCCCCCCCTTCAAAATTATCCATATATCTTCCAGGTTGTCCTCATAATAGTGGCTGTGTACCAAACTTCTATTTTAGAGATGGGTATAGTATATTTGTTTTTCTTAAAATAGTCTAAATGATTAAAAATATCTTACTAAAGTTAAGTAAAATAATCTGAATTCTACCTGTTTCTATCCATAGACATTCCTGAATATGTTTGTTGATAGCAATCAGGATGCTCGAAGAAGGTCTGTAAACGAGGACGATAATCCCCCTTCTCCCATAGGAGGAGATATGATGGATTCTTTAATCTCACAGCTCCAGCCACCACCCCAGCAACAGGTGATGTCTTGCTGAAATTCCAAATGGTATCACGTTCGCGTCACTTAATGGGTTCTTCAGGTGTCTGAGTGTCTTTGTTGAAAGGCAAGGAGGTCCTTGGTGGGCCCAAGGTGTCCGAGAAGTCCATATGAAAAAATAGTGACAGGGAGAGAAGGAGGCTTCTAGTGATGGCAAGTAAACAGTACCAGAAGTAGCATTAACCTCAGACTTGTGCATTTAAAGTGATGTGGGGTGATTAGCCATGTGGATCACGAAAGAGGATGATATCCAAACGGCTGGTAAGCACAGAAAGGGTGTTCAACATCATGTGGCACCACAGAAATACAACTTAAAACCACAATGAGATAATACTCAAAACCCACAAAAAGGGCTTTAAGAAGAAAATTGCTCATTCTTGGCAACATTTGGTATTAGCGGCAGCTGAAACTCATTTACTACTGGAGGGTGCGTAAAACGGTATAACAACCATGCAGTGGTGTTTAGCAGTATTCCAGAGCACTAAATCTGAACATTAGGCATACCTGTGATTTAATAATTCTACTCTTAGGTATATGTACAACAGAACTGCATCCAAAAAACACAAGAATGTTCATAGGAACGTTATTTATGTAAAAAGTGTAAACTAACCCAAGTATCGAGCAACAGAATGAGTGAATAAACTGGGTCTATTCAGTATACAATAGAATACTTTACAGAAATGAAAAAACAAACTACTACATGGTGAATCTCACTGACGTGATGTTGAACAAAAGAAGCCAGACACTCAGAAGTACATTCAGTATTTATATGAAATATGAAAACTGGCAAAATCAAGCTTGAGTGACAGAGATCCGAATAGTGCTTACCTTTGGGGAAGTGATAAAGCCTTGGAAGGTGGCTGAGGGGCACTGGTAGTGTTCTTCAGGGTCTCGATCTCTGTGGTGGTGACATTTCTGAAAATTCATCAGACTGGACATTTTCTAAGATTTGTGTCCTTTACTATATGTGATTTGTACCTCAACTGAAAAACTAGGAAGGATTTCATTGTCCTAGGTTTTTCATTGCTGGAGATGAAGGTAAAGGTGAGGAGAGGTCAGGTTAAACGACTGTATTTTGTTGCCTTTAAAAACTCTGCCAAGTGTAAGATGCACTACTTTTTATGAATTGCCAGTTAAACTGTGCCATGCCAGGAATCGAAAGATACACCTTGACTTCAGAAATACTAAAGGGATGGGGAGAGAATCTTAGAATCCGGGAAATGGGAGAGAAACAATACAGATAAATCAGTGATATGGTAGATAAAATAAGCAAAAAACATCTTGAGGGTTAAAAGCAATGGTATTACAAGGTCAGGAGTGAGTTCTTGCTGTTTTTTAAACATTTTGAAAGTCGGGGAGTCTTTCAAAACTTGTGTATTTTGTACACATACAAAATGTGTATTTTGCACATTTTTGCATCTTGTGTTTCCTGTTGGTAACCAGTGAACTGTGTAAAGGTTAACTCTTCAGCTGTACGTACTATATACTATACGCGCGTGGCCCGTTTGACCAACATGTACTTTTTTTCTTTTCAGCCATTTCCCAAACAGCCGGGATCGTCAGGTGCTTATCCCCTTACTTCACCCCCTACATCTTACCACAGCACAGTTAATCAGTCTCCCTCTATGATGCACACACAGTCTCCAGGTAAGATGTTACTTACTCTTTTGTTGTATTCAACTCTGACATCCGGAACATACACGGACACACCCAAGCACCACACATGTAGCCCTTCCTTCAGAGACCACTCCCTTATCTGTGGCTAGGTATGTGCCATTCGTTCCTTATGGCAGGGTTGTGAAAGCTGCGTTCATGACTCGGGAACACGTTGAAAGGTTTGAATTAAGTGGAGGTTTTGTCACCCAGAGCCAGGCTCGTGGCACAGCTCCAAGGAGAGCTGATCACAACACGATCCTGCCCATCACCTGTTTCTGTAGTTTTGGGGGAACCCAGCCACACCCATTCATGCAGTGTCAGGGACTGCTCTCCTGCTAGGACGACCCCTTACAAAACAAGTTTGCCGAGCCCTGGTATATATAAAAGGTGCTCTGCCCCGCAGAGTGGGCCAGTGCAGAGCCTGCTTGTCCAAACAAAATGACTCTGTAGGCAGCCCCATGAAGTGCACTATAAAATTGCTTGAGGATGCCTAATTTTTACTTTTAACGAACAATTTGCTGGTATTGCTTAAGTTCTTGCCCGGGGCCAGATGCTCCATGGCGCTGGGGATGCAGCAGCAAGCCAGATACCAGTCCTGCTCTCAAGCGTATCGTCTAGCAAGGAAGATGGGTATCAGATTCCTTGGGTACATGACCCCTTACCTGCTCAGCAGAGATGGTGGAACCACAGATGAAGATTTGGAAGTTATTGTCATGTCACTGAAGGTCACTGAAGGCTGGGCTGGGTGGGTGAGCTCAGCCCCTGCGGAGTACCAGCAGCTGCTTCCCAGGTGTAGGAGCCTGAGAAGGAGCTGCTTAGGGAGCAAGGAGGAAAACAGGAAATGTGGGCCGAGAACCCAAGGGGCATGTGTCTCTAGGATATGAGTGAGGTTTTATGTAGAAGAAAGTAGAAATACTGATTTTGAAATAATTATAGTAGCAGACAGGTATATAGTGCTTGCTGTGTGCCAAGCCGTGTTCTGAGCACTTTATCCATTTAATCCCCACAGCAAACCCACAGCTGAATATCTAAACATGACACTCAAAGGTTTATCGAGTTGATGAACATACTGCATGTAAGGCACTGCATTAGGTATAGAATGTAGAGAATATGAAATTCTCTTAGATGGTAGTAGAGAATTTGAAACATGTGAATACTGAGGATAGTGATGGTAATGTAGCAAGTGTCTCTGTGTCGCATTTATTCATAGTTTGGGGAGCATGGTTCCCCCTTTCCTGATCCTCAATTGAAACTAGTCCTGTGGCTAAATCCCATCTTTAAGCTCACTGCTCTCCGTTTTTTAATATCTGCCATCTAGACCTCTCCCCTGAACTCGAGTCCTGTGTTTTCCAGATGTCTAGTCGGCATGCCCTTGTTAGATGGGTAGACAATGGCTGAGACTCAACTCCTAACACCTGCCCCCCCCCCCGCACCCTGCCCCCTGCCACCCCAACTCCGGAAACGGCAGCCCCTTCCTGCCTGCCGCTTGGCCAGAGCTGTTAGAGTCCTGCTGGACTCCTCTTTCTTTCACACCCACTTCAGTCAGTCCCAGATACTGTCCACTCTGTACTGAGAATTTATCCAGACTCTAACCCTCCTCAGCCTCCACCCTCACCCAAGCCATTAACCATCTCTCACTTGGATTATTACTGTTGCCTCTAACTGGTTTCCCTGCCCTTGCCCTATAGTCTGTTTTTTACACAACGGTTAGGGTGATCCTTCCAGAACACAGGCTAGTTTATGACTCCTTCACTCCAAACTTTGCAGTGGTTTCCCATCTCATTCAGGGTAAACCCTAAGTCCTTAGAGTGGCCTCCGAGTCCCCATGTGATCTGGATCCCCACCGCCACCTCTCTCTCCTCATCGCCTCCCACTTCCCCGTGGCTCCCACTGATCCAGCCACACTGGCCCCCTTCCCGTTATTTTTGCTGCTGCCTTTGGGGCCTTTGCATTAGCTCTTCTTTTGGCCTGGAATCTCTTACCCCCTGGGTATCTTCACGCCTTACCCTTCACTTACCCATATGCCCCCTTCTTAGAGCGGTCTTCTGGGGTTGCCTTACAGAAAGAACGGCACCCACCTCTGCCATTACATGATATTGCCCCCTTTCCTTGCCCTGGTTTTCTCCATAGCACTTATCACTACCTGACATACATTTGTTGTCTTTCTCATTCTACTAGAATAGAAACCTCCGCAAGGGCAGGAATTTTTGTCTCTTGTCAACTGCTGCATCCCCAGTGCCTACAGCATTGCTTGGCATGAAATTAACATTCATGCCCACTTGCTGAAAGAGTGAATGAGCGAACACAAAAGTACACTGGATTTTTTTTTTTTTTTTTTTTAAACTCAGGTCAATATAAGAGCTAGAAGTTGGGCCCCATGGAATTGATCTCTCTCTCTTTTTCAGTAACAAAATCATTTCAGATTTTCTCTGTGCTATTTAAGGGAGCTTTACTACTTATTTAATCTGTAGAGAGAGTCTTAACTTGAGGTTCTTGGCCAGGACATGCTATGTGTCCTGCAAGATCATCTGTAATTATTTTCCTTTATTAGGAAATCTGCATGCTGCCAGCTCCCCCAGTGGGGCTCTGAGGGCCCCTTCACCAGCGTCATTTGTTCCAACTCCTCCCCCATCCTCGCATGGAATCTCAATAGGACCAGGGGCCAGTTTTGCTAGTCCACATGGTGAGTCCATACATGGAAACCGCGATAGCATAAGAATTTGATGTGGAAGTAGTTTTCTGGTAAATAAATTCTTTTCGTATTGCAAAATTAGCACTTTGTTCATTGGGGAACTCGCCAAAGAAAATGAATTTGTCCTCATCCCACCACGCAGAGATCTACCAGTTAGTCCGTCTGCTTTGGACTCTCTCCCCCTCCCCCCTCGCTTCTGCCTTGCTCTTCCCATCACGCACGCCCTGCTCGCCTGCCTGCTCGCCTCTCTGTTGCTCTCCACCTGTCTGCTTGTCTCTCCTCTCAAACACCTCCCCCCACAATTGGGACTGTACCATATGTAGTTTTGAGACTTGAATTTTTTAGCTTTTTAACTCAAAAATTTTATTTTGAATTGGTTCAACTGAAGAATAGAAGAGATAGCCAGGGGAGTGTTTTGATGCCACCAACCACCCAATTCCTCTTCCCAGAGGCATTCAGTCTTGTTAATTTCTTATGTGTCCTTGCAGAGATGTTGTCTGCATACACAAGCAGATGCCTGTAAGTGTTCTCACTCCTTTTACACATACTTCAGTGCCTTACTTTTTTCATCTATTTTTCCTGAATGCCGTGCCAAATCACAACATAAAGGACTTCCTCAGTTTTTACAGCTGTGTAGCGTCTGTGGTTTTGTGTATTATTAATATTTGTAGGGACATTTCTATCAGTAAAAACTCTACATCGTCATACTAAATGGCTTCATAGTATTCCCTTGTCTTGACATAACATAATTTAACTGCCCTTCTATTATATGTTTAGAATGTTTCCATTTTTTTTGTTTTAACGACTGAAGATGGTATCATCTCTGCTCACATGATTATTCCCTTAGGTAAGTTCCTAGACATGGAATTGCTGTCTCAAAGGGTTTGAGAAATTCTAAAGCTTTCGAAACATATTGCAAATTGCTCACCTGAAAGGCTGTACCAATTTCCTCTAGCATCGAACAAGAATGTCTGTTTTCCTGCGTCATTGCCAACATAGGGTATTACGACTTTCAGAAAACTTGGTCATTTTGATAGGTGAAAAATGGTATCTTTTTGTTTAATGTGCATTTCTTTGATTATTAATGAAGTTAAACCTTTTTTCTCTCATGGGTCTTTGGTATTTCTTATTTTATGCCTGCCTATGTGTTCCTGTGTTTTTTCTTACCAATTTATAAGACTTTTAAGTTAGGATCATTTACTCTCTGATATATGGTAAAAATATTTTCTCAGTATCCTTTGGTTACAGAGGCGTATAAATAATACGTTAAGGGTAACTGCGGAATGACATTTAAATATCAAATTGTTCAGGAAGTTGCTGCTTTTTTTTTTTTTTTTAAGATTTTATTTGTTTGACATAGACACAGTGAGAGAAGGAACACAAGCAGGGCGAGTGGGAGAGGGAGAAGCAGACTTCCCGCAGAGCAGGGAGCCTGATGTAGGGCTCGATCCCAGGACCCTGGGATCATGACTTGAGCTGAAGGCAGACACTTAACGAATTAGCCACCCAGGCGCCCCTGGAAGCTGCTGCTTTCAAAACTTGATTCTTGGTTCATTTCTCAGTCAGTGTAGCCTTTACTAAAGAAAGAAGAGGGAAAATTTCCCTCTCCTCAACCTTGAGTAGAATGAAAAACATAATTTGTCAGGGTTACTTGAAAAATACAAGATTTCTGCCCTGAAATGAGCTTTGAGATTTTTTTGCTTAACATTTTCAAAGACGTTTGCAAATGGGTTTTGAAAATAGTAGGTTGTTGCATAGTGTAAAGTAGATTGTTAATACATTGCACATGTTGAAGCTTGTGTGAAGGTAAATTTTATCCTTTCTCATTCTGTATTTTTCTAATTTTGTATCACGTTAAAAAGTAGGTAAACTATACAAAAGAGACATTCAGATGTGCCATATGAAGAAGCATCATACTTGAGTGAAATAGCGAAAAGAAAAATAAAATGATCGCCTTGTAAAGTGTCGGGCATTTCAGCACTATCAAGTACTTTTCAGTTATTAAAATACAGGTTTTGAAAACTATCTGTTCACTTGTTTACAGGAACCCTGGACCCTAGTTCTCCGTACACTATGGTGTCACCAAGTGGACGAGCCGGGAACTGGCCAGGGTCTCCTCAAGTGTCCGGCCCCTCACCAGCAACACGCATGCCTGGAATGTCACCAGCCAATCCATCACTACATTCTCCAGTTCCAGATGCTTCTCATTCCCCTCGAGCTGGAACAAGTGAGCGTCATCACCATTTTTGTGTTGGTTTTAGTCTAACCTCCAGATGACCTGTTTTTTTTTTCCATCCTCACATTTGAAGTTGTGACCTACTTGTTAAATGGGGATCCTTAAGAACTTAAACTTTAATCCATTTAGTAAATTGGTTAATGATAGTTAATTTGCACAGTTAAAGCAAAATGTAAGAAAGGGAAATGTCTCCTCCAGAAGTCTTGTGAGGTGAGCCCCAGTACCTTTGTTATGTGTACTAACTTAGCTGCAAAACTAGACCTTGAGGGACACCTAAAGTTAACTGACAAAGTTGTACAAATTAACACAGAACAGAATTGTGCACATATGTTAGTTAGCTTTGCCAGGTAACGTTTAATGACTTAGAAGAGCAATCTTATTATTAGCTCACCATTCTATAGGACGGCGATTTGGGCTAAGCCAAGCTGGGTGATTTTTCTAGGCTCTGCTTTGCTCACTCATGTGTCTGTGGTCAGCTCCTGTGTGCGCTGGAGCCTGGCTGGTCTAAAATGGCCCCAGCCGGTGTGGCTTCCTCTGCTCCATGTGGTCTCATACTTGATCACAGGCTTGATCACCTGGTGGCTGGATGGGGTTTCAGGAACATGAGTGAAATCCTAAGTTTGCAGCCGATACCACGTCCCTTCCACTGCATTCTTTAAGTCACAGCAAGTCACAGGGCCAGCCCAGATCCCAGGAAGAGAAATAGACTTGTCCCTCTATAAGGGCTTGCTCCAAAGTCACTTTGTAAGGAACCTAGCTACAGGGAGAAGAACCCTGGCCATTTTGCTAACAGGAAGCTAACATATGCTTGTTATGCCACAAGGAGTAACGAAAACAGTATGGATTGCTTTAGAATATCAAAGATTTATAATAAAAGCAAAACAGGACAGTGGGACCGTGTGTATTTGTGACTGAAATGACATGTTTTCCTTCCCAAAAGGTTCCCAAACTTTGCCAACAAACATGCCTCCACCTCGTAAACTACCTCAGCGCTCCTGGGCAGCCTCCATACCTACCATCCTCACTCACAGTGCCTTGAACATTTTACTGCTGCCCTCTCCAACACCAGGCCTTGTGCCTGGCCTGGCAGGTAGTTATCTTTGTTCTCCGCTTGAGAGATTCCTTGGATCGGTCATCATGAGACGGCACCT
Source organism: Eumetopias jubatus (assembly GCF_037043125.1). Taxonomy (NCBI): domain Eukaryota; kingdom Metazoa; phylum Chordata; class Mammalia; order Carnivora; family Otariidae; genus Eumetopias; species Eumetopias jubatus. The sequence goes on from NW_028274817.1 coordinate 91,888,177, forward strand.
TCAAAGAATTATTCAACAAGAAACGGTATGGGTACCTAGTGAACTCCTCAGTGGTGGTTGTTGAAGGCGGGTGCTGATAAGTTGCCCCACAGAACAGCATCTGAACTAAAATGATGTTCCCTCACTTCCTTTAACTAGCTCGCTGGAACTGTGCTTTCAACCCTGCTCTGGCATTAAAAACGGACTCCACTGTTTTCTTTTCCATTCTTAGGTTAACATGTTCCTGCGTTTTATGGTTTGCTGTGCTATGGCTAAGGGGCCCAGAGATAGGTCCCACAGGGTCCCCACAGTGCCATGGGACAAATGCTCCCAGGATCTGCCTTTGCAGAGAGTAGCGTACAAGCAACTATGGGCCTTCTGGAATCCCCTTGCAGGCAGGCTGACTTTGAATCGGATTCTCCATTGAAATAAAATTATTTATGATCACAAGGTTGAAAACTCTTTAAATTCATGAACAACTGAACTGATTTAGAAAAAGTCAGAAAAAGACTTGTGTCCTGTGGTGATACCCTCAGGAGATAGTTCAGAGTTGATAGCCCCAGCTCCAGAGTCCGACTCTGTGGGTTTGTACCCAGACCATGCTACCAGCTAGTACAAGCTTAGGCAAATCCCTTTACCTTTTTGATAATGGTAGATAGTAGTATTTACCTAACTCATAACAATTGTGGGAATTCGAGATACTTCATATAAAGCCCTTAGCATAATGTCTTGGTATTATTCAGTACCTGTTAGTTATTTATAACTCTTGATATATGTATGTGTTAATGAGGTAGAATGGTGAATGTTTGAAATATCTACTCCATGGACGGCACCAAGCTATTTTGCAACCTTTATATTCAGATTTGAAAATAATAGAGGTTTTAACATAAGTTGAATAAATTAGCATTTTATAAAATGATTATTATGAGACCTGTGATCTACCCTCCCTCTGCCACTTACAAGCCATGTAAGTTTTCAGCTCTTTGAACCTCATTTTGTTCATCTGCATAATCAGTATGTTACGATAGAGCGCAGGGGTCGATAACTACTGGCCCTGTGGTGGGGGGTGGGGAGGGCAAGTCCTACGCACCACTTGTTTGTAAATAAAGTTTTACTGGAACGTAGTCACACCCATTAATTTATGTATTGTCGATGGCAGCTTTCAACATCGATGGCATCATTGAGTAGTTGCGACAGAGACCGTGTAGCCTAAAATATTTATTCTCCATTACTTTACAGAAAAATTTACCAACCCCTGGGCCAGTGTAAGGTCCCAATCCAGATCCAACATTTTGTAATGGTACTCTTTATTCTTTTCTTCTACTGTGCCCTTTTTTAAAAACTTCTTGTGGAAAATTTTAATCATATATAAAAGTTGAGAGTATAAATAGTATAAGAGGGTATAATGAACTTCTGTGTTCTCATCACCTACCTTCCAGCAGTGAACCCCTGTCAGTCATGTTTATTCTATAGCTCCTTCCCCAGGTGGTTTGACAGCAAATCCCAGACATCGTTTCATCCATGAAGACAATTTCTTTATCATCAGATAGCTAGTTGGTGTCCAGATTTCCCAAGTTGTCACGGTTTTTACAGTCTAAAGCAGAACCCAGACAAGCCTTTAAGTCCCTTTTATTGTTGAAGCAACTATATCCGTTGTCTTGTCGAGTTTCTCACAGTCTGGATTTTGCTGATTGCGTCCCTTTGGAATTATTTAACATGTTCTTGTGACCCCCACATTTCTATAATATTGATCCACCCTGCAGATCTAACTACCGAATTCCAGCTCAAGTTTGTTGTTACTTTACGAGAATATTCCATAGGTTGTGTTCTCTTCTTCCATTGAGAGGCACCTAATGTATAGTTCCTTCTTTGGGATGTTAGCAGTTCATGGTGCTCAGTGCCTAGATATTTTTGTTTGGGAACAGGTATCACCTTTTAGTGGTTTTCCCTCTGAAACAGTTCTCTGAGCAACATTTCCATTTCCTCTTTGTCTTACTTGTCTAACTTGATGCATCCTTCATGTTTTGCAGCTGCAGCTGATAAATTCCAACGAACCTGGAGTGATCATGTTTAAAACTGATGCCCTGAAATGCAGAGTAGCCCTTAGTCCCAAAACCAACCAAACACTTCAGCTAAAAGTGACACCTGAAAATGCAGGACAGTGGAAACCCGATGAACTTCAAGTTTTGGAGAAATTCTTTGAAACAAGGGTATGTGTTTCTTAGTGCATAGTTTTAATACAGGCATGCCTCGTTTTATTGCTTCACAGATACTGTATTTTTTTACAAACTGAAGGTTTGTGGCAACCATGCATGGAGCGAGTCTGGCAGGGCCGTTTTCCCACCAGCATTTTCTCACTTCATGTCTCCTTGTCATATTTTGGTACTTCCCACAATATTTCAAACTTTTTCGTTATTACGGTGCTCCATGATTGTGACTAAAAGCTCAGGTGGTGGTTAGCATTTTTTAGCAATAAAGTATTCTTTAAGATAGATACATTTTTTTAGGCATAATACCATTGCACACTTACTAGACTACAGTGTGGTGTAAATAAACATAACTTTTATATGTACTGGGGAGTGGGGAGCCAGAAAACTTCATGCGATATTTGCTTCATTGCGGTGGGCTGGAACTGAACTCCCATCTCCAAGGTATGCCTATACAGTCAACAAAAGAGAAGAGTCAAAGTAGAATGCGGAGTAACTTGCTTTATTCATCCCCGTAGGTTGCAGGACCGCCGTTTAAAGCCAATACTTTAATAGCCTTCACCAAGCTGTTAGGAGCTCCTACACACATCCTCAGGGACTGTGTGCATATTATGAAGCTAGAGCTGGTAAGTTACAGTGAAATGCATACTTCTGTATATAGCAAGGTCTCTGAAGAGGTTGGAGTTGGTGGGAGCAGTATTTATTGGTTTTCACCTATTTATGCACTTCCGTTTTTCTCTTACACTCTTCTTATTTTTTAAGATTTTATTTATCTTTGAATAGGTAACACAGTCCTCCTGTATCTTTTGACTTGAGATCAAGATGTGATACAGGGGGAAATTTCCCATCTATCCCTGTCCAGCTGCCTAGTTTCCCTCCCCTACAGGCAACCCGAGTTACCAGTGGCTTACCTCTTACAAAAGCAAATACATTTAATTCACTCTTCCTGCTCCTGGATACTGAAATGATGCTCCCATGGCTTCTTTTAATACTGTTATGGATTCATTTTTTAAATTACTTATTTAAATTTTTGATCCACTTAAAATATACCTTGGTGTCAAATGTGAGGTGTGGATCTAGCTTTTTCACATGCCCCCCAATTGGCCTAATGTCATTTATCAAAAAAATCCGTCCTCCCAGGGGAGGTGAATTCCTCCTCTTTCCTGTGAAAGTATACAGTATGGAATCCAGGTGGTGGCTGATCATATTTTTCCAAGCTTACAGGACTTGGGTTCAAATGTTTTTAGTATTGTTTGGGGTAATTCAAAATACCTCACCCCTTTTTCCAGTCGGTGTTTTACTGTTAATACCGGGGATGGCAGTGTTCCTTTGCTAATAGTCTCAACATTTGGCTTCTTTCTGCTCTGGTAGCCTAGAGGAAACAGTACTTATAGTAAAAAGATATCCATTTGAGTTTTTGAAGGAGTAAGTATTCATGTGGCTAAAAAAAAGCACCAGTTGGGGGGCGCCTGGGTGGCTCAGTCGGTTAAATGGCTGGCTCTTGATTTCGGCTCAGGCCACCATCTCAGGGTCCTGGGATCGAGCCCTGTGTTGGGCTCTGCACTCAACAGGGAGTCTGCTTCGGGATTCTCTCTCTGCCCTTCCCCCTGCTCGCGTGCACTCTTTCTCTAAACTAAATAAATACATCTTTTAAAAACAAAACAAAATACCAGAGAATACAGTTTGAAATTATTAACATAGTTTGACAAGTATGTTTTAGGGAAGGAGCTGGGAGTGAGGCTGGGAAGTCTAGGTTGGCACCAGTTAAGAAGGGCCTTGAATGCCAGGTCTTGGTCCTGGCGGGGTAAGGGAAGGGAACAGCATGTGTCACTGCACATCACTAAACATTTGTGAGCTCGATTAGAACTGTGCTCGAGGACATTCTCCTGGCAGTGGTAGATGGAGGAACCGGGAGAGGCAGCCACTGGAAGAGACTGTTAGGGGCCACAAGAGAAGTCATGAATCCTGGAGCTTGGTGGCATCTGTGAAAATAGAGAGGTGGGAACAGATGTCAGAGACAGCAGGGAAGCAGAATCCATAGGCCTTGGGAATTAATGGAGTGGGAGGGAAGGAAAGGGGAACATGTCACATAGGTCTGGAGTGGACTTTTCATGTAGGAACGTCATGTATGCACTTTCTTTGAGATAATGCAGGCTGTCATCTTTATGTTCTGTTAATAATGGATTGTATAGGGACACCTGGGTGGCTCAGTTGGTTAAGCAGCTGCCTTCAGCTCACGTCATGATCCCAGGGTCCTGGGATCGAGTCCCACCTTGGGCTCCCCGCCCAGCAGGGAGCCTGCTTCTCCCTCTGCCTGCCAGTCCTCCTGCTTGTGCTCTCTGTCTCTCTCTGACAAATAAATAAAATCTTAGAAAAAAATAATAGATTGTATAAAATAAGATTTTGACCTTTCAGAATCTACTCCTCTACTAGAATGTAATTTTAAATGTTTATATCACTTTATCATGATTTCACGAACAGTTTCCTGACCAGGCAACACAGCTAAAATGGAATGTCCAGTTTTGCCTGACGATCCCTCCCAGCGCACCGCCGATTGCACCCCCGGGAACACCTGCTGTGGTGCTGAAATCCAAAATGCTATTTTTTGTAAGTACCACCCAGCGCGCGTGCACGTGTGGGGCGGGGTGTGCGTGCGCGCATGCACACGCTTGCACAAGGCCCCTGAGGAAAAAGCATGCAAGGATAATAGAACAACTTTTGGATTACTACAGAGTTAACCGTCACTGCCAGACACAGGTTCAGATTCCTTAATTGTCAGTTTAGACGTGATGTATTCCCGGTTCCTTTAGTAATAACAGAAATGTATTGAACTAGATAATTGTGTGGCACGGTTGCATCGTTAACCATAATGTTCAGTTGTCACTTTTCTTGTCATCTCTAGTTTTCTTATGCCCGAGGTATCTTAATCTGATAGAGTAAATAATAGTACCTTTGATAAATGTAGGCAAATGTTTTATTTTCTTATTACGTTTTTATTCTCTTTGTATGTGTTGTGTGTCTTCAGCTTCAACTAACTCAGAAAACATCGGTCCCTCCCCAAGAACCTGTTAGTATTATAGTTCCAATCATTTATGACATGGCTTCAGGTACAACCCAACAGGCAGACATTCCCAGACAGCAGAACTCTTCTGTTGCTGCTCCCATGATGGTCAGCAACATTCTGAAGAGGTTTGCAGAGATGAACCCACCACGACAAGGTACATGACCAGTAGATAATATTTTATTGCGTATATGTTATAAAAGTTCTTTTGAGAGATTCCTCCTTCTTCCCTCTGCTCCCTCCTTACCCCGCCCCCCCCCCCGTCCTAGTAACAGAGCGCTGATTGCTGTGGCCCTCTTAATGTCTGCCTGTCGCTTTCTTCCTTTCTCACTGGTTCTTCATTTTTGTCCATGTCTCTGCTGCCTGGACCTCATTTTTGTTAGTGATTTACTATTGGGACTGACCCAGTTGCTAATGCCAGAAGCTTGTATTTCTAGCACACATTGCCACAGAGCCGTAGGTTAGGATGATAGACTTTTTCATGGCTGTGAATTCCTGCCCTACCATCGATACCTGCCACTCTGTACATCACCAGTTGAAATGCATGTCGGTTTCTCATATTTCATGGTTCAATCATGAATAGAATATTATCATTCAAAGTTCTGTATCTTCTAAATGTTTTGTGAAGAATAAAAGCTGATACAAATGGCATCACTGCTTTTTGGGCTTCTTATATAAGTGTCAGGCGGGTGCAAGTGAACCTTTTCACCAAGTGCACAATGAAGCTCTCAAACAACATTTTCGAGGAACTCTGAATGTTTCTGGCAGGTAAACCAGGTCCCTTCCATACTGTGGTAGCCTACACGGAACACACAACTCCTGGCAGTTTTGAATGTTTTGTCACAAAACCTAAAGCTCAGCAAAGAGAACTTTTCTTGCATTTTGCTTGTTGCTAATTTTAAGGAAATTAAATTTAAATTAAAATTTGCTTATTTCTACTATTAAGGAAGTCCTCTATAGCTTTCTGCTTAGAGTAGTGTAACAGAATTATGTTTTTAAATGAGGGAAAGTTGTTCTCTGAAACATTTTTTAGGTACCACAGTGTTAAAATTTTACTAGAAACAGGAATCATGGGAGAAATTATATTTCTCACTGTTTATTTCTCCATATTGTATATACATAGGCAAGTTTTCACTCACATAGAGTTTACAAGGAATGCACCGGGCAGTAGAGAAGGGTACGCTTCTTTTGTTGTAAGACTTCTTCCACTTCTTACAGTTTTCTGCTTTCATCCTTTGACTTATCTCTTCTTTCAGCTAAAAATAGGTCCTTCAGAATCGAAGTTTAAAGCTAAAATAATTTTCAAAGTAGCAGTCCAGTAGAACTTTGATGATAAGACCATTCCTTCACAAGCAGATGATTATCATTATGTCTTGTGGAATTTACAATTAAAAGGAAAGAATGTTTTGATCCTCTTGGGATCAAACACGTTTTTCTATCTGTCAGTAATCAAAATGTGTTTTTAAAAAGGAAAAAGAAGGATATAACTTTTCCTTTTATTTGAGAAATTGTTGGGATGTTTTCGGAGTGTTTTTCTTTTTCTTTCCTTTTTTTAGTCTTTTTTTTTTTTTTATGTCTACCTTAGACTGGGCAAACCTGGGGTTTCATTTTTTTTTTTCTGTACTGGTTGGAGGGAAGCTTGCAGTAGCTTGCACAGGGTCACTGCACATCCCGCCCTTGGCCAGAAGGCCATTCTTCCCTCAAGGCCTCCCGTTCTCTCATTCGCGGCCACCGTAGCATTAGGCCACGTACCAGGAAAGGGACCCAGCTTTTGATTTATATTATTTACAGCTGGTTTGGGTTTATTATATTTAAGTCTGTGTAATGTTCACAAGAAGTACGAGGCAGGGTCTCTGGGTTCTTTGAGCAAGGGGGAAATTGAAAGGATGAGTCATTAGCCCCCACCCCCAAACAAGTCTTGTTTTTGGATTGTCGGTGTGCCATACTTCACCGCCCCCCGCCCCGAACCCATCACTTCCTCCCCTCCCAGTGAAGTGCTTTTAAGAAAAGTCACTCTCTTTTTATTAATTGATATTCATGTTGAACTCGAGAAGTTGATCATTTCCTTTACATTTGAGAAAACTCCGATATATGTCATAGAAGTGCACTGCCCAGTATAACTGTCACTAGCCTCATGTGGCTATTTAAATTCAGGCTAGTTAAAATTAACTAAAATTCAGTTCCTCAGGCACACTAGCTACATGACAGGTACTCAGGAGCCACAGTGCACATATAGAATATTTCCATCAGCACAGAAGGTTCTATTGGACAGTGCAATCATGGACATTTTTGTCTGGCTTTTAAAGCAACATTAGAAGGACATCATTGATGTTGTAACGGATGCATAAATCTAAACTAGATCTTTTCATTAGATTCAAAATACATAAACTGGCAGTACTCTTGAAACCCAACTTTAAAGGCTTATTCAATGCTCCAGTGTTTCAGTGGAGAAACTCAAGGCATATCTCCTTAAATTCAAACCTAACTGGGACTTACCCAGAATTTCCCCATGAGAAGAAAAGCAAACAAAACCAAGTATTTGGTACTTAACACCAACGCTTAATCCCCTATAACCTGTGCAGTTAAAGTTTAGTCTTTTATTTTGACCCTTGAAGTTCTTGCTGATTTTAGATTTAATTATCCCTACCCCCACCGGTGTGTTGACAGCATCTTTCCTGTATTGCGAATAGCTAATGACCATTTTTCTCTGTTGCAGGTGAATGCACAATATTTGCAGCTGTTCGTGATTTAATGGCTAATCTTACACTGCCCCCTGGTGGGCGTCCATAGACACTATTGTTTTTAAACCAGGAAGGCTGACAAATGAGACAAAACAGCAAAAAAAAAAAAAAAAAAAAAATCTGAATTTAGCCTTCAGTTTAAAAAAGGACTTTTTGACTTTAAGAGCTAAATATTCTAAACTGGCAAAAATTTTCAGGGTGCACTTCTTTCATCAAAAAGACCATCAGTCTTTTTTGTATAGTGAACTTGTATAGTGTGTTTAAACGGGACACATTTCAAACTAGGAAAACATTGGTGTCCGCTTGCCAGTAATAGATTTAATATTGTTTTATACTATAAAGTTATGGAAATGCCAAACTTGTTTATTTAATTGTTTTCTTATGTTTTGGGTGTAATAGTCCTTTTTTTGGTTTTTGTTTTGTTTTTTAAGGCAGGTCTGTCATTTTTGAATACTGTAAAACTGTGATAAACTTTATATTGAAGCTGTATTTTAATATGCCCGCTTTGAATCCTTACATGAAATGTTCTGGGAGTTGTTATAAACACATCCCAAAGAAGCAATATTTAATAAAACTAGGTTTAAAAAAAAAACAAAAACAAAAAACAGTGACACTCACTTGTGTGTATATCAGCTCTATAGACTTCTCCTGGCCTCCCTTCATCTTTCACCTGGTGGGGCCAATAATTAATTTCTAATGATACATGTCTGAAATTTGGCCAAAAACATCTTCTTTGTTTCAAGTTTAATTTATTTTCTTCGAACATTCCTAACTTGACTGGTGGTGAATGTTTAGCACCGTAGTTGTCTTTTAGTGTAGGATTTGGGTAAAAAAGAAGGTGAACCCGTCTTTGAGAAGAGACAATGAGTAGTTCATATTGATCAAGGATCCCAAATACTGCAATCATTCTCATCTGTTGAAGATATGGAAACTTTTCTGTTAGGCAAATTTAGTTTACAGGATACTTCTGCATACAGCATGAATTAGGAAACCTAGAACTTGAGTGTTCCACCCTTGCATGAAATTTCTGTGACATTTCTTTATCTTGCTTAACTTCTCCCCCCTTGCCTTCCCCACCACACTTGGGGTTGTTCTAAACAATCCCACCTTAATTCATTGTCAACAAAACGGTAAAATGTTTTGCTTGGAAGAAACCTGGTTACAGTGCCCTCACTTTGAAGAATCCAAGATCCAGTGCCCGTCCAGGGTCAAGTGGAGTTTCTGGTAACTGACACATCTCAGCAGAGTTTCTTTTTGGAGCACCGTGCTGTCTCTCCCAGTGAGTCAGGGACTTTTTTAAGCTTCAGAGAATGTGATCAGAAGCAAAGGTCTTCTGGTGACCTAATGTTATTTGGGAAAGTTTTTTATATGATAATACTGTACTGAGTTATCTGGTCACTGGAATATTGGCTCTCTAGTAAACTGTAGACACTCTAAGTCCACTTTAAGGTGATTTGAGCTTCTGTTAACTATCAACTACCAAATTCTAATTTCAAGCATCTCACTGCAGCTATGTCATATCTATTCTCAACTTCGCTTGATTCTCCATTCACTTCTGGTCAGAGTCGAGGCCTTCTTTGCCTTTCTTTGGTGTCTTATTTCTACTGTTATCCCCTGCTTCTCGCCCAGCTCTACCGCTGTTCAGGAGCAGGTGACTGGACTTTATCCTTCCTTTAACTTACCTTTATCCTTCGGTTTTCGGTTCTCCTTACAATGGGAATCACATCAGTTTGGCAATCTAACATGTCTTTATATCAAGGGTCAGCCCTTTTCTGTCGGGAGCTGAGTCCTTTCTTTCATGTAGAAATCTACATGTATATACAAGAAATGTATTTTTATCTGCAGGATAATACTGTCTCAAATTTTATGAAAAGAGTAAACTTTTTGGGTATTCTTTTTAAGTGTGGTTTTGAAACGTTAATTGTATTTTTTAAAACACGATGCATTCAGTGGTTACTTTTTTCCTGATTATAACTTATCTCTGAATGCCTCGTGCAAATCAAAATAGGATTCAGTGAGCAGAATTTGCTTTCGATGCTTAAGAATAAACCCATGAATATGAATTTTGATATGTTTGGTACTTGGAATTGGTATATACTTTATTAAAGCTTGAAAACACTAGCATTCAAATCTTAGGTTTCAGCATAAACCATGTCTTTTGCCTCTTTTGTTACCCAGGTTCAATCAAAGGGACTGGATGCCCATAGTGATTTTTTTTCTGATAGGTGGTTGGGGTCTTCTAAGGTGTTTTCAATGTGATTTTAGTAATTTCGGTAATAAAATTTATACAAGTTTCAGAGAACTACCAACTCTCTCTAGTTAATTTGCATGGAGATGTTTTGGATAGTAGTCTGGTTTAGCATTAGTTTGATCTCGAAAGAAGAAATTGGTCCTGATTTGCCAACTTCTTTTTTTCATTTGCTGAAATGCCATTTCAGAATGTATAGAAGTACTTTCAGAATTAGGAAGAAACCGAAAAATTCAATAGAACATATCAAGTTATTAATAGCAGGGGCTGAACCTTATGTTTGAAAGTTAACTCTGAGCTAGTGCAAGCAGAAACTAAAATATACATGATTTGAATTTAAATACCACTAATAACTGTGTTGCAGTTAATACAATAACTCATTCAGCCACAGGATACTAACCGTTTGTTAGTCATTTGGACCATTATTAATTCGGTAATTTCAAAAAGTAAAATTTTGCTACTCTAAATTCAGAATCCAATTTCTATATTTAAAAAAGTTCCTTTCTTTCATGATTTTTCCCACAAAGAACTACCCATTATATTTTACTTTAATATTTATTATCCAAGTTCTTGGTATAAAATCAATATACAGAAAATTTTAAGAGAACTTATCAGGAAACTTAAGGGACAGAAAGGAAAACTGTTAATGTATATTTCATTATTTCTTGGGGAAGTTCCTTTTTCATTTGGTTTGATGGGAGTGGACAGTATGTCCAAGGAAATGATTTGGAAATTTACTTAGGGTGGATTTAGTATTGAGGTTATTAAGAAAAAAGCAGCAGAGGTCAGCCAGCATGCTGCTGCACAACCCCAGGAGACTTCCAAGTGGCCAGTGATTTGTTCAGATACCTTGCCCAGGAATATGACTGATTGGTGGAAGGGCGCGTTTAGATCAATGTAAAAATAATAGCTAATATTTACTGAGAGCTTACTATTGCCAGGCACTGTCCTAAGTATTTCAGTGTGTATTTAATCCTCACAACAACTCAGTGGGGTAGGTATTATTATCCTCCTCCTACAGATGAGTAAGCTGAGGCCCAGAGAAATGAAGTATTTTGCTGATACCAAAATTAAGTTTGCTTAAGATCAAACAGTTAAAAGGGGGCTTTTTAAATTCAGAGCTAGAGCTCCTACACACTTGTGCCACTTTGCTCTTAACCACGAAGTCAGGGAAAAGTTTTGTTTAGACTCTTCCCCCAGAGCCCTTTGACTACACACAATTTTAACACTTCCAAGCTCAAGAAGCTCACTAAAACGCAACTAAAACTGAGAGGACCTCTTGTCATACGGAGTTGACAGTCCATTGCCTTCTGATCCTCATGGCACTTAACTTGGAAGTTAACTAAGACTGCCTTATGTAAGAAGCACTAATTATAACCGAGAGTATTAAATAATCGTCTAAGCTGGATTCTTCGGTACCATAGTGGAAGAAGCCCTTATCCGGCTCCGGGCGGTGCAGCCCTCCACAGAATCCAGGGGATGCGTCGTCCTATTTGCTTCTGCTAGATGGCCCAATGGCGGATGTTTTTGAGCTTTGTGTCACCTTGGCACTGCAGACGCATGGTAGATGCGTGCTGCAGGTAGCCAGCGGTCACACTGCACTAATGCCCTTACTTGCTACAGCCAATCTGTTGGGCTTAGGGACAAAATAAACTTTATAGAATTGTATAATGCAAGGAACATAACGTAATTCAAAAAGTGCGTTGAGCATCTTCTGTATTTTTACAGTAAAAGAGCACAAACATCAGGAGAGGGAGTCGAATCGGGGGCTGGCAGGGTCTCAGTTTAGGGGAAGAGACAAGAGGGCGTTAAGAGTTTCAGGTACAAGCTCTCTGGGCAAGCATGGGGTAAAGGAATTACACATCTGCTGTCACCTAACACGGGGGGGGGCAGGCGTACCCTTGAAGCCGGAAGGCTCCGCCCCGGGATCCAGGGCGCCGCGCGGAGAGCTCTGGCCCTGCCCTTCGCCCGGCACGTAGGGGCGGGCTCCGGGCGGGGCCGGCGGCACCGACCAGACGCCCGCGCCTGCGCACTGCCGCTCGCCCCGACCCTCGACCGTGGTTCAGTACCCTCCCGGGCCCGAGCGGGACATGGTGCTGTCAGAACTGGCCGCGCGCCTCAACTGCGCGGAGTACAAGAACTGGGTGAAGGCGGGCCACTGCCTGCTGCTGCTGCGCGGCTGCCTGCAAGGCTTCGTCGCCCGCGAGGTGCTCGCCTTCCACCGCGGCCTGCTCGCCGCCGCCCCCAGCCTGGGCCCCCGCGCCGCCTGCCGCAGCGGCTCTCGGTGTAACCCGCGCGCCCGCCAGGTGAGCCCCTGGCCCCCGCGTCCCCCGTCCCGGTCCCCGAGCGTAGGGTCCCGAGCCCTTCCTGGGGCGGGGCGGACCGCAACGCCCCGGACTCACTTGCCCAAGACGCCGCCCCTCCCTCCCGGGCCCCTTCTCACCCCCGCCCCCTGTAGTTTCAGCCTCAGTGTCAGGTTTGCGCAGAGTGGAAACGGGAGATTTTGAAACACCACACCAACAGGAATGGAGACGTCCACTGGGGAAACTGCCGGCCGGGCCGCTGGCCCGTCGACGCCTGGGAGGTGGCCAAGGTAAGCACCTGCTCAGGAGGGTAGGAGGTGACCCACCAGGTCACATGGAGCCCAGGGCCCCAGAAACAGGTGCAAAGATAGAAAGAGAGGAATGGGTGTTTGATCTAGGGTCTAGTGTCCAGGCGGTTCAGAGCTGCTGTCTGGATCTGATCTAGCTTAGCGAAGTAGAAGCTTGCGTCTACCTTTCTTCTAACAAGGCATTTAAGTTTGCTATCCCTGCTTGGACAGCTGTAGCAAAGATTTCAACAAGAGACGCTGACCCAAGATGTAGAGCGAGCATCGTGAGCACAGGCCCAGAGGGAGAAACACATAAGGCGTTTTTGAGTGTAGGCTCCCTGAGTAGCTCATTTTGGCTGTAGGGTGCCATCAGGATGGCAGAGGAAGCCAAGGGAAGTTAGGGCTAAAACAGAAAGGACTTTAAGTGACCAGGTAAGGAATAAAACTTTGGGATGGTCGGGTGGAGTGGGCAGCCAGATAGAAGGCTTTTAGATCTTGCCACTCTGACTTGCCAGCTGGGCCATTCGGGGATTTTTTTTTTTTTTTTTAATGTCTTCCAGAAGCCCATTAAGGGGTAGGGCAAGGCAAAGTCACCTCCTAACACACATTAACTTTCGTAGTCCGTCTACATGCTGATTAGCAACAGGCACAGGGTTGGTGCCTTGGAAGCAGGGATCAGAGTCCCAGCTCTGCTGCTGTTGTGTGACCTTAGGCGAGCCTCTGTTCCCTAAACCTCAAAAATGAGGAAGTTGGACTTGATCAGTGGCCACAGACTTGTGGCTATCGTGGACCCATAAACCCACCACATCTACACCCTCATCCCAATTTTTGTTGTTGTTGCGACCATAGAATTGCCAACTCTTACTTTTACCTACAAAAGAAAGAAACTTAAAATTCTGCCCTTTACTGTGACTGTCCCTCACCTGTTTGGTCTTCGTTGCTGCTTTCATACCCTTAGAATTCTCTTGAAGCCCATGTCCCCTGCCCATGCCCCTTTTTGCTGCTGTCACCCACAGACCTTCTAGTCCAACCCTGGTGTTTATGTTCTCCAACCACATCCTCCTTTTTTTCCTCCTTTCTCTGAACTTGCACAGCCCAACGGCAGCCCTGATGACACCATCACCTACTTGTGCTCAGGGGACGAATCTCACGAGGGAACTGACCGGTTTCACTTTTAGTTCTTGATCCTGTGCCCCAGTGGTCTGGCCACGGCTCTGTAGAGGGCTCCTGTTCCTGGGGACAGCTATTGCTGTCTTTCCCTCGCCAAGCTCCGATTCCTCCACCCTCACTCCCAGCTGCTGACTGTGCATTTTCCCTGCAGTTGATGCATGCCCCCACATACATGCTTCCTCATCTTTTTACCAGACCTGCGAACGTACCTCCACGTGCACCATCTTCTTCCTTCTGCCACAGAGGAGGAAGGGTGTCTCTCTTCTTACCACCTTGGCCCTCCACTTGTAGGTCGGACCATATCCCCTCCCACCTGCCTACAGACTTTCAGGCCTCAGGTATCTACTCTGTCTCCCTCGCGGCTTATTCCCATCACCATACAGGTAGCTTTAATATCGCCTCGGTTTATTCAGTTTTTTTTTTTTTTAAAGACAAGATTAAACAGGGTTACTATATGACCTAGCAGTTCCACTTCTAGGTTTATACCCAATGAAATGAAAATACACATCCGCACAAGAACCTGTGCTGTATGAGTGTTCATAGCAGCATTATTCATGACAGCCAAAAGGTGCAAACATAAATGTCCACCAGCCGATGAATGGATGAGCAAAATGTGGCCTGTCCATACAATGAGATGTCATTTAGCCATGAGAAGGAATGAACTGGGGAGCCTGGGTGGCTCAGTCGGTTGGGCATCTGACTCTTGATTTCAGCTCAGGTGGTGGTCTCAGAGTGCTGGGATCGAGCCCTGCATCAGGCTCTGAGCCCAGCAGGGAGTCTGCCTGGGATTCTCTATCCCTCTCCCTCTGCCCCCCCTCTAAAATAAATAAAAATCTTAAAAAAAAAAAAAAAGGAGGGCACTTGGGTGGCTCAGTCGGTGAAGCAGCTGCCTTCGTCTCAAGTCATGATCTCAGGGTCCTGGGATCAAGCCCCCATATCAGGCTCCCTGCTCAGCAGGAGTTGGCTTCTCCCTCTGCCCCTCTCCCTGCTCATGCTCGCTCTCTCGCTCGCTCGCTCGCTCTCAAATAAAATCTTTAAAAAAAAAGGGGGGAATGAAGTACTAATACATGCTAGGACATTGGATGAATCTTGAAAACATTATGCTAAGTGAAAGAAGCCAGTCATATATGATTCCATTTCTATGAAATATCCAGAATGGGCAGATCTATAGAGACAGAGATGAGTGGTTGCCAGGGCCTGGGGGTAAGAGGGAGATAATAACTAATGGAGGTAGAGGGCTTCTTTTTGGGGTGATGAACATGTTCTAAAATCGACTGGTGATGGTGGCACAACCCTGTGAATATACTCAAAACCACTGAACTGTACATTTTTTTTTTATTGAGGTATAACTGACATATAACATTGTATCAGTTTTAGATGTACATCATAAAGGTTTGATATGAGTATATATTGAGAAATGATGCCACATCACTATACATAGTTATAAAAAGGTTTTTTTCTTGTGATGAGAATTTTTAAGATCTGTTTCAGCAGCTTTCAAATATGCAATCCAGTATTATTAACTGTAGTCACTGTGCTGTACATTACATCCCCAGGACTTACATATTTTATAATTGGAAGTTTGTACCTTTCGACCCCCTTCACCCATTTTGCCCACCCCCCACCTCTCACAACCACTGATCTATTCTTAGTATCTATGAGCTTGGGGTTTTGTTTCATTTTGTTTTAGATTCCACAGAGAAGTGAGATCATACAGTATTTGTCTTTCTCTGTTTGACTTGTTTCACTGAACACAGTGCCCTCAAGATCCATTCGCTTTGTCCCAAAGAACTGTATGCTTCAGGGGCGCCTGGGTGGCTCAGTCAGTTAAGCGTCTGCCTCCGGCTCAGGTCATAATCCCAGGGTCCTGGGATCGAGTCCCACATGGGGCTCCCTGCTCAGCAGGGAGTCTGCTTCTCCCTCTGCCCCTCCCCCTGCTCATGCGCACGTGCGCGCGCTCTCTCTCTCTCAAATAAAATCTTAAAAAAAAAAAAAACTATGCTTCAAAGGGGTGAATTATATGGTATGTAGATTATATCTCAATAAAGCCGTTTTAAAAAAAAACCTTGAATAAGTATTTGGAAAATAAAATTTAAACAGAAAGGAAAGCTTCCCTTGAGCCATTCCCTCCAGCTCTCTCCCCATTTCTGTATCTGCCTCCCATACCCATACCCAGTGGAGCTTCTCAGAAAGGGTTTTATGCCTGCTCCCTCTTCCTCAGCTGCCGGTGACTCTTCAACCCATTCCAGCCTGGCTTCTGCCCCTGCCAGCCCACCGCGTCTTTGTGTCGGGCATGCGTGACCTTCAGTTCTCCAGCCTCCCCTTCCTTCCTCTCAGGCATTTGGCGTGACTGGCCCCTCTTCTTGAAACACCCGTGGCTTTGTGACATCATTATCCCCACACGGGCTCCTCCTCCTCAGCCTCCTTCCCGTCCTCGGCTGGCCTTTGTCAGGCCTCTTCTGTCCCCCTCTTCTGCTCTGGCCACACTGCCCCGGCCCTTGGAATTCACCATTAAATACTACACTCATGCTGATGGCTCCCCAATTTGTCCCTCCAGCCCTGCCCTCTCTTCTGAGCTCCAGGTGCCCCTCTCCAGCTGCGTGCTCCACCCCTTTCCTTATTCCCGCCTGGGCACTTCTGAGTTTATTTTTCAAGCAGGATTCGTCATCTCTACTCCCCAAACCCACGGCCGTGCCCCAGCAGCCACGACCTACAACCACCCTCGCTTCATCTTTCCCCGCTCACCGCCCCCTTGTTTACACCTGCAAACTAGTTTTGGATTCCTTCTCTCTGACTCCTGCCTGGGTTCTCTCTGACTCCTGCTTGGCCTCTGGCGACAGCCTCCCACCCGGCCACCTCTGCCGCTGCTCTGGTTGCCTCTGGTCGCTTCTGGTCAGTTCTCCACACAGCAGGATGTGTGGTCTTCAAGGGGGAATTAGATTTAGTTTTAAATTAGCTTCCCTTGCATAAAACCCTTGGCTGGCTTTCTGATGTCCCTTTTAAAAAATTTTTTTTCTTAAGATTTTATTTATTTATTTGACAGAGACACGAGAGAGGGAACACAAGCAGGGGGAGTGGGAGAGGGAGAAGCAGGCTTTCCACAGAGCAGGAAGCCTGATGTGGGGCTCGATCCCAGGACCACCTGAGCCGAAGGCAGACGCTTAAGGACTGAGCCACCCAAGTGCCCTCTGATGTCCTTAGAATAAACTCCAAACTCCTTTCCAGGCCAGTAAGGCCCAGCGTGATCCGACCCCTGTTTGTTTCTGCAACCTCATCTACTCACTGAAGAGACAGGAGAGGGTAATGGGACGCAGTAACACGCATTTCCCACCACTGTGCGTTTGACATCTGGAACACAGTGGCATGTGATACCATTTTAAGAAACTCCTTTCGGTGGCAAGGAGGCAGCAGAGCCTCCCTGTCGGCTTCTAGTTCGGAAGAAAGGGAATAATTGCGAGAATGAAACGTGAATGTGGAAAAAACAGGTCTATATTGGTGAGAAAAGGCCAGGTGCAGGACACACCTTGCCATGGAAAAGAAAAACTATGCCTGGTTTTGAGGCACCTAAGACCCCTGGGATCATCCTCCCAGCAGGAGCTGAAGTAAATTTTTTTTCCTTCAGTTTTGTTGCACTAGTTTGGCTGTGATACAGGAGTTAACTTCTATGTTAACATCATAGCATCCATGGGCGCCTGGGTGGCTCAATCGGTTGGGCCTCCGACTCTTGATTTTGGCTCAGGTCATGATCTCGGGGTCATGGGATTGAACCCCACGTCGGGCTCTGTGCTCAGTGCTGAGTCTGCTTGGAATTCTCTCTCTCCCTTTCCTTCTGCCCCTCCCCCTGCTGGTGTGCTCTCTCTAAATAAATAAGTAAATAAAATTTTTTAAAAAAATCATAGCATGCATCATAGACTTTCAGAGGCTCAGCATGTCAGTGGCTGTTAAGACATGGAAAGAGTGATGGTACTGGCTACTGTGCCTTCTGATATGGGCCATTCATGCATACAAAGTTCTCTTTTTTTTTAAGATTTTATTTATTTGAGAGAGTGCACGAGAGAGCACGAGGGGGCGGGGCAGAGGGAGAGGGAGAAGCAGGCTCCCCGCTGAGCAGGGAGCCCGACATGGGACTCGATCTGAGGACCCTGAGATCATGACCTGAGCCGAAGGCAGACGCCCAACCAACTGAGCCACCCAGGCACCCCTCCAAAGTTCTTAATTATGGGAGGCTCCAGCAGAGGATTCCACCACTGTGAGGAAGGTAGCCCTGACTCTCCTTGGGGTGTGTGAGCCCTGACCACAGCCCTTTTTGGAATACCGTTACAAGCAGGACTGTAGGGAGCATTGTGGTTGCTTGCCTGCTGAGATGTGTTCCTTTTCAAGGGAACAGGTCTCTTTAGAATTCTTACTGCAAGCAATCTTCATATGTCATCTTTTCTAGTCCCTTGGCAGGAATGTACTGGTGAGCTTCTGAGCTTGGTAAAGTTTTTGCATTCAGGTGTAAATTTGGGATTGTTTCAGGAAAGAAATATACCCAAGCCTTGTGGTGACACCATTTTGGGTGTCCGTGCCTTAAAATCCTACAAAAGGCAAGATCATGCTAGAACAAGTCCCTTCTGATATATCGAGCATCTCAAACCCTAGGATTCATCTGTAACTCCTGGGGAGGTCATGCTCGCCTTGCACCATCAACATAATAATTGCCAACATTTACGGCCTAATTGGTTTACCATGTGCCAGGCACCGTGCAAGTGCATCCCCTGCATTAACTCATTTAATTCTCACGATGTCCTTCGAGGCGGATAAGGACACTTATCCCCTCCTTACTGATGAGGAATCTGAGGGTAAGTAACTTGCCCAGAGTCACACAGTTGGCAAGTGGCAGACCTGGGATTTGAACCCAGCTGTGTCACACTGCAAAGCCCGGGCTCTTTATGCTACCACACGAACTTGCTCAAGTCATCTTTATTTTTTTAAAAAAGATTTTATTTATTGGAACGCCTGAGTGGCTCAGTCGTTAAGCGTCTGCCTTCGGCTCAGGTCATGATCCCAGGGTCCTGGGATCGAGTCCCACATCGGGCTCCTTGCTCAGTGAGGAGCCTGCTTCTCCCTCTCCCTCTACTGCTCCCCCTGCTTGTGCTCTCTCTCTCTCTCTCTGACAAATAAATAAATAAATGTTTTACAAAAATAAAAAATAAAAAAGATTTTATTTATTTGAGAACGCACAAGCAGGGGGAGCGGCAGAGGCAGAGGGAGAAGCAGGCTCCCTGTGGAGCAGGGAGCCCGACGTTGGGCTCCATCCCGGGACCCTGGGATCATGACCTGAGCCGAAGGCAGACGCTCAACGACTGAGCCACCCAGGCATCCCTTGCTTCAGTCGTCTTTAAAGTGCCCATTTGGAAGTAACTATTATTTTTAAATTTCAAATCTTCTCCACAACTCAGCCGCTGAAATGTCAGTGCTTCCTACCCATGCAGCCTGCTTCTACACCATTAGGAAAGGACAAGAAACCAGTTCTGTTGAGTGTTTAAGTATTTCCGATAGCAGAGGGGACAGGCAGAGCAGCCCTTCGGTTACCACCCTTGGCCAAGGCTTAGCTCTGACACCGGTTCCCGAACTTACGTTTTGGACTCACAAGACTCGACCTCGAAACCTCAGTAAGAGAATTTCAGTCATCATTTGGGAAGTGAGCAAATAACACCTGCCCCTCTAGCTCCTAGGGTTGGAGGAGACTCAGGTGTCCCTTGTGCGTCCCCTACCATAGGCCTTCATGCCCCGAGGACTGGCAGACAAGACCAGCCCCAAGGAATGTGATGCTGTTGCTCTTTTAAGTCTCATCAACTCCTGCGATCACTTCACGGTTGATCGAAAGAAAGTCACAGAGGTAAGAGCCGGTGGATTTAAAACCATACAGTGAGGGTCAGTCGGGTTGGTACTGTGAAGACCACCTGAGAGACGCACCCTGTGGTGCCAAAGCAGCCGTGCACACATAGCATGCAGGCTGGCCCCAAAACAGTGGTGTGCAAGGAACGTTAAGCTTTGGTTCAAGGTTGGCGTCACTAAGTGGGCTAGCGGGGCTCACGGCACATGTGCCTTCTATATGTCCGAGAAGCCCCATGCGAATGTAGGCAGGAGATTGACCCCTTAGTTCTCCCTCACTGAGGTTTCCTAGCACCTTGATCTTATACAGTTTGCTACTAAAATAGATAAACCACAAATTTCTCTTCCCTGGTATGCCATAAACGGAAACAAAGTAATCTTCTATATTTAAAAAAAAAAAAATAGAAAAGCAGCGCATCACTCTGTCCATTGTATGCCAGCATCTGAATCCTGCCCTTCTGCATCTCTTTGGCTAGAACAATTGCAAGACCAAGGCACATAGAACTGAAGGAAATAGAAACACTAATGGACAATGTCAGAATAGATCGCAATGCTTGTCAGATTTCCTCTGGGGGATTTAGACTTTCTCTGTTTCACCAGAGAACAGCTCTTGCACATTTATTACTCTGAGAGTTATCGAAAAGAGTGTATAACATATCTGGATTATATATAACATGCAGAGAAAATGCATGTGTATTTTACTGGCATGCCAGCAGCTGAAAGGACTGAGAATCTTGCTTGGTATCAGCAGAGGCAAAAACTGTCACAGTACCAAGTTGCCCCTTTGTATCTTTTAACCAAGAATGTTGAAGACTTTATGTGAATTATATATTGATATATGAGACATGGGGCACCTGGGTGGCTCAATCGGTTAAACGTCCGACTCTTGATTTCAGCTCAGGTCTTGATCTTGGGGTCGTGAGTTCAAGCCCCATGATGTATATTTAACCCCTTGACGCAGCTTCCTGGAGCTCCAACAATATTTAAAAGATTTTCGTATTGTCTGCTTCAGCCTTTGGGTGTACCCAGAGCCAGAAACCAATATTCTTGCTTTTTAGCATGTGGTTTTAAGTTAAGAGATTTGAGGGATTGTGTAAGAGTTAACCAGCCAGTCACAGGATTTCAAGAGCTAACAGTAGTTGTAGGCTTGATTGTATTTCTTATTCCAATGACTCCCAAGTAGCAAGCGGTTGAACATCCCCTCAAGCCCTGGTAGCACCTATAGGCCACGCTTGTGGATTTTGTAATTAACAAAGCCTTTCTGCAGTTTTTCTTTTTTTTTTTATTCCACTTGACATAATGTCATGTGGCATAGCTCTTTTTTTTAAGATTTTATTTATTTGAGAGTGAGAGAGAGAACGAGCACAAGCAGGGGGAGCGGCAGGCAGAGGGAGAGGTAGAAGCGGAATCCCCCTCCTGCTGAGCAGGGAGCCCGGTGTGGGGCTTGATCCCAAGACCCCGGGATCATGACCTGGGCCCAAGCAGACCCTTAACCAACTGAGCCAGCCAGGCGCCCCTGTAATTTTTCTTCGGAACTTCAAAATCTGTTTACCTCGTCATTTGACTTTGAAACCTTCTATCCTTTTTGGCCTTTCGGTAGGTGATTAAGTGTCGTAACGAGATCATGCATTCTTCAGAGATGAAAGTGTCTTCTCTGTGGCTTCAAGATTTTCAGGTGAAGATCCAAAATTTCCTGAATGAATTCAGGAATATTCCAGAGATTGTGGCAACATACACCAGAATAGAACAGGTAAAAATCAGATTTAACAGTTCTGGCATAAAGAATTAGGGGGGAAAAGACAACTGCAGTCACTCATTAAAAGTTGAAGTTTGTTAGATTTAAATGAAATTTTAGAATGTAAGCTGGGGGGAAAATGTTGATATGAAATCCGTAATTGTACTGGGCTTGAGAAGCTTTTCTGTGGCCACAGGATATTGCTAAAGAGGATCCAGTCAAAGATGTTTAGTTACAAGTTCTTTGAGCAACCCAGTGGAGCATCTTTTGCATTCCATCATTCACACATCTGTTCGGTAATCCAACAGCTGCTGACATCTGACTGGGCTGTTCACATCCCCGTCGAAGATCAGCGAGATGGGTGTGAATATGAAACAGGAGTTTACCTGAGTGAGAGCCAAGTCAACGAAATAGAAATGGAATTACTAAAGGAAAAACTTCAAGAGATCTATCTTCAAGCACAAGAACAAGACGTGTTGCCTGAAGAGGTAAAAAAAAAAGAAAAGAAAAAGGTATCGTATGCTTTGTGTGAGTAAACAAAACAAAGAAAGGTGCCAGGGAGGAAGAGTCGCTCATTTTAACAGACTGCCAGCTCTGTTTCTGGTTGAGAAGTCAAATCGTTTCCAGAAATGAGTACGCTTTTGGCACACACTAATATTACCTCTCCACAAATATTTTCACTCAATCAGCAAACAGTTGAGTGCCTAATGTGTGCACGGAGTGGACCAACACGGTAAGGGCTACAGCGGGATTCCGAGCAAAAGGCTCAGGGGGTTCTCGACAGGTCAGGGGGGATTGCAAAAAAAAGACTTTGCCGAGAAGATGCCGTTGGGCCGGGACTAGCAGAATCACACAAGCATGTGGCAAACTGGCAAGAGCAGGAGGCTATTGTTGGCCGAAGGAGCTGCACTTGCAGAGGTATAAAAGAATAGCGGGGCCTGAGCAGTGACAAGGCAAGTGTAGGAGGGAGGGTCCGATGAGCTTGGAGCCGTAGTTTGAAAGGTTGCTATGCTGTTCCAAGGGGCTTGGGCCTTGTTCCCAAAAAGCAGTGGGGAGCCAACAGGTGTTTTTAAGCAAGAAAGAGTAAATCGAATCGATCCGATGTGGCTTTTAGAAAGTTAACTCATGGTAGTTGGAGACTGGAAACTAGCAGGAGACTAGCAGGAGGCTGTCACAGCCGTGTGAGAATGGAAAAAGGACAGAAACTAGAGGTGCGGCTGAGGGGCCGGATTCTGCAGGCATTACTTGGGCAGAGCTGATGGCTCTTAGTGGCTGCTTGGATTACTTGGAGTGCGGCATGGGGCTTGAAGAACATGGGGAAGGAGGGGTTAAAGGATCGACAAGGTTTCCAGCTTAGGACACAGGCAGGCTGATGATGGTCTTAAGTCCTGCTAGGGAACACAGGACAAATGAATCCCCTTTGTTACATGCAAGGTATAAAAAAAGCCAACAGTAGTAGAATTGTATTCTAGTAAAGTTCATTCATGATTTTATTTATTTGGGTCCTTTCTCTTTTCTTTTTGATAAGTCTGGC
Organism: Eumetopias jubatus; assembly: GCF_037043125.1. NCBI lineage: Eukaryota > Metazoa > Chordata > Mammalia > Carnivora > Otariidae > Eumetopias > Eumetopias jubatus. The sequence goes on from NW_028274817.1 coordinate 91,911,319, forward strand.
CAGGGGTTTATCAATCTTGTTAATTCTTTCAAAGAACCAGCTCCTAGTGTCGTTGATCTGTTCTACTGTTCTTTTGGTTTCTATTTCATTGATTTCTGCTCTGATCTTTATTATTTCTCTTCTCCTGCTGGGTTTAGGCTTTATTGCTGTTCTTTCTCCAGCTCCTTTAGGTGTAGGGTTAGGTTGTGTATTTGAGACCTTTCGTGTTTCTTGAGAAAGGCTTGTATTGCTATATCCTTTCCTCTTAGGACTGCCTTTGCTGCATCCCAAAGATTTTGAACAGTTGTGTTTTCATTTTCGTTTGTTTCCATGAACTTTTTAAATTTTTCTTTAATTTCCTCGTTGACCCATTCATTCTTTAGTACGATGCTCTTTAGCCTCCATGTATTTGAGTTCTTTCCAACTTTCCTCTTATGATTGAGTTCCAGTTTCAAAGCATTGTGGTCCAAAAATATGCAGGGAATGATCCCAATCTTTTGGTACCAGTTGAGACCTGATTTGTGTCCCAGGATGTGATCTATTCTGGGGAATGTTCCATGTGCACTAGAGAACATGTGTATTCTGTTGCTCTGGGATGGAATGTTCTGAATATATCTGTGAAGTCCATCTGGCCCAGTCTGTCATTTAAAGCCCTTATTTCCTTGTTGATCTTTAGCTTGCATGATCTGTCCATTTCGGTGAGGGGGGTATTAAAGTCCTCTACTATTATTGTCGATGTGTTTCTTTGACTTTGTTATTAATTGGCTTGTATAATTGGTTGCTCCCATGTTAGGGGCATAAATATTTACAATTGTTAGATCTTCTTGTTGGATAGACCCTTTAAGTATGATATAGTGTCCTTCCTCATCTCTTATTACAGTCTTTGGTTTAAAATCTAATTTGTCTGATAAAAGGATTGCCACCCAGCTTTCTTTTGATGTCCATTAGCATGGTAAATGGTTTTCCACCCCCTTACTTTAAATCTGGAGGTGTCTTTGGGTCTAAAATGAGTCTCTTGCAGACAGCATATCAATGGGTCTTACTTTTTTATCCAATCTGACAGCCTATGTCTTTTGATTGGGGCATTTAGCCCATTTACATTCAGGGTAACTATTGAAAGATATGAATTTAGTGCCATCGTATTGCCTGTAAAGTCACTGTTTCTGTAAATTGTCTCTGTTCCTTTCTGGTCTGTGTTACTTTTGAGCTCTCTCTTTGCGTAGAGGACCCCTTTCAATATTTCTTGTAGGGCTGGTTTGGTGTTCACAAATTCTTTTGGTTTTTGTTTGTCCTGGAAGCTTCTTGTCTCTCCTTCTATTTTCAATGACAGCCTAGCTGGATATAGTATTCTTGGCTCGTATTTTTCTCATTTAGTACCCTGAATATATCATGCCAGTCCTTTCTGGCCTGCCAGGTCTCTGTGGATAGGTCTGCTGCCAATCTAATGTTTCTACTGTTATAAGTTACAGACCTCTTGTCCCAAGCTGCTTTCAGGATTTTCTCTTTGTCTCTGAGGTTTGTAAGTTTTACTGTTAGATGTCGGGGTGTTGACCTATTTTTATTGATTTTGATGGGGGTTCTCTGTGCCTCCTGGATTTTAATGCCTGTTTCCTTTCCCAAATTAGGGAAATTCTCTGCCATAATTTGCTCCAATATACCTTCTGCCCCCCTCTCTCTTTTTTCTTCTGGGATCCCAATTATTCTAATATTGTTTCGTCTTATGGTATCACTTATCTCTCGAATTCTGCCCTCGTGATCCAATAGTTAATCTTTTTCTCAGCTTCTTTATTTTCCATCATTTGGCCTTCTGTATCACTGATTTTCTCTTCTGCCTCATTTATCCTAGCAGAGCCTCCATTTTTGACTGCACCTCATTAATAGCCTTTATGATTTCGACTTGGTTAGATTTTATTTCTCCAGAAAGGGATTCTCTTGTGTCTTCTATGCTTTTTTCAAGCCCAGCTAGTATCTTTATAATCGTCATTCTGAACTCTAGTTCTGACATCTTACTTATGTCCATGTTGATTACCAGTTGGTACTGCCTCTTGTTCTTTTTTTTGAGGTGAGTTTTTCCATTTTGTCTTTTTGTCCAGAGGAGAATAGATGAATGAGAGAATAAGATGTTAAAAGGGTAACAACAACCCCAGAAAAATATACACTAAACAAATCATAAGAGACCCGAAACCAGGGGGAAAAGAAAAAAAAAAAAAGAATATGATCAGACAGGTGAGTAGAACAGAGCCACACTAGATTTTGGGTGTATTTTGGTCTGTTAGAAGAAACTGCCTCTCAAAATTTTAAAGAAAAAAAAACATATGATGAAGGAATGGAATATGACTGTAAAAATGAAAATTAAGATTTTAAAAAAGGAATTGATAAGAAGTTGCTTAAAAAATTTTTTTTTAATTGAAAAATTAAAAAAAAAGAGAATGTGATCAGGCCAGTGAATAGAACAGAGCCATACACTAGATTTAGGGTATATTTTGGTCTGTTAGAAGGAACTGCATCCCAAAATTTTAAAGAAACAAAAGCTTATATATATACAAAAAATAAGGATAAGTATGATGAAGGGATGGAATATGACTGTAAAAATGAAAATTAAAAAAGATTTTAAAAAGGAATTCGTAAGATGTTGGTTGAAAAGGAAAGAAGAAATATTCAACTAAAAAAATAGAAAAAGAAAAAAAGAAAATTTTAAAAATTAACTTTGAAAGACTAAAGAAAGCATCATGGGAAAAAAGCCCCCCTAGCGCTGGGGTTTTGTAGTTCTCATTGATCGGTAAACTTGGTCTTGGCTGGTTGTTCTTGCTGATCTTCTGGGGGAGGGGCCTGTTGCCTGGTTCCCAAACGTCTTTGCGGGAGGCAGAATTGCCCCGCCCTTGGGTCCCGGCTAAGCAATCTGCTCGGGTTTGCTCTCGGGAGCTTTTGTTCCCTGCGAGCTTTCCGCACAGCTTTGGAGGACGAGAGTGAAAATGGCGGCCTCCCAGTCTCCGCCCCCGAGGAGCCAAGAACTTGGGGCCCCGCTTCTCACTGTGCCCCCAGAGAAAAGCAGCCAATCACTCCCATCTCCCCGGTCTCTGGCTGCACTCTGTGCTCACCTGGCCTGTGACCAAGCATTTCTATCTCTGGCACCCGACCCCGTGTGGAGTCTCCAAACCCGGCTGATCCCTGCCTTGCGCTCCCGCGCCACTCCTCCCGGGGGAGGGAGGGGAGTCTCCCCAGCTCTGCCGCTTGTTAGGTCCCTGCTGGAGGAGCAGTGGCCCGACTGGGCCGCAGATCACCGTTTATGGCAACCCCGAGCTGAGAGCCTGCGCCTCGGCTCCGTCTGTGGAGCCGCTTCCCTGCTCCGATACCTGGGAGCTCTGCCGCACTCAGGCACCCTGAGTCTTTCTGTGACCCCGAGGGTCCTGAGACCACACTGTCCCATGAGGGGTCCGTTCCCCCCCCCCCCCCCCCCCCCCCACTTAGCCACTGGAGCGACGTCCCTCAGCGGAGCCGACTTCTAAAAAGTTCCGATTTTGTGCTCCGCGGCTCTACCACTTGCCCGTAGCGGCTGATGGAGGCCCCCTCCCCTGCCGTCTGTCCTCCCAAATATCACCTTGGATTCACTTCTCCGCACGTCCTGCCTTCCAGAAAGTGGTTGCTTTTCTGTTCAGAGTTGTGCTCTTCTTTTCTTCGATCTCCTGTTGAGTTCGTAGGTGTTCAGAATGGTTTGATCCCTCTCTAGCTGAATTCCTGGGACCAGACGAAATTTAGGTCTCCTACTCCTCTGACATCTTGGACCAATCCCTTCTCTAGTAAAGTTCAGACTTATTCCAGTACTTGCTGGCTTAGAGTTCTAGATCACCAGGAGATCTTGGACAAATCATTTTACCTCTCTGTTCTACCTTGTCTCCAAGGAAAGTAGTTTTGCTGGTTACCTCTTTAAACAGTGTTTATTTCATACAACGTGTGTTTCATTCATTAAGCCATGCTCCTCACTGCTCCATAGGCCTCTGTTAACCGTTTTGACCTTGACCTAGCTGCTTCATTCAACTTGGTGAGCTCCTTTAGCAGAAGGACTGAGAACCCCTGGTTTTTGGATGCTCCCACCCCAGCACACCGTAGGCGTTTACAGTGATGAAAAAGATGATTGTGTCTTCTATTCTCTAGATCCGTGTGTTTTATCTGAGTTTATTTTAAAATACCATTAGAACCAGCCCCAGTTTTGTTTTTGCTGCTTCCATCAGAAGCCGTGTGGAACAGGGGCACCTGGGTGGCTCAGTCGGTTAAGCGTCTGCCTTCGGCTTGGGTCATGATCCCAGGGTCGTGGGATTGAGCCCCGCATTGGGCTCCCTGCTTGGTGGGGAGTCTGCTTCTCCCTCTCCCTCTCCACCTCCCCCTGCTCGTGCTCTTTTGCTCTCTCTCTTACACTGTCTCTCAAATAAATAAATAAAATCTTAAAAAAAAAAAGGCCGTGTGGAACAGGAGAAGACACAACCAGGTCAGGCTTAAGGCCCCAGAGGTGTCAGTAGCTCCGTCTTCTCTCTTGAGGGAGCTGTAGTTCTTTTTTCTGTTTGTGTAACAAACAAAATGCCTCTGTAGCGGTGCGCTCAAGCCAGGAGTCTATGTAAGTTAGGAGCTGTCAGGGAACCTGGCAGGGACCAGATCCCCCTGCTTTCCATGCGAGGCAGCAACCGCTGACAGACTCCAGGCCACACGGCTGGCGAGTGAGGGCTGGCTCTGGGGGTCTCGCTGCTCTGGTCCTGTGCCTTTCCGCATGCAGCCCTGCAGCTTCTGCCTCACCGAGGAGCTAGCTACTGTAAATTTTGAACCCTCGTTATCTCTGTTTCACAGACAGGAAATTGGGGTGAGTGGGCTTGTCTTCTGGGTCCCCAGAGTCTCTGGATAGAACTGATAAATTCTCATTTTTCATGCTTTTTGTTCAGTAGGCCATAGCATCTCTCTTGATATTTCAATTGATCAAAATGTAAGTTAGGATTGATTAGCATGTCATCTCGAAGAAGTTGAAGGTTGGCTTTCCACAATGTGTGGAAGTGCTCTCTTTTGAAAGTTCGGTACCGTATATGGGCATCCATGTTCTTTATCTGTAAGAACTGTAAGACACCATGAATCCAGTTACTTCTAAGAAAGAAACAGAAAACACCACTGCTAATTTATTGTAAGACACTATCAACTGTAAGGTGCCTTCTCATCTGAGATGCTAAAAGATGAAGAACCAGGCATCCAGGAATTTAGAAACACCATGCTTATAGTAGGTGTTTGTGAAAACAGCATGGCTAACGTTGGAAAACCACGGTGAGAAGAAATGGTTCGTGGTGGTAATTTAGGGTGCCAGTTTCCAGCAGCGCGTCACGGAGCATGGGGGTGCCAGGGACCGCAGAGCAGACAGAGCTCATCACCTCCGTCCTGTTCTGTTCAGGTGACGAGCCTCAGTGATGTCTCGCATTATGAAAAGGGATTCCCATTAAAATACACTCTGCCTGTAGAACTGTGATTGTGAAGTGCATTCCGCTCCAGAGCCACGTGGGAGCAGCAGCTGCTCAGGCCCCTTGGGACATGTGTGGACTGTGTCCACCATGGGCCCTTCCGCAGCAGCCTCCGGCCGCCGCCCAAGACCCCTCCATGTCACCCTGCCAGCCCTCAGTGCTGTTAGGATCCAGCGGATTTAACCATTCAGCTAAAGCACGTGCAGTAAGGGGCTGAAAAAGTGCAGTAAGGGGCTGAAAAACATGTAAGGAATTTGTGCATTCTTTAAAATTATTACTGATTTCTTAAACCCTGGTGAGGAAACTGTCTCACGCCTGGGGAGCCTTGAGCAGCAGGGGCAGGGACAAAATGTACCTGCAGCAGTCAGGGAAAGGGTCGAAATGACCCTTCATTTATTACATTTCAGAAATAGTTACAGAGCCTGTGCCTCCAGTGTGCCAGGCCCTGTTCTAGAAGCTTGGTGTGCATCAGTGAACAAACCAAAGACCCCTGTAGGGGGAGACAGTAAACAGTCAACGTAGTAAGTAAATGACGCTCCTAAGCATTAGAAAAAGTGCTATGTAGAGCACGGTGTGGGGCATCAGGAGTTAGCAGAGGGGGGCCGAGTAGCAGGTTGCGTTCTGGTGGTCAGGGGGGCCTCGTGGAGGATTGGCGAGGCGCATAGCTGGAGGAAGGGCCTTCAGGCAGGGGGCGTAGCAGGTTGAGCAGGGCAGCTGGTGTGGGGGTAGAGAAAGAAAAGTGGGTGAGGACGTTAGAGAAAGGAAGGTGGAGGAAGCAAGTCCTTGTGGCCTGTGAGCCACTGGAAGGGCAGAGGCTCTTCCTCCTGACATGGCAGCCGTAGGACGGGAGTGGGGAGACCCAGGAGGAGACTGCTGCCTGTACCAGGTTCAGACCAGGGTGGAAGTGGAGACATAGGGTGGTGAGAAGGGGCACAGAGACATGCAAGACAAGCCCAAGAGTTTGGAAGAATGGAGGCACTAAGCCTCTTTTGCCTGGAGCAGTGCATGGCTCGTAATAGATTAGCTCGGGATAAATATTTGTGGAATGAACATAGAAAGCAAGGGATATGCTGGACACAACGCTAAGCACTTGGAGTAGATTATTTCTAGTCCTCATGAGAATCCTAGGTGGTGTTGGTATCACCATCTTTCATTTGCATACATGCAAGGAAGCTCAGAGAGATCAGGTGTCTGGCCCAGAGTTACACAGCTGGTTAAGTGGTAAAGCTGGGCTTCAAAATCCAAGTCTGTCTGACTACATTCCATAAGTTTTCTAGTACTTTCAGTTTTTCCACCTCTATTTCCTCTTCTCCCTTTACCTACAAATGTGCATAAGTCTTCCCCATTCTGAATTTAAAAAATTTGTTTTGACTGTGTCAAACTGGTTTTTTATTTTGTTCCCATGTGTTCATTTTGAATTTTGTACCTGTACACTTACTACTATTAAACTTATGAATATTTTATAAATATTTAATAGTAATAAGTGTATACATATATGTAATAGTAATGTGCGGGTACAAATGCCAAATGAAAGGGCTTCATTTTATTTTATTTTTTTAAAGATTGTATTTATTTATTTATTTGAAAGAGCAAGCGAGCATGAGCGGAGGAGAGGGGCAGAGGGAGAGGGAAGGACGGAATCTCAAGCAAGACTCCCCACTGAGAGCAGAGCCCATCAAGGGGCTCAATCCCACAACCCTGAGATCATGATCTGAACCAAAATCAAGAGTCGGCTGCCCAACTGAAAGCCACCCAGGTGCCCCTTATTTTATTTTTATATATACATATATATGTATGCAAATATGTATGTACATACACATATAGAGATAGATATATAGCCCTTTCCTACAAATGTAGGAGGTTTTAAAGCAAAAAAGAATTTTTAAAATTGTTTCCATTTTTATTGAGATATAATTGACATTGCATAAGTTTAGGGTGTACGGCATGATGAGTCAACCTACATATATTGTGAAATGATCACCACAGTAAGTTTAGTTAACATCCATCAGCTCATCTAGGTACAAAAAGAAAAAAAGAAAAAATCTTTTAAGAGATGCGAACACTTGGGATTTACTGTCTTAACAACGGTCTTGTGTATCACACAGCAGTGTTAGCTGTAGTCATTCCTGTAGTATGTTCCGTCCCGAGTGCTTATTTATCTTATAACTAAAGTTTGTACCTTTTGACCACCTTCTTCCCATTCCTCCTCCGCCTACCCTCTGCCTCTGGTAACCACAAGTCTGATCTCTTCTGCTATGAGTTTGTTTTGGGGGGCTTTTTTTTTTAAGATTCCACATATAAATGAGATCATACAGTATTTGTCTTTCTCTGACTTCTTTCGCATAGCATAATGCCCTCAAGGTCCACACACATGATCACAAATGGCAGAATTTCCTTCTTGTTGATGGCTGAATATCCCATTGTATATATACACCACGCCTATTACCCATTCATCTATCAGTGGTTGCTTAGGTTGTCTCCATGTCTTGGCTATTGCAAATAATGCTGCTTATGAACACAGGGGTGCAGATAATCTCTTCGACATGGTGTTTTCATTTCCTTTAGATATGTTCCCAGACGTGGAACTGCTGGATCATAGGGTAGCTCTATTTTTAATTTTTTGAGGAACCTCCATACTGTTCTCCATACTGGCTGCACTAATTTACATCCCCACCAACAGTTCACAGGGCTTCCGTTTCCTCCACAACCTCTCCAGTGTTCGTTATCTCGTCTTTTTGATGACGGCCATTCTAACAGGCATGTGGTGAGATCTCATCATGGTTTTGATTTGTGTTTCCCTAATGATGAGCAATGTCAAGCACCTTTTCATGTATTTGTTGGCCAATCATACACCTTCTTTGGAAAAATGTCTATTCAGGTCCTTTGTCCATTTTTCACTGGATTATTTGGAGGTTTTTGGCTATTGAGTTATACGAGTTCTTTATCTCTTTTGGATATTAGCCCTTAAAAGTAAAAAAATTTGGGATGCCTGGGTGGCTCAGTCCGTTGAGCATCTGCCTCCAGCTCAGGTCATGACCTCAGGGTCCTGGGATCGAGTCCCGCGTCGGGCTCCTTGCTCAGTGGCGAGCCTGCTTCTCCCTCTGCCTGCTACTCCCCGTATTTGTGTTCACTCTCTCTCTCTATCAAATAAATAAATAAAATCTTTAAAAAAAAAAAATAAGCAAAAAAACTGGAGGAGACAAATACCCCCTTGTGTGGTCCCAGAACCATCTGTTGGCGGACACATGAGCAGGAGCCAGTCTCGGACCTAGTAAGTTTTCCATCTGAATTACAAGCCTGCTGTAAAATGATCTAAGCCGTACATTATATGGTTTCCTCTTGCAGATCTTAAATCGACTGCAAGTGGTGAAAGAATTTCTGAGAAGCAACAAGGATCTTAGAAATGGTCTTAAAGAAGATCTGCAGAAGCTAGACAGCCTCCATCTACAGCAGCAAAAACCAGATTCCGAGGAACCTGGGGCCCAGAAACCTGAAGGGAAGGCCTGAGGTGAGTTTCCGCATATGAAGATAAGTAAGGACTGAATATTACCTCATCACCTTGATGCTTGTTCTCTTATATAAGGCCATGATGAACACACAATTTAGTCTAACCTGAAGTTTCCCTGTGTCCTTATTATTTGTTTTTTTTTTTAGATTATTTATTTATGTATTTGACAGAAACACAGCGAGAGAGGGAACACAAGCAGGGGGAGTGGGAGAGGGAGAAGCAGGCTTCCTGCTGAGCAGGGAGCCCAATGTGGGACTCGATCCCAGGACCCTGGGACCATGACCTGAGCCGAAGGCAGATGCTTAATGACTGAGCCACCCAGGCGCCCCGTGTCCTTATTATTTGAAAGAAGGGACACTGAGCTTTGTGCTCTAATTGATGGTTCTCACATCTGTGAAGTAATTCAACATAATCTCCCTGTCAGCTTTGTTTATAAAGTCCAGTATACCTGAAGTCACTGGTCTAGTCTTAAGTAAATCAACTTTCTAACTTAAAAGCCTGTCAACCCTAAAATGATGCCACTGCTGCCTAGCTCTTAGCAACTTGTTCATTTCCATAAGAAAAACTTGTTAAAATGACTGTCTCTGATGTTTCATGGTTTTCCCTTCAAATAAAGAAAATTAAGTGTTTTAGGTTGCCCTTTGACAAAAATCAGGCGTGTTATGTGAAGGTCAGTACGGCTTCAATCTCAGCTCTTCTTTTTTGGGCAAAAGGAAACACCAGAGTACCCCGCCCAAACAAGAAGGAATTTTTGTCGTCTTTCCTGGACTTCCTTTGACTCTTTGGGAATATTTTTTTTTAACATTCATAAGCTTGGTGTCGTGTTATCTGTAACCGCCCAAAAAATGTTAGATGTTGCTGTGCCAAAACTTGCTATCATCCAGGGTTTTTTTTGTTTTGTTTGTTTGTTTTGATTTTGGGGTCTTGAGGTTTGGGGTTTTTGTTTTTGTTTTGTTTTGCTATTCAGAAGGTGAGGTTCTTTTCTGGTCCTAAACTTAAAGGTGCCTCACACAGTGAGGTCTGTGTTTAGCCAGGCCTGTGCGAAGGGTCACACAGAGTTCTCTGCCTGCCTGCACCCAGGCCCTCTCCCCACACCCATTCCTGAAAGTCTCATTTACGAGGATGCCCAAGGGGTGGGCTGTGATACAAATGTTGAGATATAAATCCTTCCTTTTTGAAAGAAGGCAAGAAAACAAATCGCCTGGAAGGCCATTTCCTAGCCTTTTCCAGTTAGTACAGAACTGTTGCTCCCCGTTTCTGGTAGGCCACGGCAGGAGGGCGAGGAGGTGGGCCCAGGCTGGTCAGGGGGCACCAGAGAACACGGTGACTTGACTGACCAAAGCAGGCAGAGGGCCCAAGCCAGCATCACAGATGGGGATGTCGGGGAAAGCTCCGCAGTTGCTGGCTTGTGTGTGGTACTCCTGGGAAGAGTCACCTCCCGTAGCCATCACAGCTCTTTCTTGGTCAGTTCTATATATTCCGAGTGCCGAGCACAGGGCCCAGCCCTTGTGTGCTCTGTGGCTATTTGTTGACAGAAGGATCCACCGACAATTTATTCTTACACATGAATGTGTGTCATACTGTTAAACTAAGCCTGGTCCTTTGTTAATGAGATTTAAGGATGAAATGTCACCGTTCTTCTGGAAATTCAAAGGCATCATCAGTCTCTTTGCACAGATGGACAAATTCATTTGTAACTGCTTCTATTGCTTTACCCCAAGAGTCTTCCACTTCTGACTTTGTCCTGTTTGTTTCCTCAGCTACAGAACCCCTGTCCAGTCGTTTGCAGTGGTTCAGGGGATCAGCCTCACCTTCCCCTCCATCTGCTCCTTTTCAAAGCCAGCAGCACTTAACTGGGCCAAGTCACCTCTGGACCTTCGGGGACAGAAGTGCCACCTGCCCCGCTCCCTGGAGGAAGTGCTTCCACTCCAAGCCCAAAGGAAGCCATCCTTCACTTGTCTAGCTGCCCATCAAGAACGTGGTCTGTAGACACTGGGCAGTGGGTGGGGGTACATTTGGTATGTTTTTACATTATAATGCTGTAAACCCCGGATGAATGCAAATGTGCCTGTAACTGACTATTTGGTCTTGAATCGTACATTTTCTTTGTCTGTTCACTTCATGCCGTTCCTTCAGAAGACTTCCATAGTAAAGTAAGAATCCTCATTCATCTCGCAGCTATGCCCAAACTAAGAAATTTGCCAAGACGTTTCCCAGCTTCTAGATGTAAGGTATATCTAGAAGGTGGGATCCAATTAAATCTTGATTCACTAACCAAGTTAAGACCTGATTTCTAGCTTTAGGAACTTGTGGTTATGAACACTTTTGTTTCATCCCTCCTGTATCCAGTTAGCTTCTCCTTCTCTGTCCAACATTTATCAAGTGTCCGCCATGGCCAGGTGCTGAAATGGATGCAGATGTGAGGATTTATAAGATGTGGACAATGGTATACATGCCGTCATCTCTGGATTTATTGTATGCTCTGATAAATGAATGATATTGTGCAGAAAACATTATACTGGCAACGGTTTAATTACCTTGAAATCGAAGAAAGGGAAGACATGTCCAGAGAGGGCTTTAAAGCAAATGGAGCGTGCATGGGGACGTCAACCTGTGGGCCTCTCCTCTATGGATCTGTGCACGTGGCGCAGGATGTGCACACAAGGGTGCTCACAGCAGCGCTGGCCGCTGGGCATCAAGAGATGACTGGGTAAATCCCAGCGCGTCCACGCCACAGAGCATTATGCAATTGTAAAGAATGTCATACTGCTGCAGTGCAGTAGTATGGACTGCTCTCTAACACACACGAAACGGAAAAGCAGAATGTTCAACAATGCATGGCATGCTATAAAACTATTTGTCTTTTTCAATAAAAGGTCTGGAAAGTCGTGTGCCTTTCCCAGGCTCCTTTGCTGGGTTACCTCTGGGAGAGGAATTGGGGTCAAGGGGTTGGTTAGCAGAAATCTGGCTTTTCTGTTTTGGGCCTCGTCCCATATGAAATGTGTGCAACAAACACATGCTCCTAGTATTTTGAAAGTTCTTAATTACAGTTTGTTCATTTCAAGATAATCAAGAGACGTGAACAATACAAATTCAAACTATAAGACTTATGTGTCACATTTCCTGGAATAGGCTGTAGCCTCCCATTTTTGTGGGTGTCAGCTCCACCTCCAGGGGCACTTGGGAGGCGTCAGGGTCCAGAGAAGCCCAGGAAGTGGTCTCCTTTCCACACAGGGCTGTTTTGTCTCTGAGGGCCTGGTTTTCATTCAGCAATATGATTTACTCTCTCCGCCTCTCCCTGCGACACAATATGTGGAAAGAATTAGAGGAGAAAACGTTTCGGCATTAGGGTTGCAAAGGTAAGGCCGTTCTTTGCATTTTAGCCTGTGCTTTGCCCGGGAACTCAGAGGACCTAAGGAGAAGGACATTACTTTTTAAACTCAGCATAAAGCACGAATTCTGGGTAATAACGAAAGTGTGTCAGTAACAAAAACTTCTGGAAAAATAGCTCTGCCAATTCAAAATGTTCTTGGCTTCATAAAGTAGCAGAAGAGATCTGTAGACAGGTTAAATTGCCAAGGCCAGAAAGGATTGTGTTTGAGAGTTTGGGGAGATTATGAAGTGATTGTTACCCTAATGATTTGAAAGGCTCATTTTTATTAAAGTATTAATCACTTATATGGCTTTAAACATGAATATCCTAGGCAACAAAGGGTGCGACCTCTTGGGTGGGCATACTACAAATTAGATCCTGTAAGTGGAGCATTGCCTGAGAGTTGGAGGCATTGGAATCTTTTGGATTTTTTTCTCTAATCATTTTGCCCTCTAAATTGTAAATGTAGAGTGATAGGGAATTATCAGTAGGGATTATTACCCACTTTTGCCTTACCAGGTCAATTAGAAACCTACCTGCCTTTGATCGAAATATACTCAAATTACAAAATACATGTTGTAAGACAGATCTAAAAATATATTAATTTCTACTCACATAGTAGTGAAGGGAAAAATTCCTTTCAAGTTTTAATAAAAACCTTGATAAAAGGTTATGACTCACTTCAAAACTTTAAGAACTGGTTTTTATTATTACATTATAGTCTGAACTATCTAAAATATGAAAATACCATCTTCCAGAGACTTCTTTCCCTCAAACCCATGCTTCATGATATATGCATGTTAGTTATGACCACAAAAACTGTAAACTGAGCATTTTGTGACGTCTTTTGGGGGAAGGTGGGTGATGACTTGACATGCTTTATTACTTTCTACTGAGTTTCAGAAAGGCATGAGAATTTTTATTTCAGAACCATATGTGGTAGCCAGCCTCCAAGATGGCCCCGCAAAGATCCCTGCCCTCCTGGTATTCCCATCCTTGTATTTTCCTCCCACAATGTCCTGGGGTTGGTTCATGTGGCCAATAGGACACAGCTGAGTGATGGTATGTCACTTCCCAGATGATGCTATAGACTATGGCTTCCATCTTGGGCTTTCTCTCTCTTGGAACACTTGGAGGGAAGCCCTGTCGTGAGCAGCCCTGTGGCTCCCGTGCCAAGGGACTGAAACCTGCAAACAACTGTGTGAGTGAGCTTACCACTTACTGCAGTCCAGAGACCGCAGCCCCAGCAGACAGCTGAAACCCTGAGCCAGAAGCACCCCGCTAAGCCCCTCCCAGATTCCTGACCCTCAAATTATGTGAGATAGTATTTGTTGTTTTACACTAAGTTTCGGGGTGACTTATTACATGGTAATAGATAACATACACAGTAGTTTTCCAGAGTTTTTCTCCCCCGTATGCAGAGTGTAAAATGCAGAAACTGCCTACAAAAAGGACTACTGCTTAGATGCCATAGAAGATAAGGTAAGGGGCGCCTGGGTGGCTTAGTCGTTAAGCATCTGCCTTCGGCTCAGGTCACGGTCCCAGGACCCTGGGATCGAGCCCCACATCGGGCTCCCTGCTGGGCGGGAGGCCTGCTTCTCCCTCTCCCACTCCCTCTGCTTGTGTTCCTGCTCTCGCTGTCTCTGTGTGTCAAATAAATAAAATCTTAAAAAAAAAAAAAAGATAAAGGGGAATCTTCCAGAGTTCCACTAACGTTGTGCCTGTCTTATCTAAGACCTGATGTCTTCAGAACCTTTCAGAGAGTTGTGTTCAATTTCTTTGCATTTGAAATCTTTTTTTTTAAAGATTTGTTTTAGAGATAGAGTGAGCGAGCATGGGGAGGGGCAAAGGGAGAGGAAGAGAGAAATTTTAGCAGACTCCTTGCTGAGCTTGGAGCCCAATGAGGGACTCTATTTCAAGACCCTGAGATCACAACCTGAGCCCAAACTAAGAGATGCTTAACCAACTGCTCCACCCAGGGGCCCCTCTTTGCATTCAAAATCTTTAACAAAAGCAGGGTTTAAGCACTCTTCACCCAATAAACCACTCTAGAACTTCCTGCATCCTTCAGAGGCAGGAAATTTGGGGTCAAGTCCTAGAGGGCAGCCTCTGCTGCAGAGACAATGGCCTTACACTCACAGCCCCACCCTTCTCTTTCCCCTCCTCATGCAACCTGGTTTAAGACAAGTCCTTAGTTTCCTAGGGGGACACTGTGGGCTAATTACCGTTGACCACTGACCCTCACCCCCAACCCTAGCTAGCATTCAACACAGGGCAATAGGCTTACCAGTTTTACCAACTGCCATTTCCCAAATTTTTAGGCATGAAGAAAAGAGGAAAGGATTGTGATTTTGTCGTTCTTATTTTCAGTTTACCTAGAATCCAGGGTTGACAGCAACTAACCTCAGAGTTATTTATCCTGTTTCCATGGTAGATTCTATAATTCCTGTCCAATCACCAAGAGATTCTAGGTTCTCTTAATAAGTACTTTTTAAAAGCCTAAACTGGTTTTTCACTGAATTCATTTAAACCCACTTCGAAGTATTTCCCTCAATAGCAGTAACCCCCGACTTATTTTTGCCGTAGAGATTAATGCCTGTACCAAGTTTTAAAAATCATTTATGCTACCGAGCAGCGTTATTTGGCCTGGACACCCAAAACGAGGAACAAAACACCATCTCAGGAACACTTTTCATTCAGTTTTCCTCCCCCTGTAAAAAACTAACCCTCGAAGTGAGGGTCCCATGAAGAGGAAGACCAGCAAATCTACCCTCACCTAAAGAACATTTTATTTCCAGATCACAAAATAAACAACACTCAACACTTTGCGTTCTGTGCTATTTTCTATTTTTTACTAACCAAACTGCAAGTTTCAATCAGACTCCGCACTGTTTTATTAGAGTCAAAACCAAACTTCCCTGGTCTCTTCTTCAGGGAGAACAGTTCAGTGCTTGTAAGCTGCAAAGATGCGATCGGGCCCTCTCAGCCACGTTTCGGGGACCACGGGTTGGGGCAGGCGGCTGCTTAGCAGGAGTCGTCATCCTTAAAGTCGCAAACAGCCACAGGATCGCTGGTGGGACCGGTGGTGGCAGCAGTGGTGGAGGCCTCGGTGGCGGTGGTGGTAGCTGTCGCCGGCGCGGCGCCCCCGCCGTAGTGGTGATCCAGGTAGCGGGTCAGCTGCACACTCTGCGCCACCACGTTGGTGCTGTGGCACGCCAACAGCAGCAAGTTTCGAGGCTGTACACGATAGGCGAAACGCATGAAGGCCATCGAGTAGAAGAGGAACGCTGTTGTCATACGGCCACTGATGATGTCAGGCGGTTCGTTCATGTCCTTAAAGGCAGCCGCCGGTAAGCCGCAGTTGACCACGGGACCCCAGAAGTGCGTGCTGGTCACGTATTCCCGGAACTCCTTGGTCTTCAGGTAGTCCCTCGCCCTCCGCCACAGTGCCGCCACCATCGCCATGATGGCCGAGCCGTGAGAGCACCAACGAAATAAACAGCCAGCCCACAATGACGTAGGACGCAGAACTTACCCCGCGCAGCGTGGGCCTGTGACCTCGCGCCTTCGCGTGGCTGCCAGAAAGTGCTCCACACAGCACGTGCGGCTGTCGTGCGTGCCTGTGGGCGCGGGAGGTATAGCCACGACCCCGCAGTGGCTTTGCGTGACTGCCGTAAAGTGCGTCGGACAGGCACGTGCCGCTGTCAAGGACGCCTTTGGGGGCAAGGGGCGTGGCTTCACCCTCACCCCCGAGCAGTATAGCCGTAAAGTGTGCAGAGCATGAATGCTCTCGTGTGTGCATGCATGTCTGTTTCTCTAGCAAGGGTGAGACCACAGCCTCATCCTTCGCTCGCCATTGGGCTGTGACCACCGTATAACTCTCAGGGCTCCACGCGCCACCCAGGGAGGTGAGTGTCCAGCTGTGTGCTTCTCCTCAACTATCCAAAGGGAAAATTTGCCTGTTCTGCCAAGTCCGTGGGCAGTGTTGACTAGATGTTGATACAAAATCCTTCAACCAGGTACACAATTTTAGTCCTTACACAGTTCGCCTGAGTGTTGCAGATATAGTGACATCTCACCCATAAACATTTCCGCATCTGGCTCTCAACAAGGACATTCTCCTACTTAACCACAGTACAATAAACGACTCAGATACTTAACATTATGTACAGTGCTATTTAATATGCAGTGCATACTTAAATTTTATGGTTTTGTGGCTGGTGTTTTTTGTTGTTGGAGAGGGGAGATCCAGTCAAGATTCACATTTAGTTACCTCTTTTAATCTCCCTTAGTCTGGAGGAGTTCCCAGCGTTTTTTCTTTCATCACATTGACATTTTTGAAGAGTACAAATCAGTGGTTTTTCAGAATATCCTTAATTTGGATTCATATATTTTCTCATAATTAGACTAAACATTTTGGGTCAAGAATACTACACATGGGATGGTGTGTCCTTAGTGCATTGCAGTGGAAGGCACATGATGTCATTTTGTTCCATCATTGGTGATACTAAGTTTGATTATTTGGTTTTTTTAAGTTTGACTATTTGCTTAAGGATTTGTCTGCCAGATTTCTCCCCTCTAATCAACAAATAATCCAAAGGAGCCTCTCTGAGAGTGTATGGAAGTTCTACTCCCAACAGTCTTTCACCTAATAGTTAATCTCCATTGATGAAAATTATTAATGACAAAACTGATGATTATTTTCTAAGTGTTTTCTGTTTTTCTAATTGAAAATAACTATTGAAAAGTAGTTTTCATACATTGAGATACTAATACTTTAGTGATTTATAAACAAGACCATGGTATCTTTTAAAATTAATACATTCATTATCTTTATTTACATCCCAAATATTTCACAGATGTAGCTTAAAATATATAGTATAATCATTGCTCAGAAGGAAAACAGCATGATTTTTAGATAACTTTTTTAAAATGCTGGGCTTCCAAATACGGATGAGTGGTATACTAGTGTAAATTAGTTCAGTATAAGTTTGGATTAATAAATCAGCAACCATGAATTGAAAGACATTTTAGGCCTACACTGTCAGATGCTCGATGCTCCAGTGTCCTAAAAGAAAGGTGAGTTACCACTTCTGTCCGCACAAAAACTTTCAGTACTTGTAGATCATCTCACTTGGGTTGTTACTTCATTTTGATTACCTATCGCTGTGTAATAAATTACCCTAGAAGTTAGTGGCTTACAACAACAGTCCTTTATTTTATTCACAAATTTGCAACTTAGGTGGGACTCAGTAGCTGTCCTTATCACCAGCTGAGGCAGCTCAGTTTGGGGCTGGAAGATCCGCTTTCAAAATGGCTCACTAACATGGCTAGCAAGTTAATACTCGTTGGTTAGGAGCTCGGCTAGGACTGTTGGCCGGGAGTCCTCAGTTCCTTTTCACAAACTGCTTATACTTCCTCACAGTATGGAGGCTGAGCTCCAAAAATAAGCGTAACAGGAAAATCAAATAGAAGCTCTGTGGTAGGCAGAATTTTACCCCCAGTGATCCTTGCCCTGGTATATCTCCCCTTGAGTTGGGTGGAACCTATGAATATGATTAGATTTCACTCCCATGATTATATGACAAAAGGGATTTTGCAGGTGTAAGTAAGGTCCCAAATCAGTTGACCTTAAGATAGGGAGATTTTGCACGTGAGCCTGATCTAATCACTTGAGCCATTTTAATCTGGGTCCATTCTAGAAGCCAGAGACAGGATGTCAGAGATTTGAAGTGTGAGAGGGATTTGATGTGAGGGAGATTATCTACAGCTGGCTTTGAGGGTGGAGGTGGCCATGTTAGCAAAGAATTTGGGTAACCTTTAGGAGCTGAGCGCAGCCCCGGCTGACAGCCAGCAAGGAGAGGCAGACCTCAAGTCCTGCAACCGCAAAGAACTGAATTCTGCCAACAATGCTGGGAGCTTGGAAGCGGATTTTCCCCTAGACTGTCTGAGAACTCAGTCCAGCCAACCCCTTTAATTAATCCTTGTGAGACCCTGAGCAGAGAACCCAGCCGTGCTGTGCCTAGAATTCTGACCTACGGACTGAGCTAATTAGTGGGTATAAGCCACTAAGTTTGTGGGTAATCTGTTGTGCTACAATACGAAACCACCAGTATCAGCTAGACTGACTTCTGTGATCTAGCCTCAGAAGTCACATAACATCGCTTTCTCCAGTCACACGCCCACCCAAAATCAATGAGAAAGGACATAGACCCACCTCTCAAAGGCAGGAGTATCAGTCCCACTTTAAGAAGAGCATGTGGGATGGGAAATATTGTGGCCACCTTTGGAAAACACAGTTTACCTTATTACTTAACTTGAAATCACATAATTCTAGACCATTGGAGTTGAAAGGATCTCACGGATTATCTGTAAAATGGGGATAGTGGCCCCTACCTCACAGCAGTATTGTGAGATTTCAGTGTGTTAATCCTTGTTCAGTGCTTAGTATAGGGCCTGGTATATAAGTGCTCCGTACATTTCTGTCATCATTATTGTCATCCACTCCAAGCCCCTCATTTTACAAATTAAGGCATGAAGCCTTAAGACATCGTGTCTTTTGCCATGGTGACACAGTGAATTGGCAGTAGACCGGGATTAAGGTTTCCTATTTCTCCCATCAGTCCTCTGCACAAATCACTTTATTTTTTTAAATTTAATTTTAATTTAATTTACTTATTTGACAGAGCTCACGAGCACAAGCGGGGAGTGGCAGGCAGAGGGAGAGGGAGAAGCAGGCTCCCCGCTGAGCAGAGAGCCTGATGCGGGGCTCCATCCCAGGACCCTGAGATCATGACCTGAGCTGAAGGCAGACGCCTAACCAACTGAGCCACCCAGGCACCCCATGCACAAATCACTTTAACATCTGATGTGTTTCTGTCTTTCCAGCTTCGTTGTAAGTTCCCTCAGACCAGGGAAAATATCACCGAAGAAACTATTCCTTTTCCCCATGAGCCTTTTTCAGATGTGCTGACTGGACATGGTCCAAGTTGAACATGACAAGGTCTGCCTTTCAGTGGGGCATTTTACAGCTAGAGAAATGGAGGTACAGACAATGTGTGACTTTCCTGGTCGGTTCCAGGCTGGTAGATGCAGGCTGAATACAGTCTTTGTATAAGGTTTGTGCCTCGTAGATATTTGTTGGTCGTTAGAGTTGAAATGAACAGCCCCATTGGAGGGTAAGGCATTGTCATGGAGCTTGGCTAGCACTTGAAGAGAAACTGGAGGAAGTATACAGAGCTAGGGATGAGCAAAGCTATAGAAAATCCTACCTGACTGAGGCAAAGATGGTGACAGAAGAGTTTTAGGATTAGAGAACAGAAGTAATGTTACCGAACCCAAGCTCGGCTGCCCACTGTCTGAAAGGCCAGTACTCAAGAGACGAGTGTTGATTGGAAAGGGATATGAACTTTATTCAGGCGGCCGGCCACCTGGGGAGAAGGCAGACTCTTGTCCAAAAGCCAACTCCGAGGTTTCTGCCTGGCCCAGAGATTTTTAAAGGGATTTAATCAGTTAAGGGAGTGCAATGGTTTGTGACTTTTTTTTTTTTAAGTTTTTATTTATTTATTTGACAGCACAAGCAGAGGGAGTGGCAGGCAGGAGGAGAGGGAGAAGCAGGCTTCCCACTGAGCAGGGAGCCCGATGCAGGACTCAACCCCAGGACCCTGGGATCATGACCTGAGCAGAAGGCAGACGCTTAACCACCTGAGCCACCCAGGCTCCCTTCTTTTTTTTTAATTAACATATAATGTCTGTTTCAGGGATACAGGTCTGTGATTCATCAGTCTTACACAATACACAGCGCTCACCACAACACATACCCTCCCCAGTGTCCATCACCCCGCCACCCCATCCCTCCACCCCCTCCACTCCAGCAGCCCTCAGTTTGTTTCCTGAGATTAAGAGTCTCTCATGGTTTGTCTCCCTCTCTGGTTTCTTCCTGTTTCATTTTTCCCTCCCTTCCCCTATGATCCTCTGCCTTGTTTCTCAAATTCCTCATATCAGTGAGATCATATAATACTTGTCTTTCTCTGATTGACTTATTTCACTTAGCATAATACCCTCTAGTTCCATCCATGTTGTTGCAAATGGTAAGATTTCATTTTTTGGATGGCTCCATAATATTCCATTGTATATATATACACCACATCTTCTTTATCCATTCATCTGTGTCAATGGACAACTTGGGCTCTTTCCATAGTTTGGCTATTGTGGACATTGCTGCTATAAACATTGGAGTGCATGTGCCCCTTTGGATCACTACGTTTATATCTTTGGGGTAAATACCCAGTAGCGCCATTGCTGGGTTGTAGGGCAGCTCTATTTTCAACTTTTTGAGGAACCTCCATACTGTTTTCCAGAGTGGCTACACCAACTTGCATTCCCACCAACAGTGTAGGAGGGTTCCCCTTTCTCCGCATCCTCACCAACATCTGCCGTTTCCTGACTTGTTAATTTTAGCCATTCTGATTGGTGTGAGGTGGTATCTCATTGAGGTTTTGATTTGGATTTCCCTGATGCCGAGCGATGTTGAGCACTTTTTCATGTCTGTTGGCCATTTGGATGTCATCTTTGCAGGAATGTCTGTTCATGTCTTCTGCCCATTTCTTGATTGGATGATTTGTTCCTTGGGTGTTGAGTTTGATAAGTTCTTTATAGATTTTGGATACAAGCCCTTTATCTGATATGTCATTTGCAAATATCTTCTCCCATTCTGTGTGACATTTCTTGATTACATGCGGACTCCATGATGCTAGCTACAGAGTTCTCTGGGTGCTCAGAGGTTGTGCAGGAAGTTCTAGACATTCCTTGGTGCCCCAGGGGGTAGGGGAAGGGGTTGTGCAAGAAGGTCTGGTTCCTTGGTACTTTGGGGGCTGTGCAAGAATACTCTGTTCTTTCTTTCTTTTTTTTTTTTTTTAAAGATTGTATTTATTTATTTGACAGAGAGACAGCGAGAGAGGGAACACAAGCAGGGGGAGTGGGAGAAGGAGAAGCAGGCTTCCCACCGAGCAGGGAGCCCGATGCGGGGCTCGATCCCAGGACCCTGGGGATCATGACCTGAGCCGAAGGCAGACGCTTAACGACTGAGCCACCCAGGCTCCCCTACTCCGTTCTTTCTGCAAAGGCGCAGGGTCTATAGATGCACACAGGGAGGTCAGTAAAGTCATTTATGTGACCTTAAAAAGAGAAAAACATTTTGCTAAAGGATGTTTTAGCTAATCAGAAAGTTGAGGCAGCCTTAAATAGACTTGCTGGCCTCTATGGTCTGGGAAAGTTCTGGTCCTCCACTCCCCAAGGCCAGTGGTCTGTAAATCTCAAAGAAAGTAAATTAGTTCTGTGACAGATCAAAGGCCTTAGGTCGGGGCGCCTGGGTGGCTCAGTCAGTTAAGCATCTGCCTTCGGCTCAGGTCAAAATCCCAGGGTCCTAGGATGGAGCTCGACTGCCTTCAGCTCGGGTCGTGGTCCTGGGGTCCTGGGAGGACTGAGTCCCACATCAGGCTCCCCCTGCTCTGTGGGGAGCCTACTTCTCCCTCTCCCTCTGTCTGCCACTCCCCCTGCTTGTGCTCTCCCTCTCTGTCAAATAAATGGATAGGATCTTAAAAACAAACAAAAAACAAAAACAAAACAGAGGCCTTAGGTCAGCAAGCCAGGAGTGTGTTAACCTGAAGCAAGTTAACCCCTGAGACCGGCTGTGTGCTATGACGGTAATGCTGGCCGGTGACTACCCTTCCCCACAGTGATTTAGCCCCGCTGTGTATTTCACTGTGTTTTAATAGAGGAGACTAAAGAGCTGAAGGTTTATCCTTATTTTAAATAATATTTCTTTTAATAGAGGAGACTAAACAGCTGAAGGTTTATCCTTATTTTAAATAATATTTCTTTAACATTAATATTATTGGAGGTGGCATTTCTTCCACATAAAGCGGCCAGAGACTCAGCCTAGAGACATAACGTGAACATGGTCTGTAAGCTCACCATCCTCTTTCAGAAGAAAACGAGGGGAGAAGGCAACCAAATACAAGATTCAAATGGATTCAGACCTTTGCCCAGCCCCCTCTTCTAACCAAGATTCCAGCTCACAGGGTCCTATGAGATCCTGCCTAACGTTAACAGCCCTAGCCCGCCACGACCCTTCTGGTGAGTTCTGACGCAGTGGACCATAGAGAGCATACCTTTTTATTTTAACTGTTCTTCTTAACTTTTTATTTGGAAATAATTTCAAACTCATAGAAAAGTTAAAGCAGTTTAAAGCAAGTATAACAAGCAGGAAGTGTCAAAAGAACATCCACGTAGCCTTTACCCAGATTTACCAACTGTCAGCACTGTGCAACATTTCCTGTCAAGTTTTCTCTTCCTCGAAGACTATTTCTTAAGAATGTCAGTGTGCATTCCTAAGCAATCGGAGGCTCATGACTTTTTTTTTAAGATTTTTATTTATTTGAGGGGCACCTGGGTGGCTCAGTCAGTTAAATGCCTTCGGCTCGGGTCATGATCCTGGGGTCCTGGGATCGAGCCCCGCATCTGGCTCCCTGCTGGGTGGGAGGCCTGCTTCTCCCTCTCCTCCCCCGTCCGGCTCGCTCTTCTCGCTCATGCTCTCTGTTGCTATCTTTGTCTCTCTCTCTCTCAAATAAATAAATAAAAAATCTTTAAAAAAAAGATTTTTATTTATTTGAGAGAGAGCATGAGCAGGGAGTGGGGGAGGAGAGGGAGAAGCAGGCTTCCCGCCGAGCAGGGAGCCCGATGCGGGACTCGGTCCCAGGACCCAGAGATCATGACCTGAGCCGAAGGCAGATGCTTAACTGACTGAGCCACCCAGGCGCCCCTCATGACTTTCTGTCACATTACTGCAGTACATCCATCAGAATCAAGACGTTTAACAATATAATACCATAATCTGCAGTCCTTCACATTTTGTTCATTGTCCCAATAATGTCCTGTATCATCAGTTTTGTTTTTTAGTCCAGGATCCAGACCGGGTAACACACTGTGTTTAATTGTGATGTCTCTCTTATCTCCTTCCATCTAGAACAGTTCCGCCTTGCTCTGCGTTTGCCGTTCATGACCTTGACATTTTAGAAGAGTACACGCCCGCTATTTGATAGAATGTCTCTCAATTTGGGTCCGTTTGATGTTTCTTCATGACTATCCTCAGGGCAGGGGCCCCACGAGAGTGTTGTCTCCCCAGTGCATCAGTCCCATTAGGAGACATGTGATGTCTGTGTGTCTGGTTATTAGTGATAGTAAGGCAGTATTTGCTAGGTTTCTCCACTGTAAAGTCAGTGTTTTCCCCTTTGTAATAAGTAGTTTGTGGGGAGATACTTGGAGACTATATAAATATCTATTTTCTCATCAAATATTTAACCTAATTTTAGCATTCATTGCTGATTCTTGCCTAAATTATTAACTCTAATAATAGTGACATTCTATTTTTTTAAAGATTTTCTTTCTTTGACAGTTTATTTTTATTTTTTAAATTATTTATTTATTAGAGTTCATGCACACACACGCAAGTGAATGGGGAGGGGCGGGGGGAAGCAGAGGGAGAGAGAGAATCCTGAAGGAGACTCCCCGCTGAGCACGGAGCCCAACCCGGGCTCAATCCCAGGATCCCCAGATCATGACCTGAGCCGTTGAGCCGTCCGATGCTTAAGCAACTGAGCCACCCCAGGCACCCTGGCAACATTGTATTTTTTAAATGATTTTATGTCTTCCGTTTTTTTGATTTTGTTTTTTTAAGATTTTATTTGAGAGAGAGAGACAAAGATAGCAACAGAGAGAACAAGCTAAACGAGCAAGCACAAGCAGGGAGGAGAGGGAGAAGCAGGCTTCCCGCTGAGCAGGGAGCCCGATGCGGAGCTTGATCCCAGGACCCTGGGACCATGACCTGAACCAAAAGCAGACGTTTAACTGAGGGAACCACCCAGGTGCCCCATGTCTTCTGGTTTAAAACAAAAGTCAGAAATGTATTTCATTAAAGTTGCCCTGGAATGCTCACCAACATTTACAATACATACGACTATTCATGAATTACAGCTGTGAAAACTGAACATTTAGGACTTGGGTATTTTATGAAAAAGAAAAAATTTTTTTTTTTTTTTTTGCCATATCTATGCTGATATCCTTGTAGTATTTGCTCTTAAATTCTACCAAAGGGAATAAATAGCAGAGTGCCTCAAGAGAAGCTGGATGAATAAAACACTAGGCAGATATATTGGCTCTGCTGTTTTCAGTTACTGCTGAAAGTAGTTTTAGAGCCATCTGTGGCCCTGATTCTAATCTCCTGCCTTTACGTGTGCTCTTTTTCCCTCTGGTGAATACAGTGGCTGACGGCTGGGTGGGTGCATCTTTCATTCGCTATGAGAATGTCAGTTAAGTGTGTTGTAACTCACTTTCTCTAGCAATAAAGCATGCCGTAGCCTGGTCCGGGTCCAATCAAGTGGCAGGAGGGGTAGGTCGGGTCCAGCCCCCAACAAACTGCTGCTTTTGTTGGATTTCTGCCTTATTCAAGTGTCCTCCGATCAGGCCCATGGTGAACAGAGCAGGAGCCTACAGAGCCTCCCTCTACCTGCTTTTCTTGCCAGGGCCTCGTTGGAGGGTCCTGTCATCAGAGGTAGCTCAGTGCCACCTTCTCGGACTTTAAATTAGTCTTTGCCCCAGAAATGAAATGAAAAACCTTTTTTTTTTTTAAACCTTTGAGTGAGTGGCTTATCCAGTATTTTAAATTCTACAAAAACATAGAACTTTGAAAACTTTTTGTTTGAAAAGTATTTCACATTTACCAAAAAGTTATAAGAATACAACTTTCATAGACCCTTTACTCAGATTCACCAATGGCAGGGTTCCATCAAGGAGGCGGGGCCACTGTGAGCGAGAAGGGATTTATTACAGGGACTAGTCAGAACAGAGCCACAGAAGGAGCTGGGGTGGGGATGGTGTCTGAAAGGGGGGACCTGGAGGGTGAGAGATCACCAACCAGTCATGGTGAGGAGCCAGGCCCGTTCCGCTGCCAAAGCAGGGCCTGGGACGCTGAAAGGGAGGCTGGCAGGCAGGCCTGGGGGGCTGTTGCCTCTGGGGTACTGCCACCAAGAGTCTGGTGATGGGCCTGGGGATGGGGGGGGGCACTGTTGCTCAGTAAGCCCCACAGTTAGGAAGAAGAGCTGGCCACAGAGCAGAGCCTAGAAGGAGCTGGAATCTGCCAACATCTCTGTGTCTTCCACAGCATCTAACCCCGAATGCCTTCAGAGAGTCCTCTTTTACTTCCGGATGCCAAATCTCTGACCTGGAGCCATGGGGAGGGGGATTCTGGGAAACCGGGTTCTCTCACGTAGCCACAGTAATCATTGATGGAACATTGTTTACAATACTTCTTGTCGTTTTAGGCCCAATTTCAGTTTTGTCACCTGTCCCAGTAATGTCCTTTATACCATTCTTTCCTTCAGTGCAGGGTCCCATCCAGTATCATGCGGGGCATTTCATCTGGAACACTTCCCCAGCCTTTCTTTACTTTTTATGATATGGACATTTTTGAAGAGCACAGGCCGGTTATTTTCTAGAATTGTTCCTCAGTTGGGG
Organism: Eumetopias jubatus; assembly: GCF_037043125.1. Lineage (NCBI taxonomy): Eukaryota > Metazoa > Chordata > Mammalia > Carnivora > Otariidae > Eumetopias > Eumetopias jubatus. Next base: position 91,937,240 of record NW_028274817.1, read on the forward strand.
CCTGCCTGATGTTTCCTCAGAGATTCAGGTTCTACTTTCTCAGCCAAAACGCTGTCAGTGATCTGCGTCCTCAGAGCATCACATCCAGAAGCACGGGTCTGTCTGCCCCTTGCCGTAATGGGCATTTTGATCACCTGGTCAGAGCATTGTCCGGTTTCTCTGCTCTAGAGTTACAGCTTTGCCCCTTGCAGCTAGTAAACGGTCAGTAGAGGGATACTTTAAGACTGTAAATATCCTGCTCCTCATCGGACTTTCTCTCCCATAGATTTAGCATCCATGGATGATTCTCGTCCAAATCAATATTTACTATGATGGACACAAGGTGAGGCTTTTCCAGTACTACCAGTCCTTCCATATATATGTCAGCACTACTGTAAGGAAGAGCTTCCTGTCTCCCCCCATTTATATACTTACCTATTGTTAATACGGTCTTGTGAATTCCTGTTTTATTCAGTGGGTTAGAATCCTTTACTGTCGTCTTAATTTTGATGATCCATTTGGTCTGTATTTGGACAGTGGGAGCCCTTGGAAGCTATCTTCTCTGACCCCAGCATTAAAGTACACAAAAAGATACACCCTGGAAAGGCTGTTCCCTCCCGGATTTATTCCATGCTGTCCACCCTACCACGCGCGCACATGCACACACATTATAACTTCATTGTGTTCTGGTTCATCCTTCCTGTGTTTCCTTTTGCAAAAATAAGGAGATACATACATATTTACTTCCCCTTTCTTACACAAATAGGAACAGACTATTTATATTCTTTTTCACTTTACAGTATATCTTGGAAACCACCCTGTATCACCTCATAGAGATCTTCCACCTTTTTTTTTATGTTATGTTAATCACCATACATTATTACATCATTAGTTTTTGATGTAGTGTTCCGTGATTCATTGTTTGCGTATAACACCCAGTGCTCCATGCAGAACGTGCCCTCTTTAATACTCATCACCAGGCTAACCCATCCCCCCACCCCCCTCCCCTCTAGAACCCTCAGTTTGTTTCTTAGAGTCCATAGTCTCTCATGGTTCGTCTCCCCCTCCGATTTCCCCCCTTCATTTTTCCCTTCCTGCTATCTTCTTTTTTCTTTTTTAACATAATGTATTCTTTGTTTCAGAGGTACAGGTCTGTGATTCAACAGTCTTACACAATTCACAGCGCTCACCATAGCACATACCCTCCCCAATGTCTATCACCCAGCCACCCCATCCCTCCCACCTCCCACCACTCCAGCAACCCTCAGTTTGTTTCCTGAGATTAAGAATTCCTCATATCAGTGAGGTCATATGATACATGTCTTTCTCTGATTGACTTATTTCACTCAGCATAACACCCTCCAGTTCCATCCACGTCGTTGCAAATGGCAAGATCTCATTCCTTTTGATGGCTGCATAATATTCCATCGTGTATATATACCACTGCTTCTTTATCCATTCATCTGTCGATGGACATCTTGGCTCTTTCTGTAGTTTGGCTATTGTGGACATTGCTGCTATAAACATCGGGGTGCACGTACCCCTTCAGATCCCTACATTTGTATCTTTTTTTTTAAGCTTTTATTTATTTATTAGAGAGAGAGAGAGCAGGAACACAAGCAGGGGGAATGGGAGAGGGAGAAGCAGGCTTCCCGCGGAGCATGAAGCCCAGTGTGGGGCTCAATCCCAGGACCCTGGGATCACGACCTGAGCCAAAGGCAGACGCTCAATGACTGAGCCACCCACGCGCCCCCCTACATTTCTATCTTTGGGGTAAATACCCAGTAGTGCAATTGCTGGGTCATATGGTAGCTCTATTTTCAACTTTTTGAGGAACCTCCATACTGTTTTCCAGAGTGGCTGCCCCAGCTTGCATTCCCACCAACAGTGTAGGAGGGTTCCCCTTTCTCCACATCCCCACTAACATCTGTCATTTCCTGACTTGTTAATTTTAGCCGTTCTGACTGGTGTGAGGTGGTACCTCATTGAGGTTTTGATTTGGATTTCCCTGATGCTGAGCGACATTGAGCACTTTTTCGTGTGTCTCTTGGCCATGTGGATGTCTTTGGAAAAATGTCTGTTCGTGTCTTCTGCCCATTTCTTGATTAGATCATTTGTTCTTTGGGTATTGAGTTTGATAAGTTCTTTATAGATTTTGGATACTAGCCCTTTATCTGATATGTCATTTGCAAATATCTTCTCCTATTCCGTCAGTTGTCTTTTGGTTTTGTTGACTGTTTCTTTTGCTGTGCAGAAGCTTTTTATCTTGATGAAGTCCCAGTAGTTCATTTTTGCCCTGGCTTCCCTTGCCTTTGGCGATGTTTCTAGGAAGAAGTTGCTGCGGCTGAGGTCGAAGAGGTTGCTGTCTGTGTTCTCCTTTAGGATTTTGATGGACTCCTGTCTCACATTTAGGTCTTTCAACCATTTTGAGTCTATTTTTGTGTGTGGTATAAGGAAATGGTCCAGTTTCATTCTTCTGCATGTGGCTGTCCAATTTTCCCAACACCATTTGTTGAAGAGACGGTCTTTTTTCCATTGGACATTCTTTCCTGCTTTGTCAAAGATTAGTTGACCATAGAGTTGAGGGTCCATTTCTGGGCTCTCTATTCTATTCCATTGATCTATGTGTCTGTTTTTGTGCCAGTACCATACTGTCTTCATAATTACAGCTTTGTAATAGAGCTTGAAGTCCAGCATTGTGATGCCACCAGCTTTGCTTTTCTTTTTCAACATTCCTCTGGCTATTCTGGGTCTTTTCTGGTTCCATACAAATTTTAGGATTATTTGCTCCATTTCTTGAAAAAAGTTGATGGTATTTTGATAGGGATTGCATTGAATGTGTAGATTGCTCTTGGTAGCATTGACATCTTCACAATATTTGTTCTTCCAATCCATGAGCATGGAACGTTTTTCCATTTCTTTGTGTCGTCTTCAATTTGTTTCATGAGTATTTTATAGTTTTCTGGGTACAGATTCTTTGTCTCTTTGGTTAGATTTGTTCCTAGGTATCTTATGGTTTGGGGTGCAATTGTAAATGGGATTGACTGCTTAATTCCTCTTTCTTCTGTCTTGTTGGTGTATAGGAATGCCACTGATTTCTTTGCATTGATTTTATATCCTGCCACTTTACTGAATTCCTCTATGAGTTCTAGCAGTTTTGGGGTGGAGTCTTTTGGGTTTTCCACATAAAGTATCATATCATCTGCAAAGAGTGAGAGTTTGACTTCTTCTTTACTGATTCGGATGCCTTTTATTTCTTTTTGTTGTCTGATTCCTGTGGCTAGGACTTCTCATACTATGTTGAATAGCAGTGGTGATAGTGGACATCCCTGTTGTGTTCCTGACCTTAGGGGGAAAGCTCTCAGCTTTTCCCCATTGAGAATGATATTCGCTGTGGGTTTTTCATAGATGGCTTTTATGATGTTGAAGTACGTACCCTCTATCCCTACACTCTGAAGCGTTTTAATCAAGAAAGGATGCTGTACTTTGTCAAATGCCTTGTCTGCATCTATTGAGAGGATCATATGGTTCTTGTTCTTTTATTAATGTATTGTGTCACATTGATTGATTTGCAGATGTTGAACCAACCTTGCAGCCCAGGGATAAATCCCACTTGGTCGTGGTGAATAATCCTTTTAATGTACTGTTGGCTTCTATTGGCCAGTATTTTGGTGAGAATTTTTGCATCCATGTTCATCACGGATATTGGTCTGTAATTCTCCTTTTTGATGGGGTCTTTGTCTGGTTTTGGGATCAAGGTAATGCTGGCCTCATAAAACAAGTTTGGAAGTTTTCCTTCCATTTCTATTTTTTGGAAGAGTTTCAGAAGAATAGGTAATAATTCTTCTTTAAATGTTTGGTAGAATTCCCCTGGGAAGCCATCTGGCCCTGGGCTTTTGTTGGGAGATTTTTGATGACTGCTTCAATTTCCTTAGTGGTTATAGGTCTTTCAGGTTTTCTATTTCTTCCTGGTTCAGTTTTGGTAGTTTATACCTCTCTAGGAATGCATCCATTTCTTCCAGATTATCTGATTTGCTGGCATATAGTTGCTCATAATATGTTCTTATAATTGTTTGTGTTTCTTTGGTGTTGGTTGTGATCTCTCCTCTTTCATTCATGATTTTATTTATTTGGGTCATTTCTCTTTTTGATAAGTCTGGCCAGGGGTTTATCAATCTTGTTAATTCTTTCAAAAAACCAGCTCCTAGTGTCGTTGATCTGTTCTACTGTTCCTTTGGTTTCTATTTCATTGATTTCTGCTCTGATCTTTATTATTTCTCTTCTCCTGCTGGGTTTAGGCTTTATTTGCTGTTCTTTCTCCAGTTCCTTTAGGTGTAGGGTTAGGTTGTGTATTTGAGACCTTTCTTGTTTCTTGAGAAAGGCTTGTATTGCTATATACTTTCCTCCTAGGACTGCCTTTGCTGCATCCCAAAGATTTTTATTGTTTCCATGAATTTTTTTAATTCTTCTTTAATTTCCTGGTTGATCCATTCATTCTTTAGTAGGATGTTCTTTAACCTCCACATATTTGAGTTCTTTCCGACTTTCCTCTTGTGATTGAGTTCTAGTTTCAAAGCATTGTGGTCTGAAAATATGCAGGGAATGATCCCAATCTTTTGGTACTGGTTGAGACCTGATTTGTGACCTAGGATGTGATCTATTCTGGAGAATGTTCCATGGGCACTAGAGAACATGTGTATTCTGTTCCTTTGGGATGGAATGTTCTGAATATATCTGTGAAGTCCAGTGTCTTTATTTCCTTGTTGATCTTTTGCTTAGATGATCTGTCCATTTCAGTGAGGAGGGTGTTAAAGTCCCCCACTATTACTGTATTGTTGTCAATACAAAGTTTCTTTGCTTTTGGTATTAATTGCCTTATATAATTAGTTGCTCCCATGTTAGGGGTGTAGATTTTTACAATTGTTAGATCTTCTTGTTGGATAGACCCTTTAAGTACGATATAGCGTCCTTCCTCATCTCTTATTATAGTCTTTGGTTTAAAATCTAACTTGTCTGATACAAGGATTGCCACCCCAGCTGTCTTTTGGTGGCCGTTAGCGTATAAATGGTTTTCCACCCCCTCACTTTCAATCTGGGGGTGTCTTTGGGTCTAAAGTGAGTCTCTTGCAGATAGCATATTGATGGGTCTTGTTTTTTTATCCAATCTGATAGCCTGTGTCTTTTGATTGGGGCATTGAGCCCATTTACATTCAGGGTAACTATTGAAAGATAGGAATTTAGTGCCATCGTATTGCCTGTAAAGTCACTGTTTCTGTAAATTGTCTCTGTTCCTTTCTGGTCTGTGTTACTTTTGGGCTCTCTCTTTGCTTAGAGGACCCCTTTCAATATTTCTTGTAGGGCTGGTTTCGTGTTTGCAAATTCCTTTAGTTTTTGTTTGTCCTGGAAGCTTTTTGTCTCTCCTTCTACTTTCAATGACAGCCTAGCTGGATATAGTGTTCTTGGCTGCATATTTTTCTCATTTAGTGCTCTGAATATATCATGCCAGTCCTTTCTGGCCTGCCGGGTCTCTGTGGATAGGTCTGTTGTCAATCTAATGTTTCTACCATATTGTAGGTTACAGATCTCTTCTCCCGAGCTGCTTTCAGGATTTTCTCTTTGTCTCTGAGACTCATAAGTTTTACTATTAGATGTTGGGGTGTTGACCTATTTTTATTGATTTTGATGGGGGTTCTCTGTGCCTCCTGGATTTTGATGCCTGTTTCCTTCCCCACATTAGGGAAGTTCTCTGCCATAATTTGCTCCAGTAATAACTTCTGCCCCTCTCTCTCTTTCTTCTTCTTCTGGGATCCCAATTATTCTAATATTGTTTCATCTTATGGTATCACTTATCTCTCGAATTCTGCCCTCGTGATCCAGTAGTTGTTAATCTCTCTTTTTCTCAGCTTCTTTCTTTTCCATCATTTGGTCTTCTGTATCACTAATTCTCTCTTCTGCCTCATTTATCCTAGCAGTTAGCACCTCCATTTTTTATTGCACCTCATTAATAGCCTTTTTGATTTCAACTTGGTTCGATTTTAGTTCTTTTATGTCTCCAGAAAGGGTTTCTCTAATATCTTCCATGCTTTTTTCAAGCCCAGGTAGTATCTTTATTTTTTATTTATTTTTTTTTTAAAGATTTTATTTATTTATTTGAGAGAGAGAATGAGCATGAGAGGGGGGAGGGTCAGAGGGAGAAGCAGACTCCCTGCTCAGCAGGGACCCCGATGTGGGACTCGATCCCGGGACTCCAGGATCATGACCTGAGCCGAAGGCAGTTGCTTAACCAACTGAGCCACCCAGGCGCCCCCAGCTAGTATCTTTAAAATCATCGTCTGAACTCTAGTTCTGACATCTTACTAATGTCCGTATTGATTAGGTTCCTGGCAGTCGGTACTGCCTCTTGTTCTTTTTTTTGAGGTGATTTTTTCTGTCTTATCATTTTGTCCAGAGAATAGATCAATGAGAGAACAAAATGCTAACAGGGTAACAACGACCCCAGAAAAATATACACTAAACAAATCAGAAGAGACCTGAAACCAGGGGAAAAGAAAGGGAAAGAAAGAAAAAGAAAAAAAGAAAAAAAGGTAAAAACAAACAAATGACAACAACAAAAAACAGAATATGATCAGATATGATCAGGCTGGTGCATGGATCAGTGCCACACACTAAATTTTGGGTGTATTTTGGTCTGTTAGAAGAAAGTGCCTCCCAAAATTTTAAAGAAAGAAAAACTTACATATGTACAAAAATAAGGGTAAATACGATGAGGGGATGGAATATGACTGTAAAGATGAAAATTATAAAGGATTTTATAAAAGGAATTGATAAGGTAAGAAGTTGGTTGAAAAAAGAAAGAGGATTTAAAAAAAGGGGAGAGAATGTGATGAGGCAAGAGACTAGGACAAAGCCATACACTAGAGATTTAGGGCATATTTTGGTCTGTTAGAAGAAACTGTATCCCAAAATTTTAAAAAGAGAACAACTTATATATATATATATCACCAAAAAGAAGGTTAACTACTATGAAGGGATAGACTATGACTCTAAAAATGAAAAAGAGAATAGATATTTAAAAAAAGGGATTGATAAGATGTTGGTTGAAAAAGGGAAAAAGAAAAACTCAAAAAAAAATTAACTTTGAAAGACTAAAGAATCATGGTAAAAAAAGCCATGAATTCTATGTGCTGTATTCCCCTGGTGCTAGAGTTCTGCCGTTCTCATTGATCGGTAAACTTGGTCTTGGCTGGCTGTTCATGCTGATCTTCTGGGGGAGGGGCCTGTTGCCGTGGTTCCCAAATGACTTTGCCGAGGCAGAATTGCCCCGCCCTTGCCGGGCCCCCGCTAAGTAATCTGCTCGGGTTTGCTCTCAGGAGCTTTTGTTCTCTGCCAGCTCTCGGTACAGCTTTGGAGGACGAGAGTGAAAATGGCGGCCTCCCAATCTCCACCTGGAGGAGCCGAGAACTCGGGGTCCCGCTCCTCAGTGCGCCCCCAGAGAAAAGCAGTCACTCCCGTCTCCCTGGTCTCCGGCCGCACTCCGTGCTCACCGGGCCTGTGACCGAGCGTTTCTATCTCTGGCACCCGACCCCGTGTGGAGTCTCCAAACCCAGCTGATCCCTGCGGTGCGCTCCCGCACCGCTCCTCCCCGGGGGAGGAAGGGGAGTCTCCCTGGCTCTGCCACTTGTTGGGTCCCTGCTGGAGGAGCAGTGGCCCGACTGGGCCGCGGATCACGGTTTATGGCCACCCCGAGCTGGAGCACGTGCCTCTGCTCCGTCTCTGGAGCCGCTTCCCCACTCTGATACCTGGGAGCTCTGCCGCACTCAGGCTCCCCCGGTCTTTCTGTGACCCCAAGGGTCCTGAGACCACACTGTCCCGTGAGGGTTCCACCCTCCGCTTAGCCACCGGAGCGATGTCCCTCCACGGAGCCGACTTCTAAAAAGTTCCGATTTTGTGCTCCGCGGCTCTACCACTTGCCCGTAGCGGCTGATGGAGGCCCCCTCCCCTGCCGTCTGTCCTCCCAAATATCACCTTGGATTCACTTCTCCGCACGTCCTGCCTTCCAGAAAGTGGTTGCTTTTCTGTTCAGAGTTGTGCTCTTCTTTTCTTCGATCTCCTGTTGAGTTCGTAGGTGTTCAGAATGGTTTGATCCCTCTCTAGCTGAATTCCTGGGACCAGACGAAATTTAGGTCTCCTACTCCTCCGCCATCTTGCTGATATTTCCTCTTTTTTGTTTGTTTACAACTATGTAGTACTCCATCATGTGGATATGTCATAGTTTGTTTAGCCAGTATCCTTCATTTAGACATTTAGGTAGTTTCTACTATTTTGCAAATATAAATAATAATGACTATCCTTACACATGTATATTTTCTCGTTATAGGTGTATTTTAAGAGTAAGGCCCTAGAGGGGTGCCTGGCTGGCTCAGAAGAGTGTGGGACTCTTGATCTCAGGGTTGTGAGTTCAAGCCCCATGTTGGGTGTAGAGATTACATACATACCTATATATATAAACTTAAAAAAAATTTTAAAGATTTTATTTATTTGACAGAGCACAAGCAGGGGGAGCAGCAGGTAGAGGGAGAAGTAGGCTCCCCGCTGAGCAAAGAGCCCAATGCGTTCTTGATCCCAGGGCCCTGGGATCATGACCTGAGCTGAAGGCAGACACTTAACCAACTGAGCCACTCAGGTGTCCCACTAAAAAAAATTATTTATTTATTTATTTTAAAGATTTTATTTATTTGAGAGAGAGAATGAGAGAGACAGCATGAGAGGGGGGAGGGTCAGAGGGAGAAGCAGACTCCCCGCCAAGCAGGGAGCCTGATGCCGGACTCGATCCCAGGACTCCAGGATCATGACCTGAGCCGAAGGCAGTCACCTAACCAACTGAGCCACCCAGGTGCCCCTAAAAAATTTTTTAAAAAAAAGAGTAAGGCCCTAGAAATGTTACTGCTAGGTCAGAGTGTAAATACAAATTTAATTTTGTTAGATATTGCCAAATTTGCCTTCCATTTTGCATTCGCACAATGTACGGGAGTGTCTCTTACCCCACAGCCTTGTCAACAGAATATATTGTAAAGCTTTAGAATGTTTGCTGATGTGACAGTTGAGAAATGGTATCTCATCGTAGGTTTTTTAAAATATATATAACAGCTATATTGAGGTGTAATCCACATGCTGTACGGTGCACCCATTTAGGGTGCACAATTCAGTGGTTCTCAGTATATTCACAGAGCTGTGCCTCTATCACCACAATCGGTTCTAGAACATTTTCATCACCCCAAAAGGAAACCCTATACCCAATAGTAGTCTCCCCTTACTCTTCATTCCGTAAAGCCCCTGGCAACCTCTAAACTACTTTCTGACTCTAAGGAGTTGCCTGTTGTGGACATTTTGTATAAATGGAAATAATAATGTGACTTTTATGTCTGGCTTCCTTCACTTAGCATATTGTTTTCAGGGTTCATCCTGTTGCGGCATGTAGTAATACTCCATTCCTTTTTCTGGCAGAGTACTGTTCTACTGGGTGCATAGACTACCTTTCATTTGTCCATTCATCCATGGATGGGCATTTGGGTTGTTTCCACTTTGGGCCATAGTGAATAATGCCACTGTGAACAATTGTGCACAAGTTTTTGTGTGTACATATGTTTTCATATCTCTTGGTTGGATACCTAGGAGTGCAATTGCTGGGTCATATGGTAACTCTGTTTAATCTTTTGAAGAATTGCTAGACTGTCTTCCAAAGAGGCTGCAGTATTTTACACTCCCGCCAGCAGTGCACAAAGGTTCGATTCTCCACATCCTTGCCAACACTTGTCATTACCTATCTTTTCTTTATAGCCATCCTAGTCTATGTTCTCAATACAGTTTTTTTTTAAGATTTTTATTTATTTATTTGACACAGAGCGAGAGAGAGGGAGAGACAGAGAGCGAGCACAAGCAGGGGAAATGGCCAGCAGGGGAGAAGCAGGCTCCTCGCTGAGCAAGGAGCCCGATGCGGGACTCGATCCCAGGACTTGGGGATTATGACCTGAGCCGAAGGCAGCCGCTTAACCGACTGAGCCACCCAGGCGCCCCCTCAATACAGTTTTAATGTGCACTCTTGTTATGAGTGAATTTCTTTTCATATGTTTAAGGGACATTTTAATATCTTTTTTTTTAAAAAAGATTTTATTTGAGAGACAGAACATGAGCAGGGGGAGGGGCAGAGGGAGAGGGAAAAACAGACTCCCTGCTGTGTGGGGAGCCTGGCGCAGGGCTCGATCCCAGGATCCTGAGATTGTGACCTGAGCTGAAGGCAGGTGCTTCACTGACTGAGCCACTCAGGCGCCCCCATTTTAATATCATTTTAGGGGAATTGTCTATTCGTGTCTTTGGCTCATTTCTAAATAGGAATTTGGGGCTTTTCCTGTCAAATTTCGAAAGCTCTTTATTAGAGATATTAGTACTTTATCTGTGATGTATGTTGCAAATATTTTCTCCTTGCTTATCGTTTGTCTTTTGACTTTTTTATGGTGTTTTTGGCAGCATTATTCATTTTGTTTTAAAGATTTTATTTATTTATTTGAGAGAGAGAGTGTGTGTATGGAGAGGGGCAGAGGAGAAGGGAGAAAGAATCTGAAGCAGACTACGTACTGAGCACAGAGGCTGACTTGGGGCTCGATCTCACCACCACAAGATCATGACCTGAGCTGAAACCAAGAGTCAGACGCTTAAACGGACTGTGCCACCCAGGCACCCCAGCAGCATTATTCATAATAGCCCCAAATTGTGAATAGACAAAATGTATATCCGCATAAGGAATATTATTCAGCAATAAAAAAGAACAAACTATGGACACATGCTATGATAATCAACAACCTCAAAAACATATGCCCAGTGAAAGAAGCCAGACACAAGAGACTCCATGCCACATGATGTAGTTTATATAAAATGTCCAGAAAAGGCAAATCTGTTGAGACAGATTAGTGGTTGTAGGGTTGCGGGAGGATAGGATTAACAGTAAATGTACATAAGAGATCTTACTGGGCTAATGAGAATGCTCTAAATTGATATATGGTGATGTTGTACGACTTGGTAAATTTACAAAAACATCATTAAATTACACACTTGAAATAGATACGTGATATCTAATATAAGCGTCAATAAAATTTTTTTTAAAGATTTTATTTATTTGAGAGAGAGAGAGAATGAGAGAGAGAGAGCACGAGAGGGAAGAGGGTCAGAGGGAGAAGCAGACTCCCCGCTGAGCAGGGAGCCCGATGTGGGACTCGATCCCAGGACTCCAGGATCATGACCTGAGCCGAAGGCAGTCGCTTAACCAACTGAGCCACCCAGGCGCCCAATAAAATTTTTTTTAAAGATTTTATTTATTTGAGAGAGAGAGTGAGTGAGAGAGAGAGAGCACAAGCTGGGGAAGAGGCAGAGGGAGAGAGAGAAGCAGGCTCCCCGCTGAGCCAGGAGTCCAATGCATGGCTCGATCCCAGGACCCCGGGATCATGACCCAAGCCGAAGGCAGACGCTTAACTGACTGAGCCACCCAGACACCCCTCAATAAAAATTTTTAAATTCACATTTTTAGATGGCCAAATTCATCAACATTTTCCTTTATTGCATCTGGATTTTGATGCAATAGACACAGAAAAGCTGTTTCCTGCACTTGGGCTATGAAATAACCCTGTTTTTCTCTAGTACTTGTATGGTCTCTCTCTTTTAAATTTAGATCTTTAATCCATTTGGAGTTTATTCTTGTCTATGGGGAGATCTGAGTGTAGTTTTATCTTTTCTCAAATGGGTATCCTGTTGTACCAACCTCATTTATTAAAAAGCCTACCTTTGCCCATTGATTTGAGATACTACCTTTATCATCTACCAAATGTCTCTATTTCTAGATCTTCTGTTCTATTCCATTGGTTCATCTGTTAATGGACCAGTACCGTACTGTTTTAATCATAGAGGCTTTAGGTTTCCATATCTGGTAATGCTAGTTCAGCCTTGTAACTCTTGCTTTTCAGTGTTTTCTTAGTTTTCCATACATAAACTTTAGGATCTCCTTGTCCAGCTCCATAAAAACATTTTGATTTTCGTTGGGATAGCATTAAATTAACTTAGGGAGAACAGACTTTTTTAGGATGTTGTCCTGGGTTGAATTTTGTCCACCAAAAAGACATGTTGAAGTCCTAACCCCTTGTACCACAGATATGACCTCATTTGGGAATAGGGTCACTGCAGATGTAATGAGTTAAGAGAAGATCATAATGGAGTAGGGTGGGCCCTTCATCCAATATAACCGTTCTTCTAAAAAGGAATTCTGCCTCAAGACTGTAACAGAAATATTACGTGAGTTTCCAGCCTGCTGGCCCTACCCCCACAATCACATGACTGGATTTCTTAAAACACATCTGTGCGCATGTGTGTATATATGCGTGTGTAGAAACATATTTTTTCATTTATTCTCTGAAGCACATGGACTGGCATACATGTTTTCCTATTCAAAAAGATGTCTTTTCACTTGTCAAGTCTATTTTTGTGTCTTTTTAGGAGTGTTTCAAAGTTGAAACTTGTTTCCTATATACATGATCCTTCAAGGGCAGCCAGAGTAGATAAACTATTCTTGGCTTGCCTTTTCTTTCCTTGGCTTTCTTGAAAATGTTGTTCCTTTCTTGCAATACTCTGTGTATTATGTTTGAGAATTCTGACGCCAGGCAAATTTTCTTATTCATATAAGTAATTTGATCTTTTGCCTGGAAGCCCTGAAGATCATTTGTCCTAAAAGTCTAAAATTGTATTAAGGTATGTCTCAGAGTTGACAGATTCAGGTCAGTTTTCCCCAAGTACATGGTGGGCCCTTTCAATATGCAGATTTGTTTTCTCTTATTTCTGGAAAGTTTTCTTGAGTTAGAGATTTAAAAAATTCTCTTCCATTGTTGTTTTCCTTCAGGGACTTGAATTAAGTGTGTGTATGTTGGAGTTTTCTTGCATATTTTCTATTTCAACCACTTTTTTTCCTGACCCTTTTTACTTCTTTATCTGCTTTTCATTTTCTTGGTTTTTTTTTTTCTCCCCATCTTTATTCAGTATTCTTTATTTTCATTTGACTCTGTTCTCTCTTGGGTGCCTTGTAATTTTATTCATTTATGGATGGTTGTCTTTTACTTTGACTCAATTTCTTTCCTGAGTTCAGTCAGCTCTCTTGCATTTCTACCTGTTTTTTTTGTTCATTTCTATTCTTAGTTTTTACATTTCTGATTCTAGGATTTTTTTTTATATTGAAAAACATGTTTGAAAGCATTTAATTCAGTTTCAATTTTTGTGTTGGGGTTTTCTTCTGCTTCATGGTTGGCTTTTATGGGGAGAATTTTCATCAGCTGATTTTTGTTTTGTTCTAAAGTATTTTGCATTGAGTTAGTTTAATTCTTTTTCTACTCCCAGGCATTTTGTGGACAGAGTTCCTAGTTCAGGAGCACCTTCATCTTCCTCTCAAAGAGCAAAGAGGGTTGAGTCCACACCAGGCAGGAGTGGGGTGGAGGGACAGAGAGGGGTTCTCCTGGGACCCGTTTTTATTTTATTTTTTTTTAGTATACGTGCTGCCGAAGTGAGCACCCAGTTTTTAATTTTAATTTCAAATCCATTGTGGGCCAGTATTTTTGTAAAATAAGGTGAAAATGAATTACTCTGAAAACGATTATTTTTAAATGACCCCAAAAATACAAGCCCAATTGTTTTATTTAACAGATAAAATTGCATTTTAATCAGTATAATCAGAAGAAAAGCAAGGAAAAAATTGTAAAAACTGTACACATTAATTGAAAGTGAATATATAGGCAGTTAGTAATCACTGTTATATTCATAACTTTATCATTACACAATTATAACTAAGTAACAGTTAACAGTTACAAGACAAAGCAATTCCCCCATATCCAATACCTATATGTACTTTGAGCAAAAACCATGTATATTATTTATTTAAAGTTTTAAATGTGACCAGTAAGTTTGGTTGCTTGTTACCTTATCTAATTCAGGTTGGACGGAGGACAGTGCTATATGTAGGGATGATACGGAGCTGAATGACTTCTCTGTTTTCATATATATTTATAGTAGAGAAACTAGAGTCTCGCAGGGCTATGTTGACAGAAACGAAAGAAGGTATTTTAAAGTAATTCAGCAAGCTCAGGATATTTATTTTTAATTTTCATCCAAACTAAAAGGAAGTGATGACTTACTCCCCAAAATAGGTCTTCAGATCTTCAGGACTAACAATTTATGATGTCAGAATTAAATTTTTATACTTTGGGGTAACAGTTGGCAAACTGACCTTAAAATATCTTCCACGAGGACATGGTTTTGTTGTGCGTGACTGGGACGCAGCTTGTTCTGTATGTGGCTCACTGTGCAGGCTTTACACCCAAACTGCTCTGTGGTCTGTACCATGTTCATTTGAGAGGAGTCTGTTGATCATGTGTTTGGATATCATGTAATGTCAAATTGCTATAAAAGCTTCTTAGCACAGATCTCCATTTTTGTACTTATCACATCACAGACTGGTAACAGCCCACAGATTGGCGCCAGTCTATGGGGGCCACTTTGAGCAGCCCATTTAGTCCACTAGCAGTTTACTGGATGATTCCTTCAACCTTCAGGGACAGAGGGTTTCTGCGATGAGTGAAGAACTAGCTGAGATGTTAGCTGAAGGTAAAGGGAACATGAAGGGAGTAGTAGACCATCAAAAGTCCTCCCACATCCAACTCTGACCTTGTTATCTTTTGAAGCAACAAGAACAGCTACCCCTAATCCCTCATTTTGTTGTGTATATGTTTACATATTCCAGCTGATACCACTGTTTCTTTCCTTACTTGCCCCGTTCCCCACCCATCTTTGTCTCCATCATGTAAAGGTATGGTCGTGGTTAACTTGAAAATTCAGTCCATAAATATGTGGTGCCAGAAAGTAAAGAAGTGCTCAAAAAATGATGGGGATCTGTCAAGAGGACGTAGGAACCAACCAAAGGGTCTCCCAGTAACCAAATCTGGGACAACTGAGCAACAAAAAGGACAGTGTTGGATTGTAACACAGAGCCTAAAATATCTGTCAGTTGGTGCTGGTATAAATAATGGAATAAATAATGGGGAGAAGGGAAAGCTCTTTACAGAATTCCAATTAATATAGAAGGAATGATAGAAATAAAACATTATTTGGCAAAAACCACAGTAATTCTTTCAGGCAAGAATATCAGATGCTAGAATGGGTGAAAGATGAAAAATGAAATGTTAAGTCTTTTAAAAAGATTTTATTTTAGAGAGCATGAGTGGGGAGGGAGGAGACAGAATCCTCAAGCAGACTCCCTGCTGAGTGTGGAGCCTGAAGTGGGGCTTGATCTCACTACCCTGGGATCATGACCTGAGCTAAAATCAAGAGTCGAGCACTTAACCAACTGAGCCACCCAAGGGTCCCCTTTGTGTGTGTGTGTGTGTGTGTGTGTGTGTGTGTGTGTGTGTGTGTGTGTTTTTAAGGTAAACTATGCCCGATGTGAGGCTTGAACTCACAACCCTGAGATTGAGTGTTGCATCTACCAACGGAGCCAACCAGGTACCCCTGAATAATAGTTTTAATTACAAAAGAAATGTAAGTAACTATAGGGGAGAAAACTGGCAGATACCACCTTCACCAGTTAATGTCACCAAAAGTGAGACCTTGACATCCATATGCCTCCTGATTAGAACATGAAGATGGACACATCACTTCTGTGCTAATTCATTTTATTTATTTGAGAGAGAGCACACGTGAGCAGGGGATGGACCCACAGAGAGAATCTCAAGCAGACTCCGCGCTGAGTGTGGAGCCCGACGTGGGGCTTAATCTCACAACTGAGAGACTATGACCTGAGCCGAAATCGAGTTGGATGTTTAACCTACTGAGTCATGCAGGCACCCCACTTCTCTGGTATTCTTTCCAAAAACATATAACCTGAATTTCATCATGAGCAAATATCAAACCCAAACTGAAGGACATTCTGCCCATTACACTTCAAAAATAAACTGTCCCAGGTTAAAGAAGCCTAGGGAAACATGAGAACTAAATGCATTGTGTGCTCCTGAAGTGGACTGTGGGCTAATAAAAGGCCTTAGTAAGACAGTTGGTGTAATTTAACCAAACTGTTACTGTTGTTTGCAACCAAGAAAACTGGCTAGGACACATCTATGGTACAACCATGGGTCCAAGCAGAGCTCCTTGAATTTAGCAGTTGTTAAGCATTCGCAAACCTTAGAACATGCTAGTGCACTGAAGGCTCATTTCCACAAACCTGGAGTATTACCATCCCCATGATGTTGATTTAAAACTGATTCGGGGGCGCCTGGGTGGCTGTTGGTTAACGTCTGCCTTTGGCTCCGGTCATGATCTGGGGGTCCTGGGATTGGGCCTGCCCAGGCTTCCTGCTCAGCGGGGAGTCTGCTTCTCCTTCTCCTTCTGCCCTCACCGCCACCCCCCCTGCTCATGCTCTCAAATAAATAAAATCTTAAAAAAAATAAAACTCTGATTCAGAGAGAGAGAGGGATTTGCCCAAGACTGTTCAGCTATTAAATGGTGACATGGTGAACTGAATTCATCTGTAGGACTCGAGGCGTTTTAATCCTAGTGGGTCTTAATAATGGCCTTCTCCAGCAACTCTGCTGTTCTAAGAAACCATTGCATAGTCATTCTGTCACAAAAAGGCTACAGAGAAACTCTGCCTAAGCCCAAGGTTAGGAGAGGCTTGATGCCATTGCAGAACCCAGTAGGCCTGGTCACTGACCCCAGTTCCTGTGTCCCTTAGAAATCATTGAACATCCATTAAAAAGTAAGTTCATGGCTTCTACATTATCTGGTACCAATGAGAATGTACTCGGATGACCATTCCTTCAAAATAGGCATAGCCAGAGAATAAAAATCAATTCTGTATCATTCCTAATCGAATTAGGCCATAAGCAGTACTTAAAACATGTAGAATCTCAGATATTTTATAAACCAGGAATATTCTGCCAATTAGATATAAAGTGATTGGGTTTTTTCAGCTCGTCAGAATAGTCATGAGTCTAGCTTTCCTGCCTCACACAAATCTCGACACTGTGATTTATGTTCCTGAACAAATTAGACTTAGAGCAAATCATCAGCAACAGGTATAATCATCTTGGCAGAACATTTATTTTAATTAATTGCTTTCTGCCTAACAGAAGGGTGCTGGTGCCATTTACCCTATAAGGACTAGTGCTGTCATGTAATTCTTTTCTCCCCTAGAACATAGTCTCATCAGTTTTAAATTAGACATTAGTTTACTTCATATGTAATCACAGTCTTCTATGGCAATGTTTATATAAGAAACTTGTGAAAGAAACATGGATTTTTAACTACTCTGCAGACTTAGGGATTCCTGACTTCCCAAATATAGGCCCTGTTGAGTTCTGTGAGGGGTTAGTGTTTTGGGGCCAGGCGGCTGAAAACACCCTCACCCCCATAAACTTGCCAGGGAGTAGCAGTGGAGAATATCTAAGTGATTTTGGAACCGTGTCTGTTCTCTCTTCCCGGTGACGGTGATTTCCAGCTTAAAGGTATCTTGCATTAAGTAGTAGAAGACACAACTAGCTGACTCCATCTTTTCAAACCTGCCAACCTGTTATTTAGAAAGGATCTGATGATCTTTCTAAAGAGGCACAGAAACGGCTCATACTAAACCCAAGTAGGGTTCCCAGGGGCAGGGCAGCACAACTCTCAGACTGATTTTGCTACATAATCATGAAATTTAAAATTCTAATAAGTCTTTAAAATTATAACCTTTAAGACTTTACCTTAGATAGTCCTTATTTTGACCAATTACTTACTCATCTTTTAAATACTGTAGGGAAATTTAAGCTTTTCCTACCTAGAGTCTAGTGTGAATTCATCATATTCTGTATAAATTCAGTAACAAGAATGGTAATTAAAATGTCTTCCTTGTCTTGATACTGAATCTCGGGAGGCAGTGAGAATAAATGTAAAAAAAAAAAAAAAGCATGAAACCGTTTGTGTAACAGCCAATTGATTAAATAAAACCCTGTTTAGTTAGGATTTTACAATATAAAATAGATTTAGTATTGAAATGACACAAATGTGGAATCAGTATTAACTTTATTTGTCACTCTTTATAGACATTGGTCCACTTCCACATGAAAAGTAGGGAGCATCTACTTCCACTTAATATTCTAGAGAATGACGTACCACAAACCATTAATAGTAACTTACACAGGAAAGTTGACTATAAAATAGTCAAGCCCCAAGATGTCCCCCCAAAATTGGTTTTTGGGTGTATAATTACAGATATCTATTAACTCCACAAAGCTAGTTTCTTTTTAGATCAATGTAGTATTTTTAATATCCACCTCGTGATCTGGATCACCAGACTTTCAGAAGAGGTTAAGAAACAGCCACCCTCTGTCAATCAGATGCAGTTCTCAATCTCAGTCACTGTGTAAGTACTCCCAGATAGTCCACTTAGGGCTCTTTGAAGTTAAATACCTTCTGTTTCAGAGATATTTACATCAAATTAAGACATTTACAAATGGTTCCTGGTATAGAACAGCCCAAATGTCATTTTCATCTGTCCTGTGTAAGGAAGTTAAGCACTAAGTTTGTCTAATAAATTCAGTGCATTTTCCCCAACATAAATAACACAAGTTATTCTAAATGTTTTACATTTATTTCAGTGCACATTTCCAAATGTTAAATGGAATGAAATTAAATGGTTATATCATATTTGAGCATATTATAGAATCTATAGCACACAGATCAATTCACATCAATACTATAATTCACTCTAAAAGAACATCACAGGCACACGGAGAACAAAATTTTCTTTTTTATAAATTTAAAGTATACTATCTACTTTTAAACTACACTAAAAGATTTAACAAAACAGCCAATTTCCAAATCCCTTTTCTAAGTTTGGCATGAGGAGAGTTCAATCCATTCGAATCTTCTGGTTTGTCATCCTATAAATAATGCTGTCATATCCAGGATCCATGTTCCAGATATTGTAAGAGGTGATAATCACGGCCAAGGCCAAAGCGATCATTATCCAAAGTACCATGTTGAAAACCACTGGATACTCAAGGTTATACTTATATGCGAGGTTATAGGGGCTTGATGGGTTCTTCTACAACGAAGAAAAGAGGGAAGAATTTTAAGTTCAGAAATTATCCCCATTTGGTAGCTGATTCGTTTATCAAACATTTATTCCTAGGTGGCATTAAGACATGCTTCTACTAGGAGGCGCCAAGAAGGGGAGCCTTCCCGAAAGGGGAAGCGCATGGTCAATGGAAGTATAAACCAGTCCAACTGCTTGAGAAAATGTGGCGACACCAGCATGGTCAAAGTGTGCGTATCCCGTGATCCAGCGAGTCCACGCCCTAGGGAAACCGTGTGTGAGTGAGTGTGTGAGTGTGTGAGTGTGTGTGTGTACCCAGAGCCACGCACAGCGGCCTGCCTTAACAGCACGTGGCACGTCCACACAAGGGGAGCCATGGCAGTGAGGATGGACCTACGGCCTGTGTGCCTCTGAAACAAGACTGGGCAGCAACAGAAAAAGTAGGATTCCATTCACATACAATTCCAGTGCAGGCAAAACCAAACAGTGTTTAAGGATGAATCCATTCTGTGGTCAAGCTGTAAAGAAATCAAGGGCATGACTAACGAATCGGGACAGCAATTCCCTGCGGATGGGGAGGGCACAGGGATAAGACCGGGGGCTCAGAGGACCAAGTATTGCATTCTCTTCCCCACGTTATATACTTATGTGTGCTCCACTTGAAATTTTAATCTTAAAGAGGAAAACGGTTCATTCAACGCCATCCCCATCCTGCCGGGCCTTGGTGGCGGGGGAGTCTATTCCAGGCCCAGGCAAAGGCGCTGTGTGGGCAACTTCATTCATTCCGGCTGGAGAACAGAGCAAGGAGGGCAACCACCAACACGGGGAACCTACGGGCAACCTGGCCTTGAGCCTATGGGCGAGGAGAAGCTGTGGACAGGTTTCAAGCAGGAAGTGAGTGACAGGATCAGGTTTGTCCTAAAAGGACACAGAAGACGATGTAGCCCCAGCACCTGGCATGTCGTAGGCACTCGAATGTTTCCTTCAACTCTCTCTCCCTCAGACTGAAGAAAGAGGGATTTCAGTGGGGGAGAGGATGGCCAGTCCCACGTGCAGGGAGCTTAGGAGGCAAACACAAGAGGACTTCCCCCTTGAAGACCTTTCTTTTGGGGGGTAAGCGGGTTCTTTCTCCCTGCACCTTAGTACTTATTCCCAGAGCCGCACAGCCATCAGCACAGTCTAGCTGTAGAACATTCCCATCACCCTACAAAGACCCTCAAGCTGAATGCCTCGTTGCCTGGCGGGCTGGGGAGACCGTCCAGGGCTGAGAGGCAGAACGGTATTCCCAAGGATGCAGGGCACCAGCCTCCCGTCTCCCAGTGCTTTAGTCCATTAGAATGAACAAATACAACACTGTAATTTTCAGATTACATATGTAAAATGTTAATTCACTTCGAGTTCCTCTTGCTCCTTAAGAATGTCTGTCTTGAAAGCTAAACTATGCACTCAAAAGCTGTTTATCAGTATTTCTAGACACTCGGTAGTGGGAAAATTTGGGGGATTGTCTAGCCTGCCATGTGATATTAAATGGTCCTCCCACTCCCATCAGAACGAAGCCATCTCAAAGCAGTCACGTCTAGATTATCTTGAGCACGCATTCCACCTCTGTCCCACCCTGAGATCAATGAATGGGTCCAGACGGAAGTGTCTATAAATGACCGTGGAGCACCCATCAGTAAGGTTCTCGGCCCCAGGACGCTCAGTGCTGCCCTCCTCTCCGTGCAGGCGGGCACCCTTGCCTAGGACCCTCTAAATGCTGAAAATCAAAGCAAGATCCAGGCCAAAAACTTGTAAATCAAATTCTTAGGAGTATAAACAGCAGATCCTGGAAAATGAGGGACTGGGCCACACAGACAACACACCTCCAGGAAAAGCAGACTCCGGGTGCTGAATCCTCCATCCTCCTCCCTCCCGTTAACTTCTGACGTCTGCTTGTAAGAGCAATATTGGAATGAGCTCACTGGCTCTGACAGACTTACCCTAACTCAGATTCTTGTATCATCTGATTACAAGCAGACTGAGCATCACTGGCAAAACGCACATGCCTACATGAATAAGCAATCTGGGTTTTCACTGAAATTGTCTCCCAGATTTACCCACCGCTCGTCCATGTTGCCCACAGGTGAACGAGGATTTAGTGGGTTTTTTTAAATTTCATAGTTTTAAAGCAGGGTCTAAAACTGTACTCACCACTTGTTTTGCCTCAAGAATAGTCCTTGTCTTCCTGATGAGAGATGTGTCAAACGATCGGACGGTCACTAACTCCACCACTGCATTCCCGCCATAAAGGTTGTACATGTCATCTGCGAACTGAAGACTTACTGGCATTACTATGAATTGCGAACATGCACTTACTCAAATAATGTTAAAGCTGTGCACCTAGGAGAACATACACTCGCCTCCTGGCTAACGAAATACACTGTCTTAAAGGTTTGATTATGTCAAAATATTCAGAGAAGTGCTCATCTTCAACATGTATTCAAATGTTCAAAATAAACAGACAAGTTGTTGGCATGTAAACTGCGGGGGAAGGGAAGTAGGAAAGGGAAATGAAGATGTTCCTAAGTGGTCTCTGGTTAATCACGAACACCTATGAAGTTTGACTCATGGAAGAGCTGCAGGCGAGCAACTCCCAAGGGCGGAGAGAAACGCGCACTTACTACGTGTCTATTCAGTGTCTGCTGCTGTGCTGTTTTCCTCCCATGATTTCATAGGGTCAATGGGGACAGTTTCAGGTAGGAAAGAAGAAAGTTCTGGCAATGGATGGTGGTGACAGTTGCACAATGTAAGTGTACCTAATGCTACAGAACTGTACACTTAAAAATGGTTAAAATGGTAAATTTTATGTATATCTCACCACAATTAAAAGAAAAAAGTATAGTGCTGGAGTTACTGATCGTTTCCCCTGCCATCTGCCAGCATGAGAGACATCCCAACACACACCTCTGACCCACTCCACCCTTTGTCACTAAAATTAGAGGTCCTCCAAAGAAGGGGAGACTTCAATCAACAGTATTTCACTAAATAGATTTTTCCATTAAGAAGCTAAAATTGAAATGGTCATACTCTAACCTCTCATACCCCATCAACAATTTACCTTTTGCAGGGCATCAACAAGGATCTTGGAAGCATCTCTGAATTGTTCAGAATCTTCCCCATAATGTTTCCCAATTTCATCCAAACCTGCCAGCTCCAGCGAATATAAATCCGGAGAATGATCCTTGGCTAGATGCTTATGTCGAGACAACTGAGGAGAATGAACGAACGACCAAGCGAACAAAAGGAAGTGGGTAATGTCAGACTCAGCCACTTCAAGTTTTATATGTAACTAAACTAGGCTGAAAGGAGCCATACCAGTGTGCCAAAAGATACAAATAGTTTTAAAATGGTGGCAAACAGAACTAGTTGAAATGGGAGTTTCTGATAAACCCAGCACAAATCTCATTTTTAAGAGCAATTGTAAGACTCCTTGAATATTTAATAAAAGCTCCTAAAAAAAACAACAACAAACAACTCCTCAGTTAAAAAACCTCAGATACAAGGGGCGCCTGGCTGGCTCAGTCGGTAGAGCATGCAACCCTTAATCTCAGGGTCAGGAGTTCGAGCCCCACACTGGGCCTACATATAGCTTAAAGAAACAAACCAACAGAATACCTTCAGATATGGGCCAGGGTATGAAAGAACACATAGTTGGACCAGTTCAATCCCAGGAGAGCATGAGCCATCAGTGCTCAGAGAGCAGCTACCTCCCCACAGGCCCTCCTAGAGCACCTGGCTGGCCCCCAGCAATACACGTCTAGACTACCCCAAACCAACCTGCAGAAAGCTTTGGGCAACTTCAGGAGACAGCATACAGGTAAGCTTTCTTATTTTAGTCAAAGGAGTTTTGTTTTGTTTTTTAATGACTCACACACACAAAATACACTGCAGGTATATTTATTTCCTTCCCGACCTGGTTTATAGCATTATTAGTCCAAACTGTTATTTCTATTTTATTTATTTTTAAACTTTTTTTTTCATTTGTTGGGTTTTTTTTTTTTAAAGATTTTATTTATCTGACAGCGAGAGAGGGAACACAAGCAGGGGGAGCCGAAGAGGGAGAAGCAGGCTCCCCGTGGAGCAGGGAGCCCGACGTGGGGCTCGATCCCAGGACCCTAGGATTATGACCTGAGCTGAAGGCAGTTGCTTAACCAACTGAGCCACCCAGGCACCCTGTTATTTCTATTTTAGACCCAAAGATAAGATACAGGGATTAGGTCTTAATGTCTTTCAAGAAATCAATAGCCAAGTCAGGACTCTGGCGAGGGTGGCCTTACTCCCAGGCCAGTGCCCTTGAGGACATACATACACTTACTGTCTCTCCTAGAAGCAGAAATGCAAAATAATTTCACTGTAACAAGAGATGAGTTCAGAATTCCCATCACCACCAATTTCTCAGCTTTCGTGGTACGTAAATCTAGGGCATAATCAAACTTTAATTGGTCTCCCTATCATTTCAGGATTCTCGGGAAATGTCTTTTGGAACCAAAATAAATGAAACAAATACTAGAGTAGCCGACTTACCAAACTTGAAATATCATGTAGCACTTGCAATTCCGAAAGAAAGAGCAGATCAACCTGCAAAGGGCCAAAAGAAGTATTATTTTAAATACACATCCAAGATCTGTATCTGCCGTTTATCAAGCAAGGCACAGGATAGGATATTACAAATGTTAAGCAGAGTTAAGTGATTTTATGCAACAGCTGTCCTCTATTTGGTAGGTTCATCTCAATTGAAAATGCACATAAAAACATTTCCTAATAAAAAGGTGACGGTCATTCCGAGCACAGTGAGGACCACTCAATAGCTATTATCTTTGATAAAGGTATGACAAAGCACCCAAACTCTCAAGTGGTTTTCCCTGAGGGCATCCCAGTCTCTGACACGCTGCAGCGAGGTCCTGCTAGTGGCCCAGTCCGCTCACGTTCCTTGAACATGGTCCACATCAGAGAAGAAAAGATGGCGGTTCTGGTCATCCATAGGTTAAGACGACAGGCTGCCACAAAGGTGGCATGCCACGTGGAGAAGACAGTGGTGAAGCTGATAGGAGTCAAAAGTAAGAGTGCCTCCCTCCACTATACTGTTGAGAATGAACCAGAAAGAGGCAGCAACGCATCAGAGATGGCAGTGAATAATGGCCTCTACGTAACCAGACCAACACAGCTCTGCCAACCAAGTAGTCTGTGTGACTCCTGGCTTGTCTGCCTTAACTGGTGGCAGCCCCTGCACGAGAATGTAATACTATTTATTCAAGTCACAAAAAAAGTCTATTTGTTCATGAGATTCATTTAAAAATTATACTAAAGAATCTACTCCAGCACAGTAAACCTGTAAAACCTGTCATTTCCTGAAATTCCAAGTCTGCTCTAAAGTCAGGGAGCGTAAGACATGGAAAATTAGTAATGATATTCATGTATTCATTCAATGATGGCACTTCTTACTTCATTGTTCCTACTCAGAGAATTGA
Source organism: Eumetopias jubatus (assembly GCF_037043125.1). Classification (NCBI taxonomy): domain Eukaryota; kingdom Metazoa; phylum Chordata; class Mammalia; order Carnivora; family Otariidae; genus Eumetopias; species Eumetopias jubatus. The sequence continues at coordinate 91,961,876 of NW_028274817.1, forward strand.
GGGGAAGTGAATTGAGAACAGAGTTTTCCTGGAACAGGCGATTGCGGAGCTGTCGTAACGTTACGGAGAGATCTTCAAAAACCGAGTTTGCCTTCCCCACCATATACACTCTCTGCAAGAAGAATCCAAAATTTTGTTACAGCCTGCAGATTAATTCCAATATACAGAGTATATATAAAATATATGTACATACGATATAGAGAGAGTATATACAATTTTTCATAAAAGTGGTTTTAAATTTTCATTAAGGAAAGCTTATTTTTTAAAGCATCTTAAGTAAAAACTTATCACTTACCTCCTCACTGGGAGCCAACTGCAAAACTACAGGAGTTTCTTCAGAAAATAAGGAGTGAATGGAATTTGCAACGCTGTCAAGACTAAAAGGAACTGCCTGAAATATAAGAGTAAGACCTCAATTATCGTTGGAACCCAAGGGGTAAGAAAAACCACTCAGCAACAACAAAAGAACCTTAAAAGAAAAACAAAAACAAAAATCAAAAACCCCCATCATTTATGGAAATTCAAAAGACCCGAATCATTTCCAAACACAGCCCTTTTGAGGGCACGGATGAAACAGTCCCTAAGTGGGCCACGAGTCTTATCTCCTATATGCCTAGATGGGAAATAACTTGCCAACAGGAAGGACACAACTCTCTTGCACAAACCATTTTCTGGTGGTAGTTCATGTACTTTAAGCAGCAATTCCCCATTTGGTTTTAATATTGTGTCACAAGGAATGTATATTCTATAATAAAAGTATCAAGTTGTAAGAGGAGGTCTGAAGAATTTGAAGAATTAAATTTCATTGAAAGAGAACCAGACCTCATTTTTCATTTCAGAATTTCAAAAAAATGTTGGATTTAGGGTTTATCTCCAGATAGACTGAAGACTCAAAGCATAAAGTATGTCACAAGAATTTTGAAGCCTCGATCTTGGGACCACAAGATGGTATCAATTGAAATAACCAATTGTAGTAAAATCTACTTTTCTCTTGCATTTTTTATTAAAGTGTAACATACATACAGCATAGTGCACAAATCTTAGGGTAACAGCTCAAGGGGTATTTACAAATGGATACACTCATAAAGCCTAGCCGGAGCAAGACAGAACATTATCGGCACCCTAGAAGGCTCCCCCTTCCATTCTCTCCACCCCCAAGGGTGACCAAAACTTCTGACTTTCATCTGCATAGATTTGTTTTTATCCCACATTATTTTTTAAAATAAGTTATGGTCACTCTTCCCCTCAAAAAAATTATGTTATTCTCAATATTACTGTAGTAAAACAAGCAGTATAATAGTGTTTGTTTTAATGGAGATTTCTTAGTGACTTTTTTTTTTTTTTAAAGATTTTGTCAGCACAAGCAGGGAGAGTGGCAGGCAGAGGGAGAAGCAGGCTCCCCGCTGAGCAGGGAGCCCCATGGGGGACTCGATCCCAGGACCCTGATCATGACCTAAGCCGAAGGCAGACGCTTCACTGACTGAGCCACCCAGGCATCCTTAATTCCCTTTACTATTGAAAGGTTAATGTTTGTAAGTAGCAAATTAATGCTAACATGGTACAGGGAGAAATATGATTAATAAATCTTTGATAAATTTAATTTTGATGCTGGGATTTTCATCTAGTTCATGATACTGTGACATAAAACCAATTCCTTCTTAATCAAGATGTGTATTAACTCTTCACAAAATTCTCTTAAAATAAGTTATGGAGTAACTGAAGGGGGAAGAGCCCCACTTGCAAAAGCACACCGTCACAGTGCCCTCTCCTCGGCAGTGCTGGGACACTCTCTGGCCTCATTTCACCTACTGAAATGGCACCTGTGTCAGGAAAGTTGAAGATTAAAGGTAACATATCCTTAGCAATCAAATCGGAGAAGCTGCTGAGTCAGATGAGAGCCAAACTGTGACAGAAAAGAAAAAAATTATACAACCACGAAGCTCAAAAAGGAAAAAGCTCAACAGCTTAAAATCTCCTGTTTTCTTCCACTGTAGTACAAGGGTATGTGTGTGTCCTGGAGAGAATCAAATTTCTTTATCTACAGGCCTTGAAATTCTAATGAAACGAGCTAATCAAACAGAAGCTTCATTAAGGGGAATTCTAAGACATTCTAGTTTGTTTTAGATTTTGTGGATTTTGCCCTCTGAGCCTTGTATTTCATTCACCACCCACTGCCAGGAAAAGTATTAGCAGTCAGTCAGGGTCAAGCAATAACATGAGCTCTTTTCACAGCTTCTACTCATGGAAAGTAAGGCTAGTCTGTTAAAAATGCTGAGTTTTGGACTGTATGCAAATTAAAATCTTAAGAGCATTTTGGATTTTTATATATTTATTTTAAAGGGATCCTCAACAATGATTTTCACAGAAATTACATTCTTAATATTACTAAGATTATTTTTTAAATCTGCCTTTTGATTTTTGTTGTTTCCCTTCTTCCATTTATTCTGAAATTCTTCTGCTCTCTTTAGCTCATTAATTTCCATTCTTTTAAACTGTCGAACGTGTGCATTTAAGCTATCAATTTTTTCCTTTCCTTACCACTTTAGCTGCACCCCACCACTTTTAAATATATGGTACATTCATTGATACTCAGTTCCAAATAATTTCAAAACTTCCACTTTGATTTTCTCTTCAACTCATGAATTATTCAGTAGTCCACCTATTCCAACTAACTTTTCCTGTTGATTTTTTTCAAGAGATGGGGCGCCTGGGTGGCTCAGTCAGTTAAGCATCCAACTCTTGATTTCAGCTCAGGTCATGATCTCCGGGTTCTGGAGAACAAGCTGTGGGGGGTGGCGCAGGGTCCCACACTCAGTGGGGAGTCCACTTCTCCCCCTTTCCCTTGGCCTCTACCCTTTCTCCCCAGCTCACATGCTAAAATCAAAAATTTTTTCAAAAGTTATATAGAAAAAAAGATTATACAGTTTATAAAGACATGCAGAGTTCTATCAGACTTTCTATGAAAAATAAGTTTAAAGAAAAAAGTTTGCCCCCATTTCCCATTCCCAAGGACCCCACTTTCAAAACCTTTGTTTCCTTTTGCCACCATCTCTAAATATGTTTGTATCACATCTTGATTTTTCCATTTTAGAAATGTATTTACTGCTGAGTATAAAAAAATGACGATTTAGCTCTCTTGCGTCACCAACCACAGCCCCCCCCCCCCCCGCCGCCCCATAAGGCACTCCATTTCTAGGTCTTCACCTTCCCAAGAGTCCTAATTTTCATTGGATTCATATCATTTCATTATTATGACAATGTAAACTGTATCCTCGGCCTGGCCTTATACTAGACAACCCCTCCTTTTCAGTTCTTGCTCTTCTAGTCCCTAATGGCAATGAGAAATCTGCTTTCTACTCATTCCTTTGTAAAGACAATGTCTTTTTTTCTGATAGCTTTTAAGACTTCCAGTGTGCTTTAAACCTGAGGAGTCATCTATTTTGTTTTTACCATTTCCAAATACATTTTTCTTTATTTTTTACGGAAGTATAGTTGACATGCAATATTGTATTAGTTTGCAGGAGTACAACACAGTGACCCAACATTTATACACATTAGGAAAGGACTGATGTGTATAAATGTTTCCATCTGTAAGTTACGCGTGTACTCCCTGTGCCGAAACGTTTGTAACTGGAGGTTTGTACCCTTCATACCCTGCACCTATTTCCCCTCCATCCTCCCCACCCTTCCAAGTACATTTTTAAGGTATCGTTTTCAGATTTAACTGCATTGTGGTCAGAAAGGGTGGTTTATTTGATACTAATTCTTCATTATTTGTTGAGATTTGCCTTGTGGCCTAGTACATGGCCTTTTGTAACCATGTTGTGTGTGCCTGGAAATAATTTATACTAGACCACAGAAAGTCTGAAAAATTCCCAAATCATACAGACCAGTCTTAAAATGCCATGAAATTAGAAGCTGAAAAATTAAAAATTACTTGAAAAGAACCCACACATTAAACACTTCTAAATAACTCATGGGTTAAAGAAATCACAAGATAAATTATGAAATATTTAGACGTGAGTATTAATGAATGCACCACATGTCAAAAAGGTCTTCTACCTGCTTCACAGTTTCTATCCCTTCCTTGAACTCCTTTCACAATTATAATGTATGTATTTTCACATCTCCTGGAGATTGGTCTATTATCTGTAGTTCTAAGGGAATGAATTCGGTTTGTTGCACCTGCGCATTCTCTCATGGCACTGTTTTCTTGCAAGTGCTTTGTAAATTACTCATCTTCGATTTTTTTTTTTTTTTAAACCAAAGCAGCCCTGGGCAGTGGAGGTGTCTGGTGGAGGTGTCCGAACGGGGTGGGTCGTGTGAATTGGGCACACCACAAGCCCGGAGTTCCGATTCTCTTAGGGGACTCTTTGGGTTCCCCCGCCAAGAGAGGTAAGTCAGCTGCTCCATGGCAGCCCTGGGGCAGCTGGGGTTTTCCTGGTCCTCCTTTTGAGAACAAGACAGCATTTCATAGCCCCTGGCTTTCTGCAAGAAACACGGAGCTCCGGCTCACCGCTGTGGCTCTTGAGCTGTCTGTTCCTATCTGGCACCTCTGTGTATCCCTGCCTTGCCCGCAAGTTCAGCTACATGATGTTTCAGGAACTTCCCTGCTGGCAGCGGACGGAGGGCCTCTCACGACAGCTCAGCCAGCCATACTGCCTGAAAAGCCAGTGAAGGCGTAAGTAACCAGCAAAATAGTCTCCAGTCTCCTACTTACACAAAGTATCAGGTAAAACTCGGACGGGAAGGTGACAAGATAATGGACAACAAAATGTAGACAAGAGAAGGGTGTTTAGAACACAATTCATAACGACAGCAGGCAAGATTAAAAATGCATGCCTTTAATTTTTTTATAATAAATACTCACATTCTCCAAAGGGTACGAAATGACACTGCCTGGGGGTAGAGCGAGTTTGTCTACTCCCTTCACCATCACCATAACGGTAGCCCGAGGACGATGAAACAGGTTACCCACCGCAAGTCCTGGCCAAGAAAGGTCCTAAACACCGAAAAGCATGAGATGGTGCTTAATTATCCGCTCCAGAAACCACTGCCCCAATAACGTGTACTAAGCAGAGTCAAGGGGTTCCGGGATGACACTGGCAATGAAAATTCCATTTATATGTTTATTTTAAAGGGATCCTCAACAATGATTTTCACAGAAATTACATTCCTAATATTATTACTAAGATTATTTTTTTAAATCTGCCTTTTGATTTTTGTTGTTTCCTTTCTTCCATTTATTCTGAAATTCTTCTGGTTTCTTTAGCTCATTAATTCCCAGGGGGAGCAAACGTTTCATTGAAGGCAGCAGTTGCAAACTCCTAACCAGGGACAGGGATTTTGACCTCCTTTGTGTTCTTAAACTTCCACAGATCTACAACAAAGTCTACTAGTAAGTCCTCTCAAATCTTCTGTGGAAGAAAGCAGACAAGGAAACAAAATGTAGGTCCTTTTCAAATCCCAGATTACAAACTCTTCCTCACCAAACCATGGGTGTCTTCTCCCCCCACACCATCACCTGCCCTTGTGGACGGCGGGCTTTTGTCTTTCGTAAGGACACAGCAGAACTGCCGTTAGAAGTCTTCTCTTTAGACTAAGCTTGTCATAAATAAAATTCCTGCTCAAAGTAGCTCACATTAATTTACTAGTAATTATTTCTCAGAGTTACTCTGACAGCCACTCGTAGTCAAATTTAAGTCTATGAAGGAGGAGGTACAAATTTCATCCTTAAATGTAAGCAACCACTCATGTTCCCACAGGGAGCTCAGGGGCTCCAGCCACAGGCCCAGCAGAGAGGTAGCTCCCTCACACTGCTTCTGGTTTCAAGGGCACTCAGGACCTGGGAGGAAAGTTCCTTTGAGTGACTGGTGATTATCTAGAGACCATGTCAAAAGCACCAAACTTATTAAGTGTGAAGAGCAAACAATAGCAAGACAGCAGACTGCATCCCCTCTCTCCATGCCTTTCACTGCAAACCCCTTGTCCTGACAGGATCTACACCCCCTCCACTACATCACAGAAACAGCCAGTTACTCAACAGCTTATGGCTTCATTCCCACAGAGGCTGACCGCACTATTTCTCAGACTCAGACAAGATGCATGCACGTTTTATCATTCGTAATAAATTGCAATAGACTGGACGTTTGTGTCACCCCAAAATTCACATTGAAAGCTATCCCCCAATGTGACACTATTAGGGGCGGGCCTTAGGGAGGTGATGAGGTCATGAGGATGGAGCCTTCACAGTGGGGTCAGTGCCTTATAAAAAGGGACCCCGGGGGCGCCTGGGTGGCTCAGTCGTTGAGCGTGTGCCTTCAGCTCGGGTCGTGATCCCAGGGTCCTGGGATTGAGCCCCACATCCGGCTCCTTGCTCTGCAGGAAGCCTGCTTCTCCCTCTCCCCCTGCTTGTGTTCCCTCTCTCACTGTGTCTCTCTGTCAAATAAATAAAATCTTAGGAAAAAAAATACGCATACTTCTTTAACAGAGAAGCCCATGGACAATGCAGCCACGTCTGGGATTCGCTCTCCTGGTATAGGCCAATTTCCATCTCGGAAAACAACAGACCCTGGCGATCTTAATATACTAAACTCGTTCCCCAAAACACCTGGAAGAAAACAGATTAATAAATGAATGATCAACATCATAAATCTTTTGCACCCGTGAAGAAAATTATTAAATATAAAACGTTTCCCCATTCTTCACTGACTCAGCATACTACATATTACTGGACAAAATGCTGAATTGCAAACATCAACAAATTCTTTTTCAAAATATTGCTCTACGAACCAAAGTCCATACATTCTGCTAAGAGAGGCACAGTGATGAAACAGGATTCTCCTAACGATCAAGATGCCTTCCTACAGGTGGCCCCTAAAACAGGGGCATTTGGGGGCGCCTGGGTGGCTCAGATGGTTAAGCGGCTGCCTTCGGCTCAGGTCATGATCCCAGGGTCCTGGGATCGAGCCCTGCATCTGGCTCCTGGCTCAGCGGGGAGCCTGCTTCTCCCTCTCCCTCTACCTCTCTCCCTGCTCATGCTCTCTGTGTCTCAAATGAATAAATGAAATCTTAAAAAAAAAAAAAAAAACCCAGGGTCATCTGCCAAATCGGCAAGAATTAGAAATCAATGGCATTTCTTCAGAATTTAAAAAGCAAATGAAGGGCACCTGGCTGGCTCAGTCAGAGGAGCATGAAACTCTTGATCTTGAGGTCGTGGCTTTGAGCCCCATGCTGGGTGTAGAGATTACTTAAATAAATAAAACTTTAAAAAATAAATAGGGGCCCCTGGGTGGCTCAGTTAAACGTCTGCCTTCGGCTCAGGTCATTATCCCAGGGTCCTGGGATTGAGCCCCCTGTCAGGCTCTCTGCTCAGCAGGAGTCTGTCTCTCTCTCTGAAATAAATAAAATCTTAATCAATCAATCAATCGCTAGCAAACAAACCCCTGGCACAGACTAAAAACAAACATGAAATCTCTAAATTATTTCTGCCATCGACCCTCTCTTCAAAATACAAATTCATAAAACTCCTAGCATTTCACTCTAAAACTTGAGCAAGTTAGCAAATCTTAGGATAGAGGAGATCTTTCTTTACATCCCATAAGCAAACCTAGTGAAATGAGGCCTGTCAAAGGCAAGGGGTGGGGAGGGGGCGGGCATGTTACTAGTCAGAATATAAATATTGCAGACTTTAGAAGCCAAGTAGTCTAAGAAATAGTATTTCCAATGGGTGTATCAAGAGGCTGAGAACAGGCATTCTGTAATAATAAAGCCAACAAGTCTAGGGGTAGGGAGCCTGAGATTAACAGACCAAGGATGAGAATAAAGGGCCTATTTGATAAACCCTCCAAGGATGAGGTATCTGGCCTCTTCAGCCATTTTGTGTAAACCCAATGATGTCTAGCTTGCACAAAGACGAGTAACTTGTGGAAACTTTCAGATTCCTATGAAAAGATCAGCTCTGAGTCCAAAACAAATCTTGGCCATGCTTACCTAGTATGGGAAAATTAGACTTTATTTAATAAAGCATCACTGTTATTCTCTTGACCTAAGGAAAGTACCACTTACAGGGTATGGGAATAAAGTTAGAAGGAACAATAAATGTTTTGGTGTTGCAGTATTGGCAGTAAATAAAAGGCCTCAGGATGGTGCTGATACAACATGAAGAGTTATGAGTTTCAATTCAGCGCAGCTGCCAGAGCAGGAATTTCCAAAATGTTCTAGCCGAAGGCAGGCAAAAAAAAAAAAAAAAAAAAATTAGCGGAACGGAAGGCTGTCTGTAACTGATAGACATCTTGGTTCACTACAGTAGTGGTTATTGCAAACGCTAAGGAAAATGGGGCAGCAACAGTCCTACACTTTCCAAGTACCACACACTAATTTAAAGAACCATATTTGGATCTGGAGATAGTCCTGTTTTGCAACAAGGCCCTAGTCACTCAATCCCAGCAAGGAAAGCTCCGCTGAATTACTCTGCCCCAACACCGTAGGTAGAATGCCCACTTCTGTGCCTGCAAGACAGTCCTGCGGGAGCCTCGGGCTTTAGAAAACCTTACTGCTGTGGCCTCCTAGACTGAGACACTGCTGCTTAATCCAGGTTTCCCCTGGAGACCTGACAGGAAGTCACCCATTCTCTACCACAATACAACCAGTCAAGGGGGACGCTGCCTCAACTTACAAACCCGACGCCGGCCGGCAGCCATCTCCACCGTCCCAACATTGCAACCCCCCGGAAAGTCTGTTGCAGTACTCAACTGAAATGAGCTTACCGACTTCTAGCAACTTCTTTTATCACCCCTGCCTCAGACTTACCAAATAACCTCACCTCCAGCTTCAAAAGAGAGCACAGGAATCCCGCCCACTCCCTGCTTCCTCTCCCCACCACAAATTTATCTGCACCAGTGTATAAAAGCTGGCCTGTAGAAGAGAAGCTCCACGAGGGCAGGGATTTCAGTTTGTCTTGTTCACACAATATCCCCAGGAGCTGAGGACAGTGCCTGACACACGGGTGCTCAAGAAATAGTTGCTGAGGGCCGCCCGGGTGGCTCAGTCAGTTAAGTGGCTGCCTTCGGCTCAGGTCATTATCCCGGGGTCCTGGGATCGAGCCCCGCATCGGGCTCCCTGCTCGGCGGGAAGCCTGCTTCTCCCTCTCCCGCTCCCCCTGCTTGTGTTCCCTCTTTTTCTGTCAAATGAATAAATAAAATCTTAAAAAAACAAAAAATAGTTGCTGAGGTCATAAATGAAGCCATGCCTCACGCTACTAACTTCCCCCTTCCAAACGGCTCTTTCACTTCCTAAAAATACACTCTGGGTGCTCCCATTCTAAAATGACAATCACAAAACCCCTACTTTGGTCCTACCAGCCTCGGCTTCCCTTCAGAAGGATCCTGGAAGAGCAGCCAATGACCCTTTGCTTCTCTACTTCTTCATCTCACATTACCACCCAACCCATAGCTCCCAACCCTACCGTGCCACCAAAATGCCTCACCAAATCCGAAAGACAATTCTCAGCCCTTAATTTATTTAACTTCTCAAAGCACCTGATCCTGGGCAACTCCCTCCTTAAAAGTCTCCGCCCTTGGCTCTCGTGAAGCCCGGGCCCCTGTTTTGTGGGGGTTTTTTACCCCCAGTCCCTCTGGCAGTTTTGTTTCTTTCCCTTCCATCCTTTAAAGCAGAGAGGTCCAAACTTTTTAGATTTCAACGCTTTTGGTACAAAATTTGAAAACAGCCCCAATACAGATATATTTATTTATAAAGTACACACTTGTAGAATAGACTGTACCTTCATAGCATATTTCAAAGCACACAAAAACAAATTTTTTAAAAAGCCTGGGAGGCTCAGTTGGTTAAGCAACTGCCTTTGGAGGCGCCTGCCTTCGGCTCGGGTCATGATCTCGGGGTCCTGGGATCGAGCCCCGCATCGGGCTCCCTGCTCAGTGGGGAGCCTGCTTCTCCCTCTCCCCCTGCTTGTGTTCCCTCTCTCTCTCTGTCAAATAAATAAAACCTTAAAAAAAAAAAAAAAGCAACTGCCTTTGGCTCAGATCATGATCCTGGAGTCCCAGGATCGAGTCCCACATCAGGCTCCCTGCTCAGCAGGGAGTCTGCTTCTCCCTCTGACCCTCCCCCGTCTCATGCTCTATCTCATTCTCTCTCTCAAATAAATAAATCTTAAAAAAAAAAAAGGATGAGATACTTGTGTAGTATTCTTCCCAATTTAATCATGAGAAAACATCAGATAAACCCAAATTGATGGACATTCTACAAAATATCTGATCGTTACTATTAAAAAAAATTTTTAAAAAGCTATAGATGGAAGTTCTAGTACCTTCTTCTGGCATCCCAAGAGATCACCTAGCACACTCCACTTTTGAGATCTGAGGGCTCCATTCTTGACCCTCACTGCTTTCCTATCCTATATCCCTCTCCCTGGCTGAGCCTATCTACTCCTCAGGCTGCAAACACCAAAAACACTGATGGCTCCCAGATTTTTATTGCCAGCCTAGATTTCCCTTGAGCCTTAGACCTACATATCCAACAGCCTGCTAAGCATTTCCTTCTAAGTCCCATGGGTCCTTCAAACTCAACAGGTTCCGAACTGAGCTGACCATCTTCCCACATGCTCCTTCCGCGTTCTCTATCTCCAAGGATGACCCCACCCTTCAGGCAGCGGCTCACACTGGTCATCTTTCTATCTTTCCTCAGCACCACAGCCAACCACGGAATTCTGCCCTTTTTTTTTTTTCCCCCTTATCTCACAAATCCTTTCCCCTCCAGGCCCAGTGCACACTCCCAGGCCCTTTCCAGGCTTGCTAGAACTGGCCACCTTACGACCAGTCACACCACTCTCTGAGCCAGCCTTTCTAGCACCTTTTCAAAATACAGGTGTGTTCATTCACCCATCGGCTTAACCACCTTCACTCGCTGCCCTGAGCTTTTGAGACAGAACCCAAAACATAACACCCAAGGAACCTCACCAACCTTACTTCTGGGAGCTTCCCCAACTTAACCTTTATACATTCCAGCCCCACCGAACTATTGGCTCTTTTGCTCTCACATCTCTGTGCTCTTACACAGTGCATTCTGTCTAAACCCCCCCAATCTTTTTCATATATTTGCCCATGAGGCATCTCCCCCCCAGGGAATTTTCCCTCAGCCTCCCCATTCTGGGCTAGGGGGTAAGTATCCCTCCCTTTGGGAACTCCCACCGTACTATGCTGTGATCCATGAACGGTGGATGGAATCAATAAGGGAAAAAATAAATAGGTCCTACTTTTGACCTCTGGGGCATCACTGACCACATCAAATCCCTCTTCCACATGACACTGTCAAATTCCACATGTTTGCCCTTGGCCTTTCCTCTCCAGGGTAAACATCTGAATTTTTTTCAAATACTCATGACATGGTATTCATAACCCTAGTTCCCTTCCTCCAGTCTCTCTCGGGTTTAGTTAACACCAGTTTAAAGGACTTATTTATTTCCTCAAATACAGAAGTCCAATCTCTTAGAGATGTTTTCCACTAAATTACACTTAGTCCTTGTGGAAAATAATAATTTAACCTCATGTGACAAGACCAAGCACCGCAGAAATTGAGAAGATCAGATTCCAAGCCTGTATGAACTAGACTATTCTAGTTAAGAAAGCATGTTCAAACCGTGTAAAGAAGCAATTACTTTGCCTCAGACCAAAACAAACAACCCTTAAACCTCACTGAATCAAAATAGTATCAGTCAACATTAAAAGATGGAATTTCAGCAGATATTCAGTTAAATCACAGTATCAAAGGGAAGATTTTTAAATTTCAAACACTGAATTTAAAATAAAAGAAAAACACCCCTCAAAATAACTTACTAGATAGATCAGGATGACCCTTCTGGAGTCAGAAGGAAAAACGAAAGGAACAAAACAACCCTAAAACCTTGGGGATATGAAAATAAGTATAATTATCATCAACACACAACCCTGAGCACACCTCCAGGGATGGAGAAGACCTGCATTTTTCAAGAACATCAGTGGTCTATATACACTCATGCAGAATTAAACCACCATTCCAAAAGTGGGTCGGGTCATCCCAACCCCTCACACATATTTTTAAGCTATAGATTTTAAACAGAGCCCCATTTCTCCAAGTTGTTCTCAATTTGACCTCTTGTTCGCCACTGTCTGAGCCTCCAATCCAGGCCCCCATCATTCCCACGGCAGGAGCATTTCCATCACCTTGTGCCACAATACACATAATGGAAAGACCCATGCTTTGGAGCCAGCTGATCCGGGTTCAATTCCAGCTTTGCTGCTTAATACCTGCATGTTGTTGGGTAATTTATTTAAGCTTGATCACCCTGTAAATCGAGGATGATGTCCTCTTCTAAGGACTACTGTAAAATTAAATGAATTAAATGATACACAGTAAGAGGCCAAATATTAGCGGACTTGAACACTAGGGAACCTAGGTTCCACTCTGAAAGCTACCATTTACTTAACATGTGACCCTAAGAACGTGACTCACATCTTAGTTTCCAAATCCTTAAAATGGAGAACCTTGACAACTACTCAGAGGTACTCCGAATTTGCCTTTAGAAAGAATCCTACAAAAACAATTACCCCCATCTCCAACTTTTGTATTCTGAAACACGTTAAGGGAGGAGACGTCACCAATTACTGATGACAACCGCTAGAAAGGAAGACACCAGAAAAAAAAAAAAATGCAAGGAAACGCAGCATCTGATGGCAGCTCAGAGAAGTCTGCTTTCCCTTCCTCGCAGAGGGCTGCGGTTCCACAGTTAATTGGGAAATGCATCCCCGTGCCTCCGGAGCCGGAAGAGACCGGCGGCGGGACCCGCAGCCGCGCCTTCCTGGAAGAGGCGGAGGGTGGAGGCCGGCTCAGGTGCCCCCACGCAGCCCGGCCCCGCCCCGGCAGCCCTCCAGGCCTGCCGCCACAGGTAGGTCCGACGAGAAGGCCGAGAGGGAGGCGGCTGGGGCGAGGCCGCCGCCGGTTGCCCGCACTGCGGCACCCGCCCCGCTGCCGCCCACCTGCGGCCGCACCCGACCCCCCCCGAGGCTCACGGCCCTCACCCGCCGCCAGCAAGGACAGGAGCACCACGAGCGCTGCCATGGTCCCGCGGTGGCCGCAACAGCAAAGGGCGGCACGGACCGGGACGGCGGAACGCGAGCGAACACCGCCGCCGTTGGGAGTGACGTGCCCCGGCTCGTCCCGATTCCCTGAGACCGCCCCGTCGTCGCCTCCGCTGGGACGGCTGCCGCCTTCTCCACCAATCGCCAGCTACGTCGCGGCCTACGAGAGAGACGTAGGCTGGGGAACGTCAGCCTCATGGGCGGGGCCTAACATGATGGATGGAAGGCCCTGCCAATGGTAGGCAGCGATCGGAGAGCCGGGCAGCTCCGCCCCCCGGCCCGTGACCACCAGTCACGAGGTGGAGCGTAGGGCCGGGGGTCGGGGGTGTGGGGGATGACGGAGCTTGCGGAAGGATCCTGAGTACCCACGGGGTGGGGCTGCCTCCCAGGTGCGGACGCCTTGGCCAATCTCCAGTGATGGTCTCCAACCGGGGTGTCTGTGTCGTTCCCGGTGGCTTGGCTCCGCCCCGCTACGGGTGCAGCTGTGGAAGCTGCAGGGCTGGTTTGGATTTCGTTCTAACAATTGCACAGATGCTGAGCACCTGCTGGGTGGAAGCCAGGCGCCTCCGGGAGTCCCTGCCCTCCAAGCAGGAGTGCCAGATAAAACACAAGACGCGTAGTTAAATTTGAATTTCAGATGAACCATGAATACTTTTTAGTATAAATATGTCGTGAATATTTCATGGGACATGCTTATACTTTAAAAGGTATTCGTGGTTTATCTGAAATTCACATATGACTGGGCGTCCTATATCTTGATTTGCTAAATCTGGCAACCCTATCTCCTAAGACTCTCCTATTCACCAGGAGTGACGGGACAAGAACATTAATTACTTCCTTCATCCATTTGCTCAGTGTTACGTGAGGGGTAGACCTACTAATTAGGCCAGGATCCTCTCTTCCGACTTTTTTTTTGCCTATGATATATTTTCTTACATTTAAGTTTTAGTTAACATACAGTGCAACATTGGTTTCTGGAGTAGGATTCAGTGATTCATCATTTCCATACAATAAACAGTGCTCCTCCTGTGTTTTTTGGAGTAGCGTAGTTGGGGTCCAGAGCCGTGGGCCGAGAAAGAATTCTTGAGACTTGGGTGCAAAAAGGTGGTTTTATTAAAGCACAGGAATAGGACCCGAGGGCAGAAAGAGCTGCTGCCCTGGGATTGTGAGGAGCGACTGATTAAATACTATGGGTTTGGGGGAGGTAAAGAGAAGGGAAATTCCCAAAAGGATTTTCATACGCTAAAGAAGGCTCAAGGGATAGTGGAGGCCCTGCTATTGTTAAGCTAAGGTAGTTTTTCCCTCTAGCAAGGCATCAACATTAAGATAGAAGGGAGCTTCCTTTATACTTAGCCTGCCTCAAGTATTTGTCAGTGGGCTGCAGGTTATAAGGACCTTTAATTTTATCTACATTTCCTTCTGCCATTGTCTCCCACATCAGTCACAAGTTTTTTGCCTATGATATTAAGGAAGAAGTGACACTGTAGCATCTAAGATCAGAAAAGGATGCCCCGGCCCATGACCTTGAAAGATGTTTGTGGTTTCAATATGCAAGTATAGGAGAGGGGGTGGTTCTGGCAGGTAGCAAAAACTGTAAGGTGCAGCATGGAGAAATCCTGTCAGGTTGAGCATTAACTGTTAAATTTAACCAAAGACGAGATTATATGGGGGAGGGGCACATAGGGCTAAAATTTTCAATTAGGGACATGTTTATTGAGAATGTTAAATGTTAAATAAAAGAACTACACATCAACGGACAGGAAATGGGGAGCCAATGAAGGTGTTTGAGCTTTGTAAAGTGCACAAATGCCAAGACAGACTTGTTGGGGGGAGCGATGCCCTACTGCTTAACACAGTTTCCGATCTCTATTTTCTTCTTGGGATTAACTGAAGGAGAAAATAGGAGATGGTTTGAAAGCGGTGATCCAGGAGTTTCTCAGAGAGCAGACCTACACCAGGAAAAACTTGCCCAACTCAAAACAGGAATCAGAACACTCCCCAAATACTCAGTTTTGAACTTTGTAGAACCCACTATGCTTACCAAAGCCACTCTCAATTTATGGAATGGAATCGATCTCCTCATTCAATTTCAGGAAACTCTTGACTCAAATTTGCATTCTTTCAGAGGAGAATTTGCACAAATATGACTTTTTTTTAAGTTTTTATTTATTTAAGTGATCTCTACACCCAATGTGGGGCTCAAACTCACGACCCCGAGATCAAGAGTCGCATGCTCTTCCAACTGAGCCAGCCAGGTGCCCCTGTACAAGTGTAACTTTAAAGAAATCTGAAAGGGGAAGGGATAGTTTTCCATTAGGAATGTGAAATTATTAGATTACCAAAAATGTCTAAAGTAGCTAATTTCCAAAGCATCAACTCTGAAACGACTGGCTTGGGGAAAAAAAAAATCAATAAGAATTTAATCATTTTTAAAAAATTCATTTTTAACCATGATGCAGTCATTTCTCTTTACATCAACTAAAATTTTATTCTTTGTCCATCTTGCTGCATATCCTAAAACAGATTCTAAACCAGAGGCCCTGAGTTTGTCCAAATAAACCTTATTTAGGGGCATACTCAACTAAAAGTGGAGCAGAACTCCTGCCATTTTTCATCCAGCCTAAAGAAACAGGAAATGGAGTAAATTTTTCTATTCTTGAGTTCTAGAACATTCTTATTTCTTTTAACTTGAAGAAGACCAAAACTATTATATACAGGAACATAAAATCCCTCTTCTTTCCCCTCCCCGCAAGAAAACCCCAAAGTCTCTTTTATACTCTTTGTCTTGAGAAATAACAGCCTTTTTTGAGCTAGAGGTGAATATCTTAGCCTTTAAATCTAAAGCCCCCCTTTCCTCAGAGGTCTCCAAGGGGCATCACTGTTCCTTATAGCCTTGGAGTTCAGCAAGATAAACACTGTAGGAAGCTTTCTCTTTGTTTCATAGATTGAGAGATTGAAACCTGCGGAAGGGCATATGTACTCAAGGTCACATTTTGAATCGTCAGCAGTTCTGCTTCCTATTTGTAGCCCTCCTGATTCAATCTTTAGCGCTCAGTAAACAATCGGTGATGTGCGTGTGGTTAACTTTTTCACTGAAGCGTTTAGAGGTGGATATGTTTGTGGCAGGATAATACATGAAGTAATGACCCACATTTAGCCTAAAAGAAGCCTCCTCCTCCACCTTTATCACATCTCTCCTCCCAGGCCAAATAGCCAAGACTCCTGTCATTCATTGCCCCGTGGGGAGCATTCTCAGAGAAGAACTAGGAAACAAAGATACCAAATTCTTGGCTCTTGAGTTTTAAAAGGAGAGGTCCAGATGCAAGATTTGAAAGAATACACAATTCAGTTTGTTTCCCTAATTCTGTTCCCCTGCCCCATGAATTCCAGCAGTAAGTTCTGAGTGATCCCCAGAGGCAGCATTGAGATGGCTTGGTCCCTGCCAATCAGCCATCAGGGAGCCCTGTGGAGGCCAAGATCATGCCGTGCCCCTGCCACTCAATTAAAATTAAGAATTTCTTTTCAAGGGCGCCTTGCTGGCTTGGTTGGAAGAGGGTACGACTCTTGATCTTGGAATCATGAGTTTGAGCCCCACGATGGGTGTAGGGATTACTTACGTTTAAAAACTTTAAAAAAGGGGCGCCTGCGTGGCTCAGTCGGTTAAGCGTCTGACTTCAGCTCAGGTCATGATCTGGGGTCCTGGGATCGGCCTCTCTGCTCGGCGGGGAGCCTGCTTCTCCCCCTCTCTCTGTCTGCTGCTCCCCCTGCTTGTGCTCTCTCTCAAATAAATAAATAAAATCTAAACAAACAAACAAACAAACAAACTGAGGGTTCTAGAGGGGAGGGGGGGGTGGGGGGATGGGTTAGCCCGGTGATGGGTATTAAGGAGGGCACGTACTGAATGGAGCACTGGGTGTTATATGCAAACAATGAATCATGGAACACTACAGCAAAAACTAATGATGTAATGTATGGTGATTAACATAACATAATTTAAAAAAAACTTAAAAAATAATTTATTTTCAAAAGATACCATACACAGAATGGAAAAGTGGGGGGGGGGGGGTGAGGGGAGAGTAACTCTACAGCAGAGAAACTTGACAAACACTACCTCAGCCAGGTGATCAAGGCCAATGTCAGTAGTGACAAACGATGTTGATGGTGTGTACTCTTGATATGATGTGATGAGAATGGCATTTTACCTATGGCCTACCTCCCCAAACCCATAATCCCAATCTAATCATGAGAAAAACATCAGACAAATCCCAACTGAGGGACATCCTACAAAATATCATACAAAAGTATGTAGAGGCAGCTTTTAGGCAAACAGGCTTGAGCAATGGAATGTGGAAAGGGCCTTTCAGCAACCCCCTTTGCTGAAAACAGACAGGACCATCAGGCGACTCACCTCAAGACATCCATAGGCCCTAACTGACCAATGGGCTACTTACAACCAGGCACAATTACCAGAAAAGGGAGAATTCCATGCATTGCCCTACCTCCTCATCTTCCACCTTTAAAAACAGCCCCCTCCCACTGCCTCGTAGCAGACTGTCTCTGCTCTGCTGTCCTGCCCACAGCTCCCTTGCAGTGTATTCAATAAACTTCCGTCTCCTCTGTTCTGCCTCAGGTGCATCCTTTTACCGCTCATGCCACCAGCTTCCACCCAATCGTCACCCCACATTTGGGGGCCCCCACATGATCGGACAGATACCACATTTAGACACCACAAAGTACTCCTCAAAACTCTCAAGTTCATCAAAAACAAGAACAGTCTGAGAAACTGTCACAGCCAAGAGAGCTTAAGGAGACATGACAACTAAACGTAATTGTGTGTTCCTGGATGGGATCCTGCAACAGAAAAAGGAAATCTGAATAGAGTATGGATTCTACTTAATAATATATCAATATTGGTTCATTCATTGTCACAAATGTGCCATACTAATGTAAGATGTTAATAATAGAGAAAACTGAGTGTGAGGTATATGGGAACTCTCAAAAAGCTTCTCATTTTTCCTCTAAATCTCAAACTCTTCTAAAAAGTACAATCAATAAAAAAAAACCATAAAGTAAATGAAAATATAAGCCAAAAACTGGGAAGATAAAAGATAAATTGCATCCAGACTATATAAATTATTCCTACAAATCAATAAGAAAAAGTCTGCCTGATAGAAAAATGGGCAACAGATGTGAATAGATACTTCACAGAAGAGGAAATACAAAAGGCCAGTAAATAGATAAGACACTCAACCTCATTAGTTGATAGGGAAATGCAAATTTGAAACCATGGGACACCACAACACACCACCAGATGGGCAAAAGTTAAGAGGTCTGACCATGCCAAGTGTAGGCAAGGACGTGAATCAACTGAAACTCTCATAACATGCTGGTAGGAGCATAAATTGGTGCAATGATTTTTTTTAAAACATTGCCTAATTTATTAAAGGTGAAGATACACATGCCCTATGACCCAGCAGTTCCATTCCTTGGAATAAATATGATACGAATATGCACTTACATGTGCCAGAATACATATGTGAAATGTTCATAGCATTCATTTGCTCACTGGGGCATCTGAGTGGCTCAGTTGGCTGAGCCACCGACTTTGATTTCAGCTCAGGTGGTGATCTCAGGGTCATGGGATCAAGCCCCATATTGGGCTCCACGCTCAGCGGGGAGTCTGCTTCTCTCCCTCTCCCTCCCTCTCCCTTTCCTCTCCCCCCACGTGTGCTTTATCTCTAAAATAAATAAGTCAATCTTTTAAAAAAAGAGAGGGGGCACCTGGGTGGCTCAGTAGGTTAATTGTCTGCCTTTGGCTCAGGTCATGATCTCAAGGTCCTGGGATTGAGGCCCACATCTGCTTCTCCCTCTCCCTCTGCCTGCCGCTCCCCCTGCTTGTGCTCTCTCTCTCTTTCTGTCAAATAAATAAATAAAATCTTGCAAATAAATAAATAGAGAACATTCATTTGCTTACTATTCATAATAGCCAAAAACTGGAAGCAATTTAAATATTCATTAACAGTAGAATGGATAATAAATTGCGGTATATTCCATACAATGGAATACTATACCACAATGAAAATTAAGAAATGTAAATAATATATTTTTATATCATATATATTATATTACACATAAATAAGAAATGAGCAATGTAATTCCATTTATATAAAATTCCAAAGCAGGCAAAAAGAAAGTGTATATATATATATATATATATATTTTTTTTTTTTTTTTTTTTTTAAAGATTTTATTTATTGGGGCACCTGGGTGGCTCAGTTGGTTAAGCAACTGCCTTCAGCTCAGGTCATGATCCTGGAGTCCCGGGATTGAGTCTGCTTCTCCCTCTGACCCTCCCCCTTTAAAAAGATTTGTTTATTTATTTGAGAGAGAGAGAATGAGAAAGAGCACAAGCTGGCTGGGGGAGGGGCAGAGAGAGGGAGAAGCAGACTACCCATTGAGCAGGGAGACTGATGCTGGGTTCCATCCCAGGGCCCTGAGAGCATGACCTGAACCAAAGGCAGACACCCAACCGACTGAGGCTACAGGTGACCTGAAAGTATATTGTTTAGGTATGTAGCATAGGCATTCAAATTATATAGAAAAGCAAGGAAGTGATTACCATAAAAATCCAATAATGGTTACCTGTGGGGTGGTAGAGAAAGGGATGTGTCTAAAAGGGACATGCAAGGGGCGCCTGGGTAACTCAGTCAGTTAGGCATCAACTCTTGATTTTGGCTCAGGTCATGATCTCAGGGTCCTGAGATCGAGCCTTGAGTTGGGCTCCATGCTTAGTGCAGAGTCTGCTTGAGATTCTCTCTCCCTCTTCCCCTCCCCCTGCTTATGCTCTCTAAATAAATAAATAGGTAGATAGATAGATAGATAAATAAATAAAATCTTTTTTAAAAAAGGGGGACATACACAAGGATTTGGTGACGCTGGCCATTTCTTAATGACCTGAATGGTGGTCGTTACACTAGTGCTCATTTCATAATTATCCATATTCTGAACATTGATGTTGTATGTTCGTATGTTATATTTTACAATAAAAGGTTTTAAACATCTAGTTTGCTTTTTTGGATCTTGAGAAAGTGTATCTTCCTTTGACTTGATAAGAATCACTTATATGTGATTTCAATGTATGTTTGGAGATTCTTTTTTTTTTTTAAAGATTTTATTTATTTATTCATGAGAGACAGAGAGAGAGAGAGAGAGAGAGAGAGAGAGAGGCAGAGGGAGAAGCAGGCTCCCAAGGAGCAGGGAGCCTGATGCGGGACTCGTTCCCGGGATCATGACCTGAGTCGAAGGCAGACGCTTAACCATCTGAGCCACCCAGGCGCCCCTGTTTGGAGAATCTTGTGTTTACAACACACGTCTTCAGTGAGTGTGGAAGTTTCCAAAGAAAGGCCAGAGTTAGGTTGGCCTGGTAATGACTGTCTTCCAAGACATTTTAGAGGTATTATCTATCATGGGAATTTACCACAGGACAGTATCTAGGCCTCGGCCTGCCAGCCTGAGAACTCCAGTTCCGTCAGTGTCTCAGAGTGAGTCTGACTGCATGACATTGACCTAAAACAATAAACTCAAAAGATCTTACTGTTGAAAATAGCATTTTGTTCACTCACAATGAGATAGAAGTATGTGGTAGTCTACATATTCATGTCAACCTGGTCAGTGTATTCTCTCCAAAAACGGAAGTGACACAGGAATTCTAGTTACTCAAAATCAACTTGGTGAGCATACAATCAGAGCAAATATTTAATGCATGGTGCTCTGTTGTACCCATCTCTACAGCCGGAATGTACTCCCTGGGCAGGCTGGATATTTGTGTCAGACTGACAGAACACTGTAATAAGCCACCTTTTTGGCATAACTGCACAGACCATACCTTTCCATTCGAGAGAGCTCCCCACCCCCTTCTTTGGTCCCTACCATGTTTGTTTTTCCTGATTAAACCTTGACTGAGACATGGCAATCTTATTTCCAAGCTTTCATGGGCACTTCCTCTCACTGAGCCACTGGACACTGACTACAGTGACTGTGGATAGTTCTCTTCAACTGCCCCTGAAAAACCTGATCAACAGCACTAGGTTCTCTGAATCTATGAGGATAGAAGTCAGAATATTCATTATCTCTGAGGGTGAGGGAGGTAGACCGAGAAAGGGCCCAGGGGAACTTTCTGGGGTGATGGAAATGTTCTCTATCTTGATCTGGATGGTGGTTACATGGAGGATACACACAGATGAAAATACAACAAGCTGTTCACTTGAGATTCATGCATTTTACATGCAAATTACACCTAAAATATTTTTAGCATATTCTCAGTTTGCACCTAGTGGATGATCATATTTAAACCAACATGAATAGGAGCCATTGTTCGTTTAGTTTGTTCATTCACTCGCTCATTTATTCCTGTATCCAACGTTGTGCCTTTACAATGTGCTCTGTGACCTCTGGGCTCTGCTAACTTGGAGCTGAATCTTGGGGAAATAAGCTGAGAATTTGTATCCCATTTGAGGGGGGAAAGGGGAAAATGCTTCATTTCATATATTTCACCTCCATGTTACCAGGGACCCATGTTCACAGAGCACATTGTAAACATAACATTGGATATATGAATGAATGAATGAATGAATAAGTGAACAAATTAACAAATGATGGCTTCTATTTATCTATGAAGAATGAAATGGAATCTTCTGCTAATGAAGTGATCACCGTAAGTTCAACTTCCAGGTAATTACAAAGGCAAAAACAGGGCAAGACTGGGGTGCCTGGTTGACTCAGTCAGTGGAGCTTGCGACTCTTGATCTCTAGGTAATGAGTTCAAGCCCCATCCATGCTGGGGGTAGAGATTACTTAAAAAACAAACAAACAAACAAGAAACCAGGGCAAGACCATGCCTCAGCCACAAGTGTTTTCAAGACAATCTCTGGAGCTCACAGGAGCTGGTTGGGATGCTTGATCACCTGAACAGACCCTTGATCCTCTGTTTCTCCTATCACCTCCCCTTCTGTCTTTTCTGCCTTTCCCATCCCACTTTGGACCTATGGGCCACCCCTCCTCACTCTTTCTCCTTACCACACCCTGATTCCCTTTCCTCTCTGTCTTCTCTTCAACCTGTAGGACAAAGCCCTGGTCCTGGAACCATGTGGCTGCCTACCTTCTCTTCCCATCATGGGCTGCTGACTGCTGCTGTGGAAACTCCCCTACCCCTAGGACTGGCTCTCAGCTGAGCCCTCCAACCTGCCTGACCATCCTTTCCTCCGACCTAGTCGCCGCCTTCCACCCTTCCTCCCTCACCTCTACAGCTATTTAAGGCTTCCAGCAATGTCTTTAAGCCCCTCTCCGCCCTCCAATCCCTTGGGAAACCACACTCCTAGCTCCAGCCAGCTGTTGGGCATCCATCGTCCTGACCATAAGGGGAAAGAGTCTAGACTGAGAAGCGTGAATTGGTCATTACCGATCCATTACTAGCATCAGGAAACCAACTGTGCTCTGTCTCCTCTCATCACCCCTGGCAGCTACTTCCCCTTCTTTATGAATGTGATGACTTATGAATGAAAAATCTCCAGTCTCCAGATACCGTCCTTCACCCTCGGGAGGACCCCACCAAGAACCCTGCACACAGCAGCCTGCGGGGTGCCTTGTACTGACCCAATCTCAGAGGTCATTAGTGAGATTAGTGAGAGTGGAGAGAGAAGCATCTGAGCTTGGCTCTGCACTGTTGTGTGCTCATGCCTGGCCCTGCCTGGCTCTTAAGTTTCCCGTGCTAGGTGTGGTGCCGAGTTTGGGGAGAGAAGTGTGGATCAGACTCAGCCTTATGTTTCTAACTCACTCCGTGTTCGGACATTTGGGTTGACTCTTTCATCCATTGTCAGACTGTCTCTCAGTCCCCGGTTCAGCTATCCAGTTGCAGTTTATTTGCTTCTTTAAGTACATTTTTAAAAAATTTTTAAAGGTTTTATTTTTAAGTACCCTCTATACCCAACATGGGGCTCGAACTCACAACCCCAAGATCAAGAGTCACACGTTCTACTGACTGAGCCAGCCAGGCGCCCCAGTATGTTTCCTATTTTAGAATAGTTTTAGGTTTACAGACCTAACCCTAACCCCCCATGTCCCATATCCAGTTTCCCGGTTGTTAACATCTTATTTTCCCGCGGTATATTTGTCACAACTGATGAACCAATATTAGTACATTATCATTCACTAAAGCCCATACTCCAGATCCCCTCACTTCTTACCTAATCCAGCTAGAACTTTGATTTCTTTCCTTCCATCCTCTTCCCCTGAAATTTTTTTTTAAAGATTTTATCTATTTATTTGAGAGAGAAGGAGAGAGAGGGAGCATGAGCTGGGCGGAGGGTCAGAGGGAGAAGCAGACTCCTTGCAGAGCAGGGAGCCCGATGCGGGACTCGATCTCAGGACTCCGGGATTATGACCTGAGCCGAAGGCAGCCACTTAACCGGCTAAGTCACCCAGGTGCCCCTCTCTTCTCCTGAATTTGCCTTGACCTAGACCTGATGCTCTGCACCTGAGGCCCCTCTCCTCCCTCACCCCTGTACATCCACGGTTCTCTCCTCCTCAGCCCTACCCCCAGGATTGAGACCACCAGCAGGTGAACCTGAACCCTAGAAGCCCCAGTGACCTGCACTTCTGACTGGTGCTTGTCCCTGGAGCTATCTCAGTGTTTCCTGCAACCATTGTGTTCTTCCCTCTGGAACTCGTGCTAAGTCTAGCCATATCACATTCTACCAAATTGGAATGGTCCTGTACATACTTGGCTTATTCAGAAATCATTTGGTTTCAGGTGACTCATTTACTTACCTTAAGATCTGAACAAAAACAGGGGTCATTTATTGGCAGGTATATAACAGTGTTGGATAAAGAGCTCCTAAGAGCACAGACTCAGTTATTCAACAGCCTGTTGGGGCGTGGGGGGGGGTTGCGGGGAGCCTGGCTGGCTCAGTCAGAAGAGCATGCAACTCTTGATGGTGGGGGTCGTGAGTTCAAGCCCCATGTTGGATGTAGAGATTACTAAAAAATAAATAAATAAACTTTAAAAAAAGGCATCGTTCAGGGCGCCTGGGTGGCTCAGTCGTTAAGCGTCTGCCTTCGACTTAGGTCATGATCCCAGGGTCCTGGGATCGAGCCCCACATCGGGCTCCCTGCTCAGCGGGAAGCCTGCTTCTCCCTCTTCCACTCCCTCTGCTTGTGTTCCCTCTCCTGCTGTCTCTCTCTCTCTAATAAATAAATAAAGTCTTTTTGAAAAAAAAGGCATCGTTCAACTGTTTGTTGGACAAGTTAGTTTACCTTTCAGGGCTCAGTTTTCTCGTCTGTAAAATAAGGATAATAGTGGTGTCAACTCCATACATTGGGTGAAGATTAAAGCTAACACGCTGAGCACTTAGAACAGTGTTTGGCACAGTGAGCACTCAGTCGTCCTTAGCTATAACGAAGATGATGATGATGATGATAACGGTATCTCTAGGAAGAACCAAGAGGTAGGAAGAGTATTAGGAGCAGTACAGAAAAATAGGAAAGGAGGTTCTTCTCAAATTTTCTTTTAAGGCTACGGGATCTCCCTCTCTCTTGCTCTTCTCTGAGTGTTTGATTCCTTCTGCTGTCCTCTGCAGGCTGGGACATAAGGTAGAAAATGAAACTAGCGTCCCCAAGCTAGGAGACTTGGTGTCAGTGTTCACATTCCAAATTTCTGGAAGAGAGAAACAGAGAACCCCCATCAGGGTGGGGCGACCTCCAGGGGTCCCGCAACTGTGGGTATGTGTGGGTGCTCCTGTGGAACCAACAGATTCTAAGGTTTCCTCTCCCACGCTGAGCGAGTGGCAGGTTCTCTCAAAAGGGGGTGTAGTAGGGGGCGCCTGAGTGGCTCAGATGGTTAGGCGTCTGCCTTCGGCTCAGGTCATGAACCCAGGGTCCTGGGATGGAGCCCCACATCGGGCTCCCTGCTCAGTTGGAAGCCTGCTTCTCCCTCTCCCTCTGCCCCCTGCCCCACTCGTGCTTTCTCTCTCTCTCTCAAATAAATAAAATCTTTAAAAATAAAAAGGGGGTGTAGTAATCTATTACACCCCACAAGTAACCCCCAAACTCAGTGGCGTCAAACAACAATACTCATTTATTATCTCTCAGGGTTTCTGGGAGCATTTGGGAGCAGCTCAGCCAGGTGGTACTGGCTTAGGGTGTCTCATGCCATTGTAGTCAGATGCTGGCCAGAAGCGGTATCACATCAAAGACTTCTACGTTCCCATGTCTGGCGCCTGGGCTGGGAAGACTCAAACAGCTGGGGGCTGGAACAGGGCATCTCTCTATTTCTACATGGTCTCCCCAACATGGCAGCTTCAGGGTAACCAGCTGTCCTATATGGGGACTCAGGACTCCAATGGCTCAAGTATGTGTCCCAAGAAGGAGAGAAAGCCAGATGGAAGCCCAATCACCTTCTAGGATCTAGCCTCAGAAGGTCACTGAACATCACTTCTTTGCTTACTTGTTTGGGCAAGGCAGGTAGAAAGATCTGTGCAGGTGTAAAGGGAGGGAACATAGACACGACCCCCTGCCCCCTGCCTGTCAGTGGAGGCCTGTTGAAGTCACATTGGACGAAGAGCCCATGGGTTGGGATATTTATTGGCTGGCCATCTTTGGAAAATACAACCTGCCACATGGGGTTTGCATACAGATTAGGAGACAATGGTTGTCACATCTAATATAATACCACCTCATGTCTTCTACCCAAGAATATATTATAAACATTTCTCCACATAATTATTCTTCTACAATATTCTTTTAGAAGAAGTATGCATTTTTAAAATTCATGTAATCAACTACATACTCATTGTAAAAAAAAAATCAAAATACAGAAATGCATAAAGAAAAAAGTAGATGGTTCCCTCTTCTCTTCCCTCTAATCATACTCCCTAGGGGTAACAATAGGTTTTATATCTTTCTACACTTTCCTCTCTCTCTCTCTCTCTTTTTTAAAAGGTTTATTTTAGAGAGAGCAAAAGAGAGAGGGGAGCTGGGGCAGAGAGAGAGTGTCTCAAGCAGACTCAGTGCTAAGCGCAGAGCCCAACGTGGGGCTCGATCTCACAACCCTGAGATCATGACCTTAGCCGAATCCAAGAGTCAGTCGCTTAACTGACTGCACCACCCAGGGGCCCCGTATCTCTCTCTCTCTCTCCCTCTCCTTTAAAGATCTTATTGTTTTAAATAATTTGTACACCCAACATGGGGCTCAAGCTGACAACACCGAGATCAAGAGTGTGTGCTCTACCAACTGAGCCAGCCAGGTGTCCCTGTAGTATACTTTTTTTTTTTTTTAAGATTTTATTTATTTTTTGACAGAGAGAGACACAGTGAGAGAGGGAACACAAGCAGAGGGAGTGGGAGAGGGAGAAGCAGGCTTCCCGCTGAGCAGGGAGCCTGATGCGGGGCTCGATCCCAGGACCCTGGGATCATGACCTGAGCCGAAGGCAGACGCTTAACGACTGAGCCACCCAGGCACACCTATACTTTAAATACAGGCAGTGTGTTATGAATGTGTGTCTTGTTTAGTTTAAGCTCTGCTTTCCAAAATGGGCTCTTACTGTTGAATTAAGAAGTATTCAAGGTATATGGATCACCTGAACTATTTTAGAGACGCTCCTCATACTTGCACAAACAGGGTAGTTGAATCTAGGCAGGCATGTGGCCTGGGCTCAGTGGCACCTAAGGCTTGATCTCTAAAGGGGCCTTATCCAGCCGTGGATTTGGACATTCTGGTTGCTTGATGCTGCCTCCAAGGCTAATGGAATCCTGCTTCTAGAATACTACAGTCTTCGCCTCCAATGAACCTTGAATGCGAGGACCAAGCTGGGACTCGTTTGCATACACAGAAGAGGTTGGCTGTTATTGCTAGGCCTGGCTGGTTTGGGCCTGAGACCCATTCTCCTTAAAAGCTGGTGGCTGGGGGCGCCTGGGTGGCTCAGTTGGTTCAGCGACTGCCTTCGGCTCAGGTCATGATCCTGGAGTCCCGGGATCGAGTCCCGCATCGGGCTCCCTGCTCAGCGGGGAGTCTGCTTCTCCCTCTGACCCTCCCACCTCTCATGTACTCTCTCTATCTCATTCTGTCTCTCAAATAAATAAATTAAAAAAATATTAAAAAAAAAAAAAAGCTGGTGGCTGGTGGCAAGGGCCGCCTGAGGGGCTCAGGCGGTGAAGCGTCTGCCATCAGCTCAGGTCATGATCCCGGGGTCCTGGGATGGAGTCCCATGTTGGGCTCCCTGCTCAGTGGGGAGCCTGCTTCTCCTTCTGCCTCTACCCCTCCCTCTCCCCCACCCTACACTTTCTCTCTCTCTCTCAATAAATAAATAAAATCTAAAAAAAAACAAACAAACCAAAAACCTGGTGGCAAGGTGAGGCATAAATAGGCCCCACCTGCCTCAGATTAATGGCTGGAGCAAGAGAGCCTCATGTGAGTGCCTTGACCGGATTGGCCTTGGTCAGTTCACAACATTATGGATGTACCATAATTTAATATTCCAAACCTGTCTCAACAGACATTTAAAATGTTTCCAATGTTTTGCCTTTACATGAAAGGCGGCAGGACCATCCCTTTAACAGCGTATCTCTGCACATCTTTTCAGTAATTGTATATTTCATTGTGTGGATGCCCCCTAATTTACTGATCAAATCCCCTATTTTTGTATCTCAGGTTTTGGCAGAATCTAGATCTGAATTCAGGTCTGGTTGATGGAGAGAAGCCCAAGTCTTTCCCAGTACTTCTCGACAGACTTTTCGAGAAGACTGAACCTGGGAGTGAAAGTGCCAGGAACTGATTGTGGATGTTGCTCTTCTCCCAGTTCCTATGTGGGCATTTCATCCCAGACCTCAGTTGACTTTTCACCTCTTGGGATCCGCTTGAAATGATTCTCCACCCTCGTTACAGGTATGATTTTCTGAACAAACACAAGAAATCCTGTTGTTACAAATCTAATTCTCAAACCCAGGAAGGTGCAAAGCTCAGATTGTCAGTATATGGAGTTAAATATAACCTCATGCACTGAGCAATATATTTAACGTCCTAATTAATAATTCAGAGCATCAAGTGCAGTGTGGAATGATATTATGTCTGTCTGCACTGCCTGTTTGTGGGAAAATTTGCTACCTTAACTGCATTACAATCACCTTTCACCCACCAACCAAAAGGCAAACCAGAGACATTTGCCAAGAAGGGGCAAGCATATATTAATGACAAAGGGCAGGAATAACATTATTCTAATATACCAGTGATAACGCTACTGAATAGGGAGGGAACTTCTTTAAATTCCATTTTCTGAGACAATGGAGATTTTGATGTGGATTTTTGCCTTCATTATAGTGTTTTATAGTCTGTGTTCCTGAGAACTGGGTCAGATTTTGCATTATGTCTGTAATTTATTTTGGAATGCCTGATATTTACATTCTTAGGCAGTGTATATATAATGCCATGTGAATACTAGAGTTTTTAAGTTAGAGGAGGGTTTGTTGTTTTAATTGAAATAACAACTTGGCCCCTCCTTATCGGACATTCTATACATAGTTCAGTGTAACTTAATTTTTTTTTTCTCAATGAATTCCTCTGTGAATTCCCCTCCTGTAGATTCAATCTTCCCTGCCCCGCACAGCTCTTCTCCATGGTCTCCAGGCAGCTAAGAGTAAGTTCTATCTTCGTGATCCTCCAGAGTATTTTATCATTCTTTATCTTATACAGCAGGGTGCCTACTTAGTTAGAATTTTAATTTGTTTCGAGGCAAGAGAAGTTGCTTGCTAAAAGCTGTCTGGGTCCTGTTTATAAGTTTATTCAGTACGGTGTTATTTGTAATTGAAAAAGATGGCAAACAACCCGAGAACCTACCAAAGAAGGCTTTAGGTTAAACAACTCACAGTATGTTCACACTTTGGAAATCTCTGCAGCTGTAATAGGAACAGAAAGCCCCCCGGATTGATTATCAAGATTACACTGTAAAGTGAAAAAACAAAAATCAAGGAACCAAGCACTGTGTATTGTATGCTATCATTTCTGTAAAAACGAGGGGAATATATGGAGAGATATATATATATATCGGCTGGTATAGACATAAACTATTTCTGGAGGAAGCACAAGAAGCTGATAAAACTGGTTGTTTTGGGGGAGGGTCTGGGTGACTGAGAGAGAGTTGGGGGTAGACTTTCTCTGCATATCCTTCGGTATCTTTTGAACGTTGAACCATGCAAATGTCTGACCTGTTCAAAACATAAATCCACAACATGGAAATTAAATAAACAAAAGGAAGACACAACGACACAGGCTATGGCCGAGACGGCAGGTCACCTTGGAATTGACTCGAGTCTTAACAGATCCTTAAAACCACCTCTCTTAGTTATGTAAATGCGCGGTGACGGGTAGCCCAGGGGGAGGGGTCTAACAAGACCTTTCTTTGCGGCTGGAAGTGGCCAGCCTCTCCCAGCAGAGATCGTCTCAGGGCCGGTTGTGTGCCGCTCAAGGGGTTCCTGACGTTACAGGGAACTGGGTCTCGGTCCTTCACTTCTGAGACATCTCCCTTCTCTGACGGGTTGAAAGGGTCCTGCTGGGGGTCTGTTGGCCAGAGAGGGGACATGGGAACATTTGGGGAAATGTACCAAGAAGGAAGAAGCTTGACCAGGATCAATACCTTTGGTGTCGGCTGTTGTTGGGGAAGATGGTTTCTGGCTAGGGGTGGGGCTGGGCCTGCAAGCTCCAGGTGTGTTGCGGAAAGAGGGGCTGAGTGTTTCAGAGGAAAGTAAAGAGCCAGATACTTGAGATCCCCACTCTGGGCACCTATCCCAAGGGCTCCGCAGAGGAAGAGGGTCAGCCTTCCTCTGAGAGCCACTGGGGCCCAGACAGGAGCTTGATTAGCAGTGAGGCAGGGTGGTTGAACCGACCAAGATCACTGGTTTCCATCAGCAAAACTCCTGGGTAGCCACGGCAGCAAGTAAAGAGGGTACCTGTTGGGGGATGGCTCAGATTCTCTAGTTCTTTCTCCTCCAGGTGTTTGGAAGCAGGACCACAATGGAATTGGACTGGCATCTTGGATAATTCACCAAAAGAGGAGCCGCAAGAAAGACACTGGGCTTTTTATTAATCTGGGTATGTGGACCCCCAAGCAGTCAATTTGAATGTGTAAGTGACTTGAAGGGGAGCAGAATCTGTCATCCCAAAATATGCTTTGGCAAAAGGGTTACATTAGGCTGATCATTTTTTTTTTTTTAAGAAACAGCGGACAGAAGAAAAACTTTGAAAACCCAGTGAAAGTTACCCTTTTGTAAGAGAAAATTACATGTACAAGGGAACTCTCCATTCGTAAGGGTGTCTCCCTCTCTGTACCAGGATGACTCAATCTCTAGAAACTCTGATCAGTGGAGAAGGCAATGACCTAAAGCTGCACAACGACCATACTCTTGATTACTGTGCTTTGTCTGATAACTCCCCATAACTGACCGTCCCCTCTCCCGACTTTTTTTTTAAAGATTTTATTTTTAAGTAATCTGTACACTGAAAGTGGATCTCGAACTCACCACCACGAGGTCAAGAGTTGCATGCTCTACCAACTGAGACAGCCAGGCGCCCCCACCCCAACATCTTCTTTTGTCTTTAGCAGGAGATGGTATTTAAGGTTGTGATTTGGACCATTTTGGGGAGTTACTCAGTTTTCCTGGGTCTCTCCCATGCATATAGGAGGTATACACGTTATTAGACATGCTTATTTTTCTCCTGTTAATCTGTCTTTTATTATTATTTATTATCTGCCACGAACCTAGAAGGGTAGAGGGAAAATTATTTTTCCTCCCCTACAGACTGAATGATTATTAAGGTGTCATTGTTAATTATGAGTGGGGGTGAGATATTGGTATTGCTGTTATGGTTACAAGGATTCCTTGTCTTTAAAAGATACATACTGATGTATTTGTGGATAAAAGAATAGGGTGGCTGAGATTTGCTTCAAAAAAATCCAGTAAGGGGGCGCCTGGCTGGCTCAGTTGGTAGAGCATGCAACTCTTGATCTCGGGGTTGTGAGTTTGAGCCCCATACTGAGTGTAAAGACTACTTAAAAAAATAAAAATCTTAAAAAAATTTTTTTAAATCCAGTAGGGAGGGGGTGGGGGAAGGAAAAAGTGGGTGGGGCATAGAGGAGCTGAGATTGGTGGTAAATTGATAGTACTAGTTACGTTGGGTGGTTGGGTGATGGGTACATGGGGGTTCATTATACTGTTCTCTCTTCTTTTGTGTAATTTTGAACGTGTTAAATGTTAAAAAATATATATATATATATATATATATATATATATATTTAAAGACAAAGGCCACATGAATTCATTTAACCCCAAACTGGTAAAAACCTGCCCTATCAAGTATGGTCCATGCTATTTGTTCCTTGGCTCGTTTGACCTCTTTGATTTCTTCACACTTACAGTCATCTCCCTGGAGTGAAGAACTTGTCTTCAACATCTCTCCATCTCAGCAACCAAGTTTTTTGCCGGGCACATGGAGGCAGCAGAGGACAGTGGTTAAAAGAAAGAGTACTGGACACACCCACTGCTCACATCCGGGTGCGGCCACTTAGTAACTGGGCAAGGTAGCTTCTCTCTGCCTCAGTAACCTCATCTGTCCTCATCTGGGCAACAGCAATAAAAAAAACCCAAAAAACCATATACTTGAAAGGCTATTAAAAGGATCAGACAAGATGATACCTATAGTGTTACATAGTCTCTGATACATAAAAAGACTCACTGTTTGTTATTATTTATCTTGGGCACTCAGAGTATTTACTGAATATGAGTGCCTGAATGAATAAAGGTGAGTGAGAGCCAGTATTACTACGAAGTCTGTAATTTTGTAATTTGTCTTATTTTGAAAAATGTATTCAACATTTCCTAATGCCCTTAGTTTTAAAGAAAATTGTGAAATTAGTTAAAATGTACCATCTTTTAAAAAAAATGATATATTTAATTTGGGGGGTCTCATTTGTAATAATTGTGGGTGTCCAGAAGAATTCATTCTGAAAACTTATTATTTAGCATATATATCTTGGTATTCTATAGTCTCAAACTTCAAGGATTTCTTCAAGAGAAATGTAAAGCTTATACTTTCAGCGAATTTATTTTTGAGATTAGATACTTGTTAAACATAACATAGGGATGTATTTTTGGCCTATGCTTTGTTAATTAAAAAAGAATTAATTCAAGTAAGAGGCAGCTTTGGAAGGAGGGGAAAATGGGGAGTTACTCATCAATGGGTATAAAGTTTCAGTTACACAAGATGAGGAAGTTCTAGAGATCTGCTCTACAACTACAACTCATAACTCTGTACTGTGCACTTAAAAAACTGTTAAAAGGGTAGATGTCATGTTAAGTGTTCTTAACACAATAATAATAATAATAATAAAGACTCAACTTTAAAGCTTCCAATAGAAGTCTGTCCATTTTTTTTTTTTTAAGTAGGCTCTACACCCAACGTGGGGCTTGAACTCATGACCCCAAGATCGAGAGTCCCGTGCTCTACCCACTGAGCCAGCCAGGTGTCCCAAAGTCTGTCCATTCTTAAGTTTTTCAGGAAGCACTAAGCACCAAAAAGTGTTGAGCTAATGAAAATACTTTCGCAAACATCAGCTTTCTTAGTCTTGTCCAAAATGTTGCAGCTAAAGAATGCACAACCTCATAGGGGCCACCCCTCTGGTGGAGTCACTGAAGTGGGTTGGGACTTAGCATTAGAGCCTCTAAATGTGATGTTCTCAGTTTACCCAGGGAGAATGTGACTGTTGTGGATTGAATCATATTAGGTGAACTTGAAGGAGACTGATGGCTATAACAACCCCAATACGGCTCTCAGTATGGAGGATACATTGGTGCTTGGTGCCCAGTAGACTGGTTTCAGAAACCTGTATTATCTTTCCTAGGACCCCCTCCCAACCACACACACATACACACACACACACACACACACACACACACACACACACACACACGCACAAGCTTGGGACCTTATCCTTTCTGAATGACCAGGATAGCATCCCTAATCTGCTCTTTGTGCTAGGAAATTGGCTTTTGAAATAAGGCAGCGGTTTTCAGCGACCTATGGCTGCCTAACAAATCATCTTAGTGGTTTAAAATAACAACAATCATTTTCTTATTATTCCTCATGGTTCTGGGGGTTCACAGGGCTCAGCAAAGAGGGTGAATAGGAGGGTTAGAATACAAGCCTGACTGTAGCCTGTAGCCGGGCAAAATTTCTATGTTGATATGAACTGTTCAGAATAGGCAAATCAATAGAGAGAAAGTAGGGGGCCGGGGAACAAGAGGTGACTGCCAGTGGGTAGTGGGGTTTTTTGCAGGGGGGTTGGTGATGAAACTGTTTGGGAATTGAATAGTGGTGTTGGTTGCACAACTTTGTAAATATATTAAAAAAACCACTTAATTGCACACTTTAAAAGGATGAATTGCATGGTATGTGAATTACATTTTTTTTAAAAAAGCATTTGGCTGTCTTCTGGTTTCCACTATTGCTGTTGGCAACGATGCTGACATTTTAATTGTCATTCTTTTCTAGGTAATTGTGTCCCATTCCATCCCCCCCCCCCGGCTGCTTTTAGAATCTTCTCTTGGTTTTTTGTGTTCAGGGTTTTTTTGTTGTTTGTTGGTTTTTGTTGTTGTTGTTGTTGTTTTGGTTCTACAGTTTCACTGGGATGTGTTTCAATGTGGATTTCTTTTATCCTATATGAATTTGTTGGGCTCTCTGGACCTGAAGATTCATGCCTTTCATTAATGTTGGAAAATTGTCAACCATCACCCCTCAAATATTGCCTTTCTTCCATTTTTCCCTTCCGCGACTTCACTTAAACATTTGTTAGACTGTCTCATTCTCTCCTCCATACCTTGTAACCCTTCTTTGATATTTTTCGTCTTTCTTTGCCCCGTTTTGGATAATGTCTTAGAACTTTATATTAATACGTTTAGCTACTTTCTCCACCTTTCCGCCTGCATGCCCAGTAACATCTCACCTAGAGCACAAAATTAAACTCCTACCGCCCCCAACCTCCACCTCCTCCCTCCTCTCAGTAAGTGGTAATTCTGTTCTTCCCGTTACTCAAACCCAAAGTCCAGTGTTATCTTCACCTTTGCTCTTCCCCCTCATACCCGACATTCAGTCTATCAGCAAATTCTGTCTCCCCTACCCTTAGATCTTACGTATAGAGGAGAAGATGTACCCATTTGTTCCAGAAGGAAGAACATCAGCCAAAATGTGAAAACGGGACCTAATTCCTTAGCAGTAGAGCAGGAAGTAAGAGGAGTGTGTATTTTTTTTTAAGATTTTATTTATTTGAGATAGAGAGAGAGAGAGAGAGAGCACAAGCAGCGGGGAGGAACAGAGGGAGAGGGAGAAGCAGACTCCCCACTGAGCTGGGACCCTGATGCAGGGCTCGATCCCAGGACCCTAGGATCATGACCCGAGCCAAAGGCAGTTGCTTAACCAACTGAGCCACCAGGTGCCCTAGGAGCATGTATTTTTGACTGGGTATTCCTGTCTGGGTTCTGAACACAACTGTTTGATCTACACAGAACATTCTTCCAGGAGGGTTGATGTCCTCAGCAGACCAAAGTATAGACCAAAAAACTGTTTAGGAAGCAGAGAATTAGAACAAACAAATTTCTTTCAAGCTACGGAGATGCAATAGACTGGTGATCTTCACTCCAGGCCTCTGTCTAAAGGACTCAGGCCAGTCATCCAGAATTAGTCATCATCAGGCTCCCATCCCAACATCTATCCCTTATGCCCCAGAAATTCTGCTTACATCTGGCCTCAGTCCTCACCCCATGCCTTGGTTTGTGCCTCATTATCCCTTCTCAGGACTCGTGCAATGGCCTTCTACTTGGCCTGTCCCCAGTCTCTCTCCTGCCACTTCATCTTCTACCCTCCCACTAGAGTTACTCTCCTAGAAAGACTTGATTTTATGCTACTTCTCTGCTGGAAAACCTCCTTTGGTTCCCCAGGTTTCAGCATCTAATCAAAATGCCTTAGCCTGGCTTTTACACTCCACACACCCTGTGTCCCAGCCACTCTGAACCTCTGGACAATGCCTACAACATTTGGTATCTTTAGAGGTGTGGCTTTCTCTGCCTGAAAAGCTCCTCTGCCCCCATCTGCTTAGTAATCACTTACTTGCCTTTAAAAGCTAGCTGATATATCACCCCCTCCAGGAAGCCTCTCTGGACTCCAGACAGCGTTCCCCTCTCTTATAGGGATGGACACATTATATTGCAATTACGTGTTGCACCTACCTCACCTGTGACAAGCGGAACACTTTGAGGGCAATGACCCTGCTCATTCATCTTTTAATCCCCAGAGCCTAACATGGTGCTGGGCTCATGAAGGATACTCAAAAAGGATTTGATGAATGGATGAAAGCTTGAACAAATGAGTGACTATTTGACCATCACAGTACACTACCATTTGGTGATGCCTAATGAACCTCACCCCTCTGTGTTCATGCCCTTGCGTTCTCCCTCCCACATTGAGTCTGGGCCAGGAAGTGATACCTGTCATTTCAGTTCATTACTCAGTGGGCAGAACAAACCACGTGGCCTTGCCAATTGGAAGATGGAGGGGCAGGGGGTGGCAGGAGAGTGTGATACCCGTGCTCAAAGTCAGAACTGGGTAAACACTGACAAATTCTAACCCTTTGGCTCTCCTATGCCTAGATTTCTAACCTTTCTAATAATGAAAAATATTTTTATAGACCTCTGCTTCATATGGAGTCTTCTCACATCTATGATCCTTGCAAGAGTACTCTGAGATAGATAGCATTGTCATCATCATATTTTATGGAGGAGAAAACCAAGACACAGAAAACTTCTCAATCTCTCAGCTAGTTAATGAGGAGGGTGGGGTTCAAGTATCAAAGCCAAGGGCTCTCCTCAAGCACAGCAGCCTTGGACTTGCCACAGTCCGGGCATGTCATCATGAAGATTTTCCTGAAAGAGCAAATACTGGGAACAGATTGGGCTTGGGCCAATTTTCAGGCAGCCCCGACTTTTCTCTATCCCTCTCTCTCTCTCTCAACTGATTCACTTAAATCATTACAAAATCCAGTAAGAAAGATGGACGGAAAGAATCTGATTGGCCAGCTTGGGTCATGTGTCCATCCCCGTAATGGGAAAATGGGGTCATGTTATTGGCAGCTGCATGGACAGGAAGGATTCATTCTTAAAGGAAGAGGAGTGCCGTTACCAGAAGATTGGCAGGCGTG
This sequence comes from Eumetopias jubatus, assembly GCF_037043125.1. NCBI lineage: Eukaryota > Metazoa > Chordata > Mammalia > Carnivora > Otariidae > Eumetopias > Eumetopias jubatus. The sequence continues at coordinate 91,998,294 of NW_028274817.1, forward strand.
CCGTGCTGGCAAAAATCGGAGATGCCCCCCCTGAGTCTGGAATCAGTAAGTGTTACGGATTGAATTGTGTCCCCCTACTTAAAAGATATGTTGGCATCCTAACCCCCAGGACTTCCAAATGTGACCTTATTGGAAGTAGGGTCTTCACAGAGGTCATCAAGTTAAAATGAGGTCATGAGGGTGGGCCTTCATCTAATATGATTAGTGACCTTATAAAAAAGGGGACATTTGGACACGGGCACACACAGGGAGAAAACACAATGGGAACGTGAAGGTAGAGATCTGGGTGATGCTTCTACCAGCCAGGGGATGCAAAGTCTGCCGTAAAACCACCAGAAGCTAGAAGAGAGGTCTGGAACAGATTTTCCCTCAGGGCTCTCAGAAGAAACCAACCCTACTGGCACCTTGGTCTTGGACTTCTGGCCTCCAGAACGGTGGGACAGTGCATTTCTGTTGTTTAAGCCCCCCAGCATGGGGTACTTTGTGGTACTAATACTCCAGGCTGGACAGAGTAGGATTCTGACAAAGGCTGTTATTGTCCCTCTCTATCTCTGACCCATTTCTGTCTCTTCTCCTGTGTTCTTTGCCCCTCAGCATCTACATCAAGGTTCTTCCCCAGCCCGTCTGTTTCCGTCCGATGTCCAGCCAGCAAGGCCACTGTTTCTAAGCCACTGCTGTGTGTGTGTTTGGATCCCAGAATCCTGTTCCCTCCAAATGAAAGAGTGGCTCCCCCCTAAGGAGGGGCAGGAGGGAGCGTGGGTATGTCTGGGCCTTACCTGTGTGGGTTGTCCTCTGTGTCACTCATCTCCGGATGGGCTGTGGGGCTGAGGGGCTCGCTAAGCCCTGCCTGGTGTGGCGGTGGGGCCTGGGGGAAGGCGGTGAGTAAGAACCTGAGAAGACAAAAGGAGGGTCTCTGAATCAGGATTTCGATTCAGCTTACTGATGCCCAGAAAGCTACTGTAGGATGAGAAAACCATGGTTCCTGAGTATTATTAATGTGCTCGAATGCTCTTTGTTTCCCTTGTAAATCTCCTTAGGTTTTGGTAAGATTCCTTTGGACCTTTACAATCCATCTTTTTTTTTTTTTAGATTTTATTTATTTATTTGAGAGAAAGAGAGAGAGCACAGGAGCTGGGGGAGGAGCAGAGAGAGAGGGAGAAGCAGACTCCTTGATGAGTGCAGAGCCCGACTCAGGGCTCAATCCCAGGACCCTGAGATCATGACCTGAAGTCAGACGCTTAACCACTAGGCCACCCAAGCGCCCCTGGATCATTACAATCCATCTTAAAAAATGCTAAAGGATATGGTGGGGCTAAAGGTGGTGGTAGCAGCAATCCGTGGTGGTGATGGGCAGAGTGGGCGTCTGAATAGCCCACCTGTGGGCTAGAAAGGAAGTTGCAATGTCTGGCTTGGTTGAGGCAAAAGTGAAAGATCCCACAGCCTTCATGTTGGGAACAGCTGGTCAGGGAGCTCCTATAGTGGGCTCGGGGAGCACCTGGAACAGCCTGGTAATCTAGATTCAGATAGAGGCTCGTTTTTTCCTACATGGTCTAAGAGAGGATCCAGCTTAGGGGGAAGCTCTGGGCTGCTGCAAAACTTGGAGCCCAGAGGAGGCAGCTTAGCTTAGTAGCATGGCAGAAATTGCAGCTATCGGATTGCTCACTTTCCGTGATGGCTCTGTCTCTTATTAGCTGGAAGACCTTGGTGTGGTGGGCACAGCGATGTGAAGAGGCCAAGGTCCCCCTTCAAGAGAAGATGTGTTGCTCTGACCATCAGCAGTGTGGTTGGCGGATAGCCCTCAGCACTCAGCCCCTTCGGGGTCTGTCTGGGCTCCAGAGCGCAACTTGCCAAGGTCATGGCCTTCTGGGGCTGGGCCCCCTCCATTGAGTGACGGCTGCCTGAGTATCAAAATCCGGCCATCTTGGTGCAAAACTCAGGACAACCCAGAAGGGCCTTTCTTGTTCCAGAGCTTCCTGCAGGGGTGACCGAGGCTGTCACCAGGACTGCATCACAGCTGACTTTGCCCTCTGCCCACCCTCCCCTGTTCCTTTCTCCTTTCCGCGGTCCCTAATAAACATCCTGCCTCCTTGCCTCTGCCTCCGAGTCTCCTTCCCTGGGAACCCAACCCTGTGACACTTAGGCCAGTTAATTCGCCTTGCCCAATCCTGGCTTCCTTTGTCTGTGAAGTGGTTGTGGCAACGCCTTCCCGGAGGCTTGTGATGGAGATTAAATGAGAGACTGTCCCGGCCGTCCTGTTCCAGGCTCCACCGCCAGGACCAGGGATGGATTCGCGTTAGTATGTTTAGCGGCCGGAGCCTGCTAGCTGGAGATGACAGCAAGTTGCTGCAAGGGACTGTCGCCTGCTTTATTGTTATTATTATTTTTTTAAAGATTTTATTTATTTGAGAGGGAGAGAATGAGAGATAGAGAGCATGAGAGGGAAGCGGGTCAGAGGGAGAAGCAGACTCCCTGCCGAGCAAGGAGCCTGATGCGGGACTCGATCCCGGGACCCCAGGATCATGACCTGAGCCGAAGGCCGTCGCTTAACCAACTGAGTCACCCAGGCACCCTGTCTCCTGCTTTAAACCTGCACCTCACTGAGTGCTGCCAGGCTCCACGTGTTCCTGGCCAGTGTGTCCCGTGTTTGTCAGAGTCCCTCCCGCTGTGCCAAAGGCCGGCGGTTCAGTGGCACTAGCGGGCTGTGTGGTGTGACAACCTACAGGGTGGCCCAGAAGAGAAGGAGCGGGCAGGCTGGGGGCCCGGGGTGACCAGCCATCCCTGCAGGAGCCCTTTCTAATTTTGTTTGAGCCCCAGGGTGGGGTAGTGGCCTGGAGTGGAGGCAGGCGAGATTTCTAGGGGGAGCTGTTGGACTCAGGGGGCCCCAGCAGGACCTTGGTCTTCTGTAAATGCCCTCAATCCCTTTGAATGTAAAGAGAATGTATCCCATGCTTGAAGTAGAACACATCATCCCCCCCCTTTTTTTAAGATTTTATTTATTTATCTGAGAAAGAGAGAGAGAGAGCACAAGCAGGAGGAGGGGCGGGGGGGGGAGAAGCAGGCTCCCCACTGAGCGTGGAGCCCAATGCGGGGCTCGATCCCAAGACCCCAAGATCGGAACCTGAGCCCAAGGCAGACGCTTCACCAACTGAGCCCCCCAGGCGCCCCCCAGGTCATACCCTTACGTTCTTTATACACACATGCCAATGTGCAGCAGCATCACCTAAACCCCCTTTCGAGTATGGTTTGGTGCCAAGTATACACGCCACAGAGCAAGAGCAAACAATGTAAATAATAGGGGGCTATTCTGTTCCCCGCCCCGCCTCCCCGTTTACTCAAAAACTGAGCCGGAGGCGGAAGCCACAAATCTTCTAGTTCCTTCGCTGCTTTCCATTCAAATATGTCTCTCCAGTCTCGCCAGGTTATACCGGTGTGTAGGGCACACATTTTTTCACAGGGTATGGCCCCTGCGTGCAAGCAAACGACTGACTGCATCAGGAGCTCACCCTGAGAGGCAGTGACCTTGCCGTGGAGGATTTAGTGCCGAGCCTCCGGTAGGGAGGTTGCTGTCCAAGTCATTTTCAAGGGCAATTTTGGCTCTCGGTGATTTCTTCTCACTGCCTGTCTTTAGAAGCCACACCCTCCAGAGGGTGCAGTTTCACTACACATCTGTTGGCAACACTTAGGATCGGTTCAATTTCCCAGCAAGAGCTAAGATGCTGAGATAAACATCCTTGTCCATAACGACTACTACTAATTCTATGCATCAAGCTGACAGGGCCCCCCGGGGGTGCCCAGATATTTGATTCAACAATATTTCTGGGTGTATCTGCGAGGGTGTTTCTGAATGAGATTAACATTTGAATCAGAAGACTGAGTGAAGCGGATTCCCCCCCCACCTCCTTGAGGGTGGGCCTCATCCAATTCGTTGAAGCCCACCCCCCTCCGGAGACCAAGAGAACAAAAAACCAGAGGAAGGGAGGGTTTGCTCTCTGTTTGACTGTTGAGCTGAAACATCGGTTTTCTGCCCTTGGATTGGGACTTACACCGCTGGCTCTCCCGGGTCTCCGGCTTGCAGACAGCAGACCGTGGGACTTCTCAGCCTCCAGAATCACGTCAGCTGATTTCTTATAATAAATCTCTTTTATTGGACCATCTGTGTTCATTCTCCCTATCTGTATCTGCTAGCTTTGAAGGCAGACAGAATCGGTTCCAACTCAAGTCCGACTTCTTACTAGCTGGCCAGCTTCTTAACCTCAGAGCGTTCATTTCTCTGTCGTAAAACAGGGCCCACAGCACATTCCACTTGGAGGTTTTCATGAAGATTAAAAGCAATTAACCCAGTACTGATATAGTAAAAACATTGTGTCATTTAGATGAACATTTAAATGAATATCGATTATGTAATTTATATATATATATATATATATCTCCTATTCGTTCTGTTTCTCTGGAGAACCCTGACCAATATAATATAATGTCAGTCCATACACTCAGTACATAAAAGCAATACAAAAGGGTTTATGGTTAAAAGTAAGCTCGCTATGCCCCAGTCCCTTAGTTCTCCTGAGAGGCAACCGCTGTTGACTGTTCCTTGAGCCCCCTTCTGGAACCAGCTTAGGTCTGCGCTGCCTAATATGGTGGCCGCTCTCCGCATGTGACTACTGAGCACTTGAAATGTGGCTATTCTGAATTGCAGTGTAACACACGTAAGTCACTGTTCATATGGATTACATGCTGAAGTGATAAGATTTTGATATATTGGGTGAAAGAAAATGTCTCATTAAAATTAGTTTCCTTTAAAAAAAAGGGGGGGGTGGCGCCTGGGTGGCTCAGTCGTTAAGCGTCTGCCTTCGGCTCCGGTCATGATCCCAGGGTCCTGGGATTGAGCCCCGCATCGGGCTCCCTGCTCCGCGGGGGAGCCTGCTTCTCCCTCTCCCAGTCCCCCTACTTGTGTTCCCTCTCTCGCTATGTCTCTGTCTGTCAAATAAATAAAATCTTAAAAAAAAAATAAAATAAAATTAGTTTTACCTGTTTTCTTCGTACTCTTTCCAAAGGTGGTTATTAGAACATTTCGAATTACAACTGCAACTTGCACTGTTTCTATTGGCCAGAGATGCTCCGTGCTTATTGAAATGCTTGTTTATAGGTCTTCCTCCCCCTTTATTTACCCAAATGGTGGCATCTCAGGCACATAGCAGGGGAAACACGCGGGCCAGGCTGTGATTTGTACATTTCTGGGTGCTTCTGGGCAGCCCCCCGGGCCGAAGCTAAATCTCCATGCGCTGGGTAGCAGGCAGAGGTGCCCTGCTGACCTTGGGCCAGGTCCCCAGGGTCATTTGTCCCCTCCCAGGCTGGAGCCTCAGGGCCAAGGTGCCATCTTGGAATATCTGTAGCATTTAGCTGCCCTAACTCAGGCTTTTTCTTTAAAAACTAAATAAATTTTAAATCCACAGTGTCCTCTGGGCCACTAAATTGTCAACTTGATGCTCAAGGTGGGGCGGGAATGGACCTTCATATTTTCTGTCTCATTCTGAGAGGTTCTGTTAGGCCAAGTCTCCTACATCCAGGGAGGCCAAAGTCGGTTTGGTTTAGGAATATGAGGTGAACTGTATGTCAAGATCAGTGAAATGGAAAAACAAATGATTTTTTTATAATTGTTGGTGCTTTGCTTCGAGGTTACATTTTGTCCTAGAAAATACAGGCTATTGATTTTTCCCCCTCTGTATATACAAATCCATTTATAATCCTACTATTTCAGAAAAGTCAAAACTTTAAAAAAAGAAATAAAAAAGATAAAGAAAAAAGAAAAAACCAATTTGGCTACCAGGGAAAAGATACAGGAAGCTAGAGCATGTGAGAATTCCATTAAATTCCACATAGAGGCAGGCAGGTTTGGAGTGTCCATGCAGGAAAGACTGGCAAGGAAAGATCAGTTGAAACCATCTGCTTCTAGAAGAGGGCCAGGTGCCATCCTGACAGATGGGCACGAATGCTAGCTTGGCAGGGGGCCAGCTGACGCTTGGCCTAATGGCAGAGAGCAGAGACTCTCTCAGCATGTGTGGCGACCACCCAAACCTGGTCAAGGCAGGGCCACAGGGGCCTATAACCCCTGTCCAGCTTTCTGAAGTGTAATTCTACGTGGAGGGCCCTATGCGGAGGTTACCAGAAAGAGATAGGCAGGAGGATGCTGTAGGCTACTTGCTTATGTGTTATCTATGAAGGGGTGAACTTGGAAAGGTTCCTGCTTCATACTCTGTCAAAACTGCCCATTAGAACTTAGGCAAACATTTCCCATGGGGCACCTGGGTGGCTCAGTTGGTTAAGCGTCCAACTCGAGTTCGGCTCAGGTCATGATCTCAGGGTCGTGAGATCGAGCCCTGCATCAGGCTCCATGCTGAGCGTGGAGCCTTCTTAAGATTCTCTCTCCCTCTCTCCCTCTCTCGGCCCTCCCCCTCTCCCCCCTCTAAAAATAAATAAATCTTTAAAAAAAATTTCCTGTGGCCTAGGAACTGTTCCAAGAGGTGGGGTTTGGAAGTGAGTTGGCATTAGCTTGGTGTTGCCAGCTGAGAGCACTTTTTCTCAATCAAAATGGATGCAAACATCAATGATGTTTATTGTTTTTGCCCTTTCTTTCCTTTTCAAGAAAACTATTCTAATCCATTCTCACCTGTGATAGCTCACACAGATGGCCACAATTCTCATCCCTCGTTTCATCGGTGTCCTCAGCCATGTGACTTTGCAGGGCCTTTCCCCAGTGGGTGGGTTGATTTACCACAGCCGTGGACTCTGAGCTCAGCCAGATGACTCATTTTGGCCAATGGACCGTAAGCAAGCATGCCACAGGCTCGAAATGGCTCATTCGTTGGAGTTTGCTCTCTCTTGGGCATCTGCCATCTCCATGTTGATACACCCAGGCTAGCCTGCTGGACCATGAGAGACATGTGGAGTGGAGTAGAGCTGAGGCCAGCGTTGGTCAGCCACCAACCAGCTGTTGGTGAGTCCAGCTGAGATCAGCGGAGCCACCTAGCCAACCATCCGGATGCCTATGTCCTTATGGTTGTATGCCACCGAGCTTTGAGTTGGTTGTTAGGCAGCACTGTTGTAGCAGAAGCGAACTGATACACCCAAAAGGCTAGACGGCCTGAATTTGCCTTTGGTATACACAGAAGGAAAAATCCATTTTCCAGCCAATGCTGCCCCACCGATAATATTTATAGAGGAATTGGTGCAAATTTGTCTCTAATTGCTGCAGCCCCAACAGCACAATCCTGGGAGATTTCAGTGACCCAGAGCAGTCATAAATTATGCCGTATTAGAACTATGTATGATTTTATAATCTGATCACCCATAAAACCTTAAGAGCTCCTTTAGAAAAATGTTCAAAAATTACATGTGGGCAAAAAGCTCCACATGTGTAACTAGAGCCAGCTAATGTTTGTTTTAGAAACTTCCGTATTTCCTGACTTGCAAAAGTTCACCCTTGCCGACTCAGCAGGGTAATAACATTGGTATCTGCATTAATGTCCTGTGCCTATAACAAGAATCTCTTGCATCCACGTAGAGGTAATTTCAGAAGTTCTCGCAGCAGGGTCGTAATTCTTAAATACTTAAAATATTATGTATGTTGTCTTTCCTGATGAATAGAACATTTTTTCATCTTGCTGTTAACAAACTTAGATTCTCTCAAGTGATTGAAAAGCACTCTGCAAGCCTAAAGTTCTATAAAAACTCTAAGTAATAGCAACAATAAAACCTTATTAGCCATTTCAGGCTCTGAATCAAGATTTCCAATCCTTGGCGTCTAATTAAACGTTTTACATTCTAAGGGAACACGTAGCATTATACCTCTCTCCAAACGCTTCCTTCCCTGATTGGGATTAGAATATTGGTCAAGACTTTGCACAAGATGGGGCGCCTGGGTGGCTCAGTCATTAAGCGGCTGCCTTCGGCTCAGGTCATGATCCCGGGGTCCTGGGATCGAGTTCTGCATCGGGCTCCCTGCTCGGCAGGAAGCCTGCTTCTCCCTCTCCCACTCCCCCTGCTTGTGTTCCCTCTCTCACTGTGTCTCTCTCTGTCAAATAAATAAATAAAATCTTCAAAAAAAAAAAAAAAGACTTTGCACAAGATGCACAAATGCAGCTCGAAATAAAGATGTCTGCGGTATTGCTTTCAAACCTTATGAGCCTCGGTCCCAGCTGATGTTGCTAACTGCTGGTGGAATTTGGGGGGCCGGTAGTAAGAAAGCCACAGGTTTCAGATAACCTACATGCCAGGTGCTTTAGGGATGTTACCTTGTTAAAGTCCCCTACCCGCGTTATGAGGCAGGTACAACATTATCTCTAATCTATGGAGAAATGTGCCTGCACTGTCCAATATGGTCACCATAGTGACCCCACACGCTTGCAGTGTGACTGGTCAAAGTCGAGAGGTGCTGTGCCAAACACACACCAACGTTCAGATTGAGTATGAACAAAAAGAATTTAAAATACCAAATACCTCATGAATGATTTTCCTTTTGATTACCTATTGAGAGGATAGTACTTTGGATGTATTGGGTCAGGTATATTATTGCAATCAATTTCACCTGTGTCTTTTTACCTTTGGGCGTGGCTACTAGAACATTTAAGATGGCATATGTGGCTTTCCCCTGGACAGGGCTGCCCTCTAGGAAGAGAGAGAGTGAAGGGCAACCCTGGACAACCTCCAATGGGAGTGGACAACCTCCCAGGCCTGTCTCTGGAGTTGCAGGGACTGAGTGGGAGAAATGATTCCTCAGAATGAAGCAGCAGATGGGCTTGAAAACCAACCACAGAGGCACTCTTAGAATTTGGGTTGAGAGCCAGAGAGTCTCAGTACTGCTCCCTAGCCTGCCTTCTGCATGTGAGTCTGCCTCTGTGACTGGGTTCTCAGGCTTCTGAAAGTTTGGATTCTTTGCCGAGTCCAGTCTCCAGGAGCTGGTGGGATCTTTAGTGGTCAGCTGTGAAAAATGAGCCCCGAGTGGGTGGCATTAAACATAGCTCCCCGGCTTTGGCCACAGTTCAGACACAGTTCAGAAGGGGTCTTTACCTTTCCCAAGATCACTGTCTTGGGCTGGGTGCCCCAGAGAGCAGACTGTGAGATGGGAGTTTTGCATGCGGAAGGTTTATTAGGGACCCACCCTGAAGGAAGGGAGGGGAGAAAGCAAGAGTGGATGGAGGAATATGTTGAGCTCCAGTCTTCAGCGCAGACTTTGCTGACTCTATGGGGAATGTGAAAGCGAAATGACCCTCGGAGGCACCTGGAGTTGTCAGTCAGTCGGCAGAGGTGGGCTACCCCAGGAAAAGGTGTGGTGTTGGCCGGAGGGTCTCCCCTGCAGCTGGGGGGAGTCCTTCATTCCTGATGGGGGATACTACAGCCACATAGCTGTCATCTGAAGCTAGGTCCCCTAGTCCCTTGTCCAGCACTGCTCTGCTCTTCTGCCCGACCAGAGAACCCGAGGTGCTGTCCAGAGCGGGATATTCGTTCAAGACAGAACAAAATAAATCAATGGGAGCTGGAGCCAGAGAGGCACTTTGCAGGGGAAACAGGCCATGATGTTTCTGATTCCTCTACTTGCTTCGAAAAAGCACCCGTTGTCCCGTGGGATATCGCAATGCTGGAGGAGTCAAGGAACGAGGGAGATTTACTAAAGGGTCAGCCAAGAGCTGCTGTGAATGTGGGCCAGTAAGCTTTGGTATGTCCTCTTACACAGATGTAATCTCCAACCTCAGTCATAAGACAAGCTTATGACTCATCAAAGACAAACATTGTAATTCCCACTACTGGAGACGGAGCTCATGCATCCATGTGCTCAGGATAGCTGCGTGCCAGCGCTGGGGTTGTGACTTTGCCCTCTTGTCGGCCTGCTTTTCCGGCAAAAGCCCCCAGCAATGAGCCAAATACATGTCTAGGTCAAGGACCCTCGGTGAAGGCAAAGTTCTCAAAAGAGGTCTAGAAGGTGGTCAGTGCTGGTCACTGGCCCACGCTTTCTGCACAGTGCATTCTGAGCTAATGGTGTTGGCCTACAGGTCTGCCACAGTCTCGAGGGGGAGCCGGTGATAGTGTCCAGTGGAAAATGGAAGAATGGATCCAGGAAGTCTGACTCGATTTCTATCATCGTCTTCCGTAGACAAGTCGCTCCATTTGTTTATGGTTAACGTAGGAATAAGTCAACCTTCACAGGGCCCCCGTAAAACTAGATGGAACCATATCTCTCTCAGACAGTTGGGAATGGGGCCCAGTGTCCCAGATAGCGCTCTGCACAGAGCCCTGACTGGGGGGGTACGGAGCAATGCGCGCAAAATAGAAGTCAGGTAATGAAAGTTCCAAGCACAGCAGCAAATAATCAGGCAATTATTGAGCTAAGACTATAGCTTTAAGTCCTGAAACTTCTGAGTCAGAAAATTCTTCTAATAATAGTTAATAAGAACATAATCCTTAACCATAAGGAGCAGGAAAAGTTGTCTAGAAGACGACCTGTGGGCTACAGTTGAGTTAACAAACAGAAGCGCAGATTTGTGACGACTTCAACCAAAAAGAATGGAATAGTAAGTGCACTGAGGCTTGGCAAAGGGGAGAAGGCTCGGGCAGGAAACATGAAAAACCCCCTCTACCTTGATTAACTCTTAATGAGTTTTTTTGACTGAGCCGAGGGACCACTCTTCTACCTCCATCTTGTGGTCAAACGCAGAACTGCAGACCACTCTGGGTCTTTCCATCCCCCTCCTCTTTTTCTATTTGCCAAACATTCTTGGGCCTCAATCCCCCAAGTGGGAGCCGGCTGATTGAATTTGCCCCACCGGGTCACCTCTGTGGTTTGCAGGCCCCAGCTCTATTACACGGCAGAACCATCGCCTGTTGTATTTAGCCCTCTCTTCCCTCTGTCAGGAGATACCTTCCAGCATGGCTGGCTGTGGAGATGTGCGTAGGGCGCAGCCGGTACCAGACCGGAGACAACAGCAAACAGGCAAACTCGAGGAGGAGCCAGGCTTTGTGGGGCCTGAGACGTATACAGTTTTGGGGTCCCTCTTTAAGGAAAAGAATATAAGAGGACCGGTGCCAAATGAGGTATGACAAGAAATCCTGACTTTTTTGAAAGAGTTGACAAATGCCTATGCCTCACAAAATCCAGACGATGCAATAGAATATTTTCATTAACTGCCTGACACACCTTGATAGTGCTTTTTATCTTACGATTTTGGGCTGCATACTCGATCTGTGATTCATCTTTGGGTTGATCAATAATTCTGAAAAAAATATCGAAAGTTAATCTGAAATTAGGGCATACAGGAGCAATTCAAATGTCTGCTGAAATTGCCACTACATTGTACCGGGCTACATAATTACGTAATTGAATTACTCTTATGGGATAAAAATGGACTCAGGGGTAAATATGTTTCTTTAGGGTATTTTGCTGTGTCGGTGTCAATTTTGCCTGCCGTTTCGTCTGGAACTGCCAGCCTTCATTGGAACAAGAGGGCATCAGATGCTCGAAGATATGGTCCAATTCACTGAGGTGCGTAAAGCATGCGACTTCCCAGACAGACCTCCTCCCCATTTGTTGTACTGCTATAGGTCTGGGCCCCACAAACCAAGAATTTTGATAAGTTCTATTCTGTATACATCCCATGAGAAAGGAAAAAATATATATGGTGCATTCATAATTGTACACATGGCATGGCTGAATATATTCCTAGTGGGAGAGAATATCCTTTGTCTAGGCATAAAGAAGAACTAACTCCCTGGGGCACCTGGGTGGCTCAGTCTGTTAAGCATCTGCCTTTGGCTTAGGTCATGATCTCAGGGTGCTGGGATCAAACCCCGAGATGGGCTCCCTGCTCAGCAGGGAGTCTGCTTCACCCTCTGCTTCTGCCCCTCCCCCCAACTCCTACTCTCTCTCTCTCATTCTCTCTCAAATAAATAAATAAAATCTTTAAAAAAAAAAAAAAAGAACCAAATCCCCTGTTTGCAATTTTTCACATCTGATGATTGGAAGAATTTTCCACAGAGCAGAGTACCATCTGATTCCATACCTCTCAAGCATTGTTTGTCCTTTACTACTCATACACTTCTGGTTCTGGGCACCATAGGACATGTTCACATTGAGCTACAACCCCTGGACCTGAATCTTCATGTTACATCACCTGGGGAGTAAACCCAGTGGGTGCGAGAGTGTTCTTGGAAGCTATTCCTGCACTGGGATGGCTAGCGATATCTTACACACACACACACACACACACACACACACACGTCCCACTAAACCCAAATTAAATATATCCCCAACTCAGCTTCCCCTTAGCTGGATATAAAGAAATCCCCCTAGCTACTCCCATGCTACCAGATCTGAGGGGAAATATGGCCGACAGGAAGTAGGAGTGGAGACAGTGGTCACAGACAAACAGATAGGTGAATAAGATATAACACTGCCTTCCAGAATCTGGCAGACCAGTATTTAAAGATGGCATGTAAGTGGCCACAGTATACAAGGAAAGTGATGGGAAGGGTAAAAATAAAAAACAAGAACAATAATAATAAAAGAAAAAACGCTGACCATCACTGACTACTTACTATTCGCCGTATACTTTGCTAACCGTTTTACGTGAGCAATATCTTTTAAACCTCACAGCAACTCTAAGAGAGTAGGTACTGTTATTAACAGCCTATTTTATAGATACAGAAACTGAGACTAAGAGAGATTCAACGAGCAATTCCAGGTCACACGGCTAGTGGAGGACAGAGCCTGGGAGTGGGCGGTCTGATCAAGGGTGAGGGGTGGGTTTGCACCAAGACAGGAAAGTGCTATTGGGCCAGTGGGGAGATGGGTAGGAGGTTAGGGGACTCCCAGAAAGCTGGCTTTGGGGATAAGAAACTGATGCTGTTGGTTGACAGGGGGAATGTAGGAGAAGTTGGCTTAGAAAAAGTCAATGAGCTCAGTTCTGCCATATTGCTTTGAGGCATCTGTGGGACACCCATGTAGAGATGGCCGGGAGGCAGTTGGCAGTTGGATATCTGAGTCCAGAGCACAAGAGAAGTGATCTGGGCAGGACACAGACAAGGGTGGGTCATCCCCACGTAGTGGTCGTCGACTCCAGGGGAGTGACTGAGATCCCCCGGGATATGTTGCATGTAGAGAAGCCAAGCTGGAATCCAGGGGGTAGGCAGAGGAAGAAGGGTGGGCCAAGGGCTGGGCAGCAAGGGGGCAGGGAACCCAGCAAGTCAGGGGGCAAAGCATGTCGAGACGAGCTCTTGGTCACAGTGGTACCCTATCACAGATAAAGGCTGGGACTCTGGAGTTAACAAAAATAGTCACAATCATCCTGGTGCCTGAGTTTGGTTGTCCCCAAGGCAAGGACTTGCAAGCAACTAGATTTTAGGAGATTCAGAGAATATGGGGAGTGAGGAAGTAGAACAGGGGCGGGAAGGCAGCCAATAAAGGGAGCATTACCATGTCAGTTCCCACCAGGAGCAACTGGCGCTCAGTTCCACGGAATCTCTGGGAAATGGTGTGGGACACAGCTCAGGGGTATCTGTCGCAGATCAGGTTCTCCGGAGGCAGAAGCCGCAGTGTGGGGCATTGGGCATGTGGGGTAATTATCAGGAACAGCACCTGTGGAAGGAGGGGGAAGAAGCAAGAATGCGCCGAGAGCTGGCTTGAACTGCAAAGCTGGCGTGGCAAAGCCGGGACCGAACCCCTGAAGACCCCTGTGGCCTCTGATGGCCCATCAGAGTTGTCCCCACAGTAAGTGAAATGACCCGTTAGTGGACGTGGGCTACCTGGGGGCAAGGTGGTTTTCAGCAGTTGGAGACTGTCTCCTGACATTGGGGCAACAAGTCCCTCTGTAAAGGGGACCTGGGGGTGCTTCTCTGTGGCCACCGCATGTGCCCTCTCCCACAAGCCGTGCCCTTTATACACCCCGAGGTCAGGGCTGAAGTGAGCTGGAGGTGCGCTCATCTTTCGGCATGGCGGACCTGCCATATACGCAGGCAGAGCAGAGCTCCCTGGTTTCAGGCTGGAAAAAGCCCGAGCACGTGGAGGTAAGGCCCAAGCCTTGGGGGTGAGGCACCAGCACGTCCAAGCAAGTGCTGTGGGGAAGAAAAAAGCCCGCTGAGGCGCTAGCTCAAGATCCCCCGCTCTGAGCTTTTGTCTCTGCTCTGTCACTTTGCCCCCCTCCCCAACACCGGCTGGTTGATCCCTGGGAAGATACCTGACCCAGGCCAGACCAATCAGAATCCTTCCCTGGGATTTTCAAACCGGCGTGAAGGGGAGCCGCCAGATAGAAGGGTCTGGAGCATGTGGGAATCACGTGGAGGGGGAGAATAATATCATTCCCAAAAGAGCAGCTGGGAGAGAGTGTGGGGGCCACGAGAAAGGAGTCCCAGGGGCTCTAGTGGCCTGGCTGCATCCCTTTCCTTCTTTTCTTCCCACACCCTGTGAGATCCCCTGCCTCCTGCCAATAAAGCCCCCATTGTGCTGAGTGAGGCTGGGCGGCTTCCGGTCTGGGAGCCCAGAGTCCAGCCTTGGTTGGGATGTGAAGAAATACCACGAGAGCCGGCAACTCCTGGAGAGCTCACGATGAAGACGAGAGAGAGAGAGAGAGAGAGAGCGAGAGCGAGCGAATGCCAAAACTCAAAGAGAATGCAGGGTCAAGGAAGGGTTTTTTATTTTATTTTATTTTATTTTTCTAAGCTGTGGAAAACTTAAACGTGTTTATGTGCTGAGGGTAAAGAGCCAGTAAAAGCAGCATAAATCATAACAACAGAATATACTAAAACGAGGCAGTGATACAAAGCTATAAAAACTCTAAAGATAAGGAAAATATGCCCTCAGTAAAAACAAGGGGAGAAGGCAGAAGGAAAATCAGCCTTGCAGTGGACAGCGGCTGTTGGCTTGGGTACCCGCGGTACGTACACAGTCCTGGGCAGCTGCTTCCTCTGCAGTCAGAACAGTCCCACGCCCTTGACCTCCTGCGTCCTTCACCTCTGGGGGCTCGCTCGCCCAGGGCACTGGGCAGGGGCCCTTTAGGAGCTGCGCCCTGGGGATTAGGACCAGACATGTGCACTCCGGCCAGTACACGGGGCCTTGGGTGCTTACTCAGGACCACAGCTGGGAAGGGGCTGCGGCAGAGCAAGAGACAGAAGATGCAAGACAGAGAGAGAGAGAGACAGAGAGAGAGAGAGAATGGCTAGGGAGCTCCCTGCAGAGGGGTGGGCCTGGTGTCCAGAGCCCAAGGGAGAGATTAGTCTGAGATCGGATCAAAGGCTCTTGGCTAGGACATGAGAGGGAAGAGAGAAATCTTGTGTGTCAGGGGGGTGGTGGGCAGGAAGTGGACTCCATTTTTCTCTGCAAGTTGAAGGCGAGGTTGTCTGCTGAGAGTTATCAGGAATGGGCTAGAAGTGGCAAGAAAGCTTTTGACTTCAAGTGGCCCCAAACTCAGCTAATAGTGGCTTAAACCTTAAGGACCTTTACTGCTTAGCTAGCAAGAAGTCTGGAGGTAGGCAGTCCAAGGTTTGTCCATGGTTCATTGACTGCATGGAAAACCCAGCTCTGTCAGCCACTCTGCCCTGCCATCCTTAGCTGGTGGCCTTTCCTTCCTGTTCTCATCACCCTGTGGTGTCAAGATTTCTGCTGTGGCTCCAGCATCCAGTGCCTGTTTTAGGAGAGGAAGTCCTGGGCACTCAGACAATGAGAAAACTGCCCCCCCCCCCCCCGCCTCTGCCCCAACTCTCTCCTCAGGAAGAAAATTTCTCTTCAGAAGCTTCCCAGGAGACTCCTCCTTTATTAGCCAGGGCTGGGTCACAAACCCATCACCAAACATATTACCTAAAATTAAGAGATACTTGCCTAATACCCACACACAAAATTGGGTTCTGTTAGCAGAAAGATGGGAGCTCAAGTAGAGGGGAAAATTTTCAAACAACTGTGAGAGGGAAAGGAGAGAAAGACAGCACTGCCCGACAGCAGTGGGGGTCCAGCTGCCACGTGGGGCCCAGCGTAAGGGGACCAGGTGAAAGTGGGCAGATGGGAAGAATGGCCCCATTTACACAGAAGGCTCCCAGCACAGTCCCGGAAAAGGTCGAAGACGCTGACCTCTATCAGCCACCACCAAAATCTCACAAGACGGAATCATCAAATTCTAAAGCATCTGCTGGCCTGACCATCATGTACGACTAACGCTCGGGGTTTAGTTGTAGGAGAAGGAAATCACTCCAGCCATTTTAAGTGGAAAGGAATTCGAGTCAGGGTATTCGAGGTCAGGAATGACTCTCAGGATGGCGCCACAGAATGACTGGCCTGCCCGGGGAGCTACTTTACGTCTACCTTAACCAGGAAGGTTGAGAATTAGAAAGTTCTGGGGTGATGGGTTGCTTCAAGAGCATGCTGCTTTAGCTGTGTGTGATCCAGGGATCAGAAAGGCTCTTAGGCTGTTGCCTCAATTGCCAGTGGACACTCCCGAGGCCAGTGTTGGGCACTGGCAAACTGTTTCAGAGACTCACTGGCCGTGAACCCAGCCACACTTGTCAGTGGAACGTGGCCTCAGCCTCACTCCTGCCCTCTGAGTCACCCACAGGAGCATCTGATGGATAGAGCGCCATCGCTCACAACCCTAGTTTTCCAGGCTTGGCAGGGCGGACAGACACAGGAGAAGGGCGGCGTGGATGGTGAGAGCACCAATCCTCCCATCCCCTGCAACATTCTAGGAGCTTCCCCTCATCCCAAGGCTGTTTTGAAGAGCCTTTTCGTACTTTAGATCACAAAAAGATTTCCCGGTTCTTTTTTTCCCCCTCTTTCAATTTATTTCGAACTGTGGCTAAAAAAAAACCAAACCACATAACCTAAAGTTTATTATCTTAACCATTTTTTAGTGTACAGTTAAGTAGTGTTAAGTATATTCACGTTGTTATGCAACCAACCTCCAGAACTTTCTCATTTTGCAACACCGAAACGCATCGAACAATTCCCCACTCCCTCTCCTCCGAGCCCCTGGCAACCACCGTTCCACTTTCTGCTTCTGTGAATTTGACTCCTCTAGATACTTCAAATAAGTGGAATCATACAGTATTTGTCTTTTTGTGACTGGTTTATTTCTGGTGAATGATTCTTTTAAGAAATTACAAATCTTTGCTATAATGAGCTGAAGCAGACACATTTCACATTCTCAACAGCAGAGCTATAATGCATCAGCCCAAAGGCATCCCTTTAAGCCAATTTTATAATGATATGTCTTCTCCTTCCTTTTTTTTTTTTCTAATAACCTGGGAGGGCATGGAACTCTCAAAATGAGTGGTCAAGGAAGCCCTCCCCACAGCAGGGAAAAGGCTATTCCAGCACACTTCCTGTGGTAGGCAGAATTCTGAGGTGGCCCCTGGGGGTCCAGGCTCTGTAGAATTCCCTCCCCTTCAGTGTGGGAGGGACTTCTGGATATGATAGCATAACACTCCCATGGTTAGGTGATGCTATATTGCAGTGGACTTTAAGAGAGGGAGATTGTCCTGGATGGGTCTGACCTAATCAGGTGAGCCTTTAAAACAGACTGGGCTCCTCCGAACGAGAAGGCTCCAGTACCTGCGGGACATATGGTGTCAGGGAGAGTCTCCATTCCTGGCTTTGAAGGTGATAGGGCCACATGGCAAGGACCTGAGAGTGGTCTCTAGGAGCTGGCCAATAGCCATCAAGAAAGTGGGTCTCTCAATCCTACCACTGCAAGGAACTGAATCCTGCCAACAATCGGAATGAGCCTGAAAGGGGACCCTAAGCTCCAAGCAAATTCACGGCCCTGGCTGACCTTTCACTTTAGCCTTGTGAGAACCTGAGCTGAGGATCCAGCCATGCCAGGCCCCAGCTTCTGACCTACAGAACTATGAGCTAGTTAATAAGTAGCTGTTGTTTTGAGCTGCTAAATTTGTGGTGCCCTGTTACATAGCCAGAGAAAACTAGTACGTCTCGGTTCTGACACTGGTCCTGCCTCCAGTTTACTGTGTGACCAAGGGCATGCCACTCACCTTCTCTGAGCTTCAGCTTCCCAGCCAGTGAAAACAGCAACTCCTGTCCTGCCTGCAGGACGAATGTGAACATCAAATTAGTTAATGTATGTAAAAGCTCTTGGAAAGTTAGAAAGCGGCTCTTAAATGGGTTGTTTACTATTGTCATACTAAAAATAAACCTCTGGGAACCTGGGTGGCTCAGTTGGTGAAGTGTTCACCTTCGGCTCAGGTCATGATCCTGGAGTCCCGGGATCGAGTCCCACATCGGGCTCCTTGCTCAGTGGGGAGTCTGCTTCTCCCTCTGCCCCCCACCCTGTTCTCGTGCTCTCTCCCTCAAATAAATAAAATCTTTAAAAATAAAAATAAAAATAAACAAACCTCCAACTTTGACCACAGGAAATGATTTAGAATCAACCAACCCTGGGCCAATAAGCCCCCATTTTGTTACAGGGCCTCGGCTGGATGTGAGTGTGTTCGGCATCGGATCTGGCAAGCTTGGGGAATGAATGGTGTCTGATGCACTCCTTTTGAACACTGCTACTTGCATGCCATTTTTGTCTCTGCAACAGAAGTGACACAGGCAGAGGCCTTCACATTTGTTTACTTTTTTTTTACCTTCCCAAAGTAAAAGATATAGAAATTTTATTTTTCACTTGCTAGAAAGTTCTATGCTTCTAGAACCTTGCTGCTCTCCCTCTGACAGGGAAACATTGCCCTGTCCGGATGACTCTGAGCTCCCCTTAAATCTCATGGTTGCTGCCCTCTTAAAATATTATTATCATTGTATCTGTTTTCCACAAGTTAAAATCTTTTTTTTTTAAGATTTTATTTATTCATTTGAGAGAGAGAGAGAGCGAGAGAGCACAAGCAGGGGAAGGGGCAGAGGGAGACGGAGAAGCAGACTCCCCGCTGAGCAGGGAGCCCAAAGCGGGGCTCAATCCCAGGACCCTGGAATCATGACCTGAGCCGAAGGCAGATGGTTAACCCACTGAGCTACCCAGGCACCCAGGTTAAAATCTTTAATGGACTAAAAATATCTTTCGCTTATGATTATCAAATTAGAGCATAATACTTAATCCATTAATCCATTCTTCTTTTTTAAAAAGTCAACTCTATACCCAACGTGGGGCTTGAACTCATGAACTCGAGGTCAAGAGTCGCACCCTCTACTGACTGAGCCAGCCAGGCGCCCCCATGAATACATTCTTTAAAAAATTTTTTTCATTTCTCCTCCTGCCCTTTCCACACACCTGTACCCTTCCCTCCCTCTGCTCCCAATATAGTTACAGTGTACTTTTGATTGGACTGCTAGTCAGTGTTTATCTTCTTAAATGTTTTTTTAAAGATTTTATTTATTTATTTGAGAGAGAGAATGAGAGATAGAGAGCACGAGAGGGAAGAGGGTCAGAGGGAGAGGCAGACTCCCCGCTGAGCAGGGAGCCCGATGTGGGACTCGATCCCGGGACTCCAGGATCATGACCTGAGCCGAAGGCAGTCGCTTAACCAACTGAGCCACCCAGGCGCCCCTCTTCTTAAATGTTTTGTAAATATTTTATACAACTGATCCATGCAGTGAATTATGGGTTTTTTTTTTTTTTCTTGTACAATCCTTTCCCTGGAGTTAATAGTCGTTTGGCTTTTGGTTTTCTTCATTTTCTACATACTTACTAGTAATGCAACTGTACACTTAGCCAGACATTTAAATCTCTGAAGACATCCAGACACGTCAAGTATTCAATCGATTTCATCTTGTGGAAACTCTCCCTCCTGGAGTCTCCTGATCTGTCTGCATCTGAACCGGCGCCCTCCGGACCTGGTACACCCATGACTCTTAGTACTGTATATCGAGCGTTTATTCTTCGCCACGGTGATATTTGAGAATCACAACAACCTTACGAGGTACAGATTTCTATTCTCAGGACACTAAGTCTTAAAGAGATTAAATAACCCAATTCAAAGATGGCTAATAAGTGGCAGAACTAGGATTTTAACCCATGATTGTTTAACTCCAAACCCAGGGTTGGTTGATTCTAAATCATTCCCTGCAGTCAAAGTTGGAGGTTTATTTTTCAGATGACAGTAATAAACTTCACATTTAAGAGCCGCTTTCTGACTTTGCAAGAGCTTTTACATACATTAACTAATTTGATGTTCACGTTCGTCCTGCAGGCAGGACAGGAGTTGCTGTTTTCATTGGCTTGGAAGCTGGAGCTCAGAGAAGGTGAGGGGCATGCCCTTGGTCAAACAGTAAACTGGAGGCAGGACCAGTGTCAGAACCGAGATGTACTAGTTTTCTCTGGCTATGTAGCAGAGCGCCACAAATTTAGCGGCTCAAAACTACAGCCATTTATTTTTTTTTTTTAAGGATTTTATTTATTTGACAGAGAGAGCGCAAGCACAAGCAAGGGGAGCGGGAGAGGGAGAAGCAGACTCCCCGCTGAGCAGAGAGCTTGATGTGGGGCTCCATCCCAGGACCCCTGGGATCATGACCTGAGCCGAAGGCAGACGCTTAACAACTGAGCCATCCAGGCGCCCCAACAACAGCCACTTATTAGCTCATGGTTCTGTAGGTCAGAACTGGGGCTCTTCCCCCAGTACTATCCTAATGTACAATTCATATGCAGTAAAGAGCCTAGATCTTAAGTGGACACTCGATTACTTTTATGTATGTATATACCCGTACACATATACAATGTGTGTGTGACCAGCACTCAGCTCAAGCTACAGAACATTTCCATCACCCCCAGAGAGTACTCTTGGGTCCCTTCGCAGTCAATACCATCCCCTCTTTGCCTCCCAGAGGTATCTGCTCTGATGACCTTTATGACCACAGATTACGTTTGCCTGTTTTTAAGCTTCATATAAATGGAAGCGCGTACTCTTCACTCTTCTGTGTCTGGCTTCTTTTCCACGTTCTCTTCCACTGTGGACAGGCATTTGGGCTGTCTGAAGCCTGTGCTCTTAACCACTAAAGCTAGGTCTAAGGTAAATATCATCCTCCTGCTGATTGACTTAGTTTGGATTGTGCTTACCAAGGCTGGTAGGGTGGCTGGAGCAGATTCATCATCGGGGACCCAGGTGAGGACCTCGGAGCTTCGCAGGGGGCCGGGCTCTGGACCACGCTGGCAAGGGCATGAGGCAAAACACCTTTGCCTACCAGAGGCGGGACGGGCCCGCTGCATCTGAATGCTGGCTCACCCTTCCAGGCCAGCAAGAGCTTTTCCCTGGAGGTGAATTGTTTTGAAATCTCCATGGAGACCGGAGAGAGCCCCCCCCCACCCAGGTCCCCCGGAAAGTCCCTGAGCTTCCACCCATCAAGTCGGCAGGGTGAGGAGGGGTTGTCTGGCCTCAAAAGCCATTTGTAAAGCTAACAAACAAATCACAAGGCAAATTGA
This sequence comes from Eumetopias jubatus, assembly GCF_037043125.1. Lineage (NCBI taxonomy): Eukaryota > Metazoa > Chordata > Mammalia > Carnivora > Otariidae > Eumetopias > Eumetopias jubatus. The sequence continues at coordinate 92,019,689 of NW_028274817.1, forward strand.
GTCCGGTCTGTTTCTGGGTGAACCCAGAAATAGTTTCATTGTGGGCTTAAGGGTGGGATTGCTAAAGCGCAGGCCTGTGGGGTCACCCGCACAAAGCCTGGGGAAGTTTTATGGGCTCTTGGTGGACTTGCGTGCCTGCTACAATGAACATACCCAACAAAGGGGCCCTTTAAAGAAGAGAAGTTTTATGGCCTTCCACAGCAAGCTGGGGCTTGTTCTCTGGCTTTGGGGAGGAGGCGAGGGGGAGGGTGATTTACAGCAGCTGGGGCACCTCCCCTCCTGTGAACTTCTCTGGGTTAAAACCTGCATCTGGTGGTCTCCAGAAGCCTGCAGGCTGGTCTATGGTGAGCAGCTGGGGGTGACAGCTTACAGCCGCAAAGATGATTAAAAGCCTGGAAAACGGGACTGATGGGCACTCTTTAAAAGAACCTGGATTCTTCAGCCTGGAGAAGTAAAGATTAATACCCACGCTCGACTATACAAGGGGCTCTTACGCTGAACTTGGTGGCTAGCTATTCTCTCTCTCTCTCTCTCTCTCTCTCATTCTCGGAAAAAAGAAAAAAAAAATCCTAAGATGATGAAGTGGTTTGAAATTCCAGCAGGAGGGATCGAGGGTTGAGAATAAAAAAGCAAAGGTCTGACAATGAGAATTAAATGTGGGACTGGGTTACCATGGAGGCTGATGGAAGCTTTTCTGCATTGCTGTGCAAACAGACCGGAAGTGCCTAAAGGTCAAGAAGAGACAGGATGACTTCTCGGGCTGCTCATTTCTGCATGGTTATCTTAGCGTGGTTTCCCCAAGGAGCACACCCTGAGGCAAGGATGTAGGTGCAGGTAGTTCGCATGGGAACAGGTCCCCAGAAGCACAGCGATGGAGCGGGGGAGGTGAGATGGGGCAGGCGGAAGGCTGACTAAAGCTGAGCTACACAGCATGTGACCTCTGTGGGCAACTGGGGCACAGTTGCTCTGGGGACTCTGGGAGATGGTGTGAAGCAGAATTGTTCTCCCAGAGGAGCGAGAAAGCTGGGGTACTTAGTCACTGACTCCCACTGCTAGTTGTTGAGGCTCATTCCATTTCCAGAGAGTCCTATGGCTATTTACTTGGGTAATGGAGCTGTGGAAAAATGAAACTGAGCAGACTTCTCTAGGATTGTGGGTACAGACATGAATACCAGGGACACAAAACTCTACCATGGGCCCTCTATGGAATGGCAAGCGCATGCGGGCCAGGTAATAAATAGAGGCCAGGCCCAGGTCTGACTAGTGGCGGTTCCGTTGGGTGCATGAACCTACCCAGTGGTTATTTCTCTGCTCCCTGAATGTCTAATTGGAATGGACATATTTAGTGGTTAGCAGAGCTCCCATTGGTACTGGGGTTTTTGGCCTAGGGAGTAAGGGCTCTCACAGTGTAGGAGACAAGGTAGAAGCCCGTGAAATGCACCCCCCACACCCCAAGCCAGGAGAGTGAATCATCAACAGTATCACACCCTGGGGGGATGGCAGAGATTAGGGTCACCCTCAATGATGTCAAGAATGCAGTGTTGATGGTTCCCAACATATCCCCATTTAATTCGTAAGTCTGGTGCGGTGCCTAAAAGAACCAGATGGAGCATGGTGAATGAGAGTGGATCACTTGATCAAGCAGCCCCAATTGCAGCTGTTTTGCCCAGTGTGGCATCTTTGCTTCCAGCACATGGTATATGGCCACGGATCTGGCAAATGTGTTCTTTGCTATCTGGTTAGGGAGTTAAGATGGCAGAGTCATAGGGGACCCTAAATTTGTCTGGTCCCTGGAACTCAGCTAGATAATTATCAAAACGTTCTTTGCTATCTCTGATGGCTTATATTCTTGTGGGATGGACAACAGTAGACATGGATGGTCTTGCTCCAGGGCTATGTCAACTTTCCCACCCTCTCTCAAAACATAATCTGAAGAGCACTGGACCATCTGGACATTTTGCAAAACAGCACATGGATGTACCATGTTGGTGGTGTCTTGTTATTTGGAACAGATGAGCGACGAGGGCTGAGTATGTTGGAGGTCTTGATAAGACTCATGAACTCCAAAAACTGGGAAATAAACCCTATGACAATTGATACCCTATCACATCCGTGAAGGTTTGAGTGACCCAGTGGGCTGGGGCATGCTGGGACATCCTCTACAAAGTAAAAGGCAACTTACTTCCTTGTGTCTCACCACTCAGAAAGGAACGCCATATTTGGTAAGCCTCCCTGGGGTCTTGCAGTGGCATGTTCTACACGTGGGGATACCCATTAGCTGGGTGATACAGAAGGCTGCCAACTTTGAGTAGGGCCCAGACCAGGAAAGAACTCTGCAGTGAGTCCAGGCAACAGTGCCAACAGCCTCAGGTCTTGGGCCATATGACCTTCTAGTTGAGGTAAGTGTGGTGGGATAAGATGCTAGATGGAGTTTATGGCAAGCCCCAGTAAAAGAATCACAAGCTAGGTGCCTGGTTCCAGCTTCTGGAGCAAGACCATGCTGTGTCATTCAGAAAACAGCTCCCTGCATGCTACTGAGCCCTGATAGAGTCAGAGCACCTAAATATGGGATGTCAGGTGATTATGTAATCAGAATTGCCCATCATAAGCTGGGACTGTAAGACCCACCAAATCATAAGTTTGGGTGGGCCCAGTAGCAATCCACTGTATGATAAGAGTGGTATTCTTGGATTGGGTAAAAGCAGGACCAGAGAGCCCATGTAAGCTGTACAAACAGGTGGCCTAGATGTTCATATCATCCACCACTGTTGCACCAGCATCTCTCCCTCAGCTGACCTCAAACGACCACATTTGCGGGGGCCCCTTAAGACCCATAAGGGAGAGGTGCCTGGGTGGCTCAGTCAGTTAAGCGTCTGCCTTTGGCTCAGGTCATGATCCCAGGGTCCTGGGATTGAGCCCTGCATAGGGCTCCCTGCTTGGCAGGGAGCCTGCTTCTCCCTTAGCCTCTCCCCCCAGCTTTTGCTCTCTCTCTCACTTTCTCTCTCTCAAATAAATAAATAAATAAATAAACAATATCCTTTAAAAAAAGACCCATAAGGGAAAAGGCTAAGGCTGAGTCACAGATGGGTCAACTTGGTATGCTGGTGTAAGCCTAAAGTGGATTGCTGCCTCATGATGGCCCCACTCAGGGATGGCCCTGAAAGACAGAAGCAAGGAGAAATCCTCTCAGTGGTCAGAGATCTAGGTGATGCACCTGATAATTTACCTTGTGCAGAAAGAGAAGTGGCCTAAAGTAAGAAAATATAGACTCATAGGCAGTGGCAAATGGCCAGGCTGGCTGGTCAGGTCCCAGGAAGGAGAAAGATTAGAAGATGAGGGACAAAGAGGCCTGAGGAAGAGGCATGTGGAGGGATGTATGGGGGTATGCACAAAGTATGATCTCTCTATCACACATAAATAACCACCAGAGAGTGTCTACCACAGAAGAGGCACTAAGCAACCGCGTCAGTTGACATCAGCCATCTTCTGTCTTTGGTCACCCCAGTGCTGGCACAGTGGCATAATAGGTGCATGAATGAAGTAATCGGGATGGCAGTGATAGAAGTTATTCATGGGTCCAACCACATTGGCTCCTTCTCGCTAAGGCTGATCTAGCTACTGGCACTGTTGGGCGTCTGACCTGTCATTAACAGAGACCAATGCTAAACTTCCAATATGGCACCATTCCTCAAGGAGACTGGTTGTCCACTTGGTAGCAAGTTCATTTCCATCCTGAAAAGGGCAATGATTCATCTTGACTGGGACCAACATGCAAAATGGGTTTGCCTCTCCTGTCCACTGGGCCTCAGTGGACACCACATTTGGGAGGACCCTTATGACCAGCTGATGAATAAGGGAAAAGGCTGAGGTTGAGTTCGTACCAATCCTGAGGGCTTAGAGAACCTTTGATTTACTAACGTGGATTCTCACATAAGATCACCTCAGACAAAGGAAGAAATGAGGCATGACGGTGGGCACATGACCACAGGATGCTCTGGTTCTATCCCATACTGCACTGCCCAGGAGGCTGTTGGCATGATAAAACAGAAATGGCCTGTTTGGGTGCTGCTGACGCACCAGCTTAGAGGACATATTCTGCAAGGATGGGATGCCATCCTCCGAGACATTGTACCTACTCGGAATCAACATTGATTATATGGTGCTGTAGCCCCAATAGTAGGATATGTGGATCCAGGAACCAAGACGCAGAAATAGGAGTGGCCCAATTAATATCAATCCTGTTGATGCACTCGGGGAATTTATGCTTCTAGTCCCCATCATGTGGATCTACAGGTCTCAGTTCTCAGAAGAGGAATGCGTACCTTAGGGGATACAGTAAGGTTTTTGTTCAGCTTTAAGATTCAGTGGACTCCCAGTCTCTTGGCCTCTTGCTGAGTGACCAGCAGGCAGAGAAAGGAGTCATCACTCCGGCAGCGGCAGTGAAGCTCCAAACATTAGGAGGAGATAGAGCGACTGCTACGTAACTGGAACAGTGAGGAATCTGGCTTCCGAATGACCCACGGAGGGATCTCTTGGTGCTCTCATGCCCAATATTAATGATAAATGGACAAGCACGGCAGTCACAGCCTAAGAAGGCCACGGTGACCCAGGGTGCAGAACTTTCAGGCATAAGGGTCTTTATCACCTCACCAGGAAAGGCAACTAAATAAAAGTGGTGCTAGCAGAGGGGAATCTATAGAAGATGGAGGAGGAGGAGGAAGGGAAGGTGGAGAGCAAGGAGGAGGGGGAGGCGGACCTTTTATGGATTCAAAATCAACTGCAGCAGCAGCAGGGACTATAATTCTCCTACCAAGTCTTCTCTTAATTTTCCTAGAAAACAAGACTCCAGAAGCATGGACAAGCTTTCCCCAAGCGGAGTAAACTCATTACAAGCAGCAAGTGAATGCAGTGGTGCAAGGGGTGGACTGTAGTAGATACTATTGTGTTCTACCCGGATCCCCCCCTTCAAGGCCAGTCTACCCGGCCCCCAACTGCCGATGACTCACCACTGTGTTCTTTCTAGGGAGTTGTCCTCAGGTGCGGTGAACTTCCTTGCCCACGGGTAGCCTGCAGCCAATGGTTGGATGACGAGACCCAGTCTCTGAAACAGGGGCTAAAGAAGGTCCTAGGCCCAAGAACTCCTTACAATTTCTCTCTCTCTCTCTTTTTTTAAAGTCATCTCTACCCCTGCTGCGGGGCTCGAATTCATGACCCCAAGATCAAGAGTTGCACCATCTACCGCCTGAACCCACCAGATGCCCCCTTGGTTTACCTCTTTTTATGTTCTATTGCCAACCACGCAAACAGAGATGGAGGGACTGCTGCAGCAGGATTAAGAAGAAAGTCGGTGTCAGACCTGGAGACCAAAGCCTAACCTCCCTGCCCTAGAAAACTGGGTGAGCAAACTCAGCAGGCAGGGCTGCCGCCGTAATTTGTGGGGCTCAGTGCAAAGTGAAAATACGGGGTCCCTGGTTCGAGAAGCAGGAAAAAGTGCTGTTACAGTTCTTGAAGTATACTGCTTTCTCCTTTAAAAATGTTTTCTTACCTATAAAACACCATCGGAGTAATAGTGATTTGTGAATAACAACGAAAACTTACAAACTGTGAAACAATATTTTTGGCGTCGTAATTTTATGCAATAAAATCAATAATACTTTATTAATGTGCTATCGTGGTTGATCCTATTTTCTGGCTCACTTTTCTGCAAATTCGTCTATTTAGGTCATCAGAATTTACACTTGTAGCTACTTCATTTTCAGTCAAAATAAACTGAACAGGACATCGGTCACCCTTTGCAAATGTGAGGTTGTGGGTAACTTTGGTACTTTTTAATTTTTTTTTTCAATACAGAAACTTTAATAGCTAAACATATCTTGTATTGTTATAGTGGGGGCGATACAAAGGGATGGTTGCCAGATGCATTCCCGTTCAGTATTCTTCCCCCTTTTCGGCCTCTGCTTCCAGGTAATTTTTAATTTTGAAAAGGATCTTTCTGGGCTGCAACTGTTACCAGACCTGTCTAGAGTCTTTTTATGGGCTGTGATGATGTCGCGATACATTTCTGGTGAATTATTTTGAAATACATTACGTTCTGAAATTCAAAAATTCCAGTATATCTAGAGTTGAGTCTCACGGAACATTTTTTTTTCTAAAAAAAAAAAATCAACGATACAAATCAGTTTTGACTAAGTCTGAATTTAATTTTAAATGTAAATTTATACAAAGGCCTTTTTAGTATTTTCTCTGACGTTTCCTGTAACTCGTGGAGGTCACAGAAGAAATTAAAAGTGGCTTCGTGATTTATATATAATTCAAGATGCCTCTTTACGCATGTTATTGTTGTATCTTCAATTACAAGGAAAAATTAATTTTAAAATGGTCTGTTAATAATTAGTTCATCTGAAGCTTCCTGCAAAAAGAGCGTTCTTTTCCGTTGAATCTGATGATCTTTAAATTTAATTTCTACGTCTAAGCCTGTGGATATTTGTCACGCAGCGTTGCCGTGGTTTTTCAAAACCCGAGATTCTAAACACGTTGAAAAACTCTAACTCCCTTATATGCTTTATTGCAACATCCATGTGTATGCTTTTATTTTATTTTTTAATATATTGACAAAGTTTACTGAGCTCTGGCAGTTCCTGTGCAGGCGCTCAGGCCGGAGAGCTAATATTTGTGCTGATGCCACAGGCATGGGGTCCGTGCATTGACCGGCTCGCTGGTTTCCCACTAGGGGTCCCGGTGCCAGCTCCACGTGGGGCACCCCCTCCCCCTCCACCGCAGCTGCCATCAGCACCCCCACTCTGGGCCTTGGGGCTCTGCTGCTCCAGGGACTGCCCCAGGCATGCATGCGTGCCCCCGGGGGTGCTAGGGAATCCCCTGGGTTGTGCTGTCTCAGAGCCCTGCATTGCCACCCGCGTTATCACCCTGCGTGCTCCACTGTCCCATCAGCTGTCACTTGGGAAAGGCAAGTTCAAAGACAAAATTATCACGGATTTCAAGACGGAGCCAGCAGAACCTGAGACCAAGCATGGGGCCCCTCTGAGAGTGGGCTCTGGGCGCCCAAGCCAACCGCAGGCTGCGGGCTCTGCTTCTGACCAGTTCACCCACCAACTGGTGCAAACCCTCCTGTCTTGGTTTGGGCTCCCCCTCAAAGCAGAGGGGCCCGGGTTCTTATTTGCGCAGGAAGCGCAGCGATGGTCGGGTGGGGAAGTGAGAAAGGGAAGTGGGGAAAGCGGGTTAAGGTCTGTTCTTGGGTGGATTACCCCGTGGGCCGCGGAGGCCCTCTGAAGGACCATGTAGAAGACACTGGAATAGCGTCCTTTACGGAGAGGCCAGGCAGCGGGGCTATTTAGCCTTCGGTTCCCATTTCTCATTGGCTGAGGGTGGCTCCTGTTCTCCTGGAGCATTTAACACTCTGCCTGCCCCACCTCCCCAACTCCCCAGCCCAGCCCAAGGATGCCCCCTGGGCCAGAGGGTGCCTTCCGGTGGAGAAACACAGGAAGCCATGGGGCCTGTGGAAACTCTGCAGAGGGCCTCCTGGGTGGAGCTGGGGAGATGGCCCCAGGGCCTTTTCTCTCGCCTCTCCCAGCCCTGCCCCCTCTGCACACGCACACTGACCTGAGGTGGGGGGGGGGGGCTTTTCATTTATCCTTAACGCTGTAATTAGTGCTTAATTTCCTCCTGACATTAGTATTGCAAGTGCCTCCAACAACTTTATTTTCTTGCTTTATTTATACTAGTGAAAAGGCACTTAGAAGCAAATTATGCTTGCCTCCATATATCTCTCTACCTGTTTATCTCTGTGTTTATGGGGTGCCTATCACCATGGTATCTGGGCACTTAGACAGTCCCATTAGATCAAATTCATTACCTGAGAGAGGAAGAAAAACACACTCCTCCTCCAGCCCCTGCAGAAGGCTCTCAGTAGCACACTGAGGGCTGGGGCTCAGGGAGACCGCCAACCGGGGACCTTTTGTTTTCCAACTCAAGGAGAGGAATCTTTTTGGCAAAGAAGCGAATCCCCTCCTGGAGCTAGGCATGGAGAGCTTGCAATGTAATTTGGAAGATCTATCCGAGGGTGGGTCTCAATATGTTGGGCATTTAAAATTTGAAATGATTTCAATTTCATTGCTCTCCAAATATCAAATTGAGCCCATTTTTCACAAATGCAGCTTCACGCTATGAGCAGTTTCCACTGGAAGAAGGTTCCAGATGTTAACTCCTTCTTTCTCACTCACCCTGGAGTGATAGCTCTCTGTGCCCCGGCCTGTGTGGCTGCTTTAAGAGCCCAGGTCCCCCCTGTGAACGGGGTACCACGGAGACCACTGCTCAAGCCCCCTCTCCTGCCCGGCCGTTCCTTCCAGCCCCTGCCCTCTGCCCTCGGGCCTCCCTCTGAGTTCATGGCCTGGCCTGGCACCTTGGACCCTAGTGACCGCCATGAGTCTCCTCTGCCATTCCTGGGATCTTGTCTCACGGCTGCTGCGGGCCGTCTTGACCAAACACCCTGTCGACCCGGGACTCGCAGGGGCTCCCACTGGGGGCATTTCTCCCCGGGGAGCTCCTGCGGGCCCAGAGAGGAGAATCCAAATACCACTAGAGGTGAGGAAATACAGGTAACGAAACCCTCGCATTTTTTTTTTAAGATTTTATTTATTCATTTGAGAGAGAGGGAGAGAGAGCACATATGAGCCGGGTGGAGGGGAGAGGTAGAGGGAGAGGAAGAAGCAGATTCCCTGCTGAGCAAGGAGCCTGACATGGGCCTCCATCCCAGGACCCTGGGTTAATGACCTAAGCCGAAGGCAGATGCTTAACCGACTGAGCCACCCAGGCGTCCCAGGAAGCCCTTGCCTTTTTTTTTTTTTTAAGATTTTATTTATTTGACAGAGAGAGACACAGCGAGAGAGGGAACACAAGCAGGGGGAGCAAGAGAGGGAGAAGCAGGCTTCCCGCAGAGCAGGGAGCCCGATGCGGGGCCCGCTTGATCCCAGGACCCTGGGATCATGACCTGAGCCGAAGGCAGACGCCTAACGACTGAGCCACCCGGGCACCACCGCCCCATATTTTGTAAATAAATAAATAAATAAAAACCCGCCACAAAGCAACGACGTAAATGAGCCACATGGTGAAAATGGAAATCATCCCAAGTTCCACCTACCCTGAGCTAGCCGTTGTTCATCCACAGTGGTGTACATCTTCTCAAACGTTCGCCTCTGCAGACATCTCCGTATCAACAGATTTATTTCAACGAAATTAGGAGATGCCATAGGAACTAATTCGTAAACTGCTTTATTCACTTAACGGTGGATCGTGAATATTTTCCTAGGTAAAAATGGATCTACGTTGAGCTAATGGCTACCCAGTGTTCTGTTGTATGAAAACGGTATCATTTATTAAATGTAACTCCTATGGCTCATTTGAAGTCGTGTGCAAGTTTTCACTATTAATATGATGTTTTAAAAGATTTTATTTATTTATTTGAGAGAGAGAGAATGAGAGAGAGAGAGAGAGAGCACGTGAGAGGGAGGAGAGTCAGAGGGAGAAGCAGACTCCCCACCGAGCAGGGAGCCCGACGCGGGACTTGATCCCAGGACTCGATCCCGGGACTCGATCCCAGGACCCCAGGATCACGACCTGAGCCGAAGGCAGTCGCTTACCCAACAGAACCACCCAGGGGCCCCAAGTTTTCACTGTTATAAACTACGTGGTGATAAGCTCACCTGTGTCAGGTATCCTACTTCCTCTTTCTAGAATTGCCGGGTCTTGATCAAGTTTTGACCCATGGCCGAATTGCCCTCCAGAAAGCTTGTGCCGGAGTGAAGGGAAGCAAGTGCAGACAACAGACACCCTTCCAGTCCACCAGTCATTGTGTCCCCTTCCTGAAGACCCCTGTGGCTGGCCCATGAAAACCAGACCAGCCCCAGGCAAAATGAAGATGGCCTGGGTGCTCCCCTCCTCCTGGCCCCCAGCCCTGCCACTCGCCTGTCTGGGCTGCTGGCCTACAAAGGGTCCCTGCTGCCACGGTGGAGCGTGACCCGGGCTTTGGGCCTCTGAGGGCGGGATTGGGCATGGGCTCAGGGCATTCCCTCTGTGACCAGACACGGGGGAGTTCACCTGGGACAGCTCCTTTCCCGGGCCCTGTAAATTCCTTTCCACCTCTGGCTCTGTTCCTGCGATTCCTCCCCAGAACCACTTACCCCCATCCCTGCATTTCCCCACTGCGAATGCTACCTCCTCCACGGAGCCTTCCCTGATTCCAGACAAAAGGAGTCCCTCTGGCCTGTGGCTTGGGAACTCCTTTTCACAGACATTGGGGAGGTTGTGTTATTTCTGCTTCTAGTCCTAGCCATCTCTCAACGGTGATGACTGCATCTCATTTACCAAAGGCAAGCGTCACTGTGACCATGCAGTTTCCAAGCCCCAGCCCACTGAGAGGCCACATGGAAGACATACTGAGCGGGGAGGAGGTGGACGTCTGACCAGACAAGGAGGAAGAAAGAGAAGGGGCCGTTCTGAGGTCCATCTGGAACCTTCTATATCCCCCCCCCACCACACACAGGGCTCACTTCAGATGAAGCGCAATTTCTAGGACTCGAGGGAGCTCAAACTTTGCAGTGACCATGCTGCTGTGTTACTGTGATTTATAATAAGAAATACATATTTGGTCTTCAACCTCTGTCGCGGCAGAGAGTTCCTAGAACCCTTGGAATAACCGGAGATGAGAGCCATAAAGGTGTCTTTTGTTATGTTAATGAAGCGACTTTTGGAAAGCACCTCCAGAGGGGGGCTGGTTGCCAGGGGAACCAACCAAGTGATTAGGGGGCCGAAACTTTCAGTCCTACCCCTCCCCCACCCCGGAGAAGGAGAGGCGGGGCTGGAGGCCGAATCCATCACCAAAGCAATGATTTCATCCAACAGGCCCATGTGATGAAGCCTCCATAGAAACCCAAAAGGACAGGGCTGGCAGAGCTTCTGGGTTAGTGAGCTCACAGAAACTTGGGGAGAGGGCATGGAAGCTCCACACCTCTTTCCCCAGACCTCACCCTGTGCATCTCTTCCGCCTGGATGTTCCTGAGTTTTATCCTTTTATAAATAAGCTGATCTAGTAAGTGAAATGTTTCTCTGAGTTCTGTGAGCTGCTCTAGCAAATGAATCAAACCCCAGGAAGGAGGGGGTCATGGGAACCTCTGATTTATAGCCCGTTAGTCAGAAGCACAGGTGACAGCCCGGCTTTGGGCTGGCGTGTGAGGTGTAGAGGGGGTGCGATCTTGGAGGACCTGAGCCCTTACCTGCCGGGTCTGACGCCGTCTCTGGGGAGATAGCACCAGAATGGCCTTGAATTGTAGGACCCCTAGCTGGTGTCCAGAGCGTTGCTTGTGGTTGGGTGTGGGGAGCCCCCCACCCCCCTGCACACAACTAGAATTGGGTTCAGGAGCCCAAAATACCTGCATTCTGAGTGACTCTGGGACAACTAGGACTTCTGAGATGGGAGGCTGAGCCTCCACCAGCACACAGGAGTCCAAGGGCTGGGGCACTGGTGACGTCAGCGCTGGGACGATGGTCATTATTCCTACTAGTACCGCGGCTATCACAGCTGTGACTATTACGACTGAGCCTTTGCGAGGGGGCTGCGGGCCGGGGGATGTGGAAGAGCGACAGTTCAGAGGTCCTCACTGCTGTGGCTCAAGGTATCAGGGAGCTCCTTTGTTCCATTTGGGGCACTGGCTCAGGAATCCCCTTTTCACAGACATCGGTGGTCTCCTCCATGCTTCTAGGCTCTGAGCTCGCTCCAGATCAGAATTGCACTTTGTGCACCCAAGGCCGGGGCTGTGTCTTACTGGATGCTGTATTCCAACAGGTGGAGCCCAGCGCCTGGCTAATAGTAAATGGTAATGAACTCTCAGCACTGCTGCGCTTGACCGCTTAGCCCGGCACATGGGGGCGTGTCGTCCACACGGCAGCAGCAGGGAGGCGTGCCAATGACGGTCGTCACTTGAAAACTGAGGGAACCGAGGCTTGGAGGGGTACAGAACTCACCCAAAGTCCACAGCAGTGAGTGGCCGCACCGAGACGTCAACCTACTTAGGCCCAATCCCAACGCTTGTGTTCTTAACCGCTGTTGATGAGGTTACTAGTGCTGCTATGACCGAGTGCCACACGTTTAGTGGTTTAAAACCACACACATTTATCCTCTTACCACTCTGGAGGTCGAAGTCCTAAATAAATCTTGTGGGACTAGAATCAAAGTGTTGGCAGGGCTGCATGCTTTCTGGAGGCTCCACGGGACAATCAGTTCTTTGCTGCTTCCAGCTTCTAGAGGCTGCCGGTTTTCCTTGGCTCAGGGCTGCATCACTCCATCCTCTGCTTCTGTGGCCATATAACCACCTCCTCCTCCTACCTCTTGCCTCCCTCTTCAAAGGATCCTTGTGATCACACTGGGCTCACTTGAATAAGCTGGGATGATGTCCCCATTGCAAGATCCTTCATGTCATCACACCTGCAAAGTCCCTTCTGCCATATAAGGTACCACCTGCAATTTCTGAGAATCGGGATGTGGATGCAAAGGCAGGTCCGTCCTTTGACCCACTATAGCCACCCTCTGCGCCGCCTCCCTTAGAAATGGTGAGGGGATGAATTAATGAAGGACCGAATGGGATGGAACGGTGTGCCCTTAGTTTGGGTGCTCCAAAAGGCAGACAAGGAATTAGGGGCAGGTGGTTCATTTGGAGGTGATCCCAGGAAAGCCCAGCAGGGCAGTGAGGCAACGAAGGGGAAAAGCCAAGAAAGGTGAACAAACGAGCTGGTTTTCCCTGCGGGCAGCTGGGGCTTGAGCCTGTTGGCGACCCTCTTAAGAACCGTTCTGAACCCATGTCAGAATCATCCCACTGAGGGTAGCTGTATTAGCATCCTAGGGCTGCTGGAATAAAGTAGCACAAACTGGGGGGCTTACAACAGAAATGTGCTGTCTCACAGTTCGGGAGGCTGGAAGTCTGAAACCAAGGTGTCAGCAGGGTCGCTTCCCTCTGGAGACTTGGGGAGAGAAGCTCTTCCATGCCTCTTTCCTAGCTTCTGGTGGCTGCTGTCCATCCTTGGCCTTCCTCGGCTTGTAGATGTGTCCTTCCCGTCTCTGCCTCCGCCTTCCTGTCACCTTCTCTTCTCCCCTTCTCTTCTAAGGACACTTGACGTTGGATTGAGGGTCCACTTGAATAATCCAGGATGGTCTCGAGATCCCTAACTTGACTATGTCTACAAAGACCCTTTGTCCAACAAAGTCGCATTCACAGTTTCAGGGTGGACACACCTTTGGGGGGCCACCATTCGACCCACTACAGAGGTGAAGCTGATGTATTCATCCATAAACTCTCATCCCTCACTGGCAGGGGTTGACCCTGGTGATATCAAACCCTAGCGCTGAGCCTTGCCCTCTACCAAGCTAGCTCCTGCCCATCTCCAGGAGGCCCCAGACAGGGAGGCAGGCACTTGAGGCTCAGGTGCTGTCCACCGCGGCTGGGGGTGGACCCAGAGTTGGGCCCAGGGGACGCAGCCAGAGGCATCATAGGGGGATGTGTAGAATCTGTCTCAGAGAGAGGGATGACAGAGAACCTTCCTGCATCCCAATATTTCTCCCCTCTCCCCCACCCCTTAGGCACCCTGGCCTTGCCTCAGCCTCCAGAATAGATGAATCAGCAGGAAAAACTCTTGTCTGCCCAGAAAGTCGGAGAAAGATCAAGGCCCAGGGTGTCTCACTACCCCTCCCACACAAGCAGGCCCGGGAGTCTGGCTTCGAAGCAGCCTAGCCGATGAGGCTGCACATCTTTCTGAGCAAGCCAAGTGGAAAGAGGGGCGGGGTGGGGGCGGGGGTTGGGGGGAGAAGTAATTAGTTTGATGAATCTTCTTTTTAAGTTGTTCTCTACATGGGGCTCTCACGGTGTTATAGGCTCAGTGATGCATTTCCTAAGTTTTATGAATCCTTAAACATGGGCTATTTTTCAAAAGAGAGAGGTGAAAGTAATCATGGGTTGGCACAAACCCCAGGTGTCCCCCATCTGGAACAAGGACACCCGGTGAGGCCCCCAGGTCACAGAGGGCTTTGGAGAGCCCAGATGAGGTTTAAGTGGTCTTGCTGCCCACCTTGCTACTAGAAGCGATGTGCATTCAATATCCATCCACGCACTCCAGAAGCCTCTTTGGCATGGCTGCCTGGTGCTGAGACCTGGGGCTGGGCGTACAAGTCTGGGGCGCTGCCGTCCCGCAGAAGCCTACAGCCTGCTGCGAGGTGGGGCTCGGGACTGCGTCTTCGCAGGAGGTCTGTGCCAATAGACCCTCCCTGATAGGCTGGGCGGGGTGCAAAAAATTGGCCCCAGATCCTTCCTTGCCCTTTGGTAGTACCCTCCCATGTTGACCTTGGACTTGGTCACTGACCTGCTTTGGCAAGTCAGAAACGTCAGGTAAGCCAAGGGTTAAAAAGTGCTTACTGCTCTTGGGATCTTCAGCCATCCTGTGAACAAGCCCAGGCCAGCCGGCTGGGGGGGTCCAGTTAGCCCTTTGCTCCAGCTTCCAGCCAGCCCTCAGAAGCAGAACTTCCCCGGGCGACCACTGGCCGAGGGCCAGGGATGGGAGGCAGTCAATACAGGAAACGCCGTGGAGCAGATCCCCACTGGGGGATTATCCCCCGTCTCCCTTCCGTCTCTGAGGACTTCCTGGAGGGCTGTCAACTTGCCCTGGCCTAACCCAGGTGGGGGCTGGTAGGCTCTGGAGGCCAGAGGAAGCCCGAAGGCTGAGAGTCACTGAGCCTGGCACGTACTCAGGCTGGTGCTCCATAAACACACATTCTCGCTCATCCCTCATTCTGCTTGAGGGCACCTGCTGAGCGCAGCCCAAATTTCCTATCGTAGACACATGAGCAACACAGATGGTGGTGGCTGTGTGTGTGTTTTTTTTTTTTAAGATTGACTTATTTATTCCAAAGACAGAGAGAGGGGGAGGAAGGGAGGGAGCAGGGGGAAAGGCAGAGGGAGAGAATCTCCAAGTAGACTTCCCACCAAGCACGGAGCCTGATATGGGACTCAATCCCACCACCCATGAGATGGTGACCTGAGCCGAGATGAAGAGCCAGACACCCAAGCGACTGAGCCACGGCAGATGCCCTACAGACAGACGGTAGTTGTTTTAAGCCACTGTTTTGGGGGTGCTTTGTTCCCCAACAAAAGTTAACTGACACGGTGTCTCAGCTTTTGGTGGTCCCCATGAGGAGCCCTCATCGAGCTCTCCGTGGGGCTACTCGCGATTTATTGTCAGGCTGATTCCCAGCCTAGGCCAGTTCTTGACTTTGATGCTAATGCTCGGCTAGCACAACCAAGTTCCTTTTCCACTCCCCTTGGGGGCTTTTTGATGATGGGACTAACGAACGGAACCCAAAAAGCTTTGATCTCCTTGTTTCTAATTTGAGGTCAGCCTCCAGATTGTAAGTTCGTTTTACTGGATGGGGAGGCCTCCGCGGGGGTTGAGTTTAATGCCCTGGGAGGTGGCTGGGGACTGGGCCAGTGCACAATGGTGGTTTCCCCTCCTGCTGGGCTGATGGACATTATCCCTCAGCTGGCCCAACCTGGCATGTTCTAGATGCCATCTCCAGTCTCCGTCTGCTGCCAGCCTGAGAAACACGGGGCAATCCCCCACTGCAGCCATCCAATAAGAGGAAACCTGGAACAGTAGGATCTAGGGGGAAAAATGACCCTTTCCATCCTCCCTTACAATGAGACACGGGCATCTGGGGTCCTAAAAGCAATGGTTCCTTTGCCTCCCTTTCTCTCAGTGACTACAATCTGTCTCACCTTGACCTCAGGCTGTCCAGAGAACTGCCAGCCCCCAGGATGCCCATCCCTTGGCTGAGGCTAACTTGGCCATAAGGGCCTCAGGTCCTTTCTGAGCAAGGCTGACCTGTCCACTGGATAAGATGGGGTGTGTGCCTGGCACAGTTTGCCTGTGCTGAAGGCATGGCCACTATCCAGTGGCAGGGGCAGGGAGTGGCCCTGGCAATGTCTGGTGGGCAGGCACTCTTACCTCCGAGCATCCCATGAGGAAGCACAGACCTGCTTGGCAAGCACCGGCCTGGAGCCCGGAGTACCAGCCCTGCCCATAAAAGGCCCGGCCCTGAGCCTTGTGCCCCCCCTTTTCCTTGCACAGGGAGAGCCCCTGACCCAGGGAAGAGGGCCCATCACGGCCACTGGGCCTCCACATCATGTTCCAGGGAGATGCCCCCACTCTGGATTCTTCCCAAGCTGCGTCCTTCTGGGAGAAATGGCAGAAGCCAGAGAGCCAGGCCTACCTCCTTGACTAGCTCTTGGGGGGATGGGAGGGCAGGAAGCAGGAGTAGAAGGGAGGGTACAAAGTTTCACAGAGACAGAGGCTGATTTCTACTAAGAGGTCACCTTGCCAGGCTGCTCTTTAAGACCTTTCCTGCCCAATGGGATCGCAGACAGCAACAAAAAAGGTGAGGTGTATGGGTGAATGAATATGTGCGTGCACGTGCGTTTTTATGCATGCGAGAATGTGTTGTGAATGTGGGTAATTTGTGTGTTGTGTGTTTGCGTGTGTCTGCATTTGTGTACACGTGTGCATGCACGCGTGTGCCCACCCATGCTGTGACATCCCTGGTGTCAAGGAAGACGAATCCGGGGCCCCCGTCAGAACTCTCTAGGCCTGGGGAAAATCTGGAGTGTGGAGTCCCGGAGAGTCACTGAGTAATGCCGTTTCCCCCTCGAGTCACAAGCGGGAGCTCCTTCCTTCTGATCCTGTCACCTTGGTCCTTCCCCCCGGATCTCGGCCACGTCACTGCTGGCCAGGGGCGGGGGAGCCCAAGTGGCAGCATCCTCATGAACATTAATGTCACACCCCCCAAAGCGCTGGGGTGGTGGGGCAGCAGATCTGCCTTCAGAATGAGGGGTGGGCAAGAATGATCATTTACTGAGCACCTAGGGCATGCCAGGCTCTGCGACTCTTGGCCCGTGGCCCCCTGCCCTCCCTCTGTTTCCTGGGGTTCGCCCCAAGTACCCGACTTGCACTCATACCCTTATCTCAGGGGCCACTTTTGGGGGGCCCAGACAAAGCAAGTGACTTATCTGATGAGTTGGGGCAAATCTAGGCCCGGGGGGCTCAGCCCCTCCTGGGCCCCCTTGGAGAGGCGGCCTGCCCAGAAAAAGCACATCATCTCTGCTCGCCGTGGTCTTCAGTTCTGCCTGGAGCCCAGCGGGTCCGATTAACGCCAGAGCGAGTGTCGGCAAGACAATTGTGACAGATCTCGAGCCTTTTCTGTTATAAAGGACAATTTTGAGCCTCACCTTTTGGACTTCCATGTCCATTTCTCAATCAGTTGGAAGGAGAAGCAAAGGGTGTTATTAATGGACCCTCCTGAAACCCCAACATCTACCACCGTATTCCCACAACCAGAAAAGTGCCAGGAACGTAATAGGGACGCATTCATATTTGCCACATGGAAAAAAGTGACCAAGCAAGATTCAAACCCGCGTCTGTCTTCCGCCAAGGCCGCGTCCCTTTCTCTCCATCCCGTCCAAGGGTGGAGGGCTTGGAGAGAGACTGGGGAGGGGGGAGGCCCATGGGAGCAGCGGAATGGCCCTTGACGCCTGGTTCCCCTGCCCTTCTGCAGAAAGAACGTTCTCTGTGGGCCACAGCCCAGGGGCGAGGTCAGCAGTTCCGCCCCGGGAAGCCAGGGCTCTGCCAAGTGCAAATCCCCACGCATCGTGCAGCCAGCCCTTCTCATCACAGCCCTGTGTGTTTTGACTGAGAAGCTCTACCTGCCTCTCGGGATTGATGTGAAGATTAATGCCTGTTTAGCAAATTACAGCTTCCCCATTACCTCCTGCTCCTGGGAGAGAAGGAGCCTTAGAAACAGAAAATAAAAACAAACCTCACCGCTCCATGTCCAGGCTTGGCCGCGGCAATGACCCACGTCAATGGAGCGTGGAGGCTTAGCAAAGCCAGGTGGGGTCTGGGGCCCACCGAGCGAAGGCTGAGGGAAGGCCAAGCCCACCCTCAGGCTCTGGGGCGCACGGGGGCTGAGGGGGAGCGTGGAATGAAGCAGGGCCATTCTGGAAAGACAGCCAAGGGCAGCTTGCAGCCAGGGCCTGTCTCCTCTGAAGGCCGCAATGGGGGGGGGGGGGAGGTGGGGAGAGGGGGAGTCCTGTCCACGCCCAGGAGGGAACAGTCTGCCCCTCTCTGAGGCTCTTTGTGCCATTGACCTTCCTTCTCGGAAACTCAGAGCGAGAATCCGGGGGATGACGGTGACCTTTGCTGAGTTCGAGGTGCCTGGGACATGGATGTGGATGGACACCGCGGTGAGTGACAGGGACAGGTCTGAAGGGAGGGAAATGGCAGCGGGCACAGGTGTCGCCCTGCCCGGATGTCCCCGGCACTCCCAGTCCGTGTGTGTGTGCGCACGCGCTGAGCTTGGGTGACCTCCGGCCGGAGGCCAGGCTGTCAGCTGGAGACCACAGGAGTGGGAAGGTCATTACTCAGCTCCCTGCCCGCCCCACCCTCCCCCTGAGGTGGGACACTTTGAGGCAGGTGCCTTGAACCCAGTGGCCCTTGGCGGGGTAGCTTTCTTGATGACCGCTTCCTTCCCTTCCCCTGCTCGCCTCCCCAGCTCCACTTGGTTCCTCCAAATTAACCAGTTCTGCTCACATTTCTGAGTCTGCTTCTGAGGGAGCCCAAACTAGGTCAGAATGCAAAGGAAGAACGGTGTCGGGGGGGCAGTCTGGAAAACACCCGAGGGGGAGAGTACATAGACCATCGATGGCTACCGCTTACACAGAAGAAAAAAAGGTGTTATATTCACGTCCATCACGTTTTCAAAAAACCTCCTGACTCCACCTTTCCTCCCTTAAGAACAGTCTGTTTTTCCAGAACAGTAACAATGTGCTAACAGAACTTAGCAGAACTTAGCCCTCTGCGGGTGAAACGATTTCCCAATGAATGGAGGCCTCCAGGCCAGCCCACCCCACTTGGCCCTGCCCTGCCCTGCCCGGCCTGGAAAGTGTCACTGGCTGCCACGTGCAGCTGACTCCCCCTGGGCTGCGCCCGGGGAGGGGTGGGCACCCGTGAGCTGGGGAGATAGAACCTTCTTTGTGGTTCAGGCCTCCCACCCCCCCTTCCTCCCCCCCCACCCCGCCACCCTCTCACAGACATGTCAGGGATCTGGGATCTCCAGATTCCTTATGCAAGAGGGGCCCTCTGGGATGCGTGGTCCTCGGCCATCTGAAGAACACATTTTAAGGGGCTGCCATCAGGACTGGCTGTGGTTGGTTTGGAGGACTTTTGATCGCTTGACTTTATTTCCTGCTTTAGCCCCATCCCACAGCTCTGTTCCAGAAGTCGCTGGATGGGGGGGTGGAGAAATGGAAGACCCAGGGCCGGAACACAACCTGCTGATCCTGCTAATGAGAAGCCTCTACCCCATGTCTCTCTCTCTTGAAAAGAGGGTGCTTCGAGGGAGTCGGTCTGGGCTAGGGGATGAGCGAGGAGAGCCTAGTGGGCCTCAGGGAGCACTCGGGGTCCAGCCGGGCAACTCAGCCTGCCCCCAGGGGTCTCCAAAGGTGACTTCATTCGAGCTCCTCACCACAAGATGAGGATGAGAGAGGGAGCCTGAGCAGGGGCTCCCTGGTGGGGTTCCTGAGTGCTGAGGTGGGAAGGGCCACGGAGGGAGGGATGGGGCAAAGGTGACTCCTGGCCGTATGCCGTGTCATGTAACTCTTACATTAACCTTGTGAACGGGGCTCTGCTGTCCCCATTTCACACATGGGGAAACTGAGTCATCAAACCAAGGCCAACAAAACCAAGAGGTGAAGAAGCCAGGTCTTGAACCCAGGCCTTCCTGGCTTCTGAGCCTGCACCCGAGCTTTTTGCACAAAATCCTAACACCACCTCTCTGGGGGTCTGAGGAGCCGGACACCAGGTCCCGCAGTGGACACCAGAGGATCTGGAAGTTGCCTCACATCCTGGAAGCTCAGTGTCCTCGTCTGTGAAGGAAAGCGAGCAGGTCTCCCCGAAGTCTTCTGCTCCCAACCCTGGATGTGCAGAAAGTTCTGTTGGCTAGCAGGTAAATGGGCCGGTAGTGGGCCAGAGGTGCAGGCCCCAAGTGTGGGCTGAGCATTATTTCTAGAAACTCGAGGTAGTTGGTTTCTGATGGATCAGCCTGTTCTATTTGGGAGTCCAGCTCTCCCCCCCTCCCCAGCCCCCAATCCCGATCCCAGGAGCATCCGTATCAGCCGCCTGCGAGGCTGACTTGATCAGGCCAGGTTCTGGGCACATGACAGTTCCAGTTATCTACTTCTGCATAATAAATGTCTCCAGTCCTGAGTGGCTTAAAACAACTGTTTTATGATACACTATAATTTCATGGGTCAGGAATTCGGGTAGGGTTTGACTGTGCAACTCTTGTCCTCAACGCATTGAGGGAGGTCTCTCTGGTATTTAGCCGGCAGATGGATTGTTCTGGAGTCTTCACTCAGATATATAGAGCTTTGGCAGGGACGGCTTGCAAGTCAGGCTCAGCTCGCACTGTCCACCAGAGTGGTCTTTCCAGCATGGGGTCTCAGGGTACTTGGGCTTTCACATGATGACCCAGGGCTCTAAAAGTGAGTGTTCCGGAGAACCGGGAGGAAGCTGCATGGCCTCTTAGGACTCTAAAGCCTCAGAGGTTACATGGGTGCCTTAGCCACCTTCTCTGGGTTGAAGCAGTCACAGCCCTGCCCGCATTGAAGGGGAGAGGCCATAAATCCCACCTCTCGTTGGAAAGAACGTCAAAGAATTAAGGCCACGATTTAAAAGTGTCATAATGGCCCAGCTGTCCAAGTTTGCCCACGTCCCCACACCTTCTTCCATCCTGCTTCCCCTCTGCCCGTGGCCACACTCCAACTAGCCAGGCAGCCAATGTGCCCCTCTCTCAGGAATGAGCTGAGACACTCATTCATCATTCATTGTCAGAGTCTTCACGTGTTACTCCCCGGAGGCGCATTTTCACTTGAAAACTGTGGCCTGAGAATGGCGTGGCATAACCAAAGGAATGCATTGCTAATGGTGGAATTTCAGGCATTTACCACAGGCCAGTAGGAGATATATTTTTCAGCCAAGGGACTTTCCTGGTGCAGACAGCTGGCTGTTCAGTCTACCCTGAGCCCATAAACACCAGACTGTGATCACTGGGGCTCTGAAGGCAGCCTGGACAGTAGCTTCCACACTTCCACACAGTGGTTCCCCAGCCTTTACCATGAATCAGCACCCAGATGAAGGAGAAGGGGAGGAGGTGATGTTTCTGGGCCACTCTGGTGGCCAGCTCAGAGCTCCACAGATTTAGTGCTCCACTGTGTAGAGGGGCGAGAAGAAAGAGGGTGGTGTGTGCGGAATTCAGGTTTGTTTGAAAGTTAAAATATTTATGTAGCATTGGCTCTCTCAGAGCATCCCACCTTCTTTTCCTCGTTATTTTATTTCTTAGCACTAACCTGTATGTTAGAAACAAGTTATATGTCAAAAACAGGTTCTAGAATAATGACTTGATGTAGAATAAGGCTAACTTCAAGCCCAGGGAGGGAGGAAGCTTGCACAACTCCTGCCACACACACACACACACACACACGGTCTCTCTCTTTCTCCATATCACACCAGAACTTTGTTTATCTTACTAGGTTTCTTTGTTGGGTTTGGCCTGATGTCAGGATAAAGTGGGTATGGTCAGTGTATTTTAGTTTTTCAGATAAATTTCAGAAATTTCCACACAGGTTTCTTTTAACATCCTTCCCTTCCTGCCCCCAATCTTTTTATTTTTTTATTTTATTTTTTTTTATTTTTTATTTTTTAAAGATTTTATTTATTTATTTGAGAGAGAGAGAATGAGAGATAGAGAACACGAGAGGGAAGAGGGTCAGAGGGAGAAGCAGACTCCCCGCTGAGCAGGGAGCCCGATGCGGGACTCGATCCCGGGACTCCAGGATCATGACCTGAGCCGAAGGCAGTCGCTTAACCAACTGAGCCACCCAGGCGCCCTCTTTTTATTTTTTTTTAAGATTTTATTTATTTTAGAGAGAGAGAGAGCAAGGGGAGTGGCAGAGGGAGGAGGGAGAGGGGGAGAATCTCAAGCAGACTCCGTGCTGAGCATGGAGCCTGACACAGGGCTCGATCTCAGGACTCTGAGATCACGAGCGGAGCCAAAACCAAGAGTCAGACGCTTAACTGACTGAGCCACCCAGGTGCCCCTTCCCCCAACCTTTTAAACCTGAGCTCACAGGACTTAGTTTTGGGGGGAGAGGTAAAGAACAACTGGAAGGTTTCTAAGGGAGGCACCAAAGACATTATGGGTAACTTTAAGCGAGCACTTACTATGTGCAGACACCGTTCTGAGGGTTTTCCATGTTTTGACTCCATTTAACTGTCACAACAGCCCAGAGAAAGGTGCCAGAATGATCCCTACTTGACAAATGAGGACCACATGTTGATTCTGGTCCTCTGCCTTTGGCCTATACTTCTGGGATAAATTTAGATCAAATTTAGGCCAAGGCTGATCTCAAGTAGGTGAGAGGGGGCCTTGTGTTGTCTGGTGAGAAGGAAGTAACTCAGAAAGCTGGTTTGGTGAGTATGGCCAAGGGTGGCTCTGCTTTTGAAGGGTGTGGGGCTGTGGGCTGCTGGAAAAATAAAACCAAAGCCCTATGTTGCAAAACTCGGGAGAGGAGTCTGGATGGGGATGACAGTGACCTCTGCTCAGGCTTCTTTACCCCTTACCCTTTGTGGACCCTGTAGCCACCAGGGGAGTTCCATGGCTTCGTTGTGTAGACCAAATGCTTCCAGGAACATTCCCCGAAGCCACACAAACGCTGCCCGTGTCATTAACCCTGGAAGGGCCAGGCCCCTGGTACAGGCCCATGCTCTGTGGTTGAGCAGAGCAGAGAGCCTCTGCCTGGACTTCACTGTGTAGACAGCATTGGTATTGGGCTGACTGAGAGCTATGTACAGGAATCAGGGGACCTGGCATCTGGTCCCAGCTTTGCTGTAATGTGCTGTGGGATCTTGGGCCTCTCACTTACCTCTCTCTGAGTTTCTGTTTCTTCATCTAGAAACTTGCATTATTTGACCTCCAAGGTCCCACTAGCCCTGAAATCTTACGATTCTGAGATGAATCATAAAAATGAGTCAACAAAACCTCTCAAATCTCAGGATCCGTTGAAGTCAGAGAGGGTAAGAAAACAGAGAGGGAAGAAGTCGACCTAAGATAGTTTGGGAACAGGACAGGTAGATGAAGTTGTGGTATTTTTCCTCTGTGGAAGCACTGTACACACCAAAAATGCCTCTCGGTTTTACAGAATTTTGAATCAAAACTCCTTTGATGGGGACGAATCTCTCACCCCATAACGATTTCCATCCAGAAAGGTTTCAGTGCAAACCCTCCTGGGAGAGAGAATTTTTTCATTGCCTTAAATTTACACTAAGGTGTAAATGACTGACGCGAGATTTTTTCCAAAGAGCCGGTTTCGAAGGATGGGAGCCTGGATCTTGAGGCCTGAAGACAGAGAGAAGAAAGAACACCCCCCAAGGGCAGGGGCTATAAAAGTGCGGTAACGTGATTAATCTATGGCCCGATGTCGCTTTTTCCACCACTGTCCCCCCCCCACTCCCCCCACCTCTGCTTCCCCCTTCTGACGCGGGAGCCACGTTGGTGAGATTTCTGGTTTCCAGAACCAGAGGACCGGAAAGGCAGATCAAGCTGAGGTGTCGGGGAGGTGCCTGGAGGAGTCTGCCTGTGCCTGTGTCTGCCAAGCCCGCCTTGCGCCCAGGTAACCAGCCAGCCAGACGACCTTGTTCCCTCAAGGGCTGGGGAGGGAGACACGGTGCCTTGCTGGCTGGGAGCCCGAGGCAGAGAGGCACAGGGACGGAAGCCGGGATGTGCTGAGCTGGCAGGCCGGGCACCACCCGTGCACGGCCCTGCATACATTCTGTGCCTTCAGTGTCCTCACCTTGTAGGAAAGTAGTCGCGTGTGTTCTAACCAGCTGTCCCTGTGTGTGATGTTTCACATGATTTACTAAAGGGGGAGAACATTTGTTTCTTAACACAGACATCCAAGGGAGCCTCCATGATGAATGGCAGAGGCTTCAGCACGGAGGCTGCTGGGAGTGCCGGCCCTGGTGGCGGCCACGGAGCTCTGAGGCTCAGAGAGGGAGGGAAGAAGGGGCCAGAGCCCAGGCGCCCCTGAGGGGACACAGAGCCACGGCTGGAGGAGGGACAGGGCCATCTGTGCCTGTCCCCCTGCTCCATCAGCCCAGACTCCAGTGGGCCCCCCTCCCCCAGCTGCCAGCAGGTCTGAAAGAGAGAGAGAGAGAGAGAGAGAGAGAGCGCTGTGTGGCAAGCCCGTGGCCGTGGTGGCCTGCGGGCATACGCGAGGATCAGGCCGCCTTTCCGACCGGTGGGCAAATCCCTCAGGCTGTGTGTCTTGGTTTCCTCACTTCAGGGGCAGGAGTAATTCATGCTGTTGTGGGGCCTGGTGTGAAGATGCATGTCCAGCACTTAGTGCACGGTGAGTGCTCAGCCACCGAGAACCACGGCGGCTTGTTCTCGTCTCCCACGGGAGGCGACGTCCCTCTGGGTCGGGTGGGGGGTGGGGCGTGTCCCCCCCCCTGCCCCGCTCCCCTCCTCTCCCCCACCTTCCTCAGCCCCTGCCCCACCCTTTGGCTTCTATTCCATGCCTCTTGATCCTCTGCACTCACGGCACACCCGTGACTTCGCCGCGTCCCCTGGCTGAGACCCCGGGTCACAGTGCTCCCCCAGCCCTGGGTGACGCTCAGGGTGGTGGGATGGTTTCCGGGCAACACTGCCCTTGAGGGAGCACTCTGGTGAGCCGGCAGGGGTTTGAAGGGGTCTGGAGGCTGGGGTTTGATACGAGCCTTCTTCCAAAGCAGCTGTCTGCACGGCCGCTGGGGAAGATCCCGATGGGCCGGAGCCCAAGCAGCCGCACGTGCTGGGAGCGGGACTCGCTGGGTGGGGGTCAGGGGCCCCCAAAGCCTGGCTGACGGAGGGGTGTGCCCCTGGGGATGTAGAAGGGCCCCGGGCCCCAGGAGAGGGACTCCAGAGGCAGGGTTCTGGAAGTAGCCGGGGGACGGAGCCAGCAGCTCAAAAACAGGATTCCCTTCAGGAGCCCAATGTCCAAGGCAGGGGCCTGGTCGTGAAGACTCGTTTCCAGAGAACTGGGCTCAAGGTAGGAGGTGACGGAGCTGGCCTGAGCCACCAGCAGCTTCATGTGCTTCATGTCCCCTTGCTTCGCCCAGTATCGATGGCACCACATAAGGGCAAGAGCTTTCTGAGGGCCCGGATGGAGGTGGAGCTCTCAGGAAAGCCAGTAGCTGGAACAGCTCCAGGTGCACAATGCGTGCTTAATAAATAACCATCAGCCCTGGCAGCACGGGGGATTTATCAAGAAGCGCGGTGGTGACGTCACCTTTACCGGCAGACAACTCCATGGTTTCTATTTTGTTCCCCAACACCAAGGCCATTATGGGCTTGGGAGCTCCATGGGCAAAGCAGAAAAACCTGGGCTTCCATGCTGCACAATTTGCCCACCCTGGATTTTGTGGTTATGCTTGCAGCACGGAAGAAGGATTCTTCCATAGTGATATCATTTCAACAGCACAGGGGTAAAAGCAGCAAGAGACCATCTCCAGCCTCCTGTTTATGAAAACAATAGCTCAAGTTTATGGTATTAACAGTAAGCAACGCCGCTTCACCTCTCCCCACACACGCATATAGGCACACACACGCAAATACACAAACATGAATACACACGTATGAACACACGCATGAATATACACATACAAATCTATAAATACACACGTGGATAAACTCACACATAAACACACATAAACAAATACACACACAACACACACATATAAATACACATGCATATAAATACACACACACACATAAATACACACGTATATACACATACATATATAAACACACACATATATAAATATGCACACAAACACAGACGTATAAATACGCATGCATATAAATATACATGCATACATATAAACACATACATAAATACACATGTATATACACATACACATATATAAACACACACATAAAGCAAACATATAAACACACATATAAATACACACACATAAAAATACAGACACATATCCAAACATCAAACACAAGTACAAACTCGCGCACGGAAAGGCACACGGAAACAGACACACAGACTCCGAGATGCCCATGTACACATATGATTCGCATCTCTATGAAAGCGTAGAGTCTTGGTTTGGAGAAGAAAAGCAGACTAAGACAACCTGCTCTTTAGGAAGTAAGTGTGGTTGGAGCCTCTCACTGGTGTTGGGATAAATACTCTCAGTCCAGCTCTGGCAGCTTCCAGCTCTTTTCTGGACTCCATGGGGTGAAGGAAAGAGAGATGGGCCTCACTGGACCCTGCCTAGCTCTGCATTCCCAGACTGCGGAGGGAGTGGGCTCTTGGCAGAGCTTGGCAGCTGGGGTGCTGGCGGCAATAATTTTTTAAAATATTATTTATTTATTTATTTATTTGAGAAAGAGAGAGAGAGAGAGCACGAGCAGGGGGAGCAGCAGAGGGAGAGGGAGAAGCAGACTCCCCAACAAGCAGGGAGCCCGACAACATGCGGCTCGATCCCAGGACCCCAGGATCATGACCTGAGCCGAAGGCAGACGCCCCTGGCTGCAATAATTTACAGTAAAAATAAACCCTTGCTATCACAGTGGCAAAAGAGAAGAGCCCATCAGGACCTGTGTTTCTGTTGAACTGGGAGAAAAGCACCTGCCAGTGAGGCTGACAGCAAAACCACAGATGGTACCATTTCCTGAGCCTCAAATCTAAGGCTGTCCCTGGGTCCTACCCACACTATGCATTCTCAGTCTTGGTCTTGGCTTGCTTGGTCTTCCATTTCCGGGACGGGAGAGGAGTTGTACCACTCAGGGTTCACTGCAAGAAATGGAAACTGCTCCAGGGGCACCTGTTTGGCTCAGTCGGTTGAGCATGTGACTCTTGAGCTTGGGGTTGTGAGTTTGAACCCCATGTTAAGTGTGGAGATGACTTAAAACAAAATAAAACGTTAAAAAAAGAAAGAAGGAAGGAAGGAAGAGAAAGAAAGAAGGAAAGAAGAAAGGATGGAAGAAAGAAAAAGAAGGAAAGAAGAAAAAGAAAGAAAGAAAGAAAGAGAAAGAAAAGAAAGAAAGAAAGAAAGAAAGAAAGAAAGAAAGAAAGAAAGAAAGAAAGAAAGAAAGAAAGAAAGAAAGAAAAAAAAGAAAAGAAAAAGGAAGGAAGAAAGAGAGAGAGAAAGAAAGAAAGGAAGGAAGGAAGGAAGGAAGGAAGAAGGAAACTGTTCTAGATATTTTAAGCAGAAAGGGATTTAAGAGAGGGAAGTCGGTGCTTACAGAATCATCGGAAGGAGTGTTCATTCCCTGAAGCCACCGTACCAAATGACCACAGACTGAGTGGCTTAAAACAACAGAAAAAGATTCTCTCCACCATTCTGGAGGCCAGAAGTCTGACATCAAGGTGGGGCCACGCTCCCTCGGGAGGCTCTTAGAGGAGAATCCTTTGCCTCTCCCAGCTTCTGGTGGCCTTCTGCATTCTCTGGGGCTGTATCACTCCATCCTGCCTGTGTCTCCACATGGCTTTCTCCTCTCTGTGTTTTCTCCTCTTCCGTCTGCTATATGGGCTCCCGTCATTGGACTTAGCACCCACCTAGGTCATCCAGGATGATCTCGTCCCAAGATCTCAACTTAATTACATCTGCAAAAACCCTTCTGCCAAGTGAGGTCCCATGCATAGGTTCCAGGGGTTAGGATGTGGCTGTAGCTTTTGGGAGGCCACCATTCAACCCACGACAGAGGGGCTATTGTGAAAACTCTAGGCCAGGTCTCCAGGAACGACTCCCAGAAGCCAGCAGGACTGGCCCGCTGGGGAGCCGCCATCTTTGCTACATGCAGGAAGACTGGCAGCCAGCAATGGAGCGGCCATGTTTAAAACCCTACCGCCGTGAGCTTGGCATCAGGAAGTGGCCTCTGCTGCTCCAGCAACTGTCTCTGGACGCTGACAAACCTGGTGAGTGGACACTGAAATGCTGCTTCAGAAAATTCCGTGTCTCTTGAGCCCATCGGTTGCCAGGCAGAGCTGACTACATAGCACAGATGGCTGTGGGGAGATCTTGTTTGTTGTACGGCTAGCTTTCACTCATGTCATTTCTAGGAAAACCTTCTGATTTTCATTTGGGGAGCCACCCTGTACAAGCTATCTACGCCTGTGTGACTAACTGTCCCCCAGCGTCATGACTTTGAACAACACCACCTCATTATTTCTCATGGTTCCCTGAGTTGACCAGGCTCAGCCGGGCGATGCTTCTGCTCCTCCTGGTGTCTGGAGGCCCCACTGGCTTGGACTTTCCGAGACGAGCCCACCCAAACAGCTGGCAAATAGAACCGGGTGCTGGCTGGGAGATCAGCTGGGGATTTTGGCCAGAGTTCCTTGATTCTCCCCAACACGGGCCTTTCCTCATGGCTTCTTGGGGCGTGTTCCAAGTACGCAAAAGCAGAATCCACAGATTTCCTAAAACCCAGCCTTAAAATGTACAGTGTTGTGCCTACCATACTTTCTGGGTCAAAACAACGCACAAGGCTGGCCTAGATGCAAGGGGATGGGAAACGGACTACACCCCTCGATGGCAGGAGTGGCAAAGCATTTGGGACCAGCTGTAATTCACTACTCTCCCCTAACTTTTCTCAAGCCACGTGGTCCCGGTGGAGCTGACAGCCCTACCCGGAGGGGCCCGGGCTCGGGCCTGGCCTATCAGAGCAGCTCTTCCCCAGCATCAGTGATGGGATGAGGGATGGCCACATGATCCAAGTCAGGTCGAAATGGCAATCAGACTCACTTTGGGGACTGTTGTTGGAGCTCTCAGGAAAATATCCTCTTGACTTTCCATGCCGAACTTGAACCGGCGTGAATATGAGGTGACGCTGCTGCCATCTTGCTGTCGCCATGGGGTCTAAGATGGAAGCCAGAGCCAGGAGGAGGGAGAGGGAGAAACTGAGTCCAGATGACACTTCAGGTTCCTTTGCCGAATACAGCGAAGCTTCTTCCAACTTGGACAGCTTGTGGGCCTCCCCAAACTGATCCTGCGCCCAGGGAAATGTGTCAGGGAGGTAGGTCAGGGCTCTACCTGCCCTTCCTCAGATGAAGTTCGGCCAGCTGTATGACCATTGATTAGGAAGCAGGCACAAGGACAGCACTGTAACCTGTTCCTATGGGCTTGGTAACGTCCCTCTCTGTCCTTAGGCCCTCCAGTGGTCACTCTGCATGCCGAGTTCGCTCTGAGGCAGCAGCCATGATCTTTGGGCAGGGTCAGCCACACTTCTGGGGAGATCAGGTGCCACAGTCCTCTGAAAATGGGGAGATGACAGGGGACCTAATGGAATTCCAGATTGGCGTGTTGCTCGGAGGGTGCCAGGCAAGCTGTGCCACTAGCCTTGCTCCGACCAGGACTCGGAATCTATAATCTTAACTATCTTCATATTTCTAAGATCTCCGTGTTAATTAAGGGACTCTCTGGTTTAGATTTAGATAGGGATATTTGAAGTACTTGAGTAGCTACTTCTGGAGTGTGGGTTCCTGATTAGGTTTTTCTAATTGCTACCTAACTGCCCCTGTGGTAAATGTACTTACACACACACACACACACACACACACACACACACACACACCCCACTCTGTACATATCCAGATGCTTTAGAGTGAATCGTCACCCAAAGAATATGACACCATTCTGGTTTTTATAAGAAGCTCCTTCTGCCCTTGATCACACTGAGAGGGAAAGTAGATGATGAACAATGGAGTCTTTGAGCCAATCAGGGGAAGCTCTGCAATTCGAAGGACTCTTGTTCTGGGGTCCTTGGAGAGGTGCCAGGGTATCCTGAAATCCTCTGAATCCTAAGGAAAATGAATTGTATCACTGCACATGTACGTTTGGGGTGTGGAGGCGGGGAGGTGGCAGCTTCTACCAGATTCTCAGATCTTCCTGAGACCCAAAGGTGTTAAGAATCTCTGAACTAGGCACGGTTGGGGAGAGGAGGTGTAAAGAAGCAGTTTGCCTGGAGATAGCCCGGGGAAGCTGTAGCAGTTTCCTCGTAGAGTCAGATCTAACAGTCCACGACTTGGGTGCTGCAAAGATTTCAAAATAGTATGGGAGGTCAGAGAGTGGATTAAACCTTGAGCTTTTCGGAAGGAACGGCACTTTGGAAATATGTTTATTTTTAATTTTTAGAAGTTTCAAATTGTAGTAAAAACCACATACTGTAAAATTTACCATCTTAACCATTTTTAAGAGCGCAATTCAGTAGTGTTAAATATATTCGCATTGCTGTGCAACAGATTTCCAGAACTTTTTCATCTCCCCAAATCATCGAACAACTCCCTTTCCACCCCCTCCCCACAGCCCTTGGCAACCACTCTTCTACTTCCCATCTCTGTGAATTCGACTACTCCAGGGACCTCATCTAAGTGGAGTCACGTAGTATTTGTCCTCTTGTAACTGGCTTATTTCACTTAGCATCATGTTTTTAAGGTTTATCTGTGTTGTTGCAGGTGCCAGAACATGGTTCCTCTCGAAAGCTGAATGATATTCCACGATATGGCTAGACCACATTGTGTTTATCCATTCATCCGTCGATGGACATTTGGGTTGCTTCCACTTCTTGGCTACTGTGAATAATGCTGCGATGTACATGGGTGTGAGAAATATCTCTTCGAGTCTCTGCTTTCAATTCTTTTGGATAAATACCCAGAAGTGGAATTGCTGGATCATATGGCAGTTCTATTTTTAATTTTTTGAGGAACCACCATACTGCTTCCATAGTGTTGTAGAAGCAAGAGTGTTTTTAGCTGAACCTAGAGCACGGTCACTCAGAGTAAGGCATAGAAATTCTGGTCTTTTTTAAAAATAGCTTTTTCTTGGGGATGCCTGGGTGGCTCAGCCGTTAAGCATCTGCCTTCGGCTCAGGTCATGATCCCAGGGTCCTGGGATCGGGCCCCACGTCGGGCTCCCTGCTCCGCGGGGAGCCTGCTTCTCCCTCTCCTTCTGCCACTCCCCCAGCTTGTGCTCTCTCCGTCAAATAAATAAATAAAATCTTTAAAAATAGCTTTTTCTTTTCTTTTTTTGGTATATGAAGGCAGTACAGGGTAGTGGTTGGGGGCAGTTACAGAGAGCTGAGTTCAAATTTCAACTCCACAACCAACTGGCTCTGTGACGATCTCTTTACTCCATTATCTACTTAGCTATGAAATGGGTAATAGCAGTACTCAGCACGCAGGACTGTCCTAAGGATTAAATAGGATCACCTATAGGTCGCAAAGGATAGAGACCCAAAGTAGCTGGTTCTTTTGTTCAGGAAAACACATCACTGTTTTCATGAAGAAGGATCAGAGCCAGGTAGCTTCCAGAATGGAGAGGTTGGGACAAAGGGAGATGACTTGCCCTGGGAACAAAGTAGTAAAAATTCCACAAGTAGGCTGAGGCTCCCCCAGACTGGGGTAAGAGAACTGAAGGCCTCAAGAGGGAGAGGAAGGAAACCGCAAAATGGCGCCCTTGGGAGGCTTCAAAGAGCGAAGGCCAGACATGGCTGCCCAGTGAGGGGAACTGGCTAAGAAATCATAGGACGTCCAATCTGAAGTGGCTTCTTGCCCTTCGCTGTGCTGTAATTACCTGCCATCACTTCCAGACCTTCCATCAAGGGAAGGTATGTTCCCTAGGTAGGGGGGGACGTGCAATCATTTTCGTTTAACAAACATTGATTCAGTGTTGACCATGTGCCTGACACGGTTAGAGTCACTTCCCAAATACTGACCCTCAGAAGAACCAGATAAGAAAACTGAGGCACAGAGCAGTTAAGTGGGTCAGCATCACCACTCCCCGCCCCCTGCCCCCGTCTGCTGATGACAAAGTCCTTCCTTCAAGTCGCACACCTTTGGCAACAGGGTCAGAATTCAACTTCCCACACTCCCGCTGGGGTGTCTGGAAGGCTCCCTTTGCCACATCTCTCTCCAGACCCCATAACTCATACTTCCAGGAATGGGAGCATCCCCAGGCAACCAGGAGAACATCCCCAGAGGCCAGACGAGTCCTGTGTCCTCCCCAAGGGCAGGGAGGGCAGACCTCTCCCCAAGGCACCCCTCACAAGTGTGGTCACTGAGGTGGCTGACTGACTGTCCTGCCTCTCCTGGCTTGACGCCCATGGTGGGCTTTGGAGTTAGGTGGGCTGTGGGCATCAGAGACCCTCACCAGGACTCACATCCTGGATTGGTGCTTGTGTGTGTGTGTGTGACAGAGAGAGCAAGCGAGAGATGGAGAGAAGGTGGGCACCCCCACCTCATCTCCACAGAAAGCCAACAAAATACTCCTCCCTCTCTTTTGACCATTCTTCACAAATCCCTTTCCTTCCCGAAGGTTTTATTGAAGACATGCGCATGTTCCCGTGTGTGTCTCCTGCCTGGCTCCCCACCTCCAATGATGAGAAAACAAAGAAGATGAAAAGGAAAAAACAAGAGAAAGAGGAAAAAGGAAGAGACAGGGAAAGAAGAATCCCTTCCCTCCTCGGTCAAGGTCAATAACCTCGACTTTCTGGGCGGCCCCGGCCATTGCTGCCTCCAGCTTTGAACCACCTCTCCGAGAGTTCAAGTCCCCAGCGCAAGGTCTGGGACACCTTTCTCTGCATCTTTAGGGGAGATCAAGTAGGCAGCCAGCAGGCAGCAAATAACTCAAAAGAGGAACAGAAAGTATTTTGATACGTTTAACATTTGTTTTCAGAACAGACTGATGATCAGGTAAACACTGTAAGTGTTCATGAGGGGGCAGAGCGACAAAATTATAGAAAACACTGCCTGTACGCTCTGTGGGCCCGTTCTCAGCCTCATCACCAATTCCTTCCACCTTCCTCCTAAGCATTAATTTCTTGTCAACAGTCAGCCTGAAGGAGAAGCCTGAAGATCTCAGGAGTGCGGGCTCTCCAAACAAGTTGTTTTTCATCTGAAAATTGGAGACTTTTGCTTGAAAAACAATGGCCTATGGCACAGATGTGGCAGTGGGGTGGGGGTTCTTCTGGAAGACAGTGACTCTGAGGGAAGGCCCTCTGCCCAGCACACAAAGCACACAGACGCCCCCCTCAAATGCACAGAGACCCCTCCGTAGACTCTCCAGGGGGAGCAGGGCCCCCTTAAGCGTGCTGGCTCCTCACTACAGTGTCCCCAGGTTGGAGCCACTCTACTCCTTGTTGCCTCCAAACTTGATGTCAGCCACCCCCCCGCCCCGGGTCCTGATAAAAACTCTTCCCTTAGCCTTCCACCCAGCTATCGGGGACTTCTAGAAGATACATGTACAAGGCTGCTCACGGCTACATTGTTCTTTACAAAAAGCTGGAAGCATCCTAAACGGATGTGAAGTGATCCGTAGTCCTTCCATATGTGCCCCTAGAGAAAGA
Organism: Eumetopias jubatus; assembly: GCF_037043125.1. NCBI lineage: Eukaryota > Metazoa > Chordata > Mammalia > Carnivora > Otariidae > Eumetopias > Eumetopias jubatus. The sequence continues at coordinate 92,053,239 of NW_028274817.1, forward strand.
TCTGTGAGCCATACTGCCGGCTGGAGAAAGTTTGGTGCAGACCAGTGTATGACCATACCGTCCCAGTGTTAGCTGGGTTTCCCCCAGAGCAGAGCTTAAGACAAGAATCTAGCTGCAGGTCATTATTTGGGAGGCGATCCAGGAAGCACAGTGAGGGAAGAGGGGAGTGAGCCAGGGTGGGGAAGATGCCAACAAAGGCCATGTCAGTGAGCGGGTTCCCACCGGGGGCAACCAGGGCTCAGTCCCATGGGGACCCCCTGAGAACTCATGTGGAACAAGCCTCAGGATCAGGCCACCAAGGGGCAAGGAAGCTGGGGTATTTATCTGCCAGCATCTCCTCGGCCAGGGAGTGTGCTCATTCAGGAAGAGGTAGGCTTTGAGCGAAATGTCTGCAGGTGCCTCTCAGGGTGGGTGGGGGCGATCCAGGGAATGTGAGTGGGTACGACAGCATCTGCTGCAGTCCCATTTGTGTATTCAAAAAAATTTAAATATGTAGATATCATAGATATGCTTGAGAAAATTCCAGGGATGTGGGCCTGGAGACCTAGGGCATATACTGCCCAGAGGTACTTTGCACCTTGAATCCTTCTGCTGGGGGTGGGGAGGAGAGTGATGCCTGGGTGGCTCAGTCAGTTAAGCGTCTGCCTTCAGCTCAGGTCACGGTCCCAGGGTCCTGGGATCGAGTCTCGCTTGGGGAGCCCGCTTCTCCCTCTGCCCCTCACCTTACTCGTTGTCTCTTTCTCTCTCTCACAAATAAATAAAGTCTTACAAAAAAAATAGAACCCTTCTGTGGTATTTGTTTTCGTTAAAAAAAAAACAAAACCAAACAGATCCATATCTGACTGAAATAATTGAAAACCTGATTAATTATCTTAAAACTGCTCTCTGTACAGCGACTAAAGCCCTGACTTAGTGTTTCTGCTTTCCTTGAGTCTCTTTTAGGATCAAACAATAATTCCTCGCATGTCTTATGTGCTGTCTGTACACCAAGCACAGTGCAAGCCACTTCGCGTGCCCTGTGACACCCCTGGGGAATGGGAACTGAAGTTCCAACGTTATTTTTTTTTAAGATTTTATTCATTTGTTTGAGAGAGAGCGAGAGAGAGAGCATGTGCATACAAGTGGGGGGGCGGGGCAGAGGGAGAAAGAAGCAGGCTTCCCACTGAGCAGGGAGCCCGATGCGGGGCTCGATCCCAGGACCCTGAGATCATGACCTGAGCCGAAGGCAGATGCTTAACCGACTGAGCCCCCCCAGGCGCCCCTGAAGTTCCAACTTTAGAGGTGGGGACACCGAGGCTTAAAGAACCTAGCTTTCATTTGCTCAAGGTCATACAACAAGAGTGTACTTCCATTGAGTGGAATCAGAATTTGAACCAGACCTGCCTGTCTCTTGAGCCTGTGCCTGCAGGCAGGACGAAGCTTTCAGAGCTTCTCCTTCCATCTCGGCGAAACCTTCATTCTTCAGGCCGACTGCTTTCCCCTCCCCAGTGCTTTAGGAGTTTCTGGTCCCTGTAAGCCTTTTTCCAGCTGGTGTGGTCCAGACACAGTGGGGAGGATAGGGGGTCGGTTGGTGGGGACAGTGCTTGGAGTGCAGTCATTCCCCTCTGGTATGGGCTGAATTGTGTCCCCACCCAAATATATGTTGAAGTCTGAACTCCCCAGTCCCTCAGAATGCTTTTTGGAGGGAGGGTCTTTACAGAGGTCATCAAGTTTTAAATGAGGTCATGAGGGTGGGCCCTAATCCTGTGTGACCAGTGTCCTTATAAAAAAGGTGGAAGTTTGATCTTGGACGTCTAGTCCCCAGAACAGTGAGACAGTACGTTTCTACCGTTTATGCTTCTTAGTTCCCAGTACTTTGTTCCGACAGCCCTGGGAAACAAATCCACCCTCTTTCACGGCTGTCACTACCTTGTCACCCTCCATTCTAGCAAGTATGAGCCCCCACCCCAATGCAGGAATCTACGGAAAGAGGGATGAAGGCAGTTTGTATAGCATGGGCAGTCCCCGACCCACCTCTGACTCTTTCCCCGCGAGTGGGTTGAAATGTCTTATTGCTGGTAAGAGAACATCTAGAAATGAATGGTTCTGGCCAAAGCCTTCTACCATTACATAATAATTTTTCCCGACTTTGACGGTTGAATGAATGAATGAAGGAGTGAATGAATGAAGTCATAAATCTCTAATGCCTTTGGCCTTACTCTGAATAGAAGCATTTCTGCTTATGAAATTTTAGCCCGCAAACTCTGGCAGAAAGCTAAGCACCAGAAAAAAATGTGTACTAGATCTGCTGCCAAGAACAGGTGAAGTGAGTGATGGTCCCTCTGGATTAGTGAACAAATGGGTTCAAGGACAGTCAGGCTGCAACCTGTTCACAAATTGATGCTTGTCTGTGTTTCCCTTACTCCCCTTCCCCTCCTTATTGCAAACCTTTTTTGAAGTATAACATACATAAAGTATACACGTGGTAACATACATAAAATATACACCTCCCCCGTGTAGAAGTGTAACATACATGTAAGGGTACAGCTCATTGAATTTTTACAAAGTAAATTCATGTGTCACCCAGCACAGAGATCAAGATCTAGAATATTACCCCCCCCTCAGGTGGCTCCTTCCTGCCTCCCATTCCGTAGGTGACTGCTATTCTGATTTCTGTCACCGTAGGTTACTTTAGCCCGGTTGTCGACTTTGTCCACATTCTGCATGTGAGAGCTGTCTACGTATTGTACAAAGGAGTTTTTTTCTTCTTCATTGTCAGATAATACTCCATGGATAATGCACCAAGTTATTTATCCATTCTACTTCTGATGAACATGTGGGTTGTCCCTAATTTTTGGCTTATTGAATAGTGTGATGAGCATTCTTTTGCAGGTCTTTGGTGAACATGTGAGCTATCTCCAGGTATCTACCTGGGAGGGGAATTGCTGGCTCATAGGGTGAGCCTCTATTCAGCTATAGTGGTTACTGTTCAGTTTTCCATAAAGGCTGTGCACTTGACTTCTCCTTCCCTTTGATAATCACCCCATTCCTCCCTCACTTAACTCTGTCTTTCGTAAAGCCCCTCCTTTTCTTATTTCAAAGCCAGTCACCCAAGCACAGGGAGAGGGGCCTCCTTGGAGCTTAGCAAAGGCAACTGCATTCCCCTTTGCCTGTGTCTGTGTTCTGTTATGGTCTCGAAGTGCCACGAATGTCGAATGTCGCTGCCCCAACACAGATGGGCCCCAGCAGGGTAGCTGTGCGTGTGTATAAGGAATGCGGTTTCTGTATGCTGGCCTTGCCCGGTCTGCCTACCTTGCAGAATGATTTTCCATTACATAAGACTCTGCAAAAGGCCTTGAGTTGCCCAGAGGAAAGGCACCACATAAAATGCAAACTAACAAAAGCATTGATATCAAAGAATGGGGGAAATCCATCATGCCCTTGTCACTGGAAGAGGCCCATTATCTGATGGTTGCTGGCAGACTCGTCCCCACCTTACCTAAAAGGCAAGATCTGCAGGCTATAAACAGCTTCCTGGCCCTCAGCCTGGCCAAACACTCAATAATCTGCCTATCAATTAAGCCCAAGGAGTGGGGGAGAAGGGGTGTGAGCTAGAAAGAGGGAGAAAGGCAGGCAGTTGAGCAGAAACTGCTGGTTTATCGCAAAGCCTCTTGGATGAACCTTATTCTAGGCTCTTCCAAATGACTCATTTAGAAGTGTTCAGTTTGGGGGGGCGCCTGGGTGGCTCAGTCGATGAAGCGGCTGACCCTAGATTTCGGCTCAGGTCATGATCTTGGGGTCCTGGGATGGAGCCCCACATCCGGCTCCTTGCTCAGCGGGGAGTCTGCTTGAGGATTCTCTCTCTTCTCTCTCCCCCTCTGCCCTTCCCCCCCACCCCCGCTCACTCTCTCTCTCAGATAAATAAATAAATCTTAAAAAAAAAAAAAGAGTTCAGTTTGTGCATCCATGAAATGGGCCTAACCGAACCAACGAGTACTTAGCTCATACTTTGCAGAAATTATTAAAGATCAATTGCATAAAAAACATAAAGCACTTGGCAGTTGCAGAAACAAGCAAGGGGGCAAAATCAAGACGCTCAGGACAGATTTTACCATGGACCTGAGGCCAGCATAAGGAACCTGTGATTTTGGAGGGGTGGCGGGGGGTGGGGGTGTGAGCCTGGGGAGCAGGTGAGATTGATGGGCTCCCTAATTTCCAACCTGCTAAACGAACCTTAATCTAATTCAAATGTCTACCCTTAAGAAAGGGGATTCCTTCCCCAGTTCAGAGGCAAATCTTTACCATTCTAACCCAATCAATGGTAATCCCCCAGAAACTGGTTTTGGGGGTGGGGGGGCCTTCCTTATTCCTAGGAAGGCAACTCTGGAAACACTCCTGATATTCTGCAGGGCCGTACCAGTTCAGCTGGAGTTTCTTCGCACTGGTCGGTGCCCTGCTGTACTGGGTGTTGAATGTTTTGAATTATCATCCCTGGCTGGAAAGGACAGTTCTTGGCTACTAGAGGGTGTGTGTCTACACGAGATGACTGGATCTGCAGCAGCCCTTTTGGGACCAGTGGGAGGCTGAAACCAACACATGGACCCAGAAAGGCAGAGCCATGAGGATCACCGAGAGGAGCCTTGAAGTACCATCTTGGGGACCTCCCCGTCTTGGGGGTTTCTGTCACTTGCAGCCAAGAGCACCCCAAGAAGGCAGCCTAGAGATAATTTTAGAACCGGAACAGTTGAAAAGTCCCCCTAACTGAGGGCATGTGGAACAGCAAGGCGTGCCTGTCTTAATACAAACCACCCGTCAGAGTCTACGCAGAACACGGTGTGGGCATGAATTGGTGTATGGAGCTCCCCGGGGTATGCCCACTCCTGGCCCAAGGCATCTCAGGGCATATGCATGACCTGGGGGTCTGGGGTCCCCTTCTCCCCTATCAAGAAGAGGCCACTAGAAGAGCACAGCTGTCGGTATGGGTTTTATAGAGTAACGGAGGACACAGAGATCCTGCTAGAGTGTGTGGGGGTGGGGCAGGGCAAGAGTGCCTGGGCCGGGGCGGGGAGGGCTCCTATGTAAGGAGAATGAACCACTGAGGGATGGCGGCAGATGCCATGAGAAGCAAAAGAATCACCCCGCCGAGCCCTGACCAAATGCTGAACCCCAAAGTTGTGAGATATAATAAAATCGTCTTCTTTTGAAGCCCCTTGATTCGGGGGTTGTTTATGTTGCAGCAGATGCCTGGAATCGCAGGCACTGAGGAAATTGATAACGAGCAAAAGAGAAAAGGAAGGGAGGGGAGGAAGGGGTGCAGAGAGGATTGGGGCAAGAAAGGCGGTTTGTGGTTGTTCCCATGAGGCTGTAACGGGGGCTGATTAAGGGGCAGATACTTGCAGTGCTCGTACCCCCGTTTTGAGGAGAACCAGGTCCCTTTTGCATCAGTTACCACCTGTTCTGTGTCACTGAACTGCGTTATCCTGTTAGCAATGATTGGCCCAGGAATCCGCACCCTGGGAAAGACATAAGGTGCCCTGGCTTGAGAACTCTGTCCAGCTCGAGCAAGGCTGGTGGGTCCACGCTGGGTGGCGAGAAGCCCAGCGGATCACCTCGGCCCTGGGGAAGGTGTCCAACTGGACACCTTGAAAGGGAGTGGTAGGAGCCAAGAGAAGCTGGGTCTCAAGAATGGAGGTAGCCCCAGAGTCTGGAACAACCAAGGGCACGGCCAGATGACCAGTCTGGCTCTGGCTGCTGGTATTTCCAGAACCCAGGCGGGAGCTTTGGCTTCTGCTCAGCCCTCCAGGGCTTTCTATAACCCCCAGCACCTGTGCTAGCCTCATTGTGTCTCTGTGCCTGATAACCTGGGAGAGCCTAGGAGGATGACAGAATCAAGGGAGCAGCCTGTCTGCACGCAGAGGCCTCAGAAGTGCATCTGTGTGTGTCTGCAGGTTGTGTGCGTGAGCACGGGAGTGAGCTGTTCGCTTGGATCTCCGGGCTTGAACCTAGGAAATAAAATATGATGCCCTGTTTCCTCATAGAAAAGAAATTTTCTTTACAGTTTCCCCTGTGGTGGGGTAAAGGGCTGGCCGCTGTTGTTAATTGAAGGGTGAGGGATAAGACAGTGGTTTTAAAATATTTTTAAGCCTCATAGCCTTTGTTTCAAGCCGAATGTTAGTGAGAAGCCAATAAGGCAAGTTACATAACAGCCACGATGCTCAGGTTTGGGTGGGGGAAGGGAGGCAGGCACACAGAGCCTAATCATTGGCACCCTTGGCTTTGAGGGGGCCCCAGGGGGTTCCTAAGACTCTGTAGAGTTCAGAGGCAGAGAAGAGTGCCCGGGATGAAACTGGAATTCCTGGATTCTAGGTCCCTCTCTGCCATGGACTCTATGACCCAATCTCTCTGAGCCTTAGCTTTCTCAACTATTAAACGGTGACTGTACCCATTAGGATGCTCTCAGCAGAGTATCCAACAAAAAGTAATTTAAACAATAAGGGTATATTAATATCTCAAATACAACAAGAAACTCAGAGGCAGGTGGTCTCCAGTTCAGTGGCCAAAGAGGTCATCAAGGACCCAGGCTCTTTGTACCTTTCTGTTCTGTCATCTCCTCATGGTCACACAATGGTTGCGGCTGCTCCAATACCTCATATCCTTATGGCAGCTTTCAAAGGCAGAAAGAACACGGATGGGTGAGGGTGACAGCAATCTCCTTAGGCATTTCTCTTTTTTCAGGAAGAAAAATATTTCTGAGAAATCCCCCGACCAGGACCCTCGTTAGGTTCTTTTGGCCAGGGCATGTATGTCCCTAAAATAAATCATCAAAGAGTGAGGTTTGTCCCATATTTGGCTTAGGGTAATTATGGATCATCTCCTGGGATTGAGCCCACCTTCCACGAACACACCGCCATCCGACATCAGAGTAAAACTGGGCTTTTGTCAGCAAACAAGGGAAGTAGCTACTGGCAAGCCCAAGGAGATGCACCCGTCTGTCCTACCTCTTACATTTTCAGCAGCTGTAAAAGTCCAACCAGACATTGACAGGGAAAATGCTTTGCCAGCTAAAAGGGCTGAAGGACACTCGGAACCAACGTTGTGCTCTGAGGTCTTGGGCACTGGGGTTTACCTCACACAGGTGAGCCCATCATTACTGCTGGCCAAGAACCAGCACTTTCCTCAGTGACACTGACTCTGCCCCTCAGGACCAGGCTGCAAGGAGAGAAGATTTGACGCAAGTTGAGAATGTAACTCACAGCCCTGGTTCTCTTCCTCATAGGCAACCTGTTTGCTCTGAACTACGTCTGTCCTAGGGCCTGGGCACACCAGCCCTTCACAAATAGCTTGTACTGATCAGCGAATGCTTCCTTGCTGAGATGTTGACAAATACTGGAAAAGCTGTGGCCACTTCTGAGCACTGATTTTTTTTACCCCCCACCCCCGGCCCCAAGGCATCGGTCTCCGATTTGTGAATCCAGCCTGTTTTGGAATGGTTTAAGAAAACAATACCTGTATGGGTGTCTGGGTGGCTAAGTCGGTTAGGCGTCTGACTCTTGGTCTCGGCTCAGGGCTCAGGTCGTGATCTCATGCGTCGTACGATCGAGCCCTGGCTCCGCACTCAACGAGGAGTCTGCTTGGGATTTTCTCCCTCTTCCCCCTTCTCTAAAATAAACAAGTAAATCTTAAAAAAAAAAAACAATATGTATAGTCCTTATGACTTCTTATAACAGAGGACCCAAGTATTAGACCCGATTATACCCGTGAGAAAACATTGAGGTCCAGGGTGGTTATTGATGTGGGGGGGGGGTGGAATTCACAGCTGATTAAGGTTTTATAGAGGATCTGGGGTGGGATTTTAAGCTGTTGCAAATTGACCTAAGGCAGTTCGGTCTTGCAAAAATGAGTAGGTTCTTTTTGGCAGGTTTCGGTAACCTTCAGTAATTAGAGGTGGGCCTGGGCCTAGGGCGCCTCCCCCAGCGGGCCACCAGGTGACTATGAAGCCAAGTCCTTGGCCAGGCACGGAGCAAGCTGCGCGAAGCAGTCATATACCCTGTTTGGGGAAATTTTGGCAAGCTCTAGCCCTCTGTCTTTTTAAGAGTTCCGACAGGGCCTCAAAGTCTGCCTGAGGCAAATACGAGGGCATTCTTGCAGTGGGATTCTCTAACCTTCTGGTCCAACTCCAGGGGTGCAAAATCCATCAAATCAGCAGCTGGATGCATGCAGGATCCCTTAGGAATCAAGTGCACGGTGCCATTTCCACGAGAACAAACCATAGGGCGTGCCAGATTCTCCACAAAGGCACCTGCCAGCGCTGGAATGTCACTCCTCTTTCTAGCCAAGACACCCTTCTCGAAAGCCACTGCCTTCACCAGTGAGAACTCATTTCTAAGGCTATGGACGCTACCAAACCAAACCTCTGGGGCTGATCGAAGCCCATGTCACAGTGGGCTCTGGGAGCGTGGACTTGGGATAAAAGGCTAACTGACCATTTCTTAAATGTGCCTCCCCAGTTAGGCCCACTACCGTGTCCTAAAGTAGGTGAAACCTTACACTTACATACGTACATACCAAAGGACCCCCATGGAATTGACTTTACATTACGCACCACCTAACAACCGTGCCTTTCCTGCTCCTGTGGACACAAAACCGAAGCACCCACGACCATTCAGCACCCCCTGTGGTGAAGTTTGGAACCGCCCAATTAGAGAGGGAAAACATGCTCCTGGTTCAGCCAGCCAGCAATTTCCAGATTACAAAGTGTTTTATAGCAAGACAACCGGGGCCAGAAGGAGGGGCTTCCTGACCTTCCAACTCAATTAGGGCAGTTCCGCTTCCCTGTAAACTTGCACTGGCCCACCGGATTGGGTGGCCGGTAAGACTTTGTAAACCTCCGTGATGGGTACTGGTGGGAAGATGAAAGGGAGGGCAGGAAGAACAGGAGGAGGGCTGGGAGGAGGGCTGGGGAGGAAGGCCCGGAGGGTGGGAGGAAGGATGGGGAGGGAGGGCGGGAGGGTGGGAGGAAGGAGAGGAGGAGATACAGCAGGAAAGGAGGCCCGGCTGGCCTCTGTAGGGAGGCAGGAGTCCTGAGGAATGCCCCCCCCACCACCACCATCGTGCTCCTAGGGGCAGGATGCTGGCTGCTGTGCTCAGGGAGGATGGACTTAACACCCTCTACTGCCAAGATGCCGTCTGCAGCCTGCCCTTCTCCAAGGCTGAAGAAACCACCCTGCCCAAGGGCATGCCTGCTCCTGGAGCCGCCCACGCCCAGGGGGCTGATCCATGCAAGGCTAAGGAGGCTTGTCCTTCCAGCCCAAGTCCCTACAGCCCAACTCGGAACCACACTGAAGAGTCCCTGGGGCTCCAGAGCTCTAGGTGGGGTCAGCTGAGGCTTCTGGCAGGCTAGCATTGCAGTGGGGTTTCCTTCTCTGCCTGCTTCTGCTTCCAGTTCCTCCCTTCTCCATGGACTGATCCTAGGAGTGCTCCCTAAAAAAAAATGTGCCGCGTGCCAATCTCTGTCTCAGCATCTGCTTCTCCTCGAAACCGACCTGCAGCATCGGGGGCGGGTCACTCTGCCCACCTGAGATGGCGGAGCTGAGACAGAGCATGCTGACCCTGGAGCCCAGGACCCCTCGAGGGCGGGGGAGCAAAGGGGCAACAACCAGCTCTAACGACCAGCCAATTTGCAGACCTTTCCTGGACCCCAGCTCCCCCGGCCTCTCCCTCTTCCCACCCCCGCAGGCCGGCTCTGCGGGCATTAGACCTAGGTTTCTGGCTGTGTGCGTTCTCAAACCTTCCTTTTCCCTGTGAGCACAGCCTCCCACATCCTGTGGGTTTGCTGGCTTAAAACCTGAGGGGGCAGGGAACAGAGGAGAAGAATGCAGACGCGGAGGGGGAGGGCAAGACGAGGGAAAGAGTGTGCCTGTGTCTAATATGTAAAGAATGGTCCCTCTTACATGCAAAATATGACAATGGACCCCCCAAACAGCTCCCTCCTGCCCAGAAAGTGTTAATCCACCTCGTAGCGGGGAGGCTGGCCTCCCCCCAGGCTATTTCCCTGGGCCTGCCTGGCTGGGGATCAGGCCCATTGTTAATAAGTAATGACAGCCCAGCTCCTCCGTGGATCCCCCTGGGGTTTTGTGTCAGAAACGTCTTCCCTCGCTGCCGCTCGAGCTGACAGGCTCCAGCTCCCGGCACGCAGCCGTGAACACAGGCTAGCCTCCGCAGGGATGCCCCACGTCATCGGGCCCAGAGCCCCAGGGCGACAGAGAGGGCGATGATCCCCTCCCTGCTCCACTCTCAGGTGAGCGCGACCTCAGCTGTCTGCAGGGACCGCGGCCTGGCCAGGTTGGGTCGTCGCGGGGGGGGGGAGGGCGGGGGGGAGAGGGGGGGCCCTGGTGGCCTCCATCAGCAAGGGCTGGGGCCGTGCCCTGGTGAGTGGTAAATTCCCGAAGGCTTCAACCAGCAGAAGACAGCTGCATTGCCTCAGTCCCTAACTCTGCTCCAGGGGGAATCGGCTCATGAGTGTTGTTGCTGTTGACGACACTGTTTTCAAGATGCTCCAGGAACGGGGTGTTTCCGGCAGCCTCGCTTACTAGCAGGAAGTTCTTTCTTGTGTCTGACTTAAGTAACAGCACATTTAGCACATTACATTTGCCCAGGAAGAGTTCATGAACTAAAGTGCATTCTGGAACCTTTGGTATGGTGAGGCCAACCGATCAGGAGGGGACCGCCAGAGGAAAGATAATTGGTTGTACTTACAAATCCCAAGAGGAGGGGGCATGTCAGGCAAGAGCCTTTAATGTGGTTTCCAAGGGAAGGAACGGGTGAGGCAGGTTTAGGGTTGGCTAGTTTGAATAATCTCAGTGGGCTGGGGGACACGGGGAGGGGGGTTGTCCCTAGCTCTCTGATCAGGGCTGGTGGATAGTGCCCAGGAGCGCTGACAGCCCAATAGAGGAGGTGGTTAGTGGTGGGGGCTCTGGGCTGGTTGGTTTGCATTTGAAAGGTACCCTCAAGGGCCGTGTTGTCTACCATCTCTAGGAATCGGCTAATCCTGGGAGGGACAGACCCTTAGAGGTCAGCAGGGCCCCAGATATCAAAGCTTCCGAACACAGAAAATCAAAGGCACGTTGAACACAGGTTTCTCTTTTAGCCTTTCACTGTGCATGGTTTATACCGCTTGGACTAACGTTCAATGTATTTGAAATCCACATTATAGCACGTTCCTGGCAGCATTATTAGGAATAAAAGAGAAATGACCCAAACGTCCATCAGTATGAGAATGGTTAGGCAAACAGTAGGCTCACCATCCTATAGCATAGTATACAGCAAATAAAAAGAAAGACATACCTATGTGCACCGATTTCTACTGTTTGTGGAGATGTGCTACAATTTTAAGTGGTAGGATGATTCACATACACAATACGATCCCACTCATGTGAAAACAAAAGGAATGATGACAAATGTTTAGGTGGCGTATGCACATCCATGTACATAAGTGAATAAGAAAACCTGTGTGGAAGAATACACATCCCAGAGTTAGCGGTTGTCACGTCAGAGGAGGGTGGCCCAGGTTGGGTTCTCAGGGAGGCAAGCACTGAGATGGGGTCGAGGAGTGCCAAGGGTTTACTGGGAGGAGCACCCGGGAAAGGAGAAGGGCAGAAGCGGGACTGGGCAGGGGGAGCCGGCAGGTGGCAATGCCGCTCTGAAAATTCTCCCGGAGCCCAGCGCAAAGGGTGCCATTGGGGGAGGGCTGGCGCTGGGGGTAAGTGGGCAGCCCCAAGGGCCACCGCCTTGCTCAGCTGTTGGCCGGGGCCACCGGGAGAAGGGCTGGGTGCCCCGTGAGGCTGTCGGCTGGGGTGGGGGTGGGGCGCAGGGATCAGAGCAGCTCAGGCACGGATCTGCCACTGAGGACATGGAGCGTGGGAAGGAGGAGGGAACAGGGAAACTTTTACTTTCATAGACCTTGACTTTGTACTTGGAGACCCTATCCGTCTATGTAAGTTATAAACGGAGGGGCAGAGGGATATTCTAACAGGCCCGTGTCTGTGACTCCTCCCCCTCCTTAGGGCAAGTCCTGGCCTGCCCTCAACAGCTGGGGTGGCCCAGGGACCCACCCAGCTGCCCCTTTTACCCAGTGTCTTTTCGGTCTGGCTTTAGCTAAGAAGACCATATGCTCGTGTGCGCTTTCTCTTCTTCGGCCCATGCCAGCCTAACATTAACATTCCTTTCTAGGAATGGGATTGTGGCACTTTGCACATTCAGTGTGGCCGGCGCGATACTAATGCTGGGGACAGAGGAAGCAAGAGCTTAGGTCCTCACGGAGCAGGAGGGGGGAGATGGAGAATCACATTTGTAGCCTGATGCTTTTCAGGGCAGTGTGCTCCTTGCTGAAGGAGAGAGGTTCGAGTAAGGGGCATTAGTGTCCAGAGGAGGGGGGCATGGTTCTGACCATCTCAAGCATGGTTCACATCAGGGCAAGCTTCTTCGATGGGGGGCACTTAGACTTGGCTCCAACATAATTCCAAAGTCCAGAAGTCAGACAATTCCCAATCCTGTGTCTCCTGGGGCTCCCGGGATATCTTGCCGGATAGCCTCGCATGGTGTTCGCCTCACCGCCAGATTCCAAGCAGTGGCTTGCCTGCATCTCCAGACTGCTTACAAAATGGCTGCCGCCGTTCCAGACCTCACATCTCACACTCCTTCCGATTGCTACCAAGGAGGACACCGTTAGCATCACTTTCCCATTAGGTCCCAGCAAATGTTTCCTGACACCTCATTGGCTCCACTTGGGTTAGGTGCCTACCCCTGGAGCAATCACTGAGGTTGGGGTGGATTTCTAGGCCCTTGGAGGGACTTACCAATTGGAGAGAGTTTCAGGCTAAAGATGATGTCAATTCCTGTGGTGGCAAACAGGCTGCAGAATTTACCCTTTACTCCTAAATCTAGAACAGGAGTTGAGACACAAATGTAGCAAAAGCTTTCAAAAGCACCATGAGAGGAAAAGACAGGACAACGTAGAGATCTCTAATTTTTTTCCCTGCTACACTTTAATTGCTCTTCTCTGGCATGCACCGCATAAATTAAGAGCTAGTTAATGCTGTAATGCGTAAAACAATTTCATGCATCTTAAATATTGCACTTGTACTTTAATTCCACATTAAGTGGTCCCCTGAAATTTTTAAATTTACAAAGTCACTGCTGTGCTACATGAAAAAGGTGCTAATTAAGTGTTAATCAGTAGCCAGATAACCTTCCCTGAGCCCTACCCAAGGTCTCCAGAATGACCCAATGCCAGAGAATGTGATGACCACAGAACAGAGAACGCAGACACAGACACGAAATGGTTTCTTAGCCACATCCCAGCCAATTAAGGCAGATTTGCCTATTATGCAGTTCTAATTAAATGACATCTACTATAGTGGACATGAGGCTAATAATAATAATAATATTTAATGCTGGCAGAGCTTTCCATATTCAACACACTAGCTAATTAACAAGTGGGCATCCCTTTCTGGGCAAGGAGAGGGCTTCTTTTGGGTGATCCTGCTAAAAATCTGAAGGCACGCACAAGGATGGATAAAGTAAAAGGAAGTGGTTCCTCCCTATAAGGGACACACCGTCTTTTGGAGTAGTGCTACTCAAAGTGTGGTCTGCAGGCCATGCTAGTCCACAGAAGACTAAGAGTAACCATTCTGAAACCTTGAAAGCATCTTGACCTTGTAACATCCCAGCCGGTGATCGGTGGGCTCTCATTGAACAGGAAGTAGATGAGCTCAAACTACCTTGGTGAGTGGCACGTGGCCTGTGCTCTGTAATAGTCACACACAGTACGGCCTCAGGTCAGTCTATGATGAACTGGAAATTACACACACACACACACACACACACACACACACACACACACACACGCATGCACGTTCTTCACTGCAGATGGTTTGAAAAGCACTGTCATAGGCCTATTGGTGTAGAATAAGGGGATATGGGTTTAGCTGCATTCCCACAAATAAAAGAGAAGAGGCTTAGCAGCATGGTATTTCACACCTCTATATTAGTCTGCTTGGAATGTTCTGTGTCCCCAGCTCTCCCACTTCCTGCTCAACCTCTCTTTCACACACATGAAGTCATCTCAGTTCCTGGAACGGCCAGCTAGGATATTACTTCCTTCGGGAAGGCTTCGCTACGCCCCCTGCAACAGAGCCAGCCCTCTCCTCCTTGCACTTGCCACATGACACTGGGTACATTTATCCTGCTCTGCCCGACAGGACTAACCGATCCTTGAAGGTAGGGCTGACGCTTTATGGCTTTGAATGCCCAGTGCAGAGCACATAAGTAGATGCTCATTGAAGGTTTACCAAATTCAGTTTTTAAAAATCGCATAACATATACATAACTTAAAATGTGCCATTTTAACCATTTTAAGATTTTACTTATTTATTTGATAGAGAGAGAGAGCACGAGCAGAGGGGAAAGGCAGAGGGAGAGGGAGAAGCAGGCTGCCCGCTGAGCAGGGAGCCCGACGTGGGGCTCGATTCCAGGACCCCAGGATCATGATCTGAGCCGAAGGCAGACGCTTGACCGACTGAGCCCCCCAGGCGCTCCCATTTTAACCATTAGTGGCATGAGGTACATTCACACTGCTGTGCACCAGTCACCACCATCTACGGCCAGAACTTTTTCATCTTGCAAAACTGAAACTCTGTCCCCATTAACCACGAACTCCCCGTTCTTCCTTCCCCACCCAGCCCCTGGTGGTCCCCCTTCTACTTTCTCTCCGTGAACTTGACTACTTTAAGTACCTCATGCGAGTGAAATGATATACTATTTATTCTTTTGTGACTGGCCTATTTCATTTAGCATGTCTTCACAGTTCATTCACAGTATAGCAAGAGAATTCAGAAGTGAATTCAATTTTTTAAAAGTTTATTTATTTATTTATTTATTTATTTATTTATTTAGTAATCTCTACACCCACCGTGGGGCTGGAACCCATGACCCCGAGACCAAGAGTAGCACGCTCCTCCAACTGAGCCAGGCGGGTGCCTCGTGAACTCTGTTTTCAAATCCTCAAATTAGGGGCGCCTGGGTGGCTCAGTCGTTAAGCATCTGCCTTCGGCTCAGGTCATGATCCCAGGGTCCTGGGATCGAGCCCCACATTGAGCTCCCTGCTCCGTGGGAAGCCTGCTTCTCCCTCTCCCACTCCCCCTGCTTGAGTTCCTGCTCTCGCTGTGTCTCTCTCTGTCAAATAAAGAAATAAAATCTTTTTTAAAAAATCCTCAAATTATTATACAGTTTTGCAATGAGTAGGCAGGGCATCCCCCTTGCCACCCCGCGCCCCTCTGCCCTCCGCCACCGCCCCCCCACCCCCACCCCGGGTTCTGCTTGTATTTGAAGCAGAGCTGAGTGGAGAAAAGAAAGGGGTCAGGATGATCCAGGAGGTGGCAGCAGAAAACAAAGGGTTCCCATGCTCCGGCAGAGTTCCTGGGCACCCATTCTGGCCTGCTTGCTCAGGTTCCCAGCTCAGCTTGTTCGGCCTCTTGGAAGTTGGATCTCCCAAATCTGGACAGCGAGCCTGGCAAGGAACAGGCCTGGGAGGCCTTCCGATAATGGGCAGCAGAGATCAAATGACAGTAGAAACAGACTCGAAGGCCTAGCTGTCACCTAACCTCTCTGAGCCTGGTCTGTAAAATTGGGAAGATAATACAGTGTACCTTACAGGGTTGTTGAGGGCATCTGATGACATAATGCATATAAGGCACTTGGTAAACTTGAAAGGACTGCACTGTGCCAGTTATGGTTGTTGTTATTACCAGTATGAAGGCCATGGTACCGAAGAAGAGAGTCCGGCTCGCTCCTCACACTTTTGGGTGAGGATGTGAGCAATAGCTACAGCATCATTCCGCCTTCATGTGTGGGGCATTTCTGATTTCATTCCTTTTTCCTTCTTCCTCCCTCTAAACCTTGGCCTTAAGAGGAGTTTCTGGTCCCATTCAGTTAAATGCCATTAAAGCCACTATGCTGCCAATGTGAGAAACAGAGAGGCACCACGGATTTATGCAGGGCGTCAGCGAACACGGGACGGAAGCCCGGGCTGTGCACTGGGTTGAGCGCTAGTAACAAAAGGCAAAGGAGCCCGTGGCTCGCCTTGGAGGAGGCCGGTGTGTAGAGAGTGACGAACGTGTAAGCAGGTGTCCCCAGCCCCTTCCCTTTGCCCCGTCAGGTCCACACTACACCCTCTTCCTCCCAGCCCTGTACCCCTCTGCACTCATCTCAAAGGGCTCCCCACCCTCTGGCTTCCCGTTAGCCGATTCCAGCCAACGGAGAAGCCCCGCCAAGAGCCCAGGGGGCAGGAGGACAATGAAGGGAAGATTTCTTTCCCAACTTCCTCCCTGTGAAGTCTCCGTGGGCTGACTGCCCCTGCCCCTGAAAGTCTCTGCTCCCGTTCAGGTGGCCTTCTCCACTCACCCCTGTCCCCTCTCAGTTTGGGGAACCGTGACCGCCCCCTGCCCCTTTGGGCCCAGGCTGGTAACAACCTCAGCGCTAACAGTTTCTGCTTCTTGGCTCACCCTGTGGTTACCCTACACCCACAGCTTTGTTGACGGGCCCTTTGTACATAAATACTTCTCCAACTATCCTCACTGCTTCCTCTTGAGACCCTGCCTGCTGCACGTGCCTGTGGTCATGGCCATCCCAAGCAGGGCAAGTGTGGCCCCCCGCTCTCCCACAGCCCCCTCCAACCCAGCTCTTCTCAGTTCGGGCTGTCATTGAAGGAAACAAAGGAGTCGGGCTACATCCAAGAAGACAAGAGTTGACGGTGAGCGAATCTCGCCGATGTCGTGAGAGGCCCTGATGAGCATTATGGGTGGGATCCTTGGGCCTGGGTGTGGGGGTGCGTGGGGTAGGGAAGGGAGGGGAGCCGGGGAACATCTCATTTTTAGGAGTGCCATTGGTCCGTGGGCACACACACCTCACGCCTCGTGGCCTCCATGGAGTTGTTTATTGGCCACCGTCAAAGTGGGGCTTGACCTCATGAGTCTCTTTCCGTTCCGGGCAGATCAGAGGCCTTCAGCTTTTCTGGAACGTCCAAGTATGACAGCCACTACATTCTCTTCTTCAAGAACCTGCGTGGGCCGGCCCCCTTCCCAAAGATGCGGTTCTTCAGGCCCCTCTGAGGGGCCCCGGGGGGCACAAGACCCTCCTCTTGGCCACAGCCATGGGCACCTGACCCAAACAGACCAGTTAGATGCCCTCCCGGGAACTTGGCCTTGGGACATCTTGGCGGTCCTAGGCAGTCTCTATCGGCTACCGGAATGCTTTGTGCCGGGCACAGTTGGGGGCACAGTTGGGGGCTCAGGGCAGAGGGCAGTGAACAGACGGGGGAGCGTCACCCGAGGCAGCCATTGCCCACCGTGGGCGCAGAGCAGCAGAAGAAGCCGAGAAGGAAGCCACATTCTTGGAGGGAAGCGGAGAGATCAGAGAGAGCTCGGAGCAGCCGAAACCGAGGAGGACAGAACAGAACTGCCAAGGCTCCGGCCGGCTCCCCAGTCGCTGGTTCCCTTCCCCAGAGGCCGGCTGCACTTCCTGTCCTTGAACATGAGGCTATCTTCCCATAAATTCTCCCTTTTCACTTCGGCTTGCGCAAGTGGGGCTTCTGTTTTGTGCCGTGAGGACTGTCCCTGCCCGAGGCGCACCACGTGACACAATTAGCTCACAGTCCCTATGGGGCAATTTATCCTTTTTGCAGACGGTCTGCCATAAATTTCGAATCTCCACCTGGCTCCCCCTTGCCAATCAGTGAGTGTCCTTCTGGGTTAACTTTTGTTCTCGCAGGCCGCCAATGAGCTCGTGTCACCAGATCCCATGGCCTTGCCGTGCCCCTTCCTCTCGTGTCCCCTCACTGCTCCACGTGGCCGACCGCTCCCCCCTCCCCCCTCCCCCACACTCTGCCCCCGCCCCCCCCCCCGTGGCTCCGCCGACACCCTTCTCTCCTGCGTCTCTTCCTCTCCTGCTCTTCATTTGTCTCCTTGTCTAGCTTTGCTGGCGCCTCAAGCGCCCCACTTTGTTTGCTCCACAAGCCCCTTCTTAACGTTCTTTCTGGCTCTCTTGGCAGTCCCCCCCACCCCTTACTGGGTATTTTATCATCACCTGTCTCCAGACACAAGATTGCACATCAGCTTGGCCCTCTCGAGTCCCCATTCCCTTCCAGCTACTGGAAGCATGTCCGTGGCAACCTCCCCACCCCCCACCCCCGGCCCCTCCAACTTTGTGCGCTCCAGAGTGGTCTCCGTATTTGCCTTCGCCGCCTGACCCTCTTCTTATGTTCCCTAGTTTGGTTAATGAGGCGGAAAGTGTCTGTGCCCTTCATCCGTGACTCTCAGAGCTGGGAAATTTTGGCAGGGAATTTTGGCCAGGCTCCTCATCTCTTTGCCAGGAAATACCCACCTTGGGCCTCACTCAAGTCGTGATTCCAATTCCTTTGACTTTCTCCTTGCGGCTCTCACATTAGAATGATTTACATGAGCTCTTTGGAGCTGAGGTGCTCCCTGTCTCTCCCATTGAGGCCCGCTGGTCCAGCCTGAGGACCACGAAGGAAGGAAGCCCCATGTGGTCCGTGTATTATCCATGTGGAGGCCGAAGGCCGTCAGCTCCTCAGAGAGGATGTTCTGTAGGCCTTTGGTCCCCCAGAGGGATTCTTTCCCTTGTGGGCATCAGTCAGAGACCTTCCATTCAGCGAACTGGGAGAGCAAGGGGAGCGTGAGTCTGTCAGCTCTGGGCCACAGGGAGGGCAGGCTGTGTGGAGCTGGAAGGCCCCACGCAGACATAGTCAGTTCTGAGCTTGGCACAGGGGGCCAAGCATCAGTGCCTTCACCTCGTGAGCTGAGATCTCCAATCACAAGTCACAAGACCGCATCTCCCTCGCTGGCATTGCCAGAGTGACCCCAATCCCCACCATCCATGACATGAGGACTTGTGTTTGCTTGGGGGGGTGGGTAGCAGTCAGGGAAATGGTGGCTACTGCCACAGATACACCCCCCAGGTGCAGTGGCTTACCATGGCAGATTATTTATCACTGACATAAAGTCCAAAATTGGGTGTTCCTGAAGGACGAGAGGCTCTCCTTCTCTAGAAGTGGTTCAGGGACCCAGGTTCCTTCCATCTTCTAGCTCTGCTGGATGCATCTGTACCGAGGTGTGGAAGGGGAAAGAACCCATGGGAGGTTTCTCCGGGCCAGACCTGGATGTGACAGCCATCTTTTCTGCTCACATGCCATTGGCCAGAACAAGGTCACATGGCCACACCTGGCAAATGTAAGCAAAACCAATTAGGGAAGCAGCCAGCTCATTTCTGTCCCAAGGGCTAACACTGAACATAGTAAACCACTGGTCACAAGGCATCGTCCGCTGCTGCAGAGAGAGATTCTGAGAGACTGGGGCACAGAACAGGACTATCTTGATGGAAAGGCCTCTGGGGAAAGCGGGTGGAGGGTGGGGGGCCACCAGTAAGAAGCAGGACTAGACCTGTGAGGAGGCCCCCAAAAATCTGAGAGGTGTCCCTGAGTTTGAGATTATGATGTTCTCCTGCTTCAGCCCGATCACTTGACTTGTCCCTCAACTCTTGCTACACATAGGCCCTTGCGTGGAGGGCCTCTGAGGGCCTACCTCGTCCGCTGTTATGAGGGCACAACTACTTGACTTTCAGGGAGGGCCAGTCACCCCAGGCCCCGGGCTGCTGTGTCCCATAGCACTATTTACCTTTAAATTGATTCAAATTAAACAAAATGCAAAATGTAGCTCCTCAGTCACACCAGCAACATTTCAAGTGCTTAATAGCGACATGTGTCTGGTGGCTGCTGTATTGGGCAGCGAAGATATGGAACATTTCCATCATCACAGAAAGTTCTATTGGACAGTGCTAATCTGAAAGGTGCCTTACAGCACTGGTGGTCCATGACTTTATGAAAAACAATGTCCAGTAAAAAAATGTAATGTCTGGTTAGCCGGAGCACTAGAGAGGGAGAGACGGAGATAAAAAGGCAAGAGGCAAAACACAGGAAGACACAGAGGAAACATCTAGAAAGGAGAAATGCCCAGATGCAAGGCAGAGGGCATCAGAGACCCTGGGGGCTGTTTACAAGATCAGAAGAGACTCGGCTGTCTCAAGGAAAAGGGGTGTGGTTGTGAGGCAGCACGGGGTCTGGAACTGGACAGATGATGGGCTCTGAGAGAGTCCTAGGAATCTCTCTACCTCTCTCTTGGGGCTGTGAGGTGGGTTCTGCTTCTCTCCTCTGTCCTCCCTCCACCAGCCATTCTCTGCTTGCTCACAACGTAACCAGCCACAGGCAGACTGACACCGCCTTCTGTCCACAGCTGGGTGGCCCAGATTCTCTGTGCAGCTAAGTGAAACGTTGCCCCGTAGGGAGAACTGGACTGGCCAGCTTGTCTTTCCTCACAAAGCCACACCATGCCATGGCTCCCAGAACAGCCTCTGATTGGCTGGTCTGGGGTCAGGGGCCCTTTCTAGCCCAATCAGCTGCAGTCATTGGAGTGGGATGGACTACGTGGGAAAGAATATGGCTACCCAGATGGCAGGACTTGAAGAGTGGGCAGGTCCCCTAAGAGGAGAGCACGAGGGTGCAGACGTAATGAAGCTTGGCTGGCCCAGGATAGAAGGAAACCATACGCTCATCAAAGATGAGTAAACAAAGAGGCCCCTCCACCCCCTTTCTTCCTCTAACAGACACCGTGCACCTACTACGGGTATCCTTCTGTACTCAGCAGAATAGGATGCCAAAATGAAACAGAAACAGAGGGGCGCCTGGGTGGCTCAGTTGGTTAAGCGACTGCCTTTGGCTCAGGTCATGATCCTGGAGTCCCAGGATCAAGTCCCGCATCGGGCTTCCTGCTCGGCGGGGAGTCTGCTTCTCCCTCTGACCCTCTCTCCTCTCATGCTCTCTCTCTCACTCTCTCTCTCAAAAAAAAAAAAAAAAAAAAACAGAAATAGAAGCAGTGTTCCCTCTCCAATCCAGGCTCCTCTTCTAGTTGGCTGTGTGGCCTGGGGCAAATTACTTAACTTCTCTGTGCCTCAGTGTTATCTACTGAAATGGTGGATAATAACAGTACCTCCTTCATGGGGTGGTTGTGAGCTGCTTGGAATAATGGCGGGCGATCTAGTAGGCATGATGTAAATAGGGCCATGATTATTATTAGCCTGCAGGAGTTTATGGTCCTGCATGGACCACAGATGAGTAATCAGATTGTAATGGCATGTGATGAGTGTCATAACCAAGGTGGGTGAGAAGTGTGCATGCTTTCAACAGTCAGGCAGTCCTTTCAGGCTTATGAAGAAAAGGCGGCAGCCTCCTTGGCTCTACCCCAATTTCTGCTACCCACAGGATCTACTTTTGACTCTCTGATCTATTTCTTTCTCTTCATATTTACCTTCATATTTCTAAATAATGTGCTTATGCTGTTATCTCTTGATATATTAACCTGAGACGTTATCCATCTGTTAGGGGTTGGAGTCTTTCCTTCCAAGAGATGCCGAAGTCCTAACCCCCAGGACCCATGAATGTGACCTTGTTTGGAAATAGGGTCTTTGCAAGACGATCAAGTTAAGATGAGGTCATTAGAGTGGGCCCTCATCCAATATGATGGATGTCCTTATGAAAAGGGGAAATTCAGACCCAGACCCAGACATGCATATGGGGAGAACACCATGGGAAGATTGAAATTATGCTGCCACAAGCCAAGGAAGTACCAGAAGCTGGGAAAGAAGCCTGGAACAGATCCTTCCCTAGTGTCTTCTGAGGGAGCACGGCCCTGCCCACACCTCCATCTCAGACTTCTAACTTCCAGAACTGTGAGACAGTATATTTCTGTTGTTTCTTTTTCTTCCCCTTAAGATTTTATTTATTTATTTATTCATTCATTCATTTATTTATTTATTTAGAGCATGTGAGCAGGGGGAGGGGCAGAGGGAGAGAGAAAATCTCAAACCGACTCCATGCTGAACACAGAGCCCAACGAGGGGCTCCCGGGGCTCGAACCCATGACGCTGAGATCACACCCTGAGCCAAAATCAAGAGTTGGACGCTCACCCCAACTGAGTGCGCCACCCAGGTGCCCCTACATTTCTGTTGTTTAAACCACTCAGTCTGTGTTATCTTATAATGGCAGCCTTATGAAACAAATCAATCATTGATTTTTTTGCTTGAAAATCAAATTTAACTACCCCTGCCACACCTGCACTGCTTGCCTCTATGATCCTAGTAAAATGATATCACATTTTTTTCGTTAAATCAATAGACAGTATTTATAAGCATGTAAATTTATTCACTGCCATGTCATGTGGTATGCTTGGAATACATGAACTTTACTGTACAAATTTTTGTTTTCTTTAAACTTAATATTTATCTCTCAACCTCTTTTGGTTTGTTCAGCTTCTGGATACATTCTGATAAACCCCCAGCTTCTTTGTTTTTGTTTTTTGTTTTTTTGTTTTTCCTTTGAGACCCTGTCCCTGAATCCTGCACGCGACCCCCCCTGGGATCTCCCCTCACCATCCAAGAGTTCTTGCCTCTCTCCACTATGTGGGATCTCCAGTTTTCTGAACCCCACCCTTTCCATGCCTATCATTTATTTTCTTTGGCAGTTGTCTACCGCTGCCTAACAAATCACCCCAAAAGTTAGCAGACAATAATCACTTACCTTTGCTTCCAGTATGGCACCCCTGTTTTCAGCATGGCACCCTTGCAGTCAACTGAGAGTGGTGTCCTGAGTCTAGAGTCTTGTGCATTCAAGCTCTCCGGAGAGTGAACCCCCCAGGCTCTGCCAGGGTGGGAGGTGGGGGGTGGGTGTGAGGTCACCTGGCTGGGAGAGGTGGAAGGGTCTAACGGCCTCGTTAACAGATGTGCCAACAGCCCATCTGTATCTTCTTTTTTTTTTTTTAAGATTTTATGTATTCATTTGAGAGAGAGAGAGCACGAGCAAGCAAGAGCTCAAGCAGGGGGAGCGGCAGAGGAAGAGGAAGAATCAGGCTTCCCGCGGAGTGCGGAGTGCGGAGCCCAACCCAGGGCTTGATCCCAGGACCCTGGGATCATGACCTGAGCTGAAGGCAGACGCTTAACCAGCTGAGCCACCCAGGCGCCCCCAGCTGTACCTTCTGCCGTACCTGGGGCCCCTGATTCCTTAGCTTCTCTCAGCGTCTGCCATCTGAATCACCTTGCTTCTAGCAGCTTCTGCCCCATAGGCACTGAGCTTCCAGCATTCTCTGGTCTGCTCCGTCAGTTACTTTTTGTCCATTTGCTTTCTGGCTTCCAAGTTGTTGATGACCTTTGGACGGCTGTTTCTTCTCGCTCTGTTTTTGTCCTTGTGGATTTAGATCTTAAAAAAAAAAAACCAAAATGCTGTTACTATCATTTTCCTGGGGGCTTTAGGGGAGACAGTAGAGGTGTGTGAGCGTGCGCCAGTAATTCTCTGGAAGTCACTGGTCCATTTTTTTTGTTCAGTAAACGTTGAAGGCTCCAGTAGTAGAAACTGTTCTATAGTTGTTAGGTAATCTGTCCACGATAGATACTTACAGATTTCTGCTGAATCTCAAGCTTGGTGGGATTGCAGTGGTGAGAGGGTCGATGTTTAGGAGACATCTGAGGAGGACTGCCAGTCTCCACCAACCCTCCCTAGGATCCCTGAGCCCTTATTAGGGCTCTCTTGCCCTTGCTTGGAAAAATTTCCCTGCTTCCTACCTCTGCCTTAGCATTCTGGGCCCTGGGAGAGTCATTTGCTGAGCAACTCATCCAGTCATGCCTTTGTTTCTTTGTTTCTTTGTTTTTGTTTTTGTTTTTTTTAAACTAAGCTTTACGCCCAACGCGGGGCTTGAACTCGAGACCCTGAGATCAAGCATGCTCTACCAACTGAGCCAGCCAGGTGCCCCTCGTGCCTTTGTTTTTAGTACTTGACCTCCTGTTGGCTTCAAGCTCTGAAGAAGCAGCCAGCCCCTCCCCGAGCTGCCCATGAACAGGTTGGCCCCGGGAGCCCCTTCAGGAGAGGCGTTTGTTGGTGGACCCGTGTGTGTCTGTGGTGGGCGGGTTATATGGAGGGGGAGGTAATTCAACTTGAGAGGGAGGGGGCGGCGGGGGAGAGGGACAGGCCAGGGAACCTCACGAGATTCAATCAAAACAATAAGTGTGCTCAGGAACCTCAATTAGCAAAATTTAGGAGCTCCTGGGGAAGGCTGTGGTCAAGTAGCTGTAGCCAGCTTTTTGCTACAAGGAGGAAGCCGTGGAGAAAACAGCTAAGGTGGAGCAAAGGAACATGAACATGGCCCCAGTTGGCATCTGCCGCTGCCCCCCCACCCGCCCTGTACTTGGGGCACCGGAAGGAGGATTAGTAATTGGCCCGAACGGTGTCTGGATGCTCTGCTCAAAGGCAGCCCCCACCAGAACTTGGAGGGCAACTGAATGGAGGGGACCAGGTGCCACAGCAAAAGCTCCTGTTGAGAGACAGCTTGAAATCCTCAGGACGGCTGGAACCTGGCTCCCTGAACTGTCCCTGGGCTAATGAACACCCAGCACTTACCTCTGACTCGTGCAGCAGCATGGGGGTGGGGTGGGGTTAAACAGGTCAGTTTCTCTTTTCATGTTTTTCTGGGAGTGCACAGATCTTACATGTACAGCTTGATGAATTTGTATATATATATATACACGCATACGTAACTGTAACCCAGATGCAGCAAGCTATAGAACAACTCCAGCACCAGCTCCAGAAGGCTCTGTCGTGCTTCCTCCTAGTCAACACCCCCAGAAGCAACCACTATTCTGACCTCTAGCATTATCGATGAGTTTTGCCTGTCCACAAACTTCTCATGAATGGAATCCAACAGCATTTACTCTTCTGTGCCTGGCTTCTTTTACTCGATGTGATGTCTGTAAGATTCGTTCATGTTACCGAGGACTCGGTAGCGTGCTCTTTTATACCACTGCATAGTATTCCATTCTGGGACTGTACCCCAACTGATCTGTCCTTCTCCTGTTGATGGGGATATGCACGTTTAGTGCATTCATTCACAGCTTCTGGAGAGTCTCGGTATGAAGGCCACCAGTCCCCCAGCAGTGTCTTGGAGTGGCCAGGTCCTTCCCTCGGAACCTTAGCGAACTTGCTGTGGGAGTGTTTTCCACAAGATGAGGCCGTGGGTTCCTTGCCCGAAACAGTGGGGATCTCAGATACAGATCGATGAGCCCCGTGGAGCCTGTGGAGCTGGCGATCTGAAAGCCCAGAGACTGTTCAACTAGGGCCTTCGCACCCCTCCCCTGTGTCCCCCACCCCCATGGCTCACCAGTCCATTGTAACTTCGGCAAAGGGCAGCCTCGCCATCCCCCACCCGAGTCTCTTCGGCCGCTAACCACAGAGAGGCCACCCTCCAATATCAGGCCTATGACCAGGAACAACAAAAGCAGGAAAAGCCCCAGGGACGAGATTCCGAGCTGCTGACACCGGGCTCTAACCTCCTCACCCTGCCATTGTGAGGCCAGCCAGGACTGCGCTGCACTTCGCCCAGGCCTGCGGGCCCTTTATGAGATCCGCCTGGGGAGCAGGGGCCCCAGACAAAGGCCAGAGTTCTGCTGAGCTTACTGAAAGGAGAAAGAGCCCATTGATATGCGTGGGAGTCCCTCTGCACCCCCCTCACCCTCCTCTCCTTCCCTCCCCCTGGTGGGGGGAGGGTGGGGGGTGGGGGGCTGGTCGGGGGTAGAGGTCAGCTCAGCACAGAGCAGGCTTTGGGCAGGGCTGGACCAACTCTGAGGCAGCTTGCACCTCCGATCCCTCACAGCACTGAATTTGACCTGTGCTTCCCCCCAAGCCCAACATACACACGTTGGCTGTGAAGAAACCAGTGGAAGCTCCTGGCCCTTCATTATCAGCAAATGAAGTTCCCTATCCCCGCCTCAGGCGGCGGGGCCCACCTCTACCAGACTCCTTGGAGTCCCCTGCCTTCTCCCAGTTGCTGATACAAAAGAGCCCCCATCCTAGTTTGGCCTTGGTTCCAGCCTTGAACTTGCTGTCCCTTCTGCTGGGAATGCCTTTCCCCTGCTCTTTGCTTGTCTGCCTCTCCCCATCATTCCCATCTCAACTCCAATGGCACCGGAGCGGCCTCTCCTGACTAATCTGGCTCAGTCAGTACTTCTGGAACATATCACCTGTTCTATTTTCTCCACAGCTTTGGTAGATTATCTACTCGTTTGTTTCTGTGACCAGGAACTCTTCCCTCCATTAGGTATGTAAACTTGCTAGAATGTCTGTGTTTGTGCCCCCCCCACCCCCCCAAATTCCTATGTTGAAGCCCTAACCCCCAATGTGGTGCTATTTGGAGGCGGGGCCTTGGGGAGGTCATTAGGTTTAGATGAGGTCATGAGGGTGGGGCCCTCATGATGGGATTAGTGCCCTTATAAGAAGAGACAGCAGAGAGATGATCATGTGAAGACAACCCTCTGCAAGTCAAGAAGAGAGGTCTCACTGGGAATCGGATTGACTGGAAACTCCCAAGTTGGACTTCCCAGGCTCCAGAACCACGAGGAATAAATGTTTCTTGTTTAAGCCACTGAGTCTGAGGTGTCTTGTTATAGCCACCTGAGCTGCCTGATACAAAACTCTTATAGACCATGTCCATCTTGCTCACCAGTGTGCCCCCTTGGGCCTCCAACAGGGCCTGGTGCAGGGACGGATAGTCCAGTTATCTATTGCTGTGTAACAAATCACCCCTAAACTTAGCGACTTAAAATTGCAACAGTCTTTTTTCTTAATGCTTCAAAGTTTCTGTGTGGCACGATTTCAGACAAGGCATGGCAGGGGCAGCTTGTCACCATTCTAGAAGGACTGGGACTCCGAAGGCTGGTGACAAAATCACCCGGACGTCTCTCCGGTGATGGGTGTTGGCTGTCGGCTGGGACCCCAGCTGGACTGTGAGCCGAACACCTACAACATGGCTTCTCCAGGGGCTCTCTTCACCCAGACTAGCTTGGGCTGCCTCACAGCATTGCTGCTGAGTTCCAAGTGAGAACGCCTCAACATGGATAGAAAAAAGTGGTGTCGGGGCGCCTGGGTGGCTCAGTCGATGAAGGGTCTGCTGTTGGCTCAGGTCATGATCTCAGGGTCCTGGGATTGAGTCCTGTGTCGGGCTCCCTGCTCCTTGGGGAGTCTGCTTCTCCCTCTGTCACTCCTACTCATTTTCTCCATCTCTCTCTCTCAAATAAACAAAATCTTAAAAAAAAAAAAGTGGTGTCACCTTTTAGGAAGCGGGCTTGGAAATCGGATAGTGTTACTTCTGCTGTAGTCACACACCCACCCAGAATCAAGGAGAGAGAACATAGACCCCACCTCTTGATGGGAGAAGCCTCAAAAGCCTTACAATCACTTTGTAAGAAGAGCCTGTAGGTTGGGATAGCTTATGGAGGCCATATTTGGAAAACAGCATCTGCCACATTACTCAGTAAATATTTGTTGAATGATCGCTTTATGCTCTCAACCACTTTCCCCACCTCCCTGCTTTGCTATTTTACTAATTATATGACTTGGGACAACTTACTGTATCAGTCGGTTCTCCAGAGAAACAGAACGGACAGGATATAAACATCAACATAAACTTGTATGTATAGATAAAGAGATTTATTTTAAGGAATTGACGCATACGACTGCGGAGGCTGACAAGTCTGAAACTTGTAAGGCCAGAAACTCAGGCGAGAATTGATGTCACAGTCTAGAGTTTGAAATTCACAGGGTAGGCCAACAGACTGGAAACTCCTGACAGGAGTTCACATTGTAGTGCTGACGCTGATATCCGTAGGACAGGCCGGCCAGCTGGAAACTCAGCTAAGATTTCTATGTTGCAGTCTTGACGCAGAATCCCTTTTTCTCCAGGAAACCTCAGTTTTGCTCTTAAGGCCTTCCACTGATTGGATGGCACCCACCCACGTTATCAAGGGTAATCATGGTTTACTTAAAGTCAACTGACTGTCGATGTTAATCACATCTACAAAAATACCCTTACAGCAACATCTGGAGTATTCGACCAAACAACTGCGGGCCATAGCCTAGCCAAGTTGACACATAAAATTTAACCACCACACTTAGCCTCTCTGAACCAGCTTTTTCCCCTTTGAAATGAAGATAAAAGTCCCTCACCAGGCTGCCGGTAGGATGAAATGAGAACTGATAGCAGCCTCTCCGGGGGCTCACTCCCATGATCTCTGTCTCCTGGTATTCATGCCCTTGTGTAATCTCCTCCCCTTGAGAGTAGGCTGGACCTGTTGACTCACTTTTTTTTTTTTTAAGATTTTATTTATTTGTCAGAGAGAAAAAGAGAGAGCACAAGCAGGAGGAGTGGCAGGGCAGAGGGAGAAGCAGGTTCCCCGCTAAGCAGGGAGCCTGATGCGGGACTTGATCCCAGGATCCCAGGATCACGACCCGAGCCAAAGGCAGCTGCTTAACCAACTGAGCCACCCAGGCGTCCCCATTGACTCACCTTTTATGAACAGAAATGGAATACGGAATTAAGCTATACGAAGACTTGGTTCTCATCTTGCCCCCCCTCTCTGAGGGAAGCCAACTACCATGTTGTGAGCTGCTTACAGGGAGGCCTACATGGTGAGGGAATGTCTCCAGCCAATGGCCAGTGAACACGGGAGGCCACTAACCGCCACGTGAGTGAGCTTAGAAGTCCCCCACCCCATCCACCCTCTAGTAGAGCCTGTGACTGGTCAACATCTTGACCGCAGCCTCACCAGAGACCCTAACTAGAGGTACCCGGTTAAACTACACCTGGATTCCTGGCCTGCAGAAACTGTGACAGAAGAAACGTGTGTTGTTTAAAGCCTCTGGGTTTTGGGGTAATTTGTTATGCAGCAATAGATAACTAACATGTTATATGGGTGATAAGTGCCTAGCACGCTCTCTGGCACACAGTAGGTGCTCAATAAATGTGATTAGAATCTGATTCTTTTTTTAAAAAAGAGGTTTTTTTAAATTATTATTTTTAAGTAATCTCCACTCCCAACGTGGGGCTCAAACTCACAACCCCGAGATCAAGAGTCAACCGTTCTACCGACGGAGCCAACCAGGCGCCCCTGGAATCTGATTCTAAATGAGCTCTGGCTTCATGTGAAAGTTCTCCCAGAGAGATTTGCATCTTCACAGAAAACTCCATTCCAAAGGCATTTTGTCACAGAATTTTCCAGCAAACTATGGGGAGAGATACACTTTTGAGACCACTTGAGGTCACACGATGCAGGTGGTCATCAGTTTTGGTTCCAGGTAAGGTAGATTTTCTCTCCCTCTTGAGGAAGAGACTATAGCTGAGCATGTCTGACGCAGGGGCCCCGGCAACTTCCTCAGGGTAAGCACTGATACTGACAACAACAAACACCTATAGAGAGGGCATGCGAGATACGGTGGGGGGCGCAAAAGCCCGATGTCCCTGATTTCAGAGTACGTACAGGTGAGTGAAGAGGCTAGTGAATAATAATGACAGCAATGCAAATATACTTAAAGCTGACACCAGTACTCTGCAGGGAAGGATTTTGTAAACTAAGAAACTGACCTAGACTAGAGGGGTCAGGAGAATCTCTTAGATGGGGGGGACATGCAAGCCGAGATAGGAGGACAAATGGGCATGAGCCAGATGAAGGGGGAAGGGAAAAGCATTGCAGACAGAAGGAGCGGCATGTGCAAATGTCCAGCGATGGGAGGTAATCTGACATATTTGAGAGCTGATAAAATATCTGTGTGTGAGGGACGCCTGGGTGGCGCCGTTGGTTAAGCTTCTGCCTTCGGCTCAGGTCATGATCTCAGGGTCCTGGGATGGAGCCCCATGTAGGGCTCCCTACTCAGGAGGGGATCTGCTTCTCCCTCTGCCCCTCCCCCTCGCTCGTGTGCACACACGCTCTCTCTCTCTCAAATAAATAAATAAATCTTAAAAAAAAAAGCCACACACACAAGATCGGTGTGTGACTGGAAGTCAGACAGCGAGGGGGACGGGGGTGGGGCGGGGCGGGGAGAGGCTGGAGTGGTCAGCAGGGACCAGACTATGCTGGCCTTGTAGTAAGTAAGTGGTAGCGAGGGTCTGGATCTTTATTTGGAAAACAATAGGAAGCCGTACAGGTGACAGGTGGGAGGCATCAAGCTGATGTCGAACATGCCCTAATCCCGAGTGGAGACAAAAGCCCAAAAGCCTGAGGTAATGGAAGCGATATCACTGGCTCTGAGTTCAAGTTCTAGCTGTGCTTCTTACCAGCTGTGTGACCTCTGGCAAGTTTCTAAACCTCTCTGTGTTTCAACGCCCTTCTACGTAAAGGAAGCAGAATGAAGCCTACCTTTCGGGGCTGTTGTGCCGTCATGCGAGATTAGGCCTGTGTCCTGTGAGCCCTCGCGGACTTGGCAATCAAATTCCGACCAAGAGAATTTGATTTTTGATACGACTGATGCAGTGTGTACTTGCTGCCCTGTTTGAGAATATTCGATTCTGCCATAGAAGACAAGAAAGCAGCGGGATGGATGGAATTTGTCATTGATAAGGAAGTTAGTAAGCTGGGGAAAACGTTAGGCAGATAAGGTAGAGCATATGGGCGAACATGGAGAGAAAAAGGTAGAAAGAGCGAGAGATTCCTAATATTCATGAGGCACTAAATATACAAGAGGCACGGAATATTCATGAGGCACTAAATATATTTAAGGCACCTGAGGCACTAAATATTCATAATAAACTAAATATACATGAGGCATATGAAGCACTCAATATTCAGCCACCCATTGGTAACACTCATTCTGGCCCCATGTGTCCCATGCCCAAGGAATGCAAATTACCTCCATGGGTGCTCCTCGGGCTAATTGGAGAAGCGCAGCCGTGGCCAGACATGCTGTCTCTATATCTCTCTGATAGAGCATGCGTGCACCATTGGCCCCGGGCGCCTTCCAGACGTCTATGCACCTCAAACCTCAACTATGGTCTCGTACCCACGCAATCAGAAGGCTGACGGAGGCAGCAGAGACAGAGCATTGCCTACCCCAGGATTCAAGCAGTGCGGTCCTTCTGTCCGCTTGTACCCTGTCCTAAGTAGGTAATCCTACCCCATCTCTCTCTCTGCTTCTCACTGTGTGTTTCCAGTTGCTTTGCTACACTGCGTGGATTCGAGCTCTTTGTCTTGGTTTGTGAGCCTTGCTCGCCCGTGATCTCTGGGATAGCTTGCCTGGAAGTGTCCTCGGGGGGCGTGGTTGCATGGAGGTGAGTTCCCGCCTGGCAAGTGAGTCATGATGGAGGATGAAAGTCTCCTGGCTCCATGTCAGATGGAACATTGTTCTGAGCAGGTCAGGCATGGAGGTTAGAAGCCTGGGAAAGGGGTGTAGCGTGCATCAAGCCAGCTCTAAGGGAATCGTGATTATCTGCAATGGGCGAACGCTTAGCAATGCAAAAAAGGTGCCAACGGTTGACGAGTGATAGTTGTGGGGGCCTGGAGGGACCCCGAAAGCCTGCTGCAGGGAATTACTTGTGCCCACAGTTGGCTCGCTTAGTGTCGGGTGAGATTTCTAATCCCTTCAGGTATGTTAACAAGAATTCCCAGATTGGAAAATGGACCCCAAACACCAAGAGGTTAAGAATCCCTGTGGCGGGCACTAGTCATCAATGGTCCCCTAAATTTTCAGTGACTTTAGCACAAGAAAGACTGATTTCTCACACGCACACAGTATGCCCCTTTGGGGTTGGCTGGGGGGTTCTGCTCTCTCTAGCCCTCGCTCCAGGACCCTGGTCAATGGGCTGCTTTTTCCAACAGTGCCATCTATTGTGACAGAGGGGGAAAACGGGCTCACTTCCTGCTCAGAACTCACTGGCTGCCATTGATGGGTCATGTGGCCCCAGTCATCCGCGGGGGCGGGGGGGGGAGGGGCAGGAAGCACAATTCCTCCACGTGCCTGGAAGGTGGGGGAGCCAACCACAGGGAGTGGGCATCTCTGATTTGACTTCCGGAGTGTCTCCACTTGAATGTGCAAACGCTCAAGGACACCGAAGGGTTTGGGGATGAGAGTATCCTGACTCTAAGACCCAGACCCCCGAGGCTGCCTTCAAAAGATCCTCTGAGGTTTTCCAACACCGCAGACATTCCCACAGACTCACTCCAGTGTCCTCTGCCTCCTCCAAAGTGTTGGTTCCAGGCACCGGGGAGAAGATGGCCGACGGTTATCGAAAAAGACAAGAGTTTCTGTCTTCTGGAGTGACACGTGCAGTGGCCAGAGGGGACGAAAGCCTCTGGAAAGAAAGGTGATGAATGGAAGGACATCGGGGCAGCCCGTGTAAACTTGGCGTGACCTTTCCCATTTAACTCATAATAGGTAAACGCTTTTGGCTTTTTAAATAGCATTTACTTTAAGTAGCCCTGTTAATTAGTATTAATTAGCTGCTAGTAGTTTCTGTTGCCTCCTAATTGGTGGTTTGCAAGTCAAGAAGTTGAGGTGGAGAGAGGTAAAGGTAAAGGTGAGAGGAGAGGGGGGCTTCTGGTTTTCTAGAACGAGCAATTAGTAATCATTCACTGGAAAGCGGGGGTGCTTTGAAGGTGGAAAATTTCTCCTGAGCAGTCATCCATGGCTGGATCCACTCCCTATTATGCTTGATGCAAACACACACCCAGCTTCCTTTCACAGGTGTGGCTTGAGGCCAAAAGCACTTTCTCTCCAACCCTCGCTGAGTCCTGGACCAGCGATCCTCTCCAAACCCCTTGCAGAGGCATTGCCCACTTGCCCAAGCCTGTCCCGGCAGGTTCTCTTTCATCTACAGCCTTGCTAAAGAACATGATGAGGGCAGAAGTTGCCAGATCTTTGGGAGTGTCCCTGGTTTCTGCCCCCTGGGGAGAGGAAGAGTGACAGCCTGGAGAGCTGGCTACAGTCGGATGGAAGGGGAGAGAGCTGGTTTCTAGAAGGTCACCAAAATGTTAGCCCCTGAACTTTGGAATCGCGGACTTGGGTCCGAGTTCTAGCTCCTCCACTGCTGTCTGTGTGACCTTGGGCTCCTTGCACGTCACCCCTCTGAGCCTGTTTTCTCACATGACCAGTAAGAGAAACTTTTCCTCATAGAGTTCATTCAAGAATAAATGCAATCGGGGCGCCTGGGTGGCTCAGTCGTTGAGCGTCTGCCTTCAGGGTCCTGGGATCGAGCCCCGCATCGGGCTCCCCGCTCCGCGGGAGGCCTGCTTCTCCCTCTCCCACTCCCCCTGCTTGTGTTCCCTCTCTCGCTGTCACTCTCTCTGTCAAATAAATAAATAAAATCTTTAAAAAAAAAGAATAAATGCAATCATATACGCTAAGTGCTTAGCACTTTGCCTAGCACATAGGAAGTGCTCATTAAATGGCATTATTATAAATAAATCTTCGAGTCATTAACAAGTTGAACCTTAATGAGGTCTTCGGCACAAACCTAAATTTGAAGCCAGACCCTCGGCACCAGCCACCAGGAGAATTGTTCCCCCCTGGGCACCTAGAATGCAGCTGGCTTTGACCGACATTATCCTGCTCCTCGTGGGAGCCTGGAATGAAGGAGCAGGTAGTCACAGCATCTTAAACAACCCCGTGGATTGTGGAAAGAACTTCCAAACAGCCAGCGGACATCTCCTGGTATGCTTCTAGACCTAGGAGCGTTTTCTGACCTCAGCTTGCTCTAGACCCGAGTCCTAGGTGGATCCTGGCAGCCCCCCCACCCCCAACCGTCAGCCCTTGGCCCTAGGTACCAAATCATCTGGAGATTTTCACTCGTGGCATCTGCTATTTGTACTGGTGAGGGGGACATTCAGTTGCAAGTAACAGTGACCCAGAATCACAGTGGCCTGAACAAGAGAGTTTATTTGTTTCATACACAAAAGTCCAGAAGAATGAAGCCCAGGGCCAGTCTTCCTGTTCTCTTGTCACTCAACTGTGCGTAGTCTCCATTCCCCAGGTCACTTCTTGGTCCAAGATGGCTGCTCCAGCTCCAGCTTTCACGTCCACGTTCTGGCCAGCAGAATATAGAAAAGGGGGCAAATGACACATGTCAGCTGTCTTTGGAGGAAGGCTCCTAGAGATTTGTCTCATGGTTTTTCCCATTACATCTCCATATAGTCACGTGGCCACACCTGGCTGTGAGAAGGCGTGGAGGAGAAATGGCTGGTCTGAAGTAGGAAGCGAGAAGTGTGTGCCTCTGTTCAGAAAGTCTCATTTGGGGCTTCAGTTAGCTAGAGTTGGGTTTGTAACTTGCAACCAAACAACAACTAAGACAAATCATTATCAAGATCGTTTCCCTCACCCTGCAGTAATGGAGTTGCCCACAACAATGCCTCAGAACCATGTGTAGGTGGTTGTTTAAAACATTGATTTTCTGGGGGCGCCTGGGTGGCTCAGTCAGTTGAACGTCCGACTCTTGATTTCAGCCTGGGTCATGATCTCGGGGTTGTGAGATCGAGCCCCACGTCCGGCTCCGTGCTCAGGTCCGAATCTGTTTGAGATTCTCTCTCTCCCTCTAGACCCTCTGCCCCTCCCCCTGCTCATGGGCACATGCTCTCTCTCTAAATAAATAAATAAAATCTTTTTTTAAAGATTTTATTTATCTGACAGAGAGAGAGAGAGAGTACAAGCAGGGGGAGCAGCAGGGAGAGGGAGAAGCAGACTCCCCGCTGAGCAGAGAGCCCAACGTGGGGCTCAATCCCAGGACCCTGGGATCATGACCTGAGCCAAAGGCAGATTCTTAACCGCCTGAGCCACCCAGGCGCCCCAATAAATAAAATCTTTTTAAAAATACTCATTTTCTGATCCTATCCCCCAGAAATTCCGATTTCTTGAATCTGGAGTAGGGTCAGGACTGTATTTTCAGCAAACCTCTCTCCCACTCCCACTCCCAGCCCCGCCCATTGTGGGAAGTCCAAGGACTACCGTTTGAGAAAGGCTGATTTACAACCGCTTCAGAAGGGTATCAGTAACTATTACTGTATAACAGCCCCAAACTTCCTGGCTTAAAACGACAACCATTTTATTCTGTTCACAGATTTTTGTGGGTCAGAAATCTGGAGAGGTTATAACAAGGACAGCTTGCCTCTGCTCCATAATGTCTGGGCCCTCTCAACGGGAAAGACTTGAAGCTGGGGCTGTCTCAAAGGCTGGGGGTTGGAACCATCTGGAAGCTCCTTCAGTCACAAGTTTGGGAGCTGATGCTGGCTGTTGGCCGGGACCTCGGCGGGGTCTACGGAGTGGAACACGAACATGTGGGCCTGCCCATGGGTCTCAGACTTGCTCACAATGTGATTAACAGATTCTAAGAGTGAGAGTCCCAAGAGAGAGCCTTGAGGAAACTCGCTGGCCTTTACTGACCAAGCCTCGGAAGTCAGATCATATTACTTCTGCCGTAGTCAGAGGCCGTCAGATTCAAGGGGGAGGGGACATGGACCCCACTCTACCCTGCATTGCAGAAGGGCGTATGGGATGAATGAGCGCTCTTATGGCTGCCACCTTTGGAAAATATCATCTTCCTCATGATGAGCCCTGTGCACCCGTAGAGGGACCTTCCAGAACCAAATCTCCCCTCCTCCTCACTGTTTTAGGTGATGGCCTTTTTCATCAGCCAAGATTCGGCCTTTCCACCACGTCCTGCCCTGGAAGAAGACTGAGGCCAGGGGAATGGGGCCAGCCTCATCACATAGGGCTCCACCTGCCGCTTGGGCCTCTAAGAGGCACCTGGGGTGTCCTGGTTCCGCGGTCCTCTTGGCCTTGCAGAATCTTGTGTGGGAGCCTCAGGAGTGAGCAAGCCGATCCGGGCGTGGAGAACACCTCTGGCCAGGATTCCAGGTGGGGTGTTTCAAGGAACCCCACTCAGGATGTAAAAAAAAGCCTCTGTCACGTGGCTCTTTGACCAGCTGAGAATAGTTGCCCCGCTTTCTCTCCCCAGATTGCACAGAAGGGGCAGGAAAACTCTTTCTTCTGTCTTTTTTAATATTACCTTGAACAGTGCCCTGGGATGTGATTCTTCCACATCCAAGGGGAACGTACCCGTGAAACCATGGTGCCCGATTCCTGGGGACCTTGCGTGCTCTGGCTGAGAACGTCCTCGGGCATGTGGCATTTTGCCAGCAGTCCTAGCTTGGCTGGTTTCCTACGCGGGCCCAGGAGGGCAGGCTTGGCAAAACTTGGCTGAACTAAAGGATGGCCCCCCTGTACGTACAGCCATACTTCCCCTGGCCTACTGGATGCCATTCCTCTGGTTAAAATCAAGGAGTCCCCTCAGACTAACCTCAGAGACCTTCCTCTGACCCTCTCACCTTTCAGATGAGGGAGAAGAGGCCGGAAAGCCCAAGTGACCCATCCAAAGCCATGTAGCTGGCCAAACTTGAAGTCCTAAGCAATTTCTTCCTCCCTCCCTTCTTCCTTCCCTCCCTCCCTCTCTTTCTTTCTCTTTCCTTCCTTCCTTTCTTTTTAGTAATCTCTACACCCAACGTGGGGCTTGAACTCATGACCCTGAGATCAAGAGTCACACACTCTTCCAACTGAGCCAGCCAGGTGTCCCCCTCCAACAATTTCTGACTCCTCCTAGGGCTCCTTTATGAGGGGGAGGCCTTGAAAGGGGGGCACTTCTCACATCTTGTTAATTAGTGAAATGCCTCTCTCACCTTTCCCTCCTTTTCTTCTTTCTTTCTTTTCTTTTCTTTTTTTTTTTTTTTTTTTAGATTTTATTTATTTATTTGAGAGGGGGAGAGAGAGAGAGTGCATGCGCGCATGAGCAGGGGAGGGAGAAGCAGACTCCCCACCAAGCAGGGAGCCTGACACGGGGCTCCATCCCAGGACTGGGATTGTGACGTGAGCAGAAGGCAGATGCCCAGCTGAGCCACCCAGGCAGTCACGCTTCCCTCTTTCTGAACCCTTCCTCCCTTTCCTGTGTGCACTACCCTCTGCATTTGCTGTTCCCATCAACAGATGGAACAGACGTTTATTTGAGTTGGTGTATGCGTTAAGCTCCCTCTGGAATGAACTTGCTGCTGGTGGCTGTCCTGGTTTAAGCTGTCGTTCAAATAATGCATGACTCTTAGAGCTGGGCTTTTCCCCTAATAAACTCATCAGTGGCACTATTAGGAACCCTTGGGGTTTGTTCTTAATGTTGCCATCAAAAATTCTGCAGTGTATTACAGATGGCAGAACCAGCTCATCAACATCATCCAAAGCAGTTTCAAACAAGCCTGCAAATTTTTTGACACGTTTTCCAAGGCGTCTATGTCCTTGCCCCTTGGATCTGAGATGTACTTGTAACTCACTTGTAATCAGTAGAACCCAGTGACAGGGAATGATTTCCCAGGCGAGGCCAGCCAAGGCCACAAGGCTTCCCCCTAAGTCTCCCTCTTGAGACCCTTGCTCTCTGGATGTCACCTCCAGGGACACTTCCTCTCAGAACCACCCAGCCACGATGCTATGAGAACCCAAGCCACATGGGAGGTGTCCGATACATAGCCTGCCCATCACCAATGACCTTACGTAGAGAACGAAAGTAGGGCTTGCACCAAGCTCCTAGGTGAAGTCCCCTGAGGTCTCCCTGTGAGAAAACAACACTGGAGCTGGGCTGTGGCTTCACACCTTCTGTTCCCTCCACCTGGAACGCCCCTCCCTATCCCTTTACCTGGCCAACTGCTTGCTACTGGTTGCCCAAGACTTGGTTCAGTTACCAGCTTCTCTGGGGGGGGCCTTTCCTGACATCCTAGCATTGCACACACTCGTGCGCGCTCACACTCACACACCCAGAGGCTGGGGAATAAAATCCCTTTTCTGGAATCCATGCCACATTACACCTGCCCCTATTATAGCACTCACCACAGTGCATTGCAATTGTCTGCCCAATCAGACTGGAGGTTTCTGGAACTTGGGACTATCTCTTGCCAGTTCTGGCCCAGGGCTCCAAATATGGCCGACACGCAGTGACGGTCTTCTTCCTCTTCCTCTTCTCCCTCCTCCCGCTCTTCCTCCTCCCTCCCGCCACCTTCTTCTCTCTCTCTCTGACCCTCTGGGCTCTGCTCTACCCACCTTTCCTGTTGCCCAGCAGGGGCTCTCAGCCCCATTCCCTCGCTCTTTGGGCTCAGCTTCATTCCCCTCCACTACGGCAGATTCAGCCCCGAGTTTGCTTCTCCTGGTTTAGCTTGCACCGCTTTTGTGGTTAACAAGGGACGATAGAGCCCTTTCTGGAATCTTCTCCAGGGATCTCAGACTGAAGATGAGAGCCCAGGAGGGTGTTCACTCCAGGCCCGGAGGCTCTCCCCACCTACTGTCCTGGCCCCTGCAGGAGGGCACGGTAGCAGGAGATGGGCCGGGTAAAGGAAGGCCATGTGGGGCCTGATCTGCCTAGAAAGTGTCACTGGCCTTTCCCACACTGAGTCGTGTCACAGAAATTGTTGCCGACAGGGGTCAGGTGGCCTAACACTGAATCTGGAGGGCGGGGATCAGTGTGAATGGTGCCTTGCCCTGAGGAGGGGCCCCGAAGGCCCCCGGGCTAATGAGGGCGGCCAGGCATTGTGAGTGGCCTGCAGATCACTCGGGGGCATGGCAGGGGGCTGGGAGAGGTCTTAGCCCGAGGGGAAGAATGCCCATGTCAGGGAAGGCAGGCCGAGGGGCCCTGCAGTAACCCTGCAAAGGCCGTTGAGCGGGGGGCCTGTGATTGACAGGTGGGTGCTGTCAATCAGGGGAAGCTGGCGGTGAGAGCCTGGGCCACCAGATACAAAAGGGGACCTGTTTGATGAGCTCTGGGGGCTGGGCTGGAAGAGAGGGAGGCTGAGGCAGAGTCGCTGGGAGCCTGCGATTCATGGGACATGAGACACCGGGGTTTTAACTGGGGATCTTTTAGGTCCAGACATGGGCTTATTATAGGGTGTCTGTCTTGGCGAAATTGTCAAAAGGGAGCTGCCTTGTCGATGATGTCTGTGCCAGATCCTTGAGCTTGCCTTAGTTATTCGATGAGGCACTTAGTCACAAATGTGTGCTGGAGAGGCTCTGCTATGGGAGGGGCAGGAAGGGGGGAGCGGGGTTGGCAATGATGGTTTTATTGTGCAAAGGATTCGGGACAGGCTAGGTGCTGAATAAATATTTGATCACTTATGCATATAGCGCCAGGGCTCCGAATTGTATTTTTAAAATAATATCCCAACATTCTCTTTCCTCAGTTTGAAGATTAATTTAAATTAGATGAACGTAGGCAATCTAGAAAATATTTGGAACGTAGAGATTAAAGTACAGAGCGGTGGGGGGGAGACACGTCCTCCCGTTGAAAGTCGGTCGCTGCCAGCCTCCTGGTATATTTAGCTTCCGTCTTTTCACTCTCCATCTTTTAAAATGTAATTGTGATCAACTGTACACACAATTTGGTAATTTGCTCTTTTCTTGCTCAACGTAGTGATACAAGCATTTTTCATGTGATTGCAAACTCCTGGTAAACATCATTTTTAATGGCTACGTAATACGGATTGTATTTTCAATTTTCATTAAATTTCTGTTTTATCTTCAGTCTGATTGCTTCAAGGGGCCTAATTTCTGCCAGTCTTAATCTGCTTATCTGTTTATCAGGAATCGGATTTCCACTGTGGCTGTCCCCTTTTCTGAGGTGGGGGAGGGCGTGGGGGGGTACAAGAAAGAGGGTTCCGAATGGGACAAATGCAGCATGTACATGGGGTCCCCGGCAAGCCAGAGACACTGTGAGGGCCGGACCACCCCAGGGCCACACCCTGAGTGTCTTGTGGTCAGTCTCAATTTCAAACATTTCTGTCCTGTTGTGTCCGTAAGCGCTTGGTTCTAACAGAGACCACACGGCCCACTTAGGATGAAAAAATATGATCCCCACAGGTATGGGCATATTGTGATAGCAAAGTAAGGGTTGGGTAAAGTGTAGCAGAAAGGAACTGGGGCATCCAGTTTGGCTGGGGCGGGGGTAGGGAAGTTCTGTACAAAATATTTAACCTCCAGCTTCTATAGGTGATGAATATGTCTGTCTAACACCAGTTACTGTATCCAATCTCCCTTCTGAAAAGAGGAGAGAAATCATAACTCCTTCAGACAGATAAATGGTACTGGGTGTTTAATTCATTAAGGGACAACCCCCAAACTCTGTGTGTGTGTGTGTGTGTGTGTGTGTGTGTGTGTGTGTGTGTGTGTACAGTTCTATGAATTTTAACACATGCATAGATTCTTGTAACTATTACCACAATCAGGACACAGAACATCTCCATCACCCCGAATACCTGCGTCTTGCTCCCCATTTGTAGTCAAGCTCTTCCCCATCCCTAATGTCTGGCAATCACTGATCCATTCCCCACCACCATGGTGTCATCTTTTCCAGAACCTCATATAAATGGAATCATGCAGCATGTAAGCTGTTCAAGACTGGCTTCTTTCACTCAACATAACGCTTTCGAGATTCCTCCAAATTGAGTATTTCAATAGTTTATTTCTTTTTATGGCGAAATAGTTTTCCATTGGATGGGTATACCACCATTTGTCTAACCATTCACTCACTGAAGGATGTTTGGGTTGTTTCCACTTTGGGGTAATTATAAATAGAACTGTTATCAACTTTCTTGGCAGATTTTTGCCACTTCTCATTTCCCTTGGATAAATAACAGGCATGGGATTGCTGGGTCACATGGAAATCATACGTTTAACTTTATAAGAAATTGCCAAACCGTTTCTCACAGAGGCTGTAGTATTTGACATTCCCACTAGCAACGTGTAAGGTTCCAGTTGCCCTGCATCCTGTCGGCACTTGATATGGTAGGTGTTTTTTATTTTAGCCATTCTGATAGGTGTGTGGTATGTATCTCATCATTCCCCTCATGGCTAATGATGTTGAATATCGTTTTCTGCTTATTTGCCATCTGTTATCCCCTCCAGTGAAGTGTCAGAGTCTTTTGACTTTAACTGGGCCGTTAGTTGTCTTACTGCTGAGTTTTGAGAATTCTTTACGTATTTTGTAGACAAGTCTTTGGTTGGTTGGATACACGATTTGCAAATATTTTCTCTGGTCTGTAGGTTGCTTCTTCATCCTCTTAAGTGTGTTTTTGACAGAACAACAGTTTTCAATTGGGGTCAAGTTCAATTCATCAATTTTTCTTTCATAGATTACACTTTTGATCTCATGTCTGAGAATTCCACCTAACCCTAGGTCATAAATAATTCCTATGTTTTACAATGTACATTTAGACCTATGATCCATCTTGAGTTAATTTTTTGTATAAGGTGTGAGGTTTATGTTGAGATTTACTCTTTTTTTTTTTTTTTTTTGCTATGGATGTCCAATTACTCCAACACCGTTTGTTGAAAAGACTATCCTTTCTCCTTTGAATTGCCTTGTATCTTCGTCAAAAATCCATTTGCCATATATTGATGGGTCTATGTTTGGGCTCTCTATTTCATTGATGTATATGTCTATTCCTCCACCAAGATCACACTGACATACTGTAGTAGGTCTTAAAATCAAGTAGTGTAATTCTTCCAATTTTCTTCTTCTTTTTCAAAATTGTTCTGGCTAGTCTAGTTCCTTTGCTTTATCACACACACTTTAGAATCAGCTTGTCTATACCTACAAGAAATCCTGCTGCAGTTTTAATTGGAACTGTGTTAAATATATAGATCGATTTGGGAGGAAATTGGCACCCTTGCTATGTGGAGTCTTTCAATCCATGAACCTGGTATGTCTCTTCCCCACGTCGTTTAGTTTGTTTGATTGATTTAAGAATTTTCCCTCCCCTCTGGGCAAAGGCACATCTCAAAATGTTGGGCTTCAAGATGAAAAGAGCACCACCATCTGGCATGGATTCTTTCCTTTTACCCAGACACATCCTACTTCCTTCAAACCCAGTAGACATGACTTGTTTTCTACTAGCAATTTTACGCTTTGGGGGAGGGGTAAGAAGAGGGTCTTATGAGACTCATTTGTGCATCTGCTAGAGAATCACATTTTGGTGTATACCTGGGTGTTCTTGTGTATACACATGTACACATATGTGGGCCTCCACGTGTACATATACACACATACATACGTGGGTTTCTGTGCTACACACACATATGCATATATGGGTGTCCAAGTCTACGCGCCCATATGGCCCCGCACAGGCAGCCTCCACCCTCC
The DNA here is from genome assembly GCF_037043125.1 of Eumetopias jubatus. NCBI lineage: Eukaryota > Metazoa > Chordata > Mammalia > Carnivora > Otariidae > Eumetopias > Eumetopias jubatus. Next base: position 92,095,356 of record NW_028274817.1, read on the forward strand.
TCTTTAAGGGTCACGTGATGCAGGCTGAGAAGAAGGAAGGCTGTTCGCCTCACATTTGGAGAGCTGGTGGAAATATGACCTTGAAAGAAACAGCACAAATGCACATATAGAGAGTTCCTTAGCAACTGCTTGTTGAGAAAAAGAAAGGAATCAGGGAAAAGAGCCAGGAAACAAGAAAGGGGAGGAAAAATGGAGAGAGAAAGCAAGCTTGACCCTTTAAGAGAGTAAGCCGGATCCCACAGTGTCCTTGAGGCTTTCTCAGACTCCTGAACAGGGAAGGGGAGGGATATGGGTGACACTTTTAGTCCTCGGGCTGGGACAGTGAGCCACGGTGACATAAACTGAGTCAGGAAGGGGAGGAAATGCCACAGACCCTGTCGCCACTTAGATTAGCACCGTGCCCGCATTGGTGAGCTCAGCAATCCTGGGAGTCGGCGTCGCTAGCCCCATTTTACAAAAACAGGTCGGGGGAGATTAAGGAACTTGCCCAAAGTCTCAGGAAAGGGCAGAGTTTGGCTACAAACCTGAACGGTCACCCCCCAGGTTCCTTCCTCTGTGGTTGGATACATTTGCCACGAAGCCCTCGTGGCTGGGAAATGGCCGACGTGGTTGCTTGGGGCTGTCTCCCCGAGCCATCTGGGAAGCCACAAGCCCTGTGGAATCGCAGGACCCCTGGGGCAACAGAGATAATCGAGCCTACACCTCCCTCTCAGCAGCTAACAAAACCGAGGTGCCCAGAGCCAGGTAGACCTAGAAGCCGGTTCGCCCGCCCTCCACTCCTCCCACGTCCACTCCATCACCTGTCTCCTCAGGTCCCCCGAGGTTTGAGAACGCCAGATGCCGCAAGCCAGCCCTCGGGAATTCTCATTTATGCTTTCAAGATGGGGCCTGGGTGGCTTGGATGGGAAACACGGGCGAGTGGCACGAGCCACGAGCCACGCTTCTCAGCTCATTCTCCCACACTGAATCTGTGGAGGACATCTTTGAACGTGCAGAAACTAAAGAGTCAGAGGCAGGAGGGCCTGGGAGGCACACTGCCTGGGTGCAAATCCCAACTTCCTGAGTAAGACCTTGTGCAATGAATTCGCTTCTCCATGCCTCAGTTTCCTGACCTGTGAAATGGGGATATGCATTAGAGTTCTCCAGAGAAACAGAACATATCCTATATGATATATATGTCCTATTGGTGTGTGTGTATATACATATTGGTGAGTGTATATGGGCATTAGTACATAAATATTCTATTAGTGTGTGTGTATATATATATATATATATATATAGTTGTCATACATGAGAGCAATTACCTAGAGCAGCCTATCAAAACATCTATGAGAATTCTGATGCAGAAGTGCATACATATATATAGAGAGAGAGAGAAGGAGAGAGAGAGATTTATTATAAGGAATTGGCTCACACGATTATGGAGGCTGAGAAGTTCCAAGGTCTGCAGTCAGTCAGCAAGCTGGGGACCTGGGAGAGCCAGTGGTGTAGTCAGAGTCTAAGTCTGAAGGCCCGAGAACCAGGAGAGTTGATGCTCTAAGTTCCACTCTCAAGGCAGGAGACCAATGTCCCAGCTCGACAAGGAGGCAGGCCAAGTTTCCTCTAACTCAGCCTTTTGATTCTAGTCATACCTGCAACTGATTGGATGTGGCCCACCCACACTGGGGGGGCGGAGGGCAGTTTGCTGACTCAGTCTACCAATTCAAATGTTAACCTCCTCGGGAAATGCCCTCCCAGACACACCCAGAATCACGTCCGACTGAATGTCTCAGCACCCCGTGCCCAGACAAGTTGGCGCATTCAGTTAACCATCACAGGATGCTCACAGCATTGCCAAAGAATTATCTTGGGAAATAAATGAGGTACGTGAGGCATCTGGAATAACTGCTAGCATGTAATATGTATTTCACAAGCATGAGGGAAAATGACGTTGCTAGTACAGATGCGATGTCAGGCCAGGACCCTCGGACTTCCAGTGAGTGACTTAGGGAGTGGCCGGGCATGGTCAGTGTTCCATGGGTGATATCAAGAGTTCATGACAGAAGCCGGAGACTCTCTTTCTGGGGAAGACGGATGGAAAGAACTCATAGCGGCGGCCCACCTGGACCGCCATGGCCCACCTTTGACTCCTTCAGGAAGCTCAAGTTGGGGCTTCCTTGCCCCTGAGGACACCACACAGCTTCCTTCGTCCTCCCGGTGCAGCAGATATGAGATCCCCACCCCCCCAGCCCCAGTCCCCAGGATGGACAGCAGTGACCCAGAGCAGCCCGTCAAAACACGTAGGAGAAGGCGGCCATCCAGGCACAGCCTACACACACATTCCGGCCGCGGCCGCCACCCTCGGCCCAGCACCAGGCCCATTGGCCACAGGTCAGATGGCAGAGGCCAAGCGGCTCAGCCCCTCCCGCCTCCCTCGAAGCCACCACCTTCTCATTTGTTCTCCTGAAGCTCCTCACCCCCAGCAGCCCAGGGGGCTAACCTCTAAACTCCTGCCCCCTCCTCGTGCCTCCCGCAAGTACAGATTTTCGCCCCAGAGGAGCATTTCTCCAGGAGAAGCTGTCAGCAACCCGAGTGGCTGGGAGAGGCCCTGCCAATGTTTTCGTGTCTCGCACACAACCCCATCTGGCGCTGTGCACGTGATGTGTGAAGTGTGTGCACACGCGCACGTGCACGCACCTGGAGGCCGGGCCCCTCTCCCCATCACTCAGCCTCGGCAGGCCCCGCAGAGCTCCCCATAAATCACCTCAGCGCAGAGAGAGGCCGGGAATATGCTGAATCATCTAATTGGCCCAGAAAGACAGTGATAGAATGATTACCTTCCCCCCTCAGCCGCACAGGAGCTGGGCTGCCCAAGAACGCCCGAATTGTCTTCCGTTTTCATGTTAATCAGGATCTTCCGGCCTTGGCCAAGGTCGGGGCTGAGACCTGAGGCCCGTCTGCAACCCAGCCCTCCTCGGACCCGACCGGGCCTTCTAGCCCCTGGGCCCCTGGGCCCCTGCACCCCCTGAGGCGGTGACTCAGGGGACCCCTCTGTAAAATGAGGCCTCGCCACCACAGGGCACTCTGAGTGTCTCCCGTGAAGGCCACTGTTTTAATAAACCTACGATTAAGTAGAATTACAGGATCCCTGCACTGTTATGCATTTGTCCCAATTCTGTTCCACATCAGCCCTTGTCCTACCCCAAAGTCACATTTCTGAGGTTTAGACGGGAGCTGAGGAGCTATTTAGAGGCTTGTGCTCTGTACACAGTGGCTTTTCTCCTGGGCCCTTGGTTTTGTTTTCCTTGGCAGGGTATGCTCACCGAGAGCAGGCTAGCAAAACTAGCCAGGAAAGCAGGCCAAGAGTCCTATGGAGGAAGGCTGCCTCTCTGTGCCTCGAACACTTGCCCCTTACCCCCTTTCAGGGGCAGCTGGAACGGGAAGAAGCCACCAGGAGCCCCTCCTTCCTTTGCCCCACCTGCTGCCCCCTCCCAAGTGCTATAACCTCCAACAAAGCCCGTTTACCTGGAGGAGACTTCAAGTCATCCAGGGACAAGGCCGGGGTTTGCGGGTAGAAGGGAAGGTCTTCGCAGGGCTTCTGGAAGCAGGATTTATCCAAATCACATAAGGAAAATAAGGACCTAGCACAGTGCCTGGCCCATGGTCATGGTAACAAACATGTGCGGAAAGAAGGACAGAAGGGTGGGCCAGGTGCGGGGGGAGCGAACGGAGATCCTCTCCAACACACCAGGAACACCTGGGAGAAGCCTTCTGCTCAGGAAAAGAGCCTCTAAATAGCTCTTCAGCTCCCGTCTAAACCTCAGAAATGTGACTTTGGGGTAGGACAAGGGCTGATGTGGAACAGAATTGGGACAAATGCATAACAGTGCAGGGATCCCGTAATTCTACTTAATCGTAGGTTTATTAAAAAAGTGGCCTTCACGGGAGACACTCAGAGTGCCCTGTGGTGACGAGGCCTCATTTTACAGAGGGGTCCCCTGAGTCACCGCCTCAGGGGGTGCAGGGGCCCAGGGGCCCAGGGGCTAAAAGGCCCGGTCGGGTCTGAGGAGGGCTGGGTTGCAGACCGGCCTCAGGTCTCAGCCCTGACCTTGGCCAAGGCCGGAAGATCCTCAGGCTTGCAGCCTCGCGGTTTTACAGCCCGTCCCTCGCCCCCAGCAGGAGAACTCTGCTGCCCAAGAATCATGCCTCAAAGCTGAAAACCTTGCCTCTTTCCCACCCTCCATTTTGTAGGAAAACAGAAAACAACCTGGAAGAAGTGTCTGGCCTGATAATGATAACGAGGAAATGAACGCTGAGCTGAGGGTAACGGCTTTCTGCTTTGCCTCAGGCCATCAGCTCTTACGTAGTCATTAATCCTGGGGACGGGAATTAGCTCCTGCGGCCTCACTGAAGCTGCCACAAAACTAGGACCGTGGGCCCTGTGTTGTGCCCAGAGTAGGTGGATGTCTGGACCCCGGGCCCAGTGGCTGCCGAAGGCCTGCCTGTGTCTGCTGTCAGTTCTGCGGCCTCCACGGGCCTGGGAGTGCCACCGGCCTGTGTCCACCGGGGGCCTGGGTCTCCCTGAGCCTCTGTTATAGACCCTGCCACCACCGTGGGCCTCTGGATCTGCTGCGGTAAAGCCCAGACACCTCTAGGGAGGGAAGTGGAAGGAATTACTAGGAGGAGGGTATTGCTTTTTTTTAAAGGGCAGAAGTGAGTTTCAAAGAGATTTTTAAAAGCTTTGGGAAGACAATGAAAATTGTCCCATTAGAAAATGCTTCAGCAAGAAGAGAGAAGGACACATTTTATCTCTTGAAAAATCAGTTCGTTGAGGACTCTCCAAAGGAAGTAGGTGGCTGAGGTCTTATGGGCTGAATTGTTTCCTCCAAAAATTCATACGTCGAAGCCTTAACCCCCAGGACCTCAGAATGTGACTGTATTTGGAACTAGGGCCTTGAAAGGGAGTGATTAAGTTAAAATAAGGCCCTTAGCGTGGGCCCCAATCCAAGATGACTAGTGTCCTTGTAAGAGAAGGGGATTTGGACACAGACAGGTATAGAGGGAAGACCACGTGAAGACACAGTGGGAAGGCAACCATCTACAAGCCAAGGAGAGAGGCTTCGGAAGAATCCACTCAGCCAACACCTTGATTTGTACTTCTAGCTTCAAGAACTAGGAGAGGAGAAATTTCTGTTCTCTAAGCCACCCAATCTGTGGGCCTTATTGTGGCAGCCCGAGCAGACTAAAATCCTAGGCTACAGTAGATGAATGTTTCAGCCTGGTTTATTTTTTGCTTTGTTTCTCCAGCACCTGTCAGACGGTTCTCAGTGAGACAAAGTTAACCATAGTTGCCTAGCAAGTACCCCAAAACCTAGTGAGCTAAAACCCCTGCAATCGTTTGTTTTACTCACAGTTCTATAACTCAGGCAGGGGCTCTTCCATGCAGCATCAGCTGGGCCAACTTGATCCGGGGAAAAGGAGATTGTATTAGTTATCTCTTGCTGCCTAACAAACTACCCCAACATTTAGTGGCTTAAAATAACGAACATTTGTAATCTTATACAGTTTCTATGGATCAGAAATCTGCATGCAATTTAGCTGGGTGCCTCCTTCAACTGGGGGCCTCTGGCTCCAGGTGCCTCATGGGATCGCAGTCAAGCTGTTGGCTATGGTTGAGTTCTCTTCTGAAGGCCCCACTGTTGGGGGTTCTGTTTCCAACCTCACTCATGTGGTGGATGGCAGGTCTCAGTCTTTCACCACATGGGCCACTCTACAGGGCTGTCTCACAACATGGTGGTTGGCCTCCTCCAGTGTGTGAGAGAGTGCCCAAGACAGAAGCCACCATCTTTTTATAACCTAATTTTGGAAGAGTCATCCTGTCACTGCCGCTGTACTCCATTTGTTAGGGTCCAGGTACTTAGTCTAGTCTACACTAAGGGGAGGAGATCACACAAGGGCAAGAATACCATCACTGGGTGCCATCTCAGATGCTGCTTACCACAAGGACTGACTTGCAAGATGGCTCTGTCACATGGCTGGCAAGTTGGCACTGGGTGTTGGCTAGAAGCTCAGCTGGGGCTATGGTCTGGGAGGCTTAGTTCCTCTCCGTAAGTTGCTTGAATTTCCTCATGGTAGCTGGGTTCCCAGAGCAAGTGTCCCAAGAGAGCAAGGCAAGAGTACCTTACATTTTTATGACCTATTCTCAGAAGTCATAGAGCATCACTTCTGCCACACTCTGTTGGTCAAGGCAGTAACAAAGGCCCACCCAGGTTCAATGGTAAGGGTCATAGACTCCACCTACTGATGCAAGAGTGGCAAGGATCTAGAAAAGCATGTGGAACAGGAGCTATTATTGTGGCTATTTTTGGAAAATACCTCCTGCTACAGTGGAGTTTGGTATTAGTCAGAGAAGGGGCAGAGTCTCGAATTGAAGAAACTGAGTTCAAACTGTGTATCTATAAAGAGAAGTAAGTTCTCATAATTTAGGACCTGATGCTCTTGGGACCCCTATTCTTGACTCTGATTCTCTGGTGTAGGTGATTCTTTATTACTGAATATACTTCTCCGAATACATCAGTATTGCTATGGTTTGATCATACAAAGATGCTTGATTACAAACCAAAGACCCAGTTGATGGTGTGGGGGCAGAGGGTGTTGGTCTTAAAGGTGTAAAAGCCTTTCAAACTAACCAGAGGAGTGAATTCCTAATGGTGGAATATCAGGCATCAGGCCTGGGGAGGAATTTATACATGAGGACTTCAAAGCCACACCATGGACTCACAAGACTCACCCTGCTTACTCTGAATATGTGGATTCCCCAGTGTTCACAGTTCTTCAGGTCTATTCTACCAGGGTCTTAATGCTCAGAAATCAGAGAAGCTATGGAGCCTGTAGAGAGAATTCTCTCCTCCCCACAGAAGAGTCTAGGATCTCAGTAGGGGATTTCTAGAGGTTGCAGGGTTGGCCATCACCAGAATGGAGGCTGAGACAGCCCCAGGGAACTGGGTATCTGTGAAAGGACTAATGAGGCCTCAGTCATTCATTCATTCAGCAAATAGTCATTGAATGCTGCTTGGTCCTGTACAAATTTCATAGGTTTGATGGACACTGTCTCTCCCCTTCCTAACAGTCCTGAGATCTGCCTCTAAGAACCATCTCCTTTTGTATGGCAACCACCCCCCTACACACATCCCATTGTGTGTTAGCAACCATGTGATTTGGGTGGGTTTGAACCTATCCTTACCTCAGTGGCTTAAGCTAATCATAGCAATTCCATCTCTCTTGTCACTAGACAGTGATGACAGTATCAAAGAGACACTCAAGACTTTTGAGGGAAGGAAATGCTTTTTTGTCTTTCCTTGGATGTGACTGAGGAAGCATGCAAACCCAGTTTCTGTCAGCAACCCTCTTGCAACCATAAGGGAGGTCAACCTGAACATAGAACCAGTTCTTTTTTTTTTTTTAAGATTTTATTTATTTATTTGAGAGAGAGAGAGTGAGAGAGAACATGAGAGGGGAGAGGGTCAGAAGGAGAAGCAGACTCCCCACTGAGTGGGGAGCCCGATGTGGGACTTGATCCCGGGACGCCAGGATCATGACCTGAGCTGAAGGCAGTCGCTTAACCAACTGAGCCACCCAGGCGCCCAACATAGAACCAATCCTTAGAGAAGGGCAAACCTGAGAGAAGTACAGAGAAATGGAGCCAGAACTTTGATAGACTCATGCCTGGAGCCCACCAGACTTTTAAATTATGTGAACCGATCAATCTCTCCTAGGGTTCAAGCCAGTTCAAATGGGTTTTTATGTAATTTGCAAGTCCTTTAACTGATGTAAATTCAGGAAAGTTGCAGGATGTAAGAGCAACACACAAAAATCAGTTGTATTTCTGTATACAAGCAATAAACAATCCAAAAATGAAATTAAGAAAACAATTATATTTACAATAGTATGAGAAAGAATCAAATATTTAAAAATAAGTTTAACCAAAGAGGAGCAAAACTTGTCTACTGGTAACTACAAAACATGGCTGAAAGAATTGAAAGAAGACCTAAACAAATGGAAAGGCATCCCATATTCATGGATTCGAGGACTTAATATTGTTAAAATGGCAATACTCTCCAAAGCAATCTACAGACTCAATACAATCTTTATCAACATCCCAGTGTCATTTTTTTTCAAACCTGAAAAAGCAGATCCCAAAATTTGTATGGAATCGCAAGGGACCCCAAATAGCCCAAATGATCTTGAAAAAGAAAGATCAAAGCTGGGGGACTCACACTTCACAATTTCAGAACTTACTGCAAAGCTACAGTAATCAAAACAGTATAGTACTGGCATAAGGATAGACATGTAGAACAATAGAATAGATTTAGGAGTCCAGAAATAAACCCATGAGTCTATGGTCAATTGATTTTTGACAAAGGTGCCAAGGCCACTTAATAGGAAAAGAATAGGCCCTTCAACAAATCGTGCTGGGACAGCTGGATAGCCACACACACACAAAAAAAACGAAATTGAAGCCCTATTTCAGACCTACTCAAAAGTTAATTAAAAATGGATCAAAGACTTAAATCCTGAGTCATCTACGCCAACATTTCAAGGCACAGTATGCTTGTCTTCACTCACTCCTGATCCTGACCATTTGCCCTTTCGATTTACCTGGAAGGGGGGGGGGAGGTTGAAAAGCCAGTATTCCACAGGTCTGGGGCACCAACTCCTCTCATGTCTTAATGCACTGGAACATTTTATTTATTGTCATTGTTTAAAAATTTTTTCAAAACCACAGTCTCTGAAACGGGATTTTATTAAGAATCTCATTATGATGTCCCTTGCCCTCATCCCACATCAGATTATTAACACAGCCTTTGTGGACCGAGGCTCTGGGCAATGGGCCATCTTCTCAGCAGGGCTGTGCTAATCTTCACTGCTAATCCACATACCCGCTAAACCTCACCAAGTCCAAAGAAAAGATTTCTGCAGAGAGGCACTTAAAGAGAGGTTTGAGCTTCCAGGAACTCCTTCCTGTGGTACAACTCTCAGCAGGGCCTTTATCAGAATGTGCTGGGTGAGATCATCAGTACTTAAAACTGAACTGCCCACATCAAAATAAGTGAACAACAGCACCACGAGTGTGGCCTGGCCTCTGCTCATGCTCCTCATTTTGTTTGCTGGAAATATGTGGTGTTTGCTTGTCCTGTGAATCGGGGGCCTCAATGTTTGGTCCACACAGTGGGCAAAAAGTGGGCCAAGACCATTGGAAATGCATATGTAAAAGAATGAAGCTGGACTCCTATTTCACACCAGGTACAAAATTTAACTCAAAGCAATACAAGTTACACGAGGCCAAAGAAACCGTAGGAGAACGCCTACAAAGACCCTCGATGTGCATCATGGGCCAGAAGTCCCAGGCCCACGTGGCCTCCTGAGGCCTGGCCAAGGGAGGTGGGCAAAAAATCTGGTCCTCCCCACCAAATAGGACTCTCCAGCATGGTCTCCCACTCAGCCACGTGGACCCTTCTACAAACTCTCTATACATTTCCACACCACCTGGACTTTGTTCTTGCTTGTCTCTCTGTTTAAAATGCAGGCCCCAAATTCCAGACCAAATTAAAATTTCTACCTATTTTTCCGTCAATCTGATTAAGATGTCCTCATCAGAAATCCTTGCTCCTTGGGGCACCTGGGTGACTCAATCGGTTAAGCGTCTGCCTTCGGCTCAGGTCATGAACCCGGGGTCCTGGGATGGAGCCCCGCATTGGGCTCCCTGCTCAGCGGAGAGTCTGCTTCTCCCTCTCCCTCTGCCCCTCCCCCTGCTTGGGCTCCCTCTCTCAAATAAATAAGTCTAAAAAAAAAAAATAGAAATCCTTGCTCCCTTCTCAGGACTCATCTGGCACTTCTCCTTTTAGCTCTGACATTGGCTATATAGCTACCATTTGTCCCGTAATTTCTGAGTTAGTCCTAAATTCAAAAATATTGTCACAGTATTCCAGTATTTCAACATCAAAACTGCATCTCTCAGATTATTTCTCATAATTGTGATCACTGTGGTTAGGCCATTTATTTCATTCATTTGATTATAATTATGTACTTCTTTGTCACCTCACTAGACTGTGACCTCCTTAGAGATACTATATTGATTAGGATTAAATTTGGCTAAAAGCAACAGAGACTCAAAATTGCAGTAGCTTAAATGCGATAGAGGTTTCTTTCTCATTTGTAAAAATCGAAAGGTACTGTCTTAAGGAGACCTCAGAGACCCCGGCTCATTCCGGTTTAACCATTCCACCATTCCTAAAGTGAAGCCCTGTACTCATAGTTCATAATGGTGGCTACAGCTCCAGTCATTACATCTACATTGCAGGCAGCAAGAGATGAAGAATAAAAAGAGAAATGGTCAAATATCAGCTATCTGTTAAAAAAGGTTCCTGGAAGCAACCATGTGATACTTCCACTTAAATCTCAATAGCCTGATTTTTTAAATCCCATGGCCATACCTTTCTGCAAAGGAGGCTGGGAAATGTAGCACCTAGCATAAAATCAGAGTTTGATTTCTCTGTTAGAAGAAGAGGCAGTATACTGGGGGACAGTCTTTGCCAGAGATGGTCTTGTGCACCTCAATATTCTAAATGATTCCAGCATAATGTCTGACACAGAGCATCAAGGAATGAGAGGTAGGCTAGCATAGGATTGCAGAGCTCATTAAAATATCCGAAGAGTCTTTCAACGACATCATTATCTCACTTGATTTCTACAAGGAGAAAAGGCTTTCCTAACCAAACTAATATTGTAAATATGATCATAGTGGAATGAAGGCTTTTAAAAGTCATAAGCACCCTGTATGCAAACGGAATCACTATCAATTATAAATGAGACTTAGCTGGTCAGCAAGATAGGCTCCTCAGCTGGCAACTACACCTGAACATGAAATTCAAAACAAACAAACAAAAGCTCTTATTAAGCATACCTTTTATTCAACCAGCCTCGTCCTAAATCCATCAAAATAAGTACAATTTATGGTATTGCATATTGAACTTTCTTGTGCTCATGCATTTCCTCTATTTTCAGAGCATCCAAAATTTTTTGACTATCCATTTCTCACTGGAATGAAGAACTCGGTACTTAGAGCTTTTTTTTTTTTAAGATTTTATTTATTTATTTGTCAGAGAGAGAGAGCAAGAGAGCACGACGTGGGGAAGGGGCAGAGGGAGAAGCAGGCTCCCCGCTGAACAGGGAGCCCAATGCAGGACTCGATCCCAGGACCCTGGGATCATGACCTGAGCCGAAGGCAGATGCTTTGCTGACTGAGCCACCCAGGCACCCCCTAGAGCTATTATTTATTTATTTATTTATTTGAGAGAGAGAGAGAAACAGCATGAGAGGGGAGAGGGTCAGAGGGAAAAGCAGGCTCCCTGCTGAGCCGGGAGCCCCATATAGGACTCGATCCCAGGATTCCGGGATCATGACCTGAGCCGAAGGCAGTCGCTTAACCAACTGAGCCACCCAGGTGCCCCCCCAGAGCTATTTTTAACAGAGTCCCCAAATTCTTTGATAAGCCCTCCCATCGAGATGCGGGGTCTGAGTGGGCTTGTGACTCCTTTAACCAATAGACCATGGCACATGTGACATGTGACTTCTGTGCTAGGTCAGAAAGGTCCGTTCGGCCTCTCCCTGGGTCTCTCAGGATAGTTGCTGGGGGGGGGGCGGAAACCAGTTACCATGGAAGATGTCCCACAACCCCCAAGACCGCAGTGCTGGGATGATGCTCCAGGAGACAGCTTGTCCCTGCCCCAGCACCAGACATGTGAGTGAAGCCCTGGAGGACCCTCCAGACCCAGCCCAACGGGCCACAGGGTGGTTTCAGTATATGCATCATGGAGCAAAAGAATCGCCCAGCTGAGCTCTGCCCGAATTCTTGACTCACAGATCCGCGAGCATAATAAAATGGGTCTTGTTCTTTGCCGCTAAGTTTTGGGGTGGCTACTGCAGCAGGAGTGACTGAACAGGACCATATATTAAGTGATCTGTGATCATATCAGAAACTCACTGAGCGGGCCTCAACCTAACAGAGGCCACAAGCCGATTTCATGCAAAGCCCCAGGATTTTCTCTCCGGGCCCTTCCCAGCCCCCCTCTTAGCCAGGTAAGGGCAGACAGCCTGGTTCCGTGGGCACCAGGCACTCACGCACAGAAAGACTTGAGTTTAAATCCTTTGCTCTGCCCGTGCTAGCTGGTGTGACCTGGGCCAAGTTGCTCAATCTTTCTAAACCTCAGTCCCCCAGATGGGGACAATACTGCATCTTTCCCAGCACTGGTGTCAGAACCACCATGAGCTAACCCTGCAAAGCGCCCTGCACACAATAGACGCTCTAGACCCTCACTCGCACATAACCTGTCCTGGGTTTCCAATGAATTTCCGATCCTCACGAGTCTCCGTTTTGCATCAGAAAACATACTATTTGGCTTGCTCTGGGCTGGCCCCATTCGAGTGTTAGAATTTGACTGGAAGGCCACAGCCACTATTAAATGAGATTGGATCATTTGATTCATGGCAGCCTCTCACGACCCCCTAATCTGCGCACTGGCAGGCAGCCCTTGCTGAGCCACAGTGAACGTCAGTGGTGGTAAAAGCCCGGGCCACGTGTGGTTCAGCCCTGATCTCGTAAACACGAGTCTTGCCAAACCTGAAACTCAAGTCATGGGTGAGTGGTGAGCTCGGGGTCACGTTCTGGTTTTCCTTATCCAACAACTATAATCACATAGGTTGTTAAAGGAGTAGGTCTTTTTTTGGGTTTTTGTTTTTTTTTTTTAAGGCAACTTTGGAATTGGCTGAACCAGCGGAATGACTTACTGTAATGCACTTTTCCTCCCTCTAATCCCCCCATCCCTTTCCCCACCCCCACCCCTAGAAAAATCCCCACACTGCAGAGGCTACAAAGGACCCTGTTGCCTAGCAACAAGAGTGAAGCTAATCAACACGGCTCTGAATATTAATATTTTTCCCAAACACGACTTCTCCTCAAATTGTGCGGCAACTACGAGGCCTTCCTTTCAATATAAACAGTCATTTAAAAAAAACATCTATAATTAATTTCGTGATGTGTGCTCATTTCCTTCACTGGCGGATTAGCCTCGTTAAATAATAATAGTAACACCAACAACACTAATACCGTGCAGTCTTGGTCCAGCACACTCATTTGGCAGTTTGTAATGCTGTCAGCTGCGGAAGCCATGATGAGGTGAATGGGGTTTTAAGCTCCTTGTCAAGCGGGAGAAATGGACATAAAGAGGTTAAGTGATTTGTGGTAGAACCCAAATGAATATACAGGCTTTCTGAATCCAAACCCAGGGACCCTTGCCCTCAACCACTGGGCTTTCTTCTTATTCTAAGATCTGCCTGTAACTCTTGGTGGAGCCTTAGGTGATTCGGCCACTGTGGACCTCAGTCTCCTCTTCTGTGAGCTCAGGACAGTGAGGGGGCTGGATTGTAACAGCCCTAATGTCTTTCTAGCTCCAATATTTCTAGTCCAGCCCAGAAGATGTCCAGAATAAATCCACAGACGCTCTCTGGTTGAGAGAGTCTGTGGGTTGTATTCTTACAAGTGAGCACGGAGGGCAAGTCAGAGAAGGAACATAAAAGATACACGGCTGATGAGGAAGAAAGGGTCTTCAAGAGAAAGGGGAGGGAGGGCAGAAAGAACCTATGAGGGGGACGGCAAGCTAAGGGCTCCTCTGCTGGTTGGCAGCGGGGGGTGTGGATGTGGCAGAGGTGACACCTCAGAGCCACACCCAGGAGTCCCAGTGTGCGTGAGGGACCTGTTGGGACGTTTCACTGCCCGCTGAGCCATCCTTGGCTCCTGTTTGCTCAGCGATTAAATGGAGCCAGTCCTCCTTTTGAATTCAGTCAGGTTTGAGTCTTGTGATTCTGAGGTGACTTAGCTCCCACAGATTTTGCCAGAACTCCAAGTCAGTTGTGAGTGAAGGATTCCCAATTCAAGCCACTTCCCACTTTAGCTCAAGTTCAGGGGATGAAGCTGAACCAAGCACTGTCCTTAGGCTCTTTTTTTCTCCCTCGGTTCTACTTCCTTCTGTGTGAACTGGGTTGTCTGATGGGTGCTTCCCTGGGGGAAGTCTCCTCTAGCCAGAGAACGTTCTTCTTCGTCCTGATAGCTTGGGTGCTTTCAGTCGTAGTGCGCGTTGGCAGGGAGGGCTCTGACCTTGGGTCACATGCCTGATGGCTGAACCAACTATGGTGACCCAGAGCACGGGGTCTTCTGATTGGCCACACACGGGTCCTAAGCCCTCCCATAGAGGGTTGCCAGATAAAATACAGGACGCCCAGTTACATGCAAATTGCAGATAAACGATGAGTCGTTTTCTTTTAGTATAAGCACGTTCCAAACATTGCATGGGACGTACTTATGCTATCAAGATTATTCATTGTTTATCTGAAATTCAAATTTAACTAGGTGTCCTATATTCTTTTTCAGATTTTTATTTATTTATTAGAGAGAGAGAGAGCGTGAGAGAGAGAACAAGCAGGGGGAGCAGCAGAGGGAGAGGGAGAAGCAGACTCCCCCCACGGAGCAGGAAGCCCGATGCGGGGCTCGATCCCAGGGCCCGGGGATCATGACCTGAGCCGAAGGCAGACGCTCAACCGACTGAGCCACCCAGGCGCCCCTAGGTGTCCTATATTTTTATTTGCTAGATCCAGCCGCTCTCCTCTCATTCGGTCTGGGGAAGGGCGTGGAGCAAGGGGGTAGGTCAACCCATCCTGAAGCTCCTGCACATCCCCGCTGTGAAGAGAATTGTAGGTCCTTAAGGCTTGTAGGTCCCAGAGAGGGCAGTGAAGGCCAGGCCACCGTGGCGGAGCTGAGTGGGCTGGGTCAGGGAGGCCCCGGGACCCTGGCCAGCTTCACGGCCCCTGGCTAGAACCCCTCTGCTCTGCCGAGCATGAATAAATACCCCAGGGAGGCGCCTGTCTCCCACAGGTAGAAAGCTGACTACCTGGGTCTGCTCAGGCTGTCCCAGGCTGGGTGGCTTAAGCAACACAAATATGTTTCTCAGAACTCAGGAGGCTGGAAGTCTGAGAACAAGGTGCAGCAAGGTTGGTGTCTGGTAAAGGTTCTCACCTTGGCCCGCAGACAGCTGCCTTCTGGCTGTTTCCACACATGGCCCTTCCTGGGTGCTTGCGTGGAGGGAAAGAGGGAGGGAGGACAGGAAGGAGGGGGAGGGGGAAGGGGGAGAGGGAGGAAGGGGGGAAGGAGGGAGGGAGGGAGGGAGGAGGGAAGGAGGGAGGGAGGGAGGGAGGGAGGGAGGGAGGGAGGGAGGGAGGGAGGGAGGGAGAGAACCCTTCCTTTTCTTATAAGGCTACCAATCTTATCAGATTAGGACCTCAGCCTCATGACTTTGCTTAGCCTTAATTACCTCCTTACAAGGCCCTATCTCCAAATACAGTCACGTTGGGGGTTAGGGCTTCAACCTATACATTCCGGAGAGACACAATTCAGTTCAGAGCAGCGACGAAGTTCCAACACTGAGGATTGGGTGGTTCTTTGAATGAGGGAGACTCAACAGTGCTCCAAACTGTCCCATAGGCTTGGGCCATGCCCGTCCCATCTAGGAGCCCCACTGCAGCCAGGCAGACCCCTTCACAGTCCCTGAACAGGCCTTGGCCTTTTCCTCCTTGGCACCACTGCTCTCGCCTGTAATACCTTCCACTGTCCTCTTTTTGTGCAACTCTTACCTATCATTCAAGGCCCAGCACAAATTGCCCTTCCTCCGAGAAGTCTTCCTTGATTTCTCCCGAACCATCAATGTACACCACTGGTCCAGCATTTGTATGCTACTCCGCATTATAAGTTACCTTTTCATGTCTACAGATCTTACCCCCAATTAGGCGGTGAGCACCTCTGAGCCAGGGAGCATGTTTATATCTACAATAAAGCTCCACGATGCTTTGCACAATGGAGACAATCAATATTTGTTCATTGATTTATTAATCAACTGATGGAAAGTTGGCCATGCATGCAAATAAACCATTTCCAGGAAGTTTCCTGCCCTGGATGCAAAAAGAAAGCAAACATTTCTCAATGAATATGTCCCCATCAGCTGTGAGTCACCTCGCACAAAATTTCTTGTTAACAATAAAACGCACAAATCTCAAATTATTTGCTTAAAGAAATGAGAGGGGTGCCTGGGTGGCTCAGTTGTTAGGCGTCCTGGGATTGAGCCCCGCATCGGGCTCCCTGCATCGGGCTCCCTGCTCGGCGGGAAGCCTGCTTCTCCTTCTCCCTCTCCCACTCCCCCTGCTTGCGTTCCCTCTCTCGCTGTGTCTCTCTGTGAAATAAATAAATAAAATCTCTAAAAAGAAAAAAGAAATTAGAATGCATTCAAGGGTCTCCCTATAATCCTGTCACTCCCACTCACAGCACATCATCATAGAGCTCCCTCCCCATGCTGCTTGCTTCCCAGTAGCGGTCAGCACATGTCCTTTGGCCTTTAGGGTCAGGGGATCTTCTGTATTAGTGGGAGAAGAAGAAAGAAGCGAGAAGGAAAATGAATGCATGAATAACTCCCAGGGGAACGCTAATACTATTTCAACTTGCAAATTGTTCCAGAACAGCTGAGCTGCCAATGAAGGCAGACGAACATCACAGTCGGGGGCAGGGGCACTCAGGAGCCTCCCCTGTGGCAGTATGACAGACACCCTGCTGTCTGGACACTGTCCCCATCCTGCCTGTGTTCCCCAGGACCTTCCACTGTGGCACACACAAATGCCAGAACCTTCATCTCTTTTGCCTGAGGACCTTCTCTTGGGGCTGGGGCCTGCTCTGCTCTGCCGGGTAGGCTGAAAGTGACAGTGATAAGGAATTTACACCCCCACCTCTAGGAGAGTTGGAGTATAAATACCCCAGCGTCCTTGCCCCTCAGGTGAGAGAACTGTGAATCATGTCCTGCATTGTATCCTTGAGGTCCCCAGTGGGGTTAAGCCCGTATTGCCTGCAGAGGTAACTTGCTTAGTAAGGTGCCCTACGTCTTCTGCCTTCCCTGCCCTGTCTCCTTTCCCCCAGTTCTTCCAGAATTTTCTCCACCTTTCCAAATAAACTCTTTTGCACTCAAATGCTTGACTTGGAATCTGCTGTTGGGGGAACCCAAACCAAGACACCTGCTGTGAGGTCCTTTGAAGAGGGACGGGGGCCAGCAGTGTGCCCTTTGGAATGGGGCTCTCTAAGCCGGAACAATCATTGGAGCTGCCAGGGGAACATCCTATCAACAGACTCCCACCCGGACCCCTGGAAAACGCTGCCGCCCTTGTTGAAGGTGGGACCTAGGAAATCAGTGAATTATTATAAATTATTGTAAATTCCCCAGGCAATTGGATACTCAGTCCAGAATTCAGCTATTGTGACAATGTCAATGGGACCCAGAGAAAACCCCATGTTTTGCTGGTCCCTAGGGAGGAGAGAGCCAGAGATTTGGCATGACAAGACGTGGGCCATCATGGGATCCTGGGCAAGGCATTTTATGGAGCCTTTTCCCCTCACCTGAATACTGGAGGCCCAGATGCCATCGATCTCAGTGGGTCATCTAGGAGTAAGTGGGACCATGTGGGTGGAAATGGCTTGCGACCCGAAAAGGGCTGTCCAGGGACTGGGTCCCCTCCCAGGGAGCCGGGAGCGAGGTTGCTCTCAGGTGCAAACCAATGACTGTGAAATGCTAGTGGGGGGCACCGCCCTCGTTCTGTGTCAGAAAGGGGACAAGCCACCACCCCCCTTGCCTTCTGTGCTGTGCATTTTGGCTTTTCTTCACCTCATTTCACCCCGCCACTCCTCATCACCCTACCTCACCCCCTGGTCTTTTAATTACTGAGCACGTGGCAAACGATCAGTACTCTGGGCCTGTTAGCATGATGAATGAGCAATTAAAACTACATAAGCAATTATACCAGCTCCAAATGTTCCCCGCTCAGCCCTGGCCGTGCTTCTGTGCTTGGCTCCTTGGCCAGAGGTCTGGGCCCTTCTGCGGGACAGAGGAACCCTCTCTGGACCTCCACTTTCAGGAAAGCACTGGGCCCCCGGAATCACACCTGTCCTGGGCACCGTGGCAGAGAAAGCCTGTCCATAATCGCTCAGTCCCATCAGACGGGCTGTGGCGACCCTTTAGGAAAAAAACAAAACAAAAACAAAAACGAAAAAACACCCAGTTTGCGTTCATTCCAGCCCATTGGCTGAATTGCCTAGCAGAAATAATCGACCAGGAAGCTAAGGGAGAAGAGTTGGTCACAATAAAGTTTTATAGGAAAGGCGCTGCACAAGAGGGACGATAGAACATAATACACCTTTTAAGTCTAAGAAACGCTGCCATTCGGGGCACATATCTGTATATAATGTCGGAGAGGGACAAGCCCTATTTTCAAGATCTCTGATCTTAGATTCTGGGGACAGGTGGGAATAGATGTGGCCACTTGCCAGGGGGTGGGGGTTACAAGGAGTCCACTGCCTTTTATTAAATAAGAGACATCAAGAAGGGAAAGCAATGGGTTCAAGCAGAGGAGGAGATGGTGGGACAAAGGAGAGGAGCCTTCTGGCATTGAAAGCTTTCAGACATGTCCACCTTGCAGCTGAGCCATCCCCTTGTTAGGGCCATGTTGAAGGAAAAGGTTTAACAATAAAATGCCACCCTAGGCTGACCGCCCTTCACCACAGATGGGCTCCATGCAGCTTTGCTCTTACCCTCTGGAGAGACCTGGCCTCCCTTGGTGAGCTTGACTTTGACCTTGAAGATAAACACCCAACCCTGAAACCGAGGCCCCGCCCACACTTGCAGAACCATAGCTCTCCTGGCAGAGATAGGCAGAGAGGCTCTGCTGGGTCCTGGACAATCCTGGGTGTCCTTCCAGCCTGGGGTCCTCAGGGCAACTGGAATGGCAGCCCGCAGAGTGAAGACAGTGAGACAAATTCGTCACCATCAGGGCAGAGGTGCATCTCAATCCTGTGTAGAGGCATAGAGGCAGAAGACAGACCGGTCAGATCATTCTTCCCTTTGTATAGAGGCAGGCGTGCAAATGTCTTGGGCATCTGTTTCTTTGATTTGAACTTAGCAGAGAGCAGGCAGGTCTCGGTTTGGGTACCCCAAAACAACCCCGCAGCAAGTGCAAGTACTTTATTTGGGAGGGAAGTGAAACAGAAGGGACTATTGCCAATACGAGGTCATTATATCAAGTCATTTACCACCGTGAGCAACTGGGGCTCAGCCCCACTGGGGAGCTCTGGGACCCAGAAGCGCCGTCTGAGTTAGCCAGTCGAGGGGTGAGGTGCCGCCTCAGTTTGTTAGTTGGAGGGAGGCTGCTGGGAGGGGGGACCTTTAACTTACCCGAGCCCGGACCGGGGAGCCCGGACGGGGCCGGGGCAGGGGTGGGGGCAGAGTAGGCAGCGGGGCTCCTTTGACCAGAAAAAAAGCCCTCAGGCAGAGTTACAGGTGTTCTCAGTAAACAACCTTCAGAAGCTCCATGCTGTCCAGCAGGTAGCCACTAGCCCATGTGGTTCTTTAAATCTACTCTAATTAAAATTAAATGACATGTAAAATTCCATTTCTCAGTCACACTGGCTCCACTCCAAGTGCTCAATAGCCACCTGTGGCAAGTGGGTACCCATAGGACAGTGCAGGTAGGGAACGTTCTATTATCACCGAACGTTCTATTGGACGGTGCTGCGTTGAGTGCAGAGATGGGCAGTGACAGGGTACAGATGGGCAGGGTACCAACAGTGTCCACCAGATGCAGGCAGAAAGGAGCAACAAGTCACAAGTGGGCACAAACGCTCGTGAAATCCTTGGGCTCAACAGAACCCTAAGAGGTCCTAGAGCTCGGTCCTCGACTGCCCAGAGAAGGAAACTTAAACCATCCCGCCCAGATGGCTTTCCTTCTCCAGCACCATCTGGCTCTTGCATCCTCTTTCCAGACAGACTCGAGATGAGGTTGAGTGGAGTTTTCTCTGACACATCCGTGTCAAGATGAGGAAAAACCAATCAGTCTTCACTGCTTTATGTACACACTGAAATGGTCGACGCCACCATTTCCCACCCCTGATTTTCCTCCACGTTGTAAGTATAATGCCTTTTAGGGGTTCCCACAGCATGTGTTTTTTCAATCTCTTCTCTGAATCCTTCTAGACCTCCTTCCAAGAGCTGCAGCAAAAACGTCTATAGGTTAGACATGACAATGTCGTGGTTAAAAGCATAGGCTGTGGAGCCAGCCTGCCTGGGTTCAAATCCCAGCTCCATCAATGACTAACGCGTGACCTGCGGCAAATTGTTTAGCCTCACCGTACGTCAGTTACTGCATCTGTAAATGGGGCCAATGCTGACCGTGTCCACCTGGTATGGTCCTTAACTCACATGGTAAACACCCGGTGAGCATCCACCATTATTTCAACCTGATCTTCCACTATTCCTCAGGATAAGTCATTCACCCAAGTCTCATCTTGTTCCCAAACACGTGTGGGTCAGTTTTATTCTGCCTTCAGTCATACAAGTTCTCCCCATTCCAGAGACTAAGATGGTAGACACGGCCTACCCAAGTGCTGTATGTGAACCTTGATTCCCAGCCCCCACAAACAAAGAAACCAAAAACTCTAGAAGACTTTTGGAGATAATTGGGGAACTCTGAATGTGGATTAGATATTGGATGATGTATTAGCTGTTTAATTGCTATCTAGAGCTAAGTAACAATCTATCCCAATATTTAATAGCTGGGGAAAAAAACCAATAAACATTTATTATCTTACACAGTTTCTGTGGATCAGGAAAGCAGGACCAGCTTGACCAAATGGTTCTGGCTCAGGGTCTGTCAGGAGGTTGCAGTCCAGGCTGGGGCTGCAGTCATCTGAAGGCTTGACTAGGACTGGACAATCTGCTTCCGGGTGGCTTATTCGCATGGCTGGCAAGTTGATTCTGATTGTTGGCAAGAGACCTCAGTTCTTTGCCATGGGGGCCTCTCCATAGACTACTCGAGTGCCTTCACAAAATGGCAGCGGGCTTCTCCCAGAGTGAAAGAATCCAAGAGACAAGGAAGAAGCCACAACGTCTTTTATGACCTAGACTCAGAAATCATGCTCCATCAGTTCCTCAATGTCCTATTGGTTAACTAGGTCAGCCCTAGTCACTGTGGGAGAGGAATCAAGGAAGGGTGGGAATACCAGGAAGTGGAGACCACTGGCGGCCATCTTGGAGACTGGCTACTACATATATGAAATGGTGTTAATTCTCTTAGTGTGATAATGGTGGTGTGGTTTTGTAGGAGGATGTTCCTGTTCTTAGGAGATGCATGCAGAAGTATTTAGGGGTGAAGTGTAGTGGCATTTGCAACTTTCAAGTGACTTGGCAAAAACGTAAAGTACTTATATCCATATGAAATTTCTGATAGTCAACTATTTTTGATCAACACAAAAGGCAAATTCATGTGGTTCACCCTAATATAAAGAGAGCAAATGTGGCAAAATGTTAGCAGTTGTTTAATACGGGGTGGGGTGGGGGGCAGTAATTAGATGTTTCCTTGTAATAGCCCTTCAACTTTCCTCTATGTTTGGTTTTCTCTTTTTGGATCTTATTTATTTATTTATTTGACAGAGAGAGAGAGAGAGAGAGAACAAGCAGGGGGAGCAGCAGGCAGAGGGAGAGGGAGAAGCAGGTTCCCTGTAGAGCAGAGAGCCCAACGTGGGGCTCGATCCCAGGACCCCAGGATCATGACCCGAGCCAAAGACAGATGCTTAACTGACTGAGCCACCCAGGTGCCCCAACTTTCCACTATGTTTTAAAATGTACTTACCACTGCTTCCTCCTCCCCAGGTAAATTCTAACAGAAATTTGTATTCGGTCTCTATAGACTGTGATCACAGAATTATTATTATACTTCATTTTTAAACCCAGGGATTATGGTGAGCCCCCACTGGCCTTCTTGCTGGAATTAGCACCCCTATTTCCCACACCCTCCAATTATTTCTAGATTTTCCTATGATGCTGTCTCATCTGTGCTCTAGAACCAGTCTCTCTGGTCCCTCTGCTCTGCCTTTTCTGTTTCGTCACTGTGCAGGTCTCCCTGTTCGCTGATAACCTTGGAAGATTGCCACTCAGCGGGACATGGCTATAACATGCTGATAACTGCTGCAGTCGGCCTCGTCTACCTCCCAACCGAGAACATTGACCTAAATCAATAAATACTCTATGAATGAATGAAAGGTCATGACCATCCCTAATTCCCCATGGTACAACTGAAATCACATTATACATTTTAAGAAGTCTTGACTAGTTCATGATAAAGCCTCTAGAAATAGAAGAGAACTTTCTCAATTTGATAAAAGGCATCTACAAAAAACCTACAGCTAACCTCATAGTTAATTATGAAAGACCAATTGCTTTCCCCTAAGATCAAGAATAAGGCAAAGACATCCCTGCTTATCGCTTTTATTCAGTGTTGTAGTGGAGGTCCTAGCCAGTGCAATAAAGCAAGAAAAAGCATAAAACTTGGACAGGAAGAAGTAAAAAACTGTCTTCATCCTCAGCTGACATAATTGTGTCTATAGAAATTTCAAGGAAATCTGCAAACAAATGACTAAAACTGATAAGTGAATTTAGTGAGCTCATGGGATATAAGGTGAATATACAAAAATCAATTGCATTTCTCTGTATTAGCAACAGAAAATTAGAAAATAGAAAAACATTCTATGATAGAATTTACAAAACATCAAATATGTGGGAATAAATCATCTCTCATCATCTCCACTCACCCTCTGCTTGAGCCCCTTCCTGTGCACAACCCCCGGTGTCCAATCAATCTCTGCCTTTGTTCATGCTGCATCTCTCTGCCAGGATCAATGGATGCTGCCCTCTGTGTTTAAGGCTCTACCTTCTCTGTGGAATTAACTGACCTCCAGCTAGACACCTTCCTGTCCTTTCCACTCTGGCTTTCAGGACACCTCTTTGGACCCTTTGTAGATTAGAACTCTATAGCATTAACCAGAGTAGAAAGCCAGTGGGCAGGGAGACAGCAAGGCTTTGCTTCAAATCCCAATCCTGCTACTTAATAGCTGTGGATGTGGGCAAATTATAGCCCCTCAGTTGTCTCCTTAAAAAGGAGACTAGGAGGGTGTCTGGGTGGTTCAGTTAGCTAAGCATCCGCCTTTGGCTCAGGTCGTGATCCCAGGGTCCTGGGATGGAACCCCACATTGGGCTCCCTGCTCAGTGGGAAGGCTGCTTCTCCCTCTCCTCTGCCCCTCCCCTGCCCTCTTGTGTTCTCCCTCAAGGCCCATTTCCCACTATCCACAGCATTTCATAACCCCTCTTGACATTATGCTAACACCCCCAGCATCTTTGGTTACTTTCTCTAGCATAATAGCATTTCTTAGCCCTTTAGAGGAACCCAGATTCTTTTTTATTTTTTTAAGATTTTTTTTATTTATTTGACAAAGAGAGAGAGAGAGGGAGGGAGCATGAACAGGGGGAGCCACGGGCAGAGGGAGAGGGAGAAGGAGAAGCAGACTCCCTGCTGAGCAGGGACCCTGACACGGGACTCAATCCCAGGACCCCTGAGATCATGACCTGAGCCGAAGGCAGAGGCTTAACTGACTGAGCCTCCCAGGCGCCCCTTGAGGAACCCAGATTCTTAAGAGTAAAGAATGCACCTTATACTTCCTGGTATTTACCGCAATCCCGGTTCAGTGCCTCACCTCAGTGTGCATCTCTATAAAATGGACATAAGAATTATGCCTGGAGGGTTCTTATCACACCCATGATAGACTTGCAACTCCTTTGTACAATATAAGACAATATACAAATAGTTGTTAGTTGTAAAAGCTCAGTAAGTACATGCTAAACATATTTGAATGATATTGGACTTCTGTTTTCTCATACGTAAAGTGGGGAGAAGAACAGTATCTACCTATAGGGTCATAATTTAAGTTCAAATATGACCATTTATATAAAAGGCTTAGCCCAGGACCTAGCCTTTATAAGCATTCAATAAATATTGGCTCCAGAAGTGGATTTACTGTGAACTGAGTAAAGCTTAAGCTCCAAGGCACATCACTTACACTGACCCCTTCCAAGCTTGGTTCAGGGGGAGTAGGGTGCTTATGTTTTGTACAGACCACCATCTGTCTCCAACTTGACTGCTGCTTAATCATACCACCTGCTGGGTCTGGTGGTGTGAGAGCAGCCATGGGTATATTTGCGATCTGGCTATGGGGAAGTCAGAGTGAGGCTACGATGAGGTTTTTTTTTTAGGGATATGCGTATATAGCGTCTGTGGCCACTTCCACATAAAGTTGGTGCTGGCCAACACACGTGACCATAGCAATGGCCTTTGGGAACACTCTTACTGCCCTCTGGGCTGACTTGTCCTGTACTGGGACTTGAAGGTGCATGCCACGCGCTGTCTCACAATATAAATATGTCTGTCCTTGGCATCTATTGCGACATAGCAAGTCACCCCAGAACTCAGTGGCTTAAAACAATGGCAATCATTTGTTTCGCTCACAAATCTGCAGTGGGCGGGGCTCAATGGGACAGCCTGTCATTGTTTCACCTGGTGTCCGCTGGGGTGGCTTGGAGGCTGGGGGCTGGAATCACCTGGAGGCTCCTCGCTCACCTATCTGGTGATTGACAGCAGCTTTTGGCTGAGACCTCCGCTGGCCGTGGCCTCTCTGCGTGGCCCGGGCTTCCTCACAGCATGGTAACTGAGTTCCTAGGGCAAGGGTCCCAAGAGGGCCAGGTAGAAGCTGTCCCACTTTCTATGACCTAACCTTGGAAGTCACATACCCTCACTTCCACTATAGTCCCAGACCCCTACAGATTCAAGGCGGAAGGATGGGCCCCGTGCCTCAACTAGAAGGCCAACATCCACTGCACAAAGAGCATGTGGAAGGGAGACCTTGTTGGGACCATTGTGAAAAATCCAATCTTATGGCTCCCAGCCCGCCCCCCCCCCCGGCCCCCTGCCGCCCAAAGTATACAGATAGTGGAGAGAAACAAAGCCTGAAATGTAGGGTGCCAGAAGCTAGTCTGTGGAAAATCTTCCACTCATGAGATGTGGAAAATTGGAAGTGACAAATCCTGTTCTCATTGACGCCTAGTCAGAATGGAAATTCACTTCTGTCAGGAATATACTCAATAATGCAGTGTATGCGATTAATAACACACCATTTGGTTTTATTTCCTTTCTGATGGGAGTTGCACAAAATAGGATTTATCGGAATCCGTGTGTTTGTAGGGCACAAAACTGTAGCTGTCCTACAAACCTAAGTCCGTCTGCCTGAAGAGCAGGGAGCTTTACGCATCCCAGTATTTCAGATTGCACTGTAGTGTATCTGACACATCTTGTCTTGGTGACATCTGATGGATCCAGAAAAAGCCACACACAAAATTGCTACTGATGTAGCAAGACGGCCTAAAGAAACAAGTGCTCTGGTGACAAGACTCATGTGTTCATCGGCATGTCAATGTGTGTAGCCTAAGAGCCATTTTATATCATTACACAATTATGCGGCTGAATATGTACCCCTAATTTCACATTAATTTCGCCTGGTTTTGTTTTGTTTTGTTTAGAATTACGAATCATAGCAAAATTCAAATAGGACAGGAAGATCGAAGTATCTCGGTAGTAGCCAAAAACAAACAAAGGAGACATCCGGATGTTTCCAAATGTCACTCCGGAATTACATCACAGTGGAAACTAATTCCCAATGACAACCTGTGAACCCTAGAGAAACTTCACAGCACTGTCAATAATTTTATAAAAGGGAGATCAAGCACGCTGCAGGAGAGACGGAATGATCTTTCTACTGTCTCTCCAGAAAACGATATTAAAAAATCGTTACCGTATGAGAAACAATGAAAACCATGCAGCCCAAAAGAAGAGAAAAAAAGAATCAAGGAAGTGTTTCAGACAGTGAATGACTAAATATATTATTTTTCTCCCTGAATTTTGTGAAGTTTGAGGCCTTTGTGAGCCTTTCAGTGTTGTAATTTGTTATTTCTTTTCTCCTTTAAACGTTCACTTTCGGGCACCTGGCTGGCTCAGTCGGTGGAGCGTGTGACTCTTGATCTCAGGGTCGTGAGTTCAAGTCCCACGTTGGGCATGGAGCCAACTTAAAAACAACAATAACAACAACATTCCCTTTCACACTAGGTTTTGTATTTGCAATTTTGTGGCCTGTTTTTTTTTTTTTTTAATAACAGAGTCTCCCCCAAAATAAATCATCTTTAGACCCCGCTATTGACCACAATCAGCTCCTGTTGGCTATTATTATTAAAACTTCCTGGTGATGATAGAGACCATGCATTCGGCAGTTTATGGGTGTGAGTAGATGGATGCTAAATCTCCTCAAGCTGGCATCCTTCTCCTGCTTTTTCTCTTTTCAGGATGAAAGCACAGAACGGGATTTGTAGGGGCCTTAGTCGGCTCGGGCTGCCATAACAAAGTACCACAGACTGGGGGGCTTAAAGCACAGAAATTTATTTTCTCACACTTCTGGAGGCTGGAAGTCTCCAGGGTTGGCTTCTCCTGAGGCCTCGCTGTGTGGCTTGCTGTTGGCTGCCTTCCCACCGTGGCCCCGCGTGGTCTTACCTCTGGGTGGGTCTGTGTCCTCACCTCCCCTCCTTAGAGGGACACCGGTCAGATTGGATGAGGTCCCACCCTGGGACTTCATTTTAACTTACAGTCACCTTCTGAGGTAATGGGGGTCCAAGCTTCAGTGTATGAACTGGGGGGGGGGGTCACCATTCAGCTCATAACAGGCCCCACAGCCGAGGTCCTCAGATGGCCAGAGACAGCGGGACAGCCCCAGCCTGACCTAGCTGCTCAATTAGCACGTCCAAGCCTCGTTCAGCTCTGAGTCATCAGCAGGTGTCACCAAAGGCCCCAAGCCTCCTTCAGAGCAGCTGGTGATGCCAAGTAGTCCTATCAAGGGGAACCAGAATCAGGGCAGGGGAGGGAAAAGCCCTCCACAACTTGGTGCAGGCAGCAGGAGTCCTTTCGGCTCTATTTTAAGAAACTTTAAAGTGCCGGGCTTGAGGCTCCCACTGCAGAGAGGACATCTGGCCAGTCCCGCACTGGGAGGCCCTTCTAGGCTTGGGGCAGGCTCAGGGTACCACCCTCCACTGTGACCCTAGCGGCAGCCGCACAGGGGAGCCGTACTTCATTTGCACAGGGGAGCCGTACTTCATTTGCATGCCCTCAGCACCCCGCGGCCCCCTCTGATTCAAGTGCTACCAGTCTTTCCACTCTACTGTTTGGTGGATGTTTAATATGCACCGAGGTGGCCTCCTTTGTGCTGAGCCGCCTCCGTGGGTGGTCCCCGTTCTCTCTGCCAGGACTGATTAGCGAGCAACCTCAGGGGCCCCAGGATGATCTGGAGCCTTAGCGGCCACCATGGGTGACTATGATGGGTGAGAGAGGGGGCAGCTCCTGGCCTTGGGTGAAGCTTGAGCAGGACCCGGGCTCCGCTCCCCCAAAGCACTGGGACCAGGCCGCCATTTCAGTGAGTCCGCCATATGCCCACCTCTGTGCTAGGAACAGGAGTCTGGCCCCCACAGCACTCTCGAGAAGTGAATTATCCCCATGTTACACGTGAAGCAAGTCGGGCTCAGGGATGGTAAGCGACTTCTTCAAGGTCACACAGCTGGTTATGGCAGAGCCAGGATTCAAACTCCAGACGTTTCGGTGACAAAGCCCTCAAAAGTATTTCTTCCATTAGTTTCATGGAGCCTCTCACTGGTCCATTCCCACACAATTTGCAGCTGGAGAGGACTTGAGAAGTGGCTGAACCCAATTCCTTTATTTTGCAGGAGAGAGAGAGAGAGACAACCAAGGAGCATGAGACAGCTCTCTGGCGTCCCTTCTAAGGGCACTAATCCTATCATGGGGGCTCCATTCTCATGACCAATTACGTCCCAAGGCCCCATCTCCAGACTCCATGACACTGGACATAAGCAAAGCAATGGCTAGATAGATCTCTGGTCCCTGTGTCTTTGTGGAACAGAGCTGCTTATCCCTTGACTCTGATGGCAAACAAACTTTCATTTGTTTAAGTCACAGCTATTATGAGTCTCTGTGTCTAATCTTGACTGAAACAGGTGCCTACTCTAGGGCTTTCTGAGCCTCAGTGGGTGACTTCATCTGTATAATGGGAATCGAACGCTTACTCCACAGACCTCACAGTAAGCTTGGGCAGGGAAATGATGTTTGTGGAAGTACTGAGGAAACTAGACAGCATTATAAAAATGTAAGATTTTTTTAAACCTGTCAGAGTGGGGCGCCTGGGTGGCTCAGTCGGTTAAGCGTCCAACTCTTGATTTTGGCTCAGGTATGATCTCAGGGTTGTGGGATCGAGCCCTATGTCGGGCTCCGTGAGGAGCATGGAGCCTGCTTGGGATTCCCTCTCACCCTCTGCTGCACTCCCTTGCTCACGCACGAACGTGTGCTCTCTCTCTCTCTCTCTCTCTCTCAAAAACAAACAAACAAAAAAAAAGTAAGACATTTGTTGCTGGGCTCCGGGAAAGGCGTGGCAGGGGAGGAGTGGGTGGTTGGGGAAGGAGGATTGTATGAAAGAAGTATAAATGTTTTTCTCCTTCCATAATGCTTCCTAAAACTTCTGCGTTCTCCTCACTGACCCGAGGCCCCACCTCAGGCTAGTGTCGAGCAGTTCATCTGGGTTGGGGCCCATGTTCTGGTGTTCAGAGACCCAGTATGTGCCCAGATCATAAGGGTTCTTTGAGCTCTGGCCCAGACAGCTCAAAAGGCAAAGAAAAAAGCCAGGTCAGGAACGGAGATGCTGAGTCTTGCGGTGACCCCCACGGCAAATGTCTCAAGTGCAGCTGGACTTCCTTCTTATCTCCTCAGGCCTGGTACGGGCCCGGACTCACAGAAAGTCCTCCAGCAGCTGTTGAACTGAATCCAAAGTCCAGCGAGTCTGGAAGTGGGTGGGAACCCAAGCAGGATGGAGTAGGAAAGGTAGCGACTTGAGATGATGAGCCCAGGGAGGCTGCCCAGCCCCGACCTTCCGATTGGCCCTCCTCTTGCTTTAAGTTCGTTGGTTGGAGGATGACGGAGGATGGAGCCAATTTTAATCTGGGAAGGGAAGGTCTCCTCTCAATTAGGAGCCGGGAGGCTGCAGGCGCAGGATCCAGAGGCCTTTCCCCCCAAACAGGTGGCGAGGCCAAGTTGGGAAAGCAGGCCTTGGGAGAGAAGGAGCCGGAGTTCGAGAAAGCAGAGGCCAGGCATACTTGCCAGTGTCCATGGAAGGTTCCCAGCCAGGAATCAGGAGCGGAAGTGGGGGGGGGTGATGGGAGCTGAGAGCCCTGCAGATGTCTCTTGAGGACCAAAGCCCTCGGCTGACAGACCACATCTGGCCTTGCATGGAGACAAGTGAGCAGACTCTGCTCCTTGCCGGGTGGGCTGGCCTGGTTCCGCAGCCCAGCAAACGTTTCAGAAGCCCTGACTCTCTGACCCTGACCCAGGCCAGGTCTGAGGACTGAAGCCATCACCACGGGGCCTGCTAAGCTGTGGCCAGGGGCACCAGCTACCCTGGTCACATTGCGGGAAGGGCCACTGGGGGTGCAGCAGACACTGGCAGTGCCCCACCCCGAGCCCATCCAGCATTAGCCATTCTAGTATGTGCCAACCACCTACCGCAAAAGCACCTACCGCTCGCCCTCCTCCAAGGGCTTCCTCTGGCTGCTGAGTGAGGCAGGTTGGAAACACAAGGAGGACAGCCTCCCGGGAGCAGCCCCCAGCCAAGGACAAACAGGAGTTGGTGGACAATTACCCCAGCTTCCTCACCCCTCGGTGGGAACAGTTCTGGGAGGTGAGCTCTCCATTGTCTCCCAGGCATCCCCAGGAGGGTTTAAGCCCCGTTGCCCACAGTGGAACCCGCCCCATAACACACTCTGTATCGGCTTCCCTCTCTTCCCTGTCTCGCTTCCCCAGTGCCCTGGAGGTGTTTCCTGGGATCACCCACAAACACACAACCTGCACTCATGTCCTTGCCTGGGATCTGCTTCCAGGGGTAGCTAAACTAAGAGCCAGGATTAGCAGAGGAATGTGAGTGACACTCTGACAGGCTCAGGCAGTGACGATGACAGGAGACCAGTCAGCAGCCAAGCCTGGCAGCCTGGGAAGGCCGAGAAAAGAGGCTGGGGTTCCAACCTCAATGAAGGGTCACAATCTCCGCCCAGGACCGAGGAAACCCGTGAAGGGAGCCCCCATCCCTGATGGACTCAGCCTCTGGAGGGCTCCAATCTGGTCCGCCACCCATCCACCCCAAGCCCAGTGACAGGCACAGGAAAGTAATGGAATGGAATTGACTCGAGGCCAACATCAGGAACCCTTCCATTTCCACACGAGACCATTCTGTCTCCTGGTTGCCCTTCCCCTACCATAGCCTTCTATTTATTCACACATTCATGCGTTCGTAAATGCAGACCAACATGCTGGGCACGTACTAGGTGGGAAGCACTAAGCAAGCTCCAGCTTCTCCTCTCTGCTTCTTGGCCCAGCTTTTGGGAAGCCCACCATTCTTGGTCGATCAGTAATTGATAATTCTTTGCATTTTGTTTATTCATTTTTTGGAGGGGTGAGAAAGGGGGAGAGCAGAGGGAGAGGAAGAGACAGAATCCTCCAGCAGACTCCCGCTGAGCACGGAGCCTGACTCGGGGCTGGATCTCACGACCCTGACATCATGACCTGAGCCGAAATCAAAAGTCAGATGCTTTACTGACTGAGCCACCCAGGTGCCCCAATAATTCTTTGCATTTTAAAAAGAGGCTATGGAAGGTAGAATGTTTCTTCAAAAAAATGGCTTTTGAAACATGAGTGGACAAGAACAGTTGTTGATATTTTGAAGAAGGGTGAAGAGGCCCTAAAATCATGCCTCTTCTAGAGTCATCTGCTCTGCCCCAGGTTCACAGGCAGTGGGTCCAGCATGCAGACCCCAGCCCCAGCCCCAACACACACGTACATATCACTGGACTCAGGTTTCCACGCTATGTCTGCAAACATGTGCACAGACGCCCTTATAATCACATATGCGAAGACACGCACCTGAACACCAACACTCCCACAAGCCCGCGGTGTGCGCACAGGAGGGCGGCCTCCCTTCCCCGCCCCAGCTGGCCCGAGACTAGCTCCCACTGAAGGGGCAGCCTCTGTGTGATTGACAGGCCAGCCAGTAGCTTCATTCAGTTGGAATCCAAGATGCCATTACCATGGCGACCACAGTCCCTTACAGCTCTGCTATC
This sequence comes from Eumetopias jubatus, assembly GCF_037043125.1. Lineage (NCBI taxonomy): Eukaryota > Metazoa > Chordata > Mammalia > Carnivora > Otariidae > Eumetopias > Eumetopias jubatus. The sequence continues at coordinate 92,126,621 of NW_028274817.1, forward strand.
TTCCGTGCTCCTGGGAGTTGAGCGTGATACCTGGGAGACTTTCCTTCTGGAAGCCACTCCTTCCTCCAGGAGTGGCTTTTAATTTTTCCCTAGGGCCTTGCTTCTTTGGAGTAAGCTGACAGTACACGTCCCTCTGGCTCTCCCTCTGCTAACGGTGAGGGAGGTTCTAAGAAGAGTTGTTGTGCTTTAATCAAGCTTGAGGTCTCCTGGAACCTTCCAGCTATTCTCCTGGGTCCTGATGTCATGCCTAGCCAAAGGGAGTAAGAGATCCACCCTTTTCTTCACAGGTCACCCTGGGGTTAGGGTTACGATCGTGGACTCTCTAAGCTGGAAGGGTGCAGGGCTCATTGGGGTGCACTGTTCAGATGCACCCCCACCCCTGCCTCTTCAAGACAGAGGGACTCAGTCCTCCAGCTGCAGGGTGTCGGCTGCTGACAGCTCTCAACTGATTCCCTTTCCAGAAAGTGCTCAAGAGAGCTGCTCACTGAAAGTCACACTCTTCTACCCGGAGCAGACCACACTCAATGGCCAATTGGGGTACAAAGGCTCATCCCCTCACCTCAATTCAGGACAACTCTGAAGGGCCATACCCGTTCCAAGTCTCCCGGGGGATCATGGGAGCATCATAGTTCAGTCCCTCTTCTGCTCACTCCTGCTTCCCTACTCCCCTTACAGATGTTGACTCTCAAGGCACTCCCCCAGAAACCATCTGCACACAAGTTTCCATCTCAGAGCCTGTTTCCCAACCCAACCCAAGACAAAGGGTCTGGAGTTCATCTAACACAGTCCTCCCCTTGACAGTGAGGAAACTGAGGCCCAGAGAGCGGTTGGGTACCCTTAAGGTTACTCGGGGAGTTAATGTGAAATGCAGGTGCCTGATCCAGACTCTCAGTGTTGGAATAGACCCTAAAGGTCCCATAATGTAAGCAGAAAGAAACGCAGTCAAGAAGCTGTTGGGTAGAGGCACCTGGGTGGCTTAGTGGGTTAAGGGTCTGACCCTTGATTTTGGCTCAGGTCATGATCTTAGGGTGGTGGGATGGAGCCCTACGTTGGGCTTTACGCTCAGCGGGGAGTCTGCTTGGGATTCTCTCTCCCTCTCCTTCTCCCTCCCACCCCCCCATTCTCTTGCTCTTTCTCTCTCTCAAAAATAAAAAGGTGTTGGATAATTCTCACAGCACTGATGGAAGTGGTGATGGAATGAAAGAACCAGAACCGACACCGGGATTCATTGCCAAGTTGCCCTGCCACCCTGGGAACTCAGTCTTGCTGCAGCTACCACCACCAGTGGGAAGATTTCCTGTGGCCCTTACTTCTAGGTGTGGAGTCCCCAACTAAAAGTTACCATGCGTGTCTAGATTGGGTGCCCCTGCCCCAGCCCAAGGAAGGCTAGAGAAGTGGAGACCTAGCAGGACTGGTAGTCAGCCAGACTACATTGGTGGCTCTCAACCCCACCAGCACATTAAAAGCACCTGGGAGCTTTAAGATCCCGATGCCCAGGCCACAGCCCAGACCAATTAAATCAGAATTTCTGGAGACAGGATCTGGGCCTTGGCATTTCTTTTTAAGCTCTTAGGGTGGTTTTGATCAAAAGTTGAGACCAATACAGTAGGGAAAACCAATGATGAAGGATCTGAAGAAGCTCTCATTTTAGTTTCTTGCGGTATCGGGTAAGGTTTGGTCAAGGAAGCAGACCCACTCTGAGTGATACAAAATAAGGGCTTATTGTGGGATTGGGCCTGACACAGTTGTGGGAGCTGGTTAAGCTGCCCATATGAGACTGCTGGCCTGTGTTTGGGTGAGGGCCTGAGGGCCCGAGGGCCTATGAGCAGCAGGGCCAGCAGCTGGGATGAAAACAATGGACCCCGTAGTAGTTATCTATTGGTGTGTAACAAATCATGACAAAATTTGGTGACTTCAAACAACAAACATTTATTATCTCACAGTTTCTGAGGATCAGGAATGGAGTGGTGAGCGGTTCTGGTTCAGGGCCTGCCATGGGGTCGCAGTTCAGGTGTCTGCTGGAGCCTGCAATCATCTGAAAGCGTAAACGGGGCTGGAACATCTGCTTCCAAGAAGGCTCACTCACATATCTGTCGTTGGGAGGCCTCAAGTGCCTTGCTGGCCATTGGCCAAAGGCTTCACTTTCTTACCACGTGGGCCTCTCCACAGAGAGCCTCCGGACAAGGGCAGCTGGTTTTCCTCAGATGGAGCAATCTCAGAAAAAGAGAGGCAGAGAGACTAAGACGGAAGGTGCCGTGTCTTTTGTAGCCTAAGTCATAAGTGGCATCCCATTGTTTCTGTCATCCTCACATTGGCCAGACAAACTCGGTACAGTGTAGAAGGACGGACTTGGGGAGATGAATACCAGAAGGCAGGACTCACTGGGGGCATGTTGGAGGCTGGGGTGGGGAAGTGCAGAGACAAACTGGGACCCGCCATGGCAGCTAGAGTCCACATTTCACTGCCTCTAACCTCTATAGGATGGGTCACCTCCAGGAAAAGCTGGCACCCTCCACCACGGTGCAGAGGCACCTGCCCCAGGATCTGGAGAAGCCAAAGGAGAAGATCCAGAAAAAGTGGAAGTAGCTAGGGGCCTGGCTGTACCCTAAGGCCCAAACGGTGACCTTTTGGCTCTTAGGCTCAGCAACAGCGCGAGTGAGGTTGGCTCACCGAAGAGAAGAGGCCGCTGCTACACTTCCGTCTTCCAAATCTCATGCAAATTTCTCCTGAGGCCCACCCTCACCGGGAAAGGTGCAGAGAAGGGAATTCTGGGAAATGTGGTTCTAACTAGGCGCTCACAGGGTAAAGGCATCACAGGGCTGGAGTGTGTGTTGGGGGATGGGTGTAGTCAATGAAGGAGTCTGCCATTCCTTCTCCTCGGGCTGGAGCCAGGACGAACAAAGACAGCCATGGGTGAGCCAGAGTCTGACAGTGAGAACACAAGAGACCTCAGTCCCACTCCCCACCCCCGTTCCCTTGCGAAGTCCATTACAGACCCACTGTGGATTGAGCCTCTTGCATTCTGCAGAGGGGAGGGAGTGGAGGAAGGATGGCAGATGGATGATTTGAAAGCTGATTCCAAATCAGCTGGAGTGGACAATAATTTCTCCCTACTTCATATCAATAACCTCTAGACAGCCAGATAAAAATCATGCTTTAATGGTCTGGTCACATCTAACAACACTCATGGCCACTCATACTGTTAGCCTGATGTCCCCTGAGTCCAAAATATCTCACACTAATGTTCCCCCGGCATGGCAAAATGGCACACGAGAGATGTACAGAGGACCTGCCTGGTCTGTCATTTCAGAAACCCTAAAAATATTTCTCCTACTAGCCTCCTCATGCCTGAAAATCCCACATAACAGCATTAACCCTCTAGACAAAAGCTTAAAATTTGCTTTAACGCACAACTGCCTGTAAGAGGGGTCACGTTTTAGGCTATTATCAGCCATTTATATTCCTTAGTGCAAATGAAATCTGGAGAGGCACGGGACATGGGGGATAAGTGAGGGAGCATTAGACACTTGACAGGGACAGACAAACAGGAGCGAAGAGCCCCGAAAAGTGAGTGTGAAAGAAATAATCTTATATATTCGTCGACTCCTGTTTCATTTTCTTCTTTTTGGACTCACAGAAAGACTACATTTCCCAGCGTCCCTTGAAGTTAGACTGAGGTCATGTGCTAGGATTCTGGCCACTGGGCTGTAAGTGGAAATAACGTACAGCACTCCTCCCGGGCTTTGCCATTAAAAGCATCTTGTGCAACCTTCACTTTCGGCAACAAGCAGAGAGGCTGCATATCGAGATGGTAAGAAAACAGCATCTGAGATCGTGGATACTGCCCTGGAGAGTGGCCCAGTTCACGCGGGACTTCACAGGAGCAGCACAGAAACCTCTGTCTGTTCGAGCCCCTGACATTCGGGGCTTAATTTCTTGCTGCAGCATAATCTATCCTATCCTGACTAATACAGAAATTGGTCTCAGAAACGAGGGTTTGCCGAAATTAAAAAAACCTCTACCCTAAGGTGAGGCAGCAGGAAGTGACGAACACGTAAGATAGTGATGCGTGTTACTCAGGACAAAATATTCACATCTTCTTCTGCGAATAAGCAAGAGATGGGACTGGAGAAAGCCCTGAATTTCAAAATGACTCAAAGTGAAGACCAGACTAAGGGTGTGGCCTTTCCACAAATTCCCAGATGTCTTTTTTTTTTTTTTTTAAGATTTTATTTATTTATTTGACAGAGAGAGACATGGCGAGAGAGGGAACACAAGCAGGGGGAGCGGGAGAGGGAGAAGCAGGCTTCCCGCGGAGCAGGGAGCCCGATGCGGGGCCCGATCCCAGGACCCTGGGATCATGACCTGAGCCGAAGGCAGACGCTTAACAACTGAGCCACCCAGGCGCCCCCAAATTCCCAGATGTCTTAAGGTGGCTCCCATTAAACGCAGAGAGCAAGGTGCAGGGGCGAGAAAGCGAAGAAATAATTATTATTTATTTGCCGAATGTTGATGTGTCACTGAGCCTAGCCTAGCCTAGACACTTTCGGGTCTAAAACAGGGTGTGAGGAGCCTGCAGCATGCAGCTTTTCCAACTCTACAATTTCTACTACACAGGAGTTTTTAGTCAGCCGAAGTACATGCGTGGGTGCATGAGTGTGCCTATGTGTGTGCGTGTGTGCTTACACGTAGCTCTTAATTACCTATATGTTCCAGCAACTGCTAATCTATTTGCCCAAAAGGCCATAAAGGCTAAAATGCAAAAGTTAGCTTGCTTCTCCACCCCCAGCTCTCATCAAAAAAGAGGAATGGTAGATAGCTTGGATTTATTTATTCACTGGTTTAAAAAGAAAAAGAAAAAAAACAAACCCAGGAAGAATTGATTCAGTGGAAAGGGAGTCCGGAGGGGAAGCAGAGAGTAAAACTCCTCATCCCTCACTCCTATCATCCTCACATCTGAGGCATGAGCCTAGTAAATAAGTTTCAGAAGTGTGTCTCTTCGTGTGAAGCCAATTTTCCTACAGATGAAAAAGTTGCCAAATACACAGTGGTAGAGAGTAGCTTTCCAGAACACTAGGGATGAAAAGAAGCAATGGTTTGCCTTCATCTCTGGGCTGGAGATGAAGGAAGGAGCCAGATAGGAGGGGATGGATGACTAGAGAAGTATCTGTGAACACCAAGATGACGTTAGTGAAAAGGGGCTCACTGAAAGAAGGTGGGGGGCCTCTCCGGAGACTGGGTCTGTGGTCTGTACACTCGGGCCTGCGGTCAGGCTATGTTAGCCCTAAGCCAAGGGGTGATCCCAGAGACAGCCTTGTTTGGGTTCCTGGGCCCAATTTCCAATGTGTGTCTTGGAGGGGGGCTTCCTCATACATCCGGGCAATGCTCCGGACACCAGCTGGGCGTCGTCCTACAATTCAACTCATTTCTGACACGGTCTACCCGGAGACAGCCTCAGGTTCCACAGGGTAAGGGCTCAGTCCTACAAGACTGCTCCGCTCCTACTTCAGATGACTTGGGTCCAGGCTGTCACCTGTGCTTCTTACCAAACGGCTACAGATGAGAAGCTCCGATGACTTCCTCCTCCAGAGCGGCTCACAGAACTCAGAGAAATGTTTTACTCACTAGATCACTAGTTTATTGCAAAAGGATAGAACTCAGGGAACAGCCAGATGGAAGAGATGCACAGGGCGAGCGAGGTAGGGGGAGCGGATGAGGAGCTTCCCTGCCCTCTCCAGGCCCGCCACTCTGCCCACATCTCCACGTGCTCACCAACCCGGAAGCTCTCGGAACCCTGTCCTTTTGGGGTTTTATGGAGGCTGCATTACACAGGTATGACTGATTTAATCGTTGGCCATTGGTGATTGAATTCAATCTCCAGCCCCTCTCCCCTCCCCAGAAGTCAGGGCTGGGACTGAAATTTCCAACTGTCCATTCAAGGCTGGTTCCCCTGGTCACCAGCCCCCATCCATAGGTGGGGGTTCCCAAAGTCGCTTCATGAACCTAACAAAAGACTCTCAAAATCCCCAAGGGTTTTAGGAGCTCTGAACCAGAAACTGGGATGAAGACCCAATATATATTTCTTCTTAGAAATCACTGTATCACACAGGCAAAAAGGATAGACTCTCTTACGTTGGGGAGATCACCGTGCATGGTTACCTGCAGTCCAACTGAGTCCAGCCCTCGTGGAATTTCCTGTGTTTCCATGGAGGAACAGGGGCCCTGGAGTCAGACAGCCCTAAGTCCAGTTTCATCTCTTTCCCACTGTGTTATATTAGTAAGTCACTCAACCTCTCTGAGCCTCACACTGTCAAGTGGAACTGATAAGACCCTCCCAGAGGGCTCTGGAAGAATTAAATAAGATCAGGAGCATGAAGCATGGAGCAGGTGCCCTCCTTCCCATCCCCCCCACCCCGAGACATACCCGGGTTACTTAGATGGGCCGGAAATGTTACCACAAGCATCCTTATAAGAAGAGGGGGGTCAGAGGGGCATTACAGAGGCAGAGACTGGAGTGATGTGGCCACAGCCGCCAGGAGCTGGCAGAGGCAAGAAGCAGAGTCTCTCCTAGAGCCTCCAGAGGCCGACCCCCGGATTTCAGCCCGGGAATACTGCTTGGGGACCTCTGGCCTCCAGAACTGTGAGCTACCAAGTTCGTGGTCATTTGTCACAGCAGCCACAGAAAACTAATACAGTGGCCAACTGAGTCTGTGACCCCCCCCCCTCCAAAAGAAGAAGAAAGGCTTGGCTTCCAAGCCCACACTCCAAAAAGAGAACCCTTGGTCCTTTGGGTAGGGGTTGCAGACACCAAGGTCCCTCTAGCTGGGGTTGCCCTGGGTGGTTCCTCTTGTTGCGCACTCCTTTTTTTTTTTTTTTTTAAGGATTTTATTTATTTATTTGAGAGAGAGAGAGAGCACAAGCAGGGGAGAGGGAGAAACAGGCCCCCCACCGAGCAAGGAGCCCTATGCAGGGCTCAATCCCAGGACCCTGGGATCATGACCCGAGCCGAAGGCAGCCGCTTAACTGACTGAGCCACCCAAGTGCCCCACGATGCGCACTCCTATCAGCTCCCAGCCTTGCCACCCCGCAGGAGGCGTCCAGACAGGGGAGTGAGTGAAAGTAGCATCGTTTCCTTCTCTGCTTCTGGCATCATCTGCCCCACACCCGGGCAGCCAGAGATTGTCTATATCTGAGGGCCTGAAGTCAGGTACCTAAAGACAGTACACGGTCCCTGGCTACATCGAGGGTGCCCAGGGGAGGACAGAACTGCAGAAGTCAAGCATGTGGCATCACCCTGCAGATGGCAGCTCCCCCCCGGCGTGGGGCTAACAGCCCTAACCCATCTCTCCGGGATGGCTCTGAGAGCTAAGGATTGGAAAGAACGCGGCCATGGAGGCACTCATGTTGAAGACTAATTATATTGCTCCATATTCAACATGGGTGCAGGAGTGTACTGACTTCGCAGACCGCAAGTTTTCCATCTGCAGCACAACCAGACCCTCTCACGTGGCACCTCCCTGCTCACAACCCGATTCCCTTTTAGTGGGCTCCTGTGGCTGCCGGGTGTAACCTCCACAATGCCATGCCCCCAACCTTCCCAGAACCCTGGAGTGTTCAAGACTGTCCACTGGTGAAGGCCTGGGCCGTATGGACACCCCAAGGTGAACACCATTGACTGTTAGGCAAATGAGACTTAGATTCAGAAAAGGGAGGTACCAATCATTCCCAGACACATGCCAGCTAGGATAAAAGTCCGTCTCAATCAGAGGGCCCCGTAGCAGCTCACCACCAAACCCATTTTCTTCTAGCTGCACACACACAGCTGGACTACATTTCCCAGTCTCCCTTGCAGCTAGGTGTGGCTGTGTAACTGTTCTGGCCAATAAGAAGTAGGCAGAAGTGATGACTGGCCTGGCCCAGAAAAGCCAGCCATGCCATTCTCCTCTCCCTCTCTCTCTCAATTTCTTCCTCCCCTCCCAGGCAGCTGGATGTCAATCTTCAGGGCAACCTTGGAAATAGATGACCAACTGTCCTGGTTTCCCAGAAACCGTCCTAGTTTTAGCACTGAGAGTCTGCAGCCTGGGAAACCCTCCACTCCCAGACAAACGGAGATGATCGGTCAGCCCACTTGAAAGGCACATATGGAAGATGGCAGAGGCTCCATCTGCCGGGATCCCTGAATGTGTGCATGGAGCAGAGCCCCCCATGCCCCGCCACCTCCCACCCCTGCCAATCAGCAATGCATGTTTTGGACTTCATGTGAGTGAAAAATAAGCTAAGCTTCAGATGATACACCATCTAATATTTTTGGAGAAACACAAAAATATCCTGTGTTCCCTGAGCTATTTTAAGCAGACAGATACCAGTTATAAATAGACAGACTATATATTATCTGGGATAGTCCTGGCGTACACCTGTTGTCTGGGCATAATTATTAATAGCACCCCCCCTTTACTCTCCAAAGTGTCCCTGTTTTCACAATATCTAATATGGTTATAGCTAATTTCTAGTGTGAATGCACGCCTGAACTGTTGTAGAAAAATCGTTAACTGAATCCTATTTTAAATGCAATTATTTAAGAAAGAAGCATTTGGTAATAAAAGTAGTTTGCCTCACAGCTAATACTCGAAGTTCAACTCTCAGGATGTCAGATTTTCTTCATGGGACACACTGTATACATCACCTAGAACTGTCCTGAGATCTAGATTTCTTATAGATTTTATGTTTGGAGGGTGACTGTCCACCATCTCGTACTTCTGGTCTTTTCTGCCAATCCATCAATCACAAATGTTATCTATTGAATGGTTCATCCAGACAATGAAGTATTATTCAGTGCTAAAAAGAAATGAGCTATCAAGCCATGAAAAGACAAGGAGGAACCTTAAATGCATATTATTAAGTGAAAGGAGCCCATCTGAAAAGGCTACAAACTGTGAGTCCAACTACATGACCATTCTGTAAAAGACAAAACTCTGGAGACAGGAAAAAGACCAGCGGTTGCCCGGGGCTGGGGAAAGGAAGAAGGGAGGGATGAAGAGGGGGAGTACAGGGGATGCTGAGGGCGCAGAAATTGTCCCATATGGTACTGTAACAGCGGTACACGACATCACGCATTTGGCAGAACCCATGGAACTGTGAGACACAAGGAGTGAGCCCTAATGTAAACCCCAAACTTTACTAAATAACAGGGTACCAATACTGGCTGGTCAGTGGTAACAAAGGTACCACATCAAGGCCCGATGTTAATAATAGGGGGCCGGTGGGGGAGGGGATGAGGAGGGACGTGGGCACCCTCTGTAGTTTCTGTGCAATTTTTCTGTAAACCCAAACCTTTGCTCTCAAAAAATAACTTAAAAAGAAAACTTAAGGGACGCCCGGGTGGCTCAGTCAGTGAAGCGTCTGCCTTCGGCTCAGGTCATGATCCCGGGGTCCTGGGATCGAGTCCTGCGTCAGGCTCCCCACTCAGTGGGGAATCTACTTCTCCCTCTCCCTCTGCCCCCGTCCCCTGCTCACGCTCTCTCTAATAAATAAATAAAATCTTAAAAAAAGAAAAGAAAACTTAAATATAAGAAAAAAAATTGTGTCTGTCGAGTTCCCACAGAAGAGACATAGGATATGCCCCTTCCATAAGGCAGCAGGCAACAGGCTGCCTCCCAGCATGGATGCAGGTGGCCGTGTACCGTGTGAAGGAGCCAGGGCAGACATCCGAGGGAGATGGCCCCAGTGTGGTGCAATGAGGGGCCCCGAGCACCCGCACGCAGGGGACCTGGGGGGGTGGGTTTGGGGTTGAGGCCTCAGAGCAAAGCGTGTGGGGGAGGATGGAGGGAGGGAAGGTGCAGAGAGAAGCTCCCTCGCTGGCGCGGCTGGACCTCCCCCCACCATACCATCGGCCTCCTGAGGGAGCCCAGCCACACTAGAACAATCCAAACAGGAGGCCACAGGGCCCCAGCTGGACGCTGCTTACCACATAGTGAAGTGAGAACAAATCCAGAGCAAATACTTGCGATATTTTGAGCTTGAGGACGCCCATGTTTTATTCATGCACATTAGCATGGGGTCTGCAGGCCCCTGGAGTCTGAAGGAAATTAGAAAATCACAGAATGTCAGGGCTAGAAGCAGCCTGGGGGGTGATCTAATCCAGGCCTTCTTTTTGCAGAAGAGGAAATTAAGGCCCACAGAGGGAGGTGACCTGAGGTTACAAAGGCAGCTGGTGTGACCTGAGCTTCTTGCCCTCCTGGCCATGTGCCCTTCTGCCCTCCCTCCCTCCCTTCCATCTCTCAATCTCTCTCTCTCTCTCTCTCACATACACACACACACACACACACACACACACACACACACACACACACACAGAGTTTTTCTCCCCACCTTAAGTTAGTATGAATTTTGAGTCCCTTGACAAAAATACCCCTGACCTAGGCCTGACCCCAACCCTAGTCCTGCCCTGGGCCCTCATAGCACCTGCCCTGCACCCAGGGATTTCCCTGCCAGTCAGGGTGGGTGCCGGGAGTATGACTGATGGGAGCAACCCTGGGTGGGACCCAAGACAGATGGTGCTTTACAGGTGGTTTAAGCAGGACGCCTGGGTGGCTCAGTCGGTGAAGCCTTCAGCTCAGGTCAGGATCCCAGGGTCCTGGGATCAAGTCCCGCATTGCGCTCCTTGCTCAGCGGGAAGCCTGCTTCTCCCTCTCCCTCTGCCTGCCATTCCCCCTGCTTGTGCTCTCTCTCTCTCTGATAAATAAATTTTAAAAATCTTAAAAAAACAAACAAACAAACAAGTGGTTTAAGCATAAAGTACCCAGAGAGCCTTTCAGGGCATTTCCTATTTCCCCGGGCGAAGGCTTTGGGAGCCCAGTGGTATCAGTCAGTGACCAGGCTGAGACCTTCGAGGGAAAGATTTCATCTGCAAGGGTTGTATGGGCCGAATCATGGTCTCTCTCAACCTGGATGTTGGAGCCCTAACCCCCAGTGTGACTGTATTTGGAGATGGGGCCTATAATTAAGGAAATTAAGGTTCAATGAGTTCACGAGGGTAGGGCCCTGCTATGGTGGGGCTGGTGTGCTTCTGAGAGGAGATCCCAGACGGCTGGCTACAGCTCTGTCTCTGCCCTGTGAGCACACGGCAAGAAGGCAGCGTGTACAAGCCAGGAGGAGGGCCCTGACCAGAATCCAACTGTGACCTTGGACTTCCAGCCTCCAGAACAGTGTTCGAAAATAAAGTCCTGTGAAGCCACCCAGTCCAAGCAGATAAGATCGAGGGGGACCGGGCCCCTGGATGTCCAGAGAGACTGCCCCATCCATGCCTTCCCCCGCGCCCTGGCAAGGAGGAGAGGGCCGGCCTCCAGGGCACATGGAAGAGCCCCGCCTCCTGCTGACACCGGGCCCCAGCACAATGAGCAGAACGGGCGGCCTGATCCATCTCCAGGCTCTGGGGTCCGAGGGCCAAGCGGGCAGGTGACAGAGGACAAGGGAGGGCTCAGGGAGGAAGACCAGCTTCTCCGTTCGGGGAGGGCGGCTCCAGCTCCAAGGCCCAGAAGAACTGTAGCTCCAGGCAAGGTTTTCAGTTCCCTCCTGCTACACTGGGTGCAAGGCCTCTCTCTCTCCTGCCCTGGGGCATGGATGCTGGTGCCAATCTAGGCTCTGGCAGGAAGCAGGCTGTATTAGTCAGGCCTCCTCCCGAGAAACAGAACCAATAGGATGTGTATATAGAGAGAGAGAAAAAAATGTATTACAAAGAATTGGCTCATGTGTTTACCGAGGCTGGTAAGTGCAAAATCTACAATGTGGGTCAGCAGGCAAGGGCCCCAGAAGAGCTGATGATGCAGTTCTGGTCTGAAGGCTGTCTGCTGCAGAACCAAAAACAGCTGATGGTGTAGATGAAGGCCAAAGTCCATCTGCTGGAGACTTCTCTCTTGTTTGGTAAAGGCTCATCTTGTTGGTCTACTCGGGCCTTCAACTGATTGGACACGGCCCGCCCGTGTTAGGGAGGACAATCTACTTCATTCAAAGTCCACCAATTTAACTGTTAGTCTCATCCAGAAATATGCTGACAGAAACACCCGAATATTTGACCTCATATCTGGGTACCCCATGGCCAGCCAAGTTGACACCTCTGATTAACCACCACACAGGCCTTGCTCCCACGGCTCTGAGACACACAGGCTTCTCCCTCCTCTCCCTGGAGGGCCCAGCTCTCCCAGCCAGGAGCCTAGGGAAGCCTCTCTTTCCTCTCTGCTTCTCTCCGGTGCCTCACCCCTGCACTGGCTTTCTAAAAGTTCCCTCAGGGCACAGGGAATTTCTTCAACTGCCTTAAGTTTCTCGAAGCAAACTCTCAGCCAAGATGCTCAAGAGGCCATGAGGTAGTGACGGGGACGGACGGGGAAGGAGGGAAACTCTCGGGAAGACACACACACACACACACACACACACACACACACACACACACACACTTCAGAACTCCCCCAAATGCTATGCAGCTACACTGGCAAATGTTACTTATTCAAATGCTCTCCCCCTCCATTGGCAGATGCTACTGTGGGATTGTTTCGAGTACTTTCTCATGAGTCTCTGGAGAGGCAGGGTTATTTATCAGGGCTCAGGTGACCTGCTCTGCACCTGGCTGGCTGCCGGCCTCGAGCAAGAAATTCTCTAAGCTCCATTTCTTCATTGATAGCCTGGGGAGCACAGTTCCCACCCCTGAAGGCCAGGGTACAAGAGAAACCCACTCATTGCTCACCGATTTCCCAGGCACCCGCTCTGTGCCAGGCACCACATGGGGGTGCAGCAGCAACAGGGTCTACGTGGCCTGCTGTCCTGCAGGCAGTGGTCAAGGAGAGAAGACAGGTGGGTAATCCGGCCTAGGGGTGCCAAGTGGGGGTGGGGGGCTGTGTGGGGCTCAGCAGGTACCAACAGGGTTCTGAGCGACTTGGGGCACATGTCTAAGACCAGCCAGTGAGGGCATGCTGGGAAAGCCTTTGCTGTGTGGCCGAGGCCTCAGCCAGGCCGTGTTCTGGGGGCGGAGGGCGGGGGCGGGGGCAGACACTGGGGTGGCTGGAGCCAGGGCCAGGGGCACCCGACAGCTGAGCCTGGGAAAGGTCAGCCTGGACATGTGGCTATGGCTGAAGTGGACAAGGCCTCACATGGCAGGCCAAGCCTTGTGATTTTTTCTGGTGGCAGAGGACTTTCTGTGTGGCAGGAACACAGCCAGGCTGCCGGAAGCCCACTTTGAGGGTAGTCAGAAGGAGGGAGAGAATTCTAAGGGAGCAGCCAGACGGCTGAGTGCTTGCGCTCCGAGCGCCAGCCCTACCTCGGTCACACCTGTGGGAGCCACCAGCCGGCCCCTCGGGTGACACTTGGAGGGTGGGCTTCCCACCAGCTCCTCCCTGTAAGGCAAACAGCTCCAGCCACGCCCAGAGCGGCAGGGGCCAGCTGCCTTCTTCCACCACTCCATCTACTCCCACCGGAGCCTCATCTGCCATTGCCGCGGGCCCCGTCCGTCTAGGTGTCCCTGTCCGTGGGCCTGTCTCCTCTTATTGTGATTAAGGCACTGAGTTCCCTTGATTCACCCAGACACAAGTACAAGTAGTTCCGAGTTACACAGCATGGCGGGCCGCCCTGGTTCATGGATTCCCTGGCCTGGGCCTCTCCCGGCAGGCGATGGTCCAAAAAGACAAGGGGTCTTCCTTTTATGAAGAATCATGTGGTCCCTTTTGAAACAGGGCAGCAAAAGCCACCCCCTAGGAGCCCCTCACCTCCCAACCCTGTGAGCAGACCCCAGAGTCTCCCTCTCATCTCTGTGGCAGCTCAGGATCCAAAGAATTTTTTAGAGCTGGAAGGGACGCGATACATGGACCTCAGACACGAAAGCACAGGCCCCATTTTTCTGATGAACAAGTTGAGGTCAAGAGAGGACGTGACGTGCCCGAGGTCACATATCTGGGGGAAAAGGCGGGCCTCCCCCAGGTATAGCCTTCCTGCTCCCTGCAGAGCCCTGGCCTCCTCCTGCCAGCCAGACTCCTGGCCTTTGGGTAGATGGGCTTTGGAAAACAGCAGGGCGGGGAGCGGCATGGGATTAAGATCTAGCAACTGAAGGGGCGCCTGGGTGGCTCAGTCAGTGAAGCGTCTGCCTTCGGCTCAGGTCATGATCCTGGGGTCCTGGGATCGAGCCCCGCATCGGGCTCCCTGCCTAGCAGGGAGTCTGCTTCTCCCTCTGCCCTTCCCCCTGCTCATGCTCTAATAAAAAAATAAAATCTTAAAAAAAAATTATAGTACTGACCTTGTATGGTGTCTTCATGCCATGGCACCCAAACAGTAGGGAGAGTGCTCGAGGTGGGCTCCCACATGCCAACAGAGGAGCCTCGCAGACACGCGGTTGAGCTAAGAGCCCCAGCAAGACGGCAGGATGACGGGGAGATACAACGTTGACTATGCCCGTCACAGAGGGTTACAGAGCGGCACGCGGCTGTGTCCTACAAATATAAAGATGCATAGAAATGACAGACGTGAAATTCCCTTTGGTGGTCACCTCTGGAGTAGAGGCAGGAGATGCTCGCAGGAGGGTAGGGACACGGGGCTTGCTCTGTATCGGCAGTGTTTGATCTCATTCAGTGCAAGAAACACGAATCAATGTATTGCGTTAAAAAAAAAAGGCGGGGGTTTTACTGAGGTAAAATTCTTATCACATAGAAGTCACCATCTGAACCACGTTAAAGTGTGTCATTCACATTTTTTAAAATGTAAGCTCTACGCCCAATGTGGGGCCCGAACTCACGAGCCCCAAGATCAACAGCCGCACGCTCTACTGACTGAGCCCGCCGGGCGCCCCGGATCATTCACAGGTAAAGAGTACAATTCTATCAGTTTTCCAAAGTGGTTGCACCATTTTTGTGCCACCTGCAGACGTCGTATGAGACCGTCCGCCCTCTTCCTCTGTCCTCCTGCCCCTGGCTTGTTCATCTTTCAGATTTCAGCTGACACACATGTCCCCCCGGGGAAGCCCTTTCCTGTACCCCCAAAGCCAGGACGGGGCCTCCGCCAAAGGCTCAGAGACCTTGCGCTGTCACCATGCCCGTTCACCGTTCAGAGCTACTGGTTTAGCATCTTTGTCGGCTAGGCACGCCACTCTGGGCACTTGAGGGCAGGGGCTGCGTCTTCCTTTAGTGGTAGAGGTACGAGCCTACAGTTGGGCCCCCATCACTGAACAAGTATTTCTTGAGTACCACCTCTGTGCCAGACACTGGGCATCTGGGCACATGCAGCAGTGAACAAAACAGGACTCCCTGCCCACCTAACGCTGCCATGTATATTTGTTGAATAAAATGATTGTTGAATGAATGAATGAATGAATTCAGACTGATGGAAAACCCCACAGAAAAACATCTCAGCCTCCTGGCTCCCTATTCCCCTCCCCACTAGGGGCGCTTGGAAGCAGAGGGAAGTGAAAACGTAAAAGCAAGCACCTGCTCTTGAGAAAATGCAGGCAAAGGATGCCTGGGTGGCTCAGTCGGTTAAGCATCCTGCCTTTGGCTTGGATCATGATGGATCGAGTCCCGTGTCGGGCTCCCTGCTTCTCCCTCAGCCTGCTGCTCCCCCTGCTTGATGTGTGCGTGCTCTCTCTCAAGTAAGTAAAATATTTTTTATAAAAAATAGAAAATGCAGGTAAGGGGGCCAAGGGTGGTGGTGGGGGAAGGGGTCTGGGAGTTTCCATGCACCACCCAAGGGACCCTAGTGCAAGCAGCTCCTCTTGATTAATTTTGCTGGGGAATCTGCCGACATGGTAGGGGAAAATTCCTGCTCTCTCTGAGGCCCATGCCGCAGCTCAGCTTCTCCACAATCATCAACCTACCTCATCCCTCCGGTGCAGACAGAGTGTAATGAAAACAATGGATGCACAAGCAAAGTTCATGCCTAATTCAGCATGGGGGGGCAGCGAGAAAGCTGGGATTTCTCCCCCAGGCCCCTCACTTTCCGCCCCTCTCCATTCTCATCTCACCCCCCTGGGCAGTGGATCTCAGGGTGTGGTCCAAGTGCAGCAGCACGGGCAGCACCTGGCAGCTTGTTAGAAATGCAAATTCTCGGGGCGCCTGGGGGCTCAGGTGGTTAGGCGTCTGGCTTTTGGTTTCCGCTCCGTCATAATCTCAGGGTCACGGGATCGAGCCCCATGTTGGGCTCTGCGCTCAGCGGGGAGTCTGTTTGAGATGCTCTCTCTCCCTCTGCCCCTCCCCACCCCACTCTCTCTCTCCCTCAAATAAATAAAATAAAATAAAATAAAAAAGAAAGAAATGCAAATTCTCAGGCCCCATCCCAGAGCTAGGGAATCAGGTGCTCTGGGGGTGGGGCTGGCTGGCTGTGTTTAACAAGCCCTCCAGGGGGTTCTGATACCAGCTAGCCGGCTGCACAAGGGCTGCACGAGGAATCATCCGGGGAGCTTCAAAAGCTGCTGATGGCTGGCATCCCCCACCCTTAGGGAATCTGAAGTAATTGGTCTGGGAAGACGCCAGGCGATTCTAACATGCACCCACAGGGCACGCCTGAGATCCGCTCCCCTGGTTCTGTGATGGGGCAGAGAAAAAGAACTGCTCACCTACCTACAAGGGGTTTGTTTCTGCACTGACCTGACCTAGCAGGGTGTTTCCGGCACTTGAGTGCATCGGAATCCCCTAGAGGCTTGTTAAAGCGGCTGCCTGCGTTTCTGATTTAGCAGGTCTAGGGTACACGGAGAATTTGCATTTCTAACCAGTTCCCAGGTAATGCTGCTGGTCTGAAGACCTGAGAACCACTGCCCTAGATAATCCTTAGAACAGCCCTCCGGGGTCAGGAGCATTACCCTCATTTGCCAAATAGGGAAAGTGAGGCACGCGGCAGCCAAGTGACTCACCCAAGGTCACGTAGTCCGTTGTGGAACTGGATGTGAAACCAGTCTGTCAGCCCCGGAGCTCACGGTCCTTCCTGGGTGACCTGTGTTCAGCATGGGACCAGGATTTGTTCTGAGGAAAATCCTGAGCTCTTTCCCCCCGCCAACACCTTCCTCCCAGTCCCCCTCTTTGGAGCCAGCAAGAGGGTGGCAGCTTCGGATGCCTTTCTTTGTGCTGACAAAGACTCCCATCCAAGTACTAACCAGGCCCAAATAACTAGGCCTCAACCTTGGGCTCTGTCCTTGGCCCAGTGGCTCTACCCGCTTAATCCAGTTTCAGCAAGAAGCCTGGTGAGTCAGTCTAGCCCAAATCCCCCACCCTTGCTATCTGATCAAATTTCTCACCCCCCACCCTCACTACGCCAACACCCTGGCCCCCTTCAGCAAAAATCCCATCAAGTTGGTTTAGCCAGGATCCCCTTTACCCTGGGCATTTCCTCTTGGTCATTCCAGTGACTCCTGCCCTACTCCTTGGCCATAAATCTCCACCTGTCCAGTTGTATTTGAAAGCAAAGTGGTCTCTCTCCCCCAGTGCAAAGCCCCACAGCAGTGGTCCCTATGCACATCAGGAAGGTCCTGAATGAAGTCCGCCGCCATCTTTAACAAGTGCCACCATTTTCTCTTTAACAAGTGCTCACCTTCCTCCAAGGTCTCTCCCCCAGCTGCTCGGTGCCTTCTGCTGGCCCTGCTTCTTTGGGGCCAAGGGCCCGGCTCCCCTTGGCTTCCCTTAAGTCCCCTTCACTTTGCCCTGGCACCCTACCCCCTCACAGACCAGCATTTGCTAACCGCGGTCGCCTTTGCACTAAGCACAGTTGGCTCTTGTCTCTTTGGAGCGCACCTGCCTTCCACATGGGGAGACCTTACCCAGGATGTTAGCGGACCTCTCAGGATGGAACTTACAGCATTAATGTCAGAACCCAAGATCCCTCAGACAGCCACTCATTTCAAGTTTACCGGACATCTGCAGAGCACATCCCATGCTGGGTGTTGGGGACTAAATTGATGGAAGACTTTCAGCACTGCTTTTTTTTTTTTTTAACCGAGGAGACTGGGAGACAAATGCTTTAGGAGACCGGGGAACACAAGCTGGGGATTCGGTCTGGGCTGTTCATTGCTGCCTAGAGCGGAACCAGGCCCATAGGTGCTCAACAAGTATTTGACGAATGAATGAATGAATGAATGAATGAATTGAATTGAATGGTGAACCTGCCTGAGAGATTGCCCTTTTCTTTCTCCCCCCATGTTAGCCGAGCCCAGAATGTTCTAGCCTGTTGATGTGAATGATGTGTCTGTTTGGGGGTGATGGTCGACTGTGGGCACTCAGAGGGCATTTATCCAGAAGTGCCCATTCCAAACCTTTACTGCAGCCTCTGATCTCCCACTGCCCCAGTGCTGGGCTCCCAGAAGGGGCTTGAGAAGTACTCAGGAGTCCCCAAGGAGACAGTGGAAGTCAAACAAATACCACGCACGAGATGAGCAAAGCCACTGAAGGAGAAAGGGCGGGGGAAGCTAGAGGAGCGGCCGATGGGTGAGCCGCAGCTGGGGAGACCAAACCGTCTTGGCAGTCCCCAGAGTGTCCTGAGTTTAGCACTGGAAGTCCAGAGGCCCAGAAAACCCTGGGTCCCAGGCAACGCTGGACTCGGGTTACCCTAGCTGCTGGGGAAGGGAAAGGGTGGGGTCTGGGCTTCACAGGAAAGGAGGCCTGGGGAAACCGGAGAGAAAGAATAAAAGTGCTAAATTCTACAATTACTTGTTTACACGCCTGAGGTCAGGGGCTGGATCTGGTTCAACTCCAGATGGCCCACCAGGGGAGGTGGCCTGTTTAAGGTTTCAGATTCTGCAATCCGCAGACCAAGGTTTCCATCTTCTTCTGAGCCTCCATTTTTCTCAGTTGTAAATGGACCCAATGACATTACTTTCTTGCAGCGCCTGGAGGACTCAGTGGGTTAAGCGTCTGACTCTTGATCTCGGCCCAGGTCTTGAGCTCAGGGTCCTGAGTTCAGGCCCCGTGCTGGGCTCCCCGCTGGGCATGGAGCCTACTTAAAACACAAACAAAAAAACCCACAGTACTTTCCTCTCAGGTAAAACAAGAGAAATGTAAACTGCTGGGCATATAGGAAATAAAGTGTTAGCATTTTTGCCTGGCCAAGACTGCGTGCTCGGTAAATATGTGACCCTTGATGGCCCCCTGATGAAGAGAGTGGGGTAGAAGACTGGGGCGGGGGGGGCGTGCGGTGATCTTTGTCTCCGGCCCCCAGCCCCCTCTCAGCCCCTGCTCGGGGAGGGGCAAAGAACACAGGTCTTCCCCTGACCTTTATTGATGGCGCTAAGAGTATCAGGAGAAGCAGGTGTTAATCCAAGAGGGAGTCAGGTCCATGGATGGAGAGATGAACCTTCCGCCAGCCTGGCTTCTCCCTTCTCTGCCCTCCCCCACCCCAATGCTCTTGTCCCTAGCTTCCATCCTCAGTCACAGCCCTGCTCCACCAGCTCTGGCTCCTACTCTGGCCCACACGCAGGTGGAGAAAAGCCCCCAAGCACGCTGACCGGGCCCACTTGAAGTTAATGACTGAGAACTTCCTCCGCACCGTCAACACTGCCCACTCTTCATCCCGTATTTGCCCAGTCCATTTGCCTTTCCACTTTCCTAGGGGACAATCTCCCACCTCCCGTGATGTCTTCATACCTCCAACATCTCCTCCATCCTCACTCAAGGCTGATGGCCTCGCCTCCTGGCTCACCCAGCCGGCTGAAGAGGACTTCTGCAGCCTCCACCACCCCAGCTACCCGGCCACTGGGGACACACTGTCCCCTGCTCCCACCTCAAGCCAACACCATGCCCTGTCGTCCACACAACGAGGGGGGCTCTCTCTCTCCTGTGGCGCTAATCATTCCCTCACAACTACATCGGTCTCACTAGCATACAAACCTTTCTGGTTTCTTCCATCTTAAAGAACTTTCCCGTGAGCTGGCCTCCTCTTGCAGCTACGGCCCCATGTCTCTGCTTCCCGCAGGAGCAAAATATTCAAAAGAGTTGTCTATCTGCGCTGCCTTTTTCTTTTCTCGCTTCTCTCTTTCTTTTTCCTTGTGGAATGTAAAGCACCTAGAAGAGTGCCTAAGACAGTAATGCCCTCATATGACTGAGCAATTCAATCCTCGGATACAGACCCAAAGGTATTAAAAGCAAGAACTCCATTAGAGGGGCGTGTGGGTGGCTCAGTCGGTGGAGCATCTGACTGTCATGTTCGGCTCAGGTCATCATCTCAGGATCCTGCGATCAAGCCCCGCGTCAGGCTCTGCGCTCAGCACGGAGTCGGCTGCTCTCCCTCTCCCTCTGCCCTCCCCCCAGCTCGCACACGCTCGCTCTCTCTCAAATAAATAAATCTTAAAAAAAAAGAGAGAGAACTCGAATACAGCATGCCAACATTGTCCAACCGTGTTCACAGCATTATTGCAATAGCTCAAAGGTGGAAGCAACCCAAGAGTCCATCGATGGATGAATGGATAAACAAAGTGAGGCATACCTACACCATGGGATATTAGTCAGCCATACAAAGGAAGGAAATTCTGACACATGCTACAACATGGATGAATCTTGAAAACACTGTGCTAAGTGAAATAAAGCAGACATAGCAGAACAGATATCGTGTGATTCTAATTCCATGACATATCTAAAACGGGCCATTGCATAGTGACAGAAGGTAAAACACAGGTCACCAGGGGCTGGGGGGAGGGAGGAGGGGAGGGCTTGATGGTTACCAAGTTTCTGTTTGGGGTGATGCGAAAGTTTTTTGATGACTTTAGGTGTGGTGATGACTTTTTTTTTAAGATTTTATTTATTTATTTATTTGTGCGCACGCACGCGCGTGCACAAGAGAGAGACAGAGCGAAAGAGAGAGAGAGAGTACAAGTAAGATGGAGAGGCAGAGACAAAGAATCTCAAGCAGACTCCGAGCTGGGCACAGAGCCTGATGCGGGGCTCGATCTCATGAGCCTGAGCCCATGACCTGAGCCCAAACCAGAAGACAGACACTTAACCGAATGAGCCACCCAGGCGACCCTGTGGTGATGACTTTGTAGATATAATACAAAAGGCAGAATCCATAAAAGAAATAATTGATTAAGTTGGAGTTCATGCCAATTAAAAACTTCTGGTCTGGAAAAGACAATGTAAGGGGTGGGCAGACAAGCCACAGAATGGGAGAAAATGTTTGCAGAAGACTGTTATCAAAAATATACAAAGAACTCTCTAAACTCCACAATAAAAAAACAAAACAACTAGATTGAAAACATGGGCCAAAGATCTTAACAGACACCCCACCAAAGAAGATAAACAGATGGGATTAAGTATATGAAAAGATGCTTTACATCATATGTCATCAGGGAAATGCAAGCAAAAGAATAATGAGATACCACTATGCACCTGTTAGAATGGCCCAAACCTGTAACGCTGACAACATCAAATGCTGGCGAGGATGTGGAGCAACAGCAACTCCTATTTATTGCAGCTAGAAATGCAAAATGGTACAGCCTCTTAGGCACAAAGTTTGGCAGTTTCTTTTATAACCCTGAACATATTCTTGGGGCATCTGGGTGGCTCAGTTGGTTAAACGTCCAACTCCTGGGGGTGGGGGGATGGGTTAGCCCGGTGATGGGTATTAAGGAGGGCACATACTGCACGGAGCACTGGGTGTTATATGCAAACAATGAATCGTGGAACACTACATTAAAAACTAATGATGTACTGTATGGTGACTAACATAACATAATAAAATTGAATTAAAACAAAAAACGTCCAACTCTTGATTTCGCTCAGGTCATGATCTCAGGGTTGTGGGATCAAGCCCCACATCAGGGTCCATGCCAAGCGTGGGATTCTCTCTCTCCTCTCCCTCTGCCCCTCGACTAACCGCCCCCTGCCGCTCACACGCATGCTCTCTCTCTCTCAAAAAAACAATTCAGAAAAAAACAAACACTAAACATACTCTTAAGCCAGGAAACCTGGCCAGTTACAACCTTTTTATAGTCGTCGTCTTAGGCACTACCCACGTGAAATACTGGGTATAGTTGCAATGACTGAGCAGTGATTGCTTCCATCCTCACAACTTTTTCTCTTAATTTTATTTTATTTTATTTTTTTTAAAGATTTTATTTATTTATTTGACAGAGAGAGACAGCGAGAGCAGGAACACAAGCAGGGGAGTGGGAGAGGGAGAAGCAGGCTTCCCGCGGAGCAGGGAGCCCGATGTGGGGCTCGATCCCAGGACCCTGGGATCATGACCTGAGCCGAAGGCAGACGCTTAACGACTGAGCCACCCAGGCGCCCCTCTCTTAATTTTAATTAAAAAAAATTATTTATATATTTTGAGAGAAAGAGAGAGCACACACAACTGGGGAGAGAGAGGGAGTGGGGGTGGGGGGGTCAGAGGGAGAGGGAGAGAGAATCTTAAGCAGGCTCCATGCCCAGCACAGAACCCCCCACGGGGCTCGATCTTATGACCTTGAGATCATGACCAGAGCTGAAAATCAAGAGTTGGACGCTTAACTGACTGAGCCACTGGGCGTCCCCATCCTAATGGCTTTGAGCAGTTCCACATGGATCTCTGCAAAAGCCACACCAATGACTCTGAAGAAGACATCTTTATTGGTTTGTCTTCCTCAAGTTTCCCTGAGAGAGAGACTTTCCCACTGGTCGATTGGACAATGCCACACTGACACCCCTGCACTCTGAGGGTCCTGGCAGCAGACCCCACCCTTGACCTAACCCCACAAGCTTAGCAAAGACTAACTCACAGGGTGAAAAGAAGTGCAATATAGTTACAGACAGAATGGCATTCAGACATCATACTTACTTCTCCGTGTGGAGGCAGCTGAGACTATTCTTGATGGATGGTCCCCCTGGTCATTCAGCAGGATTGGCTGTAAAAGTTGAACAGTGTGTGACATTTTGGGCAGGGAGAAACCTGGCATGTCTTATGGCTCATCTTTCCTGTAATCTATTTCGGAACATCCTTAGCACACTTTACCAGCTTTTTATCGTCTGCCCACTTATTGGGGAGCATGGGGAGGACATCAACAGTAGGATGAGGTTCCTGTCTATAAATCCTTTATATTCAACTGAGGCAAAAGGTAGACCCATTACCAGAGATAAGTGACTTGCAATGCCCATGCCATAAATGAATTGCCTGTTGAAGATCTGAGCAGGTAACAACACAGATCTGAGCATATCAAGAGAGTTTGCAAAGGAGTCTATCACAATCCAAAAGTCCTGTCTCTGGATTGGTCCTGCAAAATTTTTGGCCAAGATTTCACGGCCCTTCCGAGGGAGAAGGAGGTGCATTTGCTGAATAAACTGCAAATCCTAGTGGTTCCCGGCATGCATCAGCAATATTGCTGTCATTTCAATATTAGGCTCTATTCTCATGTTTTCCTGTGACTGGTTCTCTGATATATGTACTGTGGCCAAGGTAACAATTTGACCATCTTTCTGGAATAATTGCACCTTTGGTGAGACTATATTGTGACAGGCGTAGTTACCAATTATTGATATATCAAAACGAGTTGACCTTCAGTTTGCACATTCAGCTCTTATTGAAAGCAACTGCAAATACTTGTTGGCTTGATCCTGGCAGAACTCTGTAAAATAAAGAATAGCAACAAAAACCATGGGCATTATTTTAAAAATCAAAAGCTGATTCTGTGAAAGATTTTTTAAAAACAGACCTCTGGCAAGCATTATCAAGAATAAAAGAGAGACGAGGTGAATAAATAAAATATAGAAAGATAAGGAAGAAATAAAAACAAACACAAAAGTGATGATTAAAAAAGAAGAAAAAGCATTTTTTTAAAAAGATTTTATTTATTTATTTGAGACAGAGAGAGAACACGCGAGCAGGGGGAGGGGCAGAGGGAGAGAGAAGCAGACTCCCCGCTGAGTGGGGAGCTGGATGCAGGGCTCGATCCCAGGACCAAGGGATCACAACCTGAGCCGAAGGCAGACGCTTAACCGACTGAGCCACCCAGGCGCCCCAAGAAAAAGCATTTTGAGTAACTGCACTAATAAAATTAAAAACAAAAATGAAGTAAGTCCTAGAAATATATAAAATGTCAAAATCTGATCAAGAAGGAGATGACGAATTCCAGGCCACGAAGTCTGAAGAGACTGAAATGGTAGTCAAAGAAATCTAATGGGAGAAGATATTTGCAAATGACACATCCAATAGAGTTAGCGTCCAAAATACACAAAGAACTCATATAGCTCAACACCCCCAAAAAACAAATAATCCAATTAAAAAGGGGGCAGAAGACACAAACAGACATTTCTCCAAAGATATCCAGATGGCCAACAGACACATGAAAAGATGTTCATCATCACTCATCATCAGGGAAATACAAACCAAAACCACAATGAGATATCACCTCACACCTGTCAGTATGGCTAAAATCAACAACACAAGAAACAACAGGTGTTGGCAAGGAGGTGGAAAAAAAGGAACCCTCCTGCACTAGTGGTGGGAATGCAAACTGCTGTAGCCACTGTGGAAAACAGTACGGAGGTTCCTCAAAAAGTTAAAAATAGAACTACCTCATGATCCAGCAATGGCACTACTGGGTATTTACCCAAAGAATACAAGAACACTAATTCAAAGGGATACATGCACCCCTATGTTTACAGCAGCATTATTTACAATAGCCAAACTGTGGAAGCAGCCCAAATGTCCCCTGATAGATGAACGGATAAAGAAGTGGCATGTAACAAACAAAACCAAAAATAAAACCAAAACAAGCAAAGGGAAAAAAATAAGAGAAAGAGAGAGACAAAGTAAGAAACAGACTCCTAATTATGGAGAACAAACTGATGGTTACCAGGGGGGAGGGGGAGGGGGAGGGGGGAGGGGGGAAACAGATGATGGGGACTGACGAGGGCACTTGTCGTGATGAGCACCAGGTGATGTTCAGCAGTGTTGAATCACTCTATTGTACGCCTGAAACTAGTATTACTAGTATCACACCGTATGTTAACTATACTGGAATTAAAATAAAAATTAAAAAATTGTAGTATAATTATGCAATGGAATACATACAGCAACAAGGAACAAACTAGAACTAGACACAATATGGATAAATCTGATAAACATGAGTGAAAAATGGGAAATACAAGAAAGTACATAAAGTAGGATTCCATTTATATGAAGCACACACACACACACACGCACACACACACACGCACACACACACGCACGCACACACACACGCACGCGCACACACACGCACACACACACACAAAAGCAAAATGAATCTATGATGGGCAGTGAATGGAAAGGGGCAGGAGGATGGCTTCTGGGGTACGGGCAAGATATTGTTCAGTGTTGTTTTCACTTTTGGAAAGTCATCAAATCATTTATGATTTGAGAACTTTTATGCCATACTTAAATAAAAAGTTCAAACAAATTCTAATTGATTTCTTTTTTCAAACTACCTGTGCTCACGTGACAGCCAAGGCTTTGGAGATCACCTGTGTGGAAGGTAGGGAAAACAATGGCAGCCACCCGTGAAAAATTAAAACTGGGTCCCAATCTGGGGCACCTGGCTGGCTCAGTTGGTAGAGCATGTGACTCTTGATCTCGGGGTTCTAAGCCCTACATTGGGTGTAGAGATTACTTAAAAATAAAACCTAAAAAAAAAAAACAAAACTGGGTCCTATCTAACACTACCTGTGAGTGAGGACCCACTGGATTAAGAACCAATGATATTGTGACTTATAAGAAACATGTATCTGGTCATCCAGATGACCAAAACATTTCTCATACGTATCTGGTCTTCCTCCATAGTTCCTGGTTCACAGCTCCTAAAAACCCTTGGAATTTCCTGTGAGGAGAGCCATAAAAGGTGTCTTTAGTTATGTTAATGAAATGACTGTTAGAAAGCCCTTAGGTAACCTAAGGATGGGGGCTGGCTGCGAGGGGAACCAACCCAGATTAGATAGTTGGAACTTTCAGTCCCACCCCCTGATTTCTGGCGAGGGGAGGGGGGCTGGAGGTTGAGTTCAATCTCCAATGGCCAATGACTTAGAAGGAAGTCATGGGAACTTCCAATCTGTAGCCAGCAGGTCAGAAGCACAGGTGACAGCCTTGGACTCGGAACTGGTGTCTAAAGTTGCGGGGGTTGGGGGGAGACAGTCTAGTAGGACTGATCCCTTACCCTGTGTGGTCTGACGGTGTCTCCGGGTAGATCATGTCATGAATTGCAGGACACTGAGCTGGCGGCACAGAGAATTGCTTGGTGTGGGGAAAACCTCCACACATTCGGTGACCGGAAGTGTCAGAAGTCAAGTGTTCTGTGTGTCTAGTAAAAGAGACCCACAGGGAAGAAATACACAACAGGGAAGTGGGATTTTCCCTGCACGGTGGATAGCTGAGCTCCTTCCTGTTTAGTTGGTGTCAGTGACGTATTTGCTAGAATGGCCCCGGCTCTCAGAAACACGTGGTTTGGAAAGAGAAAGGAGGAAAGGGTGAAGGATAAGGAACCTTTGATTCCTGGATGGCCCCAAGCTCACCCACGGTGTGGAGCAGCTGTGCTGGGCTCAGCTGCTGAAGGTAAAAAGTACCAGTAGAATTCAGAGATGGAGCAAAGTCTGGGGAGTTGGTTCACGGGATGCATCAGGAAATGCAAACTGTTAACAAGAAGGCAAAATGCCTTGGTCGTTGTGATCTGTAATAGCTCAAGTAAAAGAGAAGGCTGGGGCCGACTTTGAGGCTAGTCCAAACTCAGATTTCGGCGAGTCTGAGCTTCAGCCACTAGCTTCAAAGCTTACCCCCAACCCCGCCCCGAGAAAATGTATGCAAGGACCACTGAAAGTACTTCTAAGAGCTCTGATCACCAAGAATGTAGCCAGCGGTCGGGGGAGGACAAAACCAAGGAGGTGAAGTGTGAAAGAGTTGTGTTCATCCTCAGATCAGTATCCTCAGCTTCCTGAGGAAGCTTCGCTGAACGGGTTTGGGGGAGTAACTGATTGGGGGCGGTGTCTCTGGTCTGAATGCTGCTGGGTGGAGGAGCGTGTGTGGGCCGACGGCTGACCCACAGATCACTATGGAACAATTGCAGGTGGCTGTTATGTGATCCAGACATTTCCCGAGGGAACAGCCAGCCTCGTGGGCTGGGTAAGAGCCACGCTAAGGTTTTTTAATCCCTAGAAAGGGAACTGTCCTTAACCCTCAACGAATGCCAAGTGGAACACCACGACGAAGCAGCTGATAGGCTTCCTAGGCAAGGCGTGTGGGACTGGTTTTACGACGACCGAGATATTAACTGGCCGAATAGGCCCATGACCCAGGTCAGGGTAAATGCTGTGGGGGCCCCTTTCACAGGGGCGCCCCATGTAACCTCTTTGTTGCAAAACCAAAGGTCAGATCTGGCGGCCACAGCGATTTTGCAGCCTCAGCTGCCCCTCAGGGGTCTTACAGATGCTAATAGAAACCTCAGGTTAATTAGCAAGCCAATGGGGAGAGGCCGGGAACAGTCCAGAGAGGCTTCCCAACAAGGTGGAAAGTTTTAAACAGTTATTAAGAAATAAGGTGAATAAAGCAAATATTGATAGGAGCGGAAACAGGAAGGAAAGAGTCACGGGACTCGTCCCAGCAGGTGGAAATCTTTAGACGGTTATTAAGAAATCGGTGAACTGGATGTTGTTTTTTTTAAGGATAGATAGATACAGTAAATAAACTTAGTATAAATAAAGTTTTTAATACAGCACTACCTAAGGCTGGTCAGTCCCAAAGGACCCCTGCAGGTCCCCCAACATTAAAGGGCCCAAACAAGTCCACTCTACCTACCGCAACTTGGAGAAATTTAAAAAGCTGGAAGGTAGAGCTTACAATGAGAGACCTGAACTAAGAAACTTAATGAGGTATGTAATATAATATCCATAAATTTAAAATATATCAATGGGAGGATAAACACATTGTGGTATATTCATACAACAGTCCTCAGCGATAAAAAGAAAAAAACCTGATACATGCAATAACATGCATGAATCTCAAAAATGTTAGACTGAACAAAAGCCAAACACAAGAGAGTATGCCCTTTGGTTTTTTTTATATTTTTATTGTTATGTTAATCACCATACATTACATCATTAGTTTTGGATGTAGTGTTCCATGATTCATTGTTTGTGCATAACACCCAGTGCTCCACGCAGAACATGCCCTCTTAACCATCACCAGGCTAACCCATCCCCCCACCCCCCTCCCCTCTAGAACCCTCAGTTTGTTTTTCAGAGTCTATCGTCTCCCATGGTTCGTCTTATGCCCTTTGATTTTATGTCTATGAAATTCTAGAATAGGCAAAACTAATACCTAGTTGGAAAAAGCAGATTCGTGTTGCTTAGGGAGGGGGCTGACTGCAAACGGGTACGAGGGAACTTTTCACGGTGATGGAAGTGATCAATATGTCGGTTATGGTGTGGTTACATGGGTATACACATTTGTCAAAACTCAGCGAAATGTACGCTTAAAATAGGAACTTTTCTTGTTATAGGAACAGTTTTGCATGTAAATTAAACCTCAACAGTTGATTTTAAAAGAAGTTAAAGAAACAGAGGGCGCCTGGCTGGTTCAGTTGGTGGAGAACCAGACTCTTGATCTCCGGGTTGTGAGTTTGAGTTCCACATGGGGTGTAAAGTGATGTGGGAAACAAAGGCAGAAGAAAAATTATTAAATTTCCTTACTACTACAGCCCACTGACAAGTCCTTGAAACAGGTTATGTGGGCGCCTGGGTGGCTCAGATGGTTAAGCGTCTGCCTTCAGCTCAGGTCATGATCCCAGGGTCCTGGTATCGAGTCCCGCATCGGGCTCCCTGCTCCTTGGGAGCCTGCTTCTCCCTCTCTCTCTCTTTCTCTCTCGCTCTGTCTCTCATGAATAAATAAATAAAATCTTAAAAAAAAAAAGAAACAGGTTATGTATGTGACATTCCTCTAGGGTCTTAACTGCCTCGATGTTAATACTTTGCTAAGGGCAAAAGGCAATCTTAGCCCGACCCCCAGGATCCTCTAAGTCTACTTTAACATATAAAAATTCCTTTAGAAATTTCCTTTATCTCTAAACCCCTGAAGATACGTGTTGGCAATCATCCCCCAAGCATATGGCCCACCGATATACATCTGAAGGGTCTCATGACTTAAGGTTTTATTAGACCGTAATAAATGACCTTTTCCCGACAATTGCTAGCCCCCTCAAGGTCCTGGAAACCTCGCTTCCAAAATTCCTTAGAGACTTACGCTATCTCTAACCCCCTCCCAACTTGAAAGTACATAATGGGCCACTGCTCACGACCCCGGTGCCGCTCTTTCTGCCCACGGGTCCTGTCCCCGGGCTTTTCATAAAATCACCTTTTTGCACCAAAGACATCTCAAGAATTCTTTCTTGGCCGTCGGCTTCAAACCCTAATGTCTTTCCTACATCATAAAGATTACTAAAGGGCGCCTGGGTGGCTCAGATGGTTAGGCGTCTGCCTTCGGCTCAGGTCATGATCCCAGAGTCCTGGGATCGAGCCCTGCATTGGGCTCTGTGCTCATCGGGGAATCTGCTTCTCCCTCTCCCCCTGCTCCTGCTCTCTCTCTCTCAAATAAAATCTTCAAAAAAAAAAACTTTTAAAAAATAGTAAAAGAAACATATACATACATAAAGCAATATACATTCTCTAACAGAAAATACGAATTAAATATACACCTTAAACTGAAAAGAAGGGGAGCCTGGGTGGCTCAATTGGTTGGGCGGCTGCCTTCGGCTCAGGTCATGATCCCAGAGTCCTGGGATCGAGTCCCACATCGGGCTCCCTGCTCTGCGGAGAGCCTGCTTCTCCCTCTCCCTCTCCCTGCCGCTCTGCCTATAAATAAATAAAAATCTTTTTTAAAAATAAATAAATAAACTGAAAAGAATAATTGACCATAGAGAGGGGTAAATAATGGGTCTGGGGTATGCAAATTAAAGGGAGTAGAGGTGCCTGGGTCGCTCAGTCAAGCGTCTGCCTTCAGCTCAGGTCATGATCCTGGGGTCCTGGGATCGAGCCCTTTGTGGAGCTCCCCGCTCAGTGCCGAGTCTGCTTCTCCCTCTGCCCCTCGCCCCTGCTCATGTGCTCGCTCTCTTTCTCAAATAAATAAAATCTTTAAAAAAAAAGGAATAGATAAATTAAAAACAATAGTAACATAAATACTTGCTCCAGTCCCTCTGAATAAGTTACAACAAGGGTTCACCATCTTCAACTAACCAACATAACGTGAATAGCTGCAAGCTCTGGGGCCACCACTGCCACCGCTTCACCACCAACTTCACCTCCACCACTGCTACCATCACCTCCATAATCATCACCTCCATCTCCACCATCATCATCACCCCCATCACCATCACCACCACCACCACTTCCATCACCATCATCACCACCACCATCACTTCCACCTTCATCCTCAATCACCACCACCACCATCACTTCCACCTTCATCACCTCCATCACCACCACCACCTCCAACATCACCACCTCCATCATCACCACCACCACCACCATCACCTCTGTCATCACCACCATCCCCTCTATCACTACCATACCTTCCATCACCACCATCACTATTACGAGCAGCACTATTTCATACTGAATGACAACTATGCGCCAGACACTGTGCTAGACATTTTCATATATTATCTTCAATTCTTAAAACGACCCCAATGGGTAGACAGTGTAATTTTCGTTTTGATATGGGAAAACTGCTAATCAGAGAGATTATCTCGTCACCGTAGAAATAAAGTTTCTAAACAAAGTTTCAGGTTCCTACCTGGCTGGCCATAAAGCCTATGCTCCTTTAACCTCTGACCCCTGCCCTGCCATCAGTGTCTGGCCCCAGCCTGGTAGACTTGAAAATCGTGATGTCTCAAGAGGATCATGAACCTGCCCTCCATCCCCATGAATCTTCCAGATGGCCACAGGCATTGCCAGGCCACAGCTAGAACGATGAGGCTGGTTCTGCAAAGGTGAAGTGGGAGCTCCACTTGCCCTGAGCTCCCACCAGTAGGGTCTCCTGCCTTTGACCCCAAATCTGCTCCTCTAATTGCTGTTCCACCTGGAGCTGCAGCATCACTAACAGCGCCTAGCCTTGGGTCACTCTGCATGCCCAGAGTTCAAGTTTATCAAGAGGTTCTGTCAGGTCAACCTGCATGCGTTGCCAAACATACGTAGCTCTTGAACATCAAAGCCCTCCCTGTGCTCCTGACCTTGTCTCCAATGTTTCCATTTCTGAACAAGGCCCAAGCCCTCTGACTCCAAGCCCTGTGTCCCCCGCCTTACCCAACAGCTACTTCCCTGTAATGGGGAATGCAATTTCAGGGACACAGACTGACACCGAACAGTAGAAAGGGCACAGGCCTTGAAGCCAGAGGTGAGATTAAGTTCTGGCTGGCTAGCCTTGGGCAAGTTTCTTAACCTTTCTGACTGTTAAGAGGAAAATGAGATCGGCCACCAGTGGAAAAAGGAAATGAAAGCTGTGAGCAAACACCATTCAGGGGACCTACTTAGAAGAGGGAAAAAATGGTGCACACACACACCATTGGGGGGACCTATTTAGAAGAGGGGGAAAAATGGCGTTGCCATTATGTGAACTTAAACACAACCACCTCCTTGGGGGTCTGAGAAGAACGTGCTGGCAGAAGGGTTTTACTCTGCAATAAAAGGGGAGCTCAGAGAGACCATCCATGGCTTGGAACCGGCACTGCTTGGAGAAGCAAACCCCCTGACCTCCAAAACACGTGGGCTTGTCCAGGGAGGTAGATGGGAATGGGTAATTCCAGCACAGAACCTAAAATTACCTCACCCTCCCGTCTTGACTGATCCATGCTCACCAAGTGAAACTCTGCCCTGTCTGGCTTCCCTTCTCGCTTTGCCTAGAAGTACGGTTGCCAGATTTTGCAAATAAAATACGAGTATTTATACTAAAATAATATTGTTGATCTGAGATGCAGATTGAACTGGGCGTCCTGTATTTTATTTGGAGACTCAACCTACATGGGAGGTTTGCGGACAATCGAGTACCCAGCCCAGGCTGGCGGACCCCCATCCACACTCTTTGTGCACATTGCAGTCATCTCTCTATCCTTTGTCTCCAAGCTGCGAGCTTCTTCAGAGCGAGGACTGTGGCTGGTCCTCCACCAAATCCTGGCAGTGCCTGGTACAAATCGAACTTATTATGGGGCGTCTGGCTGCCATAGTTTCTGGCTGGCTCAGTTAGTAGAGCTCGTGACTCTTGATCTCAGGGTCATGAGTTGGAGCCCTACGTTGGGCATGGAGCCTACTTTAAAAGTCATAAACAAATAAATAGCATTTAAAAAACCTCGAACTTGGGCGCCTGGGTGGCTCAGTTGGCTAAGCGACTGCCTTTGGCTCAGGTCATGATCCTGGAGTCCCAGGATCGAGTCCCGCATCGGGCTCCCTGCTCAGCAGGGAGTCTGTTTCTCCCTCTGACCCTCTTCCCTCTCGTGCTATCTCTCATTCTCTCTCTCTCTCTCAAATAAATAAAATCTTAAAAAAAAAAACCTCGAACTTATTATGACGTCTGCATTTTATTTTTGAAATACTTGTACCTGAGCATTGTGATTGCTATGTCAGTGTTAGCTAATGCTTCAATCCCAGGGGCAGCCTTTTGCCCTTCATCAAAGTCCCCTCTCCAGCTCCACAGCTAGCTTGGGCTCAGAAAGGCTGCAATCCAAATGCAAGATCACAAGGGTTTCATCAATACCTGAGGTTCTGCTAATTAGCAAAATGAAAGTCAGAAATGGGTTTTCATGGATGAAATTGGTGGCTTGTTCATTAGCATGATGAAAGTTAGAAATAGGCTCTTGGTGAAATGCAAGGTATTCAGGACCTACGGATTTGCTTAAGTATGTTCGAGATGCTCTCTACCTGCACTTGAAGAGGCGATCAGATGCTAGCAAGGCCTCCAGCCTGCACCTTCCAGGTGCCACCTGAGGTTTTGGTCTGACCTTGAGTTTTGGAGGATTTCTGGTTCCCCGATACTTCCAGAATGTTGCATCTGCCTTGAGTGGCCCTCTTACGCAAGCAGTAGGCTGAGAGCTGGGACTTCCTCGAGCCTAAAGAACAGGTTGCAGGGACTTTTTTTGTGTCTGGCTGCTAATGAATGCATGTTTAATAAACGTCTCTGCGTGTGACAGAATTTGGTCAGAGACTTGCTTTTGTGTGAACTGGTAGTGAGGTTGCGGGGAAAGGGGTCAGCTCACCCTCACTCACCTCAAACTTCCTTGGAGATGTCAGTTTTTGAGATACTGTGTCTAAACCCCCCACCCCCATCTTTGTGATGCTGGGGCTGGGGCTCTACAAACCACATTTCTGCTCAGCCAGCGGCTCCCGGTTGGGCTCTGCCCACAGGAGGTGTTAGAGGAAGATTCAAAGCTAGAGGAAGAAGTAGGGACTTATTTCTTCCTTTGCGCGGCTGCTGGCTTCCTGTTGGCTTCCTGATCCCGTGAATGGCATCCTCCACGTTTCTTCACAGCCATTTCCTTCCTGTAACAGCAACTGAATCTACCGTGCAGTCTTTCTGACTCTCACGGACCCAGCCAGCATCCCTTCCTCGGGGATCTGTGTCCTGCCTCCATGCCCGGCCCCACCCCGAGCTCAGACACCAGCACCATCTGGCAGGTGCCGTTTCCTGGGGCATCTGATTTTCAGCCCCATGTGATTCCCCCTCTGAGCTTCTAGGTTTTAATAATTCCATTTCCCCCCTCCTTTGTCCCCCCACCAGTAGTAGCTGCTGTCTGAGATTACTACCTCCATGCCATCTTTGAGTTCCCTTTTTGGTTTTTTGGGTTCTTCAGTGACTATACCTAGCTGACTATCTGGTGATTATACCTAGCTAAATATTCTCTACGTTAAATTCTCTCCGTTAAAATAACCGGTGTGGGGGGGCGCCTGGGTGGCTCAGTCGTTAAGTGGCTGCCTTCGGCTCAGGTCACGATCCCAGAGTCCTGGGATCGAGCGCCGCATCAGGTTCCCTACTCCGCAGGCAGCCTGCTTCTCCCTCTCCCACTCCCCCTGCTTGTGTTCCCTCTCTCTCTGTGTCTCTCTGTCAAATAAATAAATAAAATCTTTAAAAAATAAAAAAATAACCAGTGTGGTTTTTGTCTTCTGCCGAAGACTATATGCTACCTTCCAGAAAGAACCTTAGGGTTATGCATGACTGGCCTGGCTTAGGTCAGCACTCAGTAAATATGCATGGAATAAATAACTGAATAAAGGACTGGATTTCTCACTGTAAATTAATCATGACTTTCCAGGTTTTTTAGACCAATCTCATGTGATTTTAATTACCGTGAGTCAGTCCCCAGAGCCCTCTTGCTTCAGAAGGAGAGTTAACAGTCAGATCTAAAAAAAAAAAAGATCTTAAAAGGCAAGATATCAAGTGCCCAAGCGGGTGCCACAGCAGGGGTGAGCGCACCCACTAGAGTCTTTCCT
Source organism: Eumetopias jubatus (assembly GCF_037043125.1). Taxonomy (NCBI): domain Eukaryota; kingdom Metazoa; phylum Chordata; class Mammalia; order Carnivora; family Otariidae; genus Eumetopias; species Eumetopias jubatus. The sequence goes on from NW_028274817.1 coordinate 92,161,036, forward strand.
CTGGCTACTTTCAGAGTCAAATCAGCTCTGTCCTGGAGACTTCTCCCCTAACCTGAAAGTCCCCTTCCCTCTGGCTTACACGTCCAGTTTCTCTTTGATCTCACTCTCTTCCCAGTTCAGAATCATCTGGGCTCTCCTGGGGGAACTGAGAAGCACCTTTCTTCCCCAAGCCCCCACCCCATCCACACACACCAAGTTAGTGTAACAGCTACCAGCATTTCACATCCTCAGGAGGCACCAGTCATTCAGGGGGGTGAGTTGGTGGATAATGAAAAGGCTGCCAAACTGGCCCCAGGTACGAAACAAGCATTCCAGAGCCAGCTAAGGCCCTAGTCCCTGTCCTGACCTCTGCCTTGTTCCCAGAGAGCTGTTTCCACCTTGGTCCCTGCATTTGCAGTTTATGCCCTTGTTGGACAGAACATTTGATCTTCTGTCCCTTGGGCAATGGTGATTCAGGCAGGCTATGTACAAGGCCTTGTGTGATTGCTGGAGGGACAAAGGTGCGCTGTCGCTGTCCCCATGGAATTCACAGCAAGAGCAAAGACAGAGAGAAGCATGGGAGAGGAGCATCCATCATGCTCAAAGAGGTGAGGTGGTCAAGGAAATGTCCTGTTCTTTACCAAGAATCACTGTTGCCAATGTTGGTGGTGGCTCTTGACTTCCCCGGGATACCTCTGTACTGTTTTTGAGCACCCCGTGGCCTCAGTGAGCTTTTGTTGCCAATAACCAGTACCTGTCTGTTTTTTAGAGGGCCTGCCCTCGGGCTCCTGGAGCAGCTTTCTGGAGGAGATCTGGAAATGGCTGAAAATGAAAAGTGCTGATAGGATGTGGGGGGGGGGCACTGGCTGTGGGTGCTACACTTACATCAAGCACGTTACAGTCCTGTGGGCAAGACTGACCCTCAGAAAACAGCCTGGCAAGTAGGAACACGAAGGAGGAGGCCTTAATCTGAGAGGCCTCAAGGAGGTAGCCTCATGCATAAGCTGAGTCTTACAGAGGCAGCAAAGTGTTAACCTAGAAGAAGGGGCCAGGAAAGAGCCCCTGAGGCTTTGACAGCCAGGCCCCTTCATGAGTTTTCAAGTCATTCAGGGTGGCTGGAGCACAGCCAGCATGTGAATGAAGAGGAATGGTGATGAGGCAGGAGAAAAAGTGGTGCTAGGTCACACAGAGCCTGAAGGAGGATTTCTACTTCCTATGAAAGGCCTGGGGAGACTTGCTAGGGTTATACTGCTAGGATCCTAAGCACAGGAATATCATGAATCTGATACACTTTCTAGAGAAATCACTGTGGCTGCAGAGCAGAGAATAGATTTAAGGGGACAGGAGTGAGGGCAGGGTCAGGGAGCCCTGGAGAGAAATTATAAATGCTGAACACAGGGAAGTGGCCATGGGGAGAGAGAAGGTGACAGAACCGAAAGATGAAGCATGGACAAGGCCTAGTGGCTTAACAGGATGGGGAGCCCTAGGCAGGCATCTATGCCAGCCCTTCTCATCCACACTTTTAATCATACCTCTCAACTCTCTATCAGACTTGGAAGGACTGTTCATCTGGAGCCAGGATATGACAAGATCTTTGTAGTTTCTACTACAGCAAGATCACAACCATAAACCATGAGTGGGGAATGGAGATGCGACTAGCAGGCCTGTGTTATTACCCTGAGAGAATTTCATGCCCCAAGTTTTGATTTAGATCAAATTTCTTTTATTAGATTTTATTTATTTACTTGAGAGAGAGAGAGCAGAGTGAGCAAGAGAGAACGCACACATGAGCAGGGGTGAGGGGGAGCGGGAGAGGGACAAGCAGGCTTCCCGCCGAGCAGGGAGCCCAACGCCAGGCTCCATCCCAGGACCCTGGGATCATGACCTGAGCCGAAGGCAGACGCTTAACCGACTGAGCCACCCAGGCGCCCCAAAGAGTTACTCTCTTAACTTCCAAATATATAATTCAGTATTATTTGTACATTATATCCCCAGGACTAACTCATTTTATAACTGCGTTTGCCCCCTTTGACTCCCTTCACCCATTTTACACACACACACCCATTCCCTACCTCTGGCAACCACCCATCTGTTGTATGTATCTCTGAAATTGGTGGGGTTTTTTGTTTGTTCATTTTAAAGATTTTATTTTTAAGTACTATCTACACCCAACGTGGGGCTTGAACTCACCAGAGTCACATGCTCTTCTGACCAAGCCAGCCAGGCGCCCCTGGTTTTTTTGTTTTTGTTTTTAGATTCCATCTACAGGTGAGATCATATGGTATTTGTCTTTCTCTGAGTTAGTTCACTTAGCATCATGCCCTCAAGGTCCATCCATGTTGTTGCAAATGACAAGATTTCTTTCTTGTTTATGATCTAATGATGCTCTATCGTGTGTGTGTACATACATACACGTATCTACATCTGTATCTATGACATCTTCTTTAACCATTCATCCATCCGTGGACACTTGGGTTGCCTCCGTATCTTGGCTATTGTAAATAATACTGTGATGAACATGGGGCTGAAGATATCTTTTTGAGTTAATGTTTTCGTTTTCCTTGGATAAATACCCAGAAGTGGAATTGCTGGGGCGCCTGGGTGACTCAGTTGGTTAAGCGACTGCCTTCGGCTCAGGTCATGATCCTGGAGTCCCGGGATCGAGTCCCGCATCGGACTCCCTGCTCCGCGGGGAGTCTGCTTCTCCCTTGGACCCTCCCCCCCTCATGCCCTCTCTCTATCTCATTCTCTCTCTCAAATAAATAAATAAAATCTTTAAAAAAATTAAAAAAAAAAAGTGGAATTGCTGGATCACATGGTAGTTCTAGGTTTAAATTTTGAGGAACCTTCACACTATTTTCCACAGTGGCTGCACCAGTTTGCGTTCTCACCAACACTGCGTGAGGGGTCCCTCTACTCCAATCCTCATGCCATATCATTTTTAGATCCTTTTTCTGCATTAACTTTTTGATCCAGAAGCCTTGCCTTAAGCACACTGCTTTGGTTGCTGGTGCTCTTACTGTTTCCTCACGGGTGCCAAAACCACCCTCATCTCACTCAGGTGAGATAGGAGCAAAGATGGCTGTCTGACAAAGTGTTCCCATCTCCCCAATTACAATAGAGTCTCCAGTAAACTCTGATGTATTGTTAAGATCAAGGCCTCAAAGATAAATGCTACCCCGGAAGCTGCATGTACCCTTTCTACTTATATCCCATTGGCCAAAACTTGATTATAGGATTCTACAGCTGTATCTACCTGCAAGGAAAGTTGAAAACTGTAATTTTTATTTAGGTGGCCATGTATCTAGCTGAGAAATGAACCATTCAAAGAGGACAAAGAGGAGGGGTGCCTGGGTGGCTCAGTCGGTTAAGTGTCTGCCTTTGGCTCAGGTCATGGTCTCAGGGTCCTGGGATTGAGTCCCGCTTTGGGCTCCCTGCTCAGCGGGGAGCCTGCTTCTCCCTCTCCCTCTGCTGCTCCCCCTGCTTGTACTCTCTCTCTCTGTCAAATAAATAAAAAAATCTTAAAAAAAAAAAGAGCACAAAGAGGAGAAGGGATGCCATGGAGCAACTGAAGTCTCTGCTGTATCAGTTAGCTAAGAGCTGCCTAACAAACCACCCCCGAAGTCAGGAGCCTAAAAAACTATTGTTTTATTTCTCACAACTCTATGGGTTAGGAATTTGGGGCAAGGGGAAGTGGGGTGGGTGTATGAATCATCTCTGCTCCACATGTTGGCTGAGACTAGAGAACCCAAATACCCACACAATTGATGACTCACCTGGGGTGGTTCAAAGAGCTGGGGGATGAGTAGGATGTTTAGACCTCTGTCTTCTCATGGTGCTGGCAAGATTCACTAATATATCTGGGGAGCTTGGTTCTCCTCCAAGTGGTCTCTCTCTCCCGCCCAGATAGCCCCGGCTTCTATACACGGTAGCTGGAAATTCCCTCAAGCAAAAATGGGAGCCACAAGGCCCCTTGAGCCCTAGACTCAGACCCTCCCCCACAACCATGTGACTTCGGTCACATTCTTTTAGTATACGTGCTGCCGAAGGGAGCACTCAGTCACATTCTTTTTATCAAAAATGCCATGGCCAGCTCAGATTTAAAAGAGTAGAGAAATAATTCTACTTCCTGATGGAAGGAGCACTGCAAAGACATTTTGCCAAGGGGTGTAAACACCGGGAGAAACAATTCATTGGGAACTATTTTTTAGAAACTACTACGCCAGTGGGAGCGGAAGGCCACCAGGACACCGTACGCACGCACGTCCGTGCCACACGCATCTCAATGCGCTATGTCGGGGACGCCACCTCCTTGGTGTCGTGACTTTCGGACGCCACAGTCGCCATTTTGCTTGCAAAAAGCACTACTGTTAGGTGGGAGTTGGGGATCAGTCGTGTCACAGTTGGTATGGCTACCGCTGATTCAACGCAGATGCTGCGAGTGGCGGTGGTATGCTCGAGCAACCAGAACCGGAGCATGGAGGCGCACAACATCCTCAATAAAAGGGGGTTCCGTGTCCGTTCCTTTGGAACGGGAACCCACGTGAAGCTCCCGGGACCAGCACCCGACAAGCCAAATGTTTATGATTTTAAAACTACCTACGACCAGATGTACAAGGATCTCATTCGGAAGGATAAAGATCTCTACACGCAGAATGGCATTTTACATATGCTGGATAGAAATAAGAGGATCAAGCCCCGCCCGGAAAGGTTCCAGAATTGTAAGGATGTTTTCGATCTGATCCTTACCTGCGAAGAGAGAGTGTACGATCAGGTGGTGGAAGAGATGACTTCGAGAGAGCAAGAAACCTGCCAGCCGGTGCATGTGATCAACGTGGATATCCAAGACAACCTTGAAGAAGCCACCCTGGGGGCATTCCTCATCTGTGAGCTGTGCCAGTGCCTTCAACACACTGACGACATGGATAACGACATCGACGAGCTGCTGCAGGAGTTCGAAGAAAAGAGCGGCAAAGCCTTCCTGCACACGGTCTGCTTCTACTAACCGGCCTGACCTGGCCTGGCTTTGGGCCCACCGCCCACCCTCAAGAAGCCATCTTTCTGAGCTTCCTTTTCTTAGTACGTTGAACCTCCTGATGTTTGACTTTACTTATAGGTACTCTCCTGGCGGCGGGTGGCTAGTATACGCAATAAATTGTAGTTACTAAATGAGAAGATACACAGCAACGCCAGATTAAAAACTGAAGTTTTTTTTTTTTGCCCACTTTTACTTGTGAGGGGGATGGTGATTATAAAGTTTTTTTTCTTTAATCCCGCCCCCCAAAAAAACAATGGTTCGTAGTACATTTATCCCGTATTAACTATGGTTTTCACTGTGGTTCCTTCCCCTTCCCCCCAACTTTCTGAAAGGTACAAGTAACCTGAATAAAGTAATGGGCTTTATCTTATTAGAAAAGAACTTGCAATTGTCTAGTAAATATATGCTGCCGGTAAAAAAAAAAGGGGGGGGGAGTGGAGAGCGCCTGGGTGGCTCAGTTGCTTAAGTGGTTAAGTGCTTGACTCTTGATTTTAGCACAGGTCATGATCTCAGGGTGGTGGGCTCAAGTCCCCATGTGGGGCTTTAGTCTAAGCTTGGAGCCTGCTAGGGATTTTATCTCTCTCTCCCTCTCCTGTTCCCCAAACTGCCCCCCTTGTATGCTGTTTCTCTCTAAAAAAAAAAAAATAATCTACCAAAACTGCCATTGGGGGTGTATTAGTTCACTTGGGCTGAGGTAAGAATATACCACACACGGGGTGGGGGGGGAAGCAGAGAGGGAGAGAGGGGCGGCGGTGGAGGGGGCGAAGGGGGGCACAGAGGGGTGGCGGGGGTAGGGGGCACGGGGTGGGAAGGGGCAGGGGGGTGAAGGAGGTGGCGTGGGAGGGGGACAGGGTGAGGGAGGAGACGGGGGGGGCGGAGGGGGTGGTGGGGGCAGGGTGGAAGGGGGCACAGAGCAAGAGGGGGCAGGGGGGCGACAGGCGCGGGGATGAGGCACAGGACAGGAGGAGGCAGGGGGGCGAAGAGGGTGGGGGCGGGAGGGGGGCCAGGGGGAGAGAGGGGAGCGGAGGGATAAAGGGGTGGCAGGAGGCGCAGGGAGACTAGGGGGCGGGGGCTAGGGGGGGCGGCAGGTGCAGGGATGGGGGCACGGGGCAAGGGGGGAAGGGGGAGGGAGGGGTGAGAGGGAAGCAGAGGGAGGGAGGGGCGGCGGGGGAGGAGGCAGCAGGGGGAGAAGAGGGGTGGGGGAGGGGGCGGCAGGGGCAACAGGGTGGGGAGGGGAGGGGGCGGCAGAAGGGGGGGTAGGGGGCATGGGTCAGGAGAGAGCAGAGGGGCGAGGGGCAGGGAGAGGGAGGGGGTGAGTGGGGAGCAGGGGGTGGAGGGGGAGGGGGGAACAGGGGGACGACCGGGGTGGGGTGGCATGGGGGGAGAGAGGCGGGGGGCAGAGGGGAAGGGGCGGCAGGCATGGGGGTAGGGGAACGGAGGGTGCAAGGGAGGAGAGAGGGGGAGGGGGGCAGCAGGGGTAGGGGGCACGTGGCGGGAGGAGGGTGAGGGGGCAGGGGACCAGAGGGGGCGAGGGGGGCGGGGACCAGAGGGGGAGAGGGGCGGTGGGGGGTGAGAGGGAAGGGGGGCAGGGGTGGGGGGAAGAGGTGTGGCAGGAGGGAGGGGGCTGAAGACGCGGGGTAGGGGGCATGAGGTGGAAAGGGGCAGGGGGAGGGTGCAGGGGAAGGGAGGGTGCAGGAGGGGGGCGGAGGGGGTGGCGGGGGAGAGGGGCACGGGCGGGGGGGGGCAGGGGGGACGGAGGCAGCAGGCATGGGGGTGAGAGGGAAGGAGAGAGAGGGGCGGCAGGGGAGGGGGAGCAGGGGGACGAGAGGGGTGGGGGGAGAGGGTGGCAGGGGCAACAGGGTGGGGAGGGCGGGGGACGGGGGAGGGGGCGGCAGGCGCGGGGGGGGGGGAGGAGGCATGGGTCAGGAGAGGGCAGGGAAACGAGGGGAGAGGGAGGGGGTGGGGGGGCGGAGAAGAAGAGGGGTGGCAGGGGAGGGGTGAACAGGGGGATGACAGGGGTGGGGTGGCGTGGCGTAGGGGAGGGGGTGGGGCAGAGGGGATAAGGGGGCGGCGGGGGGGGGTAGGGGGCATGGGTCCGGAGGGGGCGCGGGGGGGGCGGAGGAAGGGAGGGGGTGAGGGGGGCCGCGGCGGCAGGGAGAGGGAGGGGGTGAAAGGGGAGCAGGGACCAGAGGGGGAGAGGGGCGGTGGAGGGGGTGAGAGGGAAGGGGGTCTGTGGTGGGGGGAAGAGGTGCGGCAGGGGGGAGGGGGCAGAAGGCAGGGTAGGGGGCAGGGTGCAGGGGAAGGGAGGGGGCAAGATGGAGTGGAGGGGGCAGCAGGGGTGGGCAGGGGGATGGGGGCAGCAGGCATGGGGGGAGGGGGAGGGAGGGGGCGGTGGCTTAAGCAGCAGAAATTTATTTCCTCACGGTTCTGAAGGCTGGAAGTCCAAGATCAAGGTGTCCTCAGCGTTGGCTTCCCCTGAAGCCTCTCTCCCTGGCTTGCAAAGGCCACACTCACTGTGTCCACACTTGAACTTTCCTCTTGTTACACTGTGGTTTATAAATAAGAAATAGGTATTTGAGCTCCATCCCCCTTTCTGGCACAGAGCTCCTAAAACTACTGGAGTTTTCTAAGTCACGAGAGCCATAAAGGTGTCATTTTTTAGGTTCCTGAGGTGACTTTGGAACTCCACTTAAGGATGGGGGCTGGTTGCCAGGGCACCCAAGCATGTGACTGGAGGCTTGAGACTTTCAGTTCCCCTTCAGCCCCAACCTCTGCAAGGGCGGAGGGGCTGGAGGGTCAATCAACAGTTAATGGCTCCCAATTTAATCCATCTTGCCTATGTAACGAAGCCTTCAGAAAAACCTAAATGGACAAGGTTTGGAGAACTTCCAGGTCGGTCAATCAGAATACATCAGGTGCCACTGTTTGGGGACCCAAACTCCACAAGGAGAGAAGCTCTTTTTTGGGGGGATCTCAGCTTAATCTCTTCATCTGGCTGTTGATTTGCATACCTTAGTATCCTCCGTAATGAACCAGCAGTCTAATAAGCAAAACATCCGAGGTCTGTGAGCAGCTCTAGCAAATGAATTGAAGCCAAGGAGGGCGTTGTTGGAACTTCCAACCTACAGCCAGTTGGCCAGAAACACAGGTGACAGCTGGGCTTGTGAGCGGCATCTGAAGTTGGGGTGGGGGCGGTTTTGTGGGACAGAGCCCTTCACCTGTGGGATCCAATGCTATCTCCAGAGAGTGTCAGAATTGAGTTGAACTGTAGGACCCCAGCTGGTGTCTAAGAGTTGCTTGGTGGTGTGGGGGAAAACCCATACACTGCAATTGGTGACCAGAATCCTTACCTCTGGGCTCACACATCCTTTGTGTCTCTTCCTCTTACAAGAACACCAGTCAGATAGGATTAAGGCTCCATCCCTTCACGTCATTTAAACTTAATTACCTCTTTAAAGGCCCCATCTCCAAATACAGTCACACTGGGGCTAGGGTTTCAACATAGGAACTTTGGGAGGACACAATTCAATTGATAATGGGGGTACTATATTAAGTTTGATCAATTATTTACACTACATAGCATTGCTTATGAACTAGTCTTATGGAGACTGAAAATTTCCTCTTGAATTCCACCAAGTAAATACCGGTGCCTTGGTCTGGTTATATATGTACATTTCAGGGATTTGAAAGAAACCACGCATTAAACACATTTTTATACTTTTTCTAAAGAAGCATAGTAGTCTACTTAGGATGTAGAACGCTGGAAAGAACACCCTTGTAACAACAAAAAATCTGGATAATCTGAAAATCACAACTTTCCTTGAGCTCATCAGAGAGCTGAGGTCACAGGGCACCCACTGACCTGAACTCTAAGGAAAGACAGGTGCCTTAGTGAGATAAGGTGAGATAAGAGTGGGCGCTGGGGCGCCTGGGTGGCTCAGTCGTTGAGCGACTGCCTTCGGCTCAGGTCATGATCCCGGGGTCCTGGGATCGAGCCCCGCATTGGGCTCCCTGCTCCGCGGGGAGCCTGCTTCTCCCTCTCCCGCTCCCCCTGCTTGTGTTCCCTCTCTCGCTGTGTCTCTCTCTGTCTAATAAATAAATAAAATCTTAAAGAAAAATAAATAAATAAAAGTGGGGCACCTGACTGGGTCAGTTGGTAGAGCATCTGACTCTTGAGCTTGGAGTTGTGAGTTCAAGCCCCACATCTGGTGTAGAGATCACTTTATATATGTATATATATTATATATTAAAGTAAAAGAGAATTAGGAAAAGGATTTTAAAAATCACTTGTTTGAGGTTTGGCATTTTGACACTTAAGAAATGCAATAAAGGCGGGGGCGCCTGGGTGGCTCAGTCGTTAAGCGTCTGCCTTCGGCTCAGGTCGTGATCCCAGGGTCTTGGGATCGAGCCCCGCATCGGGCTCCCTGCTCAGTGGGGAGCCTGCTTCTCCCTCTGCCTGCCGCTCCCCCTGCTTGCGCTCTGTCTCTGACAAATAAATAAATAAAATCTTAAAAAGAAAAAAAAAAACCAAAAAGGTAAAATGTAAGATGTGGCCGAGGAACTGGTAGTATGCTCTTATAAAGTCTTAAAATGGGATATTATTTGAAGGTAGATGCTAATTAATTACTGTAAACCCCAAGGCAACTGTTAAAAAAAATTTTTTTACAGCATTAAATGGTGTAACATGCTGTCCTGGATTCCTGGATTGTCTGTCAGCTACTTAACACTATTCCCCCTTCAATGCTCTCCCAAGTATGGCAGCATCCGGAGGCTTAGGGACTACATCTTCCATCATTCCATGCCAAACGGGTTGCTAATTAGATTCTACCAATAATCTATCATTACTCATGGTAGTGATATTCGATCAAGTCGCTGTGAACACCGAGTTAGTGGATACTGACCCATTGCTTCCAGTGGAAATACAGGTTTAGGTTCCGGAGTCTTTGCGCAAAACATTTTTGAGAACTGATCAATATATAACCTTGTTTTACGTGTGTTTCTGTTTAAAGACACCTTATTTAATATATATCATTGATTCGTTAGCACTGAATTTATGGCCAACAGCCCTATAACTCCGGCCTGAATGAAGCTTATCCAACACGCGTATCTTCTCCATAAGGCACATCACAGCCTCTTTGGCACTACACTTGGGGGCCATTTTAAATAGCAAAGTCACCAACAAAAAGCACAAAAATGTGACAAACATAGTTCTAAGAGTGCCTGGGTGGCTCAGTTGGTTGGGCGACTGCCTTCGGGTCAGGTCATGATCCTGGAGTCTCAGGATCGAGTCCCGTGCTGGGCTCCCTGTTCAGCAGGGAGTCTGCTTCTCTCTCCGACCCTCCCTGCTCTCACTCTCTCTCTCTTGCTCAAATAAATAAATAAAATCTTTAAAAATAAAAACCCAAAAACTCAGTTCTAAATAGACACGAACAGGACACCTGTTTACAGGATGAGAGCAGAAACAAGATGTCGGAGTATCGCCTTGTGCCCTCTCTGCTGGGAGAAGGTGCACCGGGTGACTCAAGTTTCTCACTCATCTGTACAAATCCATGAATCCCCGTGAACAGACCGTTGAGTATTGATTTGGGCGTTATGAATACATTTTAGCGAGTCAGCAAATCTGCAAAAAGGGAACCCACAGATAACCAGCATCTCCTGTTCTTGCACAAGACTTGGAAGGCCAAAGGGAAGCCAAAGCCATAATTATTACTGCTTGTCCCCAAACAACAGGCAGACCCAAAGGGCACAGCAAGTGGACATTTTTGTGGCCACGGCCAGGCACTTCCCTGAGAATCACCTACCTTGGTCTTGCTGGCAGGTGCGCCACTCACCGCACTCTCTGATGCTCTGGAAGTTCGGAGAAAATCTGAGAGTTGGTATCGGCTTTCCTAAACCTTTGCTCTTCCAGCTCAGCCAACTGTTTTATGAGCCCATCTCCAGAATGAAATCCGTTTCCATTTAAAACGGAGAATGCCGTGTGCTTGCCTGGCCAAACCCTGACTAATACACATTCTCTTTAAAAACCTACAGCTCAGGGGAAGACTGGAGTACGTCTGAAATGTCCAACTTTGTGCAACTTGTCACAGCTAGGCATTTGCCAGTAAGGCTGGGTGTGACCTAATTCAAACTCAAGGGCTTTTCAAGTCACTTCGGCCTCTTCCTCGAGGAGGGGTGTGTGACAACAGAACTGCTTTGTCTTCAAAAGTGCTGTCCCACTTCCTATTTATACTTTCCAGGGTAAACCCTTCTCTTAGGCCACTAAGACACCGCGACAAGGATTTGTGTGCCAGTGATTTATGAAGGCAGCGCTTCCAGGAGGGACCAGTTAAGGCAGTGGGGGAAAGCAGCAGAGCAAGGTGAAGCCGGGTCTGGCCTGGCCTGACCTGGGGCGGGGGGGGGGGGGGGGGGGGGGGCAGCGGGGCCGCTGGCATGCAAATTACGCTTTGTTGTTCCTCCTGCCTCCAGGCAAGGGAGCTGGGCTCGCACACTCCAAATTTCCAGGTGAGGGCAGAGCACCTCTAGCAGTCCCAGGGCCGGCCTCGGAAGAGGCTCTCACTGGCCGGCTGTTAGCCGCAAAGGCACGGAAGTCAGAGAAGCAGCACCTAGAAACTGTAAGAAGGATCCAAAAAGGGCTGTGGGGAAAACCCACGGTGTCTGCCCCACCCTTTCTTTCACGAAATGGAGAAGTCAGGACAACTGAGTGATTAAGCCCAAGACCCGGGAGCCATTCTGACTTGAGTTTAAATCCCAGCTGTGGCAGATGCTGAGTTGCCCCTAATATCCATTCTTTTTAATACAGAAGTTCTGATTGTCAGCTAGGCCGTGGCTGGGCATAAAAGCCAGATTGCCCAGCCTCCCTAAAAGCCATGTGTGCCCAATGTGACGTGAGCAGTGGTTTGGGGTGTGACTTCCATGAAGTGTCTTTAAATGCAAGGAAGCACTTCTTTGAACTTCCTCTTTTTTTTTCTTTTTTTCTTTTTTTTAAGTAGGCTCTATGCCCAATGTGGGCCTGGAACTCATGACCTCGAGATCAAGAGTGAACTCACGACCCTGAGATCAAGAGTCACATAGCTCTACCAACTGAGCCAGCCAGGCACCCCAACCCTCCTTCCTTCTGCTGCCTGAAGCATGGTCCTGAAGGCTGGTGTGCAAGCAGCCATTTTGAGCCATGAGGCAGAGATAGAGTTGCCAAATTGAGCAAATTAAAATATATTTTTTTAAGATTTTATTTTATTTGGGGCACCTGGGTGGCTCAGTCGTTAAGCGTCTGCCTTTGGCTCAGGTCATGATCTCAGGGTCCTGGGATCAAGCCCCACGTTGGACTCCCTGCTCAGCGGGAAGCCTGCTCCTCCCTCTCCCACTTCCCCTGTTTGTGTTCCCTCTCTCGCTGTGTCGCTCTCTCTGTCAAATTTATTTGACCGAGTACAAGTAGGGGGAACAGCAGAGGGAGAGGGAGAAGCAGGCTCCCTGCTGAGCAGAGAGCCCGATGCGGGGCGCTATCCCAGGACCCCAGGATCACGACCTGAGCCGAAGGCAGACGCTTCACCGACTGAGCCTCCCGGGCGTCCCTAAAATATTTTATTTTAAATTAATTTTTATTTAATTAAAAAAGTAAGAACTTAATTTTAATGTTTCATTTAATGATTTAATATGGCACAGGTCATACTTATACAAAAAAAATTCATCATTTATCTGAAATTACAGTTTAACTGGGTATCCTATATTTTATCTGGCAACCCCAGGCAGAGACCGTAAGTCGGAGAAGGCAGAATAACAAGACAGAGGGAATCTACATCGATTACGAAGCCGCCGTACCACAGTTAGTTAACCCGCTTACCTCCAGACTTTGTGTAAGAAAGTTTATCTTGGGGGCGCCTGGTTGGCTGAGTTAGAAGGAGATGCAACACTTGATCTCGGGGTCATGAGTTTGAGCCCCACATTGGGTGCCGAGTTTACTTATAAATAAATAAATAAAAGTCTGAAGCAGTTGTGAAGGTGAAATGTTACAAGCATTTCAAGTGACCAGAGAGCTTTGGCAGCTCGCAGGAAGTGTGAGCTGGTCCTGACGCGCTGGGCTCCGTGTCTCGCTTGTAAATCATCACCAGTCCTCTTCCCCAACCCAGGCAAAATCACTGCGCCAAGTCCGTGCTTGCGTCTTCGCCCCGGAAGACCACATTCTACCCTTTTCTGAGGGCCCCACGCCTCCTGATTTACAGAAACCACTACTGGGCATCGCTATTGGTACCCGTAGGAAGTGGCTTCTGAATCTATTTCCTCTCAGTCATTTTTGTAGGGATCGCAAAAAGAAAAAAAAAAATACAAAGAAACTGTGACTGAATGTGCAACCTTAAGTCCTCCACAGATAAATCTTTCTATCTGCCCTTGGAATTAGACACAAGAAGAAAACCGCTGGGTGTGTTCTCACCTTCCCTCTAAATTTAGAAATCTGAAAACATTGTTCATTATGCCAGATATTTGGTGCCTTCCTTGCAGACCTGGAGGTTGAGAATTGAATCGAGACACTTTCTTGCCTGAGAAGAGTATATGGAACGTTAGACAGTAATCCCTAGGGAAACTCCAGGGCGAGATTTTTCCTTCGGAGAGAACCAGCTGAACCAGGGTAGGATCTCAGGCCTCGCTCAATCCCTCCGACAGACTACAGGTGTCCATCTCCAACATTCCGACAGGCCCCGTATGGGTCCCTTCGAAGTCAAGCGAATTCTGTCCCAAAGGCAAGGGGAGAGCCCACCCAGGTCTGACAACTTGTAGATTTCCTCCTGTCAGCGTATTCTAATGGCCTGATTAGCAATTCTATTGTATTTAATTTGCACCCAGGGTAATTCACTGTCAGCCAGAAGAGCCATCAGCATGAAAAATGGCACCAAAATTAAAAACCAATAGTCAAATTTCAGTTGGAATGAGCTCTCTTGGCATAATGATGAAGAAGGATTAACTGGAGTGGTAGGTCCAGCCCACGGGGTGTGAGCAGTTGCGAACTGGCTGCCGGGAATTTGAGCCAGGGCCTTTCTGCATCGTGGGAAACGAGCAGCCAAGTTAGAAAATAGAGAGAGAAAGATGGGTTGGTCCAGACCAACAGTCAAGCCGAGTGCCTGCTTGCCATCTCTTAGCTCACTGTAGTGATTTCAAAATACATCCCCAGATTCTTTGACAGTCCTCCCATCAAAACGTGGAGGAATCTAGCCCCTTCCTCTGGAAGATGGGCTGGCCTTCCAGCCTCACATGGAACGAATAGAATACAGCAGAAGTGATACTACATGATTTCCAAGACTAGGTCATAAAAGGCAATACAGTTTCTGTCTGGTTCTCTTTCTTGGAAGCCCTGAGCTTATGCATAAGGAGTCCTGCTGTCCTGAGTGGCCATGTTGGAAAGGCCATGGGGAGAGGCCACCTAGAAATAGAGAGGGAGACCCAGAGGACCCTAGCTGGTCCACCCCTAGCTGTGAGAGTCTTCCCAGCCCAAGAATCAGACCTGTGAGTGAAGAAGTCTTTGATGACTCCAGACCTGGCCACCAAGTCACTGCAACCTAAGAGACCCCTGGCTGAGCCCAGTCAAGCCCCAGATTTGTGAGCAGTGTACATGATTGTTATGGTTTTAAACGACTGTTCTGGAGTGGTTTGTTATGTGGTAATAGCTAAGCAGAACACCCAGCATCCTTTAGTCTTCCTGCTTCTGGCCCCACTGTTTGTTCTTCCTGGTGCCCACAGGGATCCCTGGTCGAGGGCACCCACCCCACATCCGGACTGACGTCCAGTCCACCCACTGTCTCCATTAGCCTGGCCCAACACTTAGCAAACAAGCCAGGACTCCAAGGAATAAATCCCACCCCACCCCACCCCCCGGACTTTTCACCTAACCATGTGTCATGTGGCAAGGACAAGTGTCTCACCCATTTGGGAGGCATCCCCTGGTTTGGGTTAATACTGGGGAAACAAATGGCCTGCCCCCCCATTTAGAGAAGCTCAGAGCTGAGCTCCTCTCCCTGAAACCTCTCCCAACCCCAGCAGCCAGGGGGCCTCAAGACTTTGAATCTGAAGCAAATATAATAAAGAGGCAGGGACAATGACACCATTCATGGCAACGTCAAGGGTCCCGTAGTAAAGTATCCTACAGAGGCTGTGTGTGTGTTGGGGGGGGTGGTGCTAGCAAGTCAGTCCCCCCCCCAAGAGTGTTTTTAGTTATGAGTCCTGCTACCTTCCCCCAAGTGTGGACTATCTCATACCTTCCAGAAATCTCTTTCCTATTGAAGTTGGCTATCATTGGTTTCAGTTGCTTGAAATCGAGAAGCCTGACTCAAAGCACACTCACCCTAGCTGTGCCCGGAATACGAGTCTAAAATTAGCAAGAGGTAGGTGGCGCCTGGGTGGCTCAGTCGTCAAGCGTCTGCCTTCGGCTCAGGTCATGGTCCCAGGGTCCTGAGATCGAGCCCCACATCGGGCTCCCTGCTCCGCGGGAAGCCTGCTTCTCCCTCTCCCACTCCCCCTGCTTGTGTTCCCTCTCTCGCTGTGTCTCTCTCTGTCAAATAAATAAATAGAATCTTAAAAAAAAAGATAAATAAATAAAATTAGCAAGAGGCACTGAGCTCCTCCAGGCCCCCATTAGGGAGGCCGCCAAAGCTACGGGGGTCCAAGACCACGGTGAGCCATGTTACACATTCCGTTCACCCCACTGGCTTTGGCAGAGAAACTAACCAGAGGTAACCTTTGCAAATTATATTCATTAGAGGGTCATACATCATTACGCAGGATTATCCAACATAAAAGTAATGTATTCTATCTAGATTAAACCTTCCTGTGAGTGTGCCCACAATACGCACAGACGCACACACGCACATTTCTTTGGGGTAGAGGTTAAAGGCCACGGTCCTAGGAGAGTCCAATATTAGTGTCATAGGCCTGTGGGGCACGTACGACCATTGTTACCACCCACAGTACCCTCCCTCTTACGACCCAATGCTTCTAGACCCAAATTTCAAATGGCAGTCCCTGAATTTCTTCACCTGGGGGCTTCCGCTGGTCACCCAAGCAGCTCTGCCTGCCCCTGTGGCCGACTGACGGGTGGGGATTAATGCCCCTCCCTGGGAATAGCCCCTAGTTAAGGACGAACACAAGGTGATATATAAATACGCCAGCCTCATCTCTCAGTGGGGAGAGCTTGGGAGCCGGGGTTCCACACTGTCCCCTCGATGGAAATGACTGTTGCTCGAGCTGCCATAACAAAGTACCACAGACTGGGGGTGGGGGTGGGGGGGTGGGGGGGTGGGGCTTAAACAAGAGAAACTTACTTTCCCACAGTCTGGAGGCTGGAAGCCCCAGACCAAAGTGTCAGCAGGGTTGGTTTTCCCTGAGGCCTCTCTCCTTGGTTTGCAGACAGCCACCTTCTCCCTGTGTCCTCGCGTGGTCTTCCCTCTGGGCGGGTCCGTGTCCTAATCTCCTCTCCTTATGGGGACACCAGTAAGAGTGGATGAGGGGCCACCCTGATGACCTCATTTTAACTTCATTACCTCTTTATAGATACCATCTCCAAATACAGTCATATTCGGAGGTCCTAGGGGTTAGAACTTCAACGTATGAATTTGCAAGGGACACAATTCAGCTAACAGTTGCCCACAGAGCTACCTGGTCTGATCATGCAGCCTTTATTAGCTGTCTTCCGGCATAACCCCGGTCCCTTGTGCTCTCCAATCTTTGTCTTGGCTTGCTTCTAGGAGAACCCAAACTAAGACAGTATGGCCACTCCGTCCCTCTTACCCTCGGCTGCCTACGCTGTCCCCAGCGCCGGGTTCCTGTCAGGGCAAGTCTGGGGTCCCCACACGGCCTCTCCCCGGAGCTGGGAGCGAGTGCCTTCCAGCTCCCGAAGCTCAGGGGCTTACACTCTGCGGTGGAGAATTCCCTTCATGTGATAGGTTCCCCCAGCAGCTTTGCTGTTCATGCCTCGGCTGTGATTGGCTGCATGTAAATTAGCTAAACCTAATCCATTGATTCTAGTTACGATTAGTGCGCACACCGCATTCCCCACCCACCCCGGGCTGGCTGTAGGTTTGATACGGATATGCAAATTAGGCAACCCTAATTTGTTGATGCTGATAAGATGCAGGACAGAGCAGCCTCCCCTGTGTGGCGTTGATAAGGTACTGAGGCCGGAACTGGGATTCGGAGTCCCAGTTCATTCGCTCACACACTCCATAGACATGACCATCTCAGCACACCCAGGAGCCAGGACGCACTGGCTGAGAAATGGTGAGGGAGTCAAGACATCTAGGTGCCTGGTGGTACTCCTTGCCTTTGTATCAGTTGCTCGGGTGTTGCCCCAGCCTGTCAGTGTGACCCCACTGATGCGACCAAGAGACTTTGTTCCACAATCCTACCGCCTTTCAACTGTGTCATGTGATCCGGCTTAGAAAATGCACCCAGCCCCGCCCCCCAGCTCCTTTGTGACAAGCTTGCAAAGTGGAGGGAATGGGAGCTGTCCTCATCATCCTCAATATATTTCTCTTTTTTTTTTAGTTTTTATTTAGTTTTTAGAAAGCTTTATTTATTTTAGGGGCATCTGGGTGGCTCAATCGGTTAAGCCTTGGCCTTCAGCTCAAGTCATGATCTCGGGGTCCTGGAATCGAGCCCCACATCGGGCTGTCTGCTCATCAGCCAGTCTGCTTCTTCCTCTCCCTCTGTGATCTCTCTCGCTCCCTCTCTAAAATAAATAAATAAGGGCGTGAGAGAGATCACAGAGGGAGAGGAAGAGAGAGAATCTCAAGCCGACTCCTAGCTGAGTACGAGCCCGATGGAGGGCTTGATCTCACAACCCTGAGATCAGGACCAGAGCTGAAACCAAGAATCCTAGTTCAACCGACTGCACCACCCAGGGTCCCCTTCATCCTCAATATATTTCTACTTTACTCCAGAGGGCTCAGAAACTTTGCCCATGGCCTCATGGCTCAGAGCCTGTGGGACGGGAACCAGAGCCCCAGCCTCTGTTCCCGGAGTCTGGTCCTCTCCCAGGTACCCCTGCACCCTTCTTTGATAAATGCTCAGCTGGCAATGCTGGGGCCACCCAGCCTCGGGCTGGGGAGCAGCGTGGGTGAAACGGGTGGGGAGGGGCCGGATCCTGGCAGGCCTGATTTCACCCCCACCCCCCACCCCAGTGTGGTTTTCAGTTGTGGCTTTTTCTCCAATCCTGACCTTGGCTCCTGGAGGCCCAGCTGTTTTCAATTGCAGGAGCTGGGGTGGGGGCGGGCAGGAGAGGTCCTATTCACACCAGATCTCAAGCATAGCGGGTGGAAGGGTAGGCCCTTGCCGAGCTGAGCTGAGAGCACTTCGGTGCCTCAGATGGATTTATTCAAAGTTCGTAATTACCCTGAAATCTCTTAAAATGAAAACATGATTGAAGAATTAAACCTGGTAAACAAATTAGTCAGAAAGAAAACCCCGCATAGCAAATGACAAAATCCAAAGATCCAATCCAGCAAATGAATGGGGCTGCGCAGTAACTGGTGGCGGGGGCTGCAGGCGGACCCCAGGGTCCTGGCAGAGGCGGGACTGGAGTCCCTGGCGGTCCCCCCGTGGGGTAGGGCAGGCTGGGCCCCAGGGCAGGTCAGTCTGGTGGCCAGGACCTGGGGAGGGACGGGCCCTGGAGCCTGCGGTCTGCAGCAGCTGCGTGGGAAGTGGTCATGGCCATGGCCGTGCTCAGGAGCCCTGCTCTGGCAGGGGGTGGGGGCTGGAGAGACAGGAGGCTGGCGGAGGCCTGGCTGCAGCCTCAGGCCGCATGGCTCTGTCTGCATGTGGGCTTTGGGGAGGGATGGTCTCTGGCCACCGGAGGAGCTGCTTCCATTTTCTGTGCCCCCCGCCCCCCACCTCACCTCTCATCAGGGAACCACTGGGAATGGGGGTGGGGGCTGTGTGCTTGTTCAGACAGGACATGTTTTCTTTGTCTCTCTCTGAGTCAGACCTATTTCTCAGGAACTACTAACCACCCCCCCCCCGATTTGGGGCTTTTTCTAGACACGAAGGGGTGTCCTGATCACTACTGTTGTGTGACACCCCTCCCCAAAACGTAGTGGCATCAAACAGCCGTGTTCTAATGCTTCGATTCTGTGCGGCAGGAATTCACAGGGGACGGCAGGGACAGCTTGTCTCTGCTCCCGGATTTTCCGGGGCCTCAGCTGGGAAGGCTCCGTGGCTGGGGGTGACAGGACAGCCGGGGGCTGGTGGAGGGGGGGGGCTGGAATCATCTGGAGGTAGGGGATGCTGTTTCAGCTACAGCTACTGATCAGGACACACCTACATGGGACTTCTCCCCTGGCCTGGGCTTCCCCCCAGCCTGGCAGCCTCAGGGCAATGAGATGGCCCACAGGGCAGCTCAGAGCTCCCAAGGCCAATGGCGTAAAAAGGGCAGATGCTGAGGATGCCTGGGTGGCTCAGTGGGTTAAGCGTCTGCCTTTGGCTCAGGTCGTGATCCCGGGGTCCTGGAATCGAGCCCCAAGTTGTCAGGCTCCGTGCTCAGTGGGGAGTCTACCCCTCCCCCTGCTTGTGCTCCCCCGCCCTCCACCCCCGCCCGTGCGCACCCTCTTTCAAATAAATAAAATCTTTTTTTTTTTAAAGAAGTCAAATGCTGCATTGCCTTTTCTGATGCACCACTGGAAGTCACGCAGCACCACTTCGTCACACTCTTTTGGTGACAAATGAGTCACAAGCCCGCCCAGATTTGGGGGGTCAGTGACGTCACCTTGTAGTGGGAGGAGTGTCAAAGAGCCTGTGGCACATTGTAAAACCAGCACAAGGAGCTTCCTGCCGCTCCAGCTCTTCCTGGCAAAATTGCCTCATATTCTGCGGACAACAGATCCTCTTTCTTTTTTTTTAAAGATTTTATCTATTTATTTGACAGAGAGAGACACAGCGAGAGAGGGAACACAAGCAGGGGGAGTGGGAGAGGGAGAAGCAGGCTTCCCGCAGAGCAGGGAGCCCGATGCGGGGCTCGAACCCAGGACGCTGGGATCATGACCTGAGCCGAAGGCAGACGCTTAACAACTGAGCCACCCAGGCGCCCCAGCAGATCCTCTTTCTTAGGTTCAGACCCCTGGTCCCCCTCTTCCCATCTGTAGCGAGGTGGATGGTGGCCTCCAAAAAGCTATGCCTACGTCCTAAGCCCTGGAACCTGGAAATGTGAGCTTATTTGGGAAAAGGGTCTTTGCAGATGTAATTAATCTTGAGAGATCATCCTGAATGTTCCAAGTGGCCCCTGGATCCAATGACGAGTGTCTTCGTAGGAGACACAGGGAGGAGGGACACACATGGAGAGAAAAGGTGATGTGATGTCAGAGGCCAAGATTGGAGGGATGCGGCCACAAGCCAAGGAACACCGGGAGTCACCAGAAGCCGGAAGACACGAGGAGGGATCCTCCCCTAGAACCTTCCGAGGGAGCACAGCCCTGCCTGACACCTCGATTGCAGACCGCTGGCCTCCAGAACTGAGAGACGATCTATTTCTGTCATCGTAAGGCCCCGGTGTGTGGTAACTTGTTACAGCTGCCCCAGGAAGCTAATACACCATCCATGGGACCTTGGCCAAGTGGCCTTACTTCACTGAGTCTCAGTGCAATGGGGATAAAAATAGTATCTGCCTCCCGGGGTTGCTGGGCAGACCGGTGAGATCACCTGTGGGAAGTGCTTAGCTCAGCAGTTGGCATGATTCTAGCATCACTATTATTAATAGTCATGTATGAGCAGGAGGGGGCCTATTTAAACAAACATTAGAAAGACAATGGAATGAAACAAAGGCAGGTGGGGGCACCTGGCTGGCTCCATTGGTAGAGCAAGGGACTCTTTGATCCCTGGGTCAAGAGCTCGAGCCCCAGGATGGGCATATGAGCCAGCTAAAAAAAAAAAAAAGAAAGAAAAAAGAAACAAACAAAGGCAAGTGGTAGCCTACTCTATTCAACTGCTACCTGCCGATGTCCGTTTTCCTATCACCTGCCTCCTGCCTTGGACTTCGGACCCTTTAGACGAGTTTGCCCGTGACCCTAGGACCCACCCTTTTGTGACATAGTCTGCCCCATCAGTTCTTTGTCTTCTGGTTAGCTCTCTCCTTTCCTGTCTTTCTCCAACGCTGCTTCTCTGCGCCCTTGACCCCACGCTTGGGGACGCAGGGTCTGCTGCCAGGGGTTCTCTTGGCTTCAGAGATGTCTACACCATCTAAACTCCCCACCTAGACTGGGAAGGTCTCGGGGGGAGCCCTGCTTCTTCCGATTTCAGCTACCATTCCCATATATATCAAGGCAGATTGGCCACGAGTTGGCCACAGTTCAGGCTGGGCGGTGGGATCATGCGGGATGGTTATGCTGTTCTTACTACTTCTGTGTCTGTTTGAAATTGTTCATAACAAAGCCTTATAATAAATACATGGCGACTGTGTAGCCGGTCGGGTTCCCCAGGAGGCAGACTCTGAGGTGGAGCTCAAGGTTCAGGGTGTTCATTCAGGTGCTCATGGCACTGACCGCTGCCGGAGGGAATCGGGGAGCAAGATGGGGCAGAGGGAAGCACGGCAGCCTCCGTGGCCCTGTCCCCAGGCCCCGGGGGAGCCCTGGAGCTGGACCCACCCTCAGAACTGCATCATTCCTATTGCTTCCGGAGGAAATCACCACCGGCTTTACTGCCTTCCAACACCAGAAGTTTATTCTCTTACAGTTCTGGAGGTCCGATATCTAAAATCAACACGTCAGCAGGACTGCATTCCTTCTGGAGGCTTCAGAGGAGAATCTGTTCACTTGGTTTTTTTCTAGCTTCCGGAAGCTACCTGCATTCCCTGGCTCTTGGCCCCTCCCTCCCTCTTCAGAGGCAGCAGGCACTTCACTCTGACCTCTGGTTCCCTTGTCACATCTTCTGTGACTGATCCTCCTGCCCCTCTTCTAAGGCCCCTTGTGATTACATCGGGCCCAGATAATCTAGGATAATCTCCCCAACTGAAGATCCTTAGTTTAAGCACATCTGCAGAGTCCCTTTTGCCACATAAGGTGACAAACATATTCACAGGTTCCCGGAACGAGGATGTGGACATCTGGGGAGGTTGGGGGCATTATTCAGCCTGCCACAGAGTTGTCCAGAGGTGAGCCCAGGGAACTAGATCTTTATACCCTCATATTTAAAGGTCACTGAAAGGCCATGACTTGGACGAAGGCACTCTCTCTGTAGCTGAGGCAGCCCCTGAAGGTGCTGACAGCCAGAGGGTACCCCTGAAAATGCCCCACAAACTGGGACAGCAAGTGCTTTCTGGAAGGGCAATCTGGCCAGTGTATCGTGGGGCCCACTGCAACGCTCCATCCCCAAATGCTAGCACAGCAGTGGGCACTGAGTAGGCTCTTAACCTCGACTTTAGGTGTGTAAGTTGCCATCCAGATGTTCACACTCAAGAGGATTCCCCAGAAATGAATCATAATGACAATGGCACCCACTGATTGAGCAAACGCCATCTGCCAGGCCCCGTGCTCATCACTGGACTTTCAATACCTCCTTGCATGCTCACCCCACCCTACTACTCTTCCCATTTGTTTGTACAAAGGAAATGAGGCTCAGGAAAGGGAAATCCTTTGTTCTGAGGTCACATGGCCACGGTAAAGGCAGGACTCAAACCTACATTCCTCTAGTTCTCTTAGTCCAACTGAAGTGATGCAGCGGTGGTAGAATGAACTGGATGCTAGGAGACCAAAAGGGTCCCCTCCCCTGTCACTAGGCCTTACCGTGCTAAGTCTGGGTGTGTCCTCACCTGACCCCGCCATGACCCCACCGCAACTCCTCCATATGGAGAGTGGTCCTCATTCCATCTCCACCCCAGCACCTGGCATGGAGAGATTTCTCGTGTATTGCTGGAGGTGGTGTAAAACGGCAGAGCCACTGCAGAAAACAGTATGGACGTTCCTCAAGAAGTTAAACATCGAATTACCACATGACCCAGCAATTCCACTCCCAGGTATATACCCCAAAGAATCACACACAGAGGCTCCAACAGATAGTTGCACCCCCACGTACATAGCAGCTTTATTCACAACAGGCAAAAAGGGGAGGCGACCCAAATGGCCACTGATGGATGAATGGATAAACAAAAAGCGGTCTGCCCATACAAAGGAATATTACCCAGCCTTATAAGGGACTGAAACTCTGACACAGGCTTCAACAGGGATGAACCTTGAAGACATTCTGCTAAACGAAAGACGTCAGACAACAGAAGACAAGTAGTGTTATGATTGTACTCATATGAGGTACTCAGAATAGGCAAACTCATAGAGACGGGAAGTCGATGAGAGGCTACCATCGGCTGGCAGGGAGTGGGAGTTATTGTTTGATGGGTGGACTTTACGTTGGGGATGATGAAGAAGTTCTGGAAATAGTGGTGATGACGGCACAACAGTGTGAATGTACTTAATGCTACCGAATGGTATACTTAAAGATGGTTAAAATGATAAATCTTACTTAGGTATATTTTACCACAATAAAAACAAAAGAGATTGTCGATACTGGGACAAAACTCAGCACTGCAAACTCTCCTACTACCCCTGACCTCCAAGCGAGTGTCCTGGCGGGTCCTTCCTCATCCCTCTCTCCTTTTACCCCTGAGCCTACTTCATGGGGACTGCAGCAAGATGGCGCCCAGAATGCCCAGGTGTGGGCCTGGGCCTGGTCTGTCTTCGACTCCATCCATGTCAGCATCCATCTTGGCCACAGCTAGGCTCAAGGCCTCTCCCGCACAGTGGTGCAGATCTAGTCAGTTGCTGAAGAGCTGGAGAAATGCATACAGTTGTAACAGATGTGGTAGGTGCATGTGCATTTGCCCTCAGTACTCATCTTTCACACCCCCAGCTCTTTGCCTGGGTATTTGCCCCTGGCTGCAGGAAAGGCTGGGAGGGCCAGGGAGTTACCACCCCTAGGGACAACCCTTAACTAATGACTGATGGGACTGGAGAATAAATCCCCCAGCTCCCTCGCCCCTTGGGTAAATGTGACGCTTACTCCCAGAGGGCCTGGCAGGACTGAGGTGATTTCCCATCTGCTTATTCACGCACCCTCTACTGCCTTCCTTCCCTTCTCTGTCTCATTCCCTTATGCTTTTGCTGGTGCCTCCAGGGATCACCTTCCAGATGAACTCCTTGCACTCAGGGTCTCCTTCTGGAAACTAGGAAAGTCTCAGAAACCAGATATTTCTGTTGTTGCCATGTGAAGCCTGGGCAGAGAACCCATCTTCAACTGCCATGGGAAAAAAAAAAAAGATGGGCATTTTTTTTTCTCCTTCATTCTGTTTCCCCATCTCCTTTCTCTCTTCAACTTCACGTTACCTCATTCCCCCTGGCACCTTCCACAGAACCATGTCCACTCATTCCTGAATTCTTTATACTTCTCTGCTCTTTCAAGCCTCTGTTCCTTTCCACAGGTTGTTTCCTCTGCTGAAATGACCCTTCCTCCTTTGGCCAACCTGGAAAACTCCTATTCGGCCTTTAGAACCCAGTTCCAACATCACTTCCAGAAGCCTTCCTAGACTCCTCCCATCACCTCTGTGCTTCTTCACTTGGTGTTGTAATTGACTTTGTTTCTTCTAACAGGACCCTCCTCCCCCTACCACATGCAACAGTGAATTCTTTCATGAAGATCCTGATACATTCCTTTTTTTTTTTTTTTTTTTTGAGAGACAGAGCACGAGCAGAGGGGAGGGGCATGCTGAGCAGAGAGCCTGATGCAGGGCTCGATCCCAGGACCCTTGGGATCATGACCTGAGCTGAAGGCAGACACTTAGCCGACTGAGCCACCCAGGTGCCCTGATCCTGCTACATCCCTAACAACTGCAATGTACAATGCTTAGCACACATTAGAAAATCGATATTGAAATTTAATGTTGCTTATTACCTTTTTATTCTGCATGAGAATTTCGGAAAGTCGGTATTGAAAAGGGTGATACTTTTAAAACCTGAGTCACTCCTTTGCTCAAAACCCTGCAGTGGCTCCCCATTTTACTCAAAGAAAAAAACCAAGGTCCTGACAATGGCCTCCAAGAAGGTACAAGAATCTGCCCCGTTCCTTATTTCTCAGCCTTCATATGCTATTTTCTCCCTCCCTTGGCCCCAACCACACTGGCCTCCTTGCTACTCCTGGAATACTGCAGGTGATCCTGCCTCAGGACCTTTGCACTGGCTGGTCCCTTTCACAGGAAGTTTCTTTCTTTCTTTTTTTTTTTTAATTTCTTTTTAAAGATTTTATGTATTCATTTGAGAGAGAGAAAGACAGAACACAAGCAGGGGGAGCAGCAGAGGGAGAGGGAGAAGCAGACTCCCCGCTGAGCTGGGAGCCCAAGGCCAGGCTCGATCCCAGGATCTGGAGATCATGACCTGAGCTGAAGGCAGATGCTTAACCGACTGAGCCACCCAGGCGCCCCAGGAAGTTTTTTTCCCTAGAAAATTGCCCGGCCTACTCTTTCACCTCCTTTGAGCCTTTGCTCCAATGTCACCTTCTTGATGAGGCCTTCCTGACCCCTGTAGGGGAGAAAAAATACTTTTCCCTTTACCCTTCTAGGCTGAGACGCTCCCGTAACAAAAGACAGATTAAGAGGAGAAAAAACAAGTCATTTAATAACACGTCCAGCTCCTGTATATATGGGAGAGACCAAAAAAAAAAAAAAAACCCAAAACCAAAACCAAACAAAACCTGACTAACTCCAAGCTGGCTGAAGCCACCCCCTTTAAATACCATCTCCAGCCAAAGCCCGAAGAAGATGTTGGGGGAGGGGAAGGCCGGCTCCGGGAGGTTACCGGAAAAGCACAAGCAACAAGTGTTAAGGTTGTGATGCAGATTTAGGTCAGGGCCTCCTCCACTGATCAGAGTTGCTAGAGATTTGGTCATTTCTTCTCTTCCCGGTCCAGAGAGGGAGCCACCCTTGCAAAAAGGAGAGTTCCCTTGTACATGGAAATGTCTCTTTCGGGAGGGTAGCTTTTCAGAGCTTCTGTGTCTGCCGTTCCCTTAAAAATAATTTGAGCCTTTATCTCGAATTATCTCGAGCCAGCTCGAGATAATTCTTCAGGCCAGAGAGATTGGGGGGGGTGACCTCATCTGCGTCCGTCCCCCACCTTGCTGAGTCCAGCTCCCACCCCATCTCCTACTGCCCATCGAGCTTCTCTTCCCCTTTTACATTTTCCCATAGTGCTCCTCACCTTTTTAAGAGATAAGATAACATTCTCTCGGTGGTTATATTTATTGTTTGTCTTCCCCCATTCCTGGGAACACAAACTCCCCAAGAGGTAGAACCTCCGGTCCATCTGGCTCGCTGATACGTCCCCGGTGCCTAGACCAGCTCCTAGCAAGCACATGGCAGGCACTTACTAAATATTTGTTGAATAAATAAACCCAGGTTGTCAACCCCACTTGGATTAGGAAAAGCAGGCCTCCCCAAGGCCCGTCCTCCTGCAGGTAAAAGCATAAACGTAGCCAGAGCCACCAATTTGTCCGTCTAAGTGATCTCCCTTCTCCCCTGGAGGGTCTTCCAGAAATGCTCCCCCAGGGCCCCTGCAGCTGCTTCCATGTCGCCAGAACATTCTCTCCGCACAGACGCCCCCTTGCCCCTGCACATCATCAAACTGTGAGCAGGGCTTGAGCCCCAGGGGCGGGCCAGCAGAGGCCCCCCACCCCTGTCAGCCTGTGTTGGCGGCCTGTCCTGGAATGTGCCCGGAGGGCTGGATGACACCTCGCCCCCTCAACCACCCACCTCTCTTCTAGTCTGGGGTCCTCGCAGCCTGAAGAGCCTGCCGAGGTGCCCCAAGGTGGCAGAGGCTGCGTTCTGGGCCACGATGACGATCGGTAGGAGCCATCAGTCAGGTTTGGAGGAAAATTCCACAGGTCCACTGCAATAAGCAGTCACAGGAATTTCTATCCTTTTCAAAGGAACAAGAAAGAAGACTCAGAACGATCCCTCCCTGAGCTGGGCCAAGTTCTGGGAGACCAGGCAGGACCTGCATCTAATTAGATACCCCGAGAGGCAGGCGTGATTCACCCGCCCATCATTTACAAGCAGATCAAGATTTCAGGTTTTGCAACCGAGGCTCAAAATGAAACCGCTCGGGTTTCGGAGGCCTGCTGCAGCGCCCTGCCTCCGGCTTCGAACTGGTGATTTAGTAAACAACCTGGAGGGAAAACCCAGCTCCTCATCAACAGGCGAGACGCGCCCGGTGCAGGGAGCTGAGGCAGCAGCTTGATAAGACAAGAATGAAAGAGGGGAGATTTCGGAGTTGCCGGGACTCCAAGGGCTTGGGGTTGGGGGGAGGCAAAGGGATGGGCAGATCAAAGGGCCCCCTCCGGCCAAACCCGTGGTAAGCGCTTTGATCTCCTAATCACACCTATTTATCCCCGGTCCAGCCTGACACAAAAGAACCTGCCCCGAAGGACCAGCCTTTGAGGGCCAGGTGGGCTCCTGGGATCCCCAAGCCCGAAGCCAGACACTGGGGCCCCGGGCTGTGGACACCTCTGGGCCGTGACCTCAGAACCTGGCATGGAAAACAAGGAAGTGGAAGCCAGCTGCCGAGGCCAGAGCGGGGACACCCGCGGGACTTCTGTCCTCGGAGATCTCGCACTGTGGGAGTTGTGGAGACAGGCTGCGGGGCCAGGGAGGGAGAAGTCGGATCTCAGGGACCTGCCCTTGGGCGCCACCGCTCCTTCTTCGTGCCCGGAGCCGTTCTTACTAACCCAGGCTCCGTGTGCCCATTTGACAGCCGAGGAGACGGAGGCACACGGAGGCGACGTGACTCACCCATGGCTCTCCGATGAGCAGACGCTGGAGCAGGACCCTGGGAGCCTCAGGCCTCACTACTAAGCCACGGCCTGCTCGCCCCCACTCCCCTCCCCTCCTGCCCTCGGAGACCTGAAACGGGGGACCCGGACCTCAGTGGCCCCGATCTGGGTCCAACATCCTCACCCATTTTGTCAGCGGCCCATAACAACCCCCTGCCCTGGCACCCCCGTGGGGGTGCTTTGAAGCTTGAGAGATGCCAGGAATGTGAACATGTTAACAACAACAACAACAAAACTACAGCCAATGTGAGAGTGCATTGCTCCTCCCTTTCCTCTTCTCAGCTCCTCTGGGCTTCCTGATGAGATCAAAGTGATAAGAGGTGTGCGGTAGAAAGAGTTTGGGGAGCAGAGCTTTCTGGCAACAGGGGGCTGGGGTCTTTTCCCAGCTGGAAAGGGCTCTGGAACTGCTCTCTCCTTAGGGCCTACGGGCAGGGGTGTTTGTCTGATAACTGCAGGGGGCGCCACTCACATAGGCTACAGTGCTAACGGTGACCACCCCCCCCTCCCCCGGAGTCATCCCACAGGCCCCCCAGGCTGAGTGGGAGAAGCTTCTAGAAAGGGCCCCCCTGCCTGGGGAACAGCCCAGCCCTGACCACGGCCCCCGGGGCGCGGGGAGCAGAAACTGAAAGGCCTGAGGCGTCGGGGGCTAAGGGTTAGGGAAAGGGCAGAGGCCAAGAGAGGGGTCTGGTGAGGCCAGGCCAGACAAAGGGGGGGGGCAGCCATCAGAGAAAAGCTCAGGGAAGCCCCCCTGCCCACGCCGCCCCACCCGGGCTGTGGGAGGGAGACCCTGACCACATCAGGGGTGTGTGGCGAGGAAATGAGGCCTCCTCAGGAACGAGCTGCAAATGAGAACCGTATGGAGTTTCTGGAGCCCCGAAGGAACACAGGGAAAGGATACAGTTGCGTCCATGGGAAAGTTATTATCATCTCCCCTGAAGTTAAACATTCAGGAGGGTCTGCTTTCCATCTCTTCCGCCTGGGAGCCTGTGAAGGGGGAGGCGCGGGGGGCTCCTCAGGAGGACCTGGTGGGTCACACTCTCCCAAGGGGAGTCAGGGACACGGAGGGGCTGTCGGAGGCGGCCTAAGCCCGCAGGCTCTGTTCCAGCCTTGCGTCTTCCTCCGTGCTCTTTCTCTAGTGCCCAGGAAGCCATTTTGCCAAGGGCAGGCTCTCTCTGAGGTTGTCAGAGGCTGCGCTTCACCTCTGCAAGTCCCTGGGCAGATGGAGGGGAGAGGAAATGAGAGGCCCTGGCCCCTGAAGAGAAAACCAGGGAATGTAGAATTTGGGGAGATCCCCCGGAAGGCGAGGGCTTCGGGCTTCTGGACAGTTGTCCCTCCCTTCCAAATACACCAGGAATGAAAGTGAGTCTGGCAGAGAGGGCCAAGAAGGGAGGACCCCCATGCTGGGCCTTGACCAGTGTCCACTAGAGAACTTTGGGACCATAAAACTGCCTCAGAAAACGTTTTTCCTGCTGCAGCCGCCCTCAGAGGTCAGCTGGGCTTTCAGGCTTCCGGAGAACAAGTGTGCTGGGCAGAGGACACAGCGGCCTCGAAGCCTGGGGAAACTGAGCACCTTTTCAGGTCTCTTGGAAGACCCCCGCCTCAGAGACGGGTCCCTCCCTGGCCCCCCCCATGCCCAGAGATTTTCATTTTCATTCTCTGAGCTTGAAGGGCAGAAGGCTACCTGCTACCTGCTACCTGCTTCACAGCTCCCCTCCTCACCCCTCCCCCCCCCGACCCATAGCCCCACTGCCCACTGTTCTGGGGTTTTCTCTCAAGAGTAACAGGTGATTTTTAAGACTCCTTTCTGACACACACACACACACACACACACACACACACACACACACACCCCGCTTTTCTGGAGGTAGATCCCCGCCCAGTTGCCAGTGAGGTGCGGTGAGATCTGTAAAGCCCGACAATGCCCCACCTCTGGGGATGTCCCAGGCACTTCCCCGCCCCCCCCAGGGGTGAACAAGAAGGGGCTCCCAGCAGGACCTCAGGCTCCTTCTATATTTCTGCTTTGCTTTCTTTAACATGGGGCTTCCATCCTCAAGGTCACAAGATGGCTGCTGGGCTCCACCCATCATCATTCCAGGCAGGACAGGTTTAGGAAGAAGGGGAAGGACAGGGGCAAAGGGAACTCCTCCCAACGGAATAAGCCTTTCTGAAGACTTGTACTTACCTGCCTCCCCCCTAAGCTTCAAGCAAAGCTGGGGATGTAGTCTTTTAGCTGGGCACAGTGCTGGCCCTAATAAAATCCAAGGAAGAAGGGAAGAATACAGAGTTAATATTCACGGGTACACCAGCACTGTTGTTAAAATATGGAAATTTCTCCATACTGATAGATAAATGGCCCCTTCCCCAAGGCTCGCCCCCAGTGTCCCTCCTTGTGGCCCAGAATCCTCCTCTGTCCCCCCCTGACCCAACAACAGAAGGGTCAATGCCTGGCCCAGGAGACGGCCTCCAGAACCCCAGCTCAGCATTGGCCTGACCGTGGTCAGTATTGGTCATTACCTATACCACACGGTGGTGAAACGTTTTCAACATCACCCTTGGTAGAATGGGTGCCAGGTAAGCGAATAGCCTCAGCGAAGTTTCCTAGCGGCTGTACATGAGTGACAGTTCAAAGGGACACAGAGCACAAGACCTGGTCTGGTTTTGAGGACAAGAAAGTACCCTTAGAACTGGGCAGTGAAGGCCCCTGGCCTGGGTTCCATTCTCTAGAGGGTCCGTCAACGGACTCTAGGTCATGGCTGGTAAGCTTGATGTTAATCTTGAGATATTTAGAGCGGTGGCACATGGGCCTCTGTGTGGACTCTTGTCCTGGACCCCAACATACTTAGGGCAAGTGTGTCTATGGTGGCCCCCCGCTAGTAAATCTGGTCTCCGTATCTCTGGGGAGGGAATAATCAGAGCAGGGAGCACGCCTGGGTGGAGTGGGCCCGGGAGGTGGCCCCAAGCAGCACCCTCAAAGGCAGCCACGGCCCCAAGCAGCCACATGCCCCCGTCTGCTGTGGAAGCCCTGGGTGTCCCCCACAGTAGCATGAAGCAAGGCTGTGGCCCTGAGGTCTGGCTGCGGGTCTTTTGGCGACCGTCCCCGCAAGGCATACTTGGTGAGCATCTTTGGGGGGCCGGACTGTGTGGATGCAGGTCGCAGCAGTGACCCGGGCGCACCTCCTGGTGGAGGAGGCCGAGGGACCCGTCAACGTCCACTCAAGCTCACAGGGGAACCGCAGCTAGAAAAGGCTGTGTGCTAGGCTGGGGCCAATAGACCAGACAGATGCCACCAGACGGACAAGGCAGGGCAGCTCGGTGGAGGCAGCAGATGGAAAGAGCCCTGCTCTGGTGGAAGGGAAATCAAGAGCCTTGGGAATGGTCTCATTCCAGCCCCTTGCCTTCCAGGCCTTGCCAGAAGGAGCAATTCGGGGCCATCTTTCCAGGTGGTGACCAGCAGACTCGGTGGCTGTGACCGAGACCTGACACGCTCCTTGCTCTTGCCCCCAGTGCACAGCCCAGACCCTACTGCCCGGACTTCGTAGGTGCAGCTCCCCCGTCTCCCTGCAGCTCGCCTTCCCTTCTCTGTCCCCCGAGCCAACTCCGCTGTGTTGGGCTCCCAGAGACAAGTCACAGCCCAGATTGGCCACTCACATCGGCCAGCCGGGGGTCCCTGGCTCCTGCGGACTGTCACTCCCCTAAAACTCCACGACAAATTCAATGTGTCAGCACCCCCCGGCACTCTTTGGGGGAAGGAGTCTCTAATTTTCATGTGTCTCCGGCAAAACTCTCCATGGTTCCTCGTGAGTGAGTAAATGCCCTTTTTTAAAAGATTTATTTATTTGTTTGAGAGACAAAGAGAGAGAAAATCTCAAGCAGACTCCCCCTCTGAGCCCAGAGCCCGACAGGGGGCTCAATCTCACGACCCTGAGGTCACGACCTGAACTGAAATCGAGTCAGACGCTCAACCGACTGAGCCATCCAGGCGCCCCGAGTAAATGTTTTTTAGCATATGTGTGTCCGATGATCATTTTCATTGAAAGATCTCGTTTTGCTAACTTTTAAAAAGCATATTGTAAAACATTTCATGGCTTTGAAGAAATAAGTTTAGGAAAGCAAAAGAAAGAAATAGCACTTCC
The DNA here is from genome assembly GCF_037043125.1 of Eumetopias jubatus. NCBI lineage: Eukaryota > Metazoa > Chordata > Mammalia > Carnivora > Otariidae > Eumetopias > Eumetopias jubatus. The sequence continues at coordinate 92,193,016 of NW_028274817.1, forward strand.
TGAGACAAGTTTTGCCAACACCCCAAACAAAATCCAGATCCTCTTATACTCTCTTGGCATCCAACATTTTTCCTTCGGAGCATTTATCTCGCTTAGTAATTATATACTTTCTTATAAGGTAATTTATCTTCTGTCTGAAGTTAGGGATCATGCTGGTTTTATTTTCGAGTGCATACTCATTGCCTAGCACAGTTTAGGCACTTGATAAATATGTATAAATTCAATCAATGAGATCTTCGAGGGACCGGGTCCAAAAACAAGGTTTTATGACTTTGCGGAAGAGCAAGACCAACCTCCACGTGCTCCCAACTCCAACTGCTGGTTGAGATTCTTCCCCAAAAGAGAAGATCCGAGAGGAGGCTGACATTGCCCTGGGTCCCAAATATGCCCCCGAAATCCTCCTGCCCGTCTCCCCAGCTCCCAGTTATAACAGCCACGGAAACAAATTTTCCTGAGACTGAGTGGCAAGAAAAGAAAAGAATTATGTTCACAGGTCAGAAGTGCAGGCAGCAGATGCCAGGGACAGCTTGCCTCTGCTCCACGATATCTGGGGCTTCAGTTTCCCCCCCCATGAGCGTCTCCATGCGAGCTCTCCGTTCAGGCTGGTTTGGATCTCCTCACAGCTCAGTGGCTGAGTTCTAAGGGAGAGCATCCCAAGAGCAAGAGCCAGCCAGGTGGAACCCACATTGCTTTCTGTAGCGGGTTCTCAGGAGTCACTTAGCATCATCCCCATCTCATTCTATTCACGGAGGCAATTACAAAGTCCCACCCAGGATGAAGGAGGGGGACTCAGACTTCACCTGATGGGAGAGTGTCATGGTTCTAGAGGAGGGCCTGGTGCCCTCAGATCCCTTCACCTTCCTATTCCTCTGCTCTGCCTTGTCTGCATGTTCCCCGGTGTCCACGGAAGGTACTGGAAGAAGACTAAAAGACAGAAGGAAGGGAGAAGCCAGGGAATTTCTCTGCCTTGCTCTCAGGAGCTGGAGCTCCTCTGTGGCCGCAGATCCCAGAGGACAGGAAGAGCAGCTCCAGCTTTGGCCCACCAACCCCACTTCCAGGCTCCAGGGACCCAGCTCTGCCCTACATCCCTCCAGCCTTAGGGGTAATGGAGGCTTCCTGCACTTGCTTCTCTCTGGGTTGCTCCACCTTTTCCTGTTTGGCTTCTCAGTTTCTACATTGCATGTGTAAATAATTTTGTGCGAGATCCAACTGCTCAAAACACCTAGTTCCTATTTTCTTGACTGGATTTTGACCACTATAACTAGCAGGGGCCAGGGAGTGCTCACAGGACGGCTTAGAAGGTGACGGTGTTTATGTAAGGAACCCCAGGATCAAGTCTTGTCTTCATTATCAGTGTTTTTTTTTTTAAGATTTTTATTTATTTGACAGAGAGAGTCAGTGAAAGCAGGAACACAAGCAGGGGGGGTGTAAGAGGGAGAAACAGGCTTCCCGCTGAGCAGGGAGCCTGATGTGGGCGGGGCTCAATCCCAGGACCTGAGCCCAGGCGCCCCTTCATCATCATCAGTTTGATTCACTTTGAAAACTTTGTCTTTCTCCTGGATTCTAAAAGAGCAAAAATAAAGGAGTCTTTGGGGTCCATATGTTCATAGCCAGAATTTCCAGTTTCCTTTTCAAACATGTAAAGTAGCCATCTGACTTTGATAGCTCTTTGCTTTCTCGAGTGTACTTTGGACCCATAGGACCCTCACCCATAGGGCCAGGAACCACAGAGCCAAAAACGTTGGCCAGACAATGCATGTGGTAGCATACTTCCAAGATGGCCTCCAACGAGCTCCACTTCCTGTTATTCATACCCTTGTATATCCCTTCCCTGACCAATAGGACATTGTGGGAATGACAAAGTATGACTTCTGAGGCTAGATTATCAAAGACATTCTGGCTTCTGCCCCACTCTCTCTCTCTCAGCCGATCTGGGGCAAGCCAGCTGTTATACTGTGAGGACGCTCAATGGAGCACCCCATGGAGAGATCCAGATGGTGAAGAACTGAGGCCTCCTGACAACAGCAAATGAGGAACTGAAGCTAATTGCCAATAGCCATGCCACTGAGCCATCTTGGAAGTGGATCCCTTGGCCCCAGTCTTCAGACAACTGTGGCCCCAGACAACATCTTGACTACAATCTTATGAAAAACTCTGAGCCAGAACCACTCAGCTAAGCTGCTCCTGAATTCTTAACCCACAGAAACTGCGAGGTAATAAAGGTTTGTTGTTGTTTTAAGCCACTAAGTTTTGGTGTAACTTATGATGCAGCAAGAAATCACTAATACAGTACAGTAACATTAGACTCGAGCAGTGCCAGGAGAAAAACAGAATCCTGTGGGTAAATGAGGTGCCATTACACTCACCAGGGAAGCTACAGCAAAAAAGACTGATGATGTCAAGCGCTGGTAAGAATATGGAGCAACTAGAACTCTCATATTTTGCTGGTAGGCATGTGAAACCCTTAGTCAGTTTCCTATAAAGTTAAGTATACACCTATCATATACCCTGTGAAAGCGCTCTTAGATATTCACCCCAGACAAATGACAACATATGACCATAAAATCTTGTATGTGAACATACATAGCAATGTTATTCATAATAGCCCCAAACTGTAAACAACCCAAATGTCCACCAACAGGAGAATGAATAGACAAATCGTGAACTATTCATACAATGGTATACTACCCAGGGAAAAAAAAGGAATTAACTATAAAAGGAAATAACTATCCAACAACATGGATAAACTTCAAAATATTATGTTCAGTAGGATATGATGCAGTCACATGAGTGCATCCTATATGATCCCATTTATATGAAATACCAGAAAAGACAAAAACTGACCTATAGTGCCTGGGCCCGGGGGCTGGTGGGAAGGGATTGACTGCAAAGGGGGCACAGGGAAACTCTGGGGTCATGGAAATGTTCCATGCTTGGGTTGTAGTGGTGATTACATTTGTCAAAACTCATCAATTTATACACTTAAAATGGGTCTATTTTTTTTTCAAAGGCAGCAAATTTGCTTTCAAAGACCACAGTATGACAGCTTTACAATTTTCTTTCAATTTTCTCTATTTATTTTATTTATTTTTAGTTTTTAAAAGATTTTATTTATTTATTTTTGAGAGAGAGAGGGAGAGAACACAGCAGGGGTAGGGTGGGGAGCAGTAAAGGGAGAAGCAGACTCCCCACTGAGCAGGGAGCCCAACACAGGACTCAATCCCAGGACCCTGGGATCATGCCCTGAGCCAAAGGCAGACACCAACCAACTGAGCCACCCAGGTGCCCTATTTATTTATTTTGGGGGGGGGTAAGGAGCAGAGGGGAAGGAAGAGGGACAAGCAGACTCCCTGCTGAGCATGGAGCCCAACTCGGGGCTTGATCCCAGGACCCCGAGATCATGACCTGAGCTGAAACCAGAAGTTGGACACTTCACCAAATGAACCACCCAGGCGCCCCATGAGTCAATTTTACTATATGTAAATCACACATCACTAAGGTTAACTAAAAGAGAATGTAATGTATGGGTGGATTCTTGCTATATATGGCACAATCCCACCTATGGGACATTCTGGAGACAGCATAGGTTCTTCCCTCATGGTCTGCAAATAGGGCAGCAAGTGCTGGGCTAGCATGTGTGAGAGACACTGAACTCCACAGTCACAGAGATGAGGACGGAAGGGGGCACCTGTCAGGGAGTGCCCTCCATCTCTCAGGAAGTGCAAGATAGTGTTTCAATCCGAAGCAGCAGATGTGAACTGAAATAGTACTGCACTTTGATGTTAGGGACTCATTGTTCTAAAGCTGAATCCAAGATTTTAGTACTATACCTAATTCTGTGTCCTCCTCTGGTTCATGTGTCTAACAAAATTTGCTGTGGTCCTGGTTACCTATTGCCATGTGCTGTGGCCTAGTACAATTTATTATTGTTATTATTATTATTTTTTTTTTTTACAGTTCTGTGAGTTGACTGGACTCAGCTGGGGGGGTGTTTACTCCGGATCTCTCATGCAGTTGCAGTCAGGTGTTGGCTGGGGCTGAGTTCTCTAAAGGCTTAACTGAGTCAGGCATCCATGATGGCACACACACACACACACACACACACACACACAAACACACACACACACACAGAGCTGGCAATTAATGTTGGTTGCTGGCTGGGAACTTAACTGCCTTATATGTGATGTTTCCATGTAGTTCAGGCTTCTCACAGCATGATGGCTGGATTCCGAGAGGGAGTATCTCCAAAGTGAGTGTTCTAGAAGGTAAATCGGACACTTAACCCACGGAGCCAGCCAGGTGCCCCTCCAATATAGACTTTTTAAATTGGGCTCCAACAGCTTTGACTAAGGACAACGGTTTGAGAGAGGCAGGATTACACTGGTGGTCAGCCCAGTGGTACATGGGGCCTTGCTATATATACACTCAGCAGTATGAGGGGTTACAGATGTTTGTGTCTCCAACTAAATGTTTACTGTTCCCCTGTAGCCCTAAGAGCACTTAGTAGTATCTCTCTCACTGCAGGACTCCCCTTTGAAATTAGCCCTCATCCTTCCCTCCGGATCAAGCTAATCCAAAAGATATTGGGCCACACCTGACTCTTCATTCTCATCTTCCAGCATCTCAAGCTCCGCTTAACTTCCCTCCAGTCATTTACAATGCCTTGTAGAGCTAGGCTGCAGTGTTTCATTTCACCAATAGGTGGCAACCTAACATGTGACTCAGGCCTGAATTTCAGGGAGAAGGGATGCGGGATGAGGGTGGGAAGAAGGCAGCAGAGGAAGGATCTAACATATTCCTGTGTCCTAGCCTGAATTTTGATTGTTCTTAAATACCCTTTTTATCAGGCTTCGAAGTCGGATAATTCTGGCTTCTTCTCAAACAAAGGACATCTATGGCAGCTATACAGGATAGACCAGAGGGAGCCTTGACAATGTAAGATTTCATCCACTATCCCATCTTGTTTGGGAACCAGTCAACAAACCATAATGGATAAGTCACTGCCAAGGGCACCCTATTAGGCCTTCAAAGTGGGTCGTGATAAGGAAGAACTCTACTAGTTCTTATCACTAAGTCACTACTTTCAAGGCACTACCTGGTCACTTTCAAGACATCTACAAGACTGTCAAGTGTCTAATCAACTTAAACATGGCAACCAACCACAGGGCTCAGGTGTGGGGCAGTTGAAGCCCATGATTGCTCTGTCGGGGGTGGGGGGGGCTGGGGAGGGACAAATGGGGGCAAGGGACAGAGTAGGAGAGCCTGAAAAACTGGTTGTTGATGTCCACAAGATACAGTCAGGCAAAATGTTACAGGGGAAATGGGGGGAAAAAAACCCAACAGTGAAGAGTGTCTCAGGAAAGACAGACTTGGCTTGAATGGAGGACGCAGACCCTAATTTTGAATTATAAAACGTTACTACCAACAGGAACCCCAGAGACCATCCAGTCCCATTCTAATGACCAGTAGGGCCACCATCAGTTAGAGGCACTCCTAGACTAGGATGTGCTGTCCTGACTTTCATGTTAGGGCTCCCTCCAAGTATTGAGTGAGGATGATGTAACGTGAGCAAAGAAAACAGTCATTAGTCAGAATTTCCAAGAAGCAATAACCTCTCCACTTTTTTCATTGAGTCCAACTCATTTTGGCAACTCCCTGAGTGATCTTAGGGAGGTTGCTTCTCCTCTCTGAGCCTCATTTCCTTATCTTATCAAGCACTTACTGTCTGCTTTGCTGTTCTTGATGCATTATATGTGTTAATTCATTTCACCCCCCACTACAATCCTATGAAGTAGATAGGACTATTACTAACCCCATTTTACAGATGAGGAAACTAAGGTAGAGGTTAGTAACTCATTCAAGATCACATGGCTAGTAAGTGGTGGAGTCAGGTTTAAACTGGGGCCATCTGGCTCCAAAGCTGTGCCCTCAACCACTAGGTAATCCTGCCTCTTAGCTGGCAGGGCTGGGCTAGATGACCTCTGAGGTCCCTTCCAAGGCAGACACGTTAAGGTTCTACCAACTTGCTTCCTCTAGGGTTGGTCAAGGATAACCCAGAGCTTAATTCTCTTCGATAGTGACTGACAAGAGTGACAGAATGCAACCAGAGCCTAAGAAAATCCTCCCCAAATGGCCGTGTAGCCTTCTGCTTTTTGGTGCATTTGACGACTCTAGACATCGTGGGAAAGGCCAGTGGGGACGATCAGAATCCGCAAAGAGAGACAAATGTGGCAGGCAATGGTACAACTTGCCTTTTCCTTTTTTTTTTTTTTTTAGAAGATTTTGTTTATTTATTTGCCAGAGAGAGAGAGCACAAGCTCGGGGAGAGGCAGAGGGAGAAGGAGAAGCAGACTCCCCAGTGAGCAGGGAGCCCCATGCAGGGCTCGATCTCAGGACCCTGGGATCACAACCCGAGCCAAAGGCAGACGCTTAACCATCTGAGCCACCCAGGCGCCCCCAACTTGCCTTTTCCAATCCCTCCATTTCTGTTGTTTCTCTCGGCGGCTGCTCCCATGCACAGAGGGTCCACTTTTCCAAGTGTGATTTTTAAACTGCAGCAGAGAGCAAGCAAAATAAACAGAATCGTCGGCCGAAGGCCCCCACTTTCTATTCCCTGGTTACAAAGTAAAATTAGCTAGCTGGTGGCCAGGCCTGGGAGATTTATTTTGGTCTGAAGTCAACCCACAGATTAACAATATTGGCAAGAACTATACAGGAGGGGAAAATATTTTGGACGAGGCTGCATATGTTTGCAGATACATCATCCCCCTCTGCGCAGTGGCCAAGGTTAAAGGGAATGGGAGTCAGGAGCAGGCCACATGGTCACCTTTCTGTGAAGAGTCACCTTCCCCTGCGCAAGGCCAGCTCACACCCTCTGCGAGCAATTGCACGGGACGCTGCAGGATGGAGGGAAGGTGCACGGGCGAGCACGCTCCCCATCTGGTAGAAGATGGGCTTGCTCATCTTTTTTTCCTCCTTTCCTTCCAAGACCCACATTCCATTCTGAGGGTAATTCTCAGGCAACAGCTATTTCCGGATTCTCAAGGACTAACCGAGGGTAGTGTCAGAAAAAAAATATCCAAAATGGGAAATGGGCAACAGAGATTATTGGGTGTTCTTTCAGCTTGGTGCTGGGCTGGTACCCCTGACTGATTTCCTATTGACCAGGCTATTGGCCAGTCCCGTGGGCACAGAGGCTGGTTAACTTTCAGATTTTTGTCTGGTAGAGATGCAATTTCTAATCAAGCTACCTCACTCTAAATGTTTTCTGTTAAATTGCCTATAAATACCTAGCTCCTTACATTCTCATTAGAACTGGTTTTAACATCTTCGAGGTTCCTTCATTAATGAAGGAGTTAAATCAAATCTTTGACATGCGGTCATTTTCTACTTGCACAAGAGTCAAGCGGTCTAACCCTCTGAAACTCCTTTTTTAACAACAGAATGTTTCCCTCTGTGGACGTGACATTTTTCTCTGGCCACTTTGTCATCCCACCTCAAGCCTGTGGGCCAATACCCCATGCTCCTCAGGGTGGGCTCCACGTAGCACCTCAATAGCAGGCGGCTATCGGGGCCCCTTCATGGAGATGGGGCTGTAGATGAGCCCCTGGCTCCTGGCCCTGCTCACTCCACCCTCCACCGGAGTATGCTGATCCTTTAAGGAACAGCTGCGGGCAGGGAAAAGGATCCAGGACAAACAGGAGTCACGAGCCTTCTAGATGGCTCATGAGCTCGGGCAAAAAGAAGTCATCAATTTTTTTAGGAAGTTTGCTCATCCATGGAGAGGGAAGTCATTTCGAATTTTTCTTTTTTTTTAAGATTTTATTTATTTATTTGAGAGAGAGAGAGCACGAGCAGAGGTGGGGGGAAGGTTGGGGGAGGGGGGTAAGTAGACTCCCCACTGAACAGGGAGCCCGCTGAGCAGGGAGCCTGATGTGGGACTCGAGCCCAGACCCCGAGATCATGACCTGAGCAGAAGGCAGATGCCCAACTGACTGAGCCACCCAGGCACCCCCAGGGAGGTCATTTCTGCATTGCATATTGCACAGGGGGTCCCTAAAGTATTTCTTAAATATTAATGTGCATACAAATCACCTGGGGACCTTCTTAAAATACAGAGTGGGCAAGGGCGCCTGGGTGGTGCAGTCGGTTAAGCGGCGGACTCTTGGTTTTGGCTCAGGTCCAGGTCTCAAGATTGAGTCCCACATCAGGCTCCCGCTCAGCGCAGTCTCCTTACGACTCTCTCTCCCTCTGCCCCTCCCCGCCTCAAATAAATAAATCTTAAAAAAAAAAAAAAAATACAGACTGGGCAGATCTGGGGGGTGGCTGAGGGTCTGCCTTCCTAACAGCCTCACGGGTGATGTTGCTGCTACTGGTCCGGTCTGCCGGCCCCACTTTGAGTAGCAAGGCTCTGGGGCTGAGGCGAGAGCCTGCCCTTTGGAAACCACAGGGCATGCCATAAATATGCCGAGAGGCCTCGGAGGAGTTATGATTTACACTTAGGTCTCCACTCCCACAAGTCAAGGGGCCACGGGCCTGAATGAATCCCAGGACCCACCACCTCCTAAGCCCACAGCCTATACTGTAGGGTACCCTAAACCCATTACACGCCCAATCTCCCTTAATCCCCACAACCAGCCTGTGGGGAAAGGAACTGCCATAATCCCGATTTTACCAAAGAGGAAACTGAGGCCCACACCGGTCAGCACTGACTTTCGGATCTGGGTCTGTTGAGCTCTAAGTACATACCCTCTGCCCTACTCCTGCAGGCCTGGGCTCCTTGGCCACAGTTGGCCAAGGGTGTTTGAAAGGGAGAAGAGAGAACTTTCTACCTTACCATGTGCCCCGCCCCCCCCCATTGCCTTGACATTGCCTGTACCATCCCTCCACCCTCTCTCTCCCTCTGCAGCCATCAGAGAGAGCCAGGGCGAGATTTTCTATGAATTCCAGAGTAGAGAACCTAAGGTTTGTGTAGCTTGGTTCAGGGGAATAGGGAGAAATTCCGGGAACTAAAACAGCTCCCTGCCCTCAAGGAGGTTACAATCTAACGTAGGAGTGATAGATACATTATTGCAACGCAAATTCAAATCGTCTCTGCCTTTTGTTTTGGGAGCTCTTCAACTACTCTGGGCAGGGCCCCTGTTTATCAGCAGACCTTGTGGTCTGTGAAGATAACCCTTCTGAGCTTGTTTTTTAATGGACTGGGAGGAGGGAAGGACAAGGCAGGTGGCAGATGGGGGGAGGGGGGAGCCTTGCGAGGGGCAATTATAGTCTGTTTCAGTTGACAGTGCTTGTTCTCAGGGACCCAGAGACTGGGTGCTCCTTTGCCAAATGTAAATATCAAACCAATAAATGCTAATGTAGCATGAAAAAGTGCTGATTTGGGAGAAAGTTCCAATTATTTAGAGAGCTTGTCTCAGAAAGCATTTAGGTGTTCCGGCTGCAAGAGGAGGTGGGGAAGGAATTAAGGGGATGGAATCCGTAGCTTCCTCCCGGGTCTCGGTACTACCCTGGCCACTAGTTCCAGGAAGAGGGAACCAGCAAAGAGAGGTCTGGTGGGGTGGGGGCAGGGAGGGGACGACAAAGGAGGCAGAACCAGGAAAGGCGGTCAAGTTTCTGAACATCTGGCACCAGAACAGGGAGAGAGCAAAAGGCCCTGTTATCAAGATCTCTGTGAACTTGACACCTGCCTTGATGCATGTGCTTTTGCCCAAGATCATTGTCATCCTGATGGGTTTCCTGAATGCGGCCCCAGCCATATCAACCTTCCTCAGGGGCCCCTTCCTGATTGATGGCTCTGATGTCTCTGTCCCTCGCCCCCCTACTTCCATGCCACCAAACACCCACACTTCTAACACATTTATCAGGATACCCCACCCCGCAAAACCCAGAGCCGCTTGCAGCCTCCCCCAAACTTGCCAGACACGCCCACCCCCCTGAGACCCTAGGAGAAGTCTGCAATTCCTTGTGAACTTGATTCAATGTAAGTGGCAGTTAGGGGAGCTGAGGGATGGAGAAAGCAGGGGGTGTGCTGGAGAAAAGACTTGACGGTGAGTTAGGATGACTGGGTCCCAGGCCTGGCTCTGCTACCTGCTTGACCCCAGCAAAGCTACCCCGCCTCTCTGAGCCTTGAAGCCTCGGTTGCTTCCTCCGTAGAATGGGAATAACCGTTCCCATGGGGACAATTAAATGAGACAAAGAGATTCGTGCGAGTGCTTGGTAACCTGCAAATCTAGACAGTCATTAGGGCGTGTTTCTCAGCAGAGGAGGTTGCCTGGGAGACAAGCCACAGTGGGGCCCTCACCCCAGACGGGCTGTAGCCAGACCCTCTGCGTGAATGACATCATGGCCCAGGCTCTGCCAGGCCCCAGGCTTTCTGGGTTCTTTTTCTGGCCCCGGGACACTGAGCAAACACCTTAAGCCTCCTTGCTGCACTGCCGACTCCCAGCATTCGGAGAGAAAGAACATTCCAAGAGAAAAACCACTCATCCGCGCGACCCCCCTCCTCCCATCTAATCTAATCTGGCCATCTAATCTGGTCACATTTCTATGAAATCTTTTTCAAACCAGCCGATCTCCTTCCCTTCCATCCCCTTCCATCCCCTTCCCAGGGCTGCGGCCTTGTTTCAGATCTTTGTCTCTAGTCTTCCTGCTTCTGCTTCTTTCTCTCGACCCAGTTCCCTCTTCCTCCTCCTTGTTGCCTCAGTTACACCCCTGCCCTGTAATTCGCGTTAACCCTGTGTTCCGGCCTCATCCGGCCCCGTGCTCACAGCCCTGCCCCACTCTGCTCCGAGGTCCCAGAACCCGCGCCACACCTTCCTACCTCAGGGCCTTTGCACCTGGCTACTTTACCAGAACAGCAATGTTGACTTGTCCTCTTTGGCCCAGCTGGAGCACCGGGCCCCTCGGCTACCCTCAGCGGGATGTGAGCTCCTTCCCAGGCACTGTCTTCCCTCTCTGGGCCTGCTTGGCTCTTGGCCTCGTGGGATGGTTATTTGGGTTCTCCTGAAAGTGAACTCCCTTAGAATGAGCTCAGAAGCCCAAGGTCAGGGTCTGGAAGGAGAGTTTCCAGTAAGGAGGAACAGCTGGGTCCTGAGCCTTAGCAGCTGTCTTTCCCTGCCTCTTCTCTTTCCACAGCCTTTGGGATCCTCTTGAAAACCTTGAGCCCACTGTCAACATAGGTGCGGAAGGAGAAACACCTTGCAGAAGAACATAAAGGAGCTAGGTTAGGGGTGGGGAAGAAATAGCAGAGTGATCATTTAAAAGGTTTTTATACGCGTTAAGGTAAAAGATAGTCATGTTGAACGAGGTTAGTGGCATTGTGAAAAGTAGTAGAGAAATTCTCTATTTTGATATATATATCTATTGGTTTCCACGAATAGCTAAGACGGCTCTCGAACTTTCACAGAATGCTCTGTGCCGGGCACCAGCATTAGGCCGGGCTCTAGAGATACAGCAGTCACTAAGACAGACCCAGATTCTGCCCTCCCAGAGAAACCTGCTCTTGGGGATGCCAGCCGCTGTGCCATGAGGACACTCAAGGAGCCGTGAGGAGGGCTCACACAGAGAAAAGCGAGGCCCTCAGCCAGCAGCCGGCACCCACCTGCCAGGCACGTGTGTGACCCGCCTTGGAAATGGGTGCTCCAGCCCCACCTGAGCCTTTGGATGACTCTCAAGGGATCCTGAGCCACCACCACCAACTCTCAAGGGATCCTGAGCCACCACCACCCAGCCAAGCTCCAGATGTCTGGGCCAGAGAAACCAGGAGAGTGAAAGAAATTGCTCATTTTAAGCCACTAAGTTTTTGGGGGTGACCTGTTACCCAGCAATATATAACATACTGTGCCCCAGATGATTGACCTCAGGTCGGAGAAGGGCTGGAGAAATAAATCCGCTATCATGACAGCAGCCACCATCTGTTGAACACCCGCTATGTGCCAGGCACCCTGCTATGACTCTGCACACTTTACCTAAGCTGCTGCCCACACTGAGCCTAAGGCAGGGCTTATTACTGCCAGTGTAAACATGAGGCACACAAATGTTAAGCCACTTCTCCACCACCATACGGTCAGTGAGTGGTAGAGCTATCTCTGACCCCACCCTCTGGGACCCTGGCCCGTGGGGCTGGGCTGTGTGTAGAACCCCCTCTCCCGGGTTCAGCTCTCTCTCTCTCTTTTTAAAGATTTTATTTATTTGTCAAAGAGAGAGCGCACACAAGCAGGGGGAGTGGCAGGCAGAGGGAGAAGCAGGCTCCCCGCTGAGCAGGGACCCCCCGATGCAGACTTGATCCCAGGACCCTGGGATCATGACCTGAGCCGAAGGCAGATGCTTAACCGAGTGAGCCACCCAGGCATCCCGGGTTCTTCTCTTCCTCGTGTGTCCCATCCACTTAGACTTGGGCCAGTGACCTATGCTTAGGAAGGGAACAAACACGGTCTAACAAAGATGCCTCGGTGGGGTGCTCTGGGCCCAAATTCCCCTCACTCCCACTGCTCACACCCATAATGGACAATAAGCCTTGGGAAATTGGTGTGCAGAGCAGACTGTATTTTCCACGAATGGTTGGAACGATGTCATCCACCCCACACGCTCTTCTACAATGTGACTTGACACCCCCCCATGGAGAGACTAGGTCTGTGTCTCCTTCCCTTGAATCTGGGCAGCCTTGTGACTGCTCCCATCAATGAAGCACAGAGGCAGTGATGGCGGGCGTCTCCCAAGGCTGAGTCATAAAAGCCTGTGTAGCTTCCACCTTGTTTGCTGAAACAATCACACTTGAAGCCCTGAGCGACCAGGTAAGAAGTCTCATTATGCTGAGGCCACCATGCTGTGAGGAAGCCCAAGCTACCTGGAGAGGCCACCTGTAGGCGCTCCAGTCCACAGTCCAAGACTTTGAGTCCTCCCAGCCCAACACTAAACATGACAATCACCAGGGGCGCCTGGGAGGTTCAGCCGGTTAAGCATCTGCCTTCAGCTCAGGTCCTGATCCCAGATCCTGGGATCAGGCCCCTCAGGGAGCCTGTTTCTCCCTCTCCCTCTGCCTGATCATTTTCTCTCTCTCTCTTTCAAATAAATAATAAATAAAATCTTTAAACAAACAAACATGGCATCACTGAATCTGCAGACGACCCCTGCCCCCAACTACCATCACTGGCTTTGGGCTTTGAGTCTTTCCAGCTGAGGCCCCAGACATTGTGGAGCACAGATGTGCTCCATCCCCTGTGTGCCTTGTCTCAGTTCCCAACTCATCAAATCTGTGAGCATAATGAGATGGTTGTTAGATGTCACAGAATTTTGGAGCTATTTGTCACATAGCGATGGTCACTGAAACAATGTGCCATAAGAAGGTGAATGAAAGGCCGGGTCAGCTGGTGGGGTCCCCCTCCCCCAACACGAACAGACTGCCACAGTTATGTCTCAGCTCTGAAACCGAGGAAACTCTGCACAGCCCCCTTTATACCACTGCCTCCACTTACCAATGAGAACTGAAACCACATCGTTCCCCCTTCCTGTGATTCTTGCCCCCTGATATGAACTCCCTTACATCATCTCTGCCCACACAGAATAAGGCTTGCCTGTATAACCAGTAGGGTATGGTGGAAATAATGAAGTGAGATTTCCCAGAGTAGGTCACAAAAGACATTGTGGATTCTGCCTGGTTCTCTTTTGAATTACTCCCTCTGGGGGAAGCCAGCTACCATGCCATGAGGCCATGAGGATTCTCAAGCAGCCCTATTGGCGGGGCTCGCATGGCAAGGAACTGAGTACTCCTAGCAACAGCCAACACCATTTCATTTCATTAGCCATGTGAGTGAGCCACCTTGGAAGTGGGTCTTCTAGCTTTCAGTCGAGCTTTCAGATGACAGCTGGTAACCCTGGCCAACACCCCAGCTGCAACCTCATGAGAGACCCCAAGACAGGACCATTCAGCTCAGCTGCTCCCAAATTCCTGGCCCTCAGCAACTGCAAAATAATAAATGTTTATTGTTTAAAGTCACTACGTTTGGGGGATAATTTGTTATTCTCTGTCCCTATGTTAAACAATACTGGGATCGGGCATACTCTCCTGTCCCCGCGTTTGAATAATACTAAGAACAAGCAAGAATGACTTAGCTATTTTCCCTAAGAAATCCTTGCTCCTGGAAGATCAGACTGAACCAACTAAAACAGCTTGTTATCAAGAGCAATAGCTGGGTCATCAAGACACGAGATCCTCGCCCTGCCATCCAAAACTATTTTGTCACCAAGTCCCCCTAACCCCAGTTTCATGCCTTGGAGACCCAGTCAAAATCACCCAGTCCCCCCCCCCCCCAAAAAATCACCCAGTTCAGTCTCTATAATGCTGTGAATACCCTTCCCCTTGTCCGCACTTGGAGACATTACTAACATTCTGTCAAGGGATACCACCCCTTCCTGAAGTAGGTCTAATACAGTTAGCTCTGCTTGATTGAGAAGTTTTTCTGATGGTCTTTTAAGGGAGTTGATAATCGGTACTGTACACTGCCAAACTGGAGTATCCGCACTTGGGTTTTGTTTGGTCATCTGTCCCTGCGCTTCCAATATGGTGGCCACTAACCACATGTGGCTTTTTAAATTACATAAACTGAAGTAAAAATTTAAAATTTACTTCCTCAGTCACACCAGTCACATCGCAAGTGCTCAACAGCCACACAGACAGCACAGACATAGAATATTTCTATCCTCACAGGACGTTCTACCGGACAGAACAGCTCCAGGGGAAAGCTTCGGAGGACGGCTAGCCCTGAGAAAGCTCACAGAAGCAGATGAGTTGGGGAGGACTGGAAACAAACGGGGCGGGCCACCTCCCAGAGCCAAGCAGAACGCCAGGCTGGCTCCTCATGGGCCCGACAAGTGCCCACGTTGGCTGCAGGCATGACTCCACCAGGCAGGGCCCTCTGTGAGCTGCAGGAAGTCACCAAGCTTTAGACCCACAGTACACACAGGCCCACGGATTTCTGGGACTGTGTGTGATGTCTGCGGAGCAGCCCTGGCTCAGCTGGCAAGGAAAACAGATGATCTCCAATCAACACACGGTCTCGCTCATCAACTCAGCGGCCTGCGGCAGGCCTTGTTTTCTTGCTTCAGGTCTGACAGTGGCCTGCAGGCCTTCGGAACCTCCTAGCCAGGTCCCCCGCATCCTTGTGACTCCCCCCCAACACCCAGTCAGGGGCCCGAGGAGAAGTTCGAGGAGAAACAATGGCCTCGGATATGGCCATTCCAGAACAAACACTGGGGCCAAAGGGCAATGTGGAGATGCATCAAATCCACAGACTTATTTTACCTTTTCTTTTTTTGGCTTTGAGAATTTTGATATCTTCCATGGTAACTCTTCCTGGCTGGGGAACGTCACTGAAAATAATTCTGTCTTTGAAACTGTGGGAAAAAGTCACCTCCAACCAGGTCCTCACCATGCAAATCAAGGACATTTCCAACTGTTGGCAATCTGCTCGGGGACTTCAAAGGTGTCCAGGTCCAATTACACTTCATGTGGGGTGTGAATTGAGGAGTCTGGGGGAGGTGGCCCCGGGTGGAACGTGTCAGGGTTGATACTGTGGTAATGAACCCAGGCCTTTGTTCCTGGGAGCCCAGCTGCTGACAAGTGGGCTGTTTCCTGAAGGGCGGAGATGCTCAGCATCCCCCACCGGGTGCAGGAAGCAGGGTTCGAGATGGAGCTGCTATGAAAAAGAAAAATCATTTAAGAGTGGGCTTTTATTTTTCTTCACTTTTAAAAATCAAATGTTTGTGGCAATTTTAAGAGGTGGGGGCTACAGCCTGGGTCAACATTTCAATCTTGCCCTGTTCTAGCACTAGCCATGCTAGGGATCTCACATGATTTGATTGAACTGAGGACTGGGAAGGGACTCTCATCTAACTTAGGGCTTAGGTACCACCTCGATTTCTGTGGCGGAGTACGTTTGGATGGGTGTGGGGAAGGCCTGACAGGGAACGAGATCCTTAGCTTTCATTCCCGAATGCTTAATTTTTTTTTTTTCTTTCTTATTTTGGTTTTGCTAGCTAGTTAAAATAGAACTGACTGGCTGTTACTAGTTTTGGAAACTCAGCCCTCTGTGGGCAAAGTTGATGGCTTAAGGGCATTGAAATATGATTTGCTCAAGTTCTTCTAGCCCAAAAATCCCCTCGAAAAGACACAGTATATTCAGAAATCTCAGCCAAGACTGCTGGGTAGATTCCTAGCGGGATGTGTGATGGCAATAAATCTGGGGTAAGTGGGAGAAATGAGATCAAAAGCTGGTCTCTCCCACTTGCTAGGACACTTATGCAATTTATTATTTTATGTCCTTGGTTCTTTTTTTTCAAATGCAGATACCCTGAGAAAGGTAACACATCCAGTAACTAACACCTTAGTGCAAACGCATTCATCAGAAACATTTTGGGGGAGCCTGGGTGGCTCAGTCGGTTGAGCATCCAACTCTTGGTTTTGGCTCAGGTCACGATCCTGGGGTCCTGGGATCTAGCCCCGTGTGGGGGCTCCTGCGCTCAGCGGAGAGTCTGCTTGAGGATTCTCTCTCCCTTTCCCTCTGCCCCTCCCCCCTGAGCTCGTGTGTGTGTGTGTGCGCGCACGCGCACGCGTGCGCGCGCATGTACATGTGTACTTTCTCTCTCTCTCTCAAATAAATAAATAAATCTTAAAAAAAAGAAACATTTGAAATAGCAGAAGAATTTGGGTAAGGCTGCCAGGGAGTAGGGAATAAGAAGTACAGAGGCTGGAGTCACACCCCAGAGATAGGGTTTTCCAGGGTGGAACCCTAACAGCACTATTAGTTTTTCAAGCTCCCCAGGTGATGGCCATACACAGCCAAGTTGAGAACTTGACCTGGGCTTGCACCCCAGCACCTCCCTTGCTGCTTGCATGATCCTGGGAGTTACTTGGACCCTCTGAACTTCATTTTCTTCGTCTGTTAAGTGGGGATAATAAGCTTTAATAAATCAGTGGCTCTCAAATTTGGACCTGTAAGGGCATCAGAATCAGCTGGAGGGCTTACTAAAACACAGAGTCCCAGGCCCCACCCCACCCCCAAAGATTCTGACTCAGTGGGTCCAGGGTGAGCCCTGCAAATTCGCATTTCCTTTTTTTTTTTTCATTTCTTTCTTTTTTAAGATTTATTTGTTTGAGGGGGCAGAGGCAGAGGGAGAGGGAGAGAGACTATCTAGCAGACTCCACGCTGAGTGCTGAGCCCGATGCGGGGCGCAATCTCATGACCCTGAGATCACGACCTGAACAGAAACCAAGAGTGAGACGCTCAACCGACTACGCCACCCAGGTGCCCCAAGAATTCACATTTCTAGTAAGTTCCCAGGAGATGATGATGCTACTGATTCTGGACAATGCTTTGAGATCCACTGATCTCATGGGCAACTGAGCTGGCTATTATTACCTCACAAATTTAATCCATGACTAGGCTTGAAACCACAGGTAACACCCATTCTCTCTTGAAAGGGCTCAAGAGCCACATAGGAGCTGAACTGCACACAAATATTCGCGGTGTTTTCGCATTTCGCTAAGATACAGCCCACATTCAAACCTGAGGCCTGAAACCACCAGTGGTCCATCATGGAGAAGACTGCTCTGGAAGAATTGTGCAAGGCCACAGAGAGGCCACCTTCTAAGCTATACACCCCCCCAACCAAAAAAAAAAAAAAGCATCCTTGCCACATGTCATCCCAAAGGGGCCTGGCCTGGTCTTTCTGGAGCCGGCTGGGTTGGGGCACTGTCACCAAAAGCAGGTATAACTGATTCAGGCTGCTGTGCTCCCCGAGGCATGAGCTTCCTTGCTTTCTGGAACATAAGCCACACCGTGAAACCACTCGGTGGGGCGTGGGGGGGCACAATGGCTTTCAGAGGCTGGAAGAGGGACTGGGGGGACTCTTCCCTTAGCTGACTCTCAGAGCAGGGCTGAACAAGGTCAGCCTTTGAAGTCGGAAAGATCCTCACCTTCCATTCCAGCCACCCATCCCCTGCCTTTCTCGTCCCAGAGCCCAGCCTCCTTTGGTCTCCAGCCTGGGCGTGCTCCCTCTCTCTGCCCCAGACTTTCCTGACTTCCACTTCTCAGAAGGTCGCCAATTCAAACTTCCAAGGTGTCCTTGACAAGAAGATAAAAGAACCCAGTCTTCACATATTTGGGGGTGGCAGGTGGAGGCACACCCCATGAATCTTGGCATTTCCCGTGGGGCCTCCCAAGTGATGGACTCTGACTCGGGGATCCGCAGGGGAGGCCACAAGCTCCAGAGGAGTCTCCAGGATCAAAATAAAAGCCAGAGCATGTCAGATCCGCTCCAGAAGGAGACCCTCCATCAAGAAAAGGAAATTGAACCAAGAAATTGAAACTCTGCCCATATGGGTTCCATCTTCCACTTGACATCTCTCACCCGCGGGCCCCCAGTCACTGATTAACTAGGCACGAAGAACCTGAGATACACACCAAATACACTAGGGTCTCGGGTGTATCTGACCACAGCTGGGACACATTCCCCGCTCCCTGGACCCTACAGCCTGGGCCTGCCATACCCCGAGTCTGGGCCACCTCTGATGTCATCTCCCCAAATAGTGCCAGTTTGAGAGTATCTGCTTCCCTCGGCTCCAGGCTTTGGGGTTTCGAATTATCACAACCTAAAGCTATTACTTAAAAATTCATCTTATTTATTTGTTAACTGTGTCACCTGTTTAAATGTTATAAGTCCCATAGGGCAGTCACTGACAGTCTTGTTTGATGTTAAAGCACGAGCCCTAGCCCAGTGGTTGGACTATCTTAAACCGGATGTATGTGTGGATAGGTGAGTGGGTAGATAGATGCAAGGATGGATGGATGGATGAGTAGGTAAATGGATGGGTGGATGGGAAAATGGATTCATGGGAGGGTGGATGATGAATGGATGGAAAGATGGAGGGATGGATGGAAAGAAAGATGGACAGACAGACAGATGGACGGAAGGATGGATGGATGGATGAGTAGATGGTTGGATGGATGGATGGACAGATGGATGGTTGGGTGGATGGATGGGTGGGTGGACTGGCTTTCACATGTTATCAAGGTACTTCTCCTGTAGATATCATAACACCCAGACCAACAGTTCCCAAACCTTTAGTTCTTGGGACCTCTTTTTTATTTATTATTGAGGACTCCAACAAGCTTTCGTAGATGAAAAGAAATGTTGATAGATATCGATCACATCAACATTTCCCATATTAAAAATGAAAACTGAGAAGCTTAAACTATTTATTAATTTATATAAAAGTTGCAATAATGAACTTATTATGGGTGGTAAGCAGCCTCTACGCTGGTGCCAAATACGGTCCCAGGCCCTTCTGTCCTCCATGCCCTGGAGCAATCTCCTCCCCTTGAATGTGATGGCTTCCAAAATCAGATAATAAAAAGACGGCAGCTTCTGTCTTGGGTACTCCCTCTCCCTCTGTTTGGGGGAAGCCAGCTGCCATGTCATGGGGCAGCCTTGTGGAGGGCGCCCTGGCAAGGAACTGAGGCCTGCCAACAGTCCCACCAGCAAGCTTGAAGCTGGAACCCTCCCCTTCCTAGGTGAGCTTTGAGCTGCCCGCAGCACTGATCCACAGCCCCATTGCAGCCCTCACGAAAGACCCTGAACCAGAGCCCCCCAGCGGAGCTAGCTGCTCCCCGATTCCGGGCCTGCAGAAACCGAAGAGATAATAAACGTTTGTTGTTTTCAGCCACTAACTTTTGGGGTAATTTGTTTTATGGCAAGAGGTAACTGATACACACGTGAACATCAATAGCACCATTGAAGGAAAAAACAACTCTCTTCTGAAACAGAAGAAAATTTACAGAGAAAAGTGGCATCATTTCACATTTGTGCAAGCCTCTTTAGTATCTGGCTTAATAGAAGACAGCTGCTTTCTCATAGCTGCCTCTGCATTTACTCTGTTGTAATACGTTGTTCTGGTTGCAGTAGAGGAAGAAAATCCAGCCCCGTGGAGTTTGGCAGTTAGAAGACAGTCTGAAAGGGTCTCAGGAGCTGCCGGGATCCTCGGAACACACTTTGGGAACTGCTGACCTAGGCCATCATGGATTCAAAGGATTCTAACTCTAGGGCCCTCACCCCCCACCTTGGTTTCCTGTTTAGGACACGCACCAGTCTCCCTGGGTGCTGGGGTGACCATGGTAATTGATACCACCCAGGCAGTCCTGTCACCTGCCAAAAGGGATAAGGCTGCCCTCTGAGGCCTAACAGCACAAGACACTGATGAACAAATGCCCTTGACTATGTCATGCCCACGATGTCACAGGGAAGGGAAAGGACACCCCACCTCGGAGAGCTGAGCTTAAGGCTGAGGCATCTGGGGCAGGGGACAGCGGAGGGGCTAGTTCTACCCAGTGAGGGCTTCTGGAGACCGGTTTGCTGGGTTCTCAGGGATTTCCCCCTCTCCACTCCCTGGCCCAGCTCCCCTCTCCCCCTCCCCCCCCCATTTAAGGCCTGTTTTCAGCGGGAGCCGATCTAATTTTCGCTGCCTAGTTGGTCAGAGAAATGCACGCAGCTGTAGCAAAGAATAAAAATAGCCTCCTCCGTGACCAGTTTCTTCCCACTTCCCTTTCTCTCTCTCCATGCGCGCCTCTCTCTCTCTCTCTGTCCCCACCTTCTGTGGAGGCAGGAAGGTCCCTGGAGGGTGTGAGCATCCCTGACATATGCCAGGTGCCCGAGTTTCCTTCCCAAGCCGCACGTGTTCCTGGTTCTGTTTTGCCATGGCCCCTGCAGGCTGGCACAGGCTTCCCAGGGGACAGGGCACACGGTCAGATGCGTCGGTGCACCTCGCTGGGCAGCCTTGCTCTCCCGCAAGCAAGGGCAACAGACGTGGGCGCACAGCGCGCCCGCCGGCGGCGATCTGATCTGGGGTGTCCAGCCTCGCCCAGAGCCAGCCAAAGGCCTGCCCACGAGCCTTCTGGATCTTCTGGCACCTTAGAGGTTAACCGAGGAACCTCAAGCTGGAAAGAAAACCGCCCCGGTGCTATGCGCGGAGGCTCCAGGCGGTGTCCCCAGCGGCCCGGGCTTCCGCCGCGCGGGGCGACTGCGCGGGCCCGGAGGCGTCCTCCGCTGAAGATGGAATCCGAAAGTGGGCATCGGGCTTTCTAGTTTAGAGGCGGGAGCAGAGACTTAAACCGGCAGCAGCTCAACTCTCCAACTCGAAGGGCTCGCCCGCCCTAATACCGTCTACACCCCGCGCCACTGGCGAGAGTCAGGGATACGGCCCAAACATGCCCAGCCTCTCTTTCCCGAGCCTGCAGGACCGAAAGGGGACAGAGGACAGGCCCCCCTCTCTCATCTCAGGGGCGGCTTGTGGGGGCGCAAGCCCGTTGGCCTCTCTGTGCTGCCGTTGGGAAGCAGAGAAAACCACTCCGGCGAAGCCCAGCGAACTTGTCCAAACTACACAAAAGTTCAAACCGCACAAACGTTGGCTGCCCGCGGCTTGGAGCGCAGGGCTGGCTTTATCTGTCCCCCGAGGGCCTCGCCCTGCCTCGCAGTTGATTAGGGGCCCCTGAAAACCATTGAAAGAGTTTATCTCGCCCACTCAGCCTCAAACCCCCTGATGGGCTGGAGTGGGGCCTGGATTGTCCTGGCAGCCAACCCCAGCCCAGCTTCCACCTAGCCCCATAGCCACCAGGGCCACCTGCCTTGGCCCTGGCTGCCGCGGAGCTCCCCGTTTTGTGGCAGGATGAGGGAGAGTGCGGGGTTTGGATCTCTGAAGGGGAAAAGCAATCTCTTCACTGAACAGAGTAAAGGGCTCTACAAGAACCCCCTTTACTTTTGTGCCCTTTTCCCTCGTTCTGTCTCCCTCTCCTCCCTCAGGACCCAGCGCCCTTATGCTGGGGTTGCCCCGTCTCCCCAACCTCAGCCTTTGGGGCCCCTGTATTTTGAACTTCTTCCCAAGCAACTGCGAAGAATTTACATTCTGTCCGTTCTTTTCTCTGGAAATTCTTACACTAATGGGGCCAAGGCCATGGCCATGAGAATGTCATTCAGCACAGAAAGGGAGATCCTTCAAACCTGATGGGAGGTGAGGGGACGGTTCTGTAAATACAAAAGGTTGAACTGGGAAGGGGTAAGGAATTAAAGTGGGCTTTAACGCAAACCAGTGGAGTTGCTCAGGGAGCCCAGGCGCCTACCTGTAGGCGTGAATCCCGGGGTAGCTGACCTTGCGGGCTCACACCAGAAAGCCCTCCACCTTTCCCAGCTGCCCTTGGGGCCGGTCACCGTTCTAACAGGGGACAGAGAGGCAGAGTACCCCCGGAATACATAGGAGAACACTTGCAGCCTCCAAAAGCAGGCCATCCACCCAAATTACCAGAATTCTTTCAGGCTGGCTTCTGCCCCAGCCGCTCTAGGTAAAAGAACCCACTGGGAGAATATGAACTTCCAGTGGCTGGTCACAAGGCTGCCTATCCTATCTAGCCTCCCCTGACAAAAGGAATACCCTCCCCTGAAAAACAGCTAACATACCTAACAGGCTTTTCAGTTTACAAAGCGTGTACCCTCCACCAACTCATCTCATTCCAACAACTGCGTGAGCAATGGGGTGTTACCTCTGCGGCAGTTAGGATTCGGTTGCCGGAAACAGAAAACCTCTTCAGCTATTTTAAGCAAGAAGAGATTTAATACAGGAAATTAGGTGCTTACCAAATCGCCGGCAGGGCCAAAGGAGCAGGCTCCAGCCTTCCATAACACCACTGAGCTGTGCCACCAAGATTGTTGCCGTTCCTGCCGCCGCCGTCCGGAGGGTGGGGAGGGAAGGCGCCACCCACAGAGATGATCCCGGGCTCAGGAAGCCACTGCCACTGCCACAACCTCTCTCAGTACCTGCAAAGCCAGTGACCAACAAACACTAGAATGCTGTCCCACCACACACACACACACACACAACCACGCAACACACAGTGTCTCCAGCAGCAACGGCCAGAGTAGCAAGCAAGTGGTCACCTCACTGCTGCCTTGCTAACCTTACACAAGTGAATCTAATTGGTGATATATTTTTTAAAGATTTATTTTATTATTTGGGGCGCAGGGGCAGAGCGAGAGACTCTCAAGCCGATTCTGCATTGAGCGCAAAGCCCGAGGCGGGGCTCAATCTCACGACCCTGAGATCATGACCTGAGCCAAAACCAGGAGTTGGACACTCAA
The DNA here is from genome assembly GCF_037043125.1 of Eumetopias jubatus. Lineage (NCBI taxonomy): Eukaryota > Metazoa > Chordata > Mammalia > Carnivora > Otariidae > Eumetopias > Eumetopias jubatus. The sequence goes on from NW_028274817.1 coordinate 92,216,197, forward strand.
CCGACTGTGCCACCCAGGTGCTCCAGTGAAAGTTAATTCTTCTCCTCAGCTCCAGCTGCAGAGGTGTCTGGGAAGTGCGGTCTTTAGCCTCCCAGTCTCTGCAAGACATGAAGGCATCACGGGACCAGGTTGGCATGGAGGCTGGGTGTCTACCACCTCATCTCCATTTTGCCGACAGGGAAGCAAGGTCAAGGAACAGGGACAAGGTCTCATGGCCGTTAACCCGCATCTCTGTTACATGGAACCAACAGCCCCCTTCCATTCGAGGCTTTGGCAGTCCTGGGTCATCTCTCGGCCGGAGAGCCCAGACAACAGCAGAAGCTACCACGTACCTTCTGCATGCTCAAGGGCTGGACAGCGGGCAGTGAATCGGAGCAGAGGCCCCAAGATCGAGAACAGCTTATCTAAGGTTGACAGGCAGAGGGGACTCAGGATCGAACCAGGGTTCCCGACCACAGGTGGTGTAACATGCTTCTGTCCTTAAACACACACACACACACACACACACACACACACACACACACACACACACACACACTCTTCCATCACCATCTGGAGGATGGAAAGATAAGAAACTCAGGCTGTCCCTGGAGGCATGCAATTCCCTACATTTTTCCAGGTGAGGTGGGGACATGGCTGGCCTGTGTCCAATCCCCACAACCATGTTCAAGAAATTCTCCATCCTCCTAGTTGCCTCTCCCCAGAGAAGCTAAAAATGCCAGAGAGTCACTTTCCCAGCTGCTGTTGCGCTTAGCGCTGGCTCCTGACTTAAACTCAACCAATCAGATGCCCCCATCAAAGACTCGGAAGCAGGAGCCGGTGATGCAGGGAGGCAGGGAGCCCTGAGGTCCATTCTGGTGGAGGGTGGCAGTCACCATGGCGATGACATTCCATTTCTGGGATGGCAGGGACCATATCCACGTCCACAGGTGGCAGCGTAAGCCGGGGCATCCTGGACTTGGCAGTGGAGTTGTCCCTGGATTGGCTTGACCTTGGCCATGGTCCTGACCACCACGCAGTCTCCTTTGTTTGGCCTGCTTTCCAAACCCAGTTCTCCAGCCCTCCTGATTATTTTGTGAACTCCCCAAGTTCCTTTTGATAAAGTCCTTTTCTGCTTAAATAAACCAGAATTACTTCCTGTTGCTCGGAGCCAAGAGCCCGGGCTCAGTTGCCAGATTTTGCCTGGCTTCCCTCAGCGAGACCACACAGGACACCACCAATGCCTAGATACCTCGTGTATCCCACCCAGTCTGCTCCCTGGGAGCTCCAGCTCCCAAGACCTCGGCATGTTGCCCTTACATCAGGAGAACTGGCCTGGTCCGACAGAGGGTCCCGTATCCATCTCTGGCAGCTGCATGATGACATTCCTGGGCTCCATTTCAGACCCTCTCCCATCAAAGGCTTACTATTGCCCGTGACCTTTCCTTGGGCACAAGTCAGAGGCCTCCCACACACCCCACACACACATACCTCCCCAAGGTCACCGATTCAGCATCCAGAGAACATTTTCTCCTTTTTTCCAGAGGCTTTGCTTTTTGTTAGCCTTTGCTCTGAGATGAGGCAGAACAGCTGTGGGCCCCCTCAGAATCCAAAAATGCAGGCTGGGGCGCAAGGGCTCCTGTGAGAGTACTGGCTGGAAGGGAGAGCCCAGGTTCAAGGCCTCGGCTTTGCCATTGGTTCATGATAGGGCATTGAACAGATGGCTTACCCCTTTGGGGCATTAAGAAGAGGGGAGGGGGCGAGTCCAACCTAGGAAAGCGGAGTGATGCTCACTGCCAACACCGGACCAGACCATGAGCTGGGCAGGACTGAGAGAAAGACGTTCCCTACCTAAGGTCCGGGGTGGAGGGCTCAGAGCAGTGGCGGGATTGACCGGGGCCTCACTCCGTCAGAAGCAGGCGGGAACAGGAAGGGGCTGGGTTCCCACAGTCCTCACGGTGGGGCCAGCTCACAGCAGCCTCTGGCTAAATGGCGACAGAGGTCAGGAGAGGGAGCCTATCCCAGGCGACAGCCCAGCCGGTGAGCAGTCTGCAAGTCTGCCAGGATTACGACAGCAAGCTGTAAACTTGGGCTTATCTCCGAGATACTGTCCTTGTTCCCATGATCGTTGTTTTGCTAGTAGGAGTCCTTCTGAACTGGGTGTGCCCCGAGGCCGGCAGAGCGAGAATGCGGTGCACCGCTCTCCTCGTTGGGACTCTGGAGGAAGCAGGAGTAGCTTTCTGTCGGCAGCGTGGAAGAGAGGCAGACGGGGACCAGCAAAAAAAGAGTGCTTTTCTCCCCTCTGTCAGGTGAACAGGAGAGGTTCAAGATCATTATGCGGTGCTGGCAGCAGGGGTGGGCAGGAGACAAGACAGGAAATCAGGCCCCCATCATCAGACTACGATGGGGACCCGCAAACACCGGCCTATGGTAGAGCCAGCCGCAGCCATGCCTGGAAGGAGGAGCGTGGATTTTAGGGTCAGACAGCCCTGGGTTCAGATCCCAGCTATGCCATTCAACTGACAGGGGAGTTTGTTTTATTTTATTTTATTATTTTATTTTATTTTATTTTAAAAAATATTTTGAGAGAGTGAGCACGAGCAGGGGGAGGGGCAAAGGGAGAAGCAGACTCCCCACAGAGCAGGGAGCCCAAGGCGGGGCTCAATCCCTGGACCCTGGGATCATGACCCGAGCCGGAGGCAGACGCTCAACCGACTGAGCCATCCAGGCGCCCCTGACGTGGGATTTTAGGCAAAATTTTTTGGTAGACTGTTACGTGGGCAGCCCCCGATGAGCCATGCTTCCAGTATGTGTGCCCTGATGGAGTCCCCTACCATGTTGGCTCTGGGTTTGGCCATGTGACTTTCTTGGGCCAACAGGACATTAACAAGCATGATGGAAAGCAGAGGCTGAGCACCTGCCTGCAGGCTGAGGTCTGTCCTCTTGGAATGCTCTCTGCAGGAATCCAGCTGCCATGCTTGGGGAAGCCCCAGCTAGCCTGGTAAAAAGGTCATGACACAAAGGACCAAGGCCGCCCAGCCAACAGCCAGCACCAAGACCCAGGCACGTGAGAAGCCCTGTTTGACCTTTCAGCCCAATCTAGCTGCCAACTGATTATATCCACACGAGAGACCCCAGCCGACACCACCTGGAGTCCAAGAACCACCCAGTTAATCCACAGAATCATGAGAAATTATCCTTCATTCATTATCACTCAGCGTTGTTTGCAGCCACTAAGTAATAAATAACTGAAACAACATTTAACATTTCTGAGCCTCAGCTGCCTCCTCCATAAAATGGGGTGGTAATATCTGTTGCCAGAAGTTATGAGGAGTACATTTAAGACACAGTGAGATCATTTGCTGAGCACCTGCTGTAGTTCAGGTACCATGGTAGACACCTTATATACGGAATTTGAAGCATCTCATCTGCAGAGTACCTCCAGGCAGTAGGTACTGTTCGGTCCACTTTACTGGCAAGGAGCCTGAACTCAGAGGGGTTCACTAACTTGCCCATGGTGGTGCATCTAAGGTCAGAGCTGGGACCCTACCCCGGGTCCCTCTTCTAACCACAATGGCCCAGCAGGGCCTCCTGCAGGGAAGCACCAAACCTTCCTGTATTTCAAGAACTCTCTTTGTCAGGTGATTGGAGGAGGGAGGCAGGGCGCATGCTCACCAGGCTGGCCTCAAGCAAACTCATGTCTCCTTGAGGGCAAGTTAGCATGGCTCCCTTTGGTGGCCAGTCCTGTGCTCTCGGCACTGCTTCTGGAAGCCCTGGGTCACAAGGGATGACAGAGTTCAGAGCAAATCCATTTTCACTTCTAGGAAAGCAGCTAATGGGGGTCAGCAGCTCCGCAGTCACAGGCAAAAGGCGGCTTGTTTCTCAAGAGGCAGGAAGTGCCTGGGCCACAAGTGCCCTGCCCCCACCACTGGAGTGCCTCAAGAAGCCTATAAGCCAGCGCATTTGTCCTCCCGTGAGTCCCCTAGACACACACACACACACACACACACACACACACACACACACACACACACACTAAACCATGGGGGAGGGGGCGGCTGTGGGGACCCGGCCCGCAATGGGGTGGGGAGCGGGCCAGAGGCTGCTGCTGGCCCAAGCTGACACCCTCCCTACCCTCCCAAGAACTGGTGAGTGACACTGAAGAGGGTGCTGGAGGAATCTCCCCTTGTCCTCACCCAAGCTCAGAACGACCCTCTCAACCCCAGAGGCCCAGGAGCAACCATGTCCTGGGTGGGCTAGGGCACCTCCCCCAGCTAAAAAAACCCACAACCTCCCCATTTCCTTGATTCCACCCACCTTACTCAGAAAGCCTTTGCCTTCACAGCCTCCCTTTCAGAAGTGCTCACCCATGGCTCAGTCAGTTAAGCGTCCGACTCTTGATTTCAGCTCAGGTCATGATCTTAGGGTCGTGAGATCGAACCCGAGTTGAACTCCATGCTGGATGTGGAGCCTGCTTAAGATTCTCTCTCTCCGGAGCACCTGGGTGGCTCAGTCGTTAAGTGTCTGCCTTCGGCTCAGGTCATGATCTCAGGGTCCTGGGATCGAGCCGCGCATCGGGCTCCCTGCTCGGCAGGAGGCCTGCTTCTCCCTCTCCCACTCCCCCTGCTTGTGTTCCCTCTCTCGCTGTCTCTCTCTCTCTGTCAATTAAATAAATAAATAAAATCTTTTTAAAAAATTACATATATTTAAAAATGTATATATATGAAAATGCGTGGCAAGGACCATCTGAAAATGTTACCAATGATTGTCTCAAGCGAGTAAGATAACGTTTTTTTCTTCTTTATATCTTTCCACATCTTCCACTTCACTACAAAAGGCATGATTGCTTTTAGCATCAGAAAATAAACTGTATTGTTTGTGCTGCTTTTCATGAATGTGAGTGGCCTAGAAAAGTCACACCTTAAAACTCTTCCCATCCGGCACCTTCATTATTGGTTCACGCCTGGATTATTAGCTGGTGTCTCAGAACATTCTAGTATTCAAGTAGGGGAGTGGGGGTGGGGGAGGTAAGGGGGTGTGGGGGGGAAGGCAGGGAGAGCCACACCAACTCCTAAGGCAAAAGGGGCAGGGCCACTGAAGCAAAGCAGAAGGGGGAGGGGTCAGTGAGCTTGTCGCCTGCACGTCCTTACCATAGAGACCCGAGTCCAACGGCAGTGCAAGGCTGGGCTGGAGAAGTTGCTGGAATGGAGGGCAGGGTCGCCTGGGGCTGGGAAGACAGGAATCCCGGGGCTGGAAGTAGAATTCTGAGGCTCGGTTCATGCATGCCACCTGGGTCACCTTGGACCCCGTCACTTAGAGTAACAGCCCGATCTTGCCGGCTGAGTGTGGATTACAGGGAGGGGAGGGGGTGCATATACAGTGCTCAGCCCAGAGCCTAACACATACTAGGCACTCCCTAAATGCAGCTATGATTATAAGGACTAAATGCACTCCCACCAGCATCCACTCTCTGGGTGAGCTCAGCATCTCAGTCAGCCGGTGCCAGAAAAGGAATAAGCTACACCATACCCTCAGCCAGTGATCCCCTGTCCTGTCCCTTCTCGGGTCCTGCTGTCCGCGCAGCCAGAGACATTTTTTTCTACACCCAGCGCGGTTTTTAGATGTGTTCTCTTCCTGTGCAGCGAGGCTAGCCGCTCATTAGCACGGGTGGGAACTGTGCAGATGATACCACCAAAGGCCATCAAAGTAGCCCAGATGATTGGGGAATGTTTGTTGTGCTCCCCATCAACTCAGCTTGGAGCAAGGCCAGTACCCCCAGCCGCAGTGGGCGCCAAGTGGGGCAAGGGAGGGTCTGGGGAAAGCAGCCGCAACTGGGAAAGACAAAGTCCTCTCCCATAGGGGAGTGGGGCTCGAGTTGAGTTCCTCCACCCTCCTGCATCTCCAAGCTTGCAGTGCCCAGCGGCTCACGCCCTGCTCTGACTTGCACACCTGATCCCAGGAAGGGCTTTCCAAGTAAGTCATTTACATGTTAGCGTGAATTTCAGTGCTCTCAGTGGCCTCTCGTCCCTTGAAATCCCACTACATACGAAGGTCCTTGGCCTTAACTGAGAAAATGAGGAGTTCTAATTTTGATGTTTTAACCATCCTGGGCCCAGCCACCCACATCCCCAAGGTCAGGACCTCCTCTTCTGTCTGAGTCCAGTAATGTGTGTATTTGCCCTTATTTCTCTCATTAAGGAGACTTGAATAAAAGCACGAAAGGCTTCTCTCTGTATCCTTAAGAGAAGGATTTAGAGAGTAAAAAAAAAAAGCGTTACACTGGTTAAAAGGTAGAAAAGAGACAGAACTCAGAAGTCACAAGGGAAAAGACAGACAGGTGTGACAAGACAAACCTCCTTTGCAGTGGAATACAGCATCGACCTGAGATTGCAAACCGGTGTCCTGCAGATCCACCCCGGCCCCAACATGCGTTGTTTCTTTTAGTGCTTACAATTTTTTGAATGAGTTGCCCGCACTTTAAAATCTGTTTTGGGACGCCTGGGTGGCTCAGTCGGTTAAGCGGCTGCCTTCAGCTCAGGTCATGATCCCAGGGTCCTAGGATCGAGTTCCGCATCGGGCTCCTTGCTCAGCGGGGAGCCTGCTTCTCCCTCTGCCACTCCCCCTGCTTGTGTTCCCTCTCTCGCTCTCTCTGACAAATAAATAAAAAAATAAAATCTTTAAAAAATAATAAAAAAATATCGGAAGTTTTCCCATAAAAATCTATATTTCCAGCATCTTCTGAGGAATCAGAAGATCTGGCACCCTGGATCCCACCAGGCAACGCTTGGCCAGAGCCCAGCTCCCGGCCCACCGCAGCCTCGCTTAGGTGCACAGCAGGCCTCGCCCCAGCAGGGCCCTGAGATGTGCCGTAAATGCAGGGAAAAGACAAAAGATGCTCTTGGAGAACAGGTTTGCAACACATCCAACAAAAAGTTAATATCCATTATATAGAAATAAGAACCAGACAAAGAGTTCAAGAGGGGAAAATGGAGCAAAGAATAAACCGCTAATTCATAGAAAAAGGAATGCAAGTGGAAAATAAACCTGAAAGATACGCAATCCACTGGTGGTTAGGACAATGCAAAGGAAAACGAGAAGATACTTTTTTTCAAGAGCCATCAAGTTGGCAAAAAATCAAACCGCTTCTTAGCATCGCCGTAGGCGAGGATGTGGGGGAAGAAGAATGTGTGTGCGCTGTTGGTGTGCGTGTAAAAGGGTGCAACATTTTTGGAGGGCGATTTGCAGTTCCAGTTATTATTTTAGATACATACACCTATAAAGAAATATAGGAAAAATTTTTATGGAAACAGAGCACGCATATAGAAAAAGCCACAGATCATAAGTGTGTGGCGCAGACATGGAACACGTCCATGTAACATTTTGCCTAGGTCAAGGAAGAGAGAATTATAAGTGCCCAGAAGACCCGTGCTCTTTCCTACTCAGTAAATTCCCCAGGTAACCACTATCCTGACCGCTAGCAGGATCTTCCTGTTGTTGAACATTCTATGAATGGAATTATATAGTATATATTCTTTTGTGTCTGGCTCCTTTCACCAAGTATTATATTTTTAAGCTTCATCTATATTGCTCCGTGAAGCAGAACATTCATTTTTGTTGCTGTATAGAATTCCATGGCACGACCAGACCATGCTTGATTGTTCTGTTGCACTGCTGAAGAACATTTGGGTGGTTTCCAGTTTGGAGCTATTGTAAATAGTACTGTTATGAACATTCTTGTATGTGACTTTGGGTGCACATAGAAACACATTGCTGTCGGGTATCTCCCTCTTGACAACACTTTCCATCTGGAATCTATCTTACAGAAACCCCAGAGAGAATAAGCTTGAATGTCCAAGGGTGTTTATTGTAACACTAAAAAATGGTGGGGTCGAGGGGCGCCTGGGTGGCTCAGTCGTGAAGCGTCCGACTCTTGGTTTTGGCTCAGATCATGATCTCAGGGTCGTGGGATCGAGCTCTGAGTCAGGCGCCATACTCAATGCAGAGTCAGCTTGAGAATCTCTAACCTCACCCTCTGCCCCTCCCCCCACTCTTTCCCTCTCCCTCTCCCTCTCTCCCTCTCCCTCTCTCCCTCTCCCTCTCTCTAAAATAAATGAATAGGGCGCCTGGGTGGCTCAGTTGGTTAAGCGACTGCCTTCGGCTCAGGTCATGATCCTGGAGTGCCGGGATCGAGTCCCACATCGGGCTCCCTGCTCAGCAGGGAGTCTGCTTCTCCCTCTGACCCTCTTCCCTCTTGTGCTCTCTATCTCTCATTCTCTCTCTCTCAAATAAATAAATAAAATCTTTAAAAAAATTTTAAAATAAATGAATAGGGGCACCTGGGTGGCTCAGTCGGTTAAGCATCTGCCTTCGGCTCAGGTCATGATCCCGGGGTCCTGGGACCGAGTCCCACTTTGGGCTCCCTGCTCTGCGGGAAGCCCGCTTCTCCCTCTCCCACTCCCCCCTGCTTGTACTCTCTTTCTTTCTCTCTCTCAAAATAAATAAATAAAATCTTTTAAAAAAATAAATGAATAAATAAAATCTTTTAAAAAATAGTGGGGACAACCTCTGTGTTTACTAATAATGATATGGTTAAAAACATATTATCTAGGGGCACCTGGGTGGCTCAGTCGGTTAACTGTCTAACTCTCGATCTCAGCTCAGGTCTTGATCTTGGGGTTGTAAGTTCAAGGCCCACATTGCACTCCACACTGGGTGTGGAGCCTACTTAAAAAATATATATATATATGTATATATATGTATGTATATGTAATCGAATGCTTAATCCTGACTTGGAATAGTATGCAGCCAGTAAAAAAGGAGAATGAGATACGTGGACTCTGATATGTAAGATTGCCCATATACTGTCAAGTGAAAAAAAAAGCATCCTGTAAAAATATACATATATAGATACTAAAATATAGAGAGATAGATATGGTGTGCTACCACTTTTTAAACAAACGAAAGGTAAAACAGAGTTTTATATGTGGAGATTTGTGGGCATTAAATATCTAAAAAGACTTTTCACATATGAGCTAGGGAAGGGAGTACAACGGGATGCGGAGGATGAGATTTGACATGTACCTACTTGTCTCCATCTTCATTGCCACTGTCTTATACGCAGCCACCATGACCTTTGGTATTGAAAACACAACGGTCCTTTTTTTTTTCCCTTAAGATTTTTTTTTAAAGATTTTATTTATTTATTTAACAGAGAGAGACACAGCGAGAGAGGGAACACAAGCAGGGGGAGTGGGAGAGGGAGAAGCAGGCTTCCCGCCGAGCGGGGAGCCCGATGCGGGGCTCAATCCCAGGACCCCGGGATCATGACCTGAGCCGAAGGCAGTCACTTAACCGACTGAGCCACCCAGGTGCCCCTATATATTTTATTTTTTAGAGAGAAAGAGCACAAGCTGGGGGTGGGGCAGAGAGAGAGAATCCCAAGCCGACTCAGCGCTGATCGCAGAACCCAAAGTGGGGCTCAATCCCACCACCCAGAGATCATGACCTGAGCCAAAATCAAGAGTCTGATGCTTAACCGACTGAGCCACCCAGGCGGCCCACACAAAACGGTCCTCTTACGGGTTCACCTGTCAAGTCATCTCTGCCAGAGGTCTGTGGAGGTCTGTGGAGAACGGCTCTGGTGGCCGTCTTCCATTCGCCTCCCGTCCCACAGAATGGGGGGCTTAAACAACAGAAATGTGATATCTCCCAGTGCCAGAGCTAGATGCCCCAGGTCAAGGGGCCAGCCAGGTTGGCTCCGTCCAAGGGCCGCGAGGGGACATTTGTTCCAGGCCTCCCTCCTCGGTTTGTAGATGGCCGTCTTCCCCCTCGGGTGTGTTCAGGTCTTCTTCTCTCTGGGTGTGGTGGCAGTGTCCTAATCTCCTCTTCTTACAAGGACACGGGTCAGATCAGATGAGGGCCCACCCATAGGATTGGAGTTCAGTGTAATCAGCTCCTTACAGGCTCTGCGTCCAAATACAGTCACATTCTGAGGGACTGGAGGTTAGGGCCCCAACATACGAATTGCAGGAGGAGGGGTACCTAATTCAGCCAGAACTCCTCCTTTTCTCCCCTGGGAGGCTTGCAGGAGAAACTCCTGGGTTCTGATGAGGTTGAGACCTTCCTACGCCCTGCCACAGGACAGGGCCACGGACCACAAAAACCGCCTCGCTGTGTACCGCCGGCCTGGAATGAGACCGTGCAGGCCCATTTATTTCAGTGGCATCCTTTCTGGTGTGGGACGACCCGCCCCCAGGGAGCCGGCACTTTCGGCTCATCCTCCTTTCACTGTTTTTATAAGTAAGAAAGTGTCCAAATCTATTTTTTTAAAGATTTTATTTATTTATTTGAGAGAGAGAGAGTGAGAGAGAGCGCACATGAGAGGGAGGAGGGTCAGAGGGCGAAGCAGACTCCCTGCTCAGCAGGGAGCCCCATGCGGGACTCGATCCCGGGACTCCAGGATCATGACCTGAGCCGAAGGCAGTCGCTTAACCAACTGAGCCACCCAGGCGCCCCGAAAGTGTCCAAATCTAAAAGTGACTCACTGCATATTTACCAGCCAAATTAGCCCAGCCTTGGCCTTGGCTTTCCTGGAAAGTCTTCTTGTGTGCTTGACAACAGATACTGGAATGTGTTGCGAAAACAGAAACACAAATCTTGCTAACAGAGGTGGGGGAAAGGGGACATGAAAGATGGCTCCCAATTCTGTGCTCCTCTCCTCCCCCGCATCCAGCACCCAGCCTCTAGGTCCCCTAAATTTTAACTTGTTTGATGTTTACAAAATAGGGGCGTCTGGCTGGCTCAAGTCAGAGGAGCATGCGAAGCTTGATCTCTGGGTTGTGTGTTTGAGCCCCACACTGGGTATAGAGATTCCTAAAAAAATAAATAAACTTGGGGCGCCCGGGTGGCTCAGTCGTTAAGCGTCTGCCTTTGGCTCAGGTCATGATCCCGGGGTCCTGGGATCGAGCCCCACATCGGGCTCCCTGCTCCGCGGGAAGCCTGCTTCTCCCTCTCCCGCTCCCCCTGCTTGTGTTCCCTCTCTCGCTGCCTCTCTCTGTCAAATAAATAAAATCTTTAATAAATAAATAAATAAATAAACTTAAAAAACATTAAGATAAAATAAATGAATTAACGAAAGATAAAACACAATTCTATGTGTCTACCAGTGGGCATTTAAATATTTAGAAAAACTTTTTACCTATGAAGTGATAGTACTAATAATCATTGAGGAAGGAGGACAAGGTACATGGAAGGGATCTCAACATTTTATACATGTATTAGACAACCGGCCCCAGAGAGCCAGTGAACTGCCAAAGATGGGCAGGCTGGGCCTTTTGATGCCCAAAGCTGAGTCCACCCCCAGTGAGCACCCCATGCAGGAATCATGACTCTCCCCTGCTTCCCCACCAAATAAGTTTAGCTAAAGAAATCAAAACCACAACGAGAAACCCCTTCACATCCATTAGGATGACCATTATTAAAAACAAATAAGCAAACCAACAGAAAATACAAAGTGTTGACAAGGATGGGGAGAAATCAGAACCCTGGCACCCCGCCGGTGGGAACATGAAATGGGGCAGCCATGCTGGAGAACAACAAGTCACTCACGAAAGGACAAATACTGCACGACCCCACTTAGATGAGGTCCCTAGAGCAGTCGCATCAAGAGAGATGGAAAGTGGGATGGCAGTTGCCGGGGGCAGGGGCACTGGGGAGAATGGGAAGTTAGTATCTAAGGGGTACCGAGTTTCTGTTTGGCAAGATGAAAAATTTCTAGAGATGGATGGTGGTGATATACTTAATACCACTGTACTGTACACATAAAAACACTTAAGATGGGGCGCCCAGGTGGTGTAGTCGGTCAGGAGTCTGACTCTTGATTTCAGCTCAGGTCATGATCTCAGGGTCATGAGATCGAGCCCCACGTCAGGCTCCAAGCTCAGCTGGGAGCCTGCTTGAGATTCTCTCTCCCTCTCTCACTGCCCCTCCCCCCTAAAATAAATAAATAAATCGTTTTAAAAAATGCTTATGATGGTCAACTTTATGTTATGAGTATCTTACTATATTAAAAAGTGGTAGAGTGCTCACTTTGGCAGCACATATGGTAACTGGTAACATCAGTCTGATACAGAGAAGATCAGTGCGGCCCATGCACAACGATGACATGCAAATTCAGGAAGCGTTCTGTGCTTTTTTTTTAAGGCAGAAAAGATATGAAGACTGGAATAAAAATGTCCTAGTATCCTACAACCTATCTCGCCACAAAAAAGTATAAAAAAATGATCTCTTCTAAAATAAACTTTATACTACACACACACACACACACACACACACACACACACACACACACACACGGAGTTTAGCTAAAGATTTGAGAGGCTTTGCTGCCTGGAGCTAGAACTTAATAAAGACACCAGCTCCCTGGCATCAGTTGCTCACCTGTTGAGAGAGGGAATGAGCTCATCCACCTTCGAGCTAGTTGCCAAACGCCCCGTGCGGGGACAGTCTCCCACCAGAGAAACGGACACAGTGTGTGCACGTCATTTCCCTTTTCTCTCTTCTCTGTGCACAGCCTGTGAGAGAGGCACAGGGTCAAAAGCTGAGACACACGGAGCCTTCCTGAATCTGCTCTCTATTCTGTCTGTCTTGCCCTGCCCTTGTCCCACTGAACTTCCTCTGCAGAACCTTCTCACCATAGCTGCAGCAGCAGTCACTCGTTCCATGTTGTGTCTTTCAGCCCGTCTGACTTACTGCTTAATTATTAGCTGACTCTGTATGGCTGTGTGTGTCTTATCTCCCCAGCTGGACTAGAAGTTCCTCGAAGGTAGACACTGACTCTTTGCCCCTCTTGGATCTCGTTAGCGCTTGCATCAACGTCTAGGGTATAGTAAGGGGCAGGAACATCCAGACAATGGAACACCATTCCACGCTAAGAAGAAATGCGCTATCAAGCCATGAAAAGACATGGAGGAGCCTTCAATGCATGTTACTAAGTGAAAGAAGCCAATCTGAAAAGGCCACAAACTGTGAGCCCAACTACATGACCCGTTCTGGAAAAGACAAAACTCTGGAGACAGGAAAAAGATCGATGGTTGCCAGGGGTTCAGGGGGCCCCAGAGAGAGAGGGAGGGACAAATAAATGGGACACAGAGGATGTTTAGGGCAGTGAAACTACTCTGTGTGACACTATAATGGTGGATATATGACATTATACATGTATCAAAAGCCAGAGTAAAACACAAAGCGTGAACCCTAATGGAAACTATGGAGATTGGTTAATAATAACATACCAATATTGAACCAGTCTTCTAATGGGGGGAACTGGAGTATATGGGAACTCAGTGCTGTCTGCCCAGTTTTCCCATAAACCACATCCACATCCTTCCTCGGTGATGAGGGAGCTGGAAAGGTTTATCCAGGCCTGACATTTTTTTTAATTGAGGTATAATAGACATATAACCTTATATTAGTTTCAGGTGCTCAACATAAGGATTCGATCTTTGCATACACTGTGAAATGCTCACCGCAAAAAGTCTAGCTCCCCCCCCGCCGCCGCCATATAAAGTTACATAATACGCAATCCGATGTTGTTGACCGTAGTTGCCATGCTGTATGTTACAACCCCATGACTTATTTATTTTATGGCTGGAAGTTTGTACCTCTTGACCCCCTTCTCCCATTTCACCCACCCCAGCCCCCCTCCCCTCCCGCAACCACCAATCTGTTCTCCACATCTGTGAGTTTTGTTTGCTCATTTGTTTTGTTTTTTAGATTCCACATATTAAGTGAAATCATATGGTATTTGTCTTTCTCTGTCTGACTTATTTCACTTGGCATTCTACCCTCTGGGTCTGTGTTGTCGCAAATGGCAAGATATCATTCTTTTTTTATGACTGAGCTGTATCCGTTCATCCGTCAATGAATTGGTTGCGTCCATATCTTGGCTATTGTAAATAATGAGCATAAGAGTGCATATATCTTTTCAAATTAGTGTTTTCGTTTTCTTTGGGTAAATACCTAGAAGTGGAATTACCGGATTGTTCTAGTTTTAGTTTTTTGAGGAACCTCCATACTGTTTTCCACAGCGGCTGCACCAATTTGCATTCCCACCAAGAGTGCGTGAAAGTTCCCTTTTCTGCACGTCCTTGCCAATACTTGTTATTTCTTGTCTTTTTGATACTAGACACTCTGACAGGTGTGAAGTGATATCTCAGTGTGGTTTTGATTTGCATTTCCCAATGATGAGTGATGTTGAGCACTTTTTCATATGTGTGTTGGCCATTTGTATGTCTTCTTTGGAAAAATATCTATTCAGGTCCTCTGCCCATTTTTCAATTGGACTGTTGGGTTTTTGCTCTTGAGTTGTATGAGTTCTTTGTATATTTTAGATATTAATACCTTATTGGATATATGATTTACAAATATTTTCTCCCATTCCGTAGGTTGCCTTTTGATGGTGTGGAAGCTTTTCAGTTTGATGTAGTCCCACTGTGTTGCCCTTGCCCCTGGAGTCAGATCCAAAAAATATCGCTGAGAGCAATGTCAAGGAGTTTACCGCCTGTGTTTTCTTTCAGGAATTTTATGGTTTCCAATCTTATTTTCAAGTCCTTAGTCCATTTTTTGAGTTGACTCTTGTGTATGGCATAATATAGTGGTCCAGTCTCATTCTCTTGCATGTGGCTGTCCAGCTTTCCCACCACTATTTATTGAAGAGACTGTCCTTTCCCCATTGTATAGTCTTGCCTCCTTTGTCATAAATTAATTAACCATACGTGCATGGGTTTATTTCTGGGATCTCCATTCTGTTCCACTGATCTATGTGTCTGTTTTTATGCCAGTACCATACTGTTTTGATTACTATGGCTCTGGAGTATAGTTTAAAAGCAGGGTCCATAATGCCTCCAGTTTTGTCCTTCTTTCTCAAATTGCTTTGGCTATTCAGGGTCTTTTGTGGTGCCATACAAATTTTAAGAGGGATTGTTCTATTTCTGTAAAAAGTGCCACTAGAATTTTGATAGGGATTATGTTGAATCTATAGATTGCTTTGGGCACAGACCTGATATTTTTCAAAATGCAATGAAACATAGTTGGGAGTAAATTAAAGTTTCTCCTCAAAGCCAAAGAAGAAAAACTGGAAGAGGAGTAAGCATCTATTTGTGAGCTAAAATTTGCACAGAAAGTTGTGTTTCTTTACATGTTGCCCTAATTAGTGTAACATATTTTGTATTGAAATCACAAGTAATTTTCACAGAGAATCAAACAATCCTTAATTATATCTGAAGTCCCCTTTCAAGGCCTTCACAAGCCTTGACCTCCAAAGGGAAGGAACAGGCCACATATGATTTCATTCATAGAACTAAGAAAAGGAGTTAAAAGCCAAATGTCCGGGGCGCCTGGCTTGGCTCAGTCAGTAGAGCCGGAGACTCTTGATCTCGGGGCTGTGAGTTAAAACCCCACCCTGAGCATGGAGCCTATTTAAAAAAAAAAAAAAAAAAAAAAAAAGTCCAACATTCCAGCAGTATTACTTGCATACCCAACGGTTTCTGGAAAGACCGTCTTCAGGGAAGTGCACTGCAGAAAGAAACACAAAAGCTCGGATGTCAATAGGTATTTGTCAAGAAAGTGTTCAGCAAACAGGCGGTGGGCAAGACAACCGTTCCTGGTGGCCTTCTCCTTCTATAACAGAGCAGGGCAGGCCTACCTCGGTGGCCCATGTGAATTTCCACTGCCTTCCTGCCCCTCCAAACCCACAGCACAACACATACACAGGTCGCAAACTCTTCTGTATGTCCAAGTGTCCAGCCTCCTCTCTATTAAGCTCACTGCACCGGTACCGAGCGGCACTAACTAACATTGTTTTGTAGGCATTCGGGGCTCCTGACCTCAGGGTGCAAATATGCAGGAAGGAGAGGCAAATCAGTGCCTCCAGCCTGTGGTCCTGGCGTGGGTTTGGAGTGGGACCTTCCCACAGTCCCTGGCTCCCAGGTGACTGCGTTTCTCAGCTTCACACAGCCCCACGGCTCCCTCCCTCCCTTTATCATTCTTTCACCCCCATGCCAGCTTCTGATGAGAGGCTAGAAAACAGGCCCGGGGGGGGAGCTAATTACTTAAGTGGGGGACAGAGAGGACACACGATGGCTTGGGAACGGTCTCTGAGCATTGTGAGGCTTGTTACCGCAGGCCGTGGTGACCAGCAGTGTCTCGGGTCAGGTTCCCCGGAAGCAGAGCTCCAGACACAGATTCCCGTGCAAGTGAATTATTGAGGGAGGGCTCTCGGGAGAAAAAGGTAGAGACAGGAGGGAAGCAGTGGAGGGCAGGAGAAGAAGCGAAGTGAAGATGGAGATTTAGCCTCAGCCTGACTCCCTGGCTGAAGGGGGTGGGGATTACAGAGTCATTCCTTCCCATACATGACACAGGGGGCCAGGCCTTTATACCCCCCGTGTCCGTTAGTCACTGACTGCAGGCCACCCTCACTGGGGGCACGGGGGCACATAAGCCCCAAGTCCTCAGCTCTGGGCAAGGCTGTCCTGCAGGCAGAGACCAGTTCTCGAGAACACTGAAACGGCGAGCCGCTGAGCTGGGGATGAGCACCGTGGTCAGCGCGGGGAATCTGGCTGGACACCACATCATCCACAAACGACAGTGAGAGAGAAGAAGAATAGACTCCAGGAAAAGCCTCTTGAGGAGGCTGGACGCTCTGGAGCTCCTTGCAGCCACCCGTCACTAGAACCAATGGACAGGGAATGGCCTTCACCCACCTGGATCTTTCTAGGCAGACCCAAAGCAGGATGTTGGGGCAGGTGCCTTCAGGAAAGACCCAAGCTAAGAACCACAGTGTGTGCGGTCAGCTGCTGCTTTTTTGTCTTTAATAATTTTTTTTTCAAATATTCTGTTCATTCATCCGAGAGAGAGCACGAGCAGGGCGAAGGGGCAGCGGGAGAGGGAGTAGCAGATTCCCGCATTTTACAGATAAGGAGACTGTGGCCAAGAGAGGCTAATTTGCCCAAGTGAACAGTTGGAAGTAGTAGAGGCCGGATTTGAACCCAGGTATCCTGACTCATGAGGGCTACACCACCGCTCTGCTGCCCCTGGTTGTCTCTCTAGCTGGGGTAGACGGGTGCTAGACAGCAGGAGACCAACCTGGGTGCCATCAGATGAGCAAGTTTATAAACCTCAGCATACATCAGAAGCAGCCGTGGTTGATCGCTACACCACAGAGTCTAGGACCTCATCCTGAATCGGGACCCGGGACTGAGAGGCAGGTGACAATCTATACATTTAGCAAGCTCCCCAGGGGTTCTGACGTTGGCAGTCCAGAGGCAACTCTGAAACCTCACAATCATTCAGATGAAAGAGCAGGGCCAGGTTCAAGTCCTAGCTCTTGCACTTTCAACCTGGGTGACCTTGGAAAAATTAATTAACCTCTCTTAGCCTCAATTTTTCTCAAACCTAAAATAAAAAAAATAATAAATGTTCCTCTTAAGATGTTGTGAGGTTTAAACTCTGAGCTACTGCACATATAGTATAATTATATATATATATATTTAAAAGTGTAAGTATATCTTACATATATAGCGCATATTAGATTATATATATTAGACAAAGGTCAGGTGGGCCAAACTATTGAGGGTGGTTATCTGTAGGGAGGGAAGTAAGGGGGTGGGGTAAAGTGGGTAGAGAATGGACTTGAAGAGGCTTTCACTTTTTACTCTATGTATTACATTTTAATTTTTTTTTTTTTTTTTTTTGAGAGAGAGAGAGACCACGAGCGGGAGGGGAGGGCGGGAGAGAGTCTCAAGCACGCTCCATGCCCAGTGTGGAGGCCAACCCCGGGCTCTATCTCAGGACCCTGAGATCACCACCTGAACCAAAATCAAGAGTTGGGTGCTTAACCAACTAAGCCACCCATTTGCCCCCAATTTTAAGTTTTTACAGAAAGAAGATATCAAAGTACTGCAGATGGAAAATGTATTTCTTCCAAACCAAACAGGCCTAATAGTATCACCTAGATAAGGTGCCTGGCACACAGTAGGTGCTCAATTAATGGGAGCTGTTAGCATCATTGTCCTCATTCACAAACATTTGTTGAGTGTCTATTATGTGCGAGCCATCATATTCAGGCTCCATAGGGAGGCAGAGAAGTACAAAACAAAGTCCCTGCTCTCACATGCACAAAAAAAACCCCAAACGCCCAATGGCAGTGTTTACTTTGGGTCCAATGAGTGCTATAGAAAATAAAGCCTTTAAGAAGTTGAAATGAGAGAGAGATCATTTCCAGCTGGCCTCTTCAGGGGAGGTGGGGCTTGTGCGAGAGGCATTGAGGAAAAGGGACGATTTCAATAGGCAGAGAAAGGGGGAAAGAACATTCCAAAGGCAGAAAAGAGCGTGGTTCAAAGGGCAAAGGGACGCAGCAGGCATGCGCAGAAGAGGCCGAGGGGACATTTGGCTTGGCTCCCCCGGGGTCTGCAGGAGACAACCAGGCCGGATCCGACGCCGGCAAGAGCCGGCCTCGCCTCCCTCAACTGCAATAACACAATCTCGAGCCCCAACCCTTCCGGTACCTGGAAGGG
The DNA here is from genome assembly GCF_037043125.1 of Eumetopias jubatus. Classification (NCBI taxonomy): domain Eukaryota; kingdom Metazoa; phylum Chordata; class Mammalia; order Carnivora; family Otariidae; genus Eumetopias; species Eumetopias jubatus. Next base: position 92,234,745 of record NW_028274817.1, read on the forward strand.
GGCCAAGAGTGACTTTCTTTACAATTCTTGACCCTTGTGGGCTGAGCCTAGACTGGGAAGCAAAGTGGCCACGGCGATTAAAAAAAAAAAAAAAAACACAAAAAACCGGGGGAGGGGATCCTTTCTCTTAACCCCTGGGGCCCAGGTGTCTGCAGGGCCGACACAGCGAACTGTGGGTGCAGAACGGGGGGCCCGCGGTAACGTGCCATACGTGCATGCGCCTGCTGCTACGTGGGGCGTGGGGGGGGACCGACGCGTGAGCGCGCACGTCGTAATGACATGTGGTATTTCCTGTGATTGTGTGCTGTGATATACTGGGTTGAGTTATGAGGGCAGTGTGTGCTAACCACATTCCTGAAGGCTAATCTCTGTGAGCCACCAAGAAGGGGGCAGAAGGAAACGAGCGGCCGGCGACCGATCTATCCACAGAGCACGTCGCGGCCGGGCGTGGGCAGCGCCGGAGCCTCGCGGGGAGGGGGGCAGCCTGGGGAGGTCGAGTGCGGGTGTTCGCACAGGGCGCCCAAGTGATCGGGAATAAAACCGGGGGCGGGCGGGGGGCATCTAGATTCCAAGCAGCGCCAGGGTGGCCTCTTCATCAGCAAAGTGCCACACCGTGGCACCCCGACAGCGTCCTCGATCTGCTGCCTGTGTGTATCTAGCCACGGCGTGTACAGAGAGACTAGGGATAAACACTTTTTTTAAAAAAAGTTCAAGCTTGATTAGCTGAACACCACAAGGCCCTGGGAAATTGAATTTAAGAAAAATTTGGATAATTGGAACAGCATATAATATCGAGAATGTTAAATACACAAGTCGGCTGAGCACACAGAGTTTATGGCAAGCTCTGATTAAAATGAAGTTTCTGATAATCAAAGTTTTAATGGCAGAGGCTCATTTGAATTTCTTCTGTCTAGAAGGGAGATTAGATATCGTGTGCACAGAATATCTTGTGATAGTTTCCAGTCTTCCCAATTCCAGTTGGGTCACATACATGCTTTGTATGTATGTATTTATTTCGTTTAAAGTGTTCTATCCTCTGGTCGGCCCCCAACTAGCCCAAACAGGACTTGCCACAGATGTGTTTATCAGATTGCTCTGCAAATGCACGGAGAGGCAAAGTCTGCCTATCGTCTAAGTGATTTCAAAATCAAAGCCATCCCAGGCACACCAGAAGCCTAAAGCAGCCGAGAGATAGGCCGAGTTTATAAACTTCCATAATATGTTTATTGCAAGGATGGCAATTACCCAATATCCCTGCCCTCCTGGGTCTTAGATCAGAATATTTCCACAAAAAGAAATCTGTGTTCGACTGCATTTAGCCAGTCATAATTCCAGATGTCTGGAATACTCCAACACCAGGCGTGGGGCTGGGGAGGAAGAAAGGAAGGAAGCCGCTGATCATTGTTATAGCCTCGTTGTCCTCTGTGGTGGCTGCTGGTCCCTCCTCCGCTCCCTAATGGCCAGGTGTCACAGGAGTATCGTTGTATTTGGGGGTGGGGGGAGTGGGGGGGTGGGGATGGCCGTCCCGAGCCACCAGGAGGCTTTTCTGTCCGGCTCTGGAAACCCGACACGTCACATCGGAGACGTAATGTCTTAATGAAATGACTGGAGTGTGCGTAATTTACGCGAGAACGGAAAATGCTGACGTGGCAGAAAGGACGCTTGTTCCTGCGGTTGCAAGAGCACATGTGGGCCACATCGCTCGGGAATGAATCAGTGCGACTGTACGGGGCAGCCTGCTAAGAGAATTCCTCCTCGAGCGCCCCTGTGAAGTGTTAAGGTTATTTACGGCGTGCGTACCGGCCAGCCCATTCTGCCCTGTTCGTTGGAACACAAACTTGGGTGAGTTCAATCATTTGTCCCAGATTCCTTCCTGAGCCTGAATAAGAGATGCAGGGTGGTTCTGCAGAATCATTAGTAGGATTGATTCTGCCCTTTCCTCTGGGGCTCTTCTGGCAAACATTAAACATCACAACACCCCATCAAGGGAAGGTGAGGTGCTCATTTCACAGGTGCCAAGACTGATAGGAAGGTTTTGCCTCCGTGACATCTTATGGCCAACGGTATAGATTTTTTTACCCCCAGCAAACTGAGATGTGGTGGCTTGGGTATGGCGTGGCTGAAGAGGTCAGAGTTTCTTCTGATCGCAATGGGGCTGGGGGTGGGGTCTTGAAGTCTGAAGCCTTTGTCCTGTGCTCACCAGTTGGCCAAGAGGCATCAGTCAAGTCCAGGCGCAAGAAGACTTTTTCCACTGGTCTCTATGCCGGGAAGTCTCCAAAGTAGGGTAACGCACACCCTAAGACAAGACAATCCTTTGAGGGGCAAGGGTAATGGGTTGAATTGTGTCCCACTAAAATTCATATGTTGAAGTCCTAAGCCCCAGTACCTCTGAATATGACCTCATTTGGAGATAGGATATTTATAGAGGTAATGGAGTTAAAATGAGGTCATTAGGGTGGGCCTAAAAAATATGACTAGCATCCTTATAAAAGGGGGAAATTTGGACACAGACATACACGGAGGGAAGACAAGGTGAAAAGACACAGGAACAAGACAAGCCAAGGAGAGGGGCCTGGAACAGAGGCACCCCTCACGGCCCTCAGAAGGAACCAACCCTGCCAGCACCTTGATCTTGGACTTCTGGCCTCCAGAACCCTGAGACAGCACATTCCTGTTGTTTAAGCCCCTCAGCATGTGGTTCTTTGTTATGACAGCCCTAACAAACTAATATAGGTAGGAAGAAAATATCAGAACTTTAGAACTTTCCTTTCTATCACTATGGTAGTTTGGCTTATTTTTTGGGGGGGGAGTAGTTTGGCTTTTTTTTTTTTTTTTGGTAGTTTGGCTTATTTTTTTTTAAGGTTTATGTATTTATTTGAGAGAGAGAGAGAGTGGAGGAAGGGGCAGAGGGAGAGGGAGAGAAGCAGCCTCCCCACTGAGCGTGGAGCCTGACACAGGCTCGATTGTAGGACCCTGATTATCATGACGTGAGCCAAAGTTAAGAGTCGGATGCTTAACCGACTGAGCCCCCCAGAGGCCCCGGTAGTTTGGCTTATTGATCCTAATTCATCCCTCACCTGGAATAGAAATAGCACCGATTACCACATGACTTTGCAGTGCCTCCCACTGTGGGTGAAATATACTCCTCCACCCCAGGGAAGTTGGGCTTGAGCAAGATAGTTACCAGACGTGTTACGTGAGCCGGCACTTTAAATGTGTTGCATGGTATGGTTTGCCCTCTTGAGCTTCTGCCATCACTAGGACAAGAACAGGTCCCAGGTGGCTCTAGTCACATCAGCCAGGGCTCCAGACCTGCACAAAATCTGTGACCTGGAGCTCTTTCCATCTCCAACTGTCATAGCGGGAGGAGCTGCTGCCACGTCCGTCCACCTGCAATGGATGGTCAGGCAGAACTTCTCCAGCTTCTTGATGGAGAGGAACAGGCAGACATACAGCACCGACCCCAATAATCTGAAGGCAAACAAGTCCTTCCACTACAACGGGCTGATGCACCACTGGACTCTGGGCATGGAGCCAGGACCTGACAGCAAAGGTATAGTGGTGGTCATGAAGCAGAGATCCCGCCAGTGAAAACCCATCACCTCCTACTTGCGGACCACCATGAACCAGAATGCCTGGGCCACCCTCGGCAACATCAGGCACATGATCTGCAAGAACAAGTACCACCCAGATCTGTGCATGGCTGCCATTCGCACAACCAGAGCCAACCTGCGCAGCCAGAAGCCCGTGATGGTGAAGAGGAAGCGGGCCGTCCCACCAAGAGCTCCTGAGCACCAGCCCCCCACCTCCAAAGCAATAAAGATGTCAACCACCTCAAACAAACAAACAAACAAACAAACAAAACCCAAACAAAACTCCTGTGACCTGGAACCACTCCCGGCCACCCCACAGCCTGAAATAGCCAAGCCCAGCCAAGATCAATCAACCCCCCACAATCCTGCAGGACCATGAGCAAGAAAAATAAATGCCTGTTACTGTAAGCCACTGAGTTTCGGAGTGTTTGTTCCGCAGCATTATTGCGGCAAGAGCTGACGATTACAATGACCAATATGCAACATGCAGATTGACCCTGGGACCTTGTTTGGGCTGTTTGTCACCACTCAGCATCCAGTGTGACAGGTGAGGAATGCTGAGGGAGAGTGGCAGTCCCATAACTTGGACAGCATCCGCCTCAAATGGTTTTTCACCTTCAGCAAATGGCCTATTATGAGTGCCATGTTGAGTGAATTTACGGATCACATTATGTCGCTCCAACCAAACTAATCATCACCAAATGGGCAAGGGACTTGAAACAGTTCCTCTAAGGAAACCATGGCTTGAAGATAGTCCTGTAAAAGGAAGCATAAGCTACGAAGAAACTGGCAGAGCTCGCAGTTCTCCTACTTTGAGAGCTAGTTTGTTTTAAAGTTTTCACACTTAAGGAGATAATTTGAAATATGGCTTTTTGACTTCTATTGTTAACAATGGACTTCACACATAGGCATATGGCCTTATGATCTTAGCAAAAAGCATTAGCACATGAATGTAAGTTATAAGTAAATAAAAATATAGTGGGGAGGGATGCTAAAAATGTTTCACTGTTGGGGTTGAGACCATTTGAAAGTCATTTGAAAGTCAGCTCACAAAAAAGAAAAGAAAAAGGAAAGGAAAGGAAAGGAAAGAAAAGAAAAGGGGCCCCTGGCTGGCTCAGTCAGGAAAGCGTGCAACTCTTGATCTCAGGGTCGTGAGTTTTGAGTCCCACGTTGGGTGTAAGAGATCACTTAAAAATACAATCTTTAAAAAAGAAAACAGGAGGTCAGCTCACCATATTGAACTGATTTATTAACTTGTTGAGTGAGTTCATTTGTGCTCAACATTGTAGAATTACGATGGTGCTATCGTTGCACACTGGGAAGGCCTGTCCCCCCGAAGCACAGAGCGTAGACCCATGGGCTCTCCAGTGTTGTGTTGCACTCACACTATTTCTGAAGCCTGGGGGAGAGATGATGTCATGGAAAAAGGGATGACACACCTTGGTGTCAGGCCTAATGAGCCCCATCCAGAGCCAGGAGCTGAAGTGCTCTGCAGTAGCCAGGAGCCAGGGGCCCAGGGCCCTCACGGAGGGACCAAAGGCCCTGCTCCCAGCCCACAGGCTCCTCCTAGCTTTGCAGAGGTCTGAAAGAGACACCTCTGTTGGCCTGCCCCAACTCTGACACCGCCATTCAAGCCCCACTCTTAACCAGAAACTCTGCTCTGAACCCACTGGGTTCTTCTCCCGCCACTGTGCAAACCTTGCTCTGGGCGTAGTCACTGAGCGGGGGTATGGAGTAAGGGCTTTGTAATGGAGCAGGACCTCCTGACCGTGGGGGAGTCTGGGAAAGGAAGGGTCTGAAGGGGAAGTTGGAGGGTTAGAGGAGAGTCGCTAGGCTGCCAGATCGCGGCCATGAAGGAGAGCTTGGGGAGAAGCCCATGGAAGATGTGTCTCTACATTGGGTGGCGGGCCTGGCATGGCACGGGGGTGGCTCAGCAGGGTTAGCAGTCAAGAAGCAGAATTGCGTGCATGGCAGGAGAGAATAAGGGCAAGCTGGCACCTTCTGGCACCTTCTGTCATTCACTGCATCTAACCACGATGACCAGAGAGGAGTAGTAGTTGCATCTCCTCCATCTTCCAGACGTGGTGCAAATTTCTCTTCTGACCAGCTCTCATCCAGAACCGCAAGAGGAAGAGAATTTGGGGGAAACATCGCTCCAGGCTGGCCAAGGTGACAGTACGAAACCACCACTGGGGGCCAGATTTGAATGGATTGCCAGAGGGTCTGCAGTTGCTCTTTGGCCCAGCTAGTTTCAAAGTGAAGAATATGCTGCTAGTCCTCAAAACATTTCTGGACCCCGGATGGTCCGCTGGACCCGGTTCATGAAAGGAAAGGCCTTCACCAGATAGCGTCTCCCAAGCCCCACCTGTAGGTCAACCTCAACGCTGTACTTTTAACCCACTTATCACTTGAGAAGGATAATTTCAGGCTGGGAGACTCAGAGAGAGAAATGGCTATGTGGCAGATTGTATTTTCCAAGACGGCCCCTGCTGAGGACCGAGTAGTGTCCCCCCGACCCTGAAATTCATAGGTTGAAGCCCTAATCTACAGTGTGGCTGTATTCAGAGATAAGGCCTATAAGGAGGTAATTAAGGTTAAATGAGATCGTAGGGATGGGGCCCTAATCCATTAAGACTAGTATCCATATAAAAAGAGGAAGCCTCTCCAGGGATCTGCTCACAGAGAGGATCATGCAAGGAGATGGGGGGGGGGGGCGGGTAGGGGCAGGGAGAGAGAAGCCTCAGGAGAAACCAACCCTGCTGACACCTTGATCTGAGATTTTAGCCTCCAGAACTGTGAAAAAATAAATTTCTGTTGCTTAAGCTGCCCCCCACCCCGTGGGATTTTGTTACGGCAGCCCCAGCAGATGAATATAGCCACCACATTATCTCCCATCCCACAAGGTCTTCTTCAAGGTAATACTGACATTCCAGTGATGAGGACGCTTCCAGTGATGGAGTCTATGCCCCCTTCCCTTGAACCCGGCCAGGCCTCCATGACTGCCTCACCCAACCAAAGACGACGGAAGCGAAGCCAGGGGACATCTGAGGCTCAGTCCTCAAACTGCTATGCGCGTCCATTTGTGTCCTCAGGCCACTCATCCTTTGAACCTAGCTTCAAGGAAACCAGGAAGCCACATGGCGAGGCCACAGTGGACAACCCCAGCCAGCCAGCACCAGCACTAGATCTGTGAGCGAGAGCCTCCAGATGACCCCAGGCCCCAGCAGTCAAGCCACCCCAGGGACACCGTGTGGAGCAGAGACAAGCTGTCCCCACTGGCCTTGCCCAGACTGCAGATTTGAAAGCAAAATAAACAATTTGTTGTTGTGAGCCACTAATTTTGGAGGTGCCTTATTATGCACATAACCAGAATGGAGGTCTTCAGAATAAATGCATCCAGGACGCCACCTGGGAGAAAATGAAGCCAAGTCGGTGTAGAGGCTTTACTTGCTTTGGGGGGCATGGCAATGATTTCAGACAATCAAACCGATACAGACCTCTGGCATCAATGCGACAAAACAGGCGGCCAGATGAGTGTTTCTCCAAAGATCACCCCCACGTCTACAATTCCTATTCATTTTCTGATGGCTCTGAAAGTCTTCCCAAGGAGATTTTATTATTATTATTAATGTTGATCATGCTCCAGACAGAGTTTAAAGAGGACATATGTGCCGAAAGAAAATGGTGGAATCGGGAGGTTGAGCTGGAGGCTAGAATAATTAAAGGTTAAACTCCAGGTTCGCATTTGGTATTTATAGAATTTTCCATGCTTGGTGTGAGGGTTTTAAAACCAGGCTGAGCAGGGAAGCTCCTTTCAGTCCTTACAGGAGGGAAAGGATTTTAACACAAGGAATCCAGCCTGTCTAGTTCAAAGTTTTCAAAGGCAGCGTAATTAAGCGGCTTTGTTGCTTCAAGTGATGCTGTAAAGGTGAACAGGGCTAGGAGGGGAGGCTCTGCGAACAAAACAAAGCCAAACAAAACACTTACTTTCCCTACCAGGCACCCAGGGCTGTCAACAGCAGGTTCCTGGGTCATGGAAAGCTGTTTTCTCCTCTGTTGCTCCCCCCTCGGGCGTGGAAGGAGCACGAGTGCTGCTTACGGCATTTGACAGGGGCCAAGGCAAGTAAGGGAGGTGGCATTCCGGTACATTGTGAGGGTCGCCAAAGGATGCGCAAGAAGGATGAAAGATGCAGGTGAAGGCGGGGGTAGCGAGGACCAGGCACGCGGCGGGCACAGGCTGGGCTCGCAGCTGCGCACTGAGGCTGAAAGCAAACGCACCGGCATGCAGGTCTGCTTTGCTTCTCGCCTCTTTCCACCGCCACCGCCCCCACCCCACCGCCCACCACCACCATCTTCAGTATAGGAACATCAGAGAGACTCCTCTCTGTGTCTTTCAGCTTGTTGTTGTCTGTTTTCAGGAATTGGATGTCTCCTTTTGTTTCCTGAAGCTTTGATGGGGGGAGGGGAAAGGGGAGGGGGCGGTGAGAGGCGAAGGGGATACGGGCTCCAGGCTCAGACTGATCTCCCAGGGAGCATTTTCCAAATGCGTCCTGCTCCAAGCCTTCCAAAGACATGGATGGGGAGACTTGTAAAAACTTGTCTAAGCTGGCACTGCATCTCTGCGTGAAATGGAGTTACTTAGACGGACTATGTGCAGCTATTGAGAAGGAAGATTGTAAAGACCATGTGGCAACATGGAGAAAGGCAGGCGTGATATATCGTTAGACGAAATATCAGAACTCCAAACTGAGCAGGGTACCGTTGTAACTATGTTAAAAGTGGATTAAGAGCAATGGTTCAAACAGATACAGCACACCCATGTTCATTACAGCGCTATTCACAATAGCCAAAAGGTGGAAAGGACCCAAGTGTCCACAGAAAGATGAATGAATAAACAAACTGTGGATACAATATCATTTGACCTTGAAAAGGAGTGAAATTCTGTCACGCTACATGGCTGAACGTTGAGGTTATTATACAAATAATATGAAATAAGCCAGTTGCAAAAGGACAAATAGTGTATAATTCCATTTATATGAAGTTCCTAGAGTAGTCAGGTTCATAGAGACAAAAAGTAGAATGGGGGTGGCTGGTGGGAGGGGGGATGGGGACTTAGTCTTTAATGGACACAGTTTCTGTTTGGGAAGATGCAAACGTTTTGGAGGTGGATGGTGGTGACGATGGCACGACAATGTGAATGTGCTTAATGCCACTGAGCTGTATATCTAAAAATGGTTAAAATGATAAATTTTATGTTATGTATATTTTACAATGACAAAATTAGTCAATTTTTTTTTTAAGATTTTATTTGAGAGAGACAGAGATAGCCAGAAGGGAAGGTCAGAGGGAGAAGCAGGCTTCCCGCAGAGCAGGGAGCCCGACGCAGGGCTCGACCTCAGGACTCGGGGATCATGACCCGAGCCAAAGGCAGAGACCCTTAACGACCGAGCCACCCAGGTGCTCTAGTTAATTTTTTTTAAAGTTGGATTAGGCAGTGTGGTGATTGTCAGGGGCTGGGAGGAGGAGGGAATAAGGAGTAACTGGTGGGTACAGAGTTTTACTCAGGGATGATAAAAATGTGTTGAAATCGATAGAGGTGATGGTTGCACAAGAGTGTGAATGTGCTAAATGCCACTGAATTGTTCATTTCAAAATGGTTAAATGTGGGGCGCCTGGGTGGCTCAGTCAGTTGAGCGTCTGCCTTCGGCTCAGGTCATGATCTCAGGATCTTGAGATAGAGCCCCGCGGTCAGGTTCTGTGCTGGGCGTGGAGCCTACTTAAGATTCTCCCTCTCCCTCTGTCCCTCCCTCCCCCTAAAAAAAAAAAGTTAATCGTAGGGGCGCCTGGCTGGCTCAGTCGGTAGAGCATCCGACTCTTAATCTCAGGGTCTTCAGTTCAAGCCCCACGTTGGGTGTGAAGCCTACTTAAAATAAAATTCAAAAAAGATCTGATGATACTTTATTTAAAAAAATAAAATAGGGGGGCACCTGGGTGCTCAGTTGTTAAGGTCTGCCTTCAGCTCAGGTCATGATCCCAGGGTCCTGAGATCGAGCCTCGCATTGGGCTCCCTGCTCGGCGGAGAGCTTGCTTCTCCCTCTCCTCCTGGCTCCTGCTCTCTCTCTCAATATCTCTGTCTGTCTCTCTCTCTCTCAAATAAATAAATAAAATCTTTAAAAATAAAAAAAAATAAAATAAAATAGGGGCGCCTGGGTGCCTCGGTTGGTGAAGCGTCTGCCTTCGGCTCAGGTCATGATCCCGGGGTCCTGGGATCAAGCCCCACATCGGGCTCACTGCTTGGCGGGAAGCCTGCTTCTCCCTCTCCCACTCCCCCTGCTTGTGTTCCTCTCTCTCTCTCTGTCAGATAAATCAATAAATATTTAAGAAAATAAATAAATTAATTAAAATAAATAAAATGGGTAATTGTATGTCATGTGAATTTCACCTCAATTTTTTTAAAAAGTGCATTGGGGGATCTTGAAAGGGAATGTGGAAAAACGAGAACTGTTTAATGCATTAGGATCACAGGACTATTGGTGGATTCATTTTGACTTCTGAAAAAAATTGTTAAAACAGTTTGTGCAATGTATTTTTTATGTGTTTAAGAGAAATCTGTCAGGCAGAAATTCTATTATTAAAAAACAGACTGTTAATGAACAATAGCAAAAACCTTTCTTACGACTTATGGGGCAAGATTGTACAAAGAGAAACACCAGAAGGAAAGAGAAAGTGGGGACCGAGCTAAGATATTGCTTGTCACTTTTAAATATGTATTAATATATAGTATGTGTCATGTATTAATATATGAGTACTAAAGAACAGAAGAGATGAGTACAGTAGGTCCTCACCCATCAGTCAAGACATATATACTTAATACCCAGTGTTGCCGGCACGATGCTGGGCCCAGAAGGTGGTCAGGAACTAGCCCTTGTACTTGTGTAGTTGACGCCGTCGAGCTAGGTTGCGTGATGCTGACATCGAGTGTGTGAGGTCAGAGAAGGGAGAGAAGCTAAAGCACACAGAGGCTGCCTAAAGGGAGAGAGGGCACCTCAGCTGGACCTGGGGGGATTTGCGAAGGCAAAGAAGAGAGAGGAGTCCTTCTAGGTGTGAGAGGACAGGCAGGGGGGCAAGAAAGTCGACGTCTTTGGTCAGGAGAAGGGAGGAGAGAGCAGAGGGGTGCGCCAGGCAAGCTGAATGAAGCCCAGGGAAGGCAAGCTTTGCACGCCTCCCCGGAGGCATAAACACTGCAGGCAGTGGGCAGTGAGGAGCCATGGTTGGCTCCCGAGCGAGGGATGGAAGCCATATTTTCAGGTTACTCTGCCAAAATAACGGTAGGCCCTGGATCCCCTTTCCCTTTTACCCAGGGAGCCCAGAGAGGCCAAAACACAGCCAGGGCCCCAGCCCTGCCACGGATTACAGTAGCAGCAGCGGGGAGCAATTTTGGAAACCCTGTTCTCATCCCCAAAGGGAACACTCTTAGAAAATCATGGTATGTCTGGTTAAAGATGGAAGATTGCACACATACATTCATTCCTCTGCTTCCTTCCAAAACTTCATGAAAATGATAGTAAAGGGATTTTTAAAAGGCATTTGCCTGCAAGTCTAAAGAAAACAGGAAAGGGGAAAATAGCCAAGAGCTTGGAAGCTGGAAAGTGGAGGGTTGTTTGGTGACTGACTTATAGCAGGACAGAGAAAGCCCATCCCTCAGCTGGAAAGGCGGAAAGGCTGAGAAACTACCAGAACTTCACTCCCCTCCAAAGACCCAGAAGGGCCATACCAGGTGCTTCTGGAAGTGGAGGTGAAACTGATCAATTGAAAGTCCTTTCTAGAAGCAGTCAGGTATTTGGGGGCCTTCCCTTGCTCTGTACACCTAAGTGACTGTCCCTTCACCACCACCCACTGCAAGCAGACGACTGGACCTTTATTATCTGCGCAGCGTTCAAGGAAAGGGACTTCGTTTTTTGTTTTTTATTTTAAGGATTTTTTATTTATTTAAGACACGGGGGGGGGGAGAGAGAGAGAGTGCATGCGTGCGCATGAGCAGGGACGAGGGGCAGAAGGAGGCTCCCCACTGAGCAGGGGGCCCGATGCAGGGCTCCACTCCAGGACCGTGGAATCGTGACTTGAGCCAAAGGCAGACGCCTAACGACTGAGCCACCCAGGCGCCTCCAAGGAAAGGGCCTTTGGCCAGAGATACCAGGCACAGTTGAAAGTAGGATGGCCAAATGAAAACAGAAAGATTAGGTGTAAGTTTTCTATTTCTTTTTAAAGACTTTATTTATTTGAAAGGGAGAGCACACACGACTAGGAGGGGGTGGGTGGGCAGAAGCAGAGGGAGAAGCAGGCACCCCTCCGAGCAGGGAGCCCAACGCGGGGCTCGATCCCAGGACCCCAGGATCCTGATCTGAGCTGAAGGCAGACGCTTCACCAACTGAGCCACCCAGGCACCCCTAGGTGTAAGTTTTCTTATGAATATCATGCCCCCTGCCAAGCTCTTCTGCTCACGCAACTCCTAGAAACTTGACATTCAAGCTTAGACACCCTCTCGGAAGGAGATTCAGTATCGTCACCAGAGATTTCCCACTTAAATAGCCTAGCCAGATCACCACACAACAGTAGTTCTCAAACTTTAGTCTGCACCAGAATCCCCTGGAGGGTTTGTTAAAATGCAGACAGCCAGGATTTTGAATCCAATAAATCTAGAGTGGGGCCTAAGAATGTGCATTACTTAGAAGTTCCTAGGTAATGCTGCCACTTCTGGTCTGGGGACCATACTTTGAAAACTGGTGCCCTAGAGAGAAGTTGGCTGGGACCCCTGGGTGGCTCAGCTGGTTAAGCGTCTGCCTTCGGCTCAGGTCATGATCCCAGGGTCCTGGGATCAAGCCCCACATCGGACTCCCTGCCCTGCGGGAAGCCTGCTTCTCCCTCACCCACTCCCCCTGATGGTGTTCCCTTTCTCCTTGTCTCTCTCTCTGTCAAATATATAAATAAATAAATAAATAAATAAGTCTTTTAAAAAAATGAAGAAAAAAAAAGAGTGACATCTGCAGTTGGCAGGCCACATGCACACACACCCAGAGGGTCCTAGCAGCTTTTTAGTGTCCTGCTGTAAATGTGGACATGTAACTGGAGATCACCACACATCTAAGGAAAACCTCTAACGTGAGCGACCGAGACCAAAAGGAACAGATGAGGGGCGCCTGGGTGACTCAGTCGGTTAAGCGTCTGACTCTTGGCTTCGGCTCAGGTCGTGATCTCAGGGTCGTGAGATCAAGCCCTGCACTGGGCTCCTTGCTCAGCTGGGGAGTCTGCTGGAGATTCCCTCTCTCCCTCTCCTTCTGCCCCTCCCACCCCTCAAAATAAATAAATATATCTTAGGGAAAAAAAGGAACAGGAAACAGAGACTATGCTGGGAAATGTAAACCACACACGCGCGTGCACACACACTCACACCACACATTCACACCACACCTATGTATGCATGCACACGTCTACCTATTGATAATGTCTCAAAAGAGACATTATTGAATAGCATTAAAGATAAGCATTCAGGAGTGGCACCTGGGTGGTTCAACTGCCTTCAGCTCAGATCATGATCCCAGAGTCTCAGGATCAAGCCCTGCTTGGGCTTCCTCTTCCGCAGGAAGACTGCTTCTCCCTCTCCCTCTGCCTGCCGTTCCCCCTGCTCGTGCTCTCTCTCTGTTTAATAAATAAATAAAGTCTTTTAAAAAGATAAATAAAATCTTTAAAGATTTTATTTACTTATTTGAGAGACAGAGAGAGCATGAGCAAGGGGGAGGGGCAGAGGGAGAGGGAGAAGCAGACTCGCCGTTCAGCAGGGAGCCTGAGGACCCCGGGATCATGACCTGAGCTAAAAGCAGACTGAGCCACCCAGGCGCCCCAAGACCCTAAAGGCTTCTAAAGAGAAAATACATATTATACACAAGGATTGAGAGTCAGAATGGCCCTAGACTTCTCCATAGCAACCCTGCCACTTGGGAGAAAAGAGAAAACTGCTTTTCAAAATTCTCAGGGGAAATGATCCAACTTAGAATTCTATATCCAGCCAAACTATCAGTTAAGTGTGAGCTTAGAAAAATACTCCTCTGACGTGCAGTGTCTCAAAACGTTGCTGCCCATGCATCCTTCCTCAGAACGCTGCTGGAGGAGATGAGCCACCAAAATGTTGGAAAAAGTCATGAAAGAGGAGATGTAGAATCCAGGGAACCGGGGGAGCCACCCAAGATAGAGGCAGAGAAATTCTCCAAAATGAGAGGAGACCACAGGGTGACAGCTGAGCCCTGATCACAAGGAGTGACCGCTCTAGGCAACACTGCTCAGAAGCTTCCTGCTAAGCCATGGCCAACAAGAGGGCCTTGAGGTGCTTGGACACAGTGAGAAATCTACTAAATGGGGAGGGTTTGGGCTACAGCGACCTCCTTAAACCGAGGCGGCCAGAAGGTGGTAAGACAGCTCAGTGACCACAGCTTGGCCTGAATTCTGATTTCCCGTGCAAAGATGAAAAGGCCCGGCTCCCGCCTCTGCCTTCCTCCACCAGCAAGCCATATCCCCATGCACATTTGGAAAGGCAAAAATATCTAGGCCAATTTTATCATACTAAAAAGGGAAAAGAATCATCAAAGTTCAAACTCCCCATCATCAAATGGTCTCAAAGTCTCCCCAGTGTGAAATTCCAAATGTCAGGGTCCCAGCCCTGTCAGGGGTAGACGAGAAACTGGTGATTGGCAATGGTCATTGTTTTATGGAAGGAGAACGCACTAGGGTATAATTAGATGACACAGATTCCTTTTTCCATTTTTTAGAGGGACGTATCTTGCCGTTACATTGGAGTATGGCATGATATGTTTTACGAGGGATTTTTCACTCGGATGGTATCTCTTTCGGGGGTTTATTTAAAGTCAGAATGAGAGGCGCCTGAGTGGCTCAGTCAGTTAAGCATCTGCCTTCAGCTCAGGTCATGATCCCAGGGGCCTGGGATCGAGCCCCGCATCGGGCTCCCTGCTCAGCGGGTAGCCTGCTTCTCCTTCTCCCTCTGTGCGCTCGCTAGCTCGTTCTCTTTCTCTCTCAAAAAAAAATAAATAAAATATTTTTTTTAATCAAAATGACACCAACATGGAGAGCAAGTGGTTCAGCTGTCCTCTCCCCTGCCCCACCCCCAGAGTGGCATCTGTCACCTTACACATTTCCCTTCCACGCAGTTGGCTACCTTTAGTCATTTACATGAACTACCGTAGTCCCATTCTACAATTTTCATGGTACAAAATGTAGGACTAATCACGATAGGAAAGTATCTCAACAGGTGGAAATAAATAATGAGTCTTGCCTAAGCAACCCCCCCAAAAAAATCCATTCCACAACCCCATGATTTAATCAAGAGTCTTTCCAAGGAAGACGAGGCTCCGGGCCCCAGGCTACTGCAGTCACTCATTCACAGGCCCGCCAGCCATGATGAAGACTGCTCCAACACCCGCTGTGATTCCTCTGGGAGTCTGGCAGACCCTCTCCCATCTCCCAACCCCACCCCTCACACATCTCCTGCAGCCAGACCAGGGGTCACTTCCAGACTGAGTCCCCAGCCCTTGTACCCCCTATGCTCTGTCCACCTATGCAGACAGCCTTCCTTCAGGGGCCCAGCACTCTTCACTGCCCGTCTCCCCTTGGCTTGTGTGCCAAAGGAGGGTGGAGAACGTAGATAATTCATCATTGGATCCAAGCACCCAGCAGAATCTCCCATGAAGCAGTACTTAATAAATACCTGTTGAATGAACGAATAAATGAAGGAATGAACAAAATAAATGTGCAGATAAATATGACTTAGGGACTTTAGGAAATGCCCCATAAATTGACTGTGTCATGTGACTGCCCAAAAATGCTAACACCAAAGGCTTATGCTGTTGAGTGGTTGGTCTTCAACACTCCCGCGTTGACAACTTTAGTTTCGCTCTTATTTTTTTAGGATAAAAAATATACGTAAAGTCCTAATGTCAATATTAAAGGAGATTACTTTCTTTCTTATTTGCAGATTCAAATCAATGTGACTGGTCTCTGTGTTTCCTGGGCAGATTGCCCCTGGTGAATGCCCTTCCCTGGCCAGTGCTACGGTGAATGCTGGCCCCCCATGGCCCTGCGAGACCAGGAGAAAAGCAAGAAGCCAGCTTTCTCCTCCACTGGCAGAATATTGTGACGCCTGGCAGCTTACAGGTGCCTAGTAATGTGGATTTACCGATCATATGACCTAGTTTTAACTTAACTCCCAAATGAGCCATAGGGCTTAAAAAGATTCCTGCAAAGAAACCGTGTGTTAAAAATAATACTAATAATACAAGCACGCCCGAACAAGATGGAGGCAGAGCAGATGTTTCTTCTAGTACGAGCTCTTTGTCAGCCACATCAGGAGGCCAAAACAACCATAATCTAATCAGATCTGAGATGAAGTCGGCCCTCAAATTGAAAATATCAAGAGACAATTTGAAACACGAGTTTCCAATCACTGCCGTTTTAATGACAAGCCTGGCCTTGAGTGTACATCGTATATTGGGACTATCTGACGAACAGCAGAAGCCGCCAGAACAGAGGTCCTCAAACGTAAATAAATACGGCAGATTGCAAAGGAAACCAACAGCATTTAAATCATTATCAAATTATTAAAACAAATTTGTGATATAGATATTTACGTGCTTCTTTAGTAAATCATTAAGTAACAAGTTCCTGTGGCAGATCTAATAACTATCATCATTTCATAGCGCTGATGAACATAAATGATATTTCAAGATCTCTGCAACAATGGGAACGTGATTTTAATTGGTGACAGCCGCAGGTACCGCGAATACTACTGAGGTTTGTTGCTTACGATCGTAATTGAAGGAAATGATAAATTTCAGTTAGAAGTAAGTGAAAATGAAGATGTCATGTCTTCCCGTATCAAATTCACAAACCCTGTGAATTTTATCCTTGAACCTCAGCTTAAGAGCCCCGGCCCAGAACAAAGTAAAGGCTATTGGTCCCGTGTCTCACAACATCACTACCAGGTGTCCTGTTCAATGTCATTCAAAAAAAAAAAAAAAAAAAAAAACAACTCATAGCCAGCCTCCGACTGAATCAGAAATTGCACACAAAATCATTTATTACAAACAGGCACAAAACCAGTTACAGAATCTTCTCTTGTCACCCAGTGAAGAGCCAGGTGTCTGCCCTTGGGCATACCTACAAGTACGTTGGTTGAAAGGCACACTGAGTATAGAAGTGACAATATTTAGGGAGCAGGATTCAACTAACCCTCTGGTTAGAACAGGCACAATGTCGTCTGTTGGGTGGCCGGCCACGGGAGCAAACAAAGTCTGTGGCCTGGGTTGCCATACCCAAGGGTGTTTGGTCTCTGGGCTTGTCAGATTCGTTGACCCCCCCAACCCCATTCAGGCAACAGCAGAGGTGCTAGTATATTTCTAGCCCATCCCATGTCTTGAGCATCGCTTGTCTTACCACTGAAAATTTACTTCCAACATATTTAAATGCTAATTGGTGAACCCTCTGATACAGATAGTTGATGTGCTTGTGGTAGCTGTCTTTGCAGTGTGGATTTCTTTTCTTTTCTTTTTAAGATTTTATTTATTTATGCATTTGGGAGAGAGAGTGGGAGGAGGGGAAGAGGGAGAGGGAGAAGCTGTCCTCCTGTGAAGCAGGGAGTCCGATGCGGGACTCAATCCCATGACCCTGGGATCATGACCTGAGCTGAAGGCAGATGCTTAACTGACTGAGCCACCCAGGCGCCCCTTTGCAGTGTGGATTTCTGATTCAGGTTTTCCAAAGGCTAACTGACCATCCCTGAGGTGCGCACTCTTCATTAGTGTATTTCAAATGTAGACCCACCTCTTCTACAGTAGAGGTTAAGAACAGTGGGGGCGCCCGGATGGCTCAGTCGTTAAGCATCTGACTTCGGCTCAGGTCATGATCTCGGGGTCCTGGGATCAAGCCCCACATGGAGCCCTGCATCGAGCCCCCCGGCAAGCTCCTCACTCAGCTTGTCCCTCTCCCTCTGCCTCTGACCCCACTTGTGCTCTATCTCTCTCTTTCTTAAATAAATAAATAAAATCTTTAAAAAATAAAATAAAAACAGCAAAGACACACATATCTATACTGCAGCACTTTGTTAGGACTGAATTGTACCCCCCCAAATTCATAGGTTGAAGCCCTAACCCCCAATGTGACTGTGCTTGGAGATGGGGCGTTTATGGAGATAAGTAAGGACAAATGAGGCCATAAGGGTGGGGCCCTAATCCTACAGGACTAGTGTCCTTACGAGAAGGGGAAGAGACATCAGAGAGCTCTTTCTCTGCCCACACAAGGGGAAAGACCGTGTGGGGACACAGCAAGAAAGTGGCCATCTATAAATCAGAAAGAGAGGCCTCACCAGGAACGGAATATGCCAGCACCTTGATCTTGAACTTCCAGCCTCCAGAACTGTGAGAAAATAAATTTCTGTTGTTTCAGACACCCGATCTGTGGTATCTTGTTACAGCAGCCCGAACTGACTTGGATACCTGCCCTCGATGGATGGGTTTCTGACTATTTCAAATGGCAGCAGAAGTCATACTCTCTGACTTCTAAAGCCATGCAGATCCTGTCTTGCTTGGGGGGTAGGGGGAGAGGGGGAACACTTGCTCTTAGAGTCTAAGTCATCCTGTAAGAAATCTTGTGTTACGGGTTAAATCGTGTGCCCCAAAAGGATATGTTGAAGTCCTAACCCCCATGACCTCAGAATGTGAGCTTATTTGGAAGTAGAGTCCTTGCAACTAAGGCTACCTAAGATGAGATTATACTGGTGTAGGGTGGGCCCTAACTGAATCTGACTGGTGCCCTTATAAGAAGAGGGAAATTTTGGACACAGACCCACAGGGAGAAAGGAAAACGCATGTGAAGAGACAGGGAAAATGCCACACAAAGACGAAAGAAGAGGTTGGAATGATGCTTCTAGAAACCAAGGAATGCCTGGGACCCCCAGAAGCTGGAAGAGACAAGGAAAGACCCACCCTAGGGTCCTCAGAGGGAGCACGGCCCGGCGACACCTTGATCTCAGCCTTCTGGCCTCCAGAAGTGTGAGTTCTGTTGTTTTAAGCCACCCGGTTTGTGGCAGTTTATTATGACAATACGTCCTTCCAGCCTGAGACTGCCATCTTGGTCGTCCGTCAACACTCAGAGCCGAACCTGACCTTCAGTGCTCTGGGGCCCAGGTGCCCGCCATGCCAGGGAAGAAGCCATCTTGGAAGAGGACCCTCCAGTCCCAGCTGTCTGCCTCTTCCCAGCCAAGGTCCCAGCCATCACGGAGCAGCCACAAGCTGCCCCCTCCAGGCCCTCGCCAGATCCCCGCCTGGCAGAGTCTACGTGTTGGTATTCCGGTTAGTTCATGCCGCTACGTTTTAGGATAGTTCATCACACGGTGAGACGTAAGTGGAAGCGATGCTTTTATCAAAGGGAGGGAGAATGGGTGCCGGCCACGCAGAAACAGTAGTACGGAGGGGCTGTGTGCTTTGTTTCTCCAGAAGGTGAGTTGCAACGCGCACTGCTGCCAAAGAGGCCGTTGGGCTCCAGGGGTGTGTGGCCTGTGCACCCAGAGGGGTCCCGTGTTGGGTCTGATGCTTCCCTCTGGCTGTATGGAAACTCTGAATAATCTTTCAAACAAGTGGTCCTGCATTTTCATTTTGCACCAAATGCTGTAGCAATCCTGGCTGGAGCTTGAGAAGCCAGCCTGAACCACGAAAGGATTTCAAGAATGGAGGACACACACCACAGATAAAGAGGAAGGTGACAGAGTCTGGATCCAGGAGCATTTCAGAGACAAGGGCTACCATACTGGTTTGGGATGCGTTCCTTCAGACTTTGGTGCGACTAGACTTCTCTCTTGTTTAAGCCACTGTTTTTTTTTTTAAGGTTTTCAGTCACTCTCAGTTGAGACTAATTCCTACTGATGCAGTGTGGGAGTATGAACTCTGAATCCCCCGATAATCACTCCGGAAATATAGCTGTTGAAGCAAAGTCTATACACCCCTGCCTCTCTTGCAGCCTGATGTGACCATGAGACTACTTTGTGCCCAATAGGATAGAAGCAGAAAATTCCGATGTAAGATTTCCAAAAAGCATCCTGAAATAGAGATTGCGTACCCCCTTTTCATCCCTTCCTCCTTCCTTCTGGCTAGAATGCAAACATAATGACCGGAACTTCTGCGGCCGTGGAGCTCCATGATGTCTGGGGCTCCCTCTGGAAGATTTGAAGTTGGGAGACTGGAAGATACACTTCCATGGTAGGTCACTCACGTGGCAAGCAAGGTGGTGCTGGCAGGTTGGTTTCTCTACGTGGAGCTCTTCATAGGGCTTCCTGGATGTCCTTTCAACATGGCGTCTGGCCTCCCCCAGAGCAAGCAACACGAGAGAGCAAGCTGAAAGCAATGCCCAGCATAGTCATCATAGATAACAACACTGTAATGTAAACTTCAAAGTTGCTAAGACACTAGATCTTAATTGTTCCCACCGCAAAGGAGAAATAATTATGAGACATGATAGAAGGCGCCCGACTGTTTTTAACCTCTACTGTAGAAGAGGTGGGTCTACATTTGAAATACACTAATGAAGAGTGCACACCTCAGGGATGGTCAGTTAGCATTTGGAAAACCTGAATCAGAAATCCACGCTGCAAAGGGGCGCCTGGGTGGCTCAGTCAGTTAAGTGTCCGACTCTTGATTTCAGCTCAGGTCATGATCTCGGAGTTATGAGATCAAGCCCCACATCGGGGTCCATGCTGGGCGTGGACCCTGCTTAAGATTCTCTCCCTCTCCCTCTGCCCCTCCCCCCTCTAAAAAAATTAAAATTAAAAATAAATTAAAAGAAGACAGCTACTGTGACTTTTATAACCGGCCTCAAAAGCCACATGCTGGCACATCTACAGGAGTCTATTGGTCACAATTGATTCAGAGCAGACTCACCCTGATTCAGTGGAGGAAGGGTTGGTGCGAGGACAGGAGCACTATGAGGGGCCATCTTGGAGACGGGCCCCCACACCCCCACCGCCTCTATATGTAGATATGTCATATTCATTCACTGGGGATTGGACCTTATCATTTTTACCATAACAAGCATCATCTTTTTTAAAAAAAGATTTTATTTATTCATGAGAGAGAGAGAGTGACTGAGAGAGAGACCGAGCGGGGAGGAGGGTGAGAGGGAGAGGGAGAAGCAGGCTTCCCGCGGAGGAGAGAGCCCGATGCGGGGCTCGATCCGAGGACCCTGGGATCATGACCTGAGCCAAAGGCAGACGCTTAACCGACTGAACCACATAAGCGCTGCAAGCATAGCAATCCATCATCTTTTTTTTGACACACAGAGAGACAGCGAGAGAGGGAACACAAGCAGGGGGAGTGGGAGAGGGAGAAGCAGGCTTCCCGCTGAGCAGGAAGCCTGATGTGGGGCTTGATCCCAGGACCCTGGGAACATGACCTGAGCCGAAGGCAGACGCTTAACGACTGAGCCACCCAGGTGCCCCAGCAATCATCATCTTTGTCACCGTTATTAGTTATCTAACTATGGGCCAGGCACTGTGTTAGGTGTTCTACAAACATTATCTCCTTTATTCTTGTCAAAATCTTTAAAAAAAAGTAGGTATGATTAGCCCCATTTTACAAATGTCAAAATCGAGATTCAAAAGGTTAAATAAGGGGGGCCTGGGTGGCTCAATTAGTTAAGCATCTGGCTTTTGATTTTGGCTGAGGTCATGATGTCAAGTGGTGGGA
The DNA here is from genome assembly GCF_037043125.1 of Eumetopias jubatus. NCBI lineage: Eukaryota > Metazoa > Chordata > Mammalia > Carnivora > Otariidae > Eumetopias > Eumetopias jubatus. The sequence continues at coordinate 92,256,133 of NW_028274817.1, forward strand.
TCGAGCTCTGCGGACTCCGCACTCAGCGGGGAATCTGCTTGAGGTTCTCTCTCTCCCTCTTCCCCTTCCCTCCCCCCCGCTCATGCTCTCTCTCTCTCTCTCTCTAAAATAAATAAATAAAATAAATCTTTTAAAAACGAAAAAGTTTAAACAACTTCATAGCTAGCTGGTAATGGAACCACAATTCACCACATCAGTTCCCTCTGGGTCTTTGATCAATGTCACATTGCTTCCCTGTCTGTATCAGTCAGGATTCTCCTGAGAAACAGGAACAATCGTGGGTGGGGAAGTGGTGGTGGGTGGATGTGTGTACAGAGGTTCTATTATAAGGAATTGGCTCCTATGTTCATGGAAACTAACAAGTCCCCAGATCTGCAGCCAGCCAGCCTCACGTAGGAGAGCCAAGAGTGTAGTTCCAGTCTGAGTCCAGGGGCCTGAGATGCAGGAAATCCTACAGTAGCTCCAGTCTGCATGCCCTCAGGCTCAAAATCCAGTAAAAATCATTGTTTCAGTCCAAGTTCCAAGGCAGGAAATCACCCTTATTCCAGCTCAAGGCAGTCAAGCAGAGGGAATTCCCCCTTCCTCCCAGGAGGGCCAGCCTTCAATTGATTGGATGCAGCCCACCCACATTAGGGCAGGCAATCGCTTCCCTCCGTCTACCAATTCAAATGTTAATCTCATCCGAAACACTCTCCCAGACACACCCAGAATCATCTTTGACCAACTATCTGGGCACACGTGATCCAGTCAGGTTGACGTCTACAATTAACCATCGCAGTGTCCTTCATGAACTCAGCTTGTTTATCCTTGGACATTTTTAGCTTGGAGTACCAGTTTTGCTCTTGCTTGGCCTAAATGTTATGCTTTAAGGAGTCCTGCCCTCACCCATACATAATTTGTGTATTTTCATCTTCTTAATGATGTTGATAATATCTCCTATTAAATTAGGTGGGAGGAAATAAGTAGAAGAAAAGACAAAAAAAAAAAGAGTACTAGGGCATCCTAGTTCTAAATACTTTTTCTTAATAGATTTTGGGAGAAAAATCAATGAAAAATACCTTAATAGGAAAAAAATGAGAAAATAGTTCGGTAGTCTAGGGCTGTGGTTCTTAAGCTATAAAGTACATCAGAATCACCCATGTGCTTATTAAAAAGCAGACGGCTGGGTCCCACTCCCAGAGTTTCTGGTTCAGCAGGTGTGGGATAGGGCCTGAGAATTTGCATTTCTAACAAGTTGTCAGGTGGTTCAAGACCACATTTTGAATAGGAAAATGTTAGGGGGAAAAAACCTGTCCACAATGTGCCCAGAACTGAAAAGGCACTTAGGGACCTATGTTTCTTCTATCTGGGCACTTGACCATTCTATGCCACCTCATAGCCCAAGGTGGCTGCCTGAGCTCCAGCCATCAGGACTAGATTCCAAGCAAATGTTAGAAGGAACAGGGGAAGACCACTCCTTTTAAGGACACTTCCCACTTCTCAGAAGTTGCAGGCAAGACTTCCCCTTACATGTCATTGACCAGAACTTAGTCACATGACCACACCTAGCTGCAAATAAGCTGGGAAATAGGGCCTTTTTTTTTTCCTCCAGGAGGCTATGTGCCCCAGCTAACATTCTATTACTTATAAATAGTGTGGGAAAGAGCTATTTAAGGTCAACCAATGGCCTCTGCCATGGGGATCTTCCACCTTGTTTGGAATGGGAGAGAATTCATTCCCTATGTCGGTGTGTAACCTGGGCCTACCTTTCCTTCTGAGTCAAAAGCACAGTCCATGCAGCTTCATAAATAGGATTTAGAACCTTGCAAAACCTGGTGACTAAGTAATTACCAGCCTGGCCTAAGTCACGTGCTCTCCCTGCGACCTGCTGGAAGAAGGACCATGAAATCCAAAGCTAGACATGAGCAATTCACGCTCCCTCTCACTGGTTTAGTTAATTGGTTATCCTGTTAACTGCAGAGGTTTGTTTCCTCTGGATCGCTTGTCTCCTGAAATGCAGTAAGGACCAGACATCAGCAAATTTGGGGGGGAAACGTCCTCTGGAGGGAAACTCCAGCAATGCACATAATTACACTCCCTCAGTTCCAGAGTGAGCATAGAAGAAATAAGCTTTTAACAAACCCCGCCACCATGCCAGACGCCGGAGGTTTCTCACTCCCCGATTCTGTGCTCCAAGGTGGAAGCTGGGCCTCGAAGGTCCCTGCTGCTAAGAGGTAAAGGAGGCGTGGGAAACCAGATGCCCTAAACAGACGTTTTCTTCAAATGCGTGACTCAGTGGCTTCATTTTTAGGTGCAGCCCCGCTTGGCAGAACTGAGCCACAAAAAAAAAAAAAAGAAAGAAAGAAAGAAAAGAAAAGGAAAGGAAAGAAATTGCTCTTCCCTGATTAACCCTTCTAGCCACTGGGTGCCACTATTGATTTGTTCGGTTAACCAAACTATAAAAAAACGCTTTACCATAGGGGGGAAATTCTCAATGCAGATTACTTTGGTAAAGCAGGAAAGGAAAATGGGCCAAAAAAAAAAAAAAAGTCTGCGTGTGCATATATATATATATCCCCTTAGATGTGTGTTGGTTATTTCTTTCCTCCTGACTTCCTGTCGCCAGACGACATACTTTTGTCTGTAGTATCTCCTCCTTGATCACTCTCTCATAATGAATTTCAGAGTAACACTTTAAGAACCGCTTCAAGAATTATGTTTCCTGAAGTCCCTTACAGCTCTCAAAAAAAAGAAAGAAAGAAAGAAAGAAAGAAAGAAAGAAAGAAAGAAAGAAAGAAAGATGTGGCAACTCTACTGCTTTATAAAATTACAACTTTATAAAATTATAAATAATTTTATAATTATTTATGTATGCCATCATCAATAACAAATGTTTATAAAGTGCCTACTATGTGACCAGGGCTGGGGAATAGAAAAATCAACAGAATTCCTGCCAGCAAGTTTTTATACTCTCTCTCTCTTTTTTAAAAAGATTTGTTTATTTAAGAGAGAACGAGAGAGGGGAGGGGCAGAGGGAGAGGGAGAGGGAGAACCTGGAGCAGATTCCCCACTGAGCTCGGAGTCTGATGCCGAGCTCCATCCCACGACCCTGAGATCATGACCTGAGCCGAAATGAAGAGTCAGATGTTCAACTGACTGAGTCACCCAGGCGCCCCTACTCTCTCTTAGAGAGAGAGAGAGAGAGAGAGAAAAGACACCTTATCTCCCACAAAAAACGTTTTTTATTTTAAGTAGGCTCCTTGCCCAATGCGGGGCTTCAACTCACGACCCGAAGATCAAGAGTCTCTTGTTCCACTGACCGAACCAGCCAGGTGCCCCCATACTCTCTCTTAATGAAAATATGACACGCAGTCGAGAATAAAACGGTAGGTACAGGGCGCCTGGGTGGCTCAGTTGGTTAAGCGACTGCCTTCGGCTCAGGTCACGATCCTGGAGTCCTAGGATTGAGTCCTGCATCAGGCTCCCTGCTCAGCAGGGAGTCTGCTTCTCCCTCTGACCCTCCCCCGTCTCATGCACTCTCTCTCTCTTTCATTCTCTCTCAAATAAATAAATAAAATCAAAAAAAAAAAGGTAGGTAAATAAGTAACTGTGGCCAAAACCACGTGTTGCTTATCCAAGGGGCATTTCTCCCCTTCCGTGCCCCCAACTTCCCTCCATCGTTCTTGATGGCCAAGCCTAAATTTTGTTCTAGTGTTCACCATTCGGCATGGTCAAGGAAGGTGACCCTTCCCCAGTCCTGGGGGTGGTGAATCACGCTTGGTCTAAGCCAACCATGGTGGCTTCATATCCCTTTCCAAAGATGGGTTGAGTTTGGCCATGTGACCCATACCTAGATAATGAGACGGGAAGTAAAATGCATTACAAAAATGCTCGCAAAGAAGGAAGCGTCAATTTCTTTATGCTGAACATGTGATGGCTGGAATTGCGTTAGTCATCTTTAGACCACAAGGAGAGTCACCTCTGACCAGTCAAGGAGAGCAGAGCAGAGAGATGGAAATCCCCCCAGTTGCTAGACTCCCCCGGGGAACAAGTCCACCTTAGGAGTTCATGTCTTGTGAGATATGTGAGCCCCTTTTTGTTAAGCACTTTTAGTGGGGTCTTCGGTTCCTTGCAGCTGAAGGCACCCCATCTGATGGCCACATACACTGGCTGCTTTACCTACCTTAGCTCATCCATCGTCCATCTGCCTATGGGGCAGATATTTTAAGCCCATTTTAGGGATGAAGCAATGGAGTCTGAGAGGTTAATACCACATCCAAAGTCACACTGGTGGAGGCCTCTTTTAAACGCAATCAGTGCCCAATAAAGCTACAGCGGGTGAATGAATGAGCAAGCAGAGGGTGCCGCTGAGGGGCTAAAGGTCACCACCTGTCTTGGGGGCCCAGAAACACAACCTTGTGCAGGACATCCCCTGTCCCAATCTTCGGATCATTCCTTGACTCGCCAGCCTAAGCATCTTCCAATTCATCCCAAACAACAGCTTTCTGTGTTTCATGGAAAAGCCTCGAATGGAAATCCAGATTGAAGACAATCCAGATGGCTGGGAAGTCCTTCCTAAGGTCTCACCTCAGACACCCCTGTGTGTGGGGGGGGTGGGGGGCTGGGGGGGTGATCCCTGACTCCAGCACAAGATAGCCCTGCCCTCTCCCTTCTCTTGAACAGAAGGAGTAAACCGTGCCCTGGGGTTCAGCACCCCTCCCCGCAGGCAGAATGGCCACTGTGAAAACAAATCTCACTGGGGACAAAAGCCGTCTGCGCGGAAAATCCGGGACCCCCCTTTCAGGCGTCCTTCACGCTCCTTAGCCAAATGGAAAGCCCACACAGCAAAGTGATGCTTCTGCCTTCTTCTCTTTTGTTCAGCGTCCATTACCAGCCTGCGCTGACTGTTGGGCAGGCACATTTCTCTCTGGCTCGCCACCCGGCTCCGAGGCTGGGACTGGAGGGCCGTCCTTCACCTGGGGCCCCGCGCAGCAGATCACCGCCAGCTTCCCGAGGGCGCTGTTCCAGGCGAGGAAAATTGCTCCCGAGATTGCTTAAGGCCCCTGGGGAAATGACAAGGAGAAATTAATCTTCCATTGCTAATCTTCCTCCGCGGCTGGATCAGAACAGTTGCCTGCCGGAGACCGCCGCCTGGCTCCCTCGGGCCAACCCCCCCACCCCCCCCTCCGCCCTCCGCATCCCTCCACATTGCCAAGGGGAAGGGGCCGAGGCAGAGGTCAACAGGAGGCATGGTGTGTGACTCTCCTACACCCTGCCCTGCATCTCCATGATCGAATTCCCCAGCACTTTGGTCCAGATCAGTTATTTGGCCCTGACCATCCGTCTACACCTTCCCCCTCTGGGCCCCCAAGGTCTGGACCTGCTCCAGCCTCCACTTACACCCTCCCCTTTGGGCTCCAGGACCCGCCCCCTTATCGCTGCAAGGCGGGGGCCTCGGCTGGGCCCTCTGCCTGGAACCCTTAGTTATCACAGAGTGATGACTTCCGTGTCCATGTCCCTGCTAGACCATGAGCACAGGCCCCTCCTGTGTCTACTCGGCCACTGTGCCGCACAGTGTGCGCTGGGTACTCATGAATGGGTGTGCCAGGAAGGAATCAGCTCGCGCAGCTTAGGATGTGCGGGCGCTGGTGACCCCAAGGGTTAGGTGCGATTACTCTGTCCATCTGACAGAGGAAAAGGCTGAGGCATGGAGAGGTTAAGTACTTGGCTCGAAGCGGGTGATTCGTTCTAGAGCACCTGCTCGCCATCTCTGTGCTACAAGGCCCCTCTAACTCCAGGCTGTCTTGGGTGGCTCCATGTGCCTTCCCATCCAGACTGCATCTTGTTTTAGGACGGGGCAGGCCTTCTATTCCCTTGGTATTTTCCTCAGCCCAGAACAACGTAGGCGCTCAGTAAGCACTAGTGAACAATTGCACACCATTCAGCCCAGAGAAGCGGTAACCCGCTGCTCACGGGCTTGCACTCTCAGACTAGACAAGCAGAAAGTGATGAAGAGATGTCAATCACAGGGAGATCAGGGAATTGTCCCAAACGCGCAGGGTAGACTCTTCATTTTCCTTCAGAGCTTGCTCTCGTTGCAAAGCTGAAGTTAAAAAAGAAGGAAATTGGGTTTAGGAAGGAAAGTGAGTTAAGGAAGCCAGGCTCCGAAGTTACCTGCATTCCTCGTGCTTTAAGTCTGAGAAGCAGGAGGTGGGATTCCCAGGGGCACCTGTCCCGCCTGCTGCGGGTGTGGGGGGGGGGCAGGGGAGGGGACGCTGTGCCTGCCGCTCTGGAGAAACATGACGAGAATATCCGGATATCTGGGAAGCCGCATCCCCTGACTTTGGTGCCCTGAGCAAGTGTCTCAGTTAGGACTGCATTAGGGGCGCCTGGGTGGCTTAGTTGGTTAAGTGACTGCCTTCGGCTCAGGTCATGATCCTGGAGTCCTGGGATCGAGTCCCATATCGGGCTCCCTGCTCAGCAGGGAGTCTGCTTCTCCCTCTGACCCTCTTCCCTCTCGTGCTCTCTATCTCTCATTCTCTCTCTCTCAAATAAATAAATAAAATCTTAAAAAAAAATTTAAAAAAATAAAAAAAAAAAAAGGACTGCATTAGGATGCAAGGAACCAAAAACTTCAGGATCAGCATCCTGAACAAACCTAAGGGTTATTTTGCTCACACAAGAAGAAGTCTAGACTTTCATATCTATAGGCATGAGTTCAGTGACATAAAACATCAGGGACAGCATTTCTGTGATTCTCCTGGCCTTTCCTTCAGGCCTCAAAATGGCTGCTGAAGTTCCAATAACATGGTCATGGTCAAGGCAGGAAGGTGGGAGGAGGTGGGGCAGCACCAAAAATATCTGTTCCTTTCATAAAGAAGTGAAAGCTTTCCAAGGAATCTTCTGGAAGACTTCAGCTTATTAGCCATCTCTAACTGTGAGGGGATCCAGGAAAGTAAGCATTCAGCTCCTCCACCTTATATACCAGGGGTGGGGGTTGGGAATGGGGGTCGGTTGAGGTTTCCCCAAAAGCAGAGCCTGAGAGGAGGACTTGGGGGCAAGTAGCTTACTCATAAGGTGACCCCAGGGGGCACCTGGGTGGCTCAGTCAATCCTGGGATCAAGCCCCTACATCGGGCTCTCTGCTCAGCAAGGAGTCTGCTTCTCCCTCTCCCTCTGCCTGCCACTCCCCCTGCTTGTGCTCTCCCTCGCTCTCTATTTCAAATAAATGAATAAAATCTTAAAAAAAGAAACAAACAAGGTGAAGTACGGTGAGGGAGAGGGGAAGTGAGACAGAGAGGGAAGCCGAATCAGGGGTGTGTTGATGAGCAAGTTAGCATTGGGAGCAGCTGAGGCTCGATCCTACTGGAAACCCCATTTGAAGCTGTGTGGGACACACTTCAGAGCCCACCCCCTCCCTCGAAACAACCAGCCCGGGGCGGCCAGGTCAAGGGTTTCCCCCATGGTGCTAACTCCGTGGCATTTCCAGGTTGCATGCTTACAGCAAGATCTCTCATGCCAAAGGAGGAGAGAGAAATAGGCTCATCTCGCACTTCTTAAAAAAAGATTTATTTAGTTATGTGGGGGAGGGGCAGAGGGAGAGGGAGAGAGAATCTGAAGCAGCCTCTGTGCTGAGCGCAGAGCCCGGACACCAAGAAGAAAAGAGAGGAGGGCACGGTAGGCTTTCCAGAAACAGCTGGCTCCGGCTCTCCCTGTTCCACTCTGCCCCTCAGGGCGCCTCCCTTCAGCCCTCTCCCTGCTGGGTCCTTCCCGATATCCAGGCTCTCCCCTACCCCACCTACCCTCAGGCCCTTTGGCACTCCAGAAAAACTGATGAACTAATTTACACCGATATTGTAACAATACATCAATAACTGTAACATGTATATGGTTCCTTAGAGTTCACCATGAACCTTCACATGCATTATTGTGTTTAAAACTGACAACATTGCCGGGGCGCCTGGGTGGCTCAGTCGGTTGAGTGTCAGACTCTTGGTTTCCGCTCAGGTCACGGTCTCAGGGTGGTGGAATCGAGCCCTGTGTGTGCAAGGCTCTGTGCTCAGTGGAGAGTCGGCCTGAAGCGTCTCTCCCTCTGCCCCTCCACCTGCGTGTGCTCACGTACTCTCTTTCGCTCTCTCTCAAATAAATAAAGAAATCTTTAAAAAAAAACAAAAACAAAAATAAAAAAACTTACAACATTGCCTAGCAAGGAATCTGGGGCTCAGAGAAGTTAAGTAATTTGCCCGGGGATACTCAGCTAATAAATTGCCCAAACTGAGTACCTTCTAAATGCTAACACTCGAAATATCAAGCTATCCCCTACTTCCCCACGATGCCTTCTGTTTCCCTGTCATGGGTAGGCACTCAGTAAATATTTATGTTGAACGGGCTTCTTCACCAAAAAAAAAGAAAAGTTGCTCATTGTGGGAACTGTCAACATCCGAAGAGTCTGTTACGAAACAGGTTCCAGAATAAAATCCAAACTCCTTATCCTGGCCAACCTGGACCACAGGATCTGGCACTTGGCCACCTCTCCTTTTGTCTCATCTCTCTCCTCCCGTCTACCTGCCCTCACTTCCCCAGGTCACATCCTTCACTAACGGCACCCTTGTTCCTTGAACATGCTGTGAGCAGCTGCCTGCCTCCAAGCCCTTGTTTTGGCTGTTCCCTCTGCCTAAAATACTCTCCCCCTAGTTCGGCTCACCCTAAAGCTCTCAGGTTCAGTGTTGCCTCTTGTCAAGGTAGTGCTCCCCCCACATCCTTTATTTTCTTCTCCCTTGACAAATAACTTTCCATTTTTTGCTGAACGCGTGGTTTGCCAGGGTAAGATCTACATGTACCCAATTCAACGTGCCCATGTGACAAAGTTGTGGCCAATAGGGTGTAAAATGAAGGGGTGTCTACAATTTGCATTGAGTGTCCTTAACGAGGGGTCTTCCCTTCCTTGTGGTTTCGTCTTCTCTGCGGGCTGGGATGGGTACCAGAAGGCTGGCGCTCAAGCAGAGGGGGGCCGGGCTGGTTGCAAGCCACACAGTGAAGCCTCCTCACGTCCCATGTGGAACGGGAGCCACAAGGTAGCTACAGGCCAAGGGGCCCAAGAAGGCCTGGAGGCCAATAGCGTTCTCGAGCACAGAAAGTAGAGCTCTAAAAATGTTCCCCATCCCCAAGATGGGCCCAGACACGGCTGAGAAAGCTGTGGATTTAATGTAGCAGGTTGTGTTTCAAAAGGGGCCTCAACAGTATTTAGGATCTCACATACTCTTCCAGAACCACCTTGCTATCCCCCATCAAGAGATGAGTCTAGGGGCGCCTGGGTGGTGCAGGCAGTTAAGCGTCTGTCTCCTGGTTTGGGCTCAGGTCATGATCTCAGGGTCGTGGGATCGATCGAGCCTGGTATCCGGGCTCTGTGCTCAGCACAGAGGCTGCTTCAGATTCTCTCTCCCTCTCCCTCTGCCCCTCCCCCACATAACTAAATAAATCTTTTTTTAAGAAGTGCGAGATGAGCCTATTTCTCTCTCCTCCTGAAGTTGGACAGGTCTTTGGGATCATCTTGACAAACAGAATGTGATAAAAGTGACGCTGTATGCTTTCTTAAGACTGGATCACGAACAGCAGATTGGCTTCTCTCTCTCTTTCTCTCTCTCGCTCTCTCTCTCTCTCTCTCTCTCTCTCTCCCCCCCCCCGACTTCAGTCTCTCTCCCTGACCCCGGGCACTCACCGTCACAACCCAGCTGCCGTGCTGTGAGGAAGCCCAGGCCACACGTGGAGGTCAAGTGCCACTGTTCCAACCGCCAGCCCCAGATGAGGTCCCAGACCACACCCAGCATCAACTCTCCCATCAGGCCTTGCGGTGATCCCAAGCCCCCAGGCTTCGACCACCCCAGCTGACACCAAGGGGAGCAGAGATAGCTGTCCCCGCCGAGCCCTGCTCTAATTACAGATTTTATGGGAAAAAGAAACGCTGTGCTTGTTTTTAAGTTTTGCAGTGGTTTGGTGTGCAGCTGGAGATAGATATCCCCAAGGACAGAAGTCAGTGGGTACCAAGAGTGGCGTGTGGCCCCTTCCTTGGGCCAGGACCAGGCTCAGCCCACAGTTACCCCTGGGGAGAAGGGAAGGAGATGGATATGAGGAAGAACCACATTGACCCTGAAAGGGGACTACTTTTTTTTTTTAAGATTTTTATTTATTTATTTGAGAGAGAGCGTAAGAGAGATCACAGATGGAGAGGGAGAAGCAGACTCGCCACTGAGCAGGGAGCCCAATGCGGAGCTCGATCCCAGGACCCTGGGATCATGATCTGAGCCAAAGGCAGACGCTTCATTGATTGAGCCCCCAGGCGCCCCCAAAGGGGACTCCCTTTAAACTAGAAGGACCTGAGCTGGTTTGAATTGGCAAGCTGACGTTTTCCAGCATCAGTGGAAATGTAAGCTCAAGGGCCAAGGTAATTTTAATTTCAGGAAAATAAAAAGCATTAGTCTTTGCATACCAGACTTCGAGACCAAGCACAAAATTCTTACCCACTTTACAGTTGGGGGCTGGGATGTGTCCAGCCATAGCCAGGACTCCAGTCCACGAGCAAGCACTAAACTCTCAGACACAAAGACTAAGCCTGCCCTGGCCTTTCCAGCAGGAAGTCATGATTTAGTGGTATAAATGGGCCCTGGAACCAAGTGGGTCTCTAAGTTTGTTCCACTACACCCCCAGCCGTCCTGAGGCTTCTGGCAATTGAGAGAGGAGGGAAAGGATCAAGTGGGGTGTGGAGAGCCCCGTCCTGGCCCGGTGTGGGGAGGAGGCGCGCCCACGGTCGAGCTGCCCAGAGGGTCACATAACGGCCTGGTCGCTTTGTGGACAATCCAGGCAGAAGGCAGCAGCGGATGGGCCAGATGCGCCTCCAGGCATCCCCAGCCTTCCAATTCGGAGACAGATGTTTTATGACTCAAGAGTTTTGGGAAAGCAGTTTTGCTTCAAATATTCCTATTGTAAGCTACATCTGAAGTTTTCACAAAATATGTGTTTTTTCTTTTTTTTTACTTGAAAATACCTGAAAGGCTATCTGTCCCCAAACATGTCTTGGAAACCCTTTGGCCGGTTCTACGTACAAGCGGAACAGCGCTGTGTTTTTCCCTCCTCAAACAAATTAGGTGCATATTCTCAGGAGTAACACATGGTTGCCATTAACGCTCGCGATGTTTGGGGTTTGGTGTGAACCCACATTTCATCCATTGAACGATTTCTTTTTTTCAAAATAGTGAAAAGAGCTACAAAACACAAAAGCAATTACATGATTTAACTTTCCATCTCGGTCAAGCCGTGATTAAAAGTGGAAAATAATACTGGCACTTGGGTTTCTTGCTGGAAAGGCCAGAAAAGGACATTTGTTGTGATGATTGGGTTTTTTTTGAATGCCATAAACTACCAGCGAAGAGAAGCTGAGAGAAGCCGGGGCTAAGACAAAAGGCCTGTCTCCTGAGTGACAAGGGCTCGGTGGCCACTCGGGTCCTAGAGAAATGCAAGACCTCACTGTCCTGCTGCTCTGGATTCTTGTTTAACCTCTGATGCCTCGCTCACTTCTGGTAGAATCCAAGAAAACTCGCCGTGATATTGTGATTTATAATAAGAAATACACATTTGGTCCTCGCCCAGTTCTGGCGCAGAGCTCCTAAAACCCTTGGAATTTCTTAAGCCAGGAGAGTGAGCAAGATGTCTTTTGTCATGTTAATGAGATGACTTTCGGAAAGCCCTGGATCACCTTAAGGGTGGGGGCTGGTCAAGAGGAACCAAAGAAGTGATTAAAGGGTTGGAACTTTCAGTCCCACCCCCCTGACCTGGGGGCAGGGGGGGGGCTGGAGGTTGAGTCAATCCCCGTTGGCCAATGATTTGATCAATCATGCCTGTGTAGTGAAGCCTGCGTAAAAACCCCAAAAAAGACGGTTCAGAGAGTTTCCGGGTTGGTGAGCACGCGGAGGTGTGGGCACAGTGGCGGGCCTGGAGAGGGCGTGGAAGCTTCTCATCCTTTCCCCAGACCTCGCCCTGTGCATCTCTTCCATCTGGCTGTTCCTGAGTTCTATACTTTTGTAATAAACCAGTGATATAGTAAGTGAAATGTTTCTCCGGGATCTAGGAGCTGCTCTAGCAAATTAATCGAACCCCAGGAGGGGGGCATTGGAACCTCCAATCTACAGCCGGTTAGTCAAAAGCACAGGTGGTAACTTGGACTTGGACTGGCGTCTGAAGTGGAGCGGGGGCAGTCCTGTAGGACTGAGCCCTTAACCTGTGAGATCGGATGCTGTCTCCTAGGAGGTCATGTCAGACTTGAATTGAATCGTAGGGCACCCAGCTGGTGTCCAGACCACTGCCTGTTGTTGGTGTGAGAAACACCCACTGCCCCCGCCCCCACCCCGCACACTGGAATTGGGATCCGGACACTCTTATTTGCCTAGAGTCTATATCAGTGAAGGGCAAGAACTGGCTCCTGATCCATCAGCCAACCAAGTATGATCTCCCTTGGATTCCCTAAAGGTTGTTTTTTTTTAAGATTTTTTTTTTTTTTTTTTAAGTAATCTCCACACCCAACCTAGGGCTCGAACTCACGACCCAGAGATCAAGAGTCGCACGCTCTTCGGACTGAGCCAGCCAGGCACCCCTCCCTGAAGATTTGTTAAATAAGCTTGGCTAGGCCCTTGCATTGTCATTTAGCTCTCCCTACCCACTTGTATCTGTCCTGATTTGGATCCGTAGCCCCGGCCACAGTTTAGGCCTTGGGGAAGTGGTAAAGGAATATCCTGGTACAAGAGGCTTACAGAATTCTGTATCACGCAGGATTGCATTCCGCTGCCCTGTAATAGAAACCCAGCAACTGGTGGCTTGATCAAAAAGGAACTGATTGGGCTCGTGCAGGAGCAAGTGGGGGTAATACAATCCCTGGTCTGGAAGGGTAACCCATGAAGGCCAAGAAGGAGCTGGGGTCCGTCTGTCCGCTCTCCTCTAGCCTTGGCACTGATAGCCACATCTGCGGCCCGAGGCCCTCGCTCGAGCCAAAGGAGATCGCGACAGAAGAGACAATGGCAGCTGTTTCACATGGCCACACCTCCTCCCAGATGTCTGGGAAAGTGGGTTATTGGCTCCAGAGCCTCGCTCTGAAGAGCTGTCAGCAGGAGGGGAGTTGAAATGGGGATTGAGGGAGCCAACCTACCACACCTGCCCTGGTCTCTCTGGGACTGATGGTGTGATTTCCCTTTTTTTTTTTTTTTTTTAATATACAGAGATGTAATTGACATGTCATTATATTAGTTTCAGGTGTACAACGTAATGATTCGCTACATGGATATATTGGGAAATGATCGCCACAATAAGTCTAGGTAACATCCATCACCACACTTAGCTACAAAACTTTTTTTCCTGTGATGAGAACTTTTAAGATCTACTTTCTTAGCAGCTCTTTTTTTAAAAAAGATTTATTTGGGGCACCGGGGTGGCTCAGTCTTTAAGCGTCTGCCTTTGGCTCAGGTCATGATCCCAGGATCCTGGGATCGAGCCCCACATCGGGCTCCCTGCTCGGCAGGAAGCCTGCTTCTCCCTCTCCCACTCCCCGTTTGTGTTCCCTCTCTCGCTGTGTCTCTCTCTGTCAAATAAATAAATAAAAATCTTTAAAAATTAAAAATTAAAAAGATTCATTTATTTGTTTTAGAGAGAGAGAGAGAGCACAAGTGGGAGGGGCAGAGGAAGAGGGAGAGAGAATCTCAAGGAGACTCTGCACTGAGCGCAAGCCCGACAAAGGGCTGGACTCGGGGCTCAACGTCATGACCTGAGCGGAAACCACGAGTCCGATGCTTAACCGATTACACCACCCTGGTGCCCCTCTTTTTTCTTTAAATATTTTATTTTTATGTAATCTCCACACCCAGGGTGGGGTTTGAACTCACAACCCCAAGATCAAGAGCCACATGCTCCACACTGAGCCTAGCAAGCTCTCCTCTTAGCAACTTCCAAATATGCAAGACGGTATTACTAACTATAGTCACCCTGCTGTGCATTACATCCCCAGGACTCACTCATTTTGTAACTGGAAGTTTGTACATTTTGACTCCCTTCACCCATTTTGCCCACCCCCCATTTCTGGCAACCATCCATCTGTTTTCTGTGTCTATGAGCTTGCGGTTTTGTTTGGTTGGTTGGGTTTTTTTTTCTATAGGTTCCACATGTAAGTGAGATCATATGGTACTTATCTTTCTGTCTGACTTATTTTACTTAGCAGAATACCCTCAAGGTCCATCCGTGTTGTTGCAGATGGCAGGATTTCACTCCTTTTTACGGCTGAATAATATTCCATTGTGTATCTATACCACATTCCCTTTAATGATGGTGTGATTTATGTTTACACTTTGTTTCAACAAACGATGTGGACCTTCCAGTGACCAGACTGACATGTGCAGTTCAGAAATGGGTCCTAGGGCGCCTGGGTGGCTCAGTTGGTTAAGCGACTGCCTTCGGCTCAGGTCATGATCCTGGAGTCCCGGGATCGAGTCCCGCATCGGGCTCCTTGCTCAGCAGGGAGTCTGCTTTTCCCTCTGACCCTCTTCCCTCTCGTGCTCTCTATCTCTCATTCTCTCTCTCAAATAAATAAATAAAATCTTAAAAAAAAAAAAGAAATGGGTCCTACCTGGGGCACCTGGCTGGCTCAGTCAGTTGAGTGTCCGAATCTTGATCTTAGCTCAGGGCTTGATCTCAGGGTCGTGAGTTCAAGCCCCACGTTGGGCTCCACGCTGGGTGTGAAGTCTACTTAAAAAAAAAAAAATGGGTCCACCCAAACTCCTCAGTGTTTCTTTAGTCTTATTTTACTACTGATACAGGGTGTGTGTGTGTGTGTGTGTGTGTGTGTGTGTGTGTGTGTGTGTGTGTTTAAGATTTTATTTATTTATTTTGAGAGAGAGAGAGAGCAAGGGGAAGGACAGAGAGAAAGGGAGAGAGAGAATCTCAAGCAGACTCCACACTGAGTATGGAGCCTGACATGGGGCTCAATCTTACGACCCTGAGATCATAACCTGGGCTGAAATCAAGAGTCGGATGCTTCATCGACTAAACCATCTAGATCCCCCCAGGATGTGTTTTTTAAAAGGGGGTTCATTTTGTTGCTTGAGGGGCCAGGAGTGAGAGGGAAATTTCCTATCGAATATAGAGGGGCTCAGGGAGCCTGGGTGGCTCAATCAGTTGGGCGTCTGCCTTTGGCTCAGGGTCCTTCTGTCCCGCAGGGTCCTGGGATCGAGCCCCACATCGGGCTCCCTGCTCAGCGGAGAGCCTGCTTCTCCTTCTCCCTCTGCCACTCCCCCTGCTTGTGCGCTCTCTCTCTCAAGTGAATAAATAAAATCTTAAAAAGAAATAGAGAGGGGCTCAGAAACATTAAATGAGAGTCTCTGCACCTCTGCCAGTCTCAATTTTCATAGCATTCAGCATCTGAAGAACTGCTGGGATAATTAACCTGTTTAATTTCGAGAGCAGTAAAAACTGCTTTCTGTTAGAAGACATAGAAACCCCCGCTGAAACTGGCTTCAATCCCAATTGGGAGATATCTTAGTTCCTATGACCTAGGAGTCCAGAGGTAGAGATGGCTTCATGAAGGCAAGCCTTAATCCAGCAACGTTGTATTATCTCCCATGCCCTAGTACCTCCATATTTCACTGTTCTGCTTTCTGAGGCACAGGCTTCCTCCTCAGCTTTGCTCCCTGAGGCAGACACTATGGATGCCCCCTCAGCCTGTCTGAGTTCACTGCAGCTGCTGGGGACAATTTGCTATACTCTCACAACTTCCTGTCCTCCAGCATCCACATATCTCTGATGCTCTGCCTGGATACCCGTTCATTTATATATCGTCTGTGGCTTGTTTTCACTGCGGTGGTAGAGGTGAGCAGTTGCAACAGAAACCATATGGCCCACAAAGCCCGAACTATTTCTTCTCTGACCCTTTACAGAAAAGTCTGCCGATCTCTGATTGAACATATTGACCCTAGGAATATTTCTAGGCTGCAAAAATATTACTGGCTTTCAGTAGAGATGAGAATTTGGGGTTTTTTTGGAATATGTGAAAAATACAAATTTAATACGTATGTATGCACAATCATATGTGACTGGTGTGTACGTATCTCTTGGACCAGGATGTTGAAGTCCCTGCTTCCAAGCGATGACTATCCCTACGTGAATTGTGGCTAAAATGAAAAGTGTTTCTAACAAGCCCTTAACAGCTTGCCAGATAAGTATAAAAAATATTCTTTTTTTTAAGATTTTATTTATTTTTTTTTGAGAGAGAGAGCAAGAGTGGGGGGTTGCTGGCAGAAGGAGAGGAAGAAGCAGACTCCCCACTGAGCAGGGAACCTGATGTGGGGCTCAATCCCGGGACCCTGAGATTATGACCTGAGCCAAAGGCAGATGCTTAACCTACTGAGTCACCCAGGCGGCCCCCAAAAATATTCTTATTAGACTCAGAATGGCAAAGTAACCTGCCCAAAGTCACACAGCCTGTAGGTAATAGAGCCTGTTCCCCAGTCTTTTTTTTTTTTTGAAGGAAACTACCTTGGGGCGTCTGGGTGGCTCAGTCGTTAAGCGTCTGCCTTCGGCTCAGGTCATGGTCCCAGGGTCCTAGGATCGAGCCCCGCATCGGGCTCCCTGCTCCGCAGGGAGTCTGCTTCTCCCTCTCCCACTCCCCCTGCTTGTGTTCCCTCTCTTGCCGTGTCTCTCTCTGTCAAAAAAATAAATAAAATCTTAAAAAAATAAGTAAATAAGGGAAACTATCTTAAGCCTCCAAAAGAAAAAAAGTTACCAAATAAAGTAAAGCTGATATAACATAGCTATTAGTTTAGTCTGCCCAGAACACATTGTCATGCCCCTTCTGATTCTCCCCTGCTCCTTTGGTAAAGAACTCCAGCCATGGGCCTCTGGCGTGGCTAGCAGTGATGACATCCTTACCTCCCCCCTCCCCCCCAGGAATTAACACGGAAACTAAGCTAAATCTAGTCTATTTCCTCCCAAACAGAGCAATTGGCTCAAGGGGTAGGCATGTGACCCAAGCCTGGCCAGTTGGAGACCTTTCCCAGAATTTTCTTCAAAAGGAAGTGGAGGTTGGGATGCCTGGGTGGCTCAGTCGGTTAAGCATCTGCCTTCAGCTCAGGTCATGATCCTGGGGTCCTGGGATCGAGCCCCGTGTGGGGCTCCCTGCTCAGCGGGTTCTCTGCTTCTCCCTCTCCCTCTGCCTGCCGCTCTGCCTGCTTGTGCTCTCTCTCTCTCTCTGTCAAGTAAATAAATAAAATCTTAAAAAAAAAAAAAAGGAAGTGGAGGGGTAGCTGTAGAGACGTAATCCTGGGGGGTGCATTTAGTTAAGCGTTGGACTCTTAGTTTTGGCTCAGCTTGTGATCTCAGGGATGTGATCTCAGGGTCGTGAGATCAAGCCCCACATCGGGCTCCACACCCTGCATGGAGTCTGCTTAACACTCTTTCCCTCTCCACCTGCCCCTCTCCCCTGCTTGCTCTCTCTCAAATAAATAAATAAATCTTTTAAAAAAATCTAATCCTGGGCTCTTTATTCCCCTTACTATTGCTATATAACAAATTATGTCAAGATGCAGCAGTATAAAGCAAGCATTTTATCATGCTCCCAGATTCTGTGGGCCGGGAATTCTGACAGCACAGTGGGGAGGACTTGTCTCTGCTCCCCAGGATCTGGAGCCTCAACAGGGAGGACTTGATGATTGGACGGGGGGTGGTGCTGCACTCATCTAGGGGCATCTTCACTCACACGTGGTGGTTGATGTTGGCTGTTAGCTGGGACCGCAGCTGGAGCTCTTAGTCACAACACTTTCATGTGGCCTCTCCATGTAGCTTGGGCTTCTGGACAGCATGGCAGCCTCAGACTTCTGCCATGGCAGCTCAGGACTCCAAAGGCAATGTCCCAGTGAGTAAGACAGAAGCCATATTGTCCTTTATGACCCAGCCTTGGAAGTCCCATAGTGTCGCTTCCACTGTCGTCACAGACCCATCAAGGCCAGAAAATATAAGGGCACCTGGGTGGCTCAGTCGGTGGAGCGCCCGACTCTTGATTTCAGCTCAGGTCGTGATCTCAGGGTTGTGGGGTTGGGCCCCGGGTTGGGCTCTGTGCTGGGCGTGGAACCTGCTTGAGATTCTCTGTCTCCCTCTCCCTCTGCCCCTCCCTGCTCCTGCTCGTGTGCCTTCTCTATCCCTAAAACATAACAAAACAAAACACCCGGAACATATAGGCCCTATTTCTCAACAGAAGGAGTATCAAAGTCACGTTGTAAGATGAACATCTGGGATGGGAGATAGTCTTGGTGCCGTTTTTTGAAAATAGAATCTGCCATTCTCTTGGTAGCCACGTTATCTGCCAAAAAAAAAGGCCAAATGCCTCAGTGAGAGAATATGAAGAGAGGATCTAGCCAGTGTGTGGTCCCCTTCCTGTGCCAGTACCTAAGGCCTGGTTCCGAGAATCACTCCTTAGATGTTAGAAGCTACCCCAGTCATCTGACCCAAGAGATTTCCTTTTTGCTCAAACAACTTTAAGTGGGTTTCTAACACTTGCAACCATGAGTCCTAGCTGATAAGATAAATAATTGTTGATTCTGAAACTGAGAGAAGACTTCATTCATTCGCTAAAGATACATAAACATGTACACAAGGTAATGTGCTAAGCACTACGGAGGGGGGTAGGGGACAGCACGATGTCTTCGACACAGCCCTGAGTCACCCACAAGGGGTTTACAGGCCGTCTTAGTCCGCTCTGGCCGCCATAACCAAGTACCACAGACTGGAGGGGGCTTAAACAACAGAAATTTACTTCTCACCCTTCTGGAGGCTGGAAGCCCAAGATTAAAGTGTCAGCAGCTTTGGTTTCTTCTGAGGCCTCTCTCCTTGGCTTGCAGTTGGCCACCTTCTTGCCGGGTCCTCACACGGCCTTTTCTCTGCGTACACACGATCCTGGGGTCTCTCCGTGTGCCCATATCTCCTCCTCTTGTAAGGACACCCGTCAGACTGGATTAGGGCCCACCCCAACAGCCTCACTGTAACTTAATCGCTTTTTTTCTTCTTCAAGAGTTTATTTAAATTCAAGTTAGTTCACATACAGTGTAGTATTAGTTTCGGGGGTAACTTAATCACTCTTTTTAAGGCCCTATTTCCAAATGCAGTCACATTCTAGGGTTTTGGGGGTCAACGTATCAATTGTGAGGGGACACGATACAGCCTTTTAGGGATGATAATCGTGAGAGACTGTTGTTTGGCAAACATTCACTCGCCTCCCACTACTTCTCCCTCTTGAGGTGATGTGTTCCCCTGCCCCACTGACCTTGGGTTTGACCCTGTGACTTGCTTGAGTCAATGTAATGTGAGCAGATACGATCCCAGCAAAGGCTTGAAATGTGTGTGCACCGTTCAACCTGACTTTTGCTCTCTGGTGATCTACCGTAAGCCCAGAATGCCCCAGCAAGTTGCTGGTTCAAGGAGAATGAGGAGACATGGGAGCAGGCCTGGACCCAAGCTACAGAATGCAGCCAAACTCAGCTGAAATCGACAGAACGAGCCACCCACCCATGAGCAGGAAATAAGTGTTTTAAGCCACTGAGTTGTGGTGTGTTTAAAACTTTTGTTACACGGCATTATTGCACCAATAGCTAACCAATGTGATAAGCAATAAAGTAAATTACTACATCATGTAGACAGAAAGCTCTTTCTCTATGCTGACTTTTATTTTACGGAAGAGCCCGAGTAGATGTAATTTCTTTCTGTCTAATGGTTAAACCGACAAGCCATAAATTATTTTGATTATCTAACATATTTGACAGGGAGAGGAAGTTTTTCCCAAACACATTGCATATGTTTTCACTTTCAAGAGGATTATTACTATTTCGTGAGTGTCAGCAATGTGCTAAGTGCTGACCTGGGAATCCAGGAAACACAGTTCATGCCCAGAAACCTCAATACTGGAGTCACCTAAGGACCATCAGACAGATGAGGTCATGAGCTAAGAATTCCTTAAATATGTGAAAGGATTGTGAGTAATTATGTAATTACACTGGTGATTAGAAGTCCAAGTTCACATACCATTAATCTCAGGTATGACTCCCTACATATTTCCAGACTGACATTTTTTAGACTTGCATTGGTCCTGATTTGTCCATTTTCTTATTTCTTTTTAAAGATTTATTTATTTATTTATTTGAGAGAGAGAGAGAGAAAGAGAGAGAGAGAGAGTGTGTGTGTGTGTGTGTGTGTGTGTGTGTGTGCATGGGGTGGGGGAGGGGCAGAGGGAGAGAGAGAATCTCCAGCAGACTCCCCGCTGAGCACGGACACACACCCCCCACCCCCACCCCAGACATGGAGCTCAATCCCATGACCCATGAGATCATGACCTGAGCTGAAAGCAGGAGTCGGATGCTTAAGGAGCACACCCCCCAGGTGCCCCCTGTCCAGCTTCTTATTTCTAATCCTACAAATCTGCTCCCCAAGTTGGAGGCACATCTTACACCCCACAGGGTTCAAACACTGGTAACACCATCAGCCACTCATATTTCTGATAACCTGCCACGATTCAAGATTTGCAATCAATGGCATGGGATTGTGAACATGAGTTGGAATTACACTTTATATGGTCTCCAGATCATCTGTTTTCGTTCGTTTGGGCTCACCCGTTTCCATTGCATCTATAAGCAAAGGTCATGACCTCTCTTGAAAAGGGCTCGACGGAAGGAAAAACAGCAAGTCTACGTGTTGAAGTAAAAGAATTTGGTTCACAAAATAAAACTAAGGCAACAGAAGGCAAAGGGAGTTTCCACTGTTTGAAAAGGGGCTTTCTCAGCACAAGCTTGGAAAAAAATGTTGATGATTTATGCAAATGAGAAAGGAAATGTGCCCCGAGGGATCTTGGCACAGAAGCTCAAGTTGGAATTCTGCATTCAAGGCTGGTGGTGTCTCTGATTCACTCTGTGACTGGGGCTGAGCCATTTAACCTCTCTGTTTCTAAATACCCTCATCTATAAACGCAGGCTAACAACGCTGTTCTTCCTGCCCCTGAAGGGGAGGCAGTAAAAATGAATGAAACGTCGGGGAATTACTTCTAAGAGCCATCGATTAGAAATACAGCATATGGTCTTAATGAGAGCTTGTTTCTGTCACAAATTTTTCCCCGCTCCCTATGATCACTCCGGCTAGAGTGCCACAGAAATCAACTTCTCTCCTCAGCTATCTTCACATGCTGCTCTTAAAATCACAGAGGTCTTTAAAGCAGAACTCCTGCCTGTTCTGGGGATGCATTATGAGGCCGTGGCTCCTGGCTCTTTTCTACACAGAGCCACACAGCCCGGATTTTCCGAGACGGCGGTGATTTAAAATATTCTGTCCCATTGTCAGACCATGTGTTGGAACATGTGTCGGGTCACGTGTCCTGATCATTGCTTCGGAAAATATGGTCGCTCACACCTTCACAGGAAAGGAAGCACCTGCTTGCTGCCTAAAGTCCTCTTTGGAAACGGATGGGAATAAGCAACAAAGCCATAGAGAGACCAACTGATTCATTGAGCAGCAGATATATACACAGGGGAGGGGGACAGTGTTCATTTGACTCAACTGTTACTAGGCACCAGGTGGGGTGGGATGAGTTACGTATGTATGAAGTAGCTAAGCTTGTGCTGGGCACTGGGCTGACCACGGCGGTTACAGACAGTGATAGACAACATCGCCGGCCTCGGCAGCTTGCAGTCCAGTGAGGGAGAAAGGCAGGTGACAATTAAGAAGCCAAGTGCATGCTGTGGGGCTGTCATGAGAGCGAGGACGGTTTGTGGGAATGCAGGGAGGGCTTCGTGGAGGTGGTGACACCGAAGCTGAGTAACTGAAGGAGGAACAGAAGCTCGGCGGGTGGGCTGAGAGGGAGCAGGTATTCCAAGGAGGGGGAGGGGCCTGCCAAGACCTTCCAGCAAGCCCCGTTGCTGCCCCACCCATGTCCCTCCACCCACTCTGGAAGGCACCTGAAAGGATTTCCCAGATAAATGAGGACTTCCTGAAACTCCGTCGGAGAGTGTTCCCTGGCCTCCGAAGCAGGCTCAGCTGGTCACCATATGTGTGGGCAGATCCTAAGTGCTTGGCTTCCCAGAAATAACCCTCAACTAATGCAGAAAGGGAGCAGGGGTGTGTTGGAGCCGTGGTACTAGCTCTGGAGAGCCTGATTGTTACATATTCAGAAAATTTGCAAGCCAATTGTTAAACCATTGCTAGCTTAGAATCAGCCACAGTGGGAATATTTGTATCATGGCAATTGGCAAACACTACAAATTGAGACTTTCTTTGTCCTCCCAGAAAGCTGGTTTACCAGCACACCCCTGGATGAGAGTTGGTGGATAAATACTCCAGCTTCCTCACCCCTCACTGGGACAGTTCCGAGGGATGTGCTACACAGGATCCCAGAGAGGCATCAGCAGGACCAAGCCCCCTTGCCCACATGGGTAACCCACTCATCAAGGCACCTTTTATTGGCCTGTCTCGATTCCCACTCTCCCGCTGTGCTTCCTGAGGTCACTGCTCTTATGCCCCCGCATCCTTGGCTCAGGGTCAGCTTTTGAGGGACCCAAAGTGAGACAGGAATGGAAGCAAGTGAGCATGGATGGTGTGCGGAGGGAGTGAGCAGGCTAGTGATCAGGGAGGGTTACTGCACCATTCGGAGGATGCCGAACCTAACAAGGCATCTCAGGATCTTGAAAGAATGTAAAAGATGGCAAGCACAAGGTCACATTTCAGGAAGGTAACCCCAGGGGCTGTGTGACAGATGGATGCAAAAGGAGCAAGACTGGAGGCAGGAGGGCGGTGGTGATGGTCACACAAGCAGACAAGTGTACTCAATACCACCGACTTGGGGTGCCTGGGCGGCTCAGTCGGTGAAGTGTCTGCCTTCAGCTCAAGTCATGATCCCAGAGTTCCAGGGTCGAGTCCCGCATCGGGCTCCCTGCCCAGCGGGGAGTCTGCCTCTCCCTCTGCCCTTCACCCTGCTCTCTCTCTCTCTCTCTCTGTCTCAGATAGATAAAATCTTTAAAAAAAAAAAAACCACCAAATTGTACACTTACAATGGTTAAGATAGCAAGTTTTTCTTTTAAGATAGTGAGTTTTATGTTATGAGTATTTTACCACAATAAAAAAAAAAAAAGATGGGGCGGGGGGGGGATTGGAGATGGGAGAGTCGAGGGCTAGGTCAGTGAGAGAGTCCAGGGAAGAAATGGCATGAGGGTGTCAGACAACCGTGGGAGGTGCCGTCCATGTAGACCCCGATGGAGCTGTGCTCAGCACAGCGCTGCTTGTGGGTGGAACCCTGAGCATGGCCACCACTGTAGGAGCAGCTACCAAAAGAGGAGGTTGGCAGAGAAATCTGCAGGGAAAAAAGGACAAGACACAAAGGAGGGCGATGTCCAGGAAGCCAGAGTAAAGGGAATGTCAGGGAGGAAGCATGACCAGTGCCACAGGCCAAAGAGGGGTGGTCATGAGAATTTAATAGGTAGGGGTTTAGCATCTGATGTCAACTTCTCGTTAAAGCCCCACAAGAGGGGCGCCTGGGTGGCTCGGTCAGGTGCCTTCAGCTCAGGTCATGATCCCGGGTTCTTGGGACCAAGCTCCACATCGGGGTCCCTGCTCAGCGGGGAGCCTGCTTCCCCCTCCGCTTCTGCCCCTCCCCCTCCACCTGTGTTCTCTCTCACTTGCTCTGCTCTCTCTCTCTAAAAAAAAGAAAGAAAGAAAGAAAAGTCCCACAAAGAGCCTTACATTAAATCCAGTGACCTTGCTGAATTCCCTTATTAAGTCTGATAGTTGGATTGTAGGGTTTTTGGTTTTTTGTTTTTTTTTGGATTTGTATGTGCACAGCCATGTCATCTGTGAATGACAGTTTCATCTCTTCCTTTCACTTCTGATGTGTTTTATTTATTTTTTTTAAGATTTTATTTATTTATCTGACAGAGAGAGAGAGACACAGCAAGAGAGGGAACACAAGCAGGGGGAGTGGGAGAGGGAGAAGCAGGCTTCCCGCTGAGCAGGGAGCCCAATGCGGGGCTCTATCCCAGGACCCTGGGATCATGACCTGAGCCGAAGGCAGACGCTTAACGACTGAGCCACCCAGGCGCCCCTATTTCTTTTTCTTGCTTTATTGCACTGGTTATGACCTCCAGAATAATAATGAATAGGAGGAGTGATAGCAGGTGTCCTTCTCTAGTTCCTGATCTCAGGAGGGAAAGTTTCTAATATTTTACGATTTTTTTTTAAGATTTTATTTATTTATTTGTCAGAGAGAGAGAGAGCACAAGCAGGGGGAGCGGAAGGCAGAGGGAGAAGCAGGCTCCCCGCTGAGCAAGAACCCTGAAGTGGGACTTGATCTCAGGACCCTGGGATCATGACCTGAGCCAAAGGCAGCCACTTAACCCACTGAGCCACCCAGGCGTCCCTCAATATTTTACCATTAAGGATAATGATCGGTGTAAATTTTGCATGTACATACTCTTTATCAGATGAAGGAATTTCCATTCTCTTCTGAGTCTACTAAGCATTTATATCATAAATGAGTGTTGAACTATATTTCTGGTTTCTCTGGCTGACCCCAGGAAAGTTACTTAAAGCTGTAAACTGTAAAATGACCTCCTGGCTTTGGCATTAGATATGTCTGGGTTCAAATTCCAGCTGTACCATTTTCTAGCTGGGACTCCGGGCAATTTAATTCAATTTCTTCATAGAGAAAATGGAGATAATTATAGTTACTCCCTCATAGGCATCTGAGTTTTTGTTTTTTGTTCTTGTAAGCTCAAGAGCCCAAGAGGCTGGTTTTGAAGCAGGAATAGGGTTTAACATCCAAAGCCCAGGGACTTACCTCTCAGATACTCTGCAGGGGCTAATGTTCCCAAGAGCCTTTCCATCTCCTGCTCCTCACTCAGGATCTCCCAGAACCCTTCTGATGATGAATGGGGTTGGATCTGAGCTCTTCCATCTGCGTACTCACACTTTGCCTCCCAGGACTGAGGGCACAAATGTATGAGTGGTTAGTCCATTGTGATAGCTAGGTTTCAAAGATGGCCCCCATGATGCATGTTTCCTGGTATTCACTCATGCCCTTGTGCGTGCCTTGCTTTTGAATCCGGGTGAACTTGTGACTCTCTTGTAACTAAGTGAATGGGCAGAAGTGATATTGCATCATGTCCAAGGCTAAGTCAGAAGAGGCTTTCCAGATTCTGTCTTACTCTTTTGGAACACTCTCTGTAAGACCTGGGCCACCATATAAGAAGCACTACTACCCTAAGACGACCATGCTGGAGAGGCCACAGATAGGAGTCACATTCTACAGTCTCAGTGAAGTCCAGCCTTCCGGCCATCCCTACCAAAGCACCACTCATACACATGAAGCCAACCTGGATTCTCCAGACTGGTACATCCACCATCTGGTACCACTGAGAGACCTTAATCAATCAAAGACTTTAATCAATCAAAAAAAAAATCAAAGACTTGCTCATCCTACTTTATTTCTTTTTAAGATTTTATTTATTTATTTGAAAGACAGGGAGAGAGAGCACAGAGGGAGAAGAAGAAGCAGACTGCCCGCTGAGCACAGAGCCAGATGCAGGGGCTCCATCCCAGGACCCCGGGATCACAACCCCAGCCGAAGGCAGACACCCAACTAACTGAGATACTCAGGCGCCCCAGCACCCATCCTAGTCTTGCCCCAATTCCTGGCTCACCAGATCCTGAGATAGAGTAACACGGCAATTATTTTGAACCACTAAGTTTGGGGGCTGTTCACCGCGCAGCAATACATAACTGGGACACCTGCCTTACGCGGTCAGTTCTCCATCATGGAAATGCATCAAGCAAACCTGTCTCATCCTCAAACCTATGACAGCCCTCTTGTTTGACCCTGTTCTAACCACCTGAGTTAACCAGATTCAAATAAGCAATTTTTAAGTACTGAGAAAACAGTGAAAGAAGGAAGTCATTTCGCTCTAAATTTCCTGCAGGCTTTGTGCGCCTTGAGTCCCTCTATTAACAAGGAGGGGCACAAACAGATAATCCTCATAGCAACCTACAATGTGGGTCCCGTGATGTCCGGTTGTTTTTGAAGGTTGAGAAAATGAAGGCTCAAAGAGAATAACTAACTGGCCCAGTGTTGCACAGTTAGTTAAATGGCCAACTTGGGACTGGAGCCCAATACTATGAACTACAAACCCAGCCTTTTTTTTTTTTTTATCTTGGTTGGGGAACTTGTAGTTGGCAATCAGGGAAACCCATTCATAGTAGCACAAGGAAAAGAAGAGAATTGATAAGAAGAACAGAGGCCCACAAGCACAGCCGGGCCTCCCCGGGGGCAGGACCTGGGTACTGCATCCCCTCCAGGAACCCATCTTTGCCCTCTCTGGGGCCCCATGTCTCTGAAGGCGCTCTGTTACTTACTGCACTTCTTTATTATTCTCTGCCTTTCTGCAGACCGGCTTTCCCTGGCCTGGCATACACAGGCTGGAACACAATGGCCCCACCGTCAGGCAGGGCTGACCACAGAATTTGCAGGGCCCAGAACAAAATTAAAATGCAGGGCCCCAGTCAAAGGGGCAGGGAAGTCAATCTCTTTCTCCCACATGTTTACCGCCTCCTACCCCGGCAGGTGGTGGCCTCCAAGGGATCACAGCCACCACGCTGGGACGCACTCGGTGCCTGGATCTGCAGTGGGTGGGTGGGAGGCCCCTGCCGAGTTGCCAGCCAACCGTGCTGTGGCCCTCCCAGCCCGGGCAGGGAAGGCTGCCCCCTTGCCCCACCGCCATGTTAGCACCCAGGTCCCTACCAGGGGCAGAGGGTGGGAGGCCGGGCAGGGCCAGAGGCACCGGGAGTTGGGAAGCAGGCATCTGAGAACCCATCTCAGGGAGGTAAACCAGGAGGTGAGACCATACAGGAGCCGAGGCTCCAAGCCCCTGGTTCATGCTACATTGTCCCATTAGGCTTCACCTACCAAACCCGAATTAAAAATCATAGTCTTCAGAATGTCAAGACGGTAACTGCAGAGCATTGAACCCTGAGCGTGGGGCCCTTCTGAGCAGGGGGCTGCGTGATTGCAGTGCTCACGCACCGTGGAGCCAGCCCCGGCCCGAAGGACCAGCTTTCTCTCCCGATCTGGCCTTCCTAGCAAAAATAACAGAAGGGGCTCGGCCAGGGGCAGGTTCCCCCTGCAGCTACAGCAACATTGAGCCAGCTGGCGACCCGACCCCGGGGAGGAGATGAAGGGCCACTTCCCAGAGAACCGGGATGCGAACCAGGAACAGGCCCCCAAAGGTCCCTCCTGAACCCTCTCCGACCACCTACTAAGTGTTTTCCTGCTCTCTGCCACATACTCTTGGTGAGTAGATGAGCAGAGAAGGCCAGCTGCCCACCCCAATGGCCATCCTGCTTCCTCCTTTAGTAATGTGAGGCAGCAAGGCACCCAAGCTAGAAGGTAACACTTCTCAGCCTCCCTTGCAGCAAGAGGGGGCCAATGAAACAGTCGTGGGAATCACTGGGCGAGACTTCTGAGAAATCTTTTTAAAGGAGGCTGACTCAGGTGGAAGGGGGTGTCCCTTGCGCCCCTTGTCCTTCCCCTTCTTGCTGCTTGAAGGATTTTAAAGCAGTGAGTGGAATGATCAGATGGAGGAGAGGAGTTTGGGGACGGTGGGTTCAATTGCCTCGCAGAGTCCTAGAGGATCTGAATTAAGGCAGTCGGGTGATTAGGAGCACAGGACAGAGGTTATGGGCGGAGGACCTACACGGTTTGATGGCGGGGACCACATCCTGCACCTTTGGTGCGCCAAGCAAAGTAGAATGTAAGCTCTGTGAGGGCAGGGCTTACCTTTGCATACCCAGACCTAGCAGGATGCCCGGCACAAAGCAGGCGATCCTGAAATGTTGTCCAAGAAATGAATAGCGAATACATGAAAAGTGCTCCAGAAGGAAGCGGGCCCGAGGGGTCAGGAGCATCCATGTCCTGGGAGGAAATGATTCTCCAGTATGGCTTCTCTTGCTTCATGCCACCTGTGATTGCCCGCCATCCCCACGCTCAGACCCAGGCCGGGATGCCTGGGGCCTGGGGGAGACAAGCCCGAGGAATGCCACCCTGCATCGCGCTATTCCCAAGGCCGCTGGCTCCGACGCGGTTTGCAGGCCCCGTTAATGCGACTGTTTCCACAACATCACTTCCTCTGCAGCGTGAGAAAAGAGGAAGAAAACTCGCTATGTGACTCTCCTCTTCCCCCAGGGAAAGCACAAAGCTGTTGGAAACAATGAGGGCAGCCCTGTGTAAAGGGGAGACTTTTGTCTGTGCGGTCAGGGGTTGCTGCGCTGGAGACTTCCTGCAGGGACATTCGGCAGCTCTGCAGAGAAATAAATGCTCACATTCAGAATGACCAGCCTAGAACACTTTTATGAGCCTTTTCTCCTCCCCAGGCTGTACACAGATAATAAATCAAATTAGCATCCTGAACCTCCCGTTCAGCATCACTTGTCACCCGTCCCCCCTGCACAAGGGGTAAGTGAGTTTCGGCAAGGCGCTTCTCAGCTACAATCAGGCCACGTGGGGTGGAGGAGGCCTGTGGCTTCTTTGGAAATCATCTGATGCTTCCAACCTGGGCTGGCCACAGGCTGAGGTCACAGGGTCCTGCTGGTCACTCCAGACCAGATTGTTAAAGAGGCCACTGAAACCCCGGCCCTAGAGTTGAGGCTGGGTTGTTACTTCGAGAGAAAATAAACGTTTTCATTTCTTAGTTAATAATCCTGGGAACGTGAGCCAAAATAGACAACTGTCAGAAAGGGCGGGCGGGAGGGAGGAAAGGACCAGGGAAGAGAGGGAGGGAGAACAGACTATATCAATAATCAGAAACAGAGACCAGGCATTTTCCTCCTCCAGGTTCTGCCTAAGATAGTGGCTTACACCACAGAGGCATGCAATAGATGTTGGAGGAATCAAACTGGAAAGGAGAAAGTTTGCTTTCAGGTAACCAGAAGTGAAATTTGTCCTCGTTTCAAACTGCCCAATTAGTGACATAGAAGGGACAACTGGGTAGATTCAGAAAATGAGGAGGGGGAAAAATAACAGTATGGTATAAAAGTACATTCTATCGGATTATCTAAATAGAGGAATGTCTTCTTTTTTTAATCGCATCCTCTCTTAGGGGCCACCGGAAGGAGGGGGACAGCACAGAGATCCAGTGGCAGCTCTCCAAATGGCAGATGTGGTCCCACTGATCAGCGTCTCAGAGCTATTGGCTAAGGTAGACGACCGTCTTCGGACAGACGTGGCCTCACAGCTGGTGAGGGCTGTGACTGAAGCTGGCTGCAGGATGGTGGTGGTCCTGATGTGGTCCGTGAATTTAAAAAAGAACCACTGAGGGCGCCTGGGTGGCTCAGTTGGTTAAGCGACTGCCTTCGGCTCAGGTCATGATCCCAGAGTCCCGGGATGGAGTCCCGCATCAGGCTCCCTGCTCAGCGGGGCGTCCGCTTCTCCCTCAGACCCTCCCCCCTCTCATGCTCTCTCTCTCTATCTCATTCTCTCTCTCAAATAAATAAATAATATCTTAAAAAAAAAAAACCACTGAGCTGCAAACCATGCTTCCCCCAACCCCCCCCTCCACGTCCCATCTATGGAAGGGAAGCCAATGAGCCATGTTTTGGGGGGAGCGTACACTCCTTCCTTCTTGCTCTATGTTCCGAATCACCTCAAACGCAGTTCCAGGCTGCCTGACCCTGAGCAGAAGCCTCCAGAGAAAGAACAGGGTGGGGGAGAAATGGCTGACAACAAGTAAAAGCCGCTTTGCGTATGTGCCCCGGCAAGTTCAAATGCTGCCAGGCGGATTGGCTGGGAGGGAGGGGAGGCAGATTAATATATTTTTGAATAAGGGTTTCCTGTTACCTGCAAACACTCCAAAACCAGAGGTTTTATTAAGGTAGGACAATCATCTTAGAAGAAACAGTAGTTGAGGCTGCTTTCTTGAAAGTCGCTTGCCATCACTGATTCTGTCAATCATTCATTCAGGCACCCGTTCAGTCCACCGGTATCTGAGTGCCTACTATGTGCCAACCACAATGCCTCGAGCAAAAAATAGAGCCCTCAAGCGAACACTAGGTTTTGCGGACGGGTCTGTACTTTTGATTCCAAGGTGAGCACCACAGCATAATGTTTAACCACCCTGGACTCTGAGTGACCTGGGTTCAAATTCTTCCTAAGTCCTTTAACTAAGCTGGGTGAACCTGAGCTAGTTATGTAACTGATCGTTCTCTGTGCCTCAGTTTCTTGATCTGCAAAGTTGGAGGGCTTCTGAAATACTCAGCACAAAGCGGAAGTGGGAGCTACTATTAATTATTTAACGCACTCTCCGCACCCCACCCCAGCTCTTCTCGGTGCCACAGCCCACCGCTGGGTGGTATTTCTGAGGCTGGCCAGGCCCTCTGCCGCTGGGCCGTGACCCTGGAAATCGGGTCAGACGCTAGTCAAGGCGGCAGATGCGTGGTGGGGGTGGGGGTGGGGGTGGGGGTGCTTTCTTTGCGCGCGGCGGCAAGCGTCTCCGCAGGGCCTCCGGGTAGTCTAAAAACTCACTTCGGAGGAGAGGAAGGAGCGTGAAGTGGCTCTTTCGATCTGAGACACCCCCTCCTGGAGAAATCACCCCCTCCCCCCAGCCCAGCGCGGAGTGAAATCTTAGAAGCCGCCGCGGCTGGGTTTGAACGGAATGCCGGAGTCGGTGGAAGCCGGAGCTGGTCGGCCCGAAGGTCAGCGAGTTGTTTTGAGTTCTCGTACCCGGAAGGGGGGGGGGCAGGGAGGAGAGGACGCCAGGGCCCGAGAGACCCCGCGTCAGAGCAGAAATTGTTTGTGCTCCGGAACAGGCAGCTCAGCGGAAGCCGCGACGGGGGCGGGTCACGTGCGGCGGTGGCGGCGCAGCTGGCGGGGGAGAGCCTGGCTGGGACAAGGGCCCGGCCGGGCGGGGGTGGCGGTTTTCGCAGCCGAGGGTAGAGCCGGCGTGCTCCGGGCGCTGAGAGCGAGCGGAGCCCCGAGCCCGGGGCGAGGCAGGCGCGCGAGTTACGGGGAGGTGGGGGAGAGGCTGGTGTAGGAGCCAGGGAGCTCGGAGCTCCGCGTGGTGCGGCGCGGGCGGGACCAAGAATTGCTGGGGGGGGGGCGGGGGGGGCGGGAGCGGGCCCCCGAGGCCGGAGTGGCGGTAGCGGGACCGACGCGGAGACCGCGCGGGCGTCTGAACCCCGAGAATGGAGGCGCCGCTCTCGTAGTCGCCGGCCTTGTTTTCTTCTCGCACGCAAATCCCGGAACGCCCGGAACCGCCATCCCTGCCTGCGTCCCAGGGGCGCCCCATTTCGCGTGGAGGAGGCTGCATCCCCGCTGGGCGACTGCGGGCGGGGATCGGCCTCAGCCGTGGCCCGGGAGGGCTGCCGAGGTGGCTCCGCGGAGGGTGCGAGCCGGAGCCGTGGTGCACACGACACACACGCCTCCCCCTCCCCCGGTAGAGCCGGCGAGCGAAGGCGCGGGCCGTCTCTGGTGGCTCTCTGGGGACTCCTCCGGGGCGTGCGAGCCGTGCGGCGGCCGCAGAGCGGGAGAGGGTGCTGTAGAGAAACCATCGGCCCCACCTTGAAGACAGGAGTGGCCTCGTGGCCAGGGGTGAGGAGTGTCAC
The DNA here is from genome assembly GCF_037043125.1 of Eumetopias jubatus. NCBI lineage: Eukaryota > Metazoa > Chordata > Mammalia > Carnivora > Otariidae > Eumetopias > Eumetopias jubatus. The sequence continues at coordinate 92,287,806 of NW_028274817.1, forward strand.
GCTTCCCCAAAGCGGCGCGCTTTACTCCAGCGTGGGGGAGAAAGGACACAAACTTGGCTACCCGCCAGTGCCCGTGAAGACGCCTGACTCTGGTGTCCTCCCCCCCCCACCCCGTGGCCTGAAATGTACCCCTCCCAACCACCGCCGTGGCCCACGAGGTTCAGGTCCGAGGCCTGGAAGAGCGGGGGAGCGTGGTCAGGCCTCGGACGGGAAACCCACCCACGTTCCTCTCCGGCGCCACGCGGGGAAGACGCGGAACAGTTGTCTCGCAAAGTTTCCCGCGTCCCCTCACCCACCCCACCCCCAGTCGGGGAAGGGCGGCTTTTCCGGACTTGGGGGCCGGGGAATGGCCTCGGAACGGGGAGTGGTGCTCGCTCCTTTTCCCGAGACCGGGGCGCAGGAGAGGGGCGAGGGCCGCCAGCGCCTTCGCGTCCCCAGAGTGGCGGCGCTTGGCCCGCTGCGACGTCTGCTCGGGGTCGCGGGGTAGCGGGAGCCGTGCAGAGTCTGGGACGACGTGAGACGCCATTTGCATTCCCCCCTCCCTCCTGCAGGTTGGCGGGGGCGGGGGTGTCGCCCGCCGCGGAAGCGTATTCCTGGCAGTGACACTGATTAGATGCTGTGTCGGTACGTGCACGGAATCGGGGTGGGCCTTCACCTCTCCTGTGCGCATACACTTTCCATTGGAAAAGTTGCTGTCCTCCCCCCCCCCCCCCCCGCCCTTGCTCTCGCCGCACAGCTGCTGTCTCCAGGGCGGAATTAGGCGAGCACGTTTGCTCAGCCCGAGGGAGAGAGGATCGCGCCGGCGCGGGCAGGCCGCCGGGCCCGGGCCGCGAAAATCCAGCCCTGGCTTTGCGTCGAGCTGCAGAGTGCGGCGCTTACGCGCGCCGGGCCAGCGGAGGCCTGGTTTCCATCTGCCCCTTTTGCCTCCGTGTTAAGTTCGCCGGGGAAAACCCAATGATCCGTGCAGAGCCCCTCGGAGGAGAACCCACCGCCCCCCCCCCCAAAGCCCGATTCTGACCGACGGAAAAAATGACAGTATAGGCCAGAGCAGGCTGCCCGCGAGTATTAATGCGGCCGCCTCCGTTCCCGGTGCTTAGGGGGGATGGGCGCCTCGCCAGGAAAACCGCCGAAGGGGGAGCCACGAGGGCCGCCTGCCCCTTCCCGGGCTAGAAAACGTGGATTCTTAGACTAGACAAATGTGGTCAGACAGCTGCGGGAACTTAGCCTATCTAAATACAGGTCTTCCATGTATCTTTCAAGCAAGCTGATTCTTTTTTTTTTTTTTTAAATCGAGTACACGTTGAGTCAGTTATAAATACTATGAGAACTGGTTAATCAGTAGATGCGAATGAGAACCTCGCTTTTTTGCCTGGTATTAAACATATGCGCAGGAGGTGCTGGGCTGAGCACGGTGTATCTTGTGTGTCCTAAGAAGGCGCGGTCCCCCTTGCACTCCACCTTGGAGGACTTTTAATATAACTCTAAAAGGGCATTTATCTTGGTTGTAGTTTCTATTTGGAGGTTTCTTACTCCTTGCAAACTCCTATCTGGGATTGTTTGTACTGAGTAGTAGATTGCCCTGGGTTTTGGCTTTTAAAGCCCACGTTTTTGCGCTTGGCTTTTTTGTTTTCCTGCGTACGTGCAGCTGGGTGCAGGGAAGCCGCCCCCCCCCACCCCCCCAGCAACCAGCCCTGTGCTGCCACCACCTTCAGCCTCTCGCTTGCGCACCACGCGGCCTCGAAAGAGGGGAAATGTGAACTCTCCGGGTGGCGCTCGAGAACAGGAATTCTGACTTAGGGCTGCGGCTGTGTCCCGGGCGGCGGCGTGGGGGCCGAAGGCTGTAAAGAGGAAGCCCCGTAGGCGACCCTGAGGCTTCGGGAGCAAACCTGGAGGCAACCGCGTCTTTGTCTTCCGCGGGGCTGGCAGCCTGGCACGCACAGTTCTGATAAGGATCAACCAAGAGCGAGAGCGCACCGCCAGCACATTTCAGTGATTAGGGAATGCCTGCAGCCACGTCAGGGAAAGGCCATTTGCGTTGTCTTTTAAAAAGAAAAGACTGTCCCACCTAATGAATTATGGGTGACCCGGGAGAGGCCAGGCCCCGGAGCCAGTGGCGCTGGGGCCTCCTCAGACCAACTCAGACCCTTCTTCGCCCCAGCTCCTCCCCATCGCACAGGAGACCCTATTTCAAAGGAAATAGGAAGCTACTTGAAACTGGAAATCTGGCCAATTCTATTGACATAAATAGTAGTGCATTTATGTGTCCCTAAAATGAGGCCCAGGAACGAGGCCTGCCACATTCCAGCCCTAGACCAGCGTTAAACTCTGGCCAAAGTACATCCCCAGAGGATGTGGCTCTTGCCCAGCACCTCCAAGAACTGATTTATAGGAGGTGGCTTTGAGCCATCAAAAAAGGGTGGCCTGGGAGAGTCTACTGGAGGTCGTCTCTCCACCAGTGCTGTTTACCCAAGGCCTCAGGGAGAGGGTGGTGGGTAATGGTGCCTGAGCCCTGGCAGAAGCTTCCCATTAATCCAGTCTAAATGAGCACCATTAAAGCGCCCGTTCCTCCCTACATCACCACCACACACACAGGTCTTTAAGACAAAGTGTAGTCCAGACAGTCTGAGCCCATTTTGCCTTCTGGCCCTTTTTTGGTGGGCACTAGTGCCCTTTTCTCCCTGCCCCAACCCCTGCCTCCATATGGGCCTTTGGGAACTTTAACCTGGCGGTTTTTTCTTACCCTCTCCCTAACCAAAGGTAAGAGAGTACCAAGTCATAACAACACACACACTGTAGCCCTGTATGACAGCCTTCTAGGGGTTTTACATATTAACCCATATCATGCTCAAGACAACCCTATGAATTAGACACTCTTGTTGGCCTCCCTTTACAGATGAGGTCACTGAAGCCCAGAACTGTTCAGCAGCTGGCCCAAAGCAAAACACAGTTTAGGATAGGGTAGGGATTGCCCTGAGCCGGGGAGGCCGAGCTGTGCTGCTCTCCACCGTTGTGTAGTGAAGGCGAGCCCTTTTGGGGGATGTTTCAAGGTGGACCACCTGAACCCCTACCTTCCAAAGAAAGAAGTTATGGGAAGAGCCCAGAAGGCCCAACATCTGGCCCTTATTTTGCAAAAGAAAGTTTCGGGGCTTCATATAGAAGCACATTTTTGTGCCTCCGCGCCCGAGAAGGGGTCAGAGAAGGCAGTGCAAAGGCCCCATGCCCCACCTTGCCGCAGAGCATCCGGTGGTCACGTCCACCGGAGGTGCCTGGGGGCTGGGGACAGCCGATTGCGGAGGAACTCCTTATCACCAAGTGTCAGTGGTCCTGGGAGGCGGAGCTAAACGGACGCCTGCGGGGGGGGGGGGGGGCTGGGCCACACGGGTCCCTGGGCTCCGGGTGTGTCCCTGGGCTCCTCCCGCAGAACTGGACCGATGTCATAGCGCCGCCCGCAGCTCCTGGCTCCTCTCCTCTTTAACCGCCAGTCCCGGGCCTGGAGCCCCATGGCGGGGGTGCTGGAGAGGCCGGCCAGTCATTCCCGGTGGGGACGGCTGGTTCTGGGTTGCTCACACCTACCCTGCCTCGCGTAAACACGGGACACCCTTTCCGGGCGAGAACGCGCGCGCGCAAGCACATACACACACGCGAGCGCGCGCGGGTTCCAAGCGCACAGCCGGCCACCCGGGCCTCCGCCTTCCCTTCCTCCTTGGCGCTAGGGCGCTTCCGAAGCCCTCGGCGGTTGTGCGCTGCGCAGGCTGTGGATGAGTCAGGGTGGAGGGGCCGAGCTGCCCTCCTCTTCCCCAGCGTCAGTGCGCACGCTGCACCCCTGGGGCCCCGCAGCCAGGCCTGTGGATCTCCCCTCCACCCCACCCCCTCCCGGCGAGTGGCGGTGGCGGTGGCTGGCGGGGACCTGTGCGCTGTGTCTCCTGATGGCGGGGGGGGGGGGGGAGGAGGCGGGGGATCCAAAGGGGAGGGCCAGGCCGTGGGGTGAGCGCGTGGATAGGGGTGGCGATAAATCCTCCCGCGAAGGCTGGCTCGGCCTCCCGCCACCGCTAGTAGGAGTCTACCCTTCACGTCTTGTATTGGCCGCAGCTTGACGCCCCTGCGTGCCTGGGCCGGAGCGTGGGTGTGTGTGTTGGGTGGGGGTTCGGGGTCAGAGCCGGCGCTGGGCGATCAGCTCCGCACCCCCTCGAGCCTTGACTTTTAGCACACGAGGACTCCTGGCCCCGCCGCCCTCGCCACCGCTGGGTCCCCGCAGAAGGGCAGGCTGGCCGGCCTGGCCGCACTCGCGGGCGTTGAGAGCGGCTCCGAGAGCCCGGGCCGGCCGCCGAGCCGAGGGAGGGCGCGCAGCAGCCCGCGCGCCTCGAGGCAGAACACACGCCTTTCCCGGAACCTTGAAACCCAGGGGAGCCGCTGCCATCTTCGCATGACGAGCAGCGAGACGCCGGTGAATAAGTGTTTCTTTCCGCTCCCTCCCCGGGTTGCGGCTCTCCTCCTTTCCACAGGGCTGGGAGAATAAAACCCGGGGGAAAACACAACTGCGCTCTCCACTCGCACTCCACGTCCCTGCTGGCCTCCCTCCACCTCGCCTCGCCAAGGATCGAGGTCCAGGGCCACGTGCCTCAGTTTCCAACGGCCTCGGCCCAAATCGGAGAGTCTAATGGGGAGGGGGCAGAGATTACCAAAGATACCCCCTCCCCATCTGTTCTCCTCCCATGGGGATTAAACCTTAACACAGGAATCCCCCACCCACACCAGGGACTAATCCTACCGCCCCTCCTGGGATTAACTCGGCTCACAGGTCCATAAAACACTTCCGGCGCGGCCAGAGGGTCTGTCTGCAGAAACACTTTAAAATTGTCCTCCCGGGTCTGCAGTCAGAATTGACTCGGTGGAGGCAAGTGAGTAAACAGGAGAATGTAAGGGCCGATCCCAGCGGTCTGCAGGCTGGGGAGGAGGTGCCCCAGGTGGGGTGGGTGGGGGCTGTCTCAACCCGGAGGGTGGCCCCCCACCCAGCAGATAGAGCTCAGAAAAAGATGCAGCATTTACTACAGGACATTGATCTAAAGGAGGGTGGGCGCAGGCAGGAGTAGGCAAGAGTCAACTGGCTTCTGGCCCTAGTTCGGTGAGGAAGATTGGATCCCTAAAACATTGTGGCGAGGGGGGAAGCTCAGGCTACTGGGCTGGCAGATGGGAACAAGAACGATGACCCTGCCCAGCTCAGGTGGAATTCTGAGGCCCAAAGTGTCAACGCACTTTGTTAAAGGGGCATGACCCCTCCACTTCACTGGGATCGATGTTCAGCCTCTCTTACCCGAGAAAACACAGTGACTTGATCATTAGAAAAACAAAACAGAGTAAAAAGCTGCCATTCCTCAAATCCAGGCGGGAATGTCCCAGATCAAGGGAATCCAAATGCAGCTTAGTATTTGGAAGCTCTTTTTCTTTGACATCGCTTCAAATTAAGTTTTCTGAAGTGATGGGAGAACCTTTGGAATGCTGTAAGAAAAGGCTTTGTCCAAAATGGGGGGTTAAACGGAAAAAACAAGGACCTTCGAAGTGGCTCAGACCATATTGTGAGGAGAAGAAACCCGGATGAAGAATAGAAATTCAAAGTAGCTTTCTAGCTCCTTCCGTTCGTCTGGAGAGCAGATGCCATAGACAGCCACTCCACCCCTCAGGACCCCGGAAGTAGGCCTTGACTCTGGCTGGGTCATCTAAGTACGAGGTGACGTTGGAGTTCAGGGTGGGGACAGTCACGAACGGTAATAATATGCTTAAAATGAACATCAGAAGAAAGACCTAGGCCTGCCTCAGCGTCCTGAAGGCCCAGAGCTGCTAAAACTGTGTGTGGGAGGGAGCGCCCCCTGACCTCCTTCCCCACAGATGGACTCACGCAGCGTGACCGGCCCCAGGTGGCACCCAGGCACGCTGAGAGGATAGAGGCCCAGCCTAGCAGATTGCAGGCGGGGGCCTCTGGCTGGACCGCCCACCGACCTTCCTCTCCCCTCCCCGGCCCTGAGGCCTCTGGGCAGGGTCAACTTGCCTCCACCCCACTGCCCCTTGTGCTGCGCCCTCCCCTCCCTGGCACCCAGCCTGGATCCTGAGGCCTCCTCTGCCCCGTAGTCCCCGTCCTTCCCCCTCGTGATTCATTTAGCCGCGGTGCAGAAAGCCTGTTTACCTCTGCAACCCAGGGCGACTTGATCTGCTTAAAAAGCCCTAACTCCAGCGCCGACCAGTAGGGGGGGATTGTCCTATAGATTATTTCTCCTCCTGGTTTTTTTTGTTTTTTTTTTTTTTTTGTAACAAGAAGGCTGGGTTGGAGAGGGGGTGGGGTGGCGTGTTGCTGCTGTTTTTTAAAACACCGTATTTGAAAGAGAAACAAAAGCCACACAAAAGCCGTTTAGGAGGTACCAAGGCTGTTTTTACATATAAAAAGTGCAGCGAATACCAAGGGGCCCCCGGCAGTGATAAACTAAATGGTTGGCCGATTCCGCCAATTAGCAGTTAATCTGTTATCTGCGATCTGCAAACAAGTTTTGAGGCTGGAAGGACACCGAATTCCTGTTCCCGTCCACAGGATTGGAGGTGCTCCGATCTGTTGGGCACCTCTGATGCTCTCGGTTTCTCTAGCTGGGACTCCAGCTGCCACAGACATGTTGCCCGGGTTGGAGGACAGACTTGAGCCACAGGAAATCCACTTCGGCAGCCGAGGAGCCTCCGCCTGCATCGCCCCTCGGGCCTGAGCTTGTCTGTTTGGCTACGATTTCAACAAATTGGTCTTTAACGGCCCCCCCTGCCCCCAATTTCGCAGACCTCCCAATTCTGCACGTAGTAGGCCTCCAACACATGTAGATTGAATGTCAGAACTAGACATGAGGCTCTCGGCGTGGAAGGCAACCTGGTGCGCGGCCTCGCCTTCTGGTGCCCCGAGCCCCCAGGTCGCCGCAGCCTGGGCGCTCTTCACCCTGCGCCGGCCGGGCGGGCGGGGGAGGCCGGGAGGCACGAAGCGCCTGGAGCCTGCACGATGATAAATATTGCGCAGACAGCCCATAAATAATTTGCATTATGTTCAGCTGACAACGCAGGGCGATTAATTTTAATAGCTACATATTTGCCTGGGCTGCTGCTTTCGTAGGCCCGGTAATGAAAGGCGAGAGGCCGCCCTGGCTCCGTGCTCGCGGTCTCAGAAGGCCGCCGGGAGGTGCGGGAGGGCCCGACGCGGCGTCTCCTCCATGCAGCCCCCCGGGGAGCCCTTGCCCCAGAGCCCCCCCCCTCCACGCAGTGCAGGGATGGGGTGTGCGCGCCGCCGGAGCACCCCGGGGCCCGAGCAACAGGAGCCACCATAATGACACTGCACATTTGCCTGTATGGGGAGAGCGACTTGTGGACCAGGAGACCCTCCCCGAGGCGATGCTCCCCACCCGGCCCAAATCCGAAGTGAACTCCGGAGGGGATTTCACGTTGCAGTTTGGTGGCGGGGGGGGGGGGGTTGCTGGCGTTGGGCGCCGCCAGTTCGCCGGTGGGCCCCAGCGCGGCAGAGACTTTTCCGCCCTCTGGACCCGGACAAGGGACAGAACAAAGCCCGGCTGCCCACGCGTCGTCTCCGCGCGCGTCCTGAGCCCTGCCGTCCCGCGCCCCGCGGGAGGCCCTCCTAAAATGCTTCCCGAGCTCCTCGGTTAAAAGGACCGCATACATAAAGGAAGGAAGAAAGGGTTCGGTGGAGCTCTTAAAAAGGGGGGGGCGGGGAGGGGAGCGTAGGGAGGAAGGACACAGCGCAGCGGCCGCCGCGGTCCCGTGGTGGCCGGGTGCGCGCGTGTGCGTGTCTGTGTGTGCGTTCCGATGACAAAGCCCCGCCGCCGCCAGCCAGCTCCTGGCTGCCGGAGCACTGGTGGGGGAGGGGAGGGGGAGGAGGGGAGCCCGCGCTCGCGTAGGTAGCGGGGAATCGAAGCTTCCCCAGAGAAAGAGTTCATTCATGAGGCCTCCTGGCCGGGCCAGGTGGAGCCTCCCGAAGCCAACACCTGTGTATTTCCCTTTTTGGAAAAGGGGGGGGAGCGCATCGATCATTACCATATTTTAATTGCCTTTCGCAAAGGTCATCTCTAATTATGGGTTGCGAGGAGGGTTGGCCAGAGGTCTGTAGCCCTTTATTATCTTTGTGTGTGTGTGCGTGCGTGTGTGTCTGTGTGTGCGTGTCGCCACTGAGACAATGCATCCAGCTCTTCTCGAAATGCCAATCCGAGGGTGTCCGTGCGCGCCTGCGAAGCGGTCACGACGTGCTGAATCCACGCAGACAGACCCGGCTGCGTGCACAATAAAAGCCGAGCAGGCGGCGAAGGGCCGCGCAGACCCACGGGTTTTCTTTTTAGAAACGGTGGTGCGAAGAGACTTGACAATAATAACACGCAGCAGGATTAAATCAGGGCGGGAATAAGAAAATGCATTTTCGTTTCTAGAACCGCGGACTGCGTTTAACCCATCCGATCCCCCAAGAGCTTTTTGTACCCACGTGGAGTCCCGGGCAGGGACAGGTGCTGGGCACTCGGGAGCAACTCGGGACTGCCTGATGACGTTCTGGGACAGCCACATTATTTTAATATTAACCTCTTCCTTTAGTTCAGCATGTTGTCAGTTAAAGGCACGTGGAATCCTTAACGATGTCAGTTTGATGGGAAATGATAACTGGCCAGCCAAAAATGAGAAAGAAAACCTTGAGGGGTTTTTAACTTTTAAAAGTCTCCATTTCCTTAGTTTTCCTCACTTGCTCAAACCCTTGAGGCAGAAGTCTATTTTAACTTCATCAGAGGGAGAAGAACTGTCAGGAAGGTTGTTGGACCGTCTGGGGTTCTTGGGAGGATATTTTGGAGTTGAGGTGTCAGTCAACAGTAAAGAGCTATATGGTCAGGAGTGGGCAGCAACCACTCTGAACTTGACTTTCTCAAAGGATCCTGGCACCTCGGAGCCACCATGCTGTTTCTGGGAGTCCTGCCTGGTGCAGCCAGGGGCTGGGGTCAGGAGCCTTGGAGAGTTGGGGGCTCTTGTACTGGCTCTGCTTCCTGCCTGCTAGCCCCACACCTGGCCTCCTGGCCTCCCCAGCAGCCAGCTCTGCCCAGAGAAAGGCAGAGCCAGATGACTGGTCCAACCCCCAAGAGACTGCCTGGCTTTCTCCTCCCCTGTAATCAAAACCAGATGCACTTAAGCGCCTTTCATCAGAGGAAGCCCAAAGCCCTTTAACAGGCTTCAATAAAAGCCTTACTAGGGCCTACCAGCCTGCTCAGTGTCTGGGCCCCTGTGCCCATTTCCCAGCTGCGGAAGCCTGGGGCTGCAGCCTGGGGCCAGCTCCTTCTCTGGGACCCCGGAAGCCAAAGACAACTACTGAACCACTGTGGCCCCTCCACGGCAAGTAGGGTCCCAGGATCCCTGCCAGGTATGCGGGTGCAGACCCTGTGGGCAGGAGAAAACAGACATGGGAGGGAAGCCAGCAGCTAATGCCTAAGAAAGGACAAGAAGAGTGGCCTATGAGAAGGAAGCAAAGGAGCTAAGAAAGTAGAGGTGGCCTGGAAAGGCGGTGATGATCAGAATATTCAGAAGGGCTCCATGGTACTTGGACCATCTCCCACTCGGCCCCCTTGTGACACTGTATTGCGGTGTTTCTGTCTCCCTCACTAGACTACAAACTCCCCGAGGGCAGAGACTGTCTTTATTTATCTTTGCAAGCCCACCTCTGGGCCTGGCACAAAATACATGATCAAAATGTTTGGGAGATTGGGGCACCTGGCTGGCTCAGTCCCTAAAGCATGTGACTCTTGATCTCCCAAGAGTGAGGTAGTGAGTTCCAGCCCACGTTGTTGGGTGTTAAATTTACTTAAAAAAAAAAAAAAAGTTTGGGGGACGCCTGGGTGGCTCAGTTGGTTAAGCGGCTGCCTTTGGCTCAGGTCATGATCACAGGGTCCTGGGATCGAGCCCCACGTTGGGCTCCTTGCTCAGCGGGGAGACTGCTTCTCCCTCTGCCTGCCGCTCCCCCTGCTTGGGCTTTCTGGCTTTCTCGGGCATGCGCTCTCGCTCTCTCTCTGGCGAATAAATAAATAAAATCTTAAAAAAAATGTTTGGGGGATCACAGGTGTGGTGGAAACTTCTGGAACAAGACACATCTGGGCTTGGGGAGGGTATGTGCTATGGTGAGCGCTGTGAATTGTGCAAGACTGTTGAATCACAGATCTGTACCTCTGAAACAAATAATGCAATATATGTTAAGAAAAAAAGAAGAAGAAGATAAGCAGGAGGGGAAGAATGAAGGGGGGGAAATCGGAGGGGGAGATGAACCATGAGAGATGATGGACTCTGAAAAACAAACTGAGGGTTCTAGAGGGGAGGGGGGTGGGGGGATGGGTTGGCCTGGTGGTGGGTATTGAGGAGGGCACGTCCTGCGTGGAGCACTGGGTGTTATGCACAAACAATGAATCATGGAACACTACATCAAAAACTAATGATGTAATGTATGGTGATTAACATAACAATAAAAAAGTAAAAAAAAAAGACACATCTGGGCTTAAGGTGGGAACTTCTGCCCCCCCATGGTTGTATAACCTATCTGAGCCTCAGTTTCCTTATCTGTGAAATGGGTATGAGAATGCCTACATCCCAAGATTGGGGCAAGATTAGATTAAATAATTGCATGTAAAACACCAGGAAGATAATAATAAGATTTTATTTTTTTTTAGAGATTTTATTTATTTATTTGACAGAGACACAGCGAGAGGGAACACAAGCAGGGGGAGTGGGAGAGGGAGAAGCAGGCTTCCTGCTGAGTGCAGAGCCCGATGAGGGGCTGGATCCCAGGCCCCTGGGATCATGACCTGAGCTGAAGGCAGACGCTTAACCACTGAGCCACCCAGGCGCCCCAATAATAAGATTGTATTTTTTTTGAAGATTTTATTTATTTATTTGATTGAGTGAGAGAGAGAATGAGAGAGAGAGAAAGCACATGAGAGGGGGGAGGGTCAGAGGGAGAAGCAGACTCCCCGCCGAGCAGGGAGCCCCGATGCGGGACTCGATCCAGGGACTCCAGGATCATGACCTGAGCCGAAGGCAGTCGCTTAACCAACTGAGCCACCCAGGCGCCCCCCAATAATAAGATTTTAATAAATGTTGTGCCCTTGTTCTTGAAGGAGTGAGGGAGGGTTTGGGCTGATAATATTTGGAGTATAGGAAGGAAGGTTCTCGAAAGGCCCTAGCTGGGCACAGGTCTCACTGGCCTGGGATTTGGGTCAGAAGAGACAGTTGGTTCTAAAATGTGTGTTCCAGGGGCGCCTGGGTGGCTCAGTGGGTTAAGCGGCTGCCTTTGGCTCAGGTCATGATCCCAAGGGTCCTGGGATCAAGCCCCACATCTGGCTCCCCACTCAGCAGGGAGTCTGCTTCTCTCTCCCTCTGCCCCTCCCCCTGCTCGCGCGTTCTCTCTCTGTCTCAAATAAATAAATAAAATCTTAAAAAAAAAAAAATGTGTGTTCCAGTAGCCCTGTGAACTGGAACCGTGGGACCTCACTGTCCAGAAGGGGCAGGCAGCCCCACCGTGAGCTCTGCGAGCCATGCCAGCCTTTGGACTCAGGCTCTGGGGAAGGGGCAAGTCCCAGGCCCTTGGGCTCTCCTCTGCAGGGCTGACTTGGGACTGAGCCCTGGTTGTGCTCTGAGGGTCAGGCCTCCTGGGATGAGTGACTGGCAGATAATCCCAGTTGGTGCTGGCTTTCCATGGTCAGGGGAACTGTCCCTTCCGCCTCACCTCTGCTCCTGTTTCATGGCTGTATTTTATCTTCGACAAGTTCATCCTCCGGCCTTTGGCAGGGCAGGGAGGGAGCGTTGCCTGCCTCTTTGCTGCTTGTCTTATTCTGGCCTGTTTCGGCAGCACCCCACCCCACCACACGCAGAGTCTGGCAACTTCACATCACAGGCTCTTTTCTCCTGCTCCCTGGCCTCCTTGCTCATGGGGGGTGAGGGGGGTACCACTTGGGGTCCCCACATCCCCCTCCTCCGTCTTCCACAGGCTAGGTTCTTGCAGCCCCTCCCCAGGACTCATCCTCTGAGCTCAGCGCTTCCTCAGGAGGACCGGCTATGAATTCAGGTCCATGCAGGAGGAAGGAGGGAGAGGCATAGGCCAAAGGGCCCTGCTGGGTGATTCTGCAGATGTATGGCCTAGCCACTGTGACTCTGAGTATCGTGAATGAAAATGCGCGTGTCTGGAGGGTAACACGGGGGGAGGATTGGGGACAGGGAATGAGAGATGCAGAGTTTGTGGGGGAAGGAACTGATGCTGACAGTCCTTCCATATTTCCATCCCTCCCCATCCCCGATAGAACCTTCGAGAAGAGGCAAGAAGAATGTGGGGAGAGACGAGAACAGAGGGGAGAGCAAAGCTAGCCAGGTGGAGATGCTTGGTGCCAGTCTCCTACCCAGTGAACTGGCTCCCTCGTGCAGCCAGTGTAGGTCAGGAGGGGACCATAAATAGGGTTCTTTCAACCAGGTCCTTTAGGAAAGCGTGAGATCGGATGTGAGGAGGAGACGGGTCACTGTCCCATAGGGATTCCCTAAAGAACAAGAGATTAGTTGTGTCATCGAAGGTGGAGGATTTGGGTCGTGATAAAAAATGTCCTGCCCTCCACACTTCTGTATTTAATCCAGCTCACCTTCTTCCGTGGATTTAACAACACGTTGTAAAACTGATCACCCCTACTTGCTGTCACAAAAATGAGGGTCATCGTGTGTCTGCTGCAGGGGCGCTTGCTCAGAAGCAACTGACTTTTGCTTGTGAGTTCTGTGGGTCCAGAATTTGGTGGAAAGACTCAACAGCTGGGAGCTAGACTTGTCTCGGGGTGGCTTCACCTACACCTCTGGCTGCTGCCTGGGACCTCAGCTCTGTCCTGCTGCCCAGACACAGGGCTCTCCATGTGGCCTGGGCTTCCACGTGGTGTGCTGGCTTCGGGGTGGTAGACCTTGAAGTCACATAGCAGCAGCTCGGGGTTCCCAAATCAAGCCCGCCCGGAGACGGGATGAGAGCTGCATCACCTCTTTTCACCCAGCCTCAGAAGTCACGTGGTGTCATTTCTACTCTATTGTACTGGCTGCAAGGAGGCACCAGCCCATTCAGAGTCAAGGGAAAAGGACTTAGACCCTGCCTCTCATCGGGAGGAGTGTCAAAGAACTTGTGGCCATGGTGGTGGCTGGGGAGGGCATGCCCGACACTCTTGAGAGCTAAGCTTAATGAACAGTGGCTCTAAACAGAATAGTCTACATTATAATGGGAACTGGTACTCTCAAGAGGCCGCATAAATTATACAGGGGGTGGTAGGGGCGCCTGGGTGGCACAGTTGGTTGAGGGTCAGGACTCTTGGTTTCTGCTCAGGTCTGATCTCAGGCTGGTGAGATGGAGCCCCAGGTCAGGCTCCATGCTCAGCACAGAGTCCGCTTGCGTTTCTCTCTCTCTCCCTCTCCCTCTGTCCCTTCCCCCTGCTCTCTCTCTTTCAAAATAAATAAATAAATCCTTTAAAAAATATTATACAAGGGGTGGGGAGGCAGAGAGTTAAAATTGGGCCAGGGTAAAAGAAACAGATCCGTAAAGCAAATATGGAGTTTATGAAAAATAGACAATATCAGAGGAAAGCTCTGTCTGTGGGCTTGGGCAGCCTGGGAAGGACAAAGAAGAATTGTGTGTTGGGATCAGATGGGTTCTAGACCCTGCAGCACTGAAAGGGAAAGCAGGTAGGGGACAGGACTTAGCTGCCCCCATCCTTCGCCCTCCATCTTTGGGGGCTCTGTGGCAGCCCTTCCTTGCTTCAGACAACAGGATTTGTACTATGCTTACAAATCGCCTTTTGTTTTTTCCAGGATAAGGGCATCTCTGTGTTGGTACAAAGCTGGAGATGTAGTCAATGCATTTCCGAAAGTAAGTGTGGAAAAAATAATATATTAGTCTAATAATAAATTACTCTAATACTTAATGTTTGCCCCTACCCTCAGGTGTGGTTTTAAATATCCAGTGAGTGTTGGGGCTGTGTACATCTCTAGGGCCCCAGGTTCTCATTATCTTTGTCTCTAACCCCTGAATGGAGAGTTTGACTTCTAATTTCATGCTAGGGGTTTCACAGGCAACATAATTGTATTTGCCTCTGCCTTTGATCTGCTACTTGATCCGCTGTTTCATTGTGGCTCCACCAGGAGACAGAGATGGAAACGTGGTGGAAAAACATGATTTTGTTTTCCTTTGGAATTGGCAGTTATTCTTTTCTCTGGGTCCCTTAACACGACACACCTTCCCTAAATCTGAAATTTAATCATTTTCCTGTTTTTGAAAATCCAAAAGGCATGTGCCCCCTCTGGCATGCTTTCGTTTTTGCTCACGAAGATTTAATTTTCAGCAAGGCTTTGGGGGCAGGATGCTCATGTTTTAGATCTCCATGAAAACGAAGTCCCCGGGGTTAGCAGAGAACTCCTGGGTGAACTCTGACCCACCTGCCCCTTCCCTGACCTCACGTCGACTTGCCAGGATGTACCTGGCATACCCGGGCCTCCCTTCAGGTGATCTCGGTCTGTGGGGCTGGCCGCTTCTCTTTGGAAAGCCAAAGAAACCCAGATTCGGCAGGAACCCGGCAGGTCAGAACCAAGCAACAGTCAGGGTGGCTCCTAAAGTCAGCTGGCTTCTCAGGAGGGGCCGCTACCTGGGCTTTTGCAGGCTGTGCCTTGCACAAAGGTCCCCAGCCAAGACAGGGAGTGAGGGCTGGAATTCAGGCCCAGGGCACCTTTCCTTTCCTCCATTCTTACAAAGTCACCAAGGAGGCTAGTGGCAGTTCTCTTCTCAGGGCAGAGGAGAAATAGATTCTCTGTCTAAGAGAAATGGTGACACAGGGCAGGACAGGGGTCAAAAGGGCATCTTGGGAGCAGAGTGGGCCCGCCTAAGGCTGCAGACCAAGCCGGTGTTGACCCAGCAGGTTGGAACAGTAGGCCCATTTTCTGACTCACTCTTTGCTCTGTCAACTCTCATCTGCAGCGTCCAGTGTTCGTAAATTACTGGATCCCTCCTAGGCTTTATTTGGAGTTAAAAAAAAAAAAAAGACAAGGGTGTCACTCTGTCTTGTTTAGCAAGCAAGGTGGCATTTTGGGGGGGAGGGTGCCACATTTTCTTTGGTTTTGAATGTGAAGATTTTAAAGGATGTTGTAAGCTGTAGGCCGTTATGGGCTGGGTGTAGGCGTTTGAAGGTAAGACCCTAACAGGTGGTGCAATGGAGTTTGACATCCTAACAAGTTACCTGTGAAAGAAAATTCACATTCCTGTGTAATGGATGGAGATAATTTACATTTAAAAGTGGAAGACACCTGGCTGGCTCAGTCCTAGAGCATACCACTCTAGATCTTGGGGTCATGAGTTCAAGCCCCACTTGGGTGTAGAGATTACTTTAAAAAATACAAAGATAAAAACATAAAAATGTCTAAAATAAATAAAAGTGGAAGATCAGGGCGTCTGGCTGGTTCAGTACAGCCCGCAACTCTTGATCTCGGGGTCATGAGTTCAAACCCCACGTTGGGCACAGAGCCTACTTAAAAAAAAAAAAAAAAGTGGAAGATCATCCAGATAAAGCAATTCCTAATCAAAATTAAACAACTCCAGAGAGGGACTTTTCTGGTGTCAGCAACAGGCTGCTAGGGAAAGCCTTCGGAAGCCTTCTAAATTGGCCCTGTAAAGCCTACTCCTGTTCGGATCTATAGTGGATGGTATTGGTATTCGGAATTCCATTAATACTTGGAAAGGTATTTTCACAATAAAGCCATCAATGCGGTCTCTCTTGAGAAGGACAAATTTGGAGGACTTTTTTTCCCCCTTTAACCAGGAATGTATAGTCTGGGAGCCCCAAATCAATTCACCTCCCTCCCCATTTTTTTCCCCACACTTTCAGTAATTTGGATTGGGTATGTTGAAGAAAGACAGTTTTGAAGGATATTAGTTACATCCTTGTGACCGAGAGTTCTCAGAGTTTTATTCCGCTAAGTGGGGGCGGGGGAGGGAGGAGCTGCCTGGGTGGCTCAGTTGGTTCAGCTCAGGTCATGATCTCAGGGTCCTGGGACTGAGGCCTACCATGGCTGGCACTCATCAATGAGTCTGCTGGAGATTCTTTCTCTCCCTCTCTCTTTGCCCCTCCCCCTGCTCGCACTCTCTCTCTAAATAAATAAATAAAATCTTTAAAAAAAATAATTCATGGGGCGCCTGGGTGGCTCAGTTGTTAAGCGTCTGCCTTCGGCTCAGGTCATGAGCCCAGGGTCCTGGGATCGAGCCCCGCATCGGGCTCCCTGCTCAGCGGGAAGCCTGCTTCTCCCTCTCCCGCTCCCCCTGCTTGTGTTCCATCTCTCGCTGTCTTTTCATGTCAAATAAATAAAATCTTAAAAAATAATAATTCATGTGTGTTTTTTGAAATTTTTTAAAAAAGATTTTATTTATTTACTTGAGAGAGAGAGAGAACAAGAAAGAGAGAGAACAAGCAAGAGATAGAACACGAGCTAGGGAGAGGGGCAGAATGAAAGGGAGAAGCAGACTCCCCACCGAGCGGCAGCCCCATGTGGGGCTCGATCCCAGGACCCTGGGATCATGACCTGATCCAAAGGCAGACATTTAACAGACTGAGCCACCCAGGAGCCGCTGGTTGTTGTTGTTGTTGTTGTTGTTTTAATTTTTAAAGATTTATTTACTTGAGTGAGAAAGAGTGAGAGTGCATGCGTTGGGGGGTGAGGGGCAGAGGGAGAGGGAGAGGGAGAGAGAATCTCAAGCAGACTCCCCGCTGAGTGCAGAGATCAACCAGGGGCTCGATCTTGGATCTTAGGCCAGAGGTCATGACCCAGCTGAAACCAAGAGTCGGTAGCCCAACCACTGCACCACCAAGGTGCCCCAGAATGTGTGTGTTTTTAATTTTTTAAAAAAATTTGGAGTTTTTCACAAAAGACTATTTGCCCGAAGTTTATGAAGCCAAATAGAATGTAAAGTCTTGGTACAAAAAAGCAGACCCCTCCCTTGTTCTGCCTGTTTCTTCTGGTAGATACCATCATATTTGTAAGTAATATGTAGATGTGGCCTTCTCTCTCTCTCTTTTTTTAGAAGATCTTATTTATTTATTTGACAGAGAGAGACCCAGCGAGAGAGGGAACACAAGCAGGGGGAGTGGGAGAGGGAGAAGCAGGCTTCCCGCTGAGCAGGGAGCCCCATGTGGGACTCGATCCCAGGAACCCGGGATCATGACCTGAGCCGAAGGCAGACGCTTAACGGCTGAGCCACCCGGGCGGCCCGCTATATCATAATTTCTTAAGAAATTCATATCCAGTGTTTACTTTGTGACCACGTATATATTGTTTACTGCCGAGGCAAATGAGCGTCAGTGATTGCATTTCTTTTCTTGTACATTATTTTTTTCCTGGGGTTAATAATTGCCTCAGTTTTTAATTTGCTTAATTTTCTTTGACCTATGACTAACTTTCCCACACTCCCCAACCTCTGTACAAATCATCCTGGGACAGTTTTCTGCACGTTCACATCCTGGAGACCATCTGCAAATAAATAGGCTGACCTATTTTGTTTTGTGTGTTTTCTTTTAATTTCCATTATCTTTAAGTCTGAAAGCTTTCTAGAAGTTTCTAATCCTCCACTGAGTTTTATTTTTAAAAACTTTTCTTCGTATGAAGTGTGGTGGGAGTTTTACCGATTTCAAACGGGGGTATTGTGTTTTGATAGAAAATTGCATCTCTACCACCCAACTCATGTCGGGAGCTGCGAAATGAATCCAAAGTTTCTGATTCTTGGTATTTTGCTTAGTTTAAATAAACTTTCACCATTTTTCCTAAACATCAACCTTTCAGACGTGGTGACTGCTATTCCCTGGAACCCTGGAACTCGCCAGTGTCCAAAAATTAGTAAATTTTTATCCTGTCCTCTCCCCACTCCCAGAACGGAGTCTACATTTTTTGAAAGTAAAGGTTATTTTTAAAATAATTAATTGGCCCTTCCCCAGGCCATATGCTGCAGGATTCATGCCCTTTGTTTACATTCATTTCACGTAGCCTCTTATTTGTGTTTAGTCAGTCATTTACCAGTCTGCCTTCCTACCTAGACTGTAAATCACTTGAGGGCCAGGGGTGCCTTTTTAAAAAATTCACTTTCATACTTTTGGATTCCCCTAGGACCTAACATCGTGCCTTGCCCTTAGCAAGCTCTCCATAAACGCAGGTCAGAAAAGTGGTCAGAGTGGCAGCCTTCTCCAATCAAGAGCCCTTAAAGAGAGGTAACTTTCCAGCCTTCTCTTGCCCCGAAAGCGACTGCGGTATCTCTTGAACGGTGGGCACTGCGCCGCGGGCCTCGCTCCCCCCCTCCCCCTCCCCCACCCCCACCCCAGGAGCCGCCACCGCACGCTGCAGCTGGGAACGGCAGCCCAAGTTCGGCGGGAGAGGTGACAACGTGTTGACCGTTGCAGGACTCCGGGAACGAGAGGTCGTTTCTCGGGATTGAAATCCACTCGGGCGGTGCGGCGAGGGGCAACTCCAGACCGCGCTCCAAGCAGGAGCGGCCGCCCGGGCCAGAGGTCAGCCGTGCCCCGCGGCGCGGAGGGGGCTCGGGACGGAGAGGGCGCGGCGCCCCGCGCACCCCTCCCCGCTCCCCGCGGCCCGGGAACGTCCGCGCGGCCGCCTCGGCCCGGCCTGCGGCTCTGCAGTCCCACCGCCGGGGGCAGCGCCGCCCGCGCCGCCCGGGCTAAGATGGCGGCCGGCGAGCAGCCGCGCGGGCCGCCGGCGCCCGGGGTGGCGGGGGAGGCGGGCGGCGTACCCCGGGAGCCGGTGCGGGCGGCTGTGTTCCCGTCCCCCCCCCCGGGGTGGGGGGAGAAGGCCGCTCTTTCTTGGCCCGCGGGGACCCCCGAGGACCCGGTCCTGCTACTTCCTCAGACAGGCACCCAGCCAGGCGCTCTACCTGGACGGGCCCTAAAGGGACATTTTATCACCCAACTCCCCCAGACTCGGGTTCCGAGGAGGTAGGGCTAGGTCCTGGCTGAAAGAAGGACTGTGAGGATGGCAGCCGGAGTAGACATGGCGGACGGGAGGACCAGCGGGTACCACTTGGGCGCAGGCCTCACCCCCCAAGCCATTTCCTCCCGCCTTGGCAGCTCGGCCAGTAAGCCTTGGAACACCTTTGGTGCACAATTACGCAATGCCAGTGACCGCAGGGAGGGGGGTCATGCCCGGTGAAGACACAGGGCCCAGAGCTCTTGAAATCAGAATTCTCTTGGAAAATCTGGTACATCCGGTTGTGAAATCCGTAATATCATCCAGTAAAGGCTACAGAACGTGTGCCGCTCGCCACATTGGCTCTGACATCGGTATGCGCACAGTGTAGGCTGCCTTCCTCCTAGGACACTCCAAAACCTGAGGTCCAATTTACCAGAAATGGCATTGATGAATGCGGTGCATTCTGAGTGATCTCGCCTCGGGCTCAGGTTGGGAGGTCAGAAGGCCCCTCCCCCGCTCCCCCGCCCCCCCGAGGGAGCAGCTGATGCAGGTAGAATCACAATGGTAGGAACAGAGATGTACCTGGAAAAGCTGGCCATTGTCCTATGTAAACTTAAGGCTGGCACCTCCCATCAGTTCAAGGTTCCATCCAAAGTTTGCTTCTGGCTTATCAGTTCAGTGTGAAAGGCTGAATGTGAACTTTTTGTTTTGTTTTGGTGAAAAAAACTCGTTTTGCATAAGGTTTGCACAGGCTTGTTATTCCTATGGAGAACACTTCCTCCACCCACCTAAGCAACAGCCACACCGGCCTTCCTTCTGCAGCCCCTCTTGTAATTACCTCTCTCTTGCCCCAGTTTAGGCGGCTGCCAGTGCTTTGTTCAAGGACAGCAATAAACCCAAGACTGGACCTAACCCTCCCTAGTCCTGACCTTCCCTCTAGCGGGCCTGGAGCCTGGAGGGATGGGCCTCTCCAACCGATGAGGGCCAAGGATGCTGCATGTTGTGTTTATGTGCCTTTTCTCCCCTCTGCACACTTGTTGGTACTTTTCAGACACGATGCTTTACCAAAACAGAATCGTGTGCAAGAAAAAGTTCAAAGCGGCCCTTTGAAGCCAGGCCTCCAGGAGCTGGGGGTCGATCCTGCCAGGGAGCCAACCCTCCGCTTTCTAAACGGCAGCCAGCGCCAACGGGTTTACCGCTGACCAAGCGCCCACGGAATTCCTCTAGTAACACCAGCTCGGGTGGCGTAGGCGCACCCACCTCCAGCCCGGTCCAGCCCCATGCCCCTCCCGGAAGGCGCAGTAACCATAAAAGGCACGACAGGCGGCCCACCGAGCAGGTTTGGTGACGACTCCCTGGAGATCGCCGCCTCGAGCGCCAGGCCCCATCTGCAGTGCAGCTGAACGAGTTAAGCTGCCCCAAGCGTGAGCGGACTGGGGTGGGGCCTGGATGAGAAAGAACCAGCGGCAGCTCAGGCAGCTTCGGTCTCAAGATCCCCCAGTTACAGAACTGGGTGAGCCTGACTCTCTTCTTCCAAGGTCTGCGTGAGAGGCCCGGAAGACCCCCGTCAGGGGTTGGGGAGGCGGCTTGGAGCCCCGCCCAGTGTGAAGCTGCGCTGGGGACCTTGGAGTCGCGGGGGTGGGGTGGGGCACGCACCCTCAAGATACCCCCCGGGAGTGTAAGGCGCTTGTGCGCCAAACTAGCATCGAGGAGCTGTAGCACCCCACCCTCAGGCTCCTGCGGCCGAGATGAGCCCACGATGCGGGCAGGCAAAGGAGGCGCGGCTCTCAGTGCAGCTCCAGAAGCGCTAAGGTTACTCGCCATCTCTGGGACAGTCAGACTCTGCCGTGCGGCCCCTGCCCCCTGCCCTCAGGCACCGGCCGGAACCTGGGCTGCGCGTACCGCCGCCCTGGGACCGCCAGACTCAGCCCCACGCGACCCCGCCGCAGCCTCACAAAGGCCGCGTGCGTCTGGGGCAGACGAGGAACGGCCACGACTCTCAGATCTTTAATTACGCCCCTACCCTTCCCCCCACCCCATCGCCGGCTCCCAGCCCTTTAATCAATTTCACGATATTAAATATTAATTTCCCGCCAGCCAGGCTTTCTCGGAGGAGGGGGAAGGGACCGGCAGGGCAGTTCCGAGGAAGAGATGGCTTTGTAGGGTGTGACCCGGGCCCGGGGGTGCGCGGGCTCCTAAGTGACCTGCCCCGGTAACTCGGTCTGCGCTTTGCGGCTGGGGAACTTGGAGAGTTAGGCAGGCCTCCGAGAGGGACAGTTAGGTGCGCCGGGAGTCCCAGTGCGCTGGGCGACCGCTTCCTGCTCCGCACCCCCCCGCCCCCAGCCCCAAGTCAGCCTCTTGCGGGCCCGCGGCGCGCCGCGATGATGGATCGCGCCTGGCGGGGGTGATTTGGTGTTGATCGCACATTATCACTGGCAGGTTGGACTGGTTGCTGATGGACGACTTCTAGCGGCGGCAGCAGCAGCGTCTTCAGACACGGTGCGGGGACTCGCTTGTTCTGCGAGGGTCTCCTTTGCCCCGCCCCCCCACCCCTCGCACACTTGCGGGCGTCAGGAGGACTTGAGAGTCCGAGCGGGGTCTTGCAGCCCCCAAGGCCACCCGCCCTGGTTCGGGTCCTCCTGTGGGCCGCAGGCCGGGCGAGGAGGGGAGCCAGGACGCCTCTCCCACTTCCTCCCATTCCTCCTTCCCTCGCCGCCTGCCCACCCACCCCACCCCCATTCTTTCCTGCTTCCCCATCGAAATCGGAAGGGCCTGGGTCACTCGCCGGGTGGTTTCCCCGCTGCGGATGCAGGCCCCCCGGGGGGGGCGAGGTTTCCCCCCCCGCCGCCCTGCGGCCCCCGCCCCTCTCTCGGGGCTCGCAGCACCGCACCGCTGCGGTGCGCCCCTCCTCGCCTCTTTTTCTAAAGTGCCTGCAGATACAAAAGCGGTTTCGTAATGCCTTCCGTCTGCGAGAGCCGGAGGACCTTGGCTGACCTTTCGGAAACTGATTGCAACTGCCTGTTAACAGCCCGTACTGACCGCACCGAGCAGAGCGGAGGACAATCATTTAAGTGACAGACGGCGAGGTGGCCTCGGCTCAGTCGAGCGGCCTGGTTAAGCCCGCCCCGCCCCTCCCCCCTGAGTGCCCCCCCCCCAGCCCCGGGCGCACTGCGGGCTGTGGCGAGCGCCCGGGCGGGCGGAGAGGGCGCGCCGTGTGCGCGCGCGCGCGTGTGTGTGTGAGTGTATGTGTCTGTGTGTGTGTGTGTGTGTGTGTGTGTGTGTGCGCGCCCGCCCGCGATTACCGGTTGACGGGTTAACCCTTCGCCGAGCGGCCGGCCCCTTTGAGGCCTGACGCTGTCGGCTTAATCTGCCATCTGCAAAAGAGGAATAAAAGGGCCGCCTCCGCCGACTTTCCCTAATGGATAAACTGTCCCCCCTCAGCGTGACCGGAGCTGCGTCCCCGCTGCTGCCAGGGAAAGATCCCGACCCTCAGCTCTTCCGGCACGTCCCCAGGGCCCCTCCCTGTGCCCCCTCCCTTCCCCGCACAGAAAGACGCAGACACAGGAACAGCTCAGGGACAGCGCGAGGGGTCTAAAGGCTCCGAGAGACTCGCGGTGCAGTGGACGTGGGTGTTCCCGGTGTTTTCTGTTTTGGAAACTGGAGAAAGGTGGGGGGGGTGGGCCCGCACCGGGAAGGCGAGGTGGGGGAGGGGAGGCTGGTGACAGGGCACCTCGGGCTGCGCTCGCTCCCTCTCTCGGGAGAGATCGCCAGCTGCTCTCCAACAGGCAGCGCCCTGAAATCTATTTAAAGAGAGGGAAAGGGGAGGAGAACAAAGGGGGAGGAGGGGGGCGGTGAGCGGAGCCTGGGCGAGAGCGAGCGAGCAGGGAGGATCCGCCGCTCCGCGGGCACATCAAGCGCTCACATCTGTACACTCCGCGATCGATGGGGAGAATGGATAATATTTGTCAGCTGCAGACCTTTCTCTTCCCGGTTCCCGGGGAGGGGAGGGGGCGAGGGAGGGGGAGGGGCAGGCAGACCAGGCGAGAGAGGCCGCCTCAAGGACAGCGCGCTTCCCGCTGCAGCCACACGCAAACCTGGAGCCATGAAAGCCCGGGGATTTTTCTCTTATTATCATTATTAATTATTTTTTATTATTCCACAGCAGCCAGCGAACGCTCGGCAGCGCCCCTCCCCCGCTCGCCTGCCGCCTCCCTTTGTTGATTCTCAGCTGCGAGCGCGGCGGGCCCGAGCCGCCGTCGCCGCCGCCGCCGCCGCCGCCGCCGCCGCCGCCGCCGCCGCCGCCGCCGCCGAGCACGATCTGCTCTTGCGCCCTCGGTCGCAGCTGCGGCCCAGGAAGCCGGGGCTGCGTCCCCGCCCCCCACCCCCCACGGCGCGGCAGCCCCCGCACTCCCCCCTCCCTGCCGCCCGCCACGAGGCCAGCCCAGCCTCTTCGCTGCTTCTCGCTGCGGCTCCGCGTCCCCAACGCCGAGCAGAGGCGCTGGCGGCTGCCGCCCCGAGCCTCCGGCTGCGCGGGGCCCTTCGCCACCCCTCACCCCCCGGCGGCTGCACTCTGATGCCGCCGTCCCCACACATGGTCTTCATTTCGCACACTCGCGGCGTGCTTCCTCTCGACTCCTCTCCTCGGGGCTTTTCGGAGCGAGGAGGGAGGTTCAGAGGAAGTTAGAAACCCAGCGAGCCCAGGGGAAAGGGGGAAAACCCTCTCTCTCAGTCTGAGCTTCCCAGGCGGAGGGGAGCGCCCCGCGGGGGGTGGGGCAGAGCCTGGGTGCCCTCCCCTTCCTTAGATGCGGGGAGGTGAGGTGAGGGGTGGCGACCGGAGGACAGGGAGCTGGGGAGTGAGTGAGCTCCAGGTTTGCTGTGGCCCGTCCCCCGGCCCGATCGTACCGGTCAGGGCAGAACTGACCCGCCCCCTCGGAACAGCACAGCGGAGCCGATCGGATGAGCGGTCATCAAATGAGACCGAAGACACCTCAGACCGACCCCCCCCCCACCTTCCGCGGGGGAGTTCCCTGCGCCTTTGCCCCCTCCGTCCTCCAAGGTGTAAAGCCTGGACCTGACGCCCCACAGGGCCCGGGGTCCGGGCCCGCTCTGGGTGTGTGTGTGGGGTGTGTGTGTGTGTGTGTGTGTGTGTGTGCAGAAAGTTCTAGCCGGGGTTTACTTGTGGCTTCGCGCCCCCGCCCCCACCCCCACCCCCACCCCCGCTGTCCTCTTGCGATTCCGGGCCAGCCTGCGGCGGCGTCCCCGACTGCTCCGCGGTCCTGGGCAGGGCAGGAAGCTGGCACGGCCGCCGGCTGGGCCGGCGCCACTTGGCCGGGCCGGCTGCTCGCTGGAACTCGCGCGGCACCTTCGCGCCGAGTCGGGTTCCCGGGTCTCCCGCCCAGTCACCCTGAGCGGCTCCCCCACTCCCCTCCACCACCACCCCCCCCCCGCTCTGTCCGTCGTCCTCTCTCCGGAGTCTCCCTGTCTCCGCCCGCCCTCTCAGCTTTTACCCTCCTTGGTCTGTCTCGGGAGCCCCGTAGCGCAGTCAACCGCCCTTCCCGAGATTCAAAAAGAAGTTTTGTGTTTCCCCGGGGGCAGCAGCCTAATGCTTCCCTTGTTTTCCGGAACAAAGCAGACATTCAGTGGGGAGGGGGCAGGCGCTGACTCCTTCCCCTCCCCGCAGCACCCCGCACCCCTGTAGGTTCAGAACGCTCGCTCCCGGGCCCCGGCGGCCTGGGGATGGGGTGGGGACCCTCTTTCCTCAGGCTCGACTACAAAAGCGCCCCCCCCCCCGCGCCCCAGCCTCCCCTAGCCTCCGCCGGGACCCGGAGAGAGGGCGACTTGGTGTTTGGGTGAGGTTCCCAGCCCGGGCTGGGAGGGCGCGCACGCAGCTGTTTACGGTGTGCCTGTGCTGCTGGAAGCTCACCCACCGCCGCCTGACAGCGTGCGGCCCCCGCGTGTTGCCAGCTCAGAGGAGGCGCCGAGCGGCGAGCCCTCCGGCACTCAGCCCGAGGCCTCCGCAGCCCTGCGGCTGGGACGCGCTGGGAAGCTCGAGGTCTCCAATCGCGCGAGCCTCGTCTAGCTCGCAGACCGCCCCCTCCTCCCCAACAATGGCCTGAATCGGGTAGTACATCAAAGGGACTGGGGGGAAGGGGTGAAGAGCTCGCGAGGGGCGCCCAGAGCAGTCCTTCCCCTTCCAGGGGTAAGTTCTCTGGCCAGCGTGAGCGAAGCCCTCCTCTCCAGCGACTCGGAGATGCCTCTGGCTGCAGATTGCGCCCCGCAGCCCCACACTGCCCGGTGGACTTCCCCTCACCCCACCCCCACTGCACTAGCAGTGCCCACGCGAGCCGGGCCTTGTCCGCGCATTGCTGCCTTAGATCCCGCTCCGGCGCTTCCCCTCTCCCGGGCCTGTGGCCGGGCCCCGGCGCCTCCAGCGCGTCCTGAAACTTGATCCCGTGTCGGAAGGACAGTGTGTAAACACCAGGCGCGCTCCGAGAGCCCGCGGGAGGGGCCGGGCGAGGGCCGCCCGGGCAGCGCCGAGGCCCCGCGCCCTCGCCCGCCCTGCTCGCCCCGGGCACGATCGGCGGGGCCGCCGCCTCGCTCTCTGCCTTCCCAGTTGGCTCAGCTAATTGGAACCGCCGCCGCCGCCACTGCGGCAGCCTCTTGTTGAATTTTCTAGATCGCAACCGTTCAGTCGTGGCTGCCTCCGGCTCCCCTCCCCCTCCCACAGCTGTTATCTCGGCCGGCAACTTGTTGGTGGTGGGGACGCCCCTCCGCTGACCCTGGCCTCAGACTCCGTTCGTGCCGGCAGTTCAGGGGTGTTTTTCTGCGGGGCGTGGGAAGGGAGGTAGAGTCCTTATCGAAGAGTGAGGCTTTGCGCCAGAATCGGAGGCTCGTTTTGGTGAGCACGAATACTATCCAGGGGATCCTCTCGGCAGAAAGCCATCATGCTCGCTGTCTTGCACCGGGAGTAGTGACAGTCCCCGAGAGGCTTCGGGAGCAACTCCAGTAGGTACCGCAGTTCATTCCAGGAAGATGTTACCGAGGGGTGGGGGTGTTGGGAAGCTACCCGCTCCCTCCTGCCCGGCCGGCCCCCCAATCCTTCTCAGCATTTGGGGTTTGCTACAGCAGAGCTCCCCTAAACCCGGGCCTAGCCCACCCCAACGGGACAGGGCCATTTTTCCTCTTGGTTTGAAGTACCGGGTGGGTCCAGGGGGCACTTGTTAGCCTCAGTGGGTTCTGGAGTGCACCTCCCCCAGGCTGGGTCAGCTCTAAGCCTGTGCCAGCAGGCCCTCCCGGGCCTTGGGTCCCCCCCAGCCCTCCTTTCTTGCTTGGCCTCCCTTGACCTCCCTCCCTGGCCTAGCTACATATCCCCACTTGGTGCAGACTATGGGGTCTGCAAGCTGTGAGCTCTATGTGGGTCTATAGGGGGCCCAGAGCCTGGCCTGATGGCCAGGGGGGAAAGAAATGAGGGACTCAAGAAAACACTGTTCGTGATGCTGGAGCGTTGCCCTATATCCAACATCCACCTTAGAATGACGTGTCCTCTGAGTAGAACTTTTTGCTAGTGGATTTCACAGGCCCAGGACCGGTGTTGTAAGAGTGGCTGCACCTCCAGCCCAGAAACGCCTAAATACACAGAGGCAAACATCCAGGGGGCTGGGTCTGCAAACCACCACCGAGGGGATCTGTAGCAGCCAGAAAGCGGCAGCTTTTCCTGTGACGGTTCTGAGAAGGACACCCGCTCCCTTCCCTTTGATGGTTCTCTGACAACTGTTAGGGAACAAAGAGGCAAGTCCCCTGGCTCATTTTCCAACACGTCTTTCCTTCCCTTCTAACTTTTACCCAAATCCCCTCTTTGGGGTTTCCCCGAGGTGTCCTCTCTATTTATAACCAGAGCAAGATTTCCGAGTCAGTCCATATTGATTTGAGCTATGATAAAAAAAAAGGGGGGGGATCTGTAAGATCAATACTATAACTTGGTGTCCAGGATGACACTTCAGCAGGTCAAGTTCACCTAGGTCTTTGGCATCTAAGAGCCTCCAGGCCCTTCCAGTCAGATGATGGAAGTGTATTTCCCCACTGCTAGTTTCTCTTCTCTTTCTGTAGCGGAAGAAAATGAATCTGCTCAAAGACATTTGTTTCTTCTCCTTCACCCGTATCCTTTCAGTCTGCAAGAACCTTGTTTCTGTGTAGGGTAAAATGTATTCCTGTGTTTTGATAAAGAAGAGAGTAATTTGTGTTCTTCTTCGGGCCTGAAAAGATAGTTATGTGTCCTGGGAGCTTGCTCTTCTCCCGGCTGTTTAATAGACAATCTGGATTCTCGTTCTGGAGCAGGAGTCCTTGGGTGTCCCAGCCTCCTCCTCATTGTCCCCTTCCCTCTGTTGCCACCCAGCCATCCCCAGGTCCTTGGGTGGGCCACATGGCACGAGGGTTTCTGTCTTGAAGGCTGGAGGTGCCTCAGAAGGCCTTGCGACTCTGAGTCTGGTAGCAGGCATTCACGTTTCTTTTCCCCGGGCAAAGAATATTCTGAGCCATTGGAATTCCTTTTCCATCTCCCTGAAAGCTTCTGCCTAGAGCTCCCCATGGGGCCTATGGTGATGGATGTCAGGAGGGCCAGGGGAAGGAGCCATCATGGTGGGAAGAGTTGAGTGCGTGCCTGCGGGACTCAGACCTGACCCAAACCGAAATGCAAACAGCAACCCCCCCAAAGCAGCTCCATCCACCTGGTAGCTGGCTCGGAAACAAATCCTACCCACCCCACCCCACAACTAGTAAAGCCTGGGGACAAACCATTTCTTTGGCCTCCCTTTAGCTCGACTTACGTTCGGTACAGTTAAGCATACCAGGAAGCCAAGAGGCATCCACTGCTCCTCACTTCCCCTGGCGCTGGGCTCGGCTTGGCTGAACTTGCCGTTCCTGTCTTTTTAGAGGAGCTGGTGGTGTTCCCGAAGCAGGATCGCACTGTGCCGCCTCCCCAGGGGTCCTCAGCTATTGATTTTTAATATCCGTATTCAATATTGTGTATTAAATATTGAATCCATGCACGAGAGGATGTGATGCAAATCACCAGCCGTGCCTGAGACTTTAATAGTTGTTTTATTGCCCGGAAACCACAGTTGGACGCAAGGCATCCTGCAGCCGAGGCTGGGGGCAGGGAGGACAGGCAGAGAGGAGAGCTGAGCAGACAAGCAGAGCCAGGCCTCCCAAAGCTACAAGACCTCTGGAGTAGCCACTGCTGAAGGCACAGCCAGGCACAGACAGCTCACCCCTGGGCAGGTGGGCTGGGGGCCAGCTCTCAGGCTGCTACGGAAAGAGTGGCCCTCTCCATGAGACCTGGGTAGAGGAAGAGGTGTGGGGCTGTGTCCTTCCTTCCTGGACTTCCCTGACTGGACTGTACATTCCTGTCCGGCCATCCCCCTTCCCCTCCACACGGATCTTCACCCAGACACACACACACACACACACACACACACACACACACACACACACACACACACACACACACACACACACAGCTGTTGAACAGGAAAGTGAACTTGGGGGCAGGAAACTCAGGCCTTGGGCCTCCTCCACCACTCTTAGCTCTTTGACCTTGGTACAGACTCTCTTAACCTCTCTGGGCCCCATTTTCCTCCTCTGCTGGGGCGGGGGGGGGGGGAGTAATGCTATCTGCCTTACCTCCCTCACTGGGCGGCAGTGAGACTGGTGCAAATGATAGAATTTTCAGGGAAAAGGCTTTTGTAGACTGTCAGGCCCCACTGTAGGCAGGCTGAGGGATTAGTGTTGGCTTTCCCTTTATACTCCCCCTCTCCTGCAGGCTGTGTCTCCCGGCTGGCTTCTTTCTCTCAGGCGTGAGCCCCCTCCTCCATTATCGTCTCCTCGCCTCCTCTCCCTTGGCCACCTCCACTTGGTCTCCCTGGCTCAGGGCTCGGCGTGGCTCTGCACTCAGACTGGGCAGTCAGGTTTCGAGGCCGTCCAGCAGGAGACAGGAAGGGCGAGAACAACTCTGTGTGTGTGTGTGTGTGTGTGTGTGTGTGTGTGTGTGTGTGGTGGGGGTGGGTGTAGCTAGTGTGTACAAGGCCAACAGCCGCGGGAAAGAGCTCTTCTCCGTTGGAGGGAGGACAGGCGCCGTCCGCGGCAGCTGGCCGGGGCTGCAGAGCCCGGGGCTGGTGGGGTTGGGGGAAGCAGGGGGTTGGGGCCGCTGCTGGCCCAATACAGGGGCTGCTGGGCTCACTGGGCGGGCAGTGGGAGGGATTGGCAGAGAACCTGAGGCTGGGGACCTTTTCGCCACATTTCACTCGTCGCAGGAAGTCCAGTCTGGATTCCCGCTTGTTGGAAAGTCAGGGCGTGGGCTTTGCCATAAGAGTCTTAAGATCGGGAAGCCCAAATGTTACATCGGTGGAGGGCGCTGGCCCTGCAGCGGCCTCCAAGTCAGATAAACAGTTGCATGAGTCCTCCGAGAGCCCTGAGAAAGGGACGAACCCCTCTAACTAACCCAGATCTTTGTCTGGGGCTCGGGGAGGGGCGGAGACCAGAGGGGTCCCTATTAGTTAAGACACCCCCCACCACCACCACCGGGGCTGAGGAAGGCCCAGGCTGACTCGCCAAGCCGGCTCAGGCCCAACAAGAGACCGACTCTGGCAGTAAGCCCCGCCGGGAGTCCGCGTCGTTGTCCCCAGGGCGCGCGAACGGGGGTATGCCAGGCCGGGCCTGGCTGCGCACGCCTCCGCGTCAGGGCTCGGGCTTCTGCTGCTGCCTGCGTTTCCGGGTCTGCGGCTGAGCCTCCCCGGCTCTCTCCTCCCGCTTTGTCTCGCTGCCAGCTCTTCGCCTGCCCTCGCCGCTCTCCTGGGTCGGCTGGTCGCGCTCTGCCTCTCCGACTGCATCTTGGCATTTATGCTGCCTTGCTCTTTGCGCGCGTGTGGCCCCCTTCCCTCGACCGGGGCTCAGCTCGGTCTCTTCCCTCGGGCTAGTTGGCACTGCCCTGGGAATCGCTGGAGTGTCCACCCCTCACGCCCCCTCCCCGGGCCCAGGCCGACCTGTCCGGGGCTCTGCGACCTCCTCCGGGACTGAAACGTCCCGAGGTTCTGGTTTAGCTCCACCAAAGCAAACCCAAGAGGGTCAGAGTATGCCTCACTGAGTTCCCTGATGCTCCCAGCCCTGAGCAGCAACTGAAGGGGGGCTTTTATGAGACCTACTTTGCAGAGTTAAGGGGGAACTCTTCAGCGCCGACCTCGCGCCTTCTGTAGCGTTCTCCGAACTCTCGAGACTGTAAGCCGCCTAGAAGAATTTGACCACAGAGTTCTGCCTTTGACCCGAAAGTTGGCCAGACGTGTGGGTCCGGGTAGGGGTGCCCTGAGTGCGTGTGCCTGTGCGGATCGCAGAGACTCTCGGTGGATTAGTCGCTACAAAGCGGGGGAGGGGACACTGGCCTTGGGCGCTCGGGCTGGAGCGGGACCAGCCAGGGGCCTGACAACACCCTAGGCCACGGGACAGGTGAAGACACCCTTCCGAGCCCGCTCCACCCCCCCCCCCGGGACCCGCACACGGTCGGTCTCGGAGGCGGAAACAGCGTCGAACTCCTTGAAAGTAAACTTGCCGCGAAGGGAGCGAAGGAGGGAGGGAGCTGGCGGGGGTGCCTGCGTCGGGAAGGCTTGTGTCAAGTTTCAGCCCCTAATGACACTCGGTGGCAAGGTGCCAAGGCCCTGGGAACGGCGGCAGGGGGAAGGGCGGCCGGGGTCTGGGTGAGAGTGGCCGTGCCGCGGGGCCGGACCCGCGAACCCCGAGGCGCACCAAGCGCTCTCGGGCCGGAGGAGGCCGGGGGGCGGGGGCGGCGGGCGGGAAGGGGGCGCTCCGAGAGCCGCCTGAGCGGAGCGGAGCGCAGGCATCTTCCGCAATCCATTCATGCACTGAAGCGCGTGCAGAGCTGCTGATCGCTGCCATTGTTACTCGCGGGCGGTGTGGGAGCCGAGCCTCCACTCTGGCGAGAGATAAATGGCCTCTGACAGCCCCTCCTCGCCAAGAGAGCTCCTCGGATTTCACCGCGCGGCGGCTCTCAGGTCTGTGCCTCGCTCGCTTCCCGGTGAGAACCTTTAAATCAGCCTCCCGGCCCTCCCTCCTCCCCAACGCTGCCCCCCGCCTGCTCAGGCCCCGGCAGGGCCCCGGGCGGGCTGCGCGCAGTCTCTGGCCCCCTCCCCATCTGGAGCGGGGGGACAAGGTGGGGAGCTCCGGGAGGACCCGGGGGCCGCGGGGGAGGCGGCTGGCGCCCCCCGCCCCAGGTCCGCACCTCCCCCGGAGCGAAGCCCCGCGCCCCGCCTCCGCGCCCACAAGATGGATCAGGCTACCGTGCGGAGAGCGGGCTGTAAATATTTAAAAAGTCTCTCGCGCGCCGGCGGTAATGGCTTTCGCAGTCGGAATGTGTGCTAGAGAAGAGAGGAAGGGCGATGTGTGTACAGTGTTGCGAGGTGGGGGAATCGTTCCTATGCCTACCCCACCGGGTCCGGGGTGGGCTGCAGGTTCCGGCTTCCCGATTTCCCGCCCTCCGCCTCTCCACGGCCGCGTCCCACGGTAGCGTCGAGAACGCCAGTCGATAGGGAACTTGAGCATGGAAGGGCGACGCAGGCCCGGACGAGGAGACCCGGAGCCACTCTTCCCTTCAGGGTCTCCCAGGGTCCTAGGCTGGGACTGGCCAGAGATTCCCCCACCCCCCCACCCCCGGCCAGGTCCGCTTCTCGCGGGTGCCCGGGGGAGGGCGGAAGACGCACAGGTTAGAACCCCCCCCCCGAGTTTGGGCGGTCGCTAAAGCCTGGGCCGGGGTTTCTGCAGCGGGGGCCTGGGCCCTGTTTGTGCCTTTGCTCCCCTCCGCATGCCTCTCTTAAGCCTCGATCCACTCTAAAGGAGAGCCCTTCCCCGCCCCCCCCTTTCTGAATCTGAAAGTAGCTTTGTGGCTGCTGGGACAGAAAACCTGAGAGGAGGCGACGCGGAGAGATGGGGTGGGGGGCGGTGCCTAGAGCCCAGGCAGAGTGGAGGTCACACGTGGATGTGGAGGGGGATCATTTGCTTCTCTGGCGAGAGTGGGCCTGGGATCTTTAGGGCCGAGCCCGGCCGGATGGAAGAGGTGGGGGAGGGGGCATCCAGTCTTCCCGGCTGGGAGAGGCTTAATGGGCCCACCACAGGGTGTGTGCCGGGTGAGGCTGTCGCCTTTGCCAGCAGCCCCTCCCTGGCGGGGCGGGGGCGCCGAGTTGCCCCGGGCTGGGGCGGGCCGGGCGCCGCGGGTTCTCGGGGAAGGTTGGAGGGGTGCGCGCCCAGGCTGGGGCGTCCCCCCCTGCACTCCTCCGCTCCTCCGCCCGCTCGGGCACCGGCCAGAGTGTGGGTGCTGGCGGCGTGTCAGGGCGCGCCAGGGCTGCTCTCGGCGTTCGAGCGCGTGGAGCTCCCGACTCCTGGCAGCTCCGCGCGCACTCCGCTACCAGGGGCTCGTGTTGTGCCCTGCTCTCTTGTTTGTCTCGTGTGAGCCTCGTAAACCGCCCTGATTTATTACCCAGACTAAATGCTTAATTTGTGAATATGAAACAGATTAAAAGGGGCGGGGGGGGGAGGGGGCTTGAGGTCGGCATATTTTAGCAATCAGACCAAAGCAGCCAGGCAGATGTTTCAAATTTGTCGACATTTTCAGGCTCACGTGGAAAGCCAGCCAGAATGGTCAAGAGGTCTTCTCCTTCCTTCAACCTGAGAACTTGGCAGTGATCAAAAGGAGGTGATTAGTAGCTACAGAGAAAAGACACTGGCAGGCAAGGAGTTAAACAGGCTGAGCCCTTCACCTCCAGGATTGGGAATGGGGTGGGGGGGGGGGCAGTGAGAACTAGTCACAAAGGCAAGAGAGGT
This sequence comes from Eumetopias jubatus, assembly GCF_037043125.1. NCBI lineage: Eukaryota > Metazoa > Chordata > Mammalia > Carnivora > Otariidae > Eumetopias > Eumetopias jubatus. The sequence continues at coordinate 92,320,698 of NW_028274817.1, forward strand.
CCTGGCTAAAAAGGCTCAAGTCCCAGAAGCAAACTTTGAAGAACAAAGTAGAGGATCCATTTAAAAGTTAATTCAGTAAATAAACTTTATTGGCGATAAAACAGACAAGAAAGATGGAACCGCCAGCTGAAAATGGCCAAAAGACAGTAAAAATAGTTGGATGTGGCCTTATCATGAGCTTGTGCCTTTCGCCAGGCGGGTCCCTGCAGCCAGCCTCCTCTCCTACAGGCCTCGCCCGAGCACCTTCTCCCTTTTGAAAAGCCCCGGGTGCACAGGGCGATATTTTTTGGCATTTGTCATTTTTAGGCAACTTCACACATCAAAGGCAAGCACAGTGTTCTTTGCGGCTCCCTGGCTGCAGCCGCCCAGTGAAGCAGATACAATTTCTATAAATTGGCCTTCTCCTCTGGGTTTTGATTGATCATCACCATATGAGATTATTGAAAGTCTAATGTCTTATTTCACTTTCTCCAAGGGGTGAGGAGGAGAACAGTTTATTGGAAGTCAGGCCACGTGAAGACTCTGGTGTTTGTGCAATAGTAATTTCCATTAGCCTGGGTAGATCAGCCTCCGGAAACTCCCATGCATCTCCTGCCGGTTCCTCGTACCCACCCCCTTCCCCACTTCCCTCCTCCCCCCTCCAGGTCTCAGCTTCAGAGGTTAACAGGTACAGTACAAATTAGAGCCTTCTGGAGCCTTTGTCGTGGTAAGGAGAACATGGCTGTTGACTAAGGCAACACGAGATTCATTTTTTAAACATATTTATTATCACTCTAGAATTCCCTCTTGAGAATTGTTTCCCACTCCAAACTTTTTTGTTCCCCTTTTGCCTCGATACCATCTTTCATTTTATTAAAGTTGATTATGGTTCCTCTGCCTTGTCCTCAGCCAGACAAAGGCTTAGGGAAAGTCAGAGAACGTGTTAATTATATGTTTCTTGTAAACCGACTTTTCATTTCCCCCTAACACATTTAGTTAGCTTAGTGTTTAGTTTAACACTCAATTGCTGCAAATATGCTGCTTAAAAATGCCGTCTTTATTAAAACAAATAAATGAATGCAAAGACCTTTCTAATTTCAACTCGCGTGGGCTAGAAACAGAACAGAAAACCGAAGTCGAGAGCAAGAACGAAGGAAAGGCAGCAGGGAAGGGAGAGAAAAAGAGATGAGGAAACACACACACACACACACACACACACACACACACACACACACACACACACACACACACACACACACACACACACACACACACACACACACAGTATTCCTTCTGCCATCCCTCCCCCAGCCGTGTTAAACTGGTCCATACAATTGTCCCTCGCTGCGCCCTGCAGCTCGCCAGCCCGCCTGGATTTTCCATCACTTGGCGCCTAAGGCGATCATTAGCTGAGAATGGACAACCTCTACCTGCTGGCAGCCCATCACTTACCAGCGGGCGGGGGTGGAGGGGGGGGAGGCTGGCTGCAGGCTCCTGTGCCGGGGCTGGGCCCCATTTGCTCAACCCGAGAGGGGTCCTTGGTTCTTGCCCCTGGGTGCATTGGTGCCTAATTAAACTCTATCCAGGGCAATGTGCGCTAAATATACGGAGGCTGAGAGGAAGCCGGGAGGAAAAGGGGGTCATTACCTAGGCCGAGAGAGTGAATCTTCGGAGAGACAGGAGGAGAGACAGGAGGACGGGATCCCTCTGATCACACTTTCTGTTTACCCTCAGCAGAGCCTCTGAGTGCACATTAACTGCCTTGCTGAAATCAAGGAGAAATGGAAATTAGGAAGGGGGGGGAGGAATCCAGAGCCCGCAGATAACGAAACAGGGCCTGTGTCACCACCAGGCAGGAGGGAGGTCTACCGGAGCTCCAGACAGACAATGCTGGCTGCAGAAAAATGACTCGGGAGCCCTTGTGGCATTGGAGTTCCTGCTCATGTACCTCGGCCCCATCGCATGCGGGGGCTGCAGCTGTATATATGAGGACGGAAGGGAGCGAATGTGTCAGGAGCCCAAGGACCAGGTGTGTGTTGTGAAGCTAAACAGACCGTGGAAAAGCAGGGGGAGAATCCTTAGCTGAAGGCCAGGGACCCCATGAAAGACCTGGGCCCAGGCAGGATCAAAATGGCCCGACCTGGGTCATGGTCACTTTACCCCAGGGCTGGTGAATGGAGTGGATGCACGTTCTCATAGAATAGCCAGGCTACCAGGGCTTTAACTGAGCTCCTCTTTGACCCAGCTGAAAAAATCGGTTCAGAGGGTAAACAACAACAACCACCGCAACAACACTAGCTCAAGGTGACCCATTACTGGCAAAAGTAAGACCAGAACCCAGAGCTCCCTGCTCACGGAAACCGAATCTGAGGGGGAGGGTGACTGTGGTTAGAGGGAGATCCAGGGTGCTCTTGGTCACTGCAGAGGCCCAGTATTTTAGTCATTGAGCATGTATTAAGCACTTGCTGTGTGCAAAGCACTACTCTGGGCATATGAGGCCCCGGTGCCTATGAGGCCCCAGTGCCGTGAGCCCTCCAAGGAATGCACAGGGGACCCGCAGCCCTTTTTCTGTGCCTGGTAACAAAGCCTTAAAAGACAAGGGGCGTAGGGGCTGGAGAAGGGAAGAAAGAAGCCGGCCACTCGCAGGGGTCCGCTTTTATTCGCAGCCCACAACGAGGTTTACAGCGGGGCAGCCTGGATGAGCGACTGTTCTCCCAGGGGTGGAGGTGTGAGAGAGGACATCTGGATCAGGCCCCTTCACTTCACTTTCCTTGCAGGGCCTGCCGGGAGCCTGAGTCTAATGCAAATCGGGGAGGCAACTTTCCCTACTCCAGCGCTCCTTGTAGTTGTCTCTGTTGCCCTGGACAAATAGAAGAGTGTAGCTTATCCCCCAAAGCTCCTGGACAAATGTAGGCTCTCTGGGGGAGCCGGTAAGGGAATACTGCCTCCCTTAACAAAACAAACCCGAGACTCTCCAAGGTTTAGCACTGGAAACGGAATCTCCCAGCAGAGAAGGGGAGCCGGCTTAAGTGCCCCCCACTCTGTACCCCCCGGATTCCACCTGCCCCGTGGGACACTCACAGTGTGATCACAGGTGCCCTCCCTGCGGCCATCTGGCCTCGGCCCAGCCTCCGCTCTTGGTTTCCCTAAGCAGAGGCGAAACATGCTGGAACCTTCAAAGCACATTCCTAAACACTAAGGGAGATCTGCAGGGAAGTGAAAACAAAGAGGCCAAGGAGCGCTGGAGCAGTTCAGCTTACAGAGTCTGTGGGCCAACAGGGCTGGCCCAAGTTCAGTCAGACTTCCTGGCTGTGGGCCAGCCCGAGCTGGCAGTGTGCCCTTTCCAGCCCACCACTCAGGCCTGCGTTGGCCCCCAGACCTGGGCACAGCCTCGCACCCAGCCCAAGCCCCGGGAAGCCCTGCCATCCCTCCGTGGCCCTCTCGGCCCGCCCTCTCGCCGCTTAGGGTGCTAGTTCCAGGCCCAGTCAATGGTCCCTGCGGCCCCTTAGCCCAGAACTTCCCAAGAGTGAGTGGGTTGCCAGGGAGCCAGCCCCTCAGGGTGGCCCGGTGGGTCTGGGGGTGGCCCAAGGCCCCTGACGGGTTGGTTAGCTTCCGGCCTTGAGCAACCATCTTGGGCAGCTGCGGACACTTGGTTGCTGTTGATGCTGGTGCGCCATGAAAATAGCACATTCTATATGTGCCGACTTGTGAGAAGCATGACACCCAAGGCTCCAAGAGGTACCCGCACATATAATGGGGAGAGCATCAGGCCCGTGGCCCTTTACGGGAGGTGAGCGTTCATCCAACATCTAGCCCCTCTTGGTTGTCGGGCATTGCATTTGTGGCCGTTGGGGGTGGCTGGGGGAGACCCCAGGCCCTGGGCCCCTCCGTAGACAACTTACAATCCCCCCAAGAGAGATAAGCTCCACGTAGCCGAAAACCTCACTGTGCTCACACTAATTGAAACCAGGGGAAAGAGCCGCCCTTGGTTTTCCTCCTCGGGCATGTATTGTTCAAGCCAAAGGGCGGATAGCGTGCTTCTGCCCACTTTCCACTTCCAGCTGGATAACCAGAGATTTCCCCCCAGCTCTGAGCTGCCGACCTGCTCAGTGGGGACTTGGGCATAGGGAGTTCTGTGCTCTCTTTCCTAAGGTTCCATCTAGACAAGGTCACGTTAGCAGCACATGTTAGGGGGAACACCTGCATAGTGCCCCAAAATTCTAAGGATAGATATCAAGGGTGTGTAGAGGGAAAGTAAGCCCCTCCCACCCCCCTTCCTCAGTCATCCAGTTTGTCTCTCTGGGGGGGCCACTGCCCCCCGAATTCTTGCTTACCCTCCCCGAAATCATTTATTAAGGCTAATTCTTTTAAAAAAATTATTTTATTTTATTTTTAAAAGCCCCAAACCCACAGAAAAATCGAAGGAACAGTACAATGAACACCCATATAGGAAGGCAGATTTTCAAAAGCGCTATATTTATTCAACACGCCTACCCTTGGAAAGAATTCAAAACCCCTTCAAAGATCTGAATTAATTTATCTTCAAATGTTAGTTAGGAATACTTTGCCCTTGTAGATACATGGCTTGTCCACCCTTCCTCCCTGCCCTCCCCCCCGCCCCCCGCCCCCAGCCCCTAGCACCTTCTCAGTGTGCCTTGTTCATGGTGGGCCTTTAATAAATCTTGTGGGGTTTGGGGCGCCTGGGTGGCTCAGTCGTTAAGCATCTGCCTTCGGCTCAGGTCATGGTCCCAGGGTCCTGGGATGGAGCCCCGCATCAGGCTCCCTGCTCTGCGGGAAGCCTGCTTCTCCCTCTCCCACTGCCCCTGCTTGTGTTCCCTCTCTCTGGCTGTCTTTCTCTCTGTCGAATAAATAAAATCTTTAAAAAATAATAAAATAAAAAATAAATCTTGTGGGGTTCAGACAGCAAAGACCACGTAGTAGTTGACCGGGTTGAGCCAAGATTGCCGGCTTGGAAACCTGGCTCTGTCACCTGACTACTGTGTGGCTTTAGACAGTTACTCTTGGGGCCTCACTTTGCCCCTCTGTAAAATGGAGGGTAGTAATACGACAGATTTCAGAATGTTGGGAGAAATCGATTGGTGGATGGCCAGAAAGCGCTTAAAATAGTGCTTGGCATGTACCTATATACAGAAGGTGCTTAATCGGTACGGGGGAGGCTGGACACTGAAACACATTTGGTATCAACTTTGCTTTGGTGATTGCCGGTGAGTCATTTGGCCCCAAGTTCATTGGTGAGGGCGAGTGATGCCCGAGGAAACCCGGACCGCGGCCGCATAATCCTCCCCCTGAGAGAATTGCCCCAGCTCAGCTGTGCTGTGAGCTGAGGCAGAGTGGGGTATACATGGCAAAGGCTTTCCCGTGGACAGTTTCCACACTCATGGAGAGTTTCTAGCCGGACTTATTAAAAAGGCATTTGGAGGGAAATCTCCACCCCCCCCCCCCCCATTTTCTGGTCTAGCTAGTTGCTGCCCTGCTGATAGAAACAAATTCAGAGAAAGAACTAGCATTTACTTCAGGGACAGAGCCAGGAAGAGCATGCCTCTCTCTCTCTCTCTCTCTCTCTCTCTCTCTCTCTCTTTCTCTCTCTCTCTCTCTCTCCCCGCCCAGGGAGTTTCAGGCTCACAAAAGGCCCGCTTTGGGCCCAAGGCGAGGGTCAGACAAGCCAGTGGGTGCGATCCCAGGAGTGTCCCTGTCTGATAAGCCAGAGAAGGTCTTATGGACCCTCAGACAAAGTTGTCCGGATATGCTCCTCACATAGGAATGGTTGAGTGGTGGATGTCTTAACAGCCAGAGGCAAAAGAGGACGCGGGAAAGATAAAGAAATTTGTTTAAAGGTATACTTTGCTCCGTGCTATAAAATACTGCGCCTAATGTTAGGCTTTGACGGCTGTAATATCTGACCTTGACATTGTAGTGTTTCTGCCATATAATTTAATTAACGTGTGATGCTGGCACGATGCCAGAGAGTCAAACGTTCTGACAGCTCTTGGAAGCCACATAAGTCCCTTTGAAGTTCCCCCCAGTGAACCAGCACACAGAGAAGGCTCCGAAGGTTGAGGACGGCCCCCCCCTTACGGGGTACAGAAATTTAGCTGCGTTGCGGTTACACTGGATGGCACTGGCCAAGCTACCTGCCGAGTTTTCACGGTTCTAGAGGCCTGCTGTGGTTCTTGAGGGTGCCAACCCCCGTGAGTGGCTCCTTAAGGATGAATAACACATCCCTCATCAGGGACAACGTGAGGAGGTCTCCTCTTTGCAGATATTTCTCCCCAAGATGTTTTCTTCTCCCTCCACTTTGCCTATCGCCAAATCATCGAGCTTCATAGAGGAACATAAATTAGATAAGGGGTGTATTAACTAAGGACAAAAAGAACTATATATATCCACTCTGCACATAATTAACAGTTACTATGCACCTACCAAGTCTTTGGGCTTTTATAGCAGGGAACAAAACAGTATCTTGGCCATTCATAAAACTTCATTTCACTGGAGAGAGAAAGAATAAATAAATGAGCACAAATATGTATGTAATATTTTTGGTTGCGATAAGTGTTATGAAGAATTTAAGAAGGGTGGAGAGCCTGGGTGGCTCAGTCAGTTAAGTGTCTGGCTCTTGATTTCTGCTCAGGTCACTATCTCGGGGTCTTGAGATCAAGTCCTGAGTCAGGCTCCATGCTCGGCGTGGAGTCCGCTTGTTCCTCTCCCTCTGCTCCTCTCCCTGCTCGCTCACTCTCTCTCTATCTCAAATAAATAAATAAAATCTTTAAAAAAAAGAATTATTAAGGGGATAGAAAGAGGTGGAGTGTTCTTTTTTTATTTTTATTTTTTAAAAAGATTTTATTTATTTATTTGACAGAGAGAGACACAGCGAGAGAGGGAACACAAGCAAGGGGAAGCGGGAGAGGGAGAAGCAGGCTTCCCGCCGAGCCAGGGAGCCCGATGCGGGGCTCGATCCCAGGACCCTGGGATCATGACCTGAGCCCGAAGGCAGACGCTTGACCGACTGAGCCACCCAGGCGCCCTGGAGTGTTCTCTTAGATGGTAGACTGCATTAGGAGCCTGGGGTTGACAGAATCACGTGCTTAGGTTGGTGTATCAGTCAGTGCTTGCCACAATAATGCTGTATAACAAACCACCTTAGAACTCAGTAGTTTACATCAATAAGCAGTTGTTTCTCACATAGGTGTCCGTGAGTCACCTGTGGTTAGCTCTTCTAGACTGTGTTCAGTTGGGCTTGACTCCAAGTGTGGGTTGGGTCCAGTCTCCTACATGTGTCTCATCCTCCATGGACGAATGGACGACCAGGGCCGTGCCTGGTGAGTCCTAGTCTCAGAACTTGCACTCTGTTACTTCTGCTTACATTCCATTGACCAAAAGATGGTCTGCGGCCTGACATCGATGGGATGGATGGGAGGTACACTCCACCTCCAGCTGGATGAATTGCAAAGTCACATGACAAAAGGGCGTGGACACGGGGTGGGTTGAAAAATTGGGAACAGTAATGCAATCTGAAACAGATGGTTCAAACCCAAACTATGTATCTCTAGAAGCTATGGCATTTATATATACAAATACATATATCAAATGATATAACTGCCTTTGCTGGAATCTTCTGTTTTAGATTAAATTTAAATAAATCCATGCAATAATTACATATTAGCATCCCTGAGGTGGTTTATTATGGGACCAGAGGCTTCTGGGTCATGGCCACAGACCTCAGGAAACCTGGGAAGATGGACCACAGACCATCCCGTTGCTCAGAGAGAAAGCCATGATAGAGAGCTTTCTTCCTGCCTGGGCTCCCCTCGCAAGGCTGGTGCAGGTGGGAAAGACCAGAGGAGACCCCCAGATCCAGCAAGTGTCCCTGCTGGCCTCTGAGCATGTCTTGGAGTGACACAGATCTGGAATAGGCCCTAGGAGGTGTTGCACAGGGCCTCACTGTACTACCAACTACTTTTAGCTAGTCTCATTGGCTGTCTAGGACATATTCATGTGTTCGTTGTATAAAGGCATAGGTCAAAGATCCCAGAACTTTCTTGCGGCTCCTTTCCTCCTAGCCCGGTCTTCCCTTTCTCATGCCATCCTTGAATAATGTGAAAGGGATCCCTAAGTGTCTCTTCAGAAAGTGATGATGTTTAAAATCGGGCCTCTCTTCGATGAATTCCTCCAGGGCTCTGCAGTCAGCCAAGTACTGGAACCTGGCCCTTTCCTTTAGGAAGGAAAGCTTGCTGTTCAATTGATTCCGATGGCTAATGGAATCTAATCGCCTTTGGCTAAAGTGATTCCAATCAAAGGAATCCACTGTATAAAAATTCCAGGTGGCAGCATCAAGATTTACATCTCGTAAGCAAAGATAATGGAGCCCAGAGGCAGATGTTTAATGGTGGGGCCCCATAGGGATTCAGACCATCTCTTATTTGGGAGAATTCTGGCTCCTGTCTCCAAAGGTGTGCGAGGTGATCCATCTTCTGTAACTAATCCTAGCCTAGAACTGGGAGGGGGACCAGCTGGATGTAATCACCTCTCAGACCCACCACCATTGTGGAGCGAGCTGGCCATTCCTGACCCTACAACTCGGTCTCCGATTCCACTGGCAATGTTGCTTGATTTAACTGGGTCTATCTTGAACTTATCCGTGCCTGAACCTCCCTTGGCTTTGTTTCTTTGTCACTCTCAGTGTTAATCTCTTTGCAACTCTATCCCAGAGGCCCTTCTGTGCTTTCAGCCTTCACTCCCCATTAGATGATGATATAATGGCAATGGTGATGATTCACTTTTCGTTGAAGCAAACTAGCTACACGGAAAAGCACACATACCATTAGCGTACAGCTTGACGGCCATACCCATTTAACGAGCACCCAGATCAGGAAGCAGAACATCACCAGCACCCCAGAAATCAGTTCGTGCCCCTTCCAGGTACTAAGGTCCCAAAGATAATTGTTGTCCTAACTTCTTCTTCTTCTTCTTTTTTTACTATTTTGTTATTTTTTTTAAAGTAATCTCTACCCCCGACGTGGGGCTCGAACTCACAACCCCGAGATCAAGAGTTGCACACTCCAAGAGTCGCAGGCTCCACGGACTGAGCCATCCGGGAGCTCCTGTTGTCCTAACTTCTAACAGCATTGATTAGTGTTGTCTGATTTGGTACTTGACAGAAACAGAATCTACAGCGTAAACTTTTTGTGTCCTGCCTCTTCCGTTCCACATTATGCTTATGAATTCCATCCATAGTGTGTCTAGTGTGGTTTGTTCATTCTCCATGCTGTGTAGCATCCCACTGTGTGAAGACCACCACATTTTATTTATTTGTCTACTGTCCCATTGTTGATGGGCATCTGGGCAGCTCTGCTTTGGAGCTTTTGCTAATCGTGCCACCATGAACACTTGTGCACCTGCTTTCTGGTGGAGAGATGGACACGTTTCTGCGAGCTGTATGTATACCCACAAGTTGTCTTGCCGGGCTATAACGTGGGCCTCCATTCAGCTTTGACAGTGCCAGAGTTTTCCAAAGCACTCACGCCAATTCATACTCCTACAACTGAGTATGAGAGTTCTCCTTGTCAGCACTTGGGATTTTCTCTTTTTCCTTTTAGGCATTCCAGTGGACCCGATTAGATTTCAAAGTAATTTCCTTTCTTAAAAATTCTCCCAAGCGTCGCCCATAAAACCATCATGGGGAAAATGTTAGCTGATGCCCTGGGACATAAGCGCCTGTGGTTTTCTTGTACTTTTCAGGAAAATCTGCAATGTGGTCCTTGATCTTTATAGACGGTAGCTTTTGGAAACAGAGAAAATAAAATATCTGGATCAAACATCAAGCTCCTGGCCCCTTCCCCCAGTCTGGCCCCCCTCTACACTGGTTGCCACAGGCCACAAGCACACCCACCAGGCGGCCCGAGGCTTCCCAATGCCCACCCACGCCCTTCTGCCTGCTCTGCCCTTCAAGGGAGCCTCAGCTCCTGGGCCCCCGGCCGGACCGGTCTCCCTCCTCTCTGTGATGCCTGGCTCCAGCCATACCTTCTCCACAGAGCCCCGCTCAAACTACTGGCTTAAGTTTGATCGTCCCAGGTGTCCTTGTGCTCATTGTCTCAGCCACAAAACGTGTCATCTGGCCTCTCTGTTATATCTTTAGCTCCTTGATTCAGTTGTAAGGGACCACAGAGGGCAGGGACCACAGAGCCTAGCAAGGGGCCAACACACGAGTTGTCTGTGACATTAGGGTCCAGAAAGTCTGCATGTAATCACATGAGCACATATCATGAGTGATTTCCTAACACTGGGTGTATTTTGCGGAAAAGCTTGTGGTCTCCTCTGATTGTGTATAATAGCCTGGCCGAGCTTCAGAGCTCACGGGCTGGTTCACACTCTGCTTCCGTGTCACCTCGGCTGTCAGTGTAGACTGCAGAGTCCTGGCCCCGTGCCTGAAAAGTCGGACTGAGTAGGCCTGGGGTAGGGGGCCTGGCATTCTATACCCCCCCTTTTTTTTTTGTAAGATTTATTTAGTTTTATTTGAGAGAGAGAGAATGGGGGAGGGGCAGAAGGAGAGGGAAGGAGAAGAATCCCAAGCAGACGCCCCGCTGAGCATGGAGCCTGACATGGGACTCTATCTCACGACCTGAGCCGAAACCAAGAGTCGGACGCTTAACCGACAGAGCCACCCAGGCACCCCTGACATTCTCTACCTTTAACACTCGCCACAGCTGACCACAGCCAGGTTGACTCAAACTAGTTGAGTCTGAAAAGAATGTTGTCTTCTAGGGCGCCTGGGTGGCTCAGTCGTTGGGTGTCTGCCTTCGGCTCGGGTCATGATCCCAGGGTCCTGGGATCGAGCCCCGCATCGGGCTCCCTGCTTGGCGGGAGGCCTGCTTTTCCCTCTCCCGCTCCCCCTGCTTGTGTTCCCTCTCTCGCTGTGTCTCTCTCTGTCAAATAAATAAATAAAATCTTAAAAAAAAAAAAAAAGAATGGTCTCTTCTAGAAAACGAGAAAATGTCAGAGGGTGCGGGGAGAAGGGGCTGTGATGGAACGTTTTAGGCTTAGAGAGATGGTGTTTGAGACTCAGCTCTTCCGCTTACCACGGGTGTGACCATGGGCCAGTTCCTCGACCCCTCTGAGCCTCAGTTTTCTCTTCTGGGAAGTGAGAACAAACAACATGAGGCTGTTTCAGTGCAACGAGTTACCCGGGATTTGTTGGTAATTTGCCAAGAGGATTTCCAGGAAGGGGATTCCCTGGGTGGCTCTCACCTGGGGTATCTTGTGCGGTTGTAGTCAGATTATCATTGGGTGCAGCAGCCCTCTGAAAGACGTTCAAGATGGTGCGCTCACATGGCAACTAGTTGATGGGGCCCAGTGTCTGGAAGTTTGGTGGAGCTGTCGACTGCGGCACCTACCTGTCACTCCCCAGCATGGTGGTTGACTTCCTTCTGACTTCTCCCGGAATGGGTGCCCCAAAAGAGCCAGGAGGAAGCTGCATAGCTGTTTTTCGGACCTAGCCTTACAAGTCTCATGGCATCACTTCTGTTGCGTTCAAAGCAGTCATGAGCCCACCCAGATTTCTGGGAGTGGGGGCATCGACTCCCCAGTGGGAAGAGTGTCAATAACTTGCAGCCGGGTATCTTGTGCCGTTGTTTTCAAGAAAAAATGAGGCGATCTCTTTGAAGTGCTGGGCCCATGTGGATTCCCCTTCTAGACTGAGGCCCAGGAGCTCACGGGTCAATGTCAGTGCCGGGGGCCAAGTTCACAGCTGCAGTTGTCCATATCTACCCGGCTGTAGGGACCGGGTGAAGGGACAGTCGTTCTTGGGTTCTAGTCATTTCCAGTCCCTTTGGAAAGTTGGTACAGGGCAGCAGTGGGGCACCTTCTGATTCCCTGATGGGGGTTACTGGCTGCCTGAGGTGTCCCGCGGTTCCCTGTGACCCCATATCAGCCCTGCCCATGTGCCTGGTCTCAACTAGAAGCTTCTTGGGGTCCAAATGGGAGCGCGGGCTGAGGACACCATGTCTTCAGAACAGACACTCTGGTGTGGGGCCCTCAGGAGGCCCACGTGTGTTGGGATGGTGAACTGAGTGGCAGCTGGAGAGAAGCTTTTGTGGGCACGGTTCCTGTACCTCATGTTCAAGAATCGGTCCCTTCCCTGGCTTTGCTGTCTTCACCCCGGGTCTGGAGAGAGTTGGGGAGCTGAGGAAGTCAACAGGAGACCATTTGGGCAAGCTCGCAGGCTCCCAGAGGGAGGTGGTCAATGGACTGCCTTCTGGAGCTGCCTTCCAGGGTAACTCCGGATGAGGCAGCATTAAAAGGGAGACTGGGAAGGCAGGACAGAGGAGGGAAAGTCATTATGTGTGGGCTACAATTTGTTGTCATTTGGGCAGGGGGTGGTTGAGAGCTGTCGCTGAGGAAGGGTCCTGTTTACCCCTCTGGCTCACACTCGTATTCTGGAAAAAGGCAATGGAGCCTGTGTTTGGCAGCGTGAGGAAGCTGCTCTGTGGGGTCCTCCTGCTTGTCTTTCTGGGGCTCCTTCCCCTCCCCCCATCACCACCACTAGCCTCACGTCGGCCGACTGTCGTTCAGAGCAGGGGGCGTGTGAGGCTCGGAGCTACACCGTGACGCGACAGTTTAACCACTGGAGCTCACGTTGTTGGGCCCTTTCTACACGTGGACACTGAGCTGAGGGCAAGAAATGGTCTCCAGGCCTCCATGATGCTGGCTGATGAGTACACACCACTTGTCCCAGTGGGTGATACACACGTCAGCACCTCAGGAAACAATGGTGGGCACAGAAGGGCTCGGAGGACTGAGGAGGCCTGGAGGGGACCCCCGCACAGAGTAACCCGGCTCGGCCATGCTGCAGGCTTGCCATCCGCTCGCAGCTTCATGCCTCAGGCGCCCCGTCTGTGAAATGGGGGTCATGAGGTGCCTACCTCAAGTGTCATGAGGATGAAATGTGGGCATGCAGAGAAGTGCAGGCTAGGCACAGTCAGCCCTTAATCGGGTTGGGCTTCAGATGGGGATTTGCCTCAGCAGGAGCCGGGGAAGAAGGGAGGGGTATTGAGGGATGGTGGGGTCGTTGAGATGGAGAAGCCAGCCCGAGGCCTGAGGGCGATGGAGGGCAGTCTAGTCCCGGGGGTGGGTTTGGTATGGAGCCGAGACCCGGTGTGCTGTTCGGAGTTCCTGCCTCCACATAAGGACAGTGGAAGAACTTCTTTTTTTTTTTTTTTAAGATTTTATTTATTTATTTGGGAGAGAGAATGAGATAGAGAGAGCATGAGAGTGGGGAGGGTCAGAGGGAGAAGCAGACTCCCCGCCAAGCAGGGAGCGTGATGCGGGACTCGATCCCGGGACTCCAGGATCATGACCTGAGCCGAAGGCAGTCGCTTAACCAACTGAGCCACCCAGGCGCCCTCAGTGGAGGAACTTCTGCCCCCACCCCTACCCCCAGGTCCCCAAGGCCTCTCAGCTCCTCCTTCCCTCCCTCCAGACTGGTTCACCTTCTCCCTGAGGCATTTCCTGGCGGCTCCACCCACCCTTCTGCCTCCTGACAGACCTGGCCTGGCCCCAGCCCCACCACTGAGGCCTGGCCCTCCCTACCCCAGTAGACGACCTGCTCCTCTTGTTTCTGCTCCCCGGGCCCAAATCCCCATCCTCCTTAAGCGTCAGGCCTCGGGGGAGAGGAAAGACCATCCATTTGGGAATGCGGGCCCAGCAGCTTTGTGACCTTGGGAGAGCTACTTAACCTCTCTGAGTCGGTTTCCTCATCTACAAAAAAGGATAATAATTGTGACTAAAGACTGGTTTTGACTGTACTCCCATGAGGATTAAATAGGGGAAGGCTGTCAGTATGTGCCTGGTACTTAGTAGATGCTTAATAAATTGCGGCTCTTTTCATAATGGTGCTATGACTGTGTATCCAGAAGGTGTTTGATTCATCCACGTTCAGGGATTTGACTGGCATAGGGGGCCACTTATTGTTAGAGTGTGGATAAAGAAATGGAGGTCCTTCTCCCTTGATGCTTCAGGGAGAGCACCCCTTTACCTGTCTGCTCCTTCACCTCCTGAGAGGTACTCTGTGCTATTCCCCAGGATTGGAAACAGTGGGTACAGATGCAGTGGGTGGGGGGCAACCCAGAGGGAGCTGGGAACCCCTGAGGGAAGAAACAGTTCTGGATAAAGGATTTTCTCATTTCCTTGAGGGCTTTGCCCAATATACATGAAACATACCTTCTTCCAAAACTTTTGAACCCTACTGTTACAATGCGATGTATCAGTTGGTTGTTGCTGTGTAACAAAGTACCCTAATACGGAGTGGCTGAAAACCATGATGTATTCTTCCTCACTCTTGGGCAGTTCCTGCACACAGCTGGTTGCCGGAACAGGTGCACGGGGGCAGTCGGCTGGAGGACACTGTGGCCTCCTGCACAGTCTGGTGGTTGGCACCGGCTTCCACTTGGCATGAAAAGTGGCTCTCCTTCCTGTCACCTCACATCCTTTGGTACCCGAGACTTGCTTCTTTCCGGGGCGTTTTTCAGAACTGCCTGAGAGAGTGAAGCAGATGGGTGCAAGGTCTCTCAAAACCTTGGTTCTGAAGTCAGACAGCATCATTTCCGCTGCATCCTGTTTGGCCAGAGCAAGTCTCCAGGCCAAGGCCAGATTCTAGGGGAGGGGACGTAGATTCCACCCTGTCTTAGTTTGCCTGGGCCGCTGTAACAAAGTACCACACACCAGGGGGCTGAAATGACAGAAATGTACCACCTCACAGTTCTGGAAGGTAGAAGTCAGAGATCAAGGTGTCGGCAGGGTTGGCTTCTGAGGCCTCTCTCCTGGGCTTGTAGACGGCCACCTTCTCGTTGAGTCCTCACATGGTCTTCCCTCTGGGTGGGTCTGTGTCCATATTTCTTCTTTTTATCAGGACCCCAGTCAGATTGGATTCGGGCCTACCTTCATGACCACATTTTAATTGAATTTCCTCTTTAAAGACCCTAATTCCAAATATAGCCATATTCTGAGGTACTAGGGATTAAGACCTCAGCATGTGGATTTGGGGGGGACACAGTTCAGCCCCTGATGCAAACCCTTGGTGGGAGGAACTACAGAGAGTTGTGGCCATGTTTAATCTGTGACGGGAGATTATATAGTACCCAACCGTAGCAAATGCTCACGCACACCAGCTGCTTGTATTAGTATTTTATTACCTTTGCATTGTGAGGTTAGTGAGGAAACACTTCCACCAGAGGCCCGAAACCCCCCGACTCACCAGCAATCACACGCCTTCCCCAGGGTGGCTGCCCCTAACTCCTGACAGCAGACTGTCACCTGTCTTGGCCACCAATCTTCCCACTCAGCTGGCCTTGAGTGGACTGTGTGGGCAGCCTCTCAGAAATGGACAAGCCGGGCTGGCCCCAACAGCCTTTATCACCCCCATGCCCTCCCCCCAACATACCCCTCCACCCTACGCCTGACTGGTCACCTCCCCCAGGGTGCCTGGAGTGTCTTTTCCAGGGCATTTTTCCTTGAGAGCACGGAGACTCATTCCCACAGCACCTGACTTATAGATAGGGGGTGTTTAATAAGCATTTGTAGATTAGGATTGATTTCAGAAATCTTCATGGTCCGCTTAAGGCCCTAGCTCAAATCCCAAAGTCGCAAAGAACCCAGTGGGCCTTGGGAAGGTTTCTTCGATCACAGCTTCTCTGATGCTCATTCCTCCCCTCCTGCCCCTTACTGGAACCCGTTCCACATCTGCCCATCCTCACTGGGGTGCACCTTCCGAAGATGCGGGGTTTTGACATTGAACCTGACTTGTACATGCTGTGGATTGATGGGACAGTGGTGCAGGGAGAGAGGAAGCATTTCTGCTCCCCCTGAACCTCCTTGCACACTCATACACACAGACACACACAGACACACACACACATACACACACACGCCGGGGGGGTTATCCTGCACCCCAGGCAGTATCTCCTCCCAGGCTGCACCCCTGCACTTCCAGAGCAAGATCAGTGAAGGCAAGTGAGACTCAGCTACAGGTGCAGCCACGCCGAGAGACATGAGAACATGGGGAAGAAGACAGGGAGAAAAAATGGCATTCAGTTGGGGGAGGTCAAGTGCCATATTACTTGCAGCCCTGATGGGTGCACAGTGCAGCTCAGAGACACAGGGATGGGGGCACCTGACAGAGAAGGCCCACAGGGCTCACACTGGTTGCCAGAGCTGCAACTCAGTAGGGGCAGAGGATTTTAGTTCTGTCCGTGATGAACACCGTCGTGCGCTGATGGTGAATTTGCAGAAGGCTTCACCAAAAAACATGCGTAAGTGACCGCAGCATCCCTACTGACCCTACACAGCCCTCCCAGGCCCACAGTGCTCTGGTGGAGTGTCCCTGAGACCCTTTTGCAACCCCCGTCCCCACCCCACTGCTGCACACACAGCTTGGTGGCAGGCCAAATGTGACATCCCCTTGAGAGGGGGAGAAGCATGTGCATCCAGAAGAGGAATTCACGCAGGGATTTCAGGAAAGGGGCAGAACTGGGATTTCTGGTCCCCATGGCCCGTTTTGTAAAAGTTGCTGTTTGACCCACAGTGGAGGTCTTGAAACCTCTAAAAGGAAGGTTTGCAAGTGTCTGAGACTCCCAGGCCTGAGAGTTGCCCCAGGGCCCAGGAACGAGGTCAGACGTGCTAACCGCCATGCTGTGGCCCAAAGCTCCCGCCGCGCCACAGAATGTGTTTTCCAAACAGTCTGGCTGGTCGGTCAGGCTTGGGGCAGCCGTGGGTAGCAACAGGCTAAGCGTGACGCTGGGCTTGGCCCCAAACTCTGGGCCTTTTTAAACCAGCACGCTCTGCCTCGCTCTCTACTCTGAGTTGCCTGCTTGGAAAACATCTCTGCCCGGGTGGTGAGGGATCTAAGCCCTGGTGACAGGGAAGCTGAAATTCTCGCGACCAGCAGCCGAAGGCTGCTAAGAATATCCAGCCACAGATCTGACCACAGGCCAGTTAATGCCCCATAGCTTCCGTGGCCCTCCAGGCACGGGAGGTAGGAGCTTACTGGGCAGCCGGTGCTCCTGGAAGCCCTCAAGTGGGAGTGTGCAGGCACGGAAGTAAAGAATAAAGTAAAAGAAACACACACACACACACACACACACACACAAAACCCACCAGTAAGCCCACCCTGCCCTCAAGGAATACATCCTCTGAGGAGGGAGGACACTGACCTCCCACAGGGACCCACTGGATGTTCCAGATAACAACAAGGACAACCATACAGAGGGGACAGGAGGTTCCTAGTGCAAAGGAGAGAGCCCGCCGTGGCTTCCCGCAGCCAGATGGGTGGATCTGTGGCCTGGCAGCTGGTGGCCTGCCAGGGAGCCCAGGATACACCGGCCTTCCTGCGGCCCTGCATTTCTGCATCTGCAAAGCCAGGGGTTTGGCTCAGGTCCAGAAATGTTTCATGGGCAAAGGGGACTCCCAGGTGCCGGGACCCCAGTTCATGCCTCACGGCATGTTGTGAGCAGGTGGTGAGCGGGCCCGGCCGAAGGGAAGCAGGGCAGGAGGAAGGGTGGGAGAAGGAGGCTCACAGAGGGGGGACGCGCGTGTGCAACCGTGGGCAGCGGCGGTGCCTGTATGGGGGGGTAGTGACAGGTCCAACTTGGCTGGAGTGGAAGGAAGTTCCTGTAGAGGAGAGGAAGATAAGAGGAAAGCCAGGGGTGGGGGCCTGGCCAGCGGCCAGGGCTGCTTTCCGCCCTCACTCTGGAGTCCCGGTCCGCAGGCAGGGCCGCCGTGAAGCCGCGCTGTGCAGCCTCAACCCGGGTGGGGGCCTGGCCAGCAGCCAGCGCGGCCTGCTTTCCGCCTGAAAGTTTGCTTCTGGTCATGTGATTTTGCCCTGTGCCTCCTGGCCGCCTGGAGAACAGCCTCCTGCCCTGCCCTCGCAGCAGGAGCGGCCCCCGCTGTCCCCACCCTCCTGCAGCCAGGTCTCCCGCCCAGAGCTCCAGGACCATTACGAGCCTGACTCTTCCCCAGTTTGTTTCTGTGCGTTTTGCTTTACTGTTGTTGTTTTTTTTTTTTTAATTTTGTGAACATTTTATTGAAGGGCAGCGCCCCGACAGAAAAGTGTATACATCCTAAGCGTACAGCTTGATGAATTTTTTACAAGCCGAACACCCCCGTGTGGCCAGCCTCCAGATCAAGATGCAGAGTAGTCCCTGTGCGCCGCTTCCCCCCCCCCCCCCCCCCGCCCCAGAAGTCCTCCGGCTCGTCCCCTCCACGGTAGCCCTTCCGCTGACTTCTCTGACGCCTTAGATCGGCTTCCACGTTCGATTGCCTTCGCCCCCCCCTTGAAAACTTGATGAACACGGAATCCTAGCGTGCAGCGTTTCTTTCCTGGGGTTCGTCCACATTGCGCACGCTTGCTTCGTAAAAGGAATCTTCCCAGGCAGCCTCCCGCTTGAGGCAGGTCATGAAGGCTGAGTTTGCAGATCCCTCTGGCCTATGGAATCCTTCGAGTAAACCTTGGAGAATCCGGAGTAGAGGCAGTAGAGGGGCCCACGGAGACTGCAGGTGGGGGTGGGGGTGGGGGAGGACTACATGGATGTTTGGCACAAATGATATGCTAAGCGTTGTGTTAGGTGCTGCAAGGGGTGACAGTGGAAGACAACGGGGTCAGGAGGGCACGAAGGGAAGATGAGACCGGGCCAGGTTATACGTAAGAGGGTCTTGCACGGCGAGAGGAGAAAAGAAAGTAGCTCATGCCCGCTCCGAAGGAGGGAGAGACCGAAGGTCTGGACCCGCACGACTCCTGCCTCCCTAAAGGATGTCCTCCAGGCTACCCGGGCTCTCCTGGGAGTCTCTCTTTTAGCTAAAGATTAGGAGGAGGTGGGGTCCTTGCCTTGAGGGAAGAGACAATTGAAGTTTCATTGTCCCAGCGTCTGCAAAGATTTTTCATTTTTTTTGTGTGTGTGTGTGTGTGTGTGTGAGAGAGAGAGAGAGAGAGAGAGAGAGAAAGCGTGCTTCATTTCTAGGGGGCCTCCTGCCAGATGGGCAGTGCTGGCTTCCACCTGCATGATGATGGCAGGGGTGAGAGGTAATAAGGCAGAGGGAGGAGGGCGCCCCAGAGACTGAGACTGGCAGAGACACTTGAGAAGTCCAGAATCCAAAGTCCAGAGAGAGCGAGTGACTCGCCCAAGGTCACACACCAAGGGAGCCGACTTTAGAAACCAGATCTCTTGTCCCCTCCATGGTTCTTTCCATTCCTGCGTACCACCCCCTCACTTTACAAAGAGCCTAGTGTTGCCACCAAAAGAGCTGAATTACCTCATTTTCGAAAGGCGTTATGAATTCAGTTCTATTTTGTGGACCGGGGCAAAGATGCTGTGAGCAGGCGTGACATTATAATTCATGTCCCACTTCTTCTATTTATCTTTGCTGGGTTTTGTGTATCTTTGGAAGCAGCCTTAAATCATTACTGGAACAAAGTAGGGCGAAAAATAATAATATATAATTACAAATGAGGAATAGGCTGTGTGATCCTATTAATTGCCTTCCCTGCAATCCTTATTCTTGGTATTTTTGGAATAATTAAAAGATTAGGCTAACATCAGTGGAGGTAGTGGGTTAGCACTGAACCCTGAACAGTCACGTCACCTACTCCAGACGTGGCTGGATGGCTACCTGCCGCCTGCGATGCTCTCTGAGAAACACCAAGGGCTGTGCTCCAGTCTCTGAGTATTTACTCTCTTCAGAGGAGAAACTCTGGCAACGGCTATAAAATAAACCCCAAAGCAGGGAAGAAGCCGAAGAGAGGAAATACTTGGTGGCGCATTAATCATAGTCGTCAGCCCTAGAGCAGAGGACAGAGGCTGGATCGAGCAAAGACAGAACCTAAATTATCTTGGAGATTGATCTTCCCTCCTCTGCGCTCCCTGTGCCAGCAAGCAGGTCAGAAAGGTCCCCGCACAGCTGCTGGCATTGAACCGGCCGGGGCTCCCACGGACTGACCGGCGTGCTTTGTCAAAGAGCAGGGCGGGGATGGCCATGCTCCGTCGTGGGGGTCCCACCAGAGCTTCCGCTCGCCCTGAACAGGGCCTCAGCTTGGAAAGCTACGGAAGAGAAGAGGCACCTACCTCAAAGGGACCTGCGGGACAAATTCACCGCTGTCATGACCTCAGGGGACATCGTTGGCATGCCAGGATGCAGTGAAGGCCATTTCCGGTGCAGATCCGCATAAAGCACCCGATTATGATGAGCCTGTGCAATTCGCAGAGTAATGAAGCCGACCACAGGGGCCTGGGAAGTCTGAAAGACTGCATGGATAAAAGTTTGGGCTCTAGGAATCAGGCGATGAGTGTCCAGGCAAACAGGCTAGTTAATTATCCTCTAAAGTCTCGGTTTCTTCATCTGTGAAATGGGGATAATAATAGCACCTTTATTGGGGCGCCTGGGTGGCTCAGTTGGTTAAGCGACTGCCTTCGGCTCAGGTCATGATCCTGGAGTCCCGGGATCGAGTCCCACATCGGGCTCCCTGCTCAGCGGGGAGTCTGCTTCTCCCTCTGACCCTCTTCCCTCTCGTGCTCTCTATCTCTCATTCTCTCTCTCAAATAAATAAATAAAATCTTCAAAAAAAGAATAATAGCACCTTTATTATAGGGTGGTTTTCTATATGAAATGAGATTACTAATGCATATAAAGTGTTTAGAACTGTGCCTGGCGGACACTAAGCTCTTAATAAATCCTAGCTATTGTTTTTCTAAGAGCTGGAAAAACCAGTGACCCTCTTCTCCCCCAGATCTCAAGAGCTGTCCAGCTTCAGAAGGGCTGTGTGGTGGGTTCTTTCTGGATTATCTTTTCCCCTGCTCTAGCTCTCCCCATGCTAAGAGCAGAGTAATGTTTATCAAAGCGCAAAGCAGGAGGGAAAACAAAAAACAAAAAACAAGAAAAAAACACGTTGCCCAGAAGTATGAAAGGGCAAGGTGGTTTATAATCTGGACAAACCCTGAGCCATAATTTAGTATTGGTGGAGGGCAGGAGCTTTCCAAACAGAGCTAGAGAATCTGCTTGTTCTGGGGAGGAAGGCCTTCCCTTGAACTTGGTCCCACACTTTTTCAAAGTTTAGCTGGGAAGAAGGCAACTCTTCATTCAGATGATAAACTCTTAGGTTCCCATGGTGAACACAACAGATCAACTGAGACCTGCTGATCCCAGAAAGAAACAAACTCCTTTTGTGATAGTTACTGCAGTTGGCGAGTTGCCAGGACGACCCCAGAAGGACACGATTAGAGAAGCTATGTAGGATCTGATCCCAGAAATAGTTTAAGGTTGGGGGGAATAGTGCCTGTGTGTGGGAGGCGAACAGTATACTTCGCTGGAAAGAGCCCAGATTTGGAGTCAGGTAGAATCCCTGTAGCCAAACTCGGCTAGATGAGCTAGGTATTTTTGGAGGGCAATTGTAAGAGCTTCCGTTTCCTCAACTATAAAATGTGAATAGTAATACCTTACCCATTGGGTTATTTGGGGGGCTCATGGGAGGTACATAAACAAACATATTGGAAATGCAACTAAAAAAGTAACTGCAAAGAGCAAAGGCCCTCAATAAACAGTAGCTATTTTTAGCATGTAGGAATTATTCATGATTAAAAAAGACTTGCTTTGCTACCAAATGCATGGTCGTGGAACAGTTACTGTTAAAAGTCAAATGGCATGGAATTGAGAAGAACTCCAGTTGCCTAAGGTCAAGTGTGGCCAGAGCCCACTCTTAAGGTCTCTGAGGTAGACAGTCTCAAGGTAGACAGTCGCAATCTTTTGCCACCAAGTAAGGACCAAATGATTGGCAATGGGCAAGGTACTCTAAAGAGGTTCTGGTTTTGGCTCTGGGTTTCTGGCTTGCTCTTGGCTGTCTCTCACTTATCTCCTGAGGATGATATTCTGTGGCACTTAGCAAGGATACTAAGGATGTCCAAGGCCTTCCCCACAATGGGCACAGCCAGGAACCTTGGCTTCTCTGACAAAGACCTGTATCCGTGCATCCCTGCATCCCGTGCTCCCGTGGGCCTCCCTTGGACCTCCCCAGACGATAATGACTCCTCTGGGTTCATCCTGCCCTTTCTCAAATTCTTGGGCCTCAATCCTCACCGGCCTCAGTCCTCACCGGAACTACAGAGCCACTCCCTGCAAGCCCAGGCACCCCCCTTTTCCTTTAGCACACACCCACAATTATCTTGCTCTCTTAAACTTGGTTTCTTCTCTTGCTGTGATATAGAATATTGACTCAATACCGTCTTGCTATGGAGGCTGGGTCAGAAGGGGGGCTGAGAGTGGCAGCACAGAGACCAGCTGGAATAATAATCTTTGGTTATTTTTTTTCTTTAAGATGTTATTTGTAAGTAATCTTTACACCCATTGTGGCGCTTGAACTCACAACCCCGAGATCAAGAGTCCAAGCTCTACGGACTGAGCCAGCCAGGCGCCCCATAATCCTTGGTTATTATCCAGGCAAGTGAAGATGGTGGCCTGGCCTAAGGTGGATGTGGGAGAATGGGAAGTAAGCTTATTGGACAGGACATGGGGAGGTAGAAACAGCCCTGCCACTGGAAGGTGAAGTGGGAGATAGGTCAAGAACGACTGCCTCTCCCCCCCCCACGCCCTGCCCCCCAGGATTCTGCTTTAAGTACTTGGGTGGCTGAGACATTTTCTCCAACAGGGGAGGAACTGGGACAAAGGGCAGGTTCCAAGCAAAGAGCACATTCCCTTTTTAAGGGAGTTTGTCCAGCTTACCACTCTTTCCCCAGCACCCAGTCACAGGGCCTGGAATTTAGTAACTACCCCCACGTATTTGTAGATTGATTCGTGATTTTAGGAGTTCAGTTCTAGGCATGCTAGGAGGCAGTGAGGTGTGGCTGCCGACATGAGCTCTGGAGATAGAACTGCATGGGTTTGAATCCTATCTCCAAGCATTTTCTGAGTGACCTTGGGAATGTTCTATAGCCCCTCTCAGTTTCCTCATCTGCAAAATGTGGATAAGGATTAATAGTCAATTTACATAAAGTGCTTACAAGAGTGCTGCCTGCACTATGCAAATGTTAGCTATTGTCATTATTAAACCGGACATAGATTGCCAAGTTGAGAAGTCAGGTCTGCAGCTTGATATAGTGGTGTGGAATGGGGGTGGGGTGGGGTGTGTGTGTGTGTAAGAATCATCAGCTAATAGGTGGTATTTAAAGCCAGGGGCCTGAATGAAATTGGGGGGGGGGCGGGAAGAGGATCTAGGCCCAAAGCAACTAGTAAAGCAGAGAGAGGAACCTAGACAGAGGCTCAGAGAGAGGATGAAAACTATGTGTGTATGCGTGTATGGCATCTGGGAGGCTAAGAGCAGTTCGATGGGGTGTAGTCAGGGGTGTTCAGTGCTTCCAAGGCCAAAGGAAGGACTGGGAAAATGCCCCCCACTCCTGGCAACAAGGAAGTGATCACCGGCAACAGTGATCTTGAGTGCTCTCTGCAGAATGGCCAGGGAGGCTGGTGTAGGTTGAGGTGTAGGTTGACGAATGTGATAAATGATGTACCTACATACAGTGAAACTCTGGGAACCTTGGCACAGACAAGGCCCATCTCCCTGTGCTGGTAGAAAATGATCTGTAAGATGTAGTGGTAAGTTTCATAGGTAAGACACAAAACAGTTTGTGCCATGTATACACGTTTCTAAAAATAAAACGGAGGAGGACATGCATATGTACAAAGAAAGTGGTGGTGGTGGGGTGCTCCCAGCAGTGTTGAAGATGTTTCCTGCACATAGAGATATGTCTATATTCCCCCCGACTGTGTTTTTATACAAACTGTAACATGCCCAAATTGTAACATACTATTCACATCACTTTCTTCTGCCACCTTATGTTTTTCTCTTAATAGACGGGGGGAGGGGGGCACCTGGGTGGCTCAGTCATTAAGCGTCTGCCTTTGGCTCGGGTCATGGTCCCGGGATCCTGGGATGGAGCCCCACATGGGGGGGGGTCCCTGCTCAGCAGGGGGCCCCCTTCTCCCTCTCCCACTCCCCCTGCTTGTGTTCCCTCTCTGGCTGTGTCTCTCTCTGTCAAATAAATAAATAAAATCTTAAAAAAAAAAATAGACCTTAGGGGTCATTCTGTATCAATCCACAGAGTGGAGCTTAATTTTTATTTTTTCTTAAAGATTTTATTTATTAATTTGACAGAGAGAGAGCGAGAGCGAGAGCAGGAACACAAGCAGGGGGAGTGGGAGAGGGAGAAGCAGGCTTCCCGCCGAGCAGGGAGCTCGATGTGGGACTCGATCCCAGGACCCTGGGATCCTGACCTGAGCCGAAGGCAGACGCTTAACGACTGAGCCACCCAGGCGCCCTGGAGCTTAATTTTTAAAATAGCCACAGAGTATTTCATCCTATGCATGTACCCTCAATGTCATCACTGGACACTTAGGTTGTTTCTAATCTAACATTATTACTAACAAAGCTACAATTTCCCCCAAATCATAGAGTGACTTCAAAACTAGCTGATCTTGAGTGCACGGGAGGTAAGGGAAATAGAAATGCCACCTGGCTGTAGACACGTCTTTCAAGAAGTACAGCTGTGCAAGGGAACAGATAAATAGGGAGCCGGGGAAGGAGATGTGGGGTCAAGGAAGGGCATTCTGGAGATGGGAGATGCTTCAAGGGAATGAATACAACAGGGTAATTCAATAAAGAGTGCATAGGGTTGGGGGAGGGGGCAGTCAGGAAGAGCCTCTACTGTGATACTTTAGCAGGTGTAGAAGGATGACTTAAAATGGTATGAGTCCTCGTCCTGGGTGCTGTGGAAGCACCAGGACGGATGGATGAATATACAGGCCATAAGGAAGGGAAACTACTCCAGCAGGGAAGCTACTATGTTTCACAAATCAGTTGCAATATTGTTGGAAAGTGGTTGATTCTGTTTGCTAGGTACAACGATCTACAAACTTCCCACTGGGGTGCCTGCTGGTGGAGTTTGCTCACATTTCCGGTGGTTCCCTGGGTTCCCGATAAGACATTCGCTGGGGAGAGGAGACTGATATTTTGCGTGAAATTTGTAGATTTTCCCATAGGGATTAAATGGCATGCATGCCCTGGAAAGCTTAAAAAAAAAATCAGAAATAAATAAATAAAAATCCCAAGAAGAATTTATATTCCTGATGGCTTTGCTGATGGTCTTGTAAATTGTATATTTAATCAAAGGCACTCGAATGTCTTTTTTTTAACTATTGAAGAGCCATTTAAATGTCAACATAAGTGATTCCCTCCCAAATAGTGCTGTTTATACATTACTTCCCCTAATAGACCATAATGATTCATAAGGAGGCATTTCGCGCCTCCAAATTGTAGGCCTATTGAAATATAAATTAAGATGATAAATAATTTGACCTTACCTGAGAGTACTAAGTATTTACATGTGTCAAATACGAAATTACCCTGAATATCAGGGTCCCTAAAAAGGGCTTCCTCTCCTGGCTGAATTCAATAAATGACAAGGGTTTAGAAATTTCCTTTACTGTGTGTAGGAAGGAGAGGGGCATACACAAAAGAATGAGCCCGGGGACCCGACAGACTTCCCATTCGGCCGGAGGCTGGGAGGGGGGCGGGGAGCGCGGATCCCCCCCCGCCCCGGCTCCTGCCGGGGAGTGAAAGGCGGGTGCCCGCCGCCCCCGCACGCTCCGCGCGTACTGGCTCTCCCCCTCCTCCCGCAACGCCGCTGGAGTTTCTAAACATGGAGTTTGAGCAGGAACTTTGCCAGGCCGAGCTCGCGGCCCTCCCGGGTCCCCGCCGCGGGATTCGCTCTGTCGGCGGCGCCGCGCCGCCTCCCCGCCCCCCACGCCCTCGGGGAGCCGCTGCCCCGGCGGTCTCCAGCCCCGCAGAACCGCTCCACCGGCTTCAGAACCCGAGAAGGCGCGGAGCCTCCCGGGCTCAGCGCCCCCGGCCCGACCCTGCCCGAGCCCCGGAAGGTGGCAGTTGGGCGCCCTCGGCGGGGCCCGAGCCGAAGCCGCCCGCTGGGCCTGTTTGTTGGCCGCCGCCTGCGCTCGGGGCCCGGGGCTCGGCGAGCTCTCCGCTTCCCGGGCCGGGGCCGAGAAGTGGGTGGGGGGCGGTCGCCGAGGCGGCAGAGGGGTGCAGGCCGCGGCGGGCAAAGTCGGCCGCCGCTCGCGCCCGGGTTTTTGTTTTGTTTTGAAGCCGGGCGTGGGGGAGGGGCAGCACCTTGTCAATGAGAAATTTCCTGTTCGCAAGACTCCGCTTGCAGAGTTTCTGTCCTGCCCTTGAACTGACAAGTGGATCTCGGCAGCGCCAGCCCCGGAGAGTCCGTCCAGCCGCTCCGGGCGCGCTCGGGGGTGGGGGCGGGGGCACCCGCGCCGTGGCGCCGAGGGCCCCGGGAGCCCGGCTGAGCGGGGCCGACGCCTGCCCTCCCGGTTCCCGGGCGCACCCGTGAGTGCCGAGCCGAGCGGTGACTAATCCGCGGCTCCGGGCCTCTTGGCGCGCAGCCCGGGCTCGCCTCCCGCCCCCTCGTCCCGGCCCCCCCGCCCCCTGCCGCGGTCCGCCCGGCCCCGCCGCGCCGAGCTCCGCCAGGAGGATCGCGCGGGCCAGCCCCGCCGCCGCCACTGCGTTCCCGAGAGTGTGGGAAGCGGGTCGAGGCAGGCGGCTCCGAGCCGTCTCTCCAGTCGGCCTTCTTCGACCCAAGCGCGAGTGTGCGTGTGTTTCCTTCCCCGTAAGCACTTTGATCAGCGTTTCCTCAGCGCCGCCGAGGAGCCAGAGCGAACCGGAGCTTTTAACCCCCTGCGTGCCGCCCCACCGTGGCCTCCGTGGGGAGGGCGCCGCGGGGAGGCTGCGCGGCACGGGGGCGATCAGTTTGGTTTGGCAAGCCCGAGTGTGGAGGAGCCCAACCGGATCTGAGGAGCTCGCCCAAGCGCGGCAGGCTCTCTTGGGGAGAGCAGGCCGCGAGGCCCCGGGCGCCTCGTTAATGTTCAAGCCCGCCCCGGGGCCGCACAGTAACCCGACCTGCCCGGCGAGGCAAGGTGCGGGCGTGAGAGGCCGGGCAGGCGGAGGCTTCTGGAGGGGATCGAGAGCCCCCTCCCCCCGGGAGTGGGGGGAGACCCGCCTTCACGCACCCTGTCCGCCGGCGCGTGGACGGCTCCCAAGCCGGGGTGGGGGCCTTGCGCTCGCCCCGCGCACTCGGCTCTGTCCCCTGCTCCCTCCCTCCGCTGGCCAGGCCTCTCCGGGGAGTTAATGATTGATTTACTGGCTCCGCGCAGCCGGCGCCCTCCCAGCTATTTGTCCAAGCTGAGGAGTTGCTGGCGAGCGGCGCAAAGGCCGGGAGAGCGGGGGTCGCCGGGGATGGGAAGCCGCGCTGCCGCCGGGAAGGAGCGGCCACTTGATTAGCCCCTACTGAGCGGCTCTATCCGTGTCCGGGGCGAGCCCGCTGGAGGCCCGGGCCAGGCGAAGGGAGCATTGGGAAGCGCCCCACGTAAACGGGTTGGCAGCTGGTGATTAGGCCGCCCGGTTTTATGAGTCATAATGGGCCGCCCGCCTGGCCCTCAACCTGCTCGCTGTGGACTCGGCGCGCTGGGGTCCAGGCGGTGGGCCCGTTCTGGGCCGCGCAGAGGGGGGATGATGCTCTGGGGGGCCTGGGCCGCCGAAGGCGTTGCGCAGGATTTCCTCTCATTTCTCGCAGAAGGCAACACAAACACCCTAAATCAAACCGCTCCGACAACCGAGGGCTCCACACAGACACATCAATAAGGATTTCGCCTCCCGCGTTCGAACGCACTGAAACACTTGTCCTATTTTTATGCAAATGACACCACACAAATAGATCTCGCAGGCCCGGGAGTGGGGCGAGAGGAGGAGGGGCGCCGCCGCCCCAGCCTGGGGGCTGCGAAGGGGGAGGGAGTCCCAAGTCCGCACCCTGGGGCCCGCGCCGGCTCGGGCGCAGCGGGGCTGGTACTGACCAGGCGGCCCGCCCCGCGCGCGGTGGCTCCCTGCCAGCGCCGCCAAGTCGGCCGCGTCCCCAGGCTGCCTGCAGAGGCGGATTAGGGAAGGAGCGAAGCGAGCCTGTGACTAATCGCGGGGCCTCGGACCGGAGCACCAAGGCCATGTGCGACTGACAGGATCGACACTAGCAGAGGACACGGCGACGCCTCGCTTAATTGCAGGCTTAAAAAATTGCCGCCTGAGCAGCTCCGGTGCGGAGAGCCAAGGCGTGCGCGCTGGGCTGGGGAGCGCGCCAGGGGGGACCTGCGCTCTTGCCCAAGGGAGGGAGGTCTGGCGTTCCCTGGATCCAGGGACCTGGCCCTCCCGTCCGCGACTCTGCAGGGTCGCCCCACCCTTCATGAGGGCCGTGTGGCTGAGTCCGCCAGTAGAGTACGATCCAGCTCCCAGGCCTAGGTTTCTGACCCTTTCCCCCGTGGAGCCCCCGTTCCCCCTCCCCCTTCTCGCCCTAGATCCTATAAAGGAGGCTGTACAGTTGGGGGTGAGAGATTCCAACAAACCCGTAATAGAAAAGCCACACACACAAACCACTTTCTTCTCTTCCCTCCCCTTCCTTCTCCACCGGCTGATACAAAGCCCCGAATGACCAAAGGGAAGGAGAGGCCAGTCAGGGCTGCAAAGATCGAGGCTACCGAGTGCCCCAAAACTCGGGGTTAGCAGATACGCACCCTAGACTCTTCACCCCTGGTCACGGTCCCTCTGGCCCAGACCTCCTTCCTGGAGCGCTGAGGCCTCTCGGGGGAGAAGGGGGAAGCGTCGGCAGGCCGGCTGGCCTGTGTGTGTGAGGGGAGGGGGGGCGGGGGGGAAAGGCGGGGTGGCGGGGAACCCAGCGAGAGAAGTTTCCACCACGCTCTGGTCGACTGCTGCCAAAATCCCCGGGCCCCTCCCCGCCCGCACCGCCTTCCGTTGCCACCACAAGTTTGGTTTAACGAGAGCTCGGGACAAAAGCAAACGTTTTCTATAGACCCGGAAAACAAAGGGGAAAGAGACGCGCGGGGCCGCCGAGAAGCGGCTGCTAGCGTAATGGTGCCGGGCCGACAGCAGAGCATTAGAACTGCAAAAGCCGCGCGGGCGGGAGGAAGTGCGAGGCGGGAGGCGGGAGCGCGGGGAGGGCGGGCGGGGGAGGGGCGCTGCGCCATGTTTCCGTGTCACCCGCCGAGTCGCCGGCGCTGGGCTCGGCCGCAGGCTCCCGCCTGCCTCCGTAACAGCAGAAAGCGTGCGATTAGCAGCCAGACAGGCGGGGACTCCGGGCCCGCGGGGCCGCCGCACACGCCGCCCGCGGCCCGGGCCTGCGCGCCCCCCCCCCCGCCCGCCGGGTAATCATCCTCCTCGCTGCAGCGCTGTGTGCACTCTCATTAGAGCAGGGAGGCTTTTCTCTGCGCACTCGCTCGGCCCCCGCTGGCAAAACAACGCCTTCCCCGGCCGGGCCCTGGGCCAGGAGCGCCGGGGAGGGCGGAACGGGGGAGGGGGGGGTGAGGCAGGGCAAGCGGCGCAGGTCACCTCGGCCGCCCGATCTCCTCCGGGCACGGAGAAGATGCGGAGGGTCCATCCGCCCTCCCCACGCTTAGTGGCAAAGTCCGAACCCCATACCAGCCCCTTCGGGGGAGGGGGAGGAGGTGCCGGTGCCGCCATGACCTACTCTCGTCCCCCGCCAGAGGCTAGAGTCGGGGCCGAGGGGAGATGAGTGTGTCTGCTTGGGAGAGCGGGGGCGGACACCGGGAAGGCTCCCAAAACAGGTTTTGCCCCATCTGTCTTTCGAACGACCTCTTAAGGACAGAAGTCGGATCCCAGGGGTGGCGGCCCTTCGATTCCCCAGGAGACCCGAGTCCCCAGGCTTCGAGCGTGATCGCACAGAAGGGGTGGGAGATGGGGGCGGCCGAGACGCGGCTGCGCCTGGCCCAGAGCTTCGGAGCCCCGTGCTCTCCTCCGCGATCTCCGCACACAACAGTAGGCAGCCTCTCCCGGCACCACGCGCCCAGCTGCAGGGCCCCGGGAGCAGGTGTTCCTGCCCGGCCGGAGTGGCGGCTCCGAGCCCCTCCCGTCCCAGCTGCGGGGCTGGGACTGGCGGGCGGGGCGGGGTGGGGTGTGTGGAGGGGGGCTCTTATGGCGGTCACGAAGGAGGTCTCACTGGACCGCGAGAAGGGTCCTTCGGGCTTAATTGGGGATGCCCCGGGGCGAGGGCGGCCGCCCGGGGCCAGGAGGGATGGAGAATGACGCGCGGCCAGCCCTCCTCTGGAACAACCCTGGGGGCCAGCAGAGGCCGTTCGGGGCGGCGCGAGGGCTTCCGGTCCCGGTGACTGCCGCGGCGGCGGCGGCGGCGGCGGGGCGGCTGGGAAGTTCCCGGGGCGGCCGCGAGGAGCACCCTCCCCTGGCTGTTGCCTCCGCGCAGCTTTCGGAGCAGCGCCCTAGGAGCCTCTCGGCGTCTGGCAGCGCCGCTCTCGGCTGGAGCCGGGACGGGGGCTGCGGGGTGGTCCCCCGGCCCAGCCCCCAGCGCGGAGGGGGAGGCGGGGGGACGGAGACCCCGCGGGAACTGCGGCGCGCCTCCCTGCCCCCTCTCCTCGCCGCCGCCGCCGCGGCCGCTGATATGGCGGGCACGTGAAGCGCAGCTCGGCGCCTCGGCGCCGGCCAGGGAGCGGCCTGTCCCCGCGGCTCAGCTTACCCGTGGGCCCAGGAACGCGGAACCGAGCCCGGCCGGGTCCCGCAGAGCCCGCGCCCCCGCCCCGCTCCCCGCTCGCTGCGGCCCCGCACCCCTCCCCGCCCGCGCCCGGCCTTGGGGCCGCGCCAGACGGCTCGCCCGAGGGGAACTCAGGCTGACTAATGGGACGCGTGTAGGCCTTACGTGAGGCCCGGCTGTCAGCGGATGCCCGCTCGCTCGGCGCCTACGCCGCGGCCAGGCTTTTCGGGGAAGGGCGAGAGGAGGGGTTTCCCCGCTCGGCGGTTTCGGCTCCCCGGGGGACAATCCGGCCGCGGCTGGCCCCGGGCTGTAGGTCGCGCAGCCTGGCCCGGAGGGGGCAGAATCGGTGTGCGTTCGGCGGCGCCGAGGCTCGAGCCCGGGATGGGGGGGGGGGGCCGAGGTGGTGGGAGCCTCGGAGCTCTAAGCCGGAGGTGGGCACTGTGGCTCAGCAACTCGGCCTGGGGCGCCCGCCTTGTTGTTTGCGATCTGGAGCCAGCGCCTGGGCCGGGGGGAGTTTACAGGCCGCCCTGCGGGCCTTGAGTTCAACACCGAAACCTCCCTAAACAAATACAAAGTCTTCCGGAAACCCCTTCGTGAAATATTTGTGCGGGGGTGGGGTGGGGTGGGGAGGACTTTACAAAACTCCCCGAGAGTCCGGTTCGGCTGAGACTTCTCGGGTTCTCGGGTGCATGATACCTTTCCCTTCCTTGACAGGGGCCTGCAAAACCCAGCACAGTTTCTTATTATTTCGCATTAACAACCACTCCGTGTTGACATAGTTATATGACCCTCCCAAATATAACTACCTGTTTAGTTTCAACACGCGAGCGCGATGGAGAAACACAAACACTGGTCAGTAACTAAGAGAAGAAAACCCGGCTGCGAGCCTGAGGTTGGGATGCAGGATAAATCCTCATCACGCATCCCTGGTTTTATTCAGCCTAATTACACTAGTAATCCTACCTCCCTCCCCACGAGAAAGCCTGAAACCCTGGAGTCGAGGTGCGACTTTTCCCGGGGAGCCCCGCGGATGGGAAGGGGGTTGCTGGTGTATAGGAGGTGGGTTTTAAATGTCACTTCCAAATGAAAATGCTTTCCTTCGGCCTTTTTCCTTTTTTTGATGCCGTTTTCGAAAGGAGCATTTTTGCGAGATAAGAAGTGACCGATCAAAATCGCTGAGGGGAGGTTGTAAGCAGCCGCTTTGCCCCAGCTTAGCGTTATCTTATCTTTCACACTTGCATGGCGGAAAAAAATTGGCTTATCTTTATCCCCACCCCCTTCTCGCCTTAATTGCTAAAAAACACTGGTGTGTTAAACGGGGAGGAAGGAGGTCTCTGGATTGTCAGTGGAAAAGCAAGATTCAAAATGTGGGCGGGGGAGGGGTGTGGGAGCAAGGGTGGCGGGATTTATTCTTCCAGGCCTTTCTAGTACAACTAGAGGGTCCAGTCCAGGACGGAAAGCTTCGATGGCCAGATTAAAAAAAAAAAAAAAATTCTGGGGATGGCCTTGGGTCGTTTGGCTTTCCCTAGGCCTTGTTTTCTCTGCGCTGCGATAACCAACCTCTCCTTCCCTTCTTGTCTCAAAAGCTGGTGGTGGGTCTCGGGTTGAGGCCTCTCACTCTGCTTTCATTCCCCCTCCCCATACACATCCCCCTTTTGGGGAGGGGGACGCAAGACTGGGACGCATGGCCTGCTGGAAATCATTAAAATATATGCGAGTGTCTGCAAACACACACTTTTAAATCATGGCGTTTCCCCTCCACGCTGGTATATTTAAACTCCAGAGCGAGCTGGATCTCCTCCCTCTCTCTCAGTCGTTTGTCTGTGTCACCGACAGGCCGCTAATGGCCGGGCTTCCAGGCGCTGTGCATTATGCATTAGCCTCCTCCCTCCGCCGCACACAGAAGGTTCTGTCAGGCCTCGCAACACAAACCACCCTGAGCCCCCTCCCCCGCCCCCCCCCCCACTCCCCACCAGGGCCTGCGCGGCTGCTAACGCAACGGGGTCGCAGGGATGGGGAGGGGTCCCCTGGGGGCGAAGGCAGAGCGGAGTGGGCCTGAGGGACCCTGGGAGCAGGTAAAAAGTGCCGTGGATTAGGCCGTGTGGAATCCCCAGCCTGGCGCTGGCCCCAAGCTTTGCTCCCGGCTGACCTTCCCGAGGCCACCACCCGGCGCCACTCACCCCTACGCCCGACTTTGCGGGGGCCTCAGAGGCTTTTAGAGACAGATCAGCCCCGCACTTCCCTCTGCTGGGCCGTACTCCTTTTCTGCCCCGAGGGAGGGGCTGGTGGAGCTTTCCAGATCCCTCCAGTCCCTGGGTAGTGCCCGCGAAGGGACTCAGGCTCCGGGTGATGAGTATCCGCAGGGCTCCGCTGGGAGTGGAGGAAGGAGGCTGGATACAAAATGGCTGGGGAGGAAGGCCAGTCGGCTGGGTCCGCAAGCGAGGAGTTGGTGCTTCTCCGCCCCCTCACCCCATAGTTCCCACTCGCCGCCCCCAGCCGGGTAAAATAAGAGGGCCCTTTGCTAAGTAAGCAGCCAGGGCGGGTCGTGGAGTCCGGGTTTATCTGCAGGAGCGACCGGCCCAGCGCGGCAGCTTCGAGGGCTAAGAGCCGGGGCCAGGTGGAGCACAAGACAAGGCCTCCTTGAAGCCGCCCCGTATTTATACTCCTCAGGCTGACACCCATCTACCCAGCGAGCCCCTCAGTGTAAACCAAAGGGCAGCTCACTTACGGGTGCCTGGGTTGGAGGAGCTCAGAGCCTGACACTAATAGAGCCCAGACCAGAAATTCCAAGAGGCAGTCGTGCTATCACATTGGGCCTGCCTCTCGGACCCTCCTCCTCCAAACGCCCAATAACCCCTCAAAGGCCAGGCAGAAAGAGCCGCCATCTTCAACCTGGCGACCCCTAAGTCTAGGAGACTTCTGCCGTGGAAAGCAGGTACCTTTAGATGTTTCCGGATGAGTGAAATCCCAGGAACAAGGATGCGCCGTGCTTGGAAGGGGTAGGCTAGTACATCTTTTCCGGGAGACTAGGTAAGCCCAGGGTTCTTATACATAGTAACCAGGGAAGACTGTTAGTGTGTGTTGTTTAAAATAGTTACCATTAAGAGGCTAGCTCATACCATACGAAGTAAAAATACACTATCTGTGATCACCCAGATCCCACCTATCACAATAATCAGCAGCATAAATGTGAGAACAGCCTCTGAAGAGCGTCACCAGGGGCCTACAGAGCTCTATGCTTTAGATTGTACACGTATGTTGCAAATGAACCACGCCCACAATGCTGGAACCCCAGCGTCCACCAAATACCAGGTAAGGACCTCACCACGGAATGCGTGGCCTTTCCCCCAGACTTGGGCGGTAGTTGAAGGTGTGGAAGGGGCCCTGGCAGGTCTTGCACCATCAGCCTGGGCCAAAAAGTGTGGCCAGGCTCCAGGCCTGCTCCCTGAGGTAGCAACCTGCTTGCCTAGTTAGTTGCGGGGCCGGGATAGAATCTGCAGCAGAAGAGTCCCTGAGAGCCTGAGGTCCAGCCATATGTTCTAACCGAGAGACCTTTCCAAGGGGACAAGAGGTGGGTGGGAGAGGTGTGGCCCCGCACCTCTCCTTTCTGAGCCCCTTTCTTTCTCCAGTGCCTGTGCTGCCTCCCCTGCCTTGCGCTCGCCCACTGCCTCTCTCCGCCTCCTCCCCTACTTTCATTGAAATCCTCCCCTTGCTGAGTGCTGGGTATAGCAGCCTGACCCCCAGGTCAGCTCCCAGGGGACTCCTGGAGGGCAGGGGAGGAGGGAGCCCAGGAAGGCCATGGCTGCATGAACGCTCTGCAGGCTCCGAGGTGTCCCCAGCTCCCGGAGTCCCTTCCTGAATGGGGACACGGGATGGGACTGCCCTGCGTGAGTTTCTTCTCCTCCTCCCTGGAACAATTCCAACTAACCGGGCCAATAGGTGTAAACTCCCAACCCTCCCCTCCCTTAGAGCACCTCCGGAAAATCTCACATTTTAATTCCCAGTGAGTCACGAACCACCCTCCCCACACACACTCATGCCTCTTAGGACTCCCTTAATAAGATATTTTTAAAATCCCACAGAGTTGGAAAATGTATCCCTCAGAGATGGAAGCGAAACCCTTTAATCCCACCAACCCGCACGGGGATACCATGGAGGCCCGGCTCCTTAAAAAAGTCCGGGGGGGGGGTGTGGTGGTGGTGAACGCTGCAAATTACGTCAAAGGCGAATTTACTGGCCTGTTTGTCTTCAGCATCAAATTTCTCCCACAGTCAGCCCTCCTCGCGGCCCCCTCGCATTTACAGCATCGCACCCCCCCCAATTCATTTTAACTCTAGGACTTTTAAAGTTAGACAAACAGGCCCCTTTGTCAGCAGCCCCAGGAGGGCCACAGGATTCTGAGAGGCAGCAGGCTCCCTGTCTCGCTTAGTTCCTGGATTTTCCAAAAGTTCTGGACGGTTACATGCAACTCTTAACTCCGGGAAAAGCCTGTGCCTGGGGGGAGAGTTGGGGAGGCATGGGAAGGGGAGAGAAGGTGGCCGGGCACGGTGCCAGGGTCTCTGCGGCGGCCTAACCGAGCCGGAAGAGCCTGGCACGGCTCCACACTCAGCCAGGCCCGCTCTCCTGCGCGGCCCTCAGTGGCACCGCGGCCTCCTTGCCTGGAACCACGTTCAGAGAGTTTCCCCACAAATACCCAACTTCAGCCTTCCTGGTTATTTTAGACTTGTTTTGAATAAAAGGAGTCGCTTCAAAAAGAAATGTTGCTACAACACACAACCAGAGGCCTTTTCTCCAGCTGTGTCTGTAACTCGCATGCGTTCAGTCTAATAACTTTTAATGTCTGGCCCTAAAATGTCTTTATAAAAAATAGCTTTACAGCATAATAGTCCAGGTGTCTTTCTGCTTGTTACCGGAGATTAAAAAAATGTGTGGGTTAGCTTTCAGAGACATCCACCTCCAGAAAGACCGGGAAGAAAAAGGCGTGCATTCCATTATGCAGGCGCGGGTCCTGGAAGTGGTGACGGCCCAGCAGGGCTGGGCACTGTTCTCGGGGGGCACTTGCCTGCCTGTCTTTTACATCAGTTGTTATAAGCAGCTCTGGAGCCTGAAGATTTAATTCTGCCAGAAGTTTCGGGTTTCAAACGGTAGAGATGTTTCACTTCTGCTTTGAAAAGGGCTCTTTTTATAACTATGTACTGAGAACTAAGACAGAATAAATAACATCGCACCTAACACCAGTCCTGCAGTCAGTATTGAGTCTAATTTTTAAAAGGGCTCTGCTAGCTAGAGCTGATTTTGGCCTTGACCTTGACTTCGTAATCAACTTGAGATGCTTTTGATTATTTTTGGCATGGAGACACTCCAGGATATTTTAAAACTTTCCGTGTGGATTTACAAGCTACCTCCATTTCGGATTGATGTTCTCATCGAGCCTGCACCATCTTGTCCTTAAGGCAGAAAGAGACTTCCCCCACCCCCAGCATAAAAAGACTTTAGCGAAGAGCCCAGTAGGATCACCTTTTGCGGCGGGGTCCGGGCCCGCGGTCTGGGTGCGGCTAGGCCGGAATACCCCTCCCCCACTCCCACCCCTTCCCGCCAGCTTCACGAACCCGGGCTTCACGGCTCGCCCTAGAGGCTCTGCGCTCCGGGGAGGCCGGAACCTCGCCTCTCCGCCTCCCCCTCCCGCCCGCCGGCCCCCGCCCTCCCCCCGCGGCCAGCGCCGCGCCGGGTGCGCTGGAGAAGCTCAATACGTGTCAATTGAATTGAACTGCTGCGGGCGCAGGCTGTACGCTGCCGCCGAGCACCGATCAGCACGACGTTACCGAGTGGAAATTTATGGGGCGAACGGTGTAAGCCAAAAGTTGCTCCCTGCCAAGGAAAATAAAACGCGGGAGATAATCTCCCGAGGCCGGGGGCTGAAGGGCCAGGACAGAGCCTCCAACCGTCTGAGGTGCAGACTACGAAATGCCCGTGAACGGGGAGAAATTCTGGCGGATCTCCGCTCCCCTGCCGCCCCCACCCCCGCTTCCTTGTGCCCCACTGACTGTCTTCCCCACCCCACCCCCACGCCCCCGCCTCTCCAAACAATTCCCACACAATCGAAACGTCCGGGGAACTCGGGTGCGGAGTTCGAGCGGAACGGCCACTGGGGCCCGGCGTGGTGTTTCCAGGTAGCTCTCTGGACACCAGAATGGGCCAGGGCTCCTCCCGGAGGAAGGGGCGACGCAGGGCGAGGGTGGGCGCCGACGCGCACTCGCCAGGCTCTGCTGGGTCTCGGAGGGGACGCGCGAGCGGGAGAGCGCAGCGCTGGTGGCGAGAACAGGCAGCGGCGGCTGCCGCTGGGGTTTGACAGCTTTGGCTGCGCGGAGTGCGAGGCGCTTTATGGTAATTGCGGTCCTCCACTGGCCTTCTGGGTAGCGAGGGGAGTCTCGGCGCGCGGCTGGGAGAGCCGCCCCCGCCGCCCCCCATCCCCTCGGCTCGGGATCAGCCGGCCGCCCGAGCCGCCGCCGCCGCCCGAGCCGGTCTCTGGCTCGCCCAGGACGCGCGCCCGGGCCGGGTGTGCGCAGCCAACTCGGTCCGAGCGGGGGAGGGGAGGGCAAGGGGCGGGGGGGCGGGAGCCACCCAAGTGGTCCGGGCTCCGGACCCAGAGAGGCGAAACGCGCCCGGCCGGGAATCGATGACGGCTGGGGAAACTCGGGGCAAACCTTTCCTGGGGAATCACCCCTCCGCAACCCCACCGCCGAGGCGCCGCAGCGGAGGGTGAGCGGAGGCTGGGGGAGCTCAAACTTGCGAGAGCTGGAGGCGGCGGCGGCGGGCGGGCGGCTGTCGCCCGAGCGCAGCGCCTGCGGGGGGAGGGGAGGCGGCTGCTGGGAGGGAGGGAGGGAGGGAGGGCGGGCGGGCGGGCGGAGGGAGGGGGAGGAGGAAGAGGAGGGAACCGGGGAGGGGGACGCGTTGGGATCGCGGCGTGCGGCGGCAGACGGAGCCCGGGCTCCCAGCGGCAAGGTGAGGAAGAGCTACGCTCCTCGCTGAACGCGGGCCGAGCTCGGCGGCTGCGGGGGAGACGCGCCGGAGCCCAGACCGCGACCGAGAGCGGGAGCGAGGCGGGCGGCGGCGGAGGGGGAGCCCGCGAGCCGCCGGGCGGGGAGCCCAAGCCGCGCTGTCGCCGCGCAGGGACGACTTGGCCAACACACTCACTTACACACACGCGCGCGCGCGCGCACACACACACACACACACACATACACTCACATACACCCAGCCCGAGCGGGCGCTCGCGGCGATCCGTCAACATGGCGCTGGGGCTCCTGCCCGAGCGCGGGCGGCAGCAGCGGCGGCGCGGGATCTGCTGAGCCCGGCCGAGCCCG
This sequence comes from Eumetopias jubatus, assembly GCF_037043125.1. NCBI lineage: Eukaryota > Metazoa > Chordata > Mammalia > Carnivora > Otariidae > Eumetopias > Eumetopias jubatus. The sequence goes on from NW_028274817.1 coordinate 92,358,724, forward strand.
GCCCAGCCCCGGGAGCCCGGAGGATCGCGCGGGGCCGTCGCCACCTGCCCGGAGGCTTTGAGCCCGCCCCGCCCCGCCCCCACCCGGCCCAGAGCCCACCCCTCCGCGGGGCCGACCCCGAGGGCAGCCGGCTGGCAGCAGACGGCGAGGGAGACCAGCGAGCGCGGCACCGCGAGCGGGCTGCGGGCAGCCGGGGACGGCAAACTTTGCTGCTCGCCGCGCTTCCCCGGCCCGGCTCCTTCTCCGCTCGCTAACGTCGCCACCCCACTTTCCTCCAACCCCGCACACCTCTCCCCACCCAGCCATCCGCCCCTCGCTCCTCCTCGCCGCCTCGACTCTGCTCGGGGGTTGGGGGGGGAGAGAAAAACTTCAAAGCGCCGGATCGCAGGCTCCCTGCTTACTCCCCGGCCGGGGATTTCAGGTCAGTGCTCGGAACACCTTTCCCCGGGGAGGCCGCGCGAGCGGCGGGCAGGCGGGCGGGCGCGTCGCGGGCTGCAGTCGACCCCCTCCCTCGGGGCCCCCGCCCGCAGCGGGTTGCTCCTCCGACTCTCTCGCGTACCCCGTGGAGCTCGAAGCTTTCGCCTCGCGCTTCCCTTTGGCTGCTTGGCTCGCTTTCGTTTTTATCTCCTAGCTGTAAGTTATTAAAAATGCAGCCAGCCTAAGCGGCCCCGCGTGGGCACCGGGGAGGGAGGGACGCGGCGAGGGGCCTGCCGCCTCCCCGGGGGCTGGGAGGAGAGCAGGGAGTTCGCGGAGTGGAAGTTTGCAGCCTGTGTGTGTCTGTGCGCGGGAGCGCGGTCGCCGCTGAGCGCCGCGAGTCGGGCGCGGGGCGGGGGGAGCGGCTGGGCTGGAAGCTGGGAAGCTCGGCTCGGCGTTAGCTCGCGAGCAGGAAGGGGAGGGCGGCGGGTTCCCGTCTGCTTTCTTTTTCGACTCGGGAAAGAACTGTAAAAACCCCCAGCCGCCGCCGCCTCATCTCGCCTCTCCAGGGGCCGGTCGTTCCTCCTAGTGGAACGACGGCGTGTGCGTGCGCGAGGGTGTGTGGCGGGCGCCCCGGGCCGAGCCGAGCTCGACCTGCCGCCGCCGCCGCCGCGCAACTCGGGAGGGGAGTCCCGGGTTTTTTCTTGGCTTGTCCCAAAGCGCGAATCACGTGGATTAAAAAAAAAAAGAAAGAAAGAAAGAAAAGAAACTACTAGGAAATCGAGCCGAGCGAGGGGTTCCGACTCGGCCCGCCCGCCCGCCAGCCAGGTCAGACGCTTTGTTTTTTTTAAATGTTCTTCTGAAATTATAATCCGCGGTTCCCTCCCTCCCCCACGCCCTCCCCGTCGTTGCGGGTAGGTTTTAAGTTGTGAGCCCCCGGGGGCGGGGGGGGGAATGTGCGGAGGCGGGGGCGGCGGCGGGAAGGGAGGCGCGGTCGGTGGGAGGGGGGGGGCCGAGACCTGGGCCCTCCACTGGGCAGCGGGCAGTCTGGTGGGGAAGCTGTTTGGGCGTGTGCGTGTCTGCGGCCGGAGGAAGTTGGTCTCACTCGGAGGGCGTGCGGCGCAGAGGCTGAGGGCGAAGAGGAACTTGCGCACCCGGGCGCGATCCTCGGCAGAGGCGGGGAGGGCGAGGCGCCGCCGCGCCGCGGGGCCCGCGCTCGGAGCAGGCGGGCCGCGGCGCCGCAGAGCCTCCGCCAACTCGGGGGCTCAGGGCGGCGGCGACGTGCGCCTGCTGTTTACCAAGCGAGCCCTGGGGCGCCGTGTGCGGAGCAGGGCGGCTCAAGGCACGCGTGGTCCCGGCGGGCTTTCCGCCGCTCGCACTTTCGAGTGGGCACTTCCCCGGGTCCCTGAGACGGCGGAGTCTGGCCGCGTGTAGGCCGAGGCCGGGCGAGGCTTAATTTGCTGTTAATGAATCTTTTCCAGAAAGTCCGCGATCTCCAGCTAGAGGCTGTGAGTGCCTGCGCGTGAGGGCGCGCGCCGCCGGCGTCTGAAGGGTGGGGGTGGGGGAATTGAAGAGCGAAGGAAGGGGGGAGGGTTATGTGTATTTAAAAACAAACCTTAAAAAGAAACCAGCGCGCTTCAAATAGGTATTCTCAGTCTGTCTGTGTCTAGACCAGACAGCTCAGGGTTTTAGCTGGTTTTTTTCTTTTTTCTTCTTTTCTTTTTCTTTTCTTTTCTTTTTCTTTTTTTTTTTTTGAGAGGGAGAAGGCGAGGGGAGGGGTAGTGGTATTTGGTGCAAGGGGTAGCCTCTTGTCGAAAAATCCTTAAAAATGGCCTGGAAGTGAAAACAGGGAGGAAATGGCCCACCCCAGAAGGTAGTGGGTGGCGAACGCAGACAGAGTTGGGTATTTCTAGCCATCTGACACTTCCTGTGGCACTGGAAACGGACACCGCGGGCCGAAATCAATCCTTACGAGGTGTTGGATTCGGGTTTGCCAGCGGAATTGCTTGTGTGGAAGGCATTTTAATTGTCGGCCTCGGAGACTTCTGTACGTGGGCACTTGGAGAATACGTTTGCTTCTCGACCCTTCCCACTCCACCCCCGACCTGTTATCTGGTCTGGGCTTTGCAGTGTCGGTTCTCGTGTTTATTTTGGGCACGATTTCACCGCGTGGAGGGACGTTGGCGGGGGGGGGGGCGGGGAAGCTGGCGATGATTAATATGCCGTCCAGGTTTAATGCGAGGCTGGCCTTCAGTGTGCGGGTATCCGCCGCCCCTCGCCAGGATTGCTTGGGGTAGTTAGGGGAGCGCGCGGGGTTCGGGCGCCAGGCACTCGGCAGGCAGGTTGGGGCTGGGGCTCGTACGGCCCCAGCGCTGTCCTTTGAGGCGCTGTCACCAGTAGGTGACTGAGAGTTAATTAGGAAGTGTTCTCCGGATCAATGGGCCGCACAGCTCATTAGCGATTCTCCCCAGCCCTTTGCAGGGCCGGCCGGGCCTCTGCCTCCCACACAGGCCGGGGCCCCGCGGCCCGGGCTTCGGAGAGCGCGGCTGGGAAGTGGGGAGGGACCGGCAGCAAGGGGCGGCGGAGAGGCGAGTGTAACTTCGCCGGGCTGCGCGTTGCGTGCGGCGCCGCGAGGCCCGCGCAACCCGCTCTTTCTTCCTGCTCTCGGTCGCCTCGACTGTGTCTTTAACTCGCTCCTGCTCGCGTCGCTGCCTGGCGGCTCCTCCCCGCCTCCCTCGCCTATCTCTTGTTCTCTAAGCACGACGCTTGTGCTCCCCGCCCAGTTTGGGATTAGACAAGATAAAAATAGGACTGCCCAGCGCGCAGAGCTGTGACTGCCCCGGCAGCCGGGCTGGCGGGAGCGCCGGGGGCCGGGGCCAGGGCCGGCGAGAACCCGCGGTGCGCTCCGGGCGGCCCGCGCCCGTAGGCTCCCACCCCCACCCCGCTGGCGCGGTCACGCTCCCCGGGTTCTGTCCGCCGGGAACCGTGCAAGCAGGGGGACCTGGGCAGGGTCTCCGCGCTCTCGCGGGTGTTGTTGGTGTGCCTGTGATAGATCGGTCTAGACAGGCATGCAGGCTCCCTCCCGGCTGAAGGACGGGAAGGGGGGGGCGGGCCGCGGAGGCGGCGGCAGACTCCCGTGAGCAGCGAGTGAGCGAGCAAGCCTGCGGGCCCTGCGAGCAGGGTGGAGGGAAGGCTGTGAGGATTTCTCTTAACCCTTTAGAGGCAGTGGGGGAGTGCGATGGGGGGGTGGGGGCAAAGATCCTTGTAGAAATTCCTGGAGGCAGAGTAGCCCCCCGGAGGGAGGGGGGCGGGGCGGGAGTCTGGGCCTAGGGTTTTCCTTTCTCTTCTGTGCTTGCACGCTCACATCCTGGTGCATTGGACTCGATTCTTCGACAAACCAAACGCAGCTGCTAGATGATCTAGTTTGACCCAGGACTTCTCAACGGGAGGGAGGCGTGAACACACAGTAGGCACCCTCACTTAAGGAACTGGGTTTAGGAGATGCAGATCTAGACCTCCCAGAGAGAATTCGTGCAGACGATCTAGTAATGGGAAGGCCGGCTCAGAGCTGTAGTGGGGTGGGGCCTCTGACCAAGACTGCTGCAGACGGAAGACCTGAGACTGAAATGCCAGGCCAGTGTGTACAGGTATGCGTTGGAGACAGCAAAGAGGTCTTTGAGTTGTCTGTATAAATAGAGGGCACTTTTAACCATGAACTTGTGGGGAGTTAGAATCAGATATGTGCAAGGAGACAGCTTCTAAACAGGAGTTGGTTAGGGATGTGTACAGGATCGAGCATCCGTATGCACAGACGTGGGGTCGACATTGAGCCTGTCCCAAAAATTTAAACATAACCTCACAGAGAGTGGTCTAGTTCTTTCTAGAGGTTGAAATTGGTGGGTGGGTTATCCTATATATAAATAAGTCATTAGTGAACACACCTCTGTCTCCTTCCCCATTCTCTTCTTTTTAGGGTTTGTGGTCCAGGGGATCCTCTAGTTATATTTAAACTGCAAACCCATGTTGGTCTAGCCTGGGAATGGGCCACATATTAACGGGCAAAGCAAGAATGTAAGTAGTGGGGAGGTGTAGGAGCTAGACAGGAATGTTCAGATTAAGATGTGCGCCTGGGTGACATGTGCTGAGACAAATCAAGACACTTGGTCTCCGATGCCCACATGGAACAAGAGGCACATAAGAGATAAAGAACTGGCCGAGAAGAATGTAAACACGGGTATGCAAATACAGGGACCTGTAGTGATATTCCAAGAGAAAAATCCCAGACTTTGTTGAGCTGGAAACTGGGGCAGAATTTCTGTAAGTGCGTTCCAAAGACAAAAGCCCATTTAAAGGTGTGAAGAGGGTCACTTGGAAACACAAAAAGCATTCATATGCATACATCCATGCTTAGATACACTGGCTGAATGACAAAAACTCCTCCTTGGCGGATGAAGACTTTCCTGCCGGGGGTGAGCAATGTGGGCACGGAAGTGTGGGCCGCCCAACCGCCTTCGTGCACTCACTGGCAGGGAAAAACTGTGTCGTAGGCTGGAAGGAAACTGAGGGCAAAGCGGCCTAGCTAAGGGTGAATGGCCCTTGCTCACCAGTAGAACTTCTGGTTATAATTTCTTCCCTTCTGGGGCAGGGGAGAGGGTATGTGTGGAGTTGGCAGGAGGATCTCTAAGAGATTCTGAGTTCTTGACCTTGAGTGGATGGATGGTGGAGAAAAAAGAAGAGCAGGTCAGGAGGAATAGATAGATGGTGGCCCTGCTCTGAAGTCCTGTTTGCTGATGTGGCTGTCAGCCTGGTGGACTGATAAAGATAGAACCGAAAGAAGTGCGAAGTTCGGCCTCCGGGAGCAATAAAGGGGAGGTATGCTTTCATTTTGGTATGCTTTAATTTTTTTTCTTTTTCTTTTCTGGAGGAGACCTTGCGGGGACGGTCTGTGTAGGGTGGATTAGCAGGCGCCTGTGCGACCCCAGACGCTCACGTAAACTAGGCTAGGGTTTGGTTTGCCCGCGGCGTCGATTTGCCGCGGTCCCTCTTTGTCTGAGCCCAGCCGGGAATTCCAGCTTTTATTGGGAAGACCGCACTCGGGTGGAGCCCGCGCCGGGTCGGGCGGGGCAGGGCTGGGCCGCGCGGTCTGGGCGGGAGGCTTGCAGGCCGCAGTGCCGCCCGAACACCGGGACGGTCCTCAGGAGCGCAAGGCAGCCCTGACAATACCACCTCGGTGGTTTCCTCGAGGGCGCCGGGCCCGGCTGAGCTAGCCAGGCCCGGTGGGGCGGGGTGGGGGACCTCGAGGGTCCACTTCGGCCTCCGAGCCCCACCCCTCCCTCCCGCTGGCCCCACCCCTCCCCCCGCCAGCCCGAGGCCGAAAGGAGCTCAGAAGGCCCTTTGTTAGGCCCCAGGGTCACACCCGTGCCCTGGGGGCCGCAGAGGGGCGGGAGAGCGGTGCTCTCGGCGAGAAAGGACCTTATCCTTGCTCGGAGGCCTCGGCCGCCCGCTCACACGGTTCGGGGAGGGGAGGCCGAGGCCGGCCAAGGCCCGCCCCAGCTGCTTTGCCAGTGTGTATGGCCCACAGGATTCCGTCTGTTTGCAAAGCAGGCCGCGCTGCTGGGGCCTAGGTGGCGGCGGTGGGGTTGAGAAGCTGCGGGGGCAGAAGTGGACAGCCTCCTTGGGCCGCCCCGGTGGTAGCCCGGCCGCCTTCGTCGCGAGCACTTGGCCCGAGACTTCCCCCGACCACCAGCCCGGCCCCGCCCCCCAACGTGTTCCTCTGGAAGGGATATCTGACTTTGTGTTGGATGGGAATTAATGAACGATGCTTTTCCGTGATATTTCTGTAGAAGGTCCCCTTTTCCCCCACAGGCTCATCTGTGCCTGTCCTCAGTCGAGGGTCTCGGAAATGGGGGTCCCTCACTTGGTTAATTTTTAGAGCCATGTCTCCCCAAGCCAACCATCCCCGCTCAGCACCCACGGGCTCGGCTCCCCGTGATTAGACTAACGGGGAAGTCCGCTAGAAGATCCTGACAGCATAAAATATAATTTGTGATCTAAAAGACAGTTTCCAGTATAATCTCATTATGCACCACAGACTCCCGGTGTTATTTTGTGGAAGGCGGACAATGATCAATTTACATTGACCCGGGGCTGGGCGAGCTTTTAGATGGTAATTGCCATATTGATTTGCATGCAAAAAGGAGACCTGCTAAAATTAAAGACCGGAAGCTAAATTAAACTAAATTTATTGTCTAGGTGCAAACCAGAGAAACTACTGGGGGAGGGGGTGAGTCAGGTCGGGGTGCCAGGGCCAGAGCAGGTGAAAGTCCCAGAGAGCTTCCAGAGGTCACAGATTTGGGAGCGATCTTTGCCCTTGTGATTTCATGTGAGGAGGGGGACTTGTTTAGGGTATGGGGACTCAGCGGGAAAAAGTTATAAACAGTCACCATTGCATTGAAGGCACTGGGGTCTTTTAATGCTAATAGTAACTGGCGAAGGGGAGGAGAGGTTTATAGGGTTATAGGGGTCTTCCTGCACCATTTCCGGCAAGCCCCTATTTCTATTGTTCTACCCGAGCGCTCGCAATCGTGCCAGGGACACCCAAAACTCTTAAAACTAAAGAGTTTTAAAAAAAAAAGCCCGCGGCCCTGCCCGCCCCATTCCCACCCCTTCCCCCTGCGTAAGTTCTTTCGGAGCGCGCGCGAGTGTGGGGCGCACTGCACGCGCGCCGCGGGCAGGCGGGGACCGTTGGGCGGCTGCCGGAGTTCCTCCCCGGACGCAGCAGCCCCGCGCTCGGCCGGACGCCGATCGCTTCGGGGAGCCGCCGCTCCAGGTGGCTCCAGGTGGCTCAAGGTGTGTGTGTGGGGGGGGCTGCCGGGCCCGCTGTCTCGCGGTGCCGGGGCGGGGGTCGCCTCCCCGGAGGTTTGGAAGGGCCTGCTCCGAGCTAGGGGCGGGGGGTGGGGAGGGGTGGGGGAGGGCGGAGGCTGGAAACCCTGCCCTGATCGCCAACGCCGGAAAGTTTAAAAAAGAGAGAGAGGGAGAGAGAGAGAGAGAGAAAGCCACTGGCCGGGAGCCAGGGGCGGCCGGGCGGCGGGGGCGTGTTCGGCTGGCTAGTCGGGTGAGGACCCGGCGCCGCCATTGCCTCGATCCCTCCCGCTGCCGAGGCCTTTGCCGGCCCAGTCGCTCCTGGAGACATTTCGCACATTCGGAGCCCCGGCCTCTTGGAGGAGCCACGGGCTCGGCCCCGGGAAGCCCGCAGGGGCAGCCGACCGTGCGGTGCCCCTGCCCTTCACGGTCGCCACCGAGCCGAGCGGGAGATGGCCCTGTGAGCCTGGGTCGTCGGGTGTGGAGAGTTCCCGGAGCATCCGAAAGCCTGGGGCAGATCTGGAAATTGGGGATGGGCAGGGTGGCGATGTTAGGCCCCGACCGCCGCTTCTGGGATGAGAAGTTGGAGAAATGAAAGATAATCCAGTCCCTACCTCGTCTCAGAAGGCTTGGCCTTTTGTGGGGATAACTCCCCCCCCCCGGGGGGTGGGGGAGTCCAGTAGGGCCTGGCGTCTTAGGATGCACTTCCCTCATAATTTCCTCCCCCACCCCATTTTGGTCCTTGGGGTTTTTCTTTAAAACCCTAGGAAGGGAGTAGGCACTCTTTCCAAAGGGCTTTTGCTCTATCTAGATAATTTGATTTATTGCTTTATGTGGCAAAACTAGGGTGGCAGGCCCAGCCCCAGTACCAGGAGTCAGCACTTTATTACAGGGCCCTGAGAGTAGCGACCCACCAACCCCTGCCTATTTTGGGCTCCTGGAGGAAGGGAGAGTGGAGCTTTGTTGGAAGCCCTGACCTCACACCAGGGTATTCCAGGGTAGGGAGATGTGTAGGAAGTCTCGGGAAATTGGGAAAGACTTCAAGTGGACTAAGAGATTACTGGTTGTAGGAGAAACTGGTTTCTGGTCTCCTTGTTGACTAAGTTATATGTTACATCAACGCTTTCCTCTTAGCCTGCCTTCGAGGACAAGGGCTAAGAAGCTTTCCGAAATTCTTGGGGCTTTCAAATGGCACAATTAGACCAATAATTGGCTCCTCTCCGCAACTCCAGGACTGAGTTTGACCGTGGCCCATTTTTACTAGCTGTGTGACCTTGGGGGCAAGTTATTTATGGCCTCTGAGCCTCAGTAAGTTTCTTCATTTGTAAGACTGGGAATAATTATCCACCTTTAGGATCAAAGAAGACTACTTGGCACATAGTAGGCCCTGAGGATTTAGGGATTGCTTTGAATGACTGATCAGGTTCCTATAGGTTGCGCCTCCGTTCCCCACTGCCCCCCCCGCCCCCCCCCCCGCCCTCCCGAGACCTGCCTAGGCCAGTGTCCGGGGAACGACGCAGGTTAAATTCGCCTCCGAGGATATTCCTCTGGTCTGCCTTCATGGGCTCCTCTTTTGTTTTGTTGCAGTTCTTCGCATTCTGCGCTCTAAAGGGTTCCATATGAAAGGGCTTGGATTCCCCCCCGCCCCAAGTGGGGTCATTATATGGCTAGGAATTGATTCCAGAACCGGGCATCTAGGTGCTCTTTGGCAAGCCTGCCCGTCCTTCTTTCAGGGGAGAGAGGAACTAGTGGCTGGAGAGGCGAGACCTGGTTGGAAGAGGTGAGGGGGTGGCCTGCTGCAGAGGCCAGAGGTGCTGTGGTTTGTTTGATAGGGATTAAGTCCGGATGTTACGAGGTCTCACTGTGGTTTTCAATAAAGTCTGCCAGGGATTGCTTCTTTTTTTATATCGATATGTATTTTAAAAAATTACCAGCATGAGAAGAAAACCAGACCTGTATGGATCCAGGCCGGTAGTAAGCTACTGTGATCAGGTTTCCTACTCGACTCCCAGAGGGGAAGTCAGCGTTTGATTGAAGCTACACTTGGTTCTTGACTCTCAGGGGATGCCTGCTCTGAAACAGGAGCCCTCCCTTTCTCTCCTCCACTCTCCCCTCCTCCTCCCTCTTTTTCCCTTCTTCCCCTAAAAGCCTTTGTGCTGAAAGAGCTTCAGTAGGCACGAATCCCTGGTCCCTCTCTAAAGAATGCCTCCCAGCCTTTGCTGACATTGTTTTGTGAACAGTGGGTTTTACCAGGCCAGCAGTTTTCCCCGCATCTTAGCTCACTATTTTAGAGGTAGAGTATGGCCAGGATGCGCCTGACTGCCATGATTTCCACACCGTAGAGCCGGGGCCTTGCCTGTAATCTGAAGACACCTTAACCTTTGCCCCAGATGCTTCCAGAAAGGGTGAAGGTGGGGAGAGCAAGGCCAGGGGTCGTTGTTGAGGGTCTGTTTGTTTTTCTCCGGCAACAGAGGCAGAGGGTGGAGAAGGGGCCGAGTCAGAGAGGAGGGACGGTCCAGCTTTGGGTCTGATTTAAAACGTGGTCTAATTGGAGAAGCTCTTAGGCACTCAACAGTTCTGTACAAATGCAAACTTGAAATAGCTCTAGGCCTACGTCATTTAGGACAGAATAAATGAAGTACAGAAATGTCCAAACTATGCAAATCCTGGAGTTGTCTGCCCTCCCATAAACACATGACAAGTGCCAAGGCATTTCCAGTCAAAACAGCCATGGAACCAGCAGCCTCCATCCTTTGTATTTATTATTTTATTAACAGCATTTTACACAGCAGTTAACAAGCAGAGCCCTGCCTGCTTTGCGCCCTGTCTCTCTCGGCCGACCAGGGGGAAAACTGGATGGTTGGCGGTGGGGAGGAGTGGTCTTTAAAGGAGCCCGCTAGCTGGAGGAGTCTCTGCAGATGGGTAAGGAAAAGTAGCATTTCTTTCTCCTGGCCTGGAAGAGAAGACGGAGAAGACAGCGCAAGTGAGCCTTTGGAGGAAGAGAATCCCCTCTCCCTTCTCAAGAGGAAAGTTGCACAGATGTGGTTATGTCTGGTCTCTGCTGGGATTCCAGAAGGTGAAACAGTTATCATTTCGGGATCCTCTCTGCCCATCAGTTACTGGCGATTTTCACAGAATAAGTATTTGTCTGCTGTCCTGAGTCTATATCCTGGTGGAAAGTTTGTAACGAAAAGCAATGCCTTTCTTAAGTCATAAAATGAGCCTTGTATGATTATTTAATTAAAATCTATTTAAGGACCGATTAGGCGTGTAATTTGCGCTAATAATGACGATTATGGAAATGTTCGACTTAACCAAAAATCATAAAGGAGACATTTTGATCAGTGGGGCGGCCAGTAAGTATTCAGGGAGTTGAACCATTTTTGAGGCGCCAGAGGCGGCGGGCGGCGGAAAGCGCGGAGCCGCCTGGCCTCTGCGCCCCGACCCCAAGCCCCAAGCCCAGCCCCGGGGGCTTTGCCGAGCAGAGAAAGCGACCCCGGGAGCGTGAACCACCTCTCTTCCCAGCCGAGGAAGTGGGGGAGGGGTGCCTCCCCCCAGCCACCAGGAGGGGCAAACTCTGGGAGAGGGCTGATAAACCACACAGAAATGCCGGCGACAGGGCTGTGCTCTTTCGCTTTTACAATCAGCCGCGACAAACTGCACGCTGCCTTGGCTAGCCTTGGCTGGAGCCTGGGGGGGGGGGCGGGTGGGGGGAGGGGGGTCCCCTTGTTCCGGAGAAACCTGCCAGCTGCTGGGCTTGGTGCGAAGGCAGTGGAGGCAGACACAATGCTGCTGTTGTTGGTTTGATCTCGAACTGGGGATTGTTAGTCTGGCTTTAACTGTGTGGTAAGGGGGGAATGTGAAGGCTGTTTACAGCGAGTGCAAATAATGTGACAGCTGTTGGTGCACGAGCAGCACTGCGCTTACACAAAGCGTGCACTGTGCAGGCCCGCGGAGAGCTGCAGAGGTGGCCGCTGCTTTCTGGCCACGGCGTCCTCGGATGAGAGGAAAAGTCAGCCGCGCTGCGCACCGCCCCCCCACCCCCACCCCCGCCCCAGCACACATCTTTACGGCTCCCAGGCTCCCAGAATCCGCACGGAGGTGCAGGATGGCATGTGATGTGTCGTCTAGTCCTGCAGACGTGGTGGGAGAGGGCCCACGGGGTCCCGAGTGTCACTGTCCAGAGAGGCTTGGCCAGGATCGCTGGGCCTGAGTCCTCAGGGGCTCATAGGCACGGTTTTTAAGATTTGGGAACGTAACTTGCAGCCCTGAGCAAGCTTGTTGGAAACAGTGTGTTATTAACCGAAGGCTTTCTGGAAGTCGCAGAGGCTCTGGTGGCCCTCGTTGCCCCTCTGAAGTGGCTCTGTTACTGAGACAAGTTAGAGAGACAGGTGGGCACTGTGTTCTGTGCACTCACCACTCTTTCCCCGGGCTGGAAACACAAGTGTGTAGGCTCAGGACCCAGAGCGGGGGAGGTCTACTGGGGCGGCGGGGGGAAGCGAAGGGGTGCACTTTGGCTTTTGATTACCCACACCCCTTAACCTTCCCTCGCAAGCCTTCCCATTTCCAAGAGTACATTCGCCTTCAGCTGTAGGACGCAAAGGTGCGGCCCTGAGGTGTGCCCACGGCACCACCCACTCTGTGACTTAGATCAGCTAGATGCCCACAGCCACAGGCCTTCTCTGAGGTCCTGGTCGCCCGCCAGGCACTGGGGGGAGGCGCCAGGGTGGGAGGGAGAGCAGTTGGAGGCGGCAGTCACCCCCCCCCCACACCCCGCCCAGGCCTGGAGATGTAGGGCTGGCCCAAGCAGGTGGGTTCAGGATGGCCAGACACGTTGGGCCTGCTTCTGGGCTGTCCTGGGGCCAAACGGGTGTCAGAGTCGCTCCCCTCCCCCTCCCAAGGCTGGAGCCTTCACAGCCCTGCGCCCCCCGCCCCTCACGGTTTGGAGGATCATTTAGAGCTGATTTAATTCTGTATCTTGTCCTTCTCTGTGACTTTGGTCCCTGGGTGTACAGCCTCCAGGATATCTGCAAATTGAGTTCCTTGCCCCCAGCCTCCCAGGTCTACCCTCTCTGAGTTTTAACGTGGACTTCTATATCCAGTTGGGTTCCCCAGTGGGGAGCTGGGAGATGCTTCTGGAGTGATACATGAACTTCGGTGCCAGTTCTATAAATTGGTCTCTTTTTATGACGTGTGCCATTTTCTGTAGGAATGTTGCTTGCAAAACGAGTTTCGCCTTGGAGGAAAGGCGGAAAGATAAACAAGCCTGTAACGCCAAAACACTGGCAGTCTTTCTCCTCCTTCCAGCTCTCTTAAAGCAGCCGGGCTGTATTTCCAGGATTAGACTCGTGCTTGTAAGAGGGACTCTGGTTGGCTTTTTTTTTTTTCCCCAAGCAAATGCAAATTAGAGAAAAATAATTTTCTTTCAACGATATGCAATGTATTAGTCACTTGTTATCGTGCTTCGAGGCAGGCCTCATTTGCGCGTCTGCCAGCTCGCTCACATCTGCTCGGCGCTGTTCGGGGCATTTTAACCTTGGCGGTGTCGTGTCTAGTCCCACGGATCAAGGAGGAGTAATTAAGCTCTGAACAGCTACAAAAATTCACGGGCCCCCATCTATACCGTAGTTGTTCCGCAGCTTTGTTTGGGGTGTTCCGAGTTCCAAGATTGAGTAGCAGACACGGGGTTTCTTTTGTTCCTCGTCAAGAAAGTGGGAGCCCCTCTCCTCCTCTGACCCTCACCCCCAGCTCTCCCAGAACTCCCAGGCAGCACACAATCAGCCAAGGAACCTGGGTGCAGATCACAGGACCCCGTGTGTTAGGCATCTTTTATGCATAAAAAGTTCCTTTGTGCCTCCCGTGTACTCCCGATAGCTGATGTTAATGGCCTTACGGTATAGCTTGTTCCATTGCAGGGGGTGGGGTGGGGGGTCATGAAGTGCGTTTTATTCCTACAAAATCCTGGTGGAGATCGCAGTGCATGGACACCCCCTCTGGAGTTGTGATATGGATGGTTTATTCTGGATTTGCCCCCAAGGCTGTGCAGACTCCCAAGTGGCAACCCAGTTCTGTCGGGATTAGCCTCAAGGGGGTGTGGGTTTTTTGGGGGGCGGGGGGGTAGTAAGGGTGATTAATTGCATTCCACCTAGGTTTTCCTGTCCTGGGCTGCCTCCTGTTGAGGGACACCAGCTTCCAAATGGGCCCTCTCTCGCCCACGTGGTGGTGTGTGGCACCACCGTGAAAGAAAGTGAAAGGAACAAAACCCTGAGGCGGTGGCTTGCATCGGTGTCAGGGGAGAAGGGGAAGTGTCCCATGTTGGTCCAACAGAGGACCCCGGGTTGGGGTGGTGGTGCATGGCAGAGACCCACCCCCGGTTTGGCAGCCACTCTCCCGGTGCATCCTTGCAGGGGCCTCCCCTCTCTGAATCTTTCCCCACTTCACAGTTGGCTGCACTTGGCTTGCTGCGGGCGGGGGGGGGGAGGGGGGCGCACGTCTATGGAGAATAACACTCCAGTCTACTCGGAAAGGATCCCAGGATGATGGCCAGGAGGGGGTCTGCGTGTGCGCATCCAAAGTTCCTTTTTGTCAGAGATTCAGCGGCGGGGGCTCGGGAAGGGGGGAACCCCAGAGGAGCGCGCGGGCCGCAGGGCCCGAGGGGTTACCTGGGGTCGGGAGACTAGGGATTGCGGAGGGAGGGCGGTCGGGCCGCCTCCCGGAGAGAGCCGGAGTTCCTGGAAGGCCGGGCGGGGGCGCGTCGCGAGGGTGTGGGCGTGTGCCGTGGCGCGGCCCGGCGCGGGGACCTCGGTGTGGGGGAGCCGCGAGGAGGGGCGGGCCAGCCCCGAGCGGCACGGGTGTGTGTGGTGGGAGAGAAAATCCCTTTGTTGCCGACCGATCGCGCTCGGGGCTGAGGCGGGGGAGGGGGCGCCCTTCCCCTGCTCGCCCTCACCGCGGCCGCCGAGGGCCAAGTTCACCCCCCGACCGACCCGAGTGGCTCTCTGCTCTGACCCAGGCGCCCTGGGAGGAGGCAGGGAAGGTTCTGGTTGCTCAAAAGGTCAGGGCCTAGCGAGTTTCCCATCCTCCTCACTCCCTCTCCCCTCCTGCCCCGCAGCTCAGTCTGTTACTAATGCAAAACTTGGGGCGTGGGTGGGGACGCCTCCGGAGGCAATGGCCCCGGCTTGGAGTGTGCCAAGAGACAGCGCCTGGGCAGGCTGGATCACTCCTCCCAAACCCCCCCCCCCCCGCCGCCAACACCCTTGGAGGGCTGGTAGACGGAGCCAGCCACCAACCTCAGCCACACCCCTGGAAGCCTGTGGCCATGTCCCGTCGGGACGCGGGGGGGGGGCAGTCTTGGGGTCCCCCTCGCCGTGCGTCCTGCAGCTACACCCCCCGGGGGAAAGCAGCCCAGGAGGACCCGCCCCCAACCGTGCACATCCGGGAGAGCGTTTTCCTCCCATCTTCTACCCCCACACATCCCCCCTTCCCCCCATCCTAAAATAGGAACTTCTTCACCCCTCCCTTTCTTGATACCGGAGAGAAGTGCTGCTGTGCCACTCAGTCTGCTCTTGGGGCAGCCCCGGGAAGGGCTCCCACCGGCTTCGCTTGGGCTTTGATGAAATCCGCGCAGCTCTGCTGAAGGTCACCCCTCCCTGGCCTGTCCCCCCCCCCCCCGTGTCCCTGCCTCAGCCTTCCCACTGCCACACAGAAGCTATGCGGCGACCTGGGGTTGTCACACAACATGCTTGGTGGAGTCAGATGCTGTTTAATGGGGTTCAGCGTGGCAGGTACTAGCTATCGCCAGGCAAAACTCAAGTCCGTAGTGCAGTTTAATCCTCTGGAAAACACGGTGCCAAATATTTACAGATGAGGGGACCAAGGTTGAAGAGGTTCGGCCACCTGCCCGGAGACACGCTGTGGATGAGGGTGGGAGCTGGGAGGCTGTGGTGGTGACCATGTTCACGCCAGCTCTGCGGCGAGGGAGGCCCCTTCCCCAGCACGCCCTGCACGCAGACGGTCTGGTCTCCCCGATGCCAGCTCAGCCTTCTGAGCCAGAAGCTTCCCCCGCCCCCACACCTGCCCAGGCCTTCTTGGCCGCTGACTGGGTAACCGCCTGATGGCACAAGGGGCGCCAGGTCAGAGAGAGCCTAGGAAGGGTCACCATTCGTGCTTGCGTGGCACGTGGGAGTTGGGATGGTTCGACGGCGGTGCTTTCCACTTTGTCGGTGAACTTGACAAGTGTGATGTGCAGACTTGAACTGAGCACCACGTCAAGGGCAGAGGCAGTAAAAGTGGCCTGGTGCCAGGAGGAGCCCAGTGGAGAGAAAGGAGGGGTGCCAAGTGTGGTCTGGTGCTGCCTCCCCTCCCCTGGCTCATCCCAGCCTCTCAGTCACTGCGGCTTCCCTTCTCAACCTGCTGTTTGTTGTCGGCCAGGGTAGATCGCCTTTAAAAAAAAAAACAAAACAAAACAGCTCTCTCCTTTGCCTCAGTGCACAATGGTGTCCTCGTGGAATGGTGGTGGCCGGTGCTGCTCGGGGGCCTGTGTGCCCCTCCTGTCCTGTCAGAGGATTGGCCGTGCCTCTTTTTTTTTTTTTTAAGATTTTATTTATTTATTTGAGAGCGAGAATGCGAGAGAGAGAGAGAGAGAGAGAGAGAGAGAGAGAGCATGAGAGGGGGGAGGGTCAAAGGGAGAAGCAGACTCCCCGCAGAGCAGGGAGCCCGATGTGGGACTCGATCCCGGGACTCCGGGATCATGACCTGAGCCGAAGGCAGTTGCTTAACCAACTGAGCCACCCAGGCGCCCTTGGCCGTGCCTCTTCTCAGGGATGACAGCTCCTAATTTTGGTCCCTCTGACCTCTATCTGCCAGTCAGGCCCTTTCGCTGGTGTCCAAGCCAAGCCTAGAACTCTAAGCATAACCCTTGGCTTCCAGAGCAGATAACTGCCCACGTCTGTTGAGGGAGACCCAAGTTCTCTTATGCTTTCAGTTACTGCCAGTCCGAGAGCCAGAGTCCACTCTGGGGGCCGGGGTGGTGGTGGTGCATTTTGTAAGCCAGGTCTCTCCCCAGAGCTGGGTGTTCCAGCAGGCAACCGTTCCAATTCCTGGTCTGTTCTTTAGAAACCAGACACTCCTCAGTCTCCCCGTCTGACCTCTTCTCTCGGCCACCTTCCCCTTCCCTCTCCATCCCTGTCCTTGCCTCCTTGGCCCCCTTCTCTCCACTACTGGAAAAAGGGTTAAAACCCCGTAGCCAGGATGTAGCTTAGCAGCTCACATGGAAACAGGTTGGTGCTTGTAAAGTGCTTTTCTTGAGTGACTTCACACATCTTGGCACTTCTAGCCTACATGTGGAAGAGTGGGGCGGGGAGGGGAGGCTGGTGCACGCGGAGAAGTAAGGGCAAACAAGCCTCTCATAGTGGCAAAGTGCCTGCTCTGTTTGTCATCTAAATCACATTATTTGTCCTCTCCACCGTGGCCCCAGGGTCAGCGAAGTCAGTTTTGAAGCACTTTCTCTTAGAGTTTAAAAAAAAAAAAAAAAAGACCCCACTATTTCGACAGCCCCTTCTAGAAGTAGAGTGGGATGAACATCGCTGTATCTCCGCCTCTCAGTCTCTTTGTGTTTCTCACCCCAGTGTCCCCTTAGCTCCACATCCCGGGGCGGGCGGGGGGGGGGGGGCAGGTCCTCGGGGCCTCCTGGCCTCTGCCACCGCCCAGGATGTTCCTGCTGGGGGTTCCTGCCGGGCATCCGGCCTCCTCCCAAGCAGGCTGTCACCCTGGAGAAGGGCCTCCTGACAGGCAAGGCCATGGCTCACTGGCCCTTCCCGCTCAGCTCCCATCTTTGGCCAGGAACCTGAAGAGTTAAAAGTCTTTAGCTTGTTGCAATGAAATTATGGCTGGCGGTGGCGCCGCTGTTTGTTCAACAGACCTCCACTTTTAAACAGTTCACAAAAAGTTCATGGGGCAGCTAAAGATTGTGTGTGTGTGTGTGTGTGTGTGTGTGTGAGAGAGAGAGAGAGAGAGAGAGAGAGAGAGAGAGAGAGTAGTCAGCAGGATCCAACAATGTACCTCCTCCCTTGTTTTTTCGTGTACAGCCTCCTCCCTCTGCCATCTCCCCAACACTCCATCTGACCCCCGCGCATGCCAAGCCACCTCATTCTGATGCTGGGTGTCATCTAAGTGTGTGGCATTAATGTTGAAAAGTCCACAGGAGGGGCCCTGGAGAGGTGGGGGTGGGGTGGGGAGAGCTTTGAAAGCACCCAGTGCTCCCAGATACCCTCCATCACATTGCCCTTTCCTCCAAGTCCAGGCTGCCCCTTCTCAAGAAAAGCCCTTTTTGCAGGGGCTGGGCGGGGGCAAAGTAGGATGATGGAGACCACACCCTTCCTGTTTCTTAGGTGCTCACAGGTCCTTGTCACAAGGCCGCTACTAAAGGAGGTGGGGAGGTGGCAGCTTGTTGAAGGGGAGGCCACTTTGGGGACAGCAGAAGCTTGAAGTCTCAGAGGTGGGCGCGCGCGCGCGCGCGCACACACACACACACACCTACACACACCTTTTCCTTCCCACGTCCTTTTCTTAGGGGTTTGATTGACCCTTTTTGCTCCCGGTGTGATTTCTGCATTTCCTCATGGCGTGCAGCGCGGGATGGCCTGGTGTGGTGGGTCCCAGGTCCCACTGCCGCAGCTGATGACCAGGTCGCCTGCACCAAGGAATGTTGCCCCACCTTCCACATCAGGCCACCCAGAATGTCTTCCCTTTGTTAGAAGGGGCGGCAGGGGTTAGGGAGGGGACAGTCCCTTGAATGTGCCTTGTGGTTGTCCCTGCCCTAGTGGTGGCCTCCCCTCCCCCCCCCCCCCCCCCCCCGCCCAACTCAATTCGTAGGTTTGGAAGAAGAGAAGCCCATGAGCCCCCATGGAACCTTCTTCAAGACCCCAAGTGGTCTTTGCGGGGCACCATGGCTAGCCCATTGGAAAGAGAAGGAGGCGCTTCCTGGAGGAGGCGCTCCCTGGGAATCGCACCAGGCCTGCTGCAACTGCAGATTTCTGCCTCCTCCTCCTCCTCCAGCTTCATTGTTGGGCTCTAACTCCGCGCCGCGTGTCTGTGTGTGTGGCTCTTGATTAACAGACGGTGTTCTATGTATAGGGGCCGACAGGGACACTGGTGGACAAAAGGCCTAGTTAGGACAAAGAACTGCGGAAGGATAGACCAGCCTGGCTTTTGGATTCAGGTGCTCCCCCACCCCCACCCTCAGTTACTCCCAGAAAGAGTCCCTGGACCTGGTGCCTCCAACCCCACCGACCTGGCAGTCTGCTCCTTGTGCTCAAGTGTAAAAGCAAGCATTTGCATATTTTTCCCTGCTAACAAAGGAAATGTGTCGACTTAGGGAACATTTGGGCTTTCGGAAACTGTGTGGGTGGGTGTGTGAGGGAGGAGAAAGAAAAGTTCCCCCGACGATCTGCACACCACTGATTTCGCACTCTGCCTTGGGTCCCGTGTAAAGAGAGCCCAGCCCGGCCTGGCCCAGGGACATGACAACGTGTTTGTGCGCAGGGAATTGCCCAGGGCCATCGGTCCCAGGCATTAAAGGCTCCCCTACTTATTAACCCAGCATTTAACAGCAGGATATGGGCTGAAGCGCAGTCAAAAGAAACGGCTCAACCTCCAAAGAGCAATTAAAATCCTGCACGAGGATAAATCACGCGCCGTGATAATCCTGTTAATAAAATGCAGCTTGTCCTGACCCTTCACTCATGCAGCAAACTAGAATGTGATGTGGGTGGGGGTGGTGGGCAGAGAAGGTAAGGAAGGGCGGGGAGAGGTGCTCTCCCCTCCTCTGCCCGGGGCAGCCTCCCCCTCCCCGTAGGTGGAAAATGGGTGGCTTTTGCCCGCTCCCAGCGTGCCAGTGGCTCGGAGCCCAGCAGCCTGGGCTGCTAAGACTTCTGCACTCACTAATGATTTCTTGTCCCCAGCGAGCAGGCGTCATGGAATTACTTAACCGCCTCCCTCTGCAGCTCCCAGACCAAACCACCCGGGGTTCGGCGCCTCATCTGATCACGGGCTGGGTGGGGTGGCTCACCAGCCCACCGACTCTTTGTAACCCTCCATCTGTTAAGTAGCCCACACCACAGCCCCGGGGACACCTGGTAGTTTGGGTTGCCACACCGGACTCTTGTGCCTTCCACCAGCCCTGGTCCTCTTAGACCCCAAAAGAATCAGCGTGTGGCTCCCCTAGATTGCAGCACCGTATGCTGCCACATGTGTTCCCCAAAGGCTGAGAAAGGAGAGGGCAGGCAGGGGTGGCCGGGGGTGGTGGTGATGATGTGTGCGGTTACTTCGGACGGCGGATGGTGTGGCGTGTGGCCCTTTGACCTCCCCCCCCCCCCCCCCCGCCCGCTGGGAAG
The DNA here is from genome assembly GCF_037043125.1 of Eumetopias jubatus. Classification (NCBI taxonomy): domain Eukaryota; kingdom Metazoa; phylum Chordata; class Mammalia; order Carnivora; family Otariidae; genus Eumetopias; species Eumetopias jubatus. The sequence continues at coordinate 92,378,388 of NW_028274817.1, forward strand.
TTGCGGGCCGCCCCTGTACCCTTCAGGTCAGGTGTGTTCCCTCACTCCCGGACATCTGTAGAACATGGAGCACAACCTGCCTTCCGGACTCTGCATTCTGTATGCATTGCCTAGAAAGAGGGCCTCTCTGATTCCCTGTTTGGCTCTTTATTCAACCTCCTGGGATTTTTTTTTTTTTTTTTTTTATTTAAACAGACTAGACGCTTGAAGAAAAGCTGCCATCCAAGAAGACGACATGCTTTCAGCAACCCCCCTGTATGGGAACGTTCACAGCTGGATGAACAGCGAGAGGGTCCGCATGTGTGGGATCAACGAAGACAGGTGAATGTGCCTGTCTGGCTGAGGCCTGGGGAGCGAAGGGTGGGTGCCGCCCCCCCCGCTCCCCACCCCCGCCCCGCATGCTCCGGAGCAGAGCCCCTGCTGAAGCCCCCCTCACCTTCTCACAGCCACAGTGGGCCCAAAAGGGGTGGGGGAGAACGATCTCCCGCCTAGCTGGCGGCCCTTGATTTACAGTTTTAACAGGCAACCCGGCTCAGCGAAGCATTGCCGCCCTTTAAAAGATTAGCCCCTAAAGCGGCCTTTCGGTGCACTTTCGTCCTTAATTTATTATTTCATATTTATGAAGGAGAATTAATCCCAGTCTATATGCTGCTTTAACTCTAAATGTCAGGAGTGTGGGCCCAGGTGGATCGGCATTCGATGTGCTTTTAAAACAAATAGTTTGCTCAGTAATAAATGGGGAGACGGCCACCCCTTACTTCATTTAAGCCCCGGGTTTCTCGCTGTCCTCTGCGGCCTCTTCGGCGAGGCCATCGGCTCCCGGTTTCAGTCGCCCGACAGCCCCGCCGGGCCCCCTAATCAGTAATTTTGGAGCGTGGGGTAGCGGCAGCTGAGCAGTAGATGATGGAAGCGGCTCTTCGGGGTATCCGCTGCCACTTGTCAGCGACCTGATCCTGGGGATTTGGAAGTTGGCACCAAGCGCTTTCTCTATCGGTGCGGTCTGATAACGAGTCCCAGGGCGGCCGCGGCAGCCCGGCACAGATGTGCGGCTCGCTCTGCAGCCTGGAGCAGCGGACCTTTGTATCGTGTGTGTGTGTGTGTGTCCCCCGTCATTCTGATAAAAGCACTCAAATATGGCTTCATTATCACCATGGAAACCAGTTTTGTAGAACACGGGACCTAACTTTGTTTGGGGAAAAGTTTTGAAAGCCTGCCCTCGTGAGGAGCACGGAAGTGACTGGTGCGGCCGGCGCCGAGACGCCAGCCTTGTGTCTCCGCTTCGGCCTTTGGCCATCGTCCTCCCTGATGTCTGTCCTCACATAGAGCTTTCAGAGGGCCTGCTAGGACGGCAGAGCTCAGATTGGCCTCCTTGGCCTCTCTAGAGAAAACAAACGGCGCAGGATCTTCGTTCCTGCGTCGGCCAGCTTGGGGCCCAATCTGGGATTTCCCGTCCCCGTGGTGCCCTGCCTTTCCTCTGTTTTCTCCCAGCCCAGCTGAAGCACCGCTTGGGGACAGCTTTCAGTCGGGGCCGTTTGGGGAGGAACGGTTCGGTGAGGGCGGTTTGAGAAATGGGAGTTATTAGAAACTGGTTTGTTCTGGGGTGATCTGTGAAAGATGGATTAAGTGGGGAATGCGTTCACGAAGTTTGGTGTGTCCTTTTTAAATAGGAAAATTCCTGTAAGTGATGGTGACGCTTCAAAGGCCAGACTGGAACTGAGGGAAGAAAATCCCTTGAACCACAACGTGGTAAGAGACTCATGGCTTCTGTCTGAACATCAGTGGTCTGTAATCCATCGTGCATTAATTTGCATGCCACCAAAGGGGCTTTTGGGGGTGGGGCTGAGCGGGATGCTTGTTCTGCAGGACCTGGCCCTCACCCGAACTCTGCTTGGCCCCCGCGCTGCTTTTGACACGTTGGCCATTTATGTCCGAGTCCCGTAGCGACCGGTGCCTCCTTTTCTTTGATAAGCCACGCGCCACCTCCGTGCTCCCTGGAGCTGGATAAATTTCCAGCCTCCAAGTAGACCTTTAGGGTTTCCTTTTCCAGTAAAATATGAAACACAGACAGCAGGGAGAGGAAGTCAAAAGACGCAGCCACAGTTTGACCCATGGCCTTCTTTATTGATTTAGAAATGAGACCACTAAAGTCCTCCTGCCCTGCCGTCCTACCAAAGATTGTTTCTTGTTATATTAAATAAGCATGCTCCCCTACCTCTGGGAAAAACCAACCAACCCACCCACCCAGTGAGCACCACCCCGCCCCCCAACCTAAAGGGCCTGGGAGGTTCAGGTCGGTACCCCATGAGGCCACGTGGTGCTGAGAGCAGGGGAGCTGGTGTCCTCTCTGTTGCGGCAGAGAATTTTTGCTGAGAAGGTGAATTTTCCAGAGTTAATAGATGGCTGAATTTAATGTATGGGCCCCAGGTCTGAAGGGATCAACCTTTTACAGGCTTGCAGGATACTAGTTGAACCGAGGTGAGAAGGCAGACAGCAAAGGCTTTTGGATAAGTGGGCAGGGGACGGGGGACCCTGTGGAGCCTCTCTTTTTAACCGTTTCTGCTCAGATGTTGAGGGTGATGTCACATTGAACTAGTTGGCGGTTTCTCCTCGGGACGGGCCCTGCCACTTTGAGGAAGCGCCGCGAGTAACACCCATGTTCTTCTTCTGCAAAGGTCGATGCCACTACGGCCCATCGGATCGATGGCCTGGCCGCGCTGAGCATGGACCGCACTGGCCTGATCCGGGAAGGGCTGCGCGTCCCTGGCAACCTCGTCTATTCTAGCTTGTGTGGACTGGGCTCGGAGAAAGGTCGGGAGGCTGCCACGAGCACCCTAGGTGGTCTTGGGTTCTCGTCCGAGAGAAATCCAGAAATGCAGTTCAAACCGAACACCCCCGAGACGGTGGAGGCTTCCACTGTCTCTGGAAAAGCCCCAAATGGCTTCAGTGCTATCTACAAAACACCATCCGGAATACAAAAAAGTGCTGTACCCACAGCAGAAACACTGGGCTTGGACAGGCCTGCCGGCGACAAACAGAGCCCTCTCAACATCAATGGTGCTAGTTATCTGCGGCTGCCCTGGGTCAATCCTTACATGGAGGGCGCCACGCCAGCCATCTACCCTTTCCTCGACTCGCCAAATAAGTATTCACTGAACATGTACAAGGCCTTGCTACCTCAGCAGTCCTACAGCTTGGCCCAGCCGCTGTACTCTCCAGTGTGCACCAACGGGGAGCGCTTTCTCTACCTGCCGCCGCCTCACTACGTCAGTCCCCACATCCCGTCGTCCCTGGCTTCGCCCATGAGGCTCTCGACACCTTCGGCCTCCCCGGCCATCCCACCTCTGGTCCACTGCGCTGACAAAAGCCTGCCCTGGAAGATGGGTGTCAGTCCCGGGAACCCCGTCGACTCCCACGCCTATCCCCACATCCAGAACAGTAAACAGCCGAGGGTGCCCTCCGCCAAGGCGGTCACCAGTGGCCTGCCCGGCGACACGGCTCTCCTGCTGCCCCCATCGCCTCGGCCTTCGCCCCGGGTCCACCTTCCCTCCCAGCCCGCCGCGGACACCTACTCCGAATTTCACAAGCACTACGCCAGGATCTCCACCTCGCCCTCCGTCACCCTGTCGAAGCCATACCTGACGGTCAGCAGTGAGTTCCCCTCGGCCAGGCTCTCCAACGGCAAGTACCCTAAGGGCCCGGAAGGGGCCGAGAGCGCCCCGCCGGTTCCCGGGCACGCCCGGAAGGCGGCGGGCCAAGACAGAAAAGACGGGGGCTCCCCTCCTCTGTTGGAGAAGCAGACAGTCACCAAAGACGTCACCGATAAGCCGCTGGACTTGTCTGCGAAAGTGGTGGACGTGGACGCGTCCAAAGCCGACCACATGAAAAAGATGGCTCCCACGGTCCTGGTTCACAGCAGAGCCGGCAGCGGCCTAGTGCTCTCTGGAAGTGAGATTCCGAAAGAAACACTATCTCCTCCCGGAAACGGCTGTGCTATCTATAGATCTGAAATCATTAGCACAGCTCCCTCGTCCTGGGTGGTGCCCGGGCCGAGCCCCAACGAAGAGAACAATGGCAAAAGCCTGCCGCTGAAAAACAAGGCCTTGGACTGGGCGATCCCGCAGCCGCGGAGTTCATCGTGTCCCCGCATGGGCGGCACGGACGCCGTGGTCACGAACGTCTCGGGCTCGGGCTCGAGCGCGGGCCGCCCGGCCTCCGCATCGCCGGCCCCCAATGCCAACGCGGATGGCTGCAAGACCAGCAGGAGCTCCATGGACACCACGCCATCCGTCATTCAGCACGTGGGCCAGCCCCCGGCCACTCCTGCCAAGCACGGCGGCAGCACCAGCAGCAAGGGCGCCAAAGCCAGCAACCCGGAGCCGAGCTTCAAAGCAAACGAGAACGGCCTCCCGCCAAGCTCCATCTTTCTGTCTCCAAACGAGGCGTTTAGGTCCCCACCAATTCCCTACCCCAGGAGTTACCTCCCTTACCCGGCGCCCGAGGGCATCGCTATAAGTCCCCTCTCCTTACATGGCAAGGGACCGGTCTACCCTCACCCCGTGTTGCTGCCCAACGGCAGTCTCTTCCCTGGGCACCTTGCCCCAAAGCCCGGACTGCCCTACGGGCTGCCCACGGGCCGGCCGGAGTTTGTGACCTACCAAGACGCGCTGGGGTTGGGCATGGTGCATCCCATGTTGATACCTCACACGCCCATAGAGATCACTAAGGAGGAGAAACCCGAGAGGAGGTCCCGCTCCCACGAGAGACGCTACGAGGACCCAACCCTCCGGAACCGGTTTTCCGAGATGCTGGAGGCCAGCAGCACCAAGCTACACTCAGAAGTCCCCTCCGACAAGAACCTAAAGCCCAGCCCCAGCTGGAATCAAGGGAAAACTGTCGTCAAGAGCGACAAGCTTGTGTATGTTGACCTGCTCCGGGAGGAGCCAGATGCTAAAGCAGACGCGAACGCGGCCAAGCCGGGCTTCGTGGCCGAGAGCGTGGGCCCGAGCGCCGAGCCCACAAAGCCCCCGGCTGACCCAGTCCTGCAGCCGCACCGCGATTTCGTCGCCCTGAGAGAGGAGTTGGGGCGCATCAGTGATTTCCACGAAGCTTATGCTTTCAAACAGGCCCCGGGCCAGTCGGTCTTCAGCTTAAGCAAGGAGAACGTTCCGGCCGGAACCAACAAGGAGAACCTGGGGCTGCCAGTCTCGACTCCCTTCCTGGAACCAACTCTGGGGAGCGATGGCCCGGCTGTAACTTTTGGTAAAACCCAAGAGGATCCCAAACCGTTTTGTGTGGGCAGTGCCCCACCGAGTGTGGATGTCACCCCCACCTATACCAAAGATGGAGCCGATGAGGCGGAATCCACTGATGGCAAAGTTCTCAAACCGAAGCCATCGAAGCTGGCCAAGAGAATCGCGAATTCCGCTGGTTACGTGGGTGACCGATTCAAATGTGTCACTACCGAACTGTACGCAGATTCCAGCCAGCTCAGCCGGGAGCAGCGCGCCTTGCAGGTGAGCCGCCCCCCCGCCCCACCCCACCCCCCGAGTTTCAGTGACTTTACCAGTTGTCAGTTCTGTTTTGTTAATGTGGAAAGAGGATTGGGGGAGTATGGTAGGGCAGGGCGCCGGGCAGATTTGGTTAATGAAGCTTATGGTCACCGTAAATATATTGACATGTGTCCAGTAAGGGGACGTGAGTGGTAGCACCTAGGAGGTTCATGTGTCTGGATACTTGCCGTTATTCTGTAGATACTAAGAGAACTCAACGCAGACGCTGCTAAGAGAGGTATTAATGATGGCGAAGGATAGCTAAAGACTGCATGACGTTTACCTATCAGTTGCTTTTGATTTCTCTGCCATTACTGTACGTTAACGAATAATGCCTAGCAGTGCCGCTTAGAATGCCTTATGTGATACTTGGTGGAGGTGTGTAGCAGCCGCATGTCTGTGGGATTCGTGCAATTTTTTTTTCCACCAAAAGAGAAAAAAGAGAGAGAGAGAGAGAGCTCGCTTAAAGGGATAGAGTTATGTATTTAACTTGCTAGTGAATGATAGATGTTGTATAGGAATTTCCTTAAGATATTTTACTTTTAATTAAAAGATAAATAAAGCCAAATTGTGTTGCAATGTTAAGAAAAAAATTGGTTTATGCTTATAAAAATGGATGAAGTTATCTAAATGATCCATTGAGTGCCCATTTTAATTACATAGATGGAAGGATTACAAGAGGACAGTATTTTATGTCTACCCGCTGCTTACTGTGAGGTCAGTTCTTCAAATTTTTATTACTAGAATCTTACATAAACCTTTTGAGTTAAATTTCATTTCCAAATATACGAAGGGAAGTTTGTGGGCCATGGTCGTCTTTATTCATTGTGCATTTTGTTTTCTTTTCTGTTGTGTTTTTGTTTTGTTTTCTTTGCGTTGTGTTTTTGTTTTGTTTTTACTTACCTTCAAAAGAGAATGTCTCTGTGCCATGGTGTATGTATGGTCATACATACACAGCACATATATATTTATATACATATGGCTTCACGAGTAAAGACTGTGTGATTACTTACGTATAGCTACTCTTACATTTTTATCTCTTACGTTTTAAAATATCTCAGTTGTATCATATATTGTGGTTGGTTTTGGGCAAACTTTTCTTTGAAACTACTTTCCTTTAAGGTAAGGCAAATGAAATAGCTTTTATGGTAAGGTGTTGTGTTTTTTTTTTTTTCCCGTCTCCGTTCTCTTTCTAGCGTGCAATGATGCGCTTCTCAGAGCTGGAGATGAAAGAGAGAGAAGGTGGCCACCCAACAGCCAAAGACTCCGAGGTGTGCAAATTCAGCCCCGCCGACTGGGACAGGTTGAAAGGAAATCAGGACAAAAAGCCAAAGTCGGTCGTCCTGGAAGAGGCCATTGCCGACCAGAATGACAATGAGAGATGTAAGTAAACCCAAGCAGCTTATGTGTGGTGGGCAGGGGGGCCGCCGCTCCCAGAGCTCGGGGAGGCGGCGGGAAGCGGTTCACCGCTGTGGCCCTAGCCAGTGGGCTGCCCAGAGAAACAGGCCGCTCTCGCCAGCCAAGGGGTGGAGGGCCAAGCGTCCGTTCGAACGTGGTGGCATCCAGGGATGAGGCAGCCGTGAAAGATGATTTTCTGGGACACCTCTCCTTTTCCAGAGGAACACACGTCCGGTAGTTAGTAATGGTCTGATATGATTTAAGCGGGAGAATGGCAGCAGGAGACAGAAATGTGGCCATGTGCACTGTGTTCTGTTTTGTAGCGGGTCCACATAGGGTGCCCTGCCCTGCCCTGCCCTGCCCTTCCCTTCTTTTTTGGTACCAGTGGAATGATACTTCCAGCCAGAGGCACCTGCCCACCCACCACAGTGACAGTCTCCCGTGGAACGGAGAGTACTCATATTCTCCCTCCAAAGGCAGAGGTTTTGTTAAAATGGCACGGAGGCTGATGACGGCACCCTAGAGATGAGAACATTGTTTTCGGTGGCGGGTTTGTTGGTCGTGGTTAGATGTTGACAGCACCATCCAGGGGCGTGGTATAAACGAGAGGGGGTTCTTCGCACCAGACAGGGGTTTGTATTCTGTTGGGGAGGCAAAATGGAGAGAAAGCTAGTGCTTTTCTCAGGTCACTCTCCGGGCCCAGCAGCTGGTCCCCCACTGTGGTGTGGACTGTGGGATTCGCTCGCGAGACATCCTGGTCGATAACGGTGTGTGGGTAGCAAGCGGAGAAGGTCTTTTTATGCGTTTCTTAAATGTGCACGTTCGGGGGCCCGAAGCCACTCTAGACCTTGGAAACCTCACTGGTGATGGTGAATTTGGGCGTCTGGCTGGATGTCAAGGAGACAGTGGGTGCAGAATCCTCCTGACACAAGGACAGGCAGGGATGGGAGGTGCATTTGTGAGCTCTGTGCTATTGGACGTCATGGGTTTGGTGTTCATTGGCGCTTGATGGAGTTTGGGAGAATTTGTGGTCCCGGAGAGGGTGCTTCTCGCTGCCTAGGACACAGACCGCTCCTCCCTCCATGTCCCCCGCCCCAGTCAGCCTTGGGGTCAGACAAGGGCCTGTGGCCAGGTTTCTGGGTAAGCCACGCCAGGACCAGTTTGTTTTACTTTGGTCTTGAAAGAAGGGAGTTTTTGTTGCTAGTCAGTGGCGGGGACTCTGATGCACCTGGAGTAAAGATTTCCTTAGTCTTTCACCTCAGGGGGATTGATAGGGGGACATGGAGGGTCCAAGCCGCTCTTGCGTAAAGCAGCAACGAACGCCTTCTTCCCTGCTCACGCTCGCTGTGGGCAGCCCCCTTTTTCTGACTTGCCCATAATGCCAGCTCTTGGGGAAGCCTCTGAGGGAGACCTGGTAGACGTGGGCAAAGCCAAGTTAACGGGTAGATGCCTCTCTGAGGAGAGGGAATGGGTAAGGTAGGCTGGAGGGAAGGGAGCATGAAGTTAGCCGGCCTTGAGTCTTCTTGCCCTTTGTCTGGGTTTCCAGTAACATGGCCAGACCCAATGTAGCTGCTGTTCGTCCATCTCACTCAGCCTGGCCTTTTTCCCAGGGAAGTTTGTGTCCTCCCCATCTTCCCTGCTGAACCTAGAGACGAGTACTCAGTCTGGTCAATGGAGAGCAGAGCCCAGATGACTCAGAAAGGCCTCCCTTCTCCCCTTCCCTGAGTCCCTCCAGGCTCAGACCAAGGGGCTCTTTTCCTGGAGCGCCCAGGACGCGGCCCAGCAAGGCATAGGTCATCACCAAGGGGAGGAGAAGGATTGGGGAAGGTGGGGGTGGAGGCTCACTTTTGAAGGCGGGGGCAACGAAGGAGGTGGGTCACCATCTGCAGTCTTCTGGGGACTTGTGGTTTGTGGTTGGTCAAGAGGTGTAACCTAGAGGAACCGTTGTCCTGGCTGTCACCTCCTCATCTAGGGGACAGCAGGTGCTGGATCCATTCGGCTGCAAATTAATGGGTCGTCTTGTCCTTCTGGCCCTCGTGTCTTGAGCCCACATGGGCTCGGGTCCCCTCTCCTCACAGGGGTCCATGTGGCCGAGAGCCAAACTGTGAGCACATGGGAGCTGGGGTGGGGGTGGGGGTAGAGGCAGGGGCTGTGAAGAGGGTACAAGATGCCTTCCAGATGCCTTCCCTCTTCCAAGGCAGCCCTCCCCTCCCGCAGACTCCAGGAGCTTCCTAAGATGATGGGTGCTTCCTGCATGGCCTCGGGCTGCCCAGACCTGGGTGCTCCTTATTGGGAGGGGCTGGCCTAAGAAGAGCGAATGAAGTCGAAAGCACAATGGTCAGGGTTTTCATCTGCTCTTTATGGTAGTCGGGGTGGCCGGATTCAGTTTTTATTTTAGAATTCCAGCGAATGCCTTAGGAGCCTTCGCGGACTTGGAAGTTTATCAAGAGAGGAACCATCAGTGGCATTTCGAAGGTGGGGAGGGACAAGGAGACATCGATCCCTTCCCCCGTGAACCGGGAGTGATGGTCTCCCTTGGCAGCCACTTGGCTGGGGCAGACCCAGAACCTGCTCCGTGGCAGTGCCTGGGCAGGATCTGGAAGAAACCTCAGTCAAAGGACTTCAGGAAACTTCTCTCTGGCCGAGCAGCTGCATGTTTGTAAACTACGTTGAGTTTGGAACCAGAGGGTCCCCTGTGTCCCTTTTGTAGAGGGCATGGGTTTCCACAAGGTTAGCCTTTGCTAGAGGCGCTATAGTTACGTGCAGAGGAGGGAATTTCCATCATGGGGAACCCTCCCGCCTTGTTTAGGGCTCACAGGGGGCAGGGGGGTTGCTGGCCCCCGGCAGGGGGGAAGGTGCTTTGCTGCCCTAGTGAGGCATAAATGTTGCCATGGCGATGTTTCTGTGAGGTGGCACTATGGCACGACCATGATAAATTGTGGGATGTAGGCACTGCGAGTCACGGCACCGCGCTGCAGGGAGCAAGTGTTAAGCCCCGAACAACACCGCCACATTCACATCTGCTTAGATCAAGTGACCAAGAGTACATGCCTTCCCACTTTGTAGAAGGGCTGAAAGTAACAGCCATGGCGGACCCGGTGGTTAGGACCCCTGTGTATCTAGCTCTCTGTCTCCTTTGCTTTCAAGGGTAACCCCGTGAGCTGTGGCTAGAATAGCTTCACCACTGAGCTCTGGGTCAGGTGTGTGACACGGAGTCTCTTTCCCCCTTAGCCAGTGGCCGTGTGTCTCTTAGGCAGTCAGGGTGGGTGCTCTTCAAGATTCTGACTGGGGCAGGCCTTCACTGAGTCGAATTGGGGGATCTTTGCCCTGAGAGGCTCGGGAGTTGTGGAAAGGATGGGGAGGCACCTAGTGTGGGGAAAGATCCTCTTGCAAAACAGGGAAAAAAGCAGCTCAACTATGTTGTGGGGGCAGGCGATTTCATTGACCCGTGACTTCAGCAGCGGAAGGGTTCCTGGTAGTGAGCCACAGACATCACATCGTGGGGTCCCTGGGGACGCGGCAGGAGGGGGACCATTTGGAAGGTCCGGCACAGGAGCGCCCTCCCCTGCTGAGCGGGACCGGCGGGCGTCTGTGTGGCTCTCTGCTCCCTGTCTTGGTGGGTGAGGAGGGGGTATCCCTCTACCCTCAGGCAGCTTTTACCGGATGAGGAGACCGAAGGGAAGGGCTCTTGTCTTCTTGTTGGGGCGCTGTGGTGCAGTGAGGGGACGCAGCGAAAGGCCGGGCAGGCGGGGTCGAAATGAACCGCGTGCGGTCTGAAGTTTGCAAGCCAGGGTGAAGACAAACGGAAAGCCTTCTCCCGGAGCAAGACGTGCCTCTTTATTTTATTTTTTATTTTTTATTTCGTTAAGATTTTATTTACTTATTTGACAGAGAGAGACAGAGAGAGACAGCGAGAGCAGGAACCTAAGCAGGGGGAGTGGGAGAGGGAGAAGCAGGCTCCCCGCCGAGCAGGGAGCCCGGTGCCCGGCTCGATCCCAGGACCCCGGGATCATGACCTGAGCCGATGGCAGACGCTTAACGACTGAGCCACCCAGGCACAGTTAAAGTGTAAAATGTGGAAGTGGAATCGTGGGGTGGAGAGGGGCGTAAATGGATCAGGGCACATCTCGGGTGTGGGCAGAGATGGCCAGGGCCCCACGCCGGCCCCAAGCTGCTGCCTGGTTGTGACCCTAGAAGGCATCCATCACCTCCCGGTTACCCCTGCTTTCAAATTACCTGCTTTGAATCCTCTTTCCTACCTGAGGGGGGGAGGGTACGACGCGTACACTGCCTTAACTTTAAAATTGCACATGGTGGTTCTTAATATTTGTACACTGATCCCCAGTGCCTCCCACGGGGCTTTCTGGGAAGGCCGACCAGAGACGCCAAATGGTGTTAACCAGGAGGGCTCACATCTTAAAATTGCATGCAATGGGGCTAACGTTCAAGCTAGTCTTGACAGCCTTGCCGTCTGTGCGTCCGTTGAAGTGATTTCCCCAGCCTTTCCAACTTCGCTGGGCTCGGCTCGTGTTTATGAGGGCCACCCCCGGGAGGCAGCTTGCAGTAATCGTCCCGCTTTACAGCTGAAGGGGGCCGAATTGTAAAGGAGCGCGGTTACTGCCAGAGCAGTTAAGAGGGTCACAGGGCAGTCACGGCCTGTCCCCTTCGCCTGCCCTGGCCCACCGCGGGCTGGCGGGCATCCCAGCTGCCCCTGAGCTTTGTGTCGGGACGCAGCTGTGACAGAAGACCCACATGGTTGGGTCCTTCCACCCTTGAGAGCACAGGCTAGCCAAGGCCAGGGAGAAATCCCCCCCCCCCGCCCTGACACACACACACACACACACACACACACACACACACACACACACACACACACACACACACACCTGACCACCACTAAATGGTGGTGATGCCCCCGCCAAGAAAAAGCCGGTCAGGGAACCAGCTATGCTGGTCAGGAGCGGGAGTGATAATTTGAACTGGCCGGGAGGGTGGTGGTGGTGGGGGGGGCAACGGAGGAGGAATGGGCTTGGCATATGAAGAGTGTGTTTCTGACTCCGTCTAGAGATGGACTCGCACAGTTCGGCTCAGAGTTATCCAAATACCCGGCTCCCGCTCCTTACCGTCACAGGGATGCCTGTGGAGTTACTTGTGTATTGGAAGAAAGGTGACCCGAACCGTCGCTGGGCCATTTCTTAGGCTAGAAAAACAGCAGCGCGTGATGTCAAGCTGAGGCGATTTAAGGAAAGGTCCCGAGTCGATGCTAGATAGCGGGAAGAGCCCACGTGGCTTAGGGAGCCCTGGAGCTGGCAGCTCCACAAGGGCCCGCCTAGCACAAGACACACCTGACACTGTAGGGGACGGAGCCTGGTGGTGTGGAATGTCCTGGGGATGCTTGCGTGTGAAGGAAGGCATGAAGGGAGTGCCGGGTGGGATAACTGGTGTCCCCGTGCGTGTGCACGGTGTCGCCGAGGCGTTGGGGGGCTAACGTGTGCTTTTGTCCCCCCTCCCCGGATGTGAGAAACGGGGACGCGTGGTAATCAGGTTGAGTTCTTCAAAATTGCCCTTGACCCTCGTGTGCACACCAGGAAGCCTCTCCTTTGGCTTCCCCGGGCTCCTCCCGTCGCCCTTGGTCCCCCAGCTTCTCCGCCTGCCAACACACCCCGCCCCAGCTCTCTTTCTTCACTATCTCCCAGTTGACCCAAGGGGACACGGCTTCCGTCCCTTCCGCAGATGACACGTAGGAGCTATTTGTTCTCTTTATTACATAGCCTTCCTTTTATTTCGAAGTAACACCCTCAGCAAATGTTTCCCGAGCAATTTCTTGGTCAGCCCTGGCTTGGTTGGCTCTTGCCACGGGGTCACCCGCCCCCTGTGGGAAAGGGCCCCGGAAGGGACCTAAGCGTCATCGAAGTGGTGGCGATGCCTCATGGTCCGATTTCTCCTCGCGCCCCCAACTACAAAAAGGTAGAGGGAGAAAGTTGAGTGTCGTAGATGTCTCCACTTTCTGCTGTACTTGCTGATGCTCTTCAGCTGCCCTTCCTCTGGGACCTTCTGTCTCGGTGAGCCTTGTGCTTCCAGCGTGTGAGGCCCCCGGTCTTCCGGAGAAGGGTCTGTTTGTGGCAGATTACCGTGGGCACAGAGGTCCTGCCTTCTTCTCACAGTGACCTTTGGGCCTTCATTCCTTGTACTACTGTCTCCCTCCCCCCCCCCGCCCCCCAGGCGAATACAGTGCTGGCAACAAACACGACCCTTTTGAAGCTCCAGAGGACAAAGATCTTCCTGTGGAGAAATACTTCGTGGACAGGCAGCCCGTGAGCGAGCCACCCGCTGACCAGGCGGCTGTGGACATGCCGCACAGCTCCCCCCTCCGGCTGGACAGAAAGCGCAAAGTCTCAGGTGACAGCAACCACACTGAGACCACTGTGGAAGAGCTGCCGGAGGACCCTCTGCTGAAGGTCAAGCGGAGACGGGTCTCCAAAGGTGAGCTCGGTCGGCTTCGGCGGCCTGCGCATGCGGCCGGAGGTGGCCAGACCCGAGCTGTGCTGCCCACCCTAGCCGCGGGGACGCCCAGGGGGAGTCCCTCGTGCCGAGCAGGGGAGGTCCCCCGTTCCAGCCCTGGAGCCCCAGAGAAGCCGCTCACGCCTCCCCTGTCCCCAAAGCCAGATGCAGGAGCTCAAGCCCAAAGATGGCCAAAGATGAATAAGTCCCCTCCCGAGAGACTTGGTGACCGGCTCAAGCAGAGGCAGGGACCACTCACTCCCCCTCCCCTCCCCCACCCCTATTAGCGATGCGTAAGACAATTTGTTCTCCCCCCCCCCAGGGGGCTTTTTGATTAATGTGTAGTTATTTCTCCATTAGATGACTGGCCTGAGAGGGAAATGACAAACAGTTCCTCTAACCACTTAGAAGACCCACATTATAGTGAGCTGACCAACCTGAAGGTGTGCATTGAATTAACAGGGCTCCATCCTAAAAAGCAACGCCACTTGCTGCACCTTAGAGAACGCTGGGAACAGCAGGTGTCGGCCGCAGAGAGCAAAGCTGGCCGCCAGGGCAGGAAGGAAGTGACCCAGGCAGTTCAGCCTGAGGTCACCGCCCAGGGCACTAACAGCCCCGAAGAGAAACCTGGCAGGAAAAGGGCTGAGGCCAAAGGCAACCGAAGCTGGTCGGAGGAGTCCCTCAAATCCAGTGACAATGAACAAGGTATGCAGAGGCTGCCCCACTCCTGGAGGGCGGGTCACCCACCTTCCGTGGGGAAGGGCCCCGGGAGGAGCGGAGCGCCAGACAAATGGACCAGGATGTGGCAGGCAGGGGGTGCTTTCCTTTGAGGTCCTTCCAGCCTCCGCCCTTCCCTGGGGAATGTACAGTGAGGGGGCTCAGCAGGGAGCTTGTCTTCCTGGCTCCGGCTCACCCTGGGGGCCCCCGGGCTGGGCAGGAAGGGGACGCCCGGGCGACCCCGCGGGGCTGGCCAGCGCCCTGGGTCCAGCCTGAGCCTGTGTCTGCTCGCTCGGGTCCTGAGCACCCAGTCCCCACGCCCGCCCCACCCCCCACCCCCACCCCGTGGATGGGGGTGGGGGTCGTGGAAGGGCTGACTCCTGCCCTCCTGTGTCCCGGTCCTTTGAGGAAACTTGGGGGCCGTTTGGCGTTTTGTGGGTTAACCTATTTGCCGGTTTGAATGTGGGATAATTAAAATATTAATGCTTTGGAAACATAATTGGTATATCTTTAAAAACTGAAGCCGCTCCAGTGATCAGTGCTAACAATGGGCTTTTCTTTCCGCACCGGCTACAACTGTGTAACGCCCGCTTCTTCTCGCCCTCCCTCCTTCCCGCCCGCCACCCCCTCCGGATTTAGGCTTGCCTGTGTTCTCCGGCTCTCCGCCCATGAAGAGCCTTTCATCCACCAATGCAAGCGGCAAAAAGCAGACTCAGCCAAGCTGCACGCCAGCCTCGAGGCCGCCTGCCAAACAGCAGAAAATTAAAGAAAGCCAGAAGACAGATGTGCTGTGCACAGACGAAGAAGAGGATTGCCAGGCGGCCTCCCTGCTGCAGAAATACACCGACAGCAGCGAGAAACCATCCGGGAAGAGACTGTGCAAAACCAAGCATCTGATCCCTCAGGAGCCCAGGCAGGGCTTGTCGTTGACGGGAGACTACTATGTGGAGAACACAGACGGCAAGGTACCTTTTGCCCCCCTGCTCCCTGCTGGGCCTGTGGGACAGCACACCCCGTCTGCCTGCAGCCTCTTCGCTGCTGGGGACAGAGCTTCCCTTTACCCACGTTCCTCCCCCAGATGTCACTCTCGCCCCCCCCCCATCCCCAGGGTGGCGATGAAGTTTCAAACTAGTAAGAATGAAACCCCTTACCCCCCCCCCCCCACGCCCAGGCCCCCTTCGCCCCACCCCCCTCTTCTCCCCCAAAACAAAAGCAAAGGGAAAAGTTCCTTCCTCCGCTCAGGGCTGTCACTCGGGGAGGAGGGCCAGAGAAGCCGGTGTGGGAAGCCGAGCTTAACCGTGCACGCCGCCTGGTTTTGTGATAGGTGACCGTCCGGAGGTTCCGGAAGCGGCCCGAGCCCAGTTCCGACTACGATCTGTCACCAGCCAAGCAGGACCAGAAGCCCTTCGACCGTTTGCAACAGTTGCTGCCGGCTTCCCAGTCCTCACAGCTGCCACGCTCAAGCTCCCCTCCAGAGACCACCCAGTCGCGCCCAATGCCTCCAGAAGCTCGGAGACTCATCGTCAATAAGAACGCGGGCGAGACCCTCCTGCAGCGGGCCGCCAGGCTCGGCTATGAGGTGAGGGGCCTTGGGGGGGCCTGGCTTCTCGGGCCTGGGGGGAGTGGAGGCGTCCCATCCGGCGGGGGTCCGGGCAGGGACTCGGAGCGCAGCCCCCCTCCTCATCCGGGGCTGGGCCGGGTGTTCCAGCAGGATGTTTGTGTTCGCCCCACTCGCGCTCCCCGCTCGCTCCCGGCTCTTTGCTGGCTTGTTCAATCGCCATGTGAAAAGAAAGGCCTCTCTGATGTTCACTTCGTGTTCAGGCAGGTAGGCCGCTTCGGCATCCTCCAGTCTCGCTCACTTATCTCTGATATAAAATCTGACATAACCCAGGGCTTGGCGACTGGGGGAATTTTAATGAGCCCTTTTGGATTCTGATTAGCAAGGGGGAGAGAAGTTATTAGCTCTATTTTGGGTTGCTTGTGCTGTTTCTCGGGCAAAGCGGTGCCCCTGTTGGGAGCGGGCAGGAGATGTCTGGGTAGGGGTTGGGGGGCAGACCCGAAGAGTCTTTTTTTCTGAGAGGGCTGGGCCATGATGGGGCGGGGAGCCTGAGGGCTGCGGAGGAGCGGGGGAGGAGGGCCTCCTGCTGTGCCTAAAGACTCACCGCCCCCTCCCCCACCCTGCTTCTCTCCCAGACCGGCTCACACTGGAGTTGCCCTCTGAGAGATAGATTACCCCCTCTGCCCTGCGCCGCTCCCCCACCACACTTGTCAGATGAAATTGTGAGGTAATAGCCCACGGGGCAAAGGCATTTTTTATGCTGGCATCATCCCTCTGAGAGTTGAATGGTGGAAATGAAAGGGGGCTCAGCAGGCTGAGTGTGGAGGTGTGGACGAGGGCTGCCGGGCCAGGGCCTGTGCTGGCCTGAGGGCTCGCGGGATTGGCCCGGAGTCCTGGCCCCCACAGCCTGGCCAGCTGTGTGGGGGAGCCATTCCTGGTGTGACCGCCTTGACCCCCAAGCCAGCCCCCCCCCCCCCGCCAATATCTCCCTCCCTGGGCATGATTGGATAGGAAGTTCGGAGCAGTAGCGATTTCTTAGTTTGGGGGTAGTTTTGGTGGTCGGTTAAATGTGCTATTGCTTGTACCAACGTGCCTCTTCTGGAGATCTCTGGATTGCCTGGAGAGAACTCTCTCGAATGATTTTTAGTTAGGGGAGGTGAAATCCACGTGACAGCCAGTCCCGTGAGCTGAGAGCTGCAGCACCTAGGATGACGGGGCGGATACTGTACCCGCCGCTGAGCTAGACCCTGCGTGCCTGGCGATCGCTCCTTCGCTCGTGATTGGTCGTGGTTGAGAAGAGGGGCCTGGGCTCCCGCCAAACACTGGAGGAGAGGCAGGAGAGCAGGAGGGTGGGGCTCCCCGCTTGGCCTCTGATCTTGGCATTTCCAACAATTGATCCATTTGGGACCGGAGACCTCAGGAGACCCTTGTTGGTCCTTTAAGGAAGTTTCCATTTTGGTTTTTGTGGATTTGTAGAACCCGGTGGGTCTGAGGCCTGGACCAAGGAGCACTTACTCGATCCGTGAATTTTTAAGCTACGTACCGGGCCTTTGATGGCACCTGAAGCCTTGGAAATGTTTATGTCAGGACAGCTTGGCGGGGGGGATGGGGGTGGGGGGTGTTCCCTTCACGCCTGAAGTTCAGTATGTAAGTTGCATAATTGCCAGTTTTGATGCCGAACATTTAACTAGTGACTTTTAACTCCCAATTTTCTAGAATTTCCTTGGGCAGAATTTTAAATCGTTGGGATGATGGCCAGTTAGATTCGGCAGTCTAAATCTTTGAGAGTTGAAGGACAGTTTGTTTAACCCCGGAAAGGCATGTTTTACGAAAGAACCGATATGGGAGGGTCTTCCAGAAGTTAGTCTTTACCACTGTGATTTTCTGCTTAGCTAGAGATACTGTGTGTCCATAAAAAGGCTGTCCGAGCTTTGTGTTGTGGTTATCTGGTCCTTAAGGTTCAGAAACACCCTCTGTGTTAAATAGACCACCTGCGTGGCTGGAGACACTCGAAGCTTTCCCTCCCGATAAAAAGGCTTCTGTTTCTTAGGCTAAAATGCCAGTGTGCAACCACATGCTTGTGCACTTAGTGGTGATGGTTAAATTTTCTATGAATTGAATAAATCATGTTTTTAAAAAAGTTAATGAGGCATTTAATTAATTAACAATGTCGGGTTTATGGCCTTTATGGTTACATTTTGCGGTTAATGGCATTCGGCTTATAGCCGCTTAACAGAGAATTGTCCAACGAAAACAGTTTAATTTTGTTTGGAAATGGGTGGGCTGCCCTTCAAACACTCCCGTTTCTAGTGTGTGGAGAAGAA
Source organism: Eumetopias jubatus (assembly GCF_037043125.1). Lineage (NCBI taxonomy): Eukaryota > Metazoa > Chordata > Mammalia > Carnivora > Otariidae > Eumetopias > Eumetopias jubatus. The sequence goes on from NW_028274817.1 coordinate 92,396,435, forward strand.
GCCACGAACTGTGTTGGGTAGACAGATGTGCCCAGCCTCTTCACCACTGTCTCTGAGGCTGACAGCAGTGGCGGGTCTAGAGGGCACTGCCCCTCCCCCCCACCCCCCCGCCCCCCGCCCTCAGTGAGGAGGGTGTACTTGGCCAGCCCGCTTGACCCTAACAGCCTGGGCCTCGCGGGATGCTCATCGCAGCTGGATTGGTCCCTCTCACAGGGGCCCTCTTGGGCCTTCTGAATCTTCCCTGCGGACCAGCTGCCGGAAGACTTGAGCTGTAGGTCTAGGACTCGATGTTTATTGAACTTGGGGCTTAACCTCTCTGGACCTCAGTGTCCCCAAGCGTGGAATGAGAACAGTACCACCTTCCCTTCCTGCCGTGCCACAGGTTACTGTGGGATAACAGGTGACATCCTCATTTGGGGAAACAGAAGTGCTATAAACAGCACAGTGCAGTTAGGGCGGTCCCGTGGGTGGCCGGGGCCTGCTGCCTTTCTTGCCGGCCTCCAGGAGAGGAGAGTCGCCTCGCCCACCAGTTTGGCTGTCCTTTCATTTCGAGGTACCCTCAAAGCAGCCCGGTAGCGACGGAGGTTTCCAGGTGAAGGCCATAATTGTCAGAGCAAATAAACCCTGGGTTGGTAGGACCCCAGGCAGGCCGCCGGGACCCGGGTAAATTGATCTGCACACAGCAGTCGGTGGCGCTCAGACCTGATCCCAGAGCCACGTGACGAGGCCTCTCCCTGGCTGGGGCACACAACTCATTAGCTTGCAGCCGTCCACTCGAGTCTGGCTAGTGAGGGCCTGCTAAAAGAGCAGCAGCTTCATGTGGTATCCTGGATACCAGGGCTCGGGGCAGGTGGCCTGGGAGCCCGGAGGATTGTGGGCTTTCTGGCAGGTTGGGCTCCAAACGAAGAAACGCATCTGTGGGCATGCCTTCTTTCTTCCCCCTCCTGTTTTGGAGGGGAGCTGCCACGGTGACCTGAAGCAACAGGACAGCAGTGGCCGGGTTTACCAGCATGCAACATTAGGTTCACAGGGTGAGCATATGGAACATTCTAGTTAACTCCCAACTAACTGGTCCACTTTTGATTGATGGGTCCCAGGAAGGGCCCAGGAGGTTTGCAGAGCCCACCTTATATCTGCAGGTGGCTGGAACGACCCCTGTTTGGGGTTTAGCAGATGAGTTATTTCAAAGTTGTCACAAGGAGGCCTGTGTAGGCCCCGTCCACCTCCCCCTCTGCAAGGAGACCGCGTGTAGGCCAGCCCCGCCTGCCCCCAGCCCTGGGAACCTGACAGCTCTCTGCTGGGCATGACTGGTGGGAAAACAGTGTCGGGTGTTTTCTGGTGGCAAACGCTGTTCTATGTGTTTGAAAACTTTCTTAATCAAGGTAATAAAACATTGAATAAATTACTGCTCTGCTTACTGGGAGCGGTTCATATTAATATTTTAACACACCAAAGAAGTCAGATTAATAACAGTGATTCTAATGCCAACCGTTGACACAGAATACCTTCTGAGACGGTGGGGGGAAGGGTGAACTTGTTTTATTTAGTTCTCGAGATGTGTAGGTTGCAGCGTGCGGTTTTTCGGATCCCTGTCATTAACTTAAGTAACTATGAAAATATTATATATTGATTCTGTTCCCAGTGGGGTGGCGCGAGGTCAAACAGAGGGTGAGGTTATTTGAAGCACTTGGTGTCCTTTCTCGATGTTCGATGTGGTGCAAAGAGAGTGCCTCTCTTGTACGCTACTTACCCTGTAAGCAGGAGGGTGGGAGGACCTGGCTAACCTAACCCGCCATCCCTCCCCTCTCTACGTGAAGGAACGTTCTCGGGCTGATTTAATCTCCGTGCATTGGTCATCCACGCTTTTATCTGGATTTGTGTTTCTCTCCACTACCACCCATTGGCTCCATCACACGTGCTCTTGCCACCTCACCGGCACGCCAGCCCCCCCGCCCCCTCACCGCCGGCCCGCGCTGCTCGTGGGCTCTGGGCCCCGGGGGTGCACGCCCTCTGAGAGCAGGCACTGCCAGGCTATGGCGAGGTCATCCTTGCAGGGTTCCTGGTGCAGTGGTCTGATGGCATTCCCCCACTACAGGAGGTGGTCTTGTACTGCCTGGAGAACAAGATTTGTGATGTGAACCATCGAGACAATGCCGGTTACTGTGCCCTGCATGAGGCTTGTGCGAGGGGCTGGCTCAACATCGTGCGGCACCTGCTCGAATACGGTGCAGACGTCAACTGCAGTGCCCAGGACGGAACCAGGTCAGTGACGGTGGTTCTCAGGGCACGCGGAAAACCCCAGAAGGAAAGGTGGAGAGTGATAACTTAAGCACATTGATGGCGGAGTCTTCTAGAATGGAATCGAACAGACCTTTCTGGCAAACGTAGATAGAACTTTAAGAATTACTAAGGCTCCCCTGGACAGAAGGCCCTGAAGATGTCGGAGCCTATGTGAATAACTGAGGGTGTTGCTTTTTAACTCCTGCACCCTTGGTCAGCATCTAGGAAATGGGCGTATTTAAAATACACGTGAATTGATAGTCTCAGGAATACAGAGGGCCAAAGGCCACTGGCTCCGGAGGAGCTGCCGTGTCCACCCGCATCCCCAGGCCTGTCCCTTACCCTGTCCTTGACCTCGGATCAGAGGCCCAGGTCGGAGTCAGCCCAAGCGTCTTTCCTGGTTGTGTGTGGGATGCAGCCGGGAGGCGGGGCATAGGGCTTTCCTGACAGGCATACAATTAGCCAAACCGCAAGGTATTTGGTGTCTCATGGTTTCCAAATAGCATTCCCTCAGGATGGGACTGCAGGCAGCCTTCTGACCCCAGTGGACACGGGCCGGAAAACTCTACCCTCCTCAGGCCTCACCCCAGGGACTCTGCTCCTGGGCCAGTGTCGTGATCATTCATCTCCAACCTGCTGATGTGTGGCTTTCTGGAGAGGCTCTGCTTTGTACCTAGTTTCTTTTTAAAAAAGGAATAAGATTTATTTATTCATTTATTTAAATAGTAGAACAACTGCTTGATGTTTTGGCTTCCATAATGGTGTGGTTCCCCGCCCCACCCCCACCCGCGCCCCCCCCCCCCCCGGCCGTAAATTCTTTTCTCCCCAGTCTGTGTCACTACTTAAGTTCATTGAAAATGGTTTCATTTTAGCTTGAGTTCCTCCTTGGGGCCTGGATTAAAATAGATTTGCATTTGAGAATTGGGCTTGAAATTGTCCCTTCCACCTACGTTGGAAAGGGTTACATGTAGACATAACAACAGAATGAGTCGTGGCTTGACCTTGGGCCCCTCACCGTGCCCCCGCTTCCCTGTCCGGAACGGCAGCGGCCCACCTCGTTGGGGAGGAGTGTGCCCGGGAGGCCTGGCGCGCGCACATCCAGTTTCACCCGATGTCAGAGGCCAGCACAGGCTTAATCCCGTGACACGTCTCTCCTAGACCTCTCCATGATGCCGTTGAGAATGATCACTTGGAAATTGTCCGCTTGCTCCTCTCCTATGGTGCTGACCCCACTTTGGCTACGTACTCAGGTAGAACCATCATGAAAATGACCCACAGCGAACTTATGGAAAAGTTTTTAACAGGTACGACGAAGTTCAAGAAACGGTCTTAGGCTAGCCGTTCAAGATGGTTTCTTCACACACTTCTGTCCGGGGACTACCCCTCACTCACGGGGCCCACCCTTCTTCACCCCCAGTGACGCTTGCTGGGGAAAGTTAGTCTCTCAGAGAACGGATACATAATTCAGAGCGGAGATACGTACTGTCTCGTGAGGGCTGAGAGAGTTCTCAGCTTGCCAGTCTAGCTTTTTTGGTGGGCCAGGGGCAGTAAGGGTGGTCTGTCTGTCTGGAAGGCAGGTGGACGGGTATGTAGGTCCGGTCCCATGTGGCTGAGAGCAGGGAAATTCGGAAGCGCAGGGACATGCCCCTCCGGCGGTCAGCACTTCACCCCCCCAGCGGGCTTTATCTTGTTTTTCTCTCTCCAGATTATTTAAATGACCTCCAGGGTCGCAGTGACGAAGACTCCAATGGCTCTTGGGAGTTCTATGGCAGCTCTGTGTGTGGTGAGCCGTTGTCCTTTCTTGTTCAGGGCCAAGTGAAGGAGTTACAGAACGTTTCTCTCTGGCGGTGGGTGAGGGACGGTGGGCAGTGGGTGCTGTAAGCAGGGCTGAGTGGGGCAAGGAATTTTAAAGAGTCCTCTTTTGACAATGGTGGACCTCTCACAGCAGCTTGCTGGTTTCTTTCTCTCCTGTTTGCCCTCCATTTAGAACCAGATGATGAAAGTGGGTATGATGTTTTAGCGAACCCCCCAGGGCCAGAGGACCAGGACGACGACGATGAGGCCTACAGCGATGTGTTTGAATTTGAGTTTTCGGAAAGCCCCCTCCTACCATGTTATAACATCCAAGTGTCCGTCGCTCAAGGGTGAGCATGGCCATCGTGTGCTTGAGAACGAGCTGGGCTGCTGGGCGGGCGCGCGGCGCGGGCAGGAGTCAGAAACCCCTTTCAGCAGATGAGGGGGGGTGTGGGTGAATGAATCCCACAAACTCCACGTACCGCAGTAGATTCTTTCTAGAAAAGGTGCGGAGGGGGAAGTACAGCATGACCTAACTGCCCTGATCAGGGACCACCCCTGCCAAGCCCAAAGGACATTGAATTCGGTGACTGGAATCTCACAGAAGAGTTGGGGCAGCTTGGATCCTTAGGTCACTAAACTGTTTCGGAAAGGGCTCCTCTTTTAGGAGACCCCCACGACAGGCCACCGTAGGGACCTTCCAAGGCACTTTAGGTCTGTTGGCCTCTGGTGATAGACCCCCTTCTCGTGTAAGACTGAAAAGAACATGATATGGTACCTGGGATCTTGAGTGTCATCAGACTGGGTCAGACCCAGCGTTGCCCCCGTGGTTGGGCCACTGGGCCGCAGACGACCAGGCCCTTGGGGGCGTGTGCACGACAGGAGACTCTTCGGCTGTGTGTTGACACAGGTGCTTAATGAGTAACGTCCTCCTCAGGCTCCGAAGTTGTAAACACGTATGCCGCTACCGGGACATTTTATTCCTAATAGGAATCATAAAGCGTGCCAGGGTGTTTGGGAGGAATGTAACACCTGCCTCCTCGAAGGCGTCACTCCCCAAAGCCCTGAGGGGTGGCGGTGGAGGCGCTGGGGAGGGGAGGCAAGCCGGCCGGCCTTCCGCGTTGACGATGCTCCATTCGGGAGGGTCAGCGGAGAGGACAGGAGCCACCCAAGGGGCCTCGGTGCGCGGCTCTGGGGCTGGGATGCAGAAGGCGTCCCACAGCGACAGTAGCGAGGCACTCGCCTTGGACAGTGGTGACCCGAGCTGTGGCCAGAGCCGAGTGAGCAGGTGTTTGCCTGTCAGCCTCTGGCGCCACCGCGGCACCCCGAGGGGAGGCTCCTTCCGAGGTGCCGCCCCCGCTGCCGCCGAAGTCGGCCGCTTAACAAATCTGGACGCGTCTCGCGTTCTCGCCTCCGAAAGTAGATCTTCTCGGGATGGTGAGACACGGGGGCGGGGCGGCAGTGTCCCAGCAGAAGTGACCGTGTCGTGTCCGTCCCCCGGCCCGGCCGGCCCGGCGGCGTGGGGGTTCCTAGCCCCAGGCGCCTTCAGGTTGGCCCAGAAACTCGAGCCACTCGCCTGTCTTGTTCGCAGGCCTCGAAACTGGCTACTGCTCTCGGATGTGCTCAAGAAGCTGAAAATGTCCTCCCGCATCTTCCGCTGCAACTTCCCGAACGTGGAAATTGTCACCATCGCCGAGGCTGAATTATACCGGCAAGTGTCGGCAAGTCTCTTGTTCTCCTGCTCCAAAGACCTGGAGGCCTTCAACCCAGAAAGCAAGGAGCTCTTAGATCTGGTGGAGTTCACCAGCGAGCTACAGACTCTGCTGGGCTCGTCCATGGAGTGGCTGCACCCCGGCGACATGGCGTCGGACGACTACTGGTGAGCTCGCCGGGCCCGCCGTGTATAGTGTGTCATAGTGTTAATCTTTGTGCATATGTGTCATAATACGACTATTTCTGTAAAGAAAGGACACTATTACATATGGAAATATCTCTTCTTTATATAAGAGAAACGACTCCAGTCAGAAGGACTTAGCAACATGTTGTTATTTGTTTCTGTTTTTGCTTTTCTTTGTTTTTCTCTTTCAAACTTCTCAGCCAGTCTTTATGACGTTGTTACAATGTTTCTTTACTTTTCAAATGCACACCTGCCTTGGGATCTGTTCGTTTTTTACTTGGAACATTAGTTTCTTTCCATTTCTTTTTTAAGGAAAAAAAAAATGAGCAAAAGGAGCTGCACACTTGGACTCAGTGTCACACAGAGCTGTTTCAAGTGTGGCCAGAACCACGTGGTTGGTTTGGGGGCATGAATTGGGTGAAGGCACTTGGCAATTGTTGTAACTTTATGTTTTGTTTACAGAGTACCTGCTCAGGCCAGGTAAATGCTATTGGATGTAATCCAGTAGCGTGTAATATAAATTCAGACCATATCCACACACAACAACTAATTGTATGAAACTTTTATATCCTAATTTAAAAGCTGTGAAATTAGTTTTCACGCATCAAACCGGATTGTTTATATGTTTAAACATTTTATGCTCTTATTTAAAGAAGACTTTGAGCTATTTTTTTCTGTACCCTGTAAAATATTGAAAACTAACATAATATGTTGAGGTTGCTTGAAAATGTACATAAAACTAAAATTTTCTGAATTGTGTGTTTATGTTTGAAATCTGTGTTTTAACTTTGTAAGTAAATTCTCTGCCTTTGTATTTATATTTTACAAAAATTTTCTTAAAAGGCAATAAACCTGTTGAGGAAAGGAGAAAACCGAAGTATCTTGTGTCGTATGTTTTCCTGCAACATTACTGTTGTCACAGATGCTTTTTAGGCAGTGGTGATGGTCAGTGCCCCACAGAGGACTTCAGAGGAATTTATAGTCTGGAATCCAGAGCGGACCAAGGATACTCAGAACACAGTTTGCAGTCCTCTCCTAAAAGCTCAGTACGTGGGCATATATTTTGATGTCTCTCAGATCCTTCTCTTCCCAGTTTTTTCTTGATGCCCAAGTACGCCCTTCATGTTGTCTTTGGCCATGATGGACTACGGTAACTCCCTCATGGCCAACCCTTCATCTTCAAGGAGCGATCCTTCTAGACACCGAGGGGTCGCGTCCCTTCTCCCTCCAGACCTCATGTTTTTTTTGTTACCTCTTACGGTCCAGGCCTGTAGTTTTGACCACCCTGCCACTCTGCTGCTCTTCCTTTTCCAGCAGTGTCCATGCTGGGTTCCCTCAGTTAGCACTCAGTTTCTCTCCCATGTCCTTTCACGTCCTTCCTTCATTGCGGAGCCTGGAAAGCTGAGAGCTCCTAGCTCGGTTTGGAAGGCAAGAGTGAGGGAGAGGCATCTTCTTGCTCTTAGGAGCTGCCGACGAGAGCTCATCAAGGCATGTGGGCCAGTTGGAGTGACTACCAGCCTTCCAACATCGGGTCTTCAGAAGCAGTCGGGGCTGTGGCGGCTGCTTTCTGACGCCTGGACGACAACCCTGGCAGACTGTTCTGGAACCCAGTGGTCCCTCCCAAAGATTTTATAAGCATGTGACTCCTTGTATCAAATCCACTGGTGCTCAGAACGCCCCGAGTGCTTTCTAGGCCTGCGTCGAACGTGGAGAACACGAAGGCAGAGCAGATGGAAGGGGGTTCTGGGGGCTGGGAGGAGGCCACGGAAATGCTGTACTCAAGTGGGGTCTTGAAGCGGGCAAAGGGTGGGGTCGGCAAGCCTCAGCAGGTGAGAATAGCGAGGCGGAGCTGGGAAGGGGGACATGCAGCACCGTCGGATAACCTGGCGTGTGGAATGACAGAGCCCCTTGTTGGGGAAGACGTGGAGTACCATGTGACATTTGGGATATGTCCTGAAGACAAAAGGCAACCAACAAGTGGTTTTGATCTATTAATTCTTCCAATCAGAAAGAAATCCACTTTTTTTAAAAAGATTTTATTTATTTATTTATTTATTTATTTATTTATTTATTTATTTGCCAGAGACACAGCCAGAGAGGGAACACAAGCAGGGGGAGTGGGAGAGGGAGAAGCGGGCTCCCCACCAAACAGGGAGCCCGATGCGGGGCTCGATCCCAGGGTCCTGGGATCATGACCCGAGCCGAAGGCAGATGCTTAACAACCGAGCCACCCAGGCGCCCCAAAAGAAATCCACTTTCATTGTTAAGAAATAATGGTTAACTGAACATGATAATAAAAAAAAAAAAAAACTGGCCCCCGAAAAAGTTATTTTGTTTAAAAAAAAAAAAGTAGAGGCGCCTGGGTGGCTCAGCCGGTTAAGCGTCTGCCTTCGGCTCGGGTCATGATCTCAGGGTCCCGGCACTGAGTCCCGCTTCGGCTCCTTGCTCAGCGGGGAGCCTCCTCCTCCCTCTGCCTCTGTTCCTCCCCGCCCCTCCACTTTCGCTCTCTCTCAAATAAATAATTTTTTGAAAAGATAATAAATAAATAAAAGTCGTTTTGACCAGAAAAGAAAGGAAAAACAATCCACACATTTCAGAAATAACAGGTTCCTGTTCTCCATCCCCAGCCACGTTTTCCGCCCATCCCCCACTCCGGTATCAAAACGACTGTTTATCATTTGCTGCATTCTTGTTTTTTAGGAAAAACAGCAGGTGAGAGTGGCAAAAAGGAAAAAAATAGCAAGACCTGTCACACAGACCCTTGGAAGTAATTTAAGCAAAGAGGACTGGTGAGCCCAAACTCTTGCAGGCAGCCAAGGGCTCCCACGGGCCCAAAATAAAGCAAAGAAGAACACCAGGGCGTTGAGCTCTTTGTATTCGTAGTTGGGCTGGAGGCAAAGGGAGGGCCCGAGGCCAGCTGCGGTTCCATCCTGGATGAAGGGCATTTCTATTAATTAAGCCAAGGAAACAGGTGGGAGCCCCAGGTTTACGGGCTGGACGGGGGAGTACTGAGCTTGGTTCAGGAAACAACGGAGGCGGTGGTTCCTGCAGCTGGAGGAGCATTACAGAGCATAAAGAACATGTATTACACGTGTGGAAACATGGACGAAGACGGGCCAAAGCATTGACCACGGGTAGAGAGGAGGTGGCACGGGCGCAGAAGCTCCCCCGTGGGAATCGCGGGGACGTGGGTGTCGACCACACCTAGCTGGGTGTAGACCGTGGAGATGCCATGTAAGACGCGGTGTGAGACCCAGAGACCCCCGTGGCTGCAGTGAGATCACGGGGAGAGTGAGTCACTCCCTGCTCGCCCCGGGTGGGGGGCAGCAGTGCGGTTCCTTCCACTTCTGAAGGTGGCTCTGAAGGTGTCCTGTTCTCCCTCCCCTGGCTGGACTGTGGTTGCGACCGCGAGAGCCAGAGCAGCTGCCCTTGACGGAGAAACGTGCTCCCATTGTGGGAGGGGCGGGGCCTGGGTCCCCGACACCCTGGTGTGACAGAGCCCCCCAGCCCCGCCCCGCCCTGCCTGGCTTTTATGTGGGACACTAGGAAGTGATGATGTCGAGGCAGGCCACTGTTAAGTTTGAGTTTTTCTACTACAGCCAAATCTGATCTACCACCTGCGTGAACTTGGGCATGGTACTCTTTCAGCCTTGTTCTCTTTTGGCAAATTGGCCTAATAGTTGTTCATGGTAAAGGACCGAAGACATCCAGGTCTCTGTCAGCCGGGGTCTGGGTAAACGAACTGGTACATCCGTGCAAGGGATTGGGGACCTGCTCTCTGAATGGCTTTAGAATGTTCTTCAGCGTAGATCGTTAAATGAAAAGACAAGGTGAAGAAAAAAATGAAACACCTTTGAAAGAATGAATGCTTACATCTGGGGAAAATAGAACCGGCTGCAACTGAAAGAGGGTGGAAGCTATACATCTCTGAATTTCCTTATTGTACAGATTTGACTTTAGAGTTTCCACAGTTTTCAACTGTAAGCAATGCCTACAAATCAAAAACCAAACGAAGCAAACCTAACTTGTACCCAGTTACACAGAAAAGAACTATTCCAAGAGACTTGAGAACACGACCAATTGATTATATAATCCTTTGTGGATTTACCCTGAAGACAGAAAAGGGCAAAAAACATTTCAAATTTGTTTTCAGTAACCCTATCCTTCGTGGTGGCGTCCGCATTGTTATTCCGAGCCGGTCCCGTTTGTGTTGTGAGATAAAGCAAAAAGTATCTGTTGCTGTTGGGAACTGAGAGTTTCAGCACAGGAGAAAGGAGATGCAAATGCAGGACTGGTGAGGTTGAATACAAATTATGCAGTCCCGAAGCTGAATTAGAAGTAGTATCACTATGAAGTCATGATGAGTTTTATCTTAAAAAAATATTTCGGGGTGCCTGGCTGGCTCAGTCAGCAGAGCACGACGTGCCTCTCGATCTCAGGGTTGGAAGTTCGAGCCCCACGTTGGGTGCAGAGATTACTTAAAAGTAAAATCTTTTAAAAATATATTTCGTAGCCAATATATATATATATTTCGTAGCTCTGTCCACTGCTGAAAAGGCCTAGAAACAATGACCTATAGAAATGGGCACCACTAGGTCCCAGACTGTGGTTTCTAAATACCTTATCCCACTACAAAGAATTGAGCTTCCTTTGAGAAACGGTTGATTGCAGTTTGGGGAGTGTGCACGGACACAATAAGCTGGTGGGGCTTTGTCAAAAAGACACAGCAACCAACTTGGAGAAGCCTCCAATAGGATAAATATGGACGGCTTTGAGCATCAGTGAGGATAGCTGCAATGAATAAATAAGCATGAATTGTTCAAATTGTGAGTTCATAAAGGTATGCAAAACCAAATTCCCTTGATTCCCCCGATGGAGGAGTGTTGGGGAAAACCTCATCATTTGAAAACTTGGCAAAGGGAAAGAATTGAGCATTTCCCCTGCCTTTCCCATGTGAAAGGAAATGTTTTGCTCTACGACAGGATCCCAGCCAGCACCTGAAGAAATCCCAGAATGTTACCAGTTTACGACCCTTCATGAACGAGTGGATCTAGGCAATGATCGTTTATGAATGCCAACATTACCAAAAATAAAGGAAAATACAAAAAGGAACAACCAGGTTTTGTGAGCCTTCTGATGGGAAAACACTTCACCTCCTATGAAGTTGTCTTGCCAAAAATTTGAACCTGAAGACTGATCAAGCAGTGCTCCCCAATAGAAATATAACGTGAGGGACGCCTGGGTGGCTCAGTCGGTTAAGCGTCTGCCTGAGTTCTGCTCAGGTCATGATCCCGGGGTCCTGGGATCGAGCCCCTCATCGGGCTCCCTGCTCGGCGGGGAGCCTGCTTCTCCCTCTCCCTCTGCCTGAGGCTCCTCCCGCTTGTGCTCTCTCTTTCAAATAAATAAAATCCTTTAAAAATAATAATAAATTGTTTAAAAAAAAATCCAACATGTATTTTACACACACACACACACACACACACCCCACTTTTTAATTTCGACTGGCCACTTTTCAAGTCCTCAATAGCCCCATGTAGCTAGTGGCTACCATGCTGGACGATGCAGGTCTAGATCTAGTCACAATATACAGGAAATACAGGGGGACAGAAGAACATGTTAGGATGCTATGGGCGTGTATTCAGCAAAAGCCAGGCTGAGGCTCTACAAGGCAAGTGATGCGGTTTCTTCAAATAAGCTGTAAGGGGGAAACGGATGGAGGGGAACCTATAGACTGAAAAGACTTAAACACTAAGAGTTGGGGAATATGGATCTTAGAGTCTGATTTGTACAGTGGTTTTATTTTATTTTTTTTTAAGATTTTAGTTATTTATCTGACAGAGAGAGAGACAGCGAGAGCAGGAACACAAGCAGGGGGAGTGGGAGAGGGAGAAGCAGACTCCCCGCCGAGCAGGGAGCCCGATGCGGGGCTCGATCCCAGGACCCTGGGACCATGACCAGAGCCCAAGGCAGACGCTTAACGACTGAGCCACCCAGGCGCCCCTTAGAGTCTGATTTGAGCAAACTAAAAAACAATGTATTTGTGAAAACCAGGGGTGCCTGGCTGGCTCAGTTGATAGAGCACGCAACTTTGATTTCGAGGTCCTGAGTTGCAGCCCCACGTTGGGTATTGAGTTTACTTAAAAATAAATTGGGGTGGGCGCCTGGGTGGCTCAGATGGTTAAGCATCTGCCTTTGGCTCGGGTCATGACCCCAGGGTCCTGGGATCAAGTCCCGCGTCGGGCTCCCTGCTCAGCGGGGAGCCTGCTTCTCCCTCTGCCTCTCTCTCTCTCTCTCTGTCTGTCTTTCATGAATAAATAAATAAAATCTTTAAAAAAATAAATAAATAAATTGGGGTGCCTGGGTGGCTCAGTCCTTAAGCGTCTGCCTTTGGCTCAGGTCATGATCCCGGGGTCCTGGGATCGAGCCCCGCATCGGGCTCCCTGCTCAGCGGGAAGCCACTTCCTCTCCCGCTCCCCCTGCTTGTGTTCCCTCTCTCGCTGTGTCTCTGTCCAAAAAAAAAAAAACTTTAAAAAATAATAATAAATAAATAAAAAGAATTTTAAAAATATATATTTGTGAAAACCAGGGAAATAAGAACACTGAACATTTTTTGGTGGAGTCCTTATCTTTTAGGAATACATGCTAAAATATTTATGAGTGAAATAACAAGATATCTGCGATTTGCATCAAAGTCATCCAGGAGGGGTAAGGAAGAGGTATAGATGAAACAAGCCTGATCATCAGTTGGTAATTGTTGAAGCTGGTGATGGGTACACGGGGGTTTATTTCCATTATACTCTTTTTCTCATTTTGGTTATATTTGAAATTTTCTACAATACAAAAAAATTGTATAGGGCGTCTGGCTGGCTCAGTCAGTAGAACATGCAACTCTTGATCTCGTGGTGGTGAATCTGAGCCCCATGCTGGGTGTGGAGCCTGCCTAAAAAAAAGTTAAAAAAAATGTTTTTTGATGACTATCAATACCTATCTTTCAGAGTTGTTGTGAGGATTAAATGAGATACCATATGTAGAGCACCAAGCACCAGGCCCAATAGATGGTAGGCACCAGATTAATGCTTATGTTTCTTCGTTTAAAAATACTGAACACTTGGGGTGCCTGGCTGGCTCAGTTGATAGAACATGTGAACCTTGATCTTGGGGTTCTAAATTTGAGCCCCAGGTTGGGTGTAGAGATTACCTAAAAATAAAAAAATCTTGGGGCATCTGGGCGGCTCAGTCGGTTTAGTGTGTGCCTTTGGCACAGGGTCATGATCCCAGGAGCCCCGGGATGGAGCCCCGCATTGGGTTCCCCGCTCCACGGGGAGCCTTCTTCTCCCTCTGCCCTTCACCCCACTCGTGCTGTCTTCTCTCTCGCTCTCTCTCTCTCTTTCAAATAAATAAATAAAATCTTTTTAACAAAATCTTAAAATAAATAAAATTAAACTAAAAAGTCATGTACTTTAAAAAAATAGACCCTGGAGTGAGCCTGCCCCTTCACACACAATTTGTAAATTTCTGCAAGCTAGATTTGTGTTTTTCTTATCTCAACCATCTGTTGATGACCTGTTTGCTGGGAAAACGCAGAGATACCATGGCAAATGCTAGTTCTCAATAGCAAAAGCTAGAGGGGTCACAGAAGGGGCCAGACTTCCCTGGGTATGCAGATTATATAGTTTTAAGTGGTTTAAATATCCAAAAGCCAAAAATAAAAATAAATGACTGAGGGCAAATGCTGAATTTGAATGTAAACAGGAACAAATTAAACTTTGTATCACATTGACAACATCACCCCACAGAAAAAAGTTAACTGAAGTAAGTTTCAAGCAGAACACGGAGTACACATCCTTAGTGGAATATATTCTGACTCAGCCACCCAGGAGCCCCTTTTTTTTCTTTTTTCTTTTCTTTTTTTAAGTAGGTTCATGGAGCCTAACTATATGGAATATATTCTAAGGACAAAAAGAACTGCAAAGATATCTTGAACTCTACTTAGCAGATCTCGTGTAGTGGTATTTGTATCATAATTCTGAACGTATTTTACGTGCATCATAGGACAAAGCAAAGATACTGGTGATGTTGGAAACCACCGTGTGAGAAGGGAAATATGAATATAGAATGTAGGGAAGAGAAAGCACCCTGTGATGCTGGATTTGAATTGTCAACTCAAGATTTAAACAAAACAAATACAATGTGGATTTTTAAGTTCTGTCCACTAAAATGGCCAAAAAGACATTGACGCTCCAGTAACAATGAGCACATCTAGCAGCAAGTTCTTGGTTTCTAAATACCATTCTCCGCCTTCAAGAACCAGGGACTGCTTGAAGAAATGGCTGACCCCGAGTCTGTAGCAAGGAGCCTACAAAGTGAGCCTTGCCTGTGGAGGGATAGACTGGCAGATGGGCTGAGTCAGGACATGGCATCACCTCTGTAGTGTTCTTGTCAAAAATGTGCAACCCAGGGACGCCTGGGTGGCTCAGTCGTTATGTGTCTGCGTTTGGCTCAGGTCGTGACCCCTGGGTCCTGGGATCTAGCCCCACATCGGGCTCCCTGCTCTGCGGGAAGCCTGCTTCTCCCTCTCTCACTCCCCCTGCTTGTGTTCCCTCTCTAGCTGTGTCTCTCTGTGTCAAATAAATAAATTTTTAAAAAAACGTGTAATCTGAATCCAATCATGAGGAGACAGCTAAATCCAGAATGTGGGACATTCTGCAAGACAACTGGCCTGGCCTTCCTTTATTTTTATTTTTTAATCCATGTCATGAAAACAAAAACAGAAGGGAATGTTCTATATTAGAGAAGATGAAGAGACAAGGCAATCAAATGCAACACATGAACCTAGATAGAATTCTAGGACAGAAAAAAAATTGCTATAAAACTCTTGGGGGGCGCTGGGTGGCTCGGTCGGTTAAGCGTCCGACTCTTGTTTCGGCTCAGATCATGACCTCAGGGTCGTGAGATTAGGGAGAGAAGACTCAGCACAGAGTCTGCTTGGGATTCTCTCTCTCTCTCCCTCTGCCCCTTGCATTCTCCCTCTCTCTCTCTCTAAAAATAAATCAATAAAATCTTTTAATAAATAAATAAAACACTTTGGGGACTACTGGAGAAATTTTTAAAAAATCAACCTTAATGAGGTATAATTTACATACAATAAAAGACACCCATTTCAATGTACAGTTCTATGAGTTTTGACAATCTCACAACCCTGTAACCACCACTCCCAGTCAAGCATCTAACGTGTTCATCACCCCCCCCAAGAGTTTCCTGGTGCCTCTTTGCTTTCAATGACTCCCTCACCCCAGGCAACCACTGATGTGGTTTCTCTCACTATAGAGTTAAATGGGAAATTGAAATAAAAGGCTATAAATTAGAGGGCATTATTGAATAAATGTAAATTTTCTTAGTGATAATGGCGTTGTGGTTATGTAAGAAAATGTTCTTGTTCTGGGGCGATGTACGCTAGGGTGTTTAAGGGTGAATTTTCATGACATCTGTAATTTACTTGCAAATGGTTCAGCAAAAAGTACACACACACAGAGATAACAAAAACATGGCAAAATATTACTAATTGTGTATCGAGGTAAAGCATATATTAAACTGTTCTTTCAACTTTTCTATAGATTTGAAATTTTTCAAAATAATAAGTTGAGGGGGAAAAAAGGAAAAAAAATTGTAATTTTCATCTCAGCCTTTTTTCAATGCCTCTCCAAGCAGCTTCCTGAGAGAAAGATGAGACAGAGGCAGGTTAAAACATTTATTACCGTGTCACTCTTCTCCTTTTTTCCAAAAGGTATTAGGATGCTGCCGAAAACAGAAGGCCCAAGAGGTTTTGTGCCCCTCTCCATCAAGACCCCTCCTGAAGCCCAGGTGCAGAGTTTGGGGGGGTTGGATGTGGGTCTGGCTTTGGGGGAGGGGTGTCTCTCCTTCTCACGCTGAAGTCACCCCCTGTCTTAATTCATTCAGGCTGCTATAATAACAAAGTACCGTGGAGTGGGTGGCTCCTAAACAATGGAGATTTCTTTTTTTTTCCCAATATTTTATTTATTCATTTATTTGAGAGAGAGAGAGAGAGAGGAGAGAGAGAGTGTGAGCGCAAGCGTGAGCAGGGGGAGTGGGAGAGGGAGAAGCAGACTCCCTGCGGAGCAGGGAGCCCGATGTGAGGCTCGACCCCAGGACCCTGGGATCATGACCTGAGCCGAAGGCAGAAGCTTAATGACTGAGCCACCCAGGTGCCCCAGATGGCTGCTTTCTTACCGTGTCCTTGTGTGGTGGAAAAGTAGCCAGCTAGCCCTGTGGCCTCTTTTATAAGGCCACTAACCCCACTCTTAAGGGCTCCACCTCATGACCTAGTCACCTCCCGAAGGCTCCAGCTCCTCAGGTAGGGTTCCGAGAGGTGAATTTGGGCGGGGGGGCGGGGGACACCCACGTTCAGTTCCTAGAGCCCTCCTTCCGAGAGCCCCCTGGCTCAGACGAACAGATTTCTGAGGATGGATTGGGCCGCCAGGTCTCCAACCCGAGCAGAGAGGTCCTCATGAAGTCCCTGCAGACAGGCAGCCAAAGCCAAGTCGCTGGCCAGAGCGGGCCACGAGAAGGCACAGCTCACACCTGCCCTGGGGGGCATAGTCCACCCATGGTCCAGGCCACGGCTCCCCTGGATCCGGCTCCACGTTCAAGCCAAGGCCACACTTCCTGTGGGCCCTTCCCAGCCGGTGACTGAGCATAGCAGCCGTGCTGAGGCAGGCTCATTCTGGCAAGACGTGGGCCTCCTCCAGTGGGTGGCCTGGCTTAGGACGCAAGGGCCTGGCTGAACTGGAATGCACTCTCTCCGAGTCCCACGCACCCCACCTTCCTTCCCTCACCTTCTGCAAGTGGCCCACCTGACGAGGGTGTGAAGGCTCCCCTTCACCTTTTCCTGCTTACTTCCCCAAGACTCGCTTTCCTGTCCCATTCCAGCTTGCCTCTGCCTCTGGGCCTACCCAAACACCTAAACACGTACACACTTTCCCTGGGTCCCACGTGCTGTGAGAAAGGACTGGGGGCAGGGTTAGCAGGGGCCACATCTGCTTTTGGAAGCTGGTGTTTTTCCTCGGCGTGCTTATATTAAAGAGAGGAAGAGAAGGAAAAAGAATGAAAAGGCCGGCTCTAGATGAGTGGGCAGGCCAGGGAAGGCCCCTCCGGGGAGGGGGTGTTGGAGCAGACGAGTGGATAAATAAGTTGGCTTACAGTCAACCAATGAGATACTAGACCCGAGCTACAGCAACCAAGGTAGATGCATGTCCCAGACATAGCTGATCAAAATAGAAGGTAATTTACAGAAGAATTTGCATGGCATGGCACATTTATGGAACATTACAAACAGGCACCATCCCCTGTTATAGTCTTAATGGGTTTCTGACTAGTTGGTAAAGATAAAAAACAGAAGAGGAGTGATACAGACCTGATTCAGGATAGTTGTCACCTAGGGGGGCAGCAGAGGGAGGGAAATGGTTACCGGGTGGGGGAGGGGGGAAGGAGGAGGAAGACAAAAGGAAGGGAGGGAGGGAGGGAGAGAGGGAGGAAGGAAGGAAGGAAGGAAGGAAGAAGGGAGGGAGGGAGGGAGAGAGGGAGGAAGGAAGGAAGGAAGGAAGGAAGGAAGGAAGGAAGGAAGGAAGGAAGAAAAGAAAATAAAAGAAATAATAGAAAAGAAAAAAAGAAAGAAAGAAAAGAAAGAAGAAAGGGAGCAGGCTCCGGATATGAACTTTGGAAGCCGAAGTTTCTTCTGATTGGAACCTGTGTGATGCTTAAAATAACAGAAGTAAACAGTTTCTGGTCTTCAGGCACATCCTATGTCTACAATTCCAGAAGGAAAATCCTAAGAGTTTGCAATGATCTCTTATCTGCCCGGCTTTTCTCTACAGATTAATCTTGCTGGCGGGCGGGAGCATGACCCTGAATACATTTTGGAGGCAACTTTGAGGCTAGGTGATTGGCCCAAGGCTTAACTTTTGCCTCAGCCTCTGCGACCCCCAACTCTGCGGGATTTGCAAGGTCTATACAAGTGCTAATAACGTTCCCAGCCAAAGGCTTCGGGCTAAAAGGGCGAGACCTTTCTAAGGTGGCCTGGTGGCTGCGTTACACCGCTGGATTTCAATCCTCCAATAAAAGAAGCAAGGAAGGTTCGTATCACTCCTTCCTTCAACTGCTTCTCTCTTTCACTCGATTCCTTCAAATATTGTATTTTTTAAAAATTTTTTCTTAAGTAGGCTCCACACCCAACGTGGGGCTCGAACTCACGACCCCAAGTTCAAGAGTCACACGCGCTACTGACTGAGCCAGCCAGGCGCCCCTCCTTTGATTCCTTCTATCCATTCTCCCTTCCCTGCTGACCCCTGTTCCAGTTGTGACAGTTGCATAAAGTCACCCCATTTTATTACATTTTATTGAAATTGTAATTCTCTGTTGTGTTGGACCTGTTGTCCTTCTTTAGAACATTAGCTCATTCTTTTGAAAGCAGGGTAGGAAAAGGTCAACAACCTGATAGGAAAATATACACCATGTGACTAGGAGGGTCATAGAAAATAATGCAGATGGCCCTTAAACATGTGAAAAGACGTTCAATCTTGCTAATAAGAAGAAGAATGTGAATTACTATGTTGCCCCTGTCACATGGACATAAGCCCAAAGGTTTGACAACATACTCTGTGGGGGAGGCGGTGTGGAAACAGGCGTTTTCATACCTTGCTGGTTGGAATATAAAATGGTACAGCCATTATAGGGGGAAATTGGGCAACATCGAGCAAATTTACCCTTTGGTGTGGCAATCACACTTCTAGAAATTGATCCCAAAGATATTACTACAAAATACACGAGAGGATGTATGCAGAAAGCTATACTCTGGAGCAGGGTTTTTTTGTGTGTCTGTGTTTTTTTTTAAGATTTTAGGATGCCGGGTGCCCCTGTAGAAGTTTTTGTAATAGCAAAAGATTGGAAGCAGCCCACGTACCTCTAATCGGGGACTGGTTGAATAAAACGAAATCAGCCCCAAGCGTTATGGCTTATACTGGCATAAGGACATAGAGACCATTGACCAGGGTGCCAAGACTACTCAGTGGCAGAAAGGACACTCTTTTTAACAAATGATGCTGGGAAAACTGAATCCATGCACAAAGAATGAAGTTGGACCCCTACCTCACACTGTACCCCGAAATTAACTCAAAATGGACCAATGACCTAAGTGTGAGAACCAAAACTATACAACTTTAAGGAGAAAAGGAGTGATCTTGGTTAGGCAATGCTTTTTCAGATATGACAGCAAAAGCACAAGCAACCAAAGAAAAAATAAATTGAGCTTTTTCAAAATTAAAAACTTTTTTTTTTTTTAGATTTTATTTATTTATTTCAGAGAGAGAGAATGAGAGATAGAGAGCACAAGAGGGAAGAGGGTCAGAGGGAGAAGCAGACTCCCTGCTGAGCAGGGAGCCCGATGCGGGACTCGATCCCGGGACTCCAGGATCATGACCTGAGCCGAAGGCAGTCGCTTAACCAACTGAGCCCACCCAGGCACCCTCAAAATTAAAAACTTTTGTGCTGCAAATGATACCATCAAGAAAGTGAAAAGACAACCCATAGACTGCGAGAAAATATTCACAAATCATACATCTGATAAAGGACTTATATCCAGAATATATAAAGAACTCTTACAATTCAATAATAAAAGGACAAATTAAATTACCCAATTAAAAAATGGGTAAAGGAGGGGCACCTGGCTGGCTCAGTTGGAGGAGCGTGCAACTCTTGATCTCAGGGTCATGAGTTTAAGCCCCACGTTGGGTAGAGAGCTTACTCAAATAAATGAAAACAACAACAACAGAAAAATGAGTGAGGGATTGGAATAGACATTTCTGCAAAGAAGATATGTAAGTGGCCAATAAGTACAAGAAAATATGTTCGACATCATTAGTCATCAGGGAGATGCAAATCAAAACCACGGTGAGCTACCACTTCACACCCACTAGGATGGCTGTAATCAAAAGACAGACAAAACAGGTATTGGCGAGGATATGGAGAAATTGGAACACTATGCGCAACTGATGGGAATATAAAATGATGCGGCCACTTTGGAGAAGAGTTTGGCAGTGCTTCAAAATGTTAAATTAGAGGGGCACCTGGGTGGCTCAATTGGTTGAGTGTCTGCCTTCGGCTCAGGTCATGATCTTGGGGTCCTGGGATCGAGCCCCGCGTTGGGCTCTCTGCTGGGTGGTGGGGGGGAGCCTGCCTTTCCCCCTTCCCTCTCCCTCTGCCTGCCACTCCGCCTGCCACTCCCTTGTGCGTGTGCGCTCTCTCTCTGTCAAATAAATAAATAACATCTTTTAAAAAAAATTGTTAAATAGAAAATTTCCCGTAAGCCTGCCCCGGCAATTCCATTCCCAGATGTGTACCCAAGAGATACGAAGACATATGCCCAGAGAAACACTTGTAGACGTTCGTAGCAGTGTGATTCCTAAGATCCAAGCAGTAGATAGAAACCAGATGCCCATCAACTAATGAATGGATAAATGTGAAAATGAGGTCTCTCCACACAATGGAATATGATTCAGCCACTAAAAGGAAAGAAGGAGTGGCACCTGCTACATCACGGATGGACCGTGAAAACATGATGCTGAGTGAAAGAAGCCAGACACACAAGGCCACGTATTGTACGATTCCATTTGTACGAAAGGTCCACAATGGGCACGTCTACAAAGACAGAAAGTAGATTCGTGGTTGTCGGGGGCTGGGGGAGGGAGGGGAGAGGGGAGTCTGGGGCTTTTTTTTTTTTTTAAAGATTTTATTTATTTATTTTGAGAGAGAGAGAATGAGAGACAGAGAGCACGAGAGGGAAGAGGGTCAGAGGGAGAAGCAGACTCCCCACTGAGCAGGGAGCCCGATGTGGGACTCGATCCCGGGACTCCAGGATCATGACCTGAGCCGAAGGCAGTCGCTTAACCAACTGAGCCACCCAGGTGCCCCTGGGGCTTTTTTGGTGGGTGATGAAAGTACTCTAAAACTGATCACGGTGATGGTCGCACGAGTCTGTGATGACACTAAAACCCTTGAATTATACACTTTGAGTGAGTGAATTTTATGGCATGTGAATTATATTTCAATAAAGATGTCAAAAAGGAACTTCTGGTTTGGCTGGGTTCCAAAGGCAAGCATCCCTTAAAAGCGGGGACCACTCAGAAGCTGTGTTGCCTGGGGCGCGTGGGTGGCTCAGTCGGTTAAGCGTCTGCCTTCGGCTCAGGTCATGATCCCAGGGTCCCGGGATCGAGCCCCACGTCGAGCCCCACGTTGGGTTCTGCCCTCAGTGGGGAGTCCCCTTGTCCCTCTCCCCCTGCCCCTCCCCTTGCTCGTGCTCTTTCTCTCTCAAATAAATAAATAAATCTTAAAAAAAAAAAAAAACACACCAAAGAAGTTGTGTTTCCTTTCATGACCCGCAATGCCACTACTCATCACGTTCTATTTGCTACCAGTGAGTAGCTGAGGCCGGCCTGTATTCAAAAAGAGATGGTTTAGATTCTATCTTGTGTAGGAAGAGTGTCAAAGAATCTGGAGGCATGTTTTAAAGCCATCATGCTTCCTCTGCCCCGCACATGCTCCAAATCTTTACAGGCGGGAAATCCTTGAGTGCATGGAAACCAAGGAACCCCACTGAAGTGCCTGGGGAGGGCTGTAATGTTTCACGAAGCAACCCGCACGAGCAGTTCGGGCCCCGCTGCCCATCCGTGCCCTGTCTTGGGCTGACCCGTGGACGGAACAGGGCCCTGTGGAAAGGGGCCGGTGATGCCCTGCGTCAGACTGCTGCCATGTCTTCGGACTCTCCAGAAGAGAAGCCAGTAATCAGGGTTTTATGTGAGCCCTCACAGTCGTTCATGACATTGATAAAAACGCTGTGTAGGCCAAATAAAACCACCCCGGTTAGGCTCTGGGGCTCACCAGTTTGCAAACTCCGGTGTATGGCCTGGAGATTTTTTTCACTCGCACAAAAATACGGCATACAAATTTCCAGATGATTCAACCCCTGTGTAGGGGCAAAGAGACCACTTCAAGAGCCTCTGGCTCAGAGAAACAGTGCAGTGAGGCCGGCGAGCCTGGGGTCTTGGTTAATTTCCTGATAAATAAATCAGGGAATCCAGTGTATGGCAGGAGTTTAAAAAATTCTTTTAATTTAAAAATTTAAAATTTTTTATTATACAAATGAACTGCAAGCCCATGGTGCCGGGGGCGGGGGGGAGGGAGACGGGGGAGGCAAGGTTTGGGTGATTATGCTTTCAATTTTCTTTTTCTGTGCATCTCTCTGTTTTGTTTTGTTTTGTTTTCGTGTGCTTTATAAGCAGCTTTTAAAACAATATATGGCAAACATCTTTCAATGTGAATGACTATACTTCTTTGTCAATATTTTTGATGGTTGACATGGTATTTTATTGTCCTGGGATGTATTTAATCAACACTCTGCTATACCAGTAAAGAACAGCTTTGGATTTGAGGGCCAAAACCAAAAGGGTGAACAAAAACAGCACATGAATAAAATAATAGTGACTTAAATAAGATCGAAGGTTTTTTTTTAACAAAATAGAAGTTTATTTATTTTTATTTTTTATTTTTAAAGATTTTATTAATTTATTTGGCAGAGAGAGAGCAGGAGAGCACAAGCAGTGGGAGCGGCCGAGGGAGAGGGAGAAACAGTCCCCCTGTCAAGCAGGGAGCCTGACGCAGGACTCAATCCCAGGACCCCAGGATCATGACCTGAGCCGAAGGCAGTCGCTTAACCAACTGAGCCACGCAGGCGCCCCGCAAAATAGAAGTTTAAATCTCTTTCACAATAAGGAAGTCTAGAGGTAAGCAGTGCTGTGTCGCCATACCAACTTTTGCTCTGTCTCTCTCCACACACGGCTTTTTTTTTCCCCCCCCACACACGGCTTTTACCTCATGGTTCAGTGAAGCTGCCAGAGTGCTGGCCATCATATCCACATTCCAGATAGCAGGGAGAAGGAAGGGACAAGTCACACCTGCCTCTTGTAAGATATCTCCCAGAAGTCATCGCAAACAGCTCCATATGTGCCATGGATGAGAATTTAGTCATACACTCATAGCTAGGTGCAAGGGAGGCTGGAAACACAGCCCCGACTCTGGGCATTCTGTGCCTCTTTAGAAAACATAGTATCCAAACTGTGCAAACTGTGGCCTCTATTCTTTTTTTTTTTTTTTTGGAGTAGGTTCTACACCCAACATGGGACTTGAATTCACGACCTGGAGATCAAGAGTCGCATGCTCTAAGGACTGAGCCAGCCAGGTGTCCCTAAACTGTGGCCTCTAGATACCATTTTCCACTGAAAAGAATCAGGGCTTTTTGGAGAACTGACTGATTCCAGACCTGGAGCAGAAAATACAAGCTGAGTCTGGAACATCTTACACAAGAAAGCAAGGAAACTTTCAAAGTTTGACATGGATTATGTGAAATAAGCATCTCTCTTGTCAGGCAACTATTATTATAGCCTTTCTGCGCCACATAACCGACCCTAATCCTAACTGATACTGCAGTTTCCCTTAAGAATGAGTAGCAGAGTGCTCGCTTTGGCCGCACGTACACTAAAATTGGCACAATACAAAGATTAGCATGTTTCCTGCTCAAGGATGAGACGCAAATTCGTGAAGTGTCCCATTTTATTTTGCATGGTAGCTACACTTGCGGCGAGCATAATGTAATATAGAAGTTGAATCACTATGTTGTACACCTGAAACTACAGTAACATTGTTACATTACTCAAGAAAAAAAAAAAGAAAGAAAAAAGAAATGAATAGTAGGGGGGAAAAAGGCAAAGAGAATGTGGTCAAATCTGCATTTCAACTCGGGTCTGATCTGAGTTCAAATCAATGGCCTTCTCTGTAGACTAGAACAAGAGTAATGCCCTGGGTTGCCTGAAGGATTAATTGGGATCCTGTAAGTAACTGGTTTAGGACAATGCTTAGCATGATGAACGGATTCGGTGCGAAAGGCATGTCAGCTGCTGTAAGGCTTGCTAGGGTGGTCACAGGTAACTCAAACTCCCAACTGGTCAACAGCGACCTCATGGTAGTACTTTCTGGAGGGACTCCCTGTCTGATGAGCGGCTGCATCACCTTCCCAGCTGTGCACACCATAAACCAGGGGGTTGTCCTCTCCCACAGATAATCAGTCCAACTGATGGCCAACTGTCCTGCCCTCCTAAACACCCCCACTCTGTCTCTTCTGGCCACCTGTACAGCTCCCCACTCCCTCCGTCTCCTTCCTTCCTTCTCCATCCACCCTGCTTCCTGAGAGCTCTTTGTAAAGGCGGATCCCATCGAGTCACTCCTGCTCTCGACTTTCTAGAACTTTCTGTGGTTTTTACAGAGAGACGCACCCTAAGACCTGCATGGTCCAGCTCTTATCTACTTCTCCTCACTCATTCTGGCCCTCCTTCTCCTCTCCCTTCACACATGCAGTTCCCTCTGCCTGGAAACACTCCCCCTCCCGCCCCCACGTCTGGTGAAATTTCAAATCTCGGCTTAAGTTCACTTTTCCAGGGAAGCTGTATCCGACTTCTCTATACCTCTTTATACACTCCTTTGCCCAGCACACAGTTCGTTTTGTTTTTCAAAGATTTTATTTTTGTAAGTCATTTCTACACCCAACGTGGGGCTTGAACTCACAACCCCAAGATCAAGAGTCGCATGTTCTACTGACTGAGCCGGCCAGGCGCCCCACATTTCTTTTTAAATAAATTAATGATCATGCACATGATTACATTGTGTGTATATGCTTTCAGAGACTTATTTATTTTGGAGAGAGAGAGCACGCTCACACATATGCACGTGCAGGGGTGGGGGTAGGGGGTAGGGGCAGAGGGAGAGAATCTTCAAGCAGACTAGACTCCCCACTGAGCTGGGAACCTGAAGCAGGGCTTGATCCCACGACCCATAAGATCATGACCTGAGCCAAAACCAAGAGTCAGACGCTTAACCGACTGACCCCGCCAGGCGCCCCTGGGGTTGTGTGTTTATTATCTGCACCCCGCCCCCTCCCTCCCCCCCCCCCCCCCCCCGCACCAGACTAGAAGCCCTGGGAAGGTAGCAAGTGCATTGTCTCCCTCACTCTGTTTCTATTGCTCAGCCACACAACCAACATTCCCCTCAACTGTTTTTATTGAAATGTAACATATAAAAAAGTACTCAAATCATAAATATCCACATTGATGAATACAT
The DNA here is from genome assembly GCF_037043125.1 of Eumetopias jubatus. NCBI lineage: Eukaryota > Metazoa > Chordata > Mammalia > Carnivora > Otariidae > Eumetopias > Eumetopias jubatus. The sequence goes on from NW_028274817.1 coordinate 92,421,642, forward strand.
GAATTTTCACAAAGTGAACAGACCCGTGTAACCAGCACCCAGATGAAAGAGAACATGACCAGCACCCCAGAAGGCCCCTTGTGGCCCCTTGTGGCCCCTTCTGGTTGCCTTCCCACAGGGGATAACTCCTAGCTTGTTGTCTAGCAGGATAGGTTAGTTTGACAGGTTTTTACATTTTATATAAATGGAAGCATACTGTGCGTATTCTTTTTTTTTTAAGATTTTATTTATTTATTTGACAGAGAGAGACACAGCGAGAGAGGGAACACAAGCAGGGGGAGTGGGAGAGGGAGAAGCAGGCTTCCCGCCGAGCAGGGAGCCCAATGCGGGGCTCGATCCCAGGACCCTGGGATCATGACCTAAGCTGAAAGCAAATGCTTAACGACTGAGCCACCCGGGCGTCCCTACTGTGCGTATTCTTTTGTGTTTGGCTTCTTTTGCTCAACATGTAATTTGTGAGATCTGGCCCACGTGGTTATGCATGATTGTAGTTAGTTCACTCCTTGCAATGTAGTGTTCCATTCTGTGAACAGTCCAGAACTTACCAATCCGCTGGCGTGGTGACAGTTGCTTTATATTTGAGTCCCAACAAAATCTCTTGCTTTGGAGAACACCATCAATGACTATTTTGAACAACAAAGTGGTGTTTGGGGAAGACCCATTAACCTGAAATGGCCTCAATCAATACAGGTCACCTAACAGAATTGGTTTACAGGAAAGGAAAAAGGAAAGAAGGAAGGCAGGCAGGAAGGAAGGCAGGAAAGAAGGAAGAAGGAAGGCAGGCTTTCAGGCTGCTCTAACAGAATACCATAGACTGGGTGGCTTATAAACACTTCTCACGGTTCTGGAGGCTGGGAAGTCCAAGATCAAGGTACTGGCAGACTGGGAGTCTGGCGAGAGCCTGCTTCCTGGTTCATAGACGGTGGTCATGTTTTTACTGCGACCTCAAATGGCAGAAGGGAACGGGGCGCTGCGGGGGCTTCTTTTAGAAGGCTCTAATCCGGGGCACCTGGGTGGCTCAGTCGTTAAGCGTCTGCCTTCCGCTCAGGTCATGATCCCAGCACTCAGGGATCGAGCCCCGCATCGGGCTCCCTGCTCAGCGGGAAGCCTGCTTCTCCCTCTCCCACTCCCCCTGCTTGTGTTCCCTCTCTCGCTGTCTCTCTTTGTCAAGTAAAACATTAAAAAAAAAGAAGGCACTAATCCCTTTCAGGAGGGCTCCACCCTCAGGACCTAATTGCCACCCAAAGGCCCACCTCCTAATAGCATCACCGTGGGGGTCAGATATCAGCACAGGAATTTGCAGGAGGAGGCGGAAGGGAGAGGCATTCAGTCCATTGCAGAGGCAAAGAAGGTTAACCAAGGTTTAGTCATTATTCCTGGTTACGGTATGAATATCGTTGTCGTGAATAAGCCCTTTAAAGCTTGCTTTTGAAAGCAAGAGTCTGTGGGTCGACTGTGGGGGCCCACAAATGCACACAGAAAGAAAGCATGAAAGACAAAGCCTAATGGTTGGGCAATGAGTACTAGTAACTTTGGGTAAAATTTCCACACAGAACGTGGAGGCTCTCAAACTACCCAGTTGGGCAGGGGGCGCTCCATGCCCTGGAAAGCTGCGTCAGGTCATGGGTGCAGTGTAGTGCAGACGAAATCACTGTCAAAGATTTGTGGGAAGTTTGAATAAGAGAGCTTTGGGTTGTGACAGTTGAAGAGGCAAAACCATCTCAACTGATACATTATTTTAGAAAAATATGTGCTTTTAGGTACATGTAGGTAATTGTGATGGTTTAAAGAATATGTCTACAAATTCTTTAAGACCTCTCCCTTGGAGAGGTGGAGCTAAATTCTCTTTTCCTTGTCTGTGGGCTAGACCTGGTAGCTGGCTTCTAGTGAGTAGAATAAAAGGGACATGGGACTCCTGGCTGGCTCAGTTGGTGAAGCATCCAACTCTTGGTTTTGGCTCAGGTCCTGATCTCATGGCTCCTGAGATGGGGCCCTGTGCCAGGTTCTGCTCTCAGCACAAGTCTGCTTGGATACCCTCTCTCTCTGCCCCTTCCCCCACTTGTGTTCTCTCTGTCAAATAAATAAGTAGATTTAAAAAAAAACCACCAAAACCCCACAAATTTGTGATATAGTCAGTGCGACCACAAATTCTTTGATGCTTCCCTCATTGAGAGCCTGTAACCAGGCTGACCTTAAAGAGATTTGCCTGAGCAATAGAACATGGCCCAAGGGACATTCTGGAACTTTTTTTTTTTTAATTGAGGTGCAATTGACAATAACATTATATTCATTTCAGATGTACAACACAAAGATGCCATGCTTGCATATGTTGTAAAACCACTGTAAGTCCAGGTAACATCTTGTAACATTTTGTATAGTTACAAAATTGTTTTTTTTCTTGTGATGAGAAATTTTAAGATTTACTTTCTTAGCAACTTTCAAATATGTAATACAGTTATCGGTATTATTAACTACTGTTGCCATACTGTACTTTACATCTCTGTGACTTACTTATTTTATAACTGGAAATGTGTATCTTGTGACCCCTTTGGCCCATTTTGCCCACTCAACATTCTGGAAGTTCTAAGGCTTGGTCAGAAGAAGCCTGGCAGCTTCTTCCTTATTCTCTGGAACACTCTTTTTTTTTTTTTTTTTTTTTTTTTTTGAGACAGAGAGAGGGAGAGAAGGGGGGAGGGGGGGAAGAGGGACTAGCAGACGTCCCCCTGAGAGCTGACATGGGGCTCCATCCCAGGACCCTGAAACATGACCTGAGCCGAAGTCAGACGTTTAACTGGCTGAGCCACCCAGGCGCCCCTGGAGCACTCTTTTTGGAGCTGTGAGCCACCATGTATGAAGTCCCCCGTACCAGAGGTTGCTATGATGGAGAGCTCGCTTGGACAGAGCACATGGAGACGCTAGGATACTGCTTAGAGGCACAGACAAACGCCCAAGGAGCCCCAGTCATTTGGATCATCCCATATGAGGCCCCTGACATTACCTGGAATAGAGAGACAAGACAGTGCGCCAAGCCCGGCCCACACTTCAGGTTTGAGAGCAAAAGAAATGATTGTTGCTGTTTTCAGCCACTAAATTTGGAGGCAATTTGTTACATAGCAAAGATAACCAGAACACTAATTGATGTGCCTCTTTAATTACGAATTAAATAAAGAGATCTAGCAGCAGGTCTAGCAAATACCATAATTTCGCATTAGTGATGAGTGTAATCCATATATTGAGATATTGGCATCAGCTGTAATGTGATATGAAAATATCTGTGATTTTGATTGGTGACCACGTCATAGATGCTACTAATACAGTTGTAATCGTTACCTACACGCACTGCCAAAGGAAATGCTAACTTTCAGTTAAAGACGAACGAAAAGAACAATAAAAAGATTTCCCGTCCAAGTTCACAAGTTGCCCGATTTCTAGCTGCAGATCCCAAGTTAAGAAGCCCTAGTTCAGAGAGAAATCGGGGCATCCCTTTGATGACTGATTCTGTCCTTCTTAAGAATTCAGTGAAGTTGCTTTTATAGACAGCTGAACAGACTGTATTTTTAAATGTGTTTTACCGGAAGCTTTAAAAATACCCGTTTTTCATTCTTCTCACTTTCTGATGTTCTTTCTCATTTTTCTTCTATGGCAGCTCCCGCTCTCCCTTAGTGCTCTCCTCCTCTCCGTCCCCAGAACCCAGCCGGTCAGCCCTCCCCCCCGCCCCCCACACACCGGGCCCCTGGCCTGGACCACACAGAAGGTTCTTCCAGTCTTCAGTCATGCTTGCTCCCACCCACCCACTGCCCTGCTCACAGGGGCGCTTCCCAGACCACAAATACAAGCCTGTCCTCTTCAGCTCCCAAGTCGACCCGATGAGCAAAGGGGAGACACATTTCTATGATAAAAACATGCCAGAAGCAGACTCCTCTCTCCTCGCAACACTTCCCTTATAGCTCCCCAGTGCTCAGGCTTGTTCCAGCCTCGCTGGGTTTGCTTTTCCATATCCACCCTCTGGGAACACCTTCTTGCATTCATCCCCAAGGCTAATGCGCGCACCTTTGTGATGACCAGCAAGGCCTGCATCATTTTCTCCAGGAAGATTTTCTTAAGCTCTCCACCCTGAGATGAAGTAACCATTTTTCTCCCCCGTCAGCCCACCCACTCTATGGAAGGGTGGATTTTTTTTCTTGCACGTTTTATCGAAGGATAGCACACACCCAGAAAAGCACATGTATCGTAAGTGTATCACTCAACGGATTGTCATAAACCAAAAAGACTTGTCATACTGGTGGTGCAGGCAGCAAGGAACAGAACTTTCCTGGTCTTTTGGAGGTGCCCCTTTTGCCTCCTCTTGGTCACTACGCCCTCCTCCTAGGGGGTAACTATTATCCTGACCTCTAACTGCCAAGGAGAGTTTTAAACGTCGGATATGTGGAATCCTACAGTAGGTGCCTTTCAATGTCTGCCTTCTCCCGCTCAGTATCATGTTTACGAGATCCCTCCGTATTGCTAAGTGTGATTATGGGTTGCTTATTCTCACCACTGTATAGTATTCCACGGTGGGAAGATAACAGTTTCTTTCTCTATTCTACTGTTGATGGGCATTTGGGTAGTTTCCAGTTTGGGGCCATTATGGATAGTACCGCAGGGAATCCTGTTCTTTGGTGAACATGGGTACACAATTCTGGTTGTATGTATACCCACTAACCTACAAAGACTTGTTGAAATGTCTGCAACACTTTATTGCACATCACTATACTTTGTGTCCCTGCTTCCCTCTTCTAGATTGGGAGCATCTTTATCCATGGGCCCCATCTTACATTTTTTGGTATCAGTGCCACCTAGCTTACAGTAGCTGCACAAAATACAGATTGTTCAAATGAATGGATACTGAAGGCTAACAAATTGCTAGAAAGACGTATTCCTTCTATGGCCTTCATATTGTCTCATCCTTCTATTCTTAGATTCTCCCAGATTCTGTTTTTGACTATTTATACTTTTGTACTGGTGTGTTAATTTTTTTTTTTTTTTTTACAAATTTACTCAAATCCTTTGTGGAAGAGTGTCACATACACACACACACACACACACACACACACACACACACACACACACACCATCCCTCTTCCCATCTAAGCTCACAGAAAGGAGTGGAACAAAGCAATTGGAGGGGTGCCTGTGTGGGCTCGGTCTGTTAAGTGTCTGCCTTTGCCTCAGGTCATGGTCCCAGAGACCTGGGATCGAGCCCCGCCCACATTGGGCTCCCTGCTTGGAGGGGAGTCTGTTTCTCTCTCCCTCTGCCCCTCCTCCCCCTGCTCATGCTCTCTTGCTCGCTCACTCTCTCAAATAAATAAATAAAGTCTTTAGGAAAAAAAATTTTAAAACGTAATTTGAATATGTGATGGTTTACCTACTCTTTTTGAGAAGGAAAGTCTTGGCGACACTACCAAGACCCTGTCCCTGTGACAGGAAGCAACCTGAGTCATTTAGGTCACCCTTCAAATGTTTTACCATTTTGGTCGTTGAAAAATACCATGCACATAGAAATGTTCTTTTATCTTTAAGTTGCACTTCGGGGCATACCTATAGGAGATTCGCTCATCTAGAACTTAGTCATCCTGGTTTTGCTCTTCACGCTTTTGGTGGCTTCTTGTAGGGTATGAATGTGTGTTTTGTTTCCTTCTGACTATCTCCAACCATGGTTCCTCTCTGTAAGTTAAAATGGTAATGAATTCTTACAAAGATCTGACTTTCAACTGCAAAGTGATCAAAGAACTATTTAAAACTGTTTTACTTCTGCTAGTTTATCATCCCGTTATTGCCGGAAACATTATTTTGCTATATATTTAGTTCACTCTTTTCTCTTACTCGCTGCAATGTGATGTAGGTTGTATTCCTCATGGCGTTTAGGCAATGGTTCTCAAGGTTGAGAGAAATGGGTGGGTGTCTTCCTTTGAGGTTAGAAGAAGCACATCCACCCAATCTAGGCAAAAGAGAAATGTGTTTCATGTCATTAGAATGGTTTAGAGCTATGTCGGAATGCAAGATTGACTCATGTATTAGTTATCTATTGCTGCCTAACAAGCCACCCCGCAATTCGGTGGCTTAAAACAACAAACATTTATTATCTCAGGGTTTCCGTGGGTCAGGAATTCTGGAGCAGCTTAGCTGAATGGGTGTAGCTCAGGGACTCTCATGAGGCTGCAGTCAAGATGTTGGTTGGTGGGGTGGGGGGCGCCTGGGTGGCTCAGTGGGGTAAGAGGCTGACTCTTGATTTTGGCTCAGGTCATGATCTCAGGGTGGTGGGATCGAGCCCTGCACTCAGTGGGGAGTCTGCTGGAGATTCTCTCTCTCCCTTTCCCTCTGCCCCTCCCCCCTGCTCATGCGGTGCATGTGCTCTCTCTCTCTCTCAAATAAATAAATAAATCTTAGAGAAAAAGATGCTGGTTGGGGCTGCCATCATCTGAGTGTTCTGCTGGGGCTGAAGACCTTCTTCTGAGATGGCTCATTCCCAAGGCTGTTGGCAGGAGACCTCAGTTTATTGCCACTTGGCTCGCCCCACAGGGCTGCTTGAATGGGCGCAGGACAGGGCAGCTAGCTTCCCCCAGAGAGCAACGAGGAAGCCACAATGCCTTGTATATCCTACTCATGGATGTCACCTGCAGTCACATTCTATCCATTAGAAGTGAGTCACTAAGTACCGCCCACAACTACAGGAAGGAAAAATTAGCCTCCACCCTTTGAAGGGAGGAGAATCAAAGAATTTGTGGACATTTTTAAAAACCACCACAGATGTAAGTTAAGTTAATTGGATCCAGTCAAGTGTTGAGGCAACGTGGAAGGTGACTTACATATTTCCCTCTCCTCCGATCAGATGACAGAGTGCAGAGAGCTCAGCGGTTAGAAAAGAAGCAGCGTGGCATTTACCTTGAACTTGGAACTTGAGGTTAAGAAAATAATTCCACCTGAAGGGGATGGCTTTGGAGCTTCAGTTGTCATAGCAACTATAAACAGGATTAAAAAGGGCTCTGTTGGGGTCTGGGGTGTAAGCAAATTCTCCCTGGAGATCTGTAGGGCCTATATCCTGCATCCTGGCCTCCAATTTCTAGCTGGCCACAAATATCCATACAGCGTGAGGAACCGTTGACCGACGTCAAAGGGAGATTCTCCAAAGAAGCCCGAATCACGACTCTCATACAAATGTAAAAATGAATACTTGTCAAAGATTTTATTTAACCCATTAATTAAATGAAAGAATGGGTGAGCTATTCCAACCCATTCAGAGGAGAATTGCAAGAATAGAAACATTTATATGTGGTGAATATTGAAATAAATTTGCAAATGAATGCAATACCGGCTTTTGGGGTTGGGGGTGGGGGTTTTCTCTCTCCCAGATGGAAGTTTATTTGCTTGTTTGTAGGCCAGAAGTATTCACAGTGCCATTAGGTATCTGTGCCTTCTTGAGTTGTAAAATAGCCTAGTGAAAGACAAAGGGTCAGGTCCCAGTAGGTTCAGACAACCCCATCCACCCCCCTCAGGTTCCAACATTCCAATGAAAGTAGAGCCAGTAATCTCCTGATTATTCCAAACCCTTAAATTTGTCCCTTACATCAAGAAACCTCAACTCCCTCGAGATGGCAAAACACATTCCTCAGAGGGGGGTCCTCTTAACCTCGGGAAGGTTGAGAATTGAACATGGAGAAGATGAAATCAATCAAACCTACTGTAGTGGTATGTGGTTGTTACATTCAGGAACAATTTGCGTATACCATTTAATGTGGAACGTTTGTGAAACGTGGGGGTTAGTAAAGAATCTGACGGACGAGCCTTAGGATTCCGACTTGAAATTGTATAACAGACGTTAAGGTTGCAGGTTTCAGGTAAAAGGAATTAAGATTTGACTTGGAAAGCACAGTGGCAATTGTTTAAGCCAAGTGGAGCTTCACTATATTTACAAATTTAATTGATTTGATTTACAAATGTTTGAGTCCTCGGGGAGGTTTTGCTTATTAGGGTCATAAGTTTGTCCATTCAAGCGTTCCCTTGAATGCTCGAAAAGAAGATAAAAACGAAATATGCATATATATATATATATATATATATACACACACACACATGTATATATGTATATTGCAGTCTAAAATGTTTAGGGGGGTGTCTGGCTGGCTCAGTCGGTGGAGCACGTGACTCTTGATCTCAGGGTCGTCAGTTTGAACCCCACGTTGGGTGTAGAGATTACTTTAAAAATATAAAATAAAAGAAAATGTTTAGGAAAAATTCGCTCAAGTCATATGTGTGGAACAGTTTAAGAACATTTAGTCTGAAAACAAAAAGAATATTTCATCTTATTTAGTCAACGTGCCTTGATCAAGTCTTTATCAAAGACCACTCTGAAAATGATTGCTTTCATTTTTTTTTTTTTTAATAAAACCAAGGTTAATGAACGGAAGTTAGAGACTTGTGGAAGTCTAGGTTTTAAAATCTGGAACTCCAACAGATTAATAGCAATTTAAAACCCAAATGTAAGTGGTCTTCTCACGCACACCAGCTTACTGGGATATCAAGTTTTTCCCGTTGATGGTGGGGCGGAGGGAGGAGATGCCGAAGAAGGTAGAGGTGGAGTAAGCCAGGAAGCAAAACGGGAAGGCACATGTTCTCTTTTCGTTTAAAATGAGTTATGTGTCAGTTTTAAAACAGAGCTCCAAGACTCTTTGACTCACCTCCCCACTGAGAGATAAGAGGGAGGGACCAACATCTTCTCCCCCTGGAATCTGGGTTCTGCGGTTGCTGGGCCAATGGAATATGGCAGAATGAACACTGCTAGCTTCCAGGCTCCGGCCTTAAGTAACTGGCAGCTTCCATTTCCCCTCTCTCTTGGGTGCTCGCTCTTGGCAACCAGCCACCATGCTGCGAGGAGGCCCAAGTGATCTTTGGAGAGGCCCACATAGAGAAGAAGCAGAGCCAGCACCAACTTGCCAAGCATGTGTGTGAGCCATCTTGAAAACGGATCCTCGAGCCGCCCCCAGCTGACACAGCATGGTGCAGAGGTGAGCTGTCTCCGCCAAGCCCTGCCCAGATTGCAGATTCTTGGGCAAAATAAATGATGATTATTGTTTACACCGCTAAGCTTTGAGGTGGCTTTACCCAGTAACAGATAACCAAAACAAGATATAACTTACACATAGGAAAGTGTACAGCCTGATGAATTTTTACATTTGTATATAACTGTGTAGCCATCAATCAGGTTAGATACAGAATATTTGCATCTCCCCAGAAGGTTCCCTTAGTCAAAAGGCTTCTTGAAATACTACCCAGGCACCTGAACTATTAGTCTACCGCTCTGGGCAGCTCCACATCTATTTTTTCTCAGAGACGTTTCCAAACTTAACTGGATTAGAAACATTCTCTCCAGCATCCATCGATGAAATAAAAACAGGCTATGATGTGCGGGCCTGAAAGAAGCCAAGGCTCAAATGGAAGACAACCAGATTGCAGTCTGTAACCTCTGGGAAGTAGGTCGGCAGGAAAATGAGCTGATCTGCTCTTAAACTCCCCATCAGCAGAGTCACCTCGTAAAACGCAAGCACATAGGGGTGCTGTCTTAATACCTGTGGTCAGGCCTGCAAGGCCTGATTTGGTACTTCTAGTCCTAACTGCCCAAGGCAACTGAGGCCAAAAAGGCTTTGGGGAATCTTTAAGCAGGGGAGACTCCCCCTCCAAAATCTGCTCCACCAACTGCTTTACTTCAAACTGTGGGCTGATTTCCATTAATCACACTTGGCCCTAATTACCCTGGAGCAGCCTTTCTTCCTCGGGCCTGGGGCAGGAATTTTAAGGGGCTCCTGACAAAGCAGGTCCCTGAGACCAAACAATAGTGGAGACTCCAGGAAGGGACTGGGTGAGCAAGCGTCCATGCCCGGTCCTCTCTTTCCCGGAGCCCCAGGTTCCAGGCCGGCTTGTGATCTCCCCAGGTAGGAACCCGAGTTCCTCCACTAAATAGATTTTCCTTTTGTTGTCACATTAATTTGCAACTCATTAATAGTGACAGAAGTGAGGTACTGCACCGATGCCATTTGCATATTCATGAGTGACTTATTATTAAACAAATAAGATTTTCCTATCTTCGCGAGCACCCAAAGTAAGGCTGAACAGTACATTACACCGGCCCCGATGCTTTATTCTCTCTTTAATATGTTAATAGATGCAGTTGATTTCTTTAAGTAAATACGCATCTATAAAACAACACGTACTTTATAAAAAAGAAATCATTTAAATAATAATCCATTAGCAAAGTTGGCAACAATTTAAGAGGAACAACCCATTAATACCAACGCGTGAGAATCAATTTGCGAATTTTAACTCGGTTGGGTGGTGGGCTGCAGACGACCGAGGAGGACGACCTGCGAAAGTGTGTGCGCGCTTAGAAAAAATATTTTAATGAGTTTCCGGAGACAGGCGCTCGAATCCTTCGCGTCTTTCGGGTGCCGGCTCCCAGTAGGGCGAAAACTGGCTGTATCCCGACCCGGATCGGCGTTTTTCCGGCGTTCTCGGGGCACTGGGCTTGTGAGCCGAAAGCAGGCCCGAGCGCCTCAGCGACCCAGCCGCTTTCCCCGTGCCCCGACCCGATTAGCACCCGGTTCAGCGGGGTGGGGGCGGGGCAGGGCCTGGTCTCCCGGCGAGACTCCCCCACCCGGCTGGGACTGGTGGCCTCCCGTCCTATCCAACCCCCAACTCGGGCATGGCTTTCGTCACAGCCGGCTCTTTCCTGCCGGGGTCAGGGCGGGCTCCCCCCGCGGCGGCGCGGAGCGCGGGGCCAACCGTGCACCCTTATCTCGGCCGAGTCAGACACTCGCCGCGCGGAATCTGTTGACATTTACTATTGTTCGCAGGAGTCCGGAGCACGGGGCGGGGGCGGGATGGAGGCGAGGAGAGGGAGGGCGGCGAGTGTGGGGCCTGCAGTCGGCCCGAGTGTGTGTTTGTGTGTGAGCTCGTGAAGGAAGCGGGGGGGTGTGGAGCGCGCCGTCTCCACGGAAAAGAAAAGTGGCCCGCGGGCCCGGAAGCTTCCAAGCCGGCTGACCCGTCTACGCCGGGAATTGTGGCGGTGGTGGGTGCGCAGGAAGGGAAATGGGGCAGCCGGCGGTGGGGTGCGCGGATGGAGGGGGTCGGTTCCAGCCGCACGGCCCCGGTGACCTGCAGGACACAAGTGCATTTGTGCCGAGCCGTGGCGGGGATTAAAGTGCCATACGGCCCGAGCGAGGGGGGCGAGGCGGGTGGAAAACAACTCCCCGCGCGCACAAAGCGCGCATTGTTCCAGCCACCTCCATTATGCCGCGCTGCAGCCAAGAGCCCGTTTCGCAACTGCCCGCCCGGCGCGCGCGCGCACACACACACACACACACACACAGACACACACAGACACACACGAATTCTCCCCCCTCCCCCCCGGGCCGAGGCCGGGGGTGGGTGCTCTCCGCCGGGACTGGGAGAGGCCGCTGGGGCCGGGGTGGGAGGCGGCGGCGGGGGCTGCTCGTCTATTCAGGGCTGGGCTTTTTAATGTCTTCTTTCCCTAATCTCCTCCCCGGTACTTTTCCTTTTCTCCGTCTCCCCGGGCCTGCCCCGAGCGCACCCCAGAGCCTCGAGCTCCCCAGGAGAAGCGGCGACGGAGGTGTGGGGATTGGGGAGGGGCGGTCGCAGCCGCTGTCACCCGCGGATCGCAGCCCCAGGCGCGCAGCGCTTGCCGGCTCTGCTGAGGACACGTGCTCGGGAAGAACAGGGGAAGCATCCCGCCTTCCAAGGAGAGGCTCCCGGAGCGCCCCCATCCCGGGCTCTCCAGGACTTCCCCTGGCCCGGAATCCCGCGCCGCACGGGCTGGAGCTTGCCAACTGGGACAGCTCGGCCGCCCCTACCCTCAACCACGCCGGTGCCTGGGCCCTCTCCTCCGCCCTCCCTGGCTTTCACGGCACTGATAGGCACCCCGAGAGGAATTTAAGGCTTGCCAGCCTCTTAGGCTCCTACCCTGTTCTCCCCGGAGCGGAGCGGGGCTGGGGGGCTGGGAGAGAACTAAGGCACCCCCTTCGCCTCCCGCCGCGCCCTCCCTGGTGGGCAGGTGGGGAGCGTAGGAGCCGGAGCGCGGCGAGCCAGCGCGGTCTGGTTTCCTTTACGTTTACAAGCTATAAATAAACTTCCCCTTGGGCGGATGCGCGCTGCGTCCAAGGGCGGCTTCCCGCCGAATCGGGCGGGTGGTTTACGATCCCGGCCGGGAGCTGGTCCTAGAGCGGCCTGAGCTCAGGGTGGGGCGCTGGCTCTGGGAGAGCTCAGAGGTCGGCCAGGAGTGGCCGAGTGACCCTCCATCCCCCGCGGGGCTGGGGCGCCTCTGCGGTGAGGCCCGAGGGTGGGGCTGGGTGATTTATGAGCCGTCACCCCACCCCGCCCCTCCCGTTTCACTTGTTTTCCTCGCCTTCTGCCCAGAGCCTCGCCTCCAACCTTGCCCAGTGACGATTTGCCAATTTCAGGCTGCTGGAGCGCTAACGGCGGCCCCGCTGGGGCGCGTGTCCGCAGGCCGTGGGTGAGGGCCTCGGTGCTTTCACCCCACCCCCCGCGCCCCCGCCCCGGCTCGGGAGCCGGCCTGCTGCGCGCGACGAGGCTGGGCGGCCTTGGCCGGAGAGGCGGGGAGGAAGGGCTGGCCGCGCGACTCCGGAAACCGCGGGCCTGCGGGGTGGATCGCTGACCCTCAAGGTCACCGGGCCTGGGGAAACCACCGGCCCACGCCGGAGCAGAGGCCACCGCCCTAGTCGGAACCCTACTGGCGTTGCGGTGGGGGGGAGGTTTGCGCAGCTCCGCGCGCAAGCCCAGAGGACCGAAGACCGAGCGCGGAGGCCGCCACGGGTCCCAGCACGGCCCTCCCTCAAAGGGACGCAGTTTCACTGGGCCTTGGCGCGCGCACCGCGAGCCGGGCCTCCTCGAGTCCCCAGCACACGTGTGTGGGGCGGCTGGCGTACGCGTAGGGGCCTGTGGGGGACTGCAGGAGGAGTGGGGTGACTCCGGCAGCGGCTGCATTCGCTTCCGCCGAGGCTTGGGAGGCTGCGGAGGAGAGAGGCGGCCAGCCGAGTGGGCGAGGGCCTGGCTTGGGAATGAGGAGGGGGCGCCTTCCCTCCGGGAGGCTCCATAGCGAGCGCCCCCAGCGTCGCCTTCTCTCTGTCTGCAGCCCCACTGCACCCCAGGCTGGCTCTTCTTCCGCGTGTTTGCTTAACCCTCGACCCCTCCGCGGCAGCTGCGGGTAGATGGATTCCTGGCGGCGCTAACGCTGGGGCTGGACCCCAACCTCGCGCCGTCGGGAGCTCCCTTCCCCCTCCTGAATCCCCAGGCCGAAGGTCCCCATGGGCCGGCGTCTCCGCCACCTACACGGGCTTGGGGGCCTTCGGGGATTGACAGAAAGGGACCCTTGGCAAGGTCCCCATTGTTCCCCGGGAGCTGGGAAGCTGACTCACGCTCTGAGCACAGAGCGATGCCGAGTGTTTTCTCGGCAGCCTTTACCCGAGTGCTTTATTTAGACAGGCTTTATTTACAGTACACATGTTTTCGGCTCGTTATTCTGGAAGCGGGAATGGAAACTGGGCAGAGCAGGAGTTCTCCCCGTGAGCCTCACGTTTGGAAGGGGCTGAGGCTCAGCGCAGTCGAAGGATCCCTCTGTCGCTGGCTAGGTTCCCTAGTGAGATGCTTTGGAGGAAAACGGGGAACGGCTGGGAGTAGAGGGCGCTGGGGCGCACACATTGGATCACTCCCCTCCGATAGTGCTCCTGTTCAGAATGCCCAGCACCCCAACAAAGGTGAGACATCCGCAGGCCCATTTCACAGACTTGAGGGAGGGCGACAGCCAGCAGGTCACACAGACACCACCAGCTTAGGGAGGAAAGCCAGCGTCTTTAACTTCATTTCCTGGGCTGCTTCCTTACCGCTTTGGACTCCAGGGTGACCCAGATCCCGGTCTCTCTGGATTCTGTGCTGGGCCTTGTACGACTCCTGAGGGCAGGGTACCAGCCGGCTAGGCCTCTGGAGGCCTGTGGTTACCAGCCTGAAGTCAAGCCTGCTTTCTGGCAGCTTTTCAGTAAATGGGGTGGTCCGGTTAGGGACTGCAGGAAATTGTCTGAGCTAGATTAAATATTTTACAAAACCTTCGGGGGGCCCACGGTTGACTTGAGGCTGGCAATGTTAAACCAAACAAAAGTTAACGAGTTCTCTCTCCTGACTTTTTAGGTACAGTTCAGTGAAAACTGGGGGTAGTGCTCTTTAGAGGAAGCAAGTTTAATGGTGTTTCCTCTCATTTTTCTCCACATTGAGATGTAGTCTTCCGGCATGCTTGCAGAACTCAGTAGCCCCTCTGGAGCTGGGGTGAAAGAAAGGCCTCTCTGGGGTCTCTCGGGGTGGGGGAGCACAGCTGACTTGATCTCCCCGCGCCTCTGAATTTTAAGTCCAAGCTTGTTTGTTCGCTTCGGACTCCTGCACGCAACCGAGGAGGTGCTCGGGCCCTCGGAACTGCACGGGACACAGTGCACACACTGGGGCCCCTTCTCCCGGCCTTCCCCTAGGGCAGCCCCTGGGGGAGAAAGGCCTATCCTTCAGGAGCCAAGGCCCAACAGCCACGGCCTGGGTTTCTCTCCCTTTCTTCAGTCTCTGGCTCAATGGCTTTCTGGGGTTTGTCTGCAGTGTTTCCCTTTGAAACACTGTGAATCTCACATCCCTTGGTCCCTGCCCTCTGGCTTGGGAGGGGGTGACTTCTCCCCTGCATGGATACCCACGCCATCCCCATAACCAAGCTGCAGTGTGCCGGCTCCGCAGGCCAGAAGTGAACCCTGGCCAGGCGAGAGGAGATGGCTTGACCTTTGCAGGAAGGGACGAGAAGGCCGATTCACAGCTTGCGGCCGGCGCTGCGGGGAGACCCAGGGCTGCATAGGGAGCCGCATGCAAGCTTGCTACAGCCCCAGCGGCTCTGACAGAAGCCATAAGAAGAAACCGGCTCGGGGAGGCAGAGAGCTTCTGTGCGGGGTGTGTGTGCCCTGGCGAGGTGCACAGGCCGCTCAGTGAGTGGAGCTGCCTGGGGCTGGGGGCTGTGGTTGCTGCCAGTGGAGCGGAGTGGGGATGGGGTGGCTCACAGAAGCTGGGGGCCAAGGTTGGGGCTGCAGTGGAGGATGGGGCCTCTGGAGAAGACAATGGCCAAAGGAAGCTGCTCTCAGGGCCCAGCCACCTGGAGACCGGCTCATCCGATGGGGGGGACGGGGCGCAGCTCCAAGCAGCCTAGGAAGGGCAGAATCGCCAAGGGACAGAGAGCCTGGAGCCTGGTTGGGTCTTTAAACATGAATATTTGGGGTGGCAACCCACCTTCCCAGGGGAAAATAGGCCCTTTATTTGTAAGTCCCCAAAGACCCCAGGGACAATGATGTCAGAGCCAGCATGCTGGTCGAGGGGCACCTAGGGGTGTGTGTCTCGGGAAGGGGCAATCCACGCTGGACCTTTCCTAGGCTCTGAGGGAGGGGTGGGCAACCACCGGGTGTTCCCGCTGCGCACCGAGGCTGCTGCCACGGGGGGTGAAGTGGGAAGGTGCTGCCTTTAGCTTCGCTGCTGGAAACCATTGTCTGAGTCTGCACCCAGCGCTTCTCCAGCCGGGTTAATTCTCCACGTGTCCAATTTTCGTGTCTGAAAAAAAGCAGCAGCACAGAAACAAAACCATATGACAAGACTGGGCTGCAAACCTTGAAGAATCGAGAGGGTGGGGGAGGTGGCGGCTGGAAAGGGGGAGGGGGAATTATGTGTGTGTGTTGGGGGGGGCGGGGAAGAGGCGACGGCGCACAACTCAAAGTTTCGACTATTTCCTACCCGGTCTCACCTCCCGGCGTGCTCATCTGATGCAGTTCCAACTCCCTCAAACGATTCCGCAGCCCCAGCGCTCGCGGGAGTGCGGAATTGCAGTTGGGAGGCGAGGGGCTCGGGGACGGGCGACGCGCAGAGCTGGGGAGTGCGGAAACACAGGCCCGCGGCGGCCAGACGGCTCCGTCCACCTTCTGGTCCGGAGCGGGGAGGTCGGTCACCGCACACCCTCTGCCGGCTGGGGGTTGGGGTGGGGGGCCTGAGGGGGCCAGGGCTTCTCCCGCTTACCTCTCCGCGGCGCGATGTGCCTCCTCCCCTTCCTGAGATCCACTTCCTTAAAAACTAGTCCAAGGGCCAAACATTTAGCTTCGGGTTCCGACTCCCCCCCCCCCGCCCCGTGCCCTCTCCTAGTTCTCCAAACCCGCGAGGGCGCTTTAGGCCCGGCCTCTCTCCCTCCCCCCGCTTCCGCCCGTGCAAGAGCCTGTGGCGGTCACTTCGGCGACTCTTTGGAGGCCGACGGCCGGAGCTTTGTTCTCCCAGGGCTTCCCCTTCTCCCCTAACTCACCCCTGTCTCCACACTTTATCTGCCCCCCCCCCCGGCGTCCGCGCACACAAACAACCCTGGTTCATAATCTCATTAGCATAGGCCTGGGTCTGGGTGACGGCGAGGTTCCCTGCGCGCCCCAGCGCAGCGCTCTACTTCGCGGCGAGCCGGAGTTTCCACCAGGCGTGCGCCCTGGGAGAGGGGGCGGGGATGTTGCGGGGGGCCAGTGTAGGTTCCGGGGCAGGGTTGGGGCCAGCAGGGAGGAGGAGGCCGCCCGGGGCAGCCCGAGCCGCGGGAAGGCCCCTCCCAGCGCCCAGTTGCCGTGGTCCCCGGAGCAGATGGCAACTTTGTCTCCTGGTGTGCGCGCAGCGACTTTCAACACATTCAAAAGGCTGCGCTCAGCCTGTCGGGGAAGCCTCGCTGACATTCAGAACCGATTAAAGACCCGAGACGGTGCCAGGCGCAGTGGAGAGTTATGAATTAATCATGGGGGTTACCGATATCTGAGGCTCCCCAGGGCAGCCCCTCTATTATTAAGCAGCCCCCACTGCCCACTCTTGACCCCCCTCCCCCCCACCACAAAGGGGTAGGCTCGGCGTCTTTTGCACTGCCCAATTAACAGCCACCGGGTAATGTGAAAAGTGTTTGCCCTGCCACCCTTGGTGCAGGCTCAGGTCGCGCCGCTGGGCCTGCCAGACGCGCGTCGGGCAGAAAGCTCAGCCTCTGGGACAGGCCTAGGGTGAGCGCCTCGCCTTGGCCCGGGGGGTGGGGTGGAGTGAGGCGCGTTCTCAGGCTCTGTGCCCCAGGCTCGGCTCCTTTCAACTCCGCAGGGGAGGAGGGGAAGGCCCTGGCTAGTGTGCGACGCCGGGGAGTGGGGGGTGGCACCCACCGCCGGGTACGTGTCCTGGGCCCCCCAGAGCGGCGGCAGGTTTGCGGTTTCGCGTGGTGACTCTGGTGAGGTTCCAGACATGCAAAAGCGAGGTCCGTGTGTGCTGTGAAAATCCGCACTGTCCCTGGGCCTTCTAGGAGGCCCGCTGGCTGGAAGCCCCAGGCGCCACGCAGCCCAGAGTCACCCTATGTGCTCTGCACCCCTGGGAACCCGAGCATACATTTCGACCACCGAACACCCTGTCTGCATATTGTTAAATCACGTACACCGTTCTAATCTTCCCTATTTATTTCCCGGGCCTGCCTGGCCACAGATTTCTGCAAGACAGAGCAATCTTCGGGTTCCTCCTGCTTCCAGAGGGGCCATAAAAAACAGATGGTCTCATTAGGAACAATTTATGCATATATATTTCGAAGAGTTCAGCAGAGCCGGGGTAGGTTTGCAGCCCCTGCGTCAGGCAGGAGCAAAATATCACCACTTGCAAATGTTTCCAGTTTGCAAAATAATGGCCTATCCAAAGTAGCTAAGCAACGAATTACTCAAACACTAGAAGGTTAGATGCCAATATTATCACATTCCTCGTGTTCCTTAAACTGTCCTCCTCCGCGGTCATTGGATTTCGGAGGGGGTCTCGCGGGCCTCGCACCCCTACGCCCGCGGCTTCCTTTCAACGACTATTTCCAATCTCCAAGTCAAATCACTTATTAATTATAGAGGCAACTCGAGCAAACCCAATTACCCGTAGGCAGCCCTTCCCAGATGGGAAGTCTGTCTCGCGGCTCCCACGGTGGCCCAATTTCTGGGGAGCCTTTTTTTTTTTTTGCGTCCGATTTCTTTTTGCCAGTGGACTCCCAGCGGCCGTGAATGGTTCCTCTCCCCGATTCCTCTTCCTAGAGGCAACTCCATTTTCTTACCCAGTTCGCTTTCCTTCCTCCAAGGAGACATCCCCGCCCCTTAGGAGGCGCTGCCTTCAGGCTAAATTTACCGCCGCGCCAGGTTTAAGCCTTAGGCGTCGCAGACCTGGCGCTGGAACGGCGGAAGCTGTAGACAGAGCCCTATTCATTTGCAAAGGCGGAAGGCTGAGTGATTCGCTCCCTGGGCTGCCCCCCGACTCCTCTGTCCTCCCTTCAGGCCTAGCTGGTGGCTTGCGCTCACCTCGATTTGTGAGATGTGGCCCTGGACTCCCCAGGGGTTCACTCCTGGTCGGAAGGAGGCCACCTCGCTTTCAGTGCCGCCACGGTTCTGGCCATATGGTAATAATAATGCTAACCACCAGGATTTTGTGCCAAGCGGTTTCCATATACATCTATCTTCTTTAAACCTCACAGCCACGCATTTATATGGGCATCATTTCTCCCATTTTGCAGATAAGGAAACTGAGGTTAAGAAATTTGCCTCAAATCACAGTTGGTTGGAAATGAAGCCCTTAATCCAAAGCCTGAGTTTTCATTCACAGCTTCAAACACACCTTCCGGAATAGTATAAAACCACAGCGCGGGGGGGGGGGGGGCGGGGGCGCGGTTTGCGTGCAGCAGAGGATGCCTGGTAACGCAAAAGGCCTCGGAGGTTTCAGGCAAGTGGTCTAGGCGTCCACTCGGCAGTTGGAAAGCACACCGGCTGGACCCGGGAGAGGCCTGGAAAACGGAGGCGAGCTTGGGATTTGGGGTTGGGGTTAGGGTGGCTGCACTGGCCGGGGGGCAGGATTGCGGGGCAAAGCGGGGCTGCAGGGGTCTTGCAGCGCGTGAAGGCTCCTGTCGCCCCTTGGGGACCGCAACAGCCGCTTCCGGGGCTGTGGAGCTCGCGGGACGCGTTGCGGGGTGTGGAGGGCTCGCCCGGGCCACCCGGGGGACGCACCGCGCGGGAGAAGCCTCGGGAGGTCCCCAGAGGCAGTTGGCCTCGGCCGGGCTTCCCGGGCGCGCTGGCTAAGATGGAGCCAGCAGTTCCGCGGAGGAGGGGAGGGGAGGGGAGGGGAGGGGAGGGGAGGGGAGGGAGGGGAGGGAGGGGAGGGGGGGAGGGGAGGGGAGGGGAGGGGGGGGAGGGGAGGGGAGGGGAGGGGAGGGGAGGGAGGGGAGGGAGGGGAGGGGAGGGAGGGGAGGGGAGGGGAGGGGAGGGGAGGGGAGGGGGGAGGAGGGATGCGCGGGCGAGCTGGTAACCGTCTGCAGCGAGGAGTGTAATTGCCCCTGTGACCGCGGGCGGCGAGGGCGGGGCGCGCGCCCGGCCTCCTCCCTCCCACTCCGCCGCGGCGCGGAGCTGGCTTTTGGCTGGGAGGGCGCCGAACACCTCGAGGGCCTGGCCGGCTCCGCGCGGGGCGAGGCCGCTCCTAGCCCTCGTCGCCCGGACAGCCGGCCTCGGCGCTCCCGCCTGGGGCCTCGCCCGAGCGCGAAGGCCGTTTCCTTTGGCCCCCCAGGCCCTTCCAGGCCCCGGCCTCCCTCCGCCTCGTGGTGCGCCTCGGCCGGCCGGGGCCTGGGGCAGTCAGCTGCGCCCCGGTGACGTCGTTCCCCGGAGAGCGGCGGCCAGCCCGCCACCCCATCCCCGGCTTCGGGTCGCCCTGGGCCACCCCAGCCGGGCGAGGCCGAGCTAGGCTGCGCGGCACTGGGCCGCCGGTCCCCGGGTCGGGAGGGAGACTGGACTTGGGGCAGTCCCTGCGTCCCCCGGATCTCGCCGCGCCGTCGGCGGGCGCGCTTTGCCCTGTGGTGGGTTCCTGGCCCCGCGCCGAGCCGAGGGGGCCCAAGTCGGAGGCGGGAAGGGGGCCCGGGCCGGCCAGGGATTCCGGAGTTTGTAACCCGTGTAGTTTCTGGCTTTCACGGCTCGTTTGAAATCCTCCCACAGGAAGATGTCTGCCAAGGAGGCCTGCGCCGCTCGGAGCCCCGGGCGGCCACCCGGGTGTGCGAGTGTGCGAGTGTGAGCGTGTGAGCGTGTGCGTGTGTGTGCGCGCTCACGAGGCCCAGGAGAGGGGGCAGGGAGCCGGCCCGGGCACCTTCTCAGCGGCAGAGTTTCGAGCGCGGCCTGCGGCGCGGGGCCTGGCACCCAGGGCTCGCCCGCGCCCCAGCTTCGGCCCGGGGGGCGCCCCGGCGGCCCTCTCGCGCCTTCCTCCCTGCCCCCGCGGCAGGAACTGTTAACCCAGGCAGGTGACGGCGCCCCGGCGCCCGTCGTGCGTTGGTCTTTATACCTCGTGAGTTCAACACTAATGAGTTATGGGTTGGCCCACGAAAACATAATGTGTAAATTAGGAATTTAATGATGTGTAAGATTAAAAGCTGCGCAGGGTTGCATTTATTTAAGGCTGCCATCTTGTGTTCGCAGAGAAATTACTTGAACGACATTGACCCCCCCTCGCCCGTAGACCTGGAAATGGCGCGGGGGCGGGGGTGGGTTCTGGGGGCTCCAGGCGGTGGAACTCGAGGTCCCTGGCGGCTCTGGCAGGGTAGAAGGGAGGCCTCGGCGCAGCGGGGTCTGGGGAGGCCCAGACCGTGGGCTGGCTTTGGGTGGGCCCATTCCCAGGAAGCCTGAACAGGGGTTGATGAAACTCCCGCGCCCCCCCCCCCCCAATTTCCCGGCTCGGGTACTGTTAAGGTCCACAGGGTTTGCCAGTTTCTGGGACACTTTTACAGCTCCTTCCTGTCCTGGTGCATTCCTGCAGTGTAGGGGTTACCAGAATTGAAAAACACCTATTTTTTTTAAAATCTATTTCTCTTCGGGCGCCTGGGTGGCTCAGTTGGTTGAGCGACTGCCTTCGGCTCGGGTCGTGATCCCGGGGTCCTGGGATCGAGTCCCACATCAGGCTCCCTGGAGCCTGCTTCTCCCTCTGACCCTCCCCCCTCTCATGTTCTCTCTCTCTCTCTCTCTCTCATTCTCGCTCTCTCAAATAAATAAATAAATCTTTAAAAAAAAATAAAATCTATTTCTCTTCATATGTGCAAGCTGCAAGCGTTGGGTCTGCCCTCGCTGACATAAAACCCATCCCGTGAAGCAGCCAGGGTCCGTTTCCCCCCCCCCGCCCCGCCCCCAGCCATGGGCAGGCCTGGGCTCAGGACTCTGAACCCTCAGGTTTACACAGATAGGGCTCACTCTTTGTTTTCTGTTGTTGTTGTTGTTGGTTTTTTTTTTTCGTTTTCTTTTTGCAAATTCAAGGGGAAATTGAAAGCAGAGAGTCCCTGCTTCTATGCTCTGACATTGGGGCGCCTCGCTCTGTGACATCATTGCCTGGGCAAAGGCTAGCCGCCACCCTCACCTCAGTCCTGCTGGTCCTCACCCCTGCCCGCAGAGCTGGGGACATTCGTCGCTTGCATTTTTCTTTTTTCTAGCCAAAGCTCCTGACGATGTATGTGGCTTGAAGCTACCTCTCAGGTGTTCCTCAGATGCAGGTGAGGAATCTTGGGAGGCTGTGCACAAACGGCCAGCAGGCCAAGCCTTCCATCTGGTTCTGCTGCCAGGGTGACTGGCAGGTGGGATGTCTCTCATGAGCACCCCATGTGAGGCCTCTGGGGCAGTCTTTGCCTAGCCCTGCAGCAGCCCAGAAGGGGCCAAGGCAAAGTGGGGTGCTCCTGGGACCCAACATAGAACTCCCTGCTGAATCACCCCACCCCACCCCACAAAGAAATGGAGGTTTTTCTCCCTAAGGCTGCTTTTCATCTGGAAATAAGAGATGGCCTGACTATTTTGGGGGACCCGGGATGAGTAAAAGCAGGTGGAAACAAAATTGATGGGTTCATGAACTTTTATTTAAGGAATGAAGGCTTGTCTTGGTAAATTCTAGAGTACCAGGGCCCCATGGGACATAGAAAGGCCTCCGGCGTGTGTTTTCGAGACCTTGAAAGAGTTAATGGAAGAAATGTTCACCGTTTGTCTGTTTGCTCAGGCCCCATACTTATCTAACCAATCGCTGAAAGGGTATAACTTTAGAAGTTTCCTTCTGTCTCCCGCTTGGCTGGGAGTTTCAGAAAACCCTTGCTTAAGTAATCAGGATAATCCTTTCAGAGTCCTTAGGGTCTGAAGCCATTTGCTGTTCCCACTTGAGTCCTTCCTATAAGAAAAGACGAGAGAAAAAGGCAGCCTATAATAAAGGGTATTGTGACATATCCCTCGGAAAACTTTCCTCCCTGACATGGCTGTGTTATCCAGGTGAACTTACCAAGTGCGTCCCCCAGTTTCTGAGCAATGGTTACCGCCAGGCCTGGAGGTTGGCAGGGAAGGGAAAGATCAAAGGGAAGCCAGGTTGGGGGGCCATATTTTCCCTTTGGGTGGAAACTTGAAGGAGATATGGGACTTTCTTGGGGAGCGGGGGGAAACAGATCATATTGTGGGGAGCCAGTCAGAGTGGTAGGCCTTTGGAGGCAGTGCTGATAAGACACGTGGCTGTTGGTATCAGAAAGAAGGTGTGTGTGTGGGGAGGGCGCCTGGCTGGCTCCGACGGTAGAGCATGGGACTCTTGATCTCGGGGTCGTGAGTTCGAGCCCCACGTCGGGCCTTGAGCTTACTTAAAACCAAAAAGAAAGAAGGTGTGTGGTTTCTTGCAGTTCCTTTGGACAACTCAGCCTGTCATGGAAAAGTATCCTGCCACCACCTCTGCTCTTTAGCCACGCCGTCCATTTGTGATCTGGGCCTGAGGGCCTCAGACATCCTGGCCCTTTATGCAGCCTAGTCTCTTTCACGCCCAAGAGGATTTTTTTCCCCCCTAAAGACATTCCTCACTGAGCAATCACAGTAGGCTGGCCAGACCTGTCCCCATTTCTGGTGACATTCTCCAGGCTTTTGCTTAGTCCTTGATGCACCATTCCCAGAGCAGCTGCGGGCGGAAGTGAAAGAAGGCTTGGCTGAATTTTTGTAGGTCTTTTCTAGTCTGTTCTGCGGCTGATTTAGCCCTACAGGCTTAGGCAGGCCTGTTCCCCTCTCCGCGCCCTGGTGTGGGGAGAGATGATTTCAAAGGGCCTTTTCAGCTCAGACTTTCTGACAATTTCCTTGACAAGGCTGCAAGTGATTGGGATTTTAATCCTCAAGACTGGATACGAGGAAAAGGCAGTTTTTGATTGATTGGGAGGTTTGGGTGTTTATGGCTTCTTTGGCAGCTCCCCAGAACCACTGTGGTAGACAGTTTTAGCTTTGCCCGTCCAACGTTTGTTCCCCTTCTAGATCCAGAACCCACACTGTGTTTGGGGAAACCATTCCTCTCTCTCAGCTGCCAGGTGCTTTGTAGGAGGGGTCTGAGTCCATCTCCCTGCTGCCGAAGTGGGATGAATGGGGCATTTGAACCTGTCCCCTCACCCCACTCTGGCCACACTGATTGGTTCAGAGGCTGGTATGTGACCTGAGTATGTCCCAGAGAGACAGTTTCAGAACTTGCTGTTTCTAGTGGAAAAGAGAATCGCACTTTCTGCTGGCGTTACCGAAAAGATAGGCTATAAGCCTGGGCTGGCTGGCTGCCTGAGAATGGAGCTGGTAAAGGCAGAGAAGAGCTGGGTGACAGAGTCTTCATTGTTTGAGCCCCTGGATCCCACTGAACCTGAAGCCAGCGCTGCCCCAGGATATTTCAGTTGTGTGTGCCAATAAATTCCTTTTCTTTGCTGAGATCACTTTGACCTGGGTTTCCTGTCACTTGCTTTAGCTGCCACCCTGGGGAAACGGAGAGGTCGCTACCCCCAGACAGGTTCCCAGAAGTTAAATCCAGGTGGTAGAGAGCCAGGACAGGAACCCAGATAGATCTCTCCTTCCACGGTGCTTGGCCCAACGAGCTTTGTTATCATTTTAGTTTTCTTTCTCTGGCCTCTAGATGTTTCCAAGGACCCATCCAGAAGTAAACCTAGTATGCTGGGGCATCTTCATCATGGTTGGTGCCAGGGGGGAATGTTTGCTTTTCTTTCTGGCGGAGACTGTTCAGGATTTCACGCTTTGCTCTCAAACCCCTCCTAAGCTGTCCTCTCAAGATTAACTTCCTTTCGTTTGGTTTTCTGTTTTGTTTTCTTGCCCTCATTCCAAGGACATTTTCTTGACTCCCATCCATTCCTTTAATCTGATCGTCTATATTCTGCCTTAAAGACACTTCCCAGGCCCGGGTCTGGAGACAGTGCCTAGCACATAGTTTTTTTTAAGTGCCTGGTAATTGTTAGTTTGTTGTGGCGTGAATTACATCCCTTCTTTCCCCTTGTCCACCAGACATCCATACTTTGTCTCCCTTCTTTTGAGCAGCTTCACGGGTCTCAAGTCTTTCGTGAGGCCTTATCAATATCTGAGAAAGAGGTGGCCATCTTCCCTGGCTCTGGCCTAGATAAACTAGTGTGGCCTCCTTAACCCCCTACCCCAGTGCGGCCAGTCCTGTCTTAAGTGTAAAATACCAAGAGGCCTGGAACAGGAGATAAGAGACCTGGTATCAGGCAAATACCCTAGTTAGTCTCACTCACACCCATTCCAACTCCCTTCTGTTTTCTCATTCTCTGCCATAGAGGCTAGATAGTGAAATTCTCGAATTGCTAGGCTACTTGAGAGCCGAGTGGTGGCCATGTGACTCAGTTCTGGCCAGTGAGAGGTAAGCAGCAATCTCTGGGAAGGGTTTCTCTTTCCAAATAGGTAAAACCAGGAACAGAGAAGACCTTTAATCCTTGTCTTTTTTTTTTTTTTTTTTCCCCTGCCCGGAATACAGAGGCTGTGCCCGGAGGTGCAGCAGCCATTTTGGGATCATGAGGTTGAACCCCACAAACAGTGGATAGCAGCGCAGGAAGATAGAGTTCTGTGTTAACTTAAGTAGATGCCCAAGCCCTGGATTCTGTACGTTCCCCTGGACTTCTCATACAAGAGCAAAATAAACCCCTTACCCAAGCCACTGTTTGTAGGATTTCTTTTCTTTCTTTCTTTCTTTTTTTAATGTAGGCTCCACGCCCAATGTGGAACTTGAACTCACAACCCTGAGATCAAGAGTTGCATGCCCTACGGACTGAATCAGCCAGGCACCCCAGGATTTCTGTTACTTGTAGCATTCTTAACTTGATACACCTGGGCTCTGTTCCTAGCTCTGCTCTAACTCACAGTATGGTCCTGGGCAAGTGACTTCACCTCTCTGGGCCTTGGTTTCCTTGTTTGTAGAATGAATATTTGTGAGTACCCATGCTTGAGAAGATTTTGTATAGCTAACATATTCTGATTTTATAAATGTGGCTTTGTGTCTCAGCCTTGTCTCTACCTGTGTTGAGGCCTTATCATCTAAGACTGCCACCCAGTCTCCTGACCTCCAGAAGGACCTCTCCTTCTACATTTCACACACCTCCCTCTTATTAACCCCAAATCTAGGAAGTCTGCTTTGTTATGCTTGAACATTGCTAATGGCTCTTTTTACCCACAAAATAGAGCCCCGAGTCCTTTTTTTCTTTATTCCCTACAGATGTCAAGGGGTGAATATACTGCTGTGATAACCAAGATCCTATGTAATTGGCTCTAAAACAGAGAACTGATCCACCGAATAGGAACGATTCTAGCAGAGATGTAAAACACTATGATAACGGGGCGCCTGGGTGGCTCAGATGGTGAAGCGTCTGCCTTCGGCTCAGGTCGTGATCCCAGGGTCCTGGGATCGAGCCCCGCGTCGGGCTCCCTGCTCAGCGGGAAGCCTGCTTCTCCCTCTGCCTCTCTCTCTCTGTCTCTCTGTCTCTCATGAATAAATAAATAAAATCTAAAAAAAAAAATCCATATGAAATCAAATTAAAAAAAAAACACACTATGATAACTTAATCCATGACAAACCAAAATAACCAAGAAACAGAGAAAGGAATATTTAATAAATACCACGAGTATAATTTATTATATAGAGGACTAACTTGGATTTGGATCTGTTTCCCACACCAGACCCTGTCCTCCCCCCTACCCCAAAATTCTGGATGGGTTAGACTTAGCTATAAAAACAAAGCAGACGGGGCACTTGGATGGCTCAGTGGGTTAAGCGTCTGACTCTTGATTTCAGCTCAGGTCATGATCTCAGGTTCCTGGGAGTCTGCTTGAGATTCTCCCTCTCCCTCTCCCTCTCCCTCTGCCCCGCCCCACACTCACACTCACACTCACACTTGTGCTCTCTCTCTCTCAATAAATAGATAGAATCTTAACAACAACAACAACAACAACAAACAAACGAAAAAACCCCCAAAGCAGAAATACATCAACAACAGCAAGCACAGAACTGGAAGAAAATAGGTGTGTATTTATCGCATATATCTATAAGAGGGTAAAGTGGACTTCGTAGGAAATGACAAGGACATTGACGTAAGAATAAGGCAAAGTATCGCAGGGTAAAAGTGTGGGTTTATTTCAGGGGTTCTGCATTCTTCCCGGTGGATCTGTGCTCCCGTCCCTCCATCAGTATGACACTATCTTGATTGTTATAGCCATAACTGATCTTTCATTTCAGGTAGAGTGAGAATACTGAGTCTTTTGACCGTGAGCTGACTCAGTTTACAGCCCCTCCCCGCCCCCCGCCCCGGACTGGTCTGATCTGTGCAGTGTCCCTCACACCTTCCATGGGCGCACTTGAACTCATTGTCACCTGCCCAGAATGATGGGCTGCAGCCTGCATCAGAGACCAGTTCTTCCTTTCAGATTTATCTCTGTTTCTTCCTTTTCTGGGAGACCTTTCTTGGGTACCACTGCTCCTCACTTGACTCTTAAAAGTGAGGGTGCCTTCCCTCTTGAATTCCCTGCCCTCTGGATCTGCGTCATTCACTTGGACTTTCACATGTTCTCCCTTTTATGTACCCGCTTTCCCAAGTGTCACTTGTCACCCTCTTGAAGATGGGTTTCAGGTACCTCGCCACCCAGTGTCTGGTATACAGTAGGTACTTAGCAAATGACTCGTCAGACCAAAAGAACAAACCAGACTCCACTGCTACTTCAGGAAGGCATGTGTGTGTGGGCATAGGTGGGTAAAGTACCCGTGCGTGACCCTTTACGTACTGGCGTGCTTGGAAGTTGGTTTGCAAGAAGGTCTCTGACTCCACAGTGGTGCAAAGCCGCGTCTTCTGTGTCAACAAGCTGATCGGGGCTCTGTATGTAGACAGAACGTGGGATGGATGTGGTAACTATTGCCACCCCCCGGCTGCATTATGAATGACCCCCAAATCCCCGTGACTTACCACACACCCTTATTTCTCACCCGGGGATCGTTGTGGCTTCTCTGCTCTAGGCTAGGGGTTGAGTTGAGGTCAGCTCCACGCATCTCTCATCCCGGTGTCCCAAGTTGAAGCAGCAAGAGCGACCTGGGGGCTTGTTCTCACGGCGATGGCAGGGGGTCGGGAGGCCAGGCCGGAACAAGGAAGCGCATTGAAAACCTCTGGCTGTAGCCTGTTGACTTATATTCCATTGACTGAAGTGAGTCGCTTGGCTGAACCTGGGGAGTCTACTCTGCCCCGGCGGAGGGGGGCGCCCGGAGGGGCTAGAGTGGGGAGGGCGGAGGGAGTATTTGCTGGGCAATGGCACAGTCGGCCACAGCACATTAGCCAAGACTGGGGGCCCAGCTACAAAGGCCCTGAGGTCAGAGGGGCAGGACCGACCTGCCTGGGACGGTCCAAGAAGATCTAGGAGGAAGCCAAACTCCGTCGGGGCTCGCACTGGCTCCTCAGGGAGGAGGAGCTGGGAGCTGGGATCAGAACCTGCCACGCATCCTTCATGGTTTGCGCGTGACGTGCTCCTGGTAACACTGCTCTGGAATAAATCCAATCTTGGGCTGAAGCAGAGGACTCAGCCAGGTACAGGTAAGGACGGGACATCTGTGGTAGATACGGCCGATCAGTTTCCCCCCTCTGTGATCTCTCTGTCATTCCACTGCTCATCCTTAGTGGGGAATAATCTTTTTTTTAAAATGATTTTATTTATTTATTTGACAGAGAGAGACACAGCAAGAGAGGGAACACAAGCAGGGGGAGTGAGAGAGGGAGAAGCAGGCTTCCCGCGGAGCAGGGAGCCCGATGTGGGGCTCGATCCCAGGACCCCGGGATCATGACCTGAGCTGAAGGCAGATGCTTAACGACTGAGCCACCCAGGTGCCCCATGGGGAATAATCTTGACTCCCAGTTTCTTAGGATGAAATATGGGACTGGGGGGAAGGCAGAACCTTTGAAAAGAAATGACAGTGAAGCTTCTGGAGCGGGGAGTCTTTTCTCTCAGGTGTCTGGTGTTTGAGTCCTTCAAAAGCCAGAAGAGAGAGAGAGAGAAAGAAAGCCAGGAATCTTCTCTAGATGAGGGGGGAATAGCTGAGGTTTTGCTGGAATGTTTCTGGATTCTTCTCACTGCTTCTCCCGGGAACAAAGTCTAGTGGGGAGCCAGTGTGTTCCCGGCACCTCAGAGTCTGCGCGGTGCAAGGGAGAGACTTGGCCCCCTGCGAGCTGATGAAGACACCCCCACATCCCTCTTTGCTTTCCCAATCAGCTCCTGAAGGTGGTTGCAGGAGCCAGCGTTCGCCAGCCGAGGAGAACCAATTATACACATCTCTTCCCAACTCTGCGGTCAGCGATGTCAAGTTGAGAGCTTGAAATCGGGCCACAGTGGGAGTATTTACACCACAGAAATGGGCAAACACTACAGACAGGCTTTCCCCTCCCCGGAGAGCCCGTTGTTAAATGTTTACCAGAACATCACTGCTGCTGAGGGACATGTCCGTCCGTGCCATCAAGACCTTAGAAACATCTTTCTCGAAGTTTCTTGGAAGTCTACTGTTCTGCTTGTAAAGGCAAAAGGAGAGTTTGTGAGCAGGGTGGGGTGGATATGGGAGAACCACGTTGTGTATGTGTGTGTGTGTGTGTGTGTAGGAATGAAGGTGTTGTACTATCCCATGTTTGTTCAGCTTTGTTTTTTTAAGATTTTATTTATTTGAGAGAGAGTGAGAGCGGGAGAGAGGACAAGCAGGGGGAGGGGCAGAAGGAGAGGGAGAAGCAGACTCCTTGTGGAGCAGGGAGCCTGACGTGGGGGCTCGATCCCAGGACCCCAGGATCATGACCTGAGCTGAAGGCAGACGCTTAACGACTGAGCCACCCTGGCGCCCCTGTTCAGCTCTTTTTCTTTTAAAGATTTTATTTATTTATTTGAGAGAGAGACAGAGAGAGCACGAGTGGGGGTAGGGGCAAGTGGTCTCCCCGCTGAGCAGGGGTCCCACCTCGGGGCTCGATCCCAAGACCCTGAGATCATGACCTGAGCAGAAATTAGATGCTTAACTGACTGAGCCACCCAGGCGCCCCCAGCTCTTAATATAGAAGAGAAGCCTTCAAACACTTCGTTTTTAAATTCAGCACGTCCTGTGTGAGGCTGGGGGCCGCCACCTGGACAGGGGAGAGTCCAGAGTGAGAAGGCTTGCGGGCGGCGGGGGGGGGGGGGGGGGGGCGGGGAGTAGTGACTGGCTCTGCAGGGGGCCGTCCCTATCTATCCTTTTCCGTGGAGCAAACGATTGTCATTCACTGCCTGAAAAGTTTATAAATCTACCCAGTGTTGACAAGCTCCAGAATGAATGAAATGGAATTAGAGGTGTACCATGGGAGAGGGCTTTGTGGGCTGACTCCCCTTCATCTTAGGTTTGGGGCTTTGCCAACAGGATGCCCCCATGACTCCCTAGGTCCCTCGCGGGGGCAGCCTTGCCCGGGTCGTGGCTTGCGGCCTCACCTACGTGGTCTGGGATCTGCGGTCCTCGGCTTCCCGATCCCCTGCTCTGCCCTCGCAAAGCTCACTGTTCATTCCTGCGGGAGCCGCCAGCGTCCCCCCCGCCCCCCGCCCCCCGGCTCTCCTTTGGCACGGTGTTGGCAATCTCTTACGGAGAAAGGAATAATTTTGTCTCCTGTCACGTAGCAAAATCAAAGCGTTTGGCAAGCACGAAGCCTGGGAGGCCTTTACTGCCACACGTATAATTAGAACTTTGGGCTAAACCCATCCCTGAGGAGCAAAACATTACATTTTAAGGCACATGCTTTTGGATTTATTTATTTTTACATTTTTTTTTTTTTCGAAAAAAGCTGTTCCCTTCATTCCCTCGGATGACATCACGGCTGAATACAGCACACAGTTCTGCCCCGCTTTTAAGGGGGAGCATTTTGCATGCCGTCTTTCACATCAAACCCTTCTGAACCAGACCTTGACTGGGAGCCTGGGATGGGCATTTTCCTTCAGGTGCAAGGATCATTACAAGGCAAGCAGTCTTAAACCGGGTCTGCTCCCAGCACAGCATTTCCACATATGGATATTAATTTATGTGATCACTTGAATACAAACGCTCAGCTGTCTCCATAAGTTATAGAAGCAATCATCCCGGGAGCATCGGAGACACCGAGAGTCAATTCCTGCGTAATAATTTCATATTCGAGCCAGGGATGCCAAATCACGGCCCCTTTGGATAAAATGTGAGCCTGTGGAAACACTCCCCTCCCCCTTTTTATTATTGTGCATTTTATTTCTCCATAAAATACGTTTATGCCCTGGAAAAACAAACCAACCCAGGGGGCCAGGCTGACAGTGTGATGCAGGGGGCGTCTGCTCGGGGCTGCCCGAAGCTTCGGACTCAGCCACCAGCAGGCACCAAGACGAGGGAGCGTGTCCATGAGCTGCTGAGAAACTCTCCTGGGGCCCGAACCTTGAGGGGGCAGGCATCCGAAGACCACCAAGCCTTGGAATAGAAATCACCCAGCCTTGGAATGGAAGGAGAAGGAGGTCATCCGGCCCGAGTTCCCATCTTGGTGGGAAGCCTCTAGTCCTCTTTTTAAAAAAGGTTTATTTATTTATTTGAGCGAGGGAGGGGGGGAGGCCAAGGGAGAGGGAGAGAATCTCAAGCAGAGTCTGCACTGAGCATGGAGCCTGACACAGGGCTCGATCCCAAGACCCTGAGATCATGACCCGAGCCAAAACCAAGAGTTGGGCGCTTGACCCACTGAGCCACCCAGGCGCCCTGCCTCTGTTCCTCTTAAGAAAAAAAAAAACCCCAGCGTTATTCACGTACCATACTATCCACCCATTGAAAGTGTACAATTCAGTGATTTTTAGTACGTTCACACAGAAATGCAACCATCATCACTTTTTATCATCCCTAAAAGAAACCCCATATCCATTAGCAGTCACTCCCCATCTCCCTCCAACCACTCTCCAGTCCCAGGCAACCACTCATCTACTTTCTGTTTTTATAGGTTTGCCTGTTCTGGAGATTTCATATACACGATAGTGTGCAGTATGTGTCTTTTGTGACTGGCTTCCTTCACTTAACATAATGTTTCCAGCGTTTATACCTGTTGTGTGTCAGTCCTTCCTTTCTTTTTATAGCCGAATAATATTCCACTGTGTGGATTCACCACATTTTGTTTATCCGTTCATCTGTTGGCGGACATTTGGGTTGTTTCCACCTTTTGACTATTGTGAATAGTGCTGCTCTGAACATTTGTGGACGTATGTTTTCGTTTCTCTTGGGTATATACGTAGCGTATGTTTTCTTTTCTGTTGGGTGTACACTTAGGAGCGGGATTGCTGGGTCATACAATAACTCTATGTTTAACTTTGTTGAGAAACTGCCAGACTCATTTTCACAGTGGTTGCACCATCTCTCTTCCTACCAGCAGTGTATGTGGGTTCCAATTCCCCTTTTTAAAAAAAATTTTATAAGTTGTGGTGAAGTATACATAACATAACATTTACCATTTTAACTCTCTTCAAGTGTGCAATTCACTGGCATTAGTATATTGACAACGTTATGTAAACGTCACCACTGTCTGTTTCTAGAACTTTTCCATCATCCCAAACAGAAGCTGCACCTGTTAAGCACTACTCCTCGTTCCCCCCTCCCCCTGGTAACCTTTATTCTACTTCCTATCTCTATGAATTTACCTGCTGTAGGGTTCCAATTCCTTTTATAGTTTTCCCTAAAGATGTTTGTCTGGGTTCTGCTCGAATACCCCAGTGACAGAGGGCTCACTCCTTCACCAGGCATCCCATTCTGGTGTCAGAAACATCTGTTGAGAAGTCTTTTATAACTTCTGCCCCCATCAGCTCCCATCAGACCCATCAGCTGATGTTCATATTGGCCTCTGGATATAAGACGTGTTGGACAAGCTGACTTCCCCATCCACAAGAGAAGCTGTAAAGGAGAACTCCCCTCCTTCTCCAAACAAAACGGAGGGCTTCTAGGATCTAGCTCTGGAAAGACAATCTCTCAGGGGGATAAGAAGTGAGCAGCTCTGACCTTGGGCCCCGCAGAGCCCCTTCCCCTGGTTATGCTTGGGTCCCCGGCGCGGACACCCTCTCTCTCTCTCTCCCCAGCTTGGCTTCTCTTGAGACCTCCAAGCACTAAGGGGGGTCCAAAGGGACATTGACACAGAATACACAAAACATAAAAGCCTGGCTTACGAAGTGCAGGGTCACAGCCAGCCCCGCTGAGGCTGCCTCTTCCAGCGCTGCCCTAAGCTACAAGGTTGGGATGGTCTGCAGGCTCTCTCCCTCCGTCTTCGATAGTCTTTCTTTCTGAAGATCCTGCTAGTCCTGACATGTTGCACCCCCCGGACGATTCTGCATGTCTCTTATCTTTTCTCTTATGGTTTCTGTCTCTTTCTTTGTGCTCTGGGTTCTGGAAGAATCTCTTAATTCTTTTTCTTTCAGGCCATCGATCAGTTTCTTTCACTCTGTCCCCATATTTTAAATTTCCTCCGGTTCTTACTTTCTCCGATGGTTAGTGGCACCGTCTGGCTTTGTGGGCGCAATAGCTTCTCACATCTGAGGGTAAAGCTTTCTCTTCTCCTTCTCCTCTTCCTCCTCCCCCCCTCCTCCCCCGCCCAACCCCCACCTCCTCCTCTTGCTCATCCTTCTTGAAATTCTCCCCTGTTTACCAAATTATGTTTCCTCCAGGATCCATTTTCCTGTTCTTCTCTGTCTTTCTCTTTGATGTTGCAGGCTTTCTTTAGATGAACGACTGGGGAGGGTGTCTCTTCCTGTGTAGCAGGAGGAACGTGGACCAGAAGCATGGGTGGGGATTGGTGGTTGGTGAATTCCATTTAGGTGAGCCTGTGGGGAGCTGGGTCTCCCAGATGATGGGTCGTGGGGGGCTTTCTCCCGGGCCATTTATGTGCACACAAGCCGCTCCAGTTCTCCTCAGAAAATGTGTTCCCTTTCTTCAGAAGAGGGTCTTCCCTGTTTGGCATGAACTCCAGTGTCAACTCTAAGAAACCAAGACTCATGGCTCATGGCTTTCCTACCGCCAGAGGTGGGGATGGTGGTGGTGGTGGGGCGGGGGTGGGGGTCGGGGTGGGGTGGGGTGGGGGGGCTGCGGGTCCACCTGCAGACCCTCAGCCAGTCCTCTTTCCAGCCCCACTCCTGCCCTCGGGGACCCCCGCAGTCTCAGCTTGGAGCCTCTCCCTCTGCTCTGTGTCACCTGTCACCACCCTTCCTTCTGCTCTCTGTCTCCCAGGAATGTGTTGAAATCCCTCATCTGGCGACACCCTGCCCCCTCTTCCTTATTGTGGGTTTATACCTTTTTTGTTCCTTCACGATTGTATTAAAGGGAGTTTGGGAGGGAAGGGGAGATAAATACATGTGCTCTAAGTATGTAAAACAGATAATCTGCGCAAAGCACTCTGCACAGTATCTGCTCAACAAATGTCAGCTCCTCTTAAAATTATCACCTGCCATTGTCGTGTCCTGGGGTGTGCGGGGAGAGGTATGAGGGTCAGGGGGACAGTGGGTTCTCAGTCAGGGCGAGCAGATAGGGAGCGAGGCTGTGGTCTCTCTCTGTGAATATTCTGTGGCTTCTAGCTATAGTTTTTCCTCTTAAAAATTTATTATTTAAAATTGATTTTTAATTGCATTAATAATAAATAAGTACGTGCCTTTGTAAAAAACGTGAAACCTCGAACTAGCCTTATACCAATTCCAATCCCCTGCCACCTTCTGTCTCAGCTCGGGTCTGGGAAGTAGGCCCTGGCACAGGGGTTGGAGGGCCAGGCCTTTATGTAGGAGGGGGTCCCAGGAAGCCCCAGCAGAGGGGTGCAGAGATGAGCCAGGGACGGGAAGGAAAGAAAACGGATGAAGGCATGGTCACCAAGCAAGCTAGCACTGTGGGTAGCTGGGGCTCAGCCCTGCTGGGGATCTGCGGCCATCGGTGGAGAGCAGCCCACCCAAGGAGCCAGGGTGCTGGGGGTATTTAGCTGCCATGCTTGCTTCTCGGCCACGCCCCACGACGGGGGTCCTTGCCATGGCTTCTGAGACCACAGCCCGGGTGATTCCCTTCACCACCCCCCAGCCCCCGCCATTCCTCTGAGAGGTAACAGGTGGCCAGTCTCTTCCGCTCTTGGAGCACATATCATGCTGCCTCCGCCGTCTTGGGGGACGGGAGTGGGGAAGCTCTTGGAGTCTTTCTTCAGACAGCCGCCCCCTCCCCTTCCCCTCCAAAAGCCTTAGCCCATCCATCAAGCAGTGGCTGCTGGAACTGGTTTGAGCTGGCAGACGGTGGGCATCTCTTTCTAACTCAGGATTCAGGGATGTCACGTTGGTAGCTTGAAAGCAGCCACGGGGGAAGCATTTACACCAGGGAAATTGGCCAACGCCCCAGGTGGTAAACATTTGCCACCGCACCAGTGTCTGACCTCCAACGGAGAGCAGGTACAGGGGATAGGAAGCAAGCCAAATGGTGTCACAAGGAAGCCGCTGGCTAGCTCTAGAAGGTGGGACATTTTGCAGAACAGCTCTCCTATTTGTTTCAATACACTAAGCTCATTTAAGAAAGGACCCGGCCAGACAGAAACAGACTGAAGTGACATAACCAGATGCAATCTGGTCTGGATCGGATACTGGTTTGCAAAATCATTTGTGGGTCCACTGAGGAGCTCTGGATATGTTCTGGGTATTAGTTGAGATGAATATTTCCTGAAATGGAAAGGTAGAGATCCTTGACTGGAAAAAGCAGGCTGCTTATTTTATCTAGAATACAAGTACGTCTTGTTTTTTTTTTTTTTAAGATTTATGTATTTATTTGAGAGAGAGAGAGCGAGAGAGCAGGGGGAGAGGGAGAGCGAGAGAGAGCGAGATAAAGAGAGAAGAACCTCGAGCAGACTCCCCACTGAGAGGGGAGCCTGAAGAGGGGCTCAATCCCACGACCTTGAGATCATGACCTCAGCCAAAACCAAGAGTTGGGTGCTTCACCGACTGAGGCACCCAGGCGCCCTACAAGTATGTCTTTATAAATATATGGGTGCAGAGAAAAATGTAGAAAGATAGTGTGGTAGGCAGAATCCACACCCTGATCCCGGCACCTGTGCATGAGAGGAGGTTCCACTCCCGTGATTGTGTCATGTGATAAGGCACAGTTGGCCTTAAAGTTGGGAGATTATCCCCGCGGGCCTCACCCAATCATAAGAGCCCTTTAAAAGCAGAGCATTTTCTCTGCCTGGTGGCGAAAGAGGCAGGCAGAAGGAGAAGTCAGAGAGATTTGAAGCAGGAGAAGGGTTTAGATGGGCTCTTTCTGGCTTGAAGACGTGCAAGAACCAGAGGACAACCGGAAAGGAAATTGGGAGGACCTCAGTCCTGCAGCCACAAGGACCTGACTTCTGGTAGTAACAGGGACGAACTTGAGAGTGAATTCTTCCCCAGATCCTACAAGTAAAAGCCCAGCCTGGCTGACACCTTGACTTTGGCCTTTTGAGGCTCAGAGCAGAGAACCAAGTCCACCCGGACTTCTGACCTGCAGCAGTGACAGGTAGTAAATGGATGGGATTTTAAGCCGCCAAAGTTGTGGTAATTTGCTACACAGCCGTAGACAACCAAGACGGATGTGCACTTAGGTGTTAATGGTGGTGATATCCGGGAGGTGAGAGTGTGAGGTTTTTATTTTAACCTCTCTGATGGTTTGTATGTTGTAACGTTCTGCAGTGTGCCTGTTCTTCCATTATATTAAAAAGATATATATTTTTTAAAACCCTTTTAGATTGCTGGAGGGGGGAGGGGAAGCCCGTCCTTTATTCCCCCCCCCTCCAAGACAACCTACTAGAGCTTTATTCTGTACCTTCTCCATGATACTTGCTGTATTTTGTACCACTTATGTTATTAGTAACATTGTATTTTTAATTTAAATCATCTTAAAAAACAAAAAAACCAAACCAGCCAAAATACTTTAGCCTCCTCCTGAGCAATAATATTCATGAAGTCATGGGTTGATTGTGCCAGTTCTTTTTTTCCTAGCACATCAAAATACATGACCATAATTATTAAAAAATACGGGTCTGTGTACCTCCAGCGGTATACAAAACAGGCTCTGGGAACGGCTGATCCCATATAATCCTTTTGTAGCTTTGGCTGCCGTTGGAAACAAAAGCCTGGGAGGGGTTGGCTCCTGGATGCCTGGCAACTTCAGCCTTGACCCTGCCCACCAAAGCCCAAAGGCTGGCGACGCCAAGGTCTGGCCACTGTCTGGGTCACGGAGGGGAAAAGAACTTATGGAAGGAGGAGGCAAATCCGGATTTGTGCTTCTGGAAACTGCCCTGCCCACGGCTGGGTGTCAGAGCCCTGGGTTCAGCTGAGCCAGGCCATCTGACTCCTCAACCCCAGACTCAGACCACTTTTCCTCCCAAGGAAAAGACCAGAAGCATGAGAAGTCCCAAAAGGAATCAGGCATCAACCAAAGACTAGTAGACGCAACGGGGCTTTTTGTCCACTTTTTTTTTGTTTGTTTGTTTGTTTTATCCAGAGGAAGGAGGGAGCAGGAGATAGAGAGTGTTAGATAATTTTTTTTTTTAAAGATTTTATTTATCTGACAGAGAGAGAGAGAGAGACAGCGAGAGAGGGAACACAAGCAGGGGGAGTGGGAGAGGGAGAAGCAGGCTTCCCGTGGAGCAGGGAGCCCGATGCAGGGCTCCATTCCGGGACCCTGGGATCATGACCTGAGCCGAAGGCAGACGCTTAACGACTGAGCCATCCAGGCGCCCCTGGATAATTTTTTTTTAAAAGATTTTATTTATTTGAGAGAGAGAGAGAGCGTGCGCAGGAGAGAGAGCGCGAGCAGGGGGAGGGGCAGAGGGAGAGGGAGAAGCGGGCTCCCTGATGCGGATCCCAGGACCCTGGGATCATGACCCGAGCCGAAGGCAGACGCTTAATGACTGAACCACCCAGGCGTCCCGATAAATTTGGTTTTAATATGGCTAGGTCTCATGGGGAAATCTATGCCAGATTTTTTCCTGGTCAAAGAGCTTACCAACTGGGCAACTTGAGTAAGTTACTTAACTTCTCTGTTTCTTTATCTTTGAAGTGGGCATAATGGAAAAGGTGGGTTTTGCCAAATGCTGGTGATGAAGGTGAAAACACGTCCTACTAAAATAATATTTACTGTATGTTTGTGGTTCTCAGTATCCGGATATGGAGAACTACTAGTTGTGTAACTTCTTCACCCGTGTCCCCCTCCCTTCTGCCCTCACCCCTCCACAGTTTGCTCTGAAAACAACAGCCAGAGGGGTCCCCTAAAACCCGAGTCAGCTTCTGGCCCTTTTGCCTTAGAATCCTCCAGAGCCTTCCTATGTCACCTGAGTGAAAGCTGAGGGCGGTAGGAAGGCCCTGCCTCTGTCCCGACTTCTCTGAGCTCATGGCCTGTTACCTCCTCTTCTCTGCTTCAGCCACACTAGCCTCTTTGCAGTTCCTGGAATACATTGGGCCACTCCCACCTCAGGACCTTTGCACTGGCTGTCCTCTGGCCTGCTTTTTCTCCATCATCCACACGGCTCCCTCCCTGGCACCTCCTCTAAGCCTTTGCTGAAGTGTCAACTCCTTCCCGCCATCCCCAACCCCTTATCAATGTTCTCTATTCCCTTCCCTGCCCTGTTTTTCTCCTTCCCACTTCCCACCATAAAACATGCTGCATGTTTTGTTTATTTATTTGTTTTCTACCTTTCTCCCCTGCAAGAATGTAAGCTCCATGACTACAGGGTTTTTTTTTTTTTTTTAATCTGTTTTGTTCACAACAGTTTTCCAGGGTCTTAGAACAGTGAGTGACATATTGCAAGTGCTTAGTGATTATTCGTTGCATAACGAACAAAAGGGTGGCGGGTGGAGTTGGGGCACAGTGGCCTGATTTTTAGAGGGTACCGCCTCGGGCCCTTGCGGGCCTTGGCCCGGGGAGCCTGTTTCTCTCCCAGGACCCTTTACAGTTTGAACGCCAGTGGCCATGCTGTTTGCTCTTCAGCAACCATCCGGAGCAGTCCTCAGTTGGCTCTGCTTTTGCGGGATTTTCAATACGTGATTTCCCCCCACGGACAGAACAGGAATCATTTAAAATCATTCATGAGAAACTCATGGCTGTGCTTTCGGCAGGCGGCTTTTGCAGGCCACGAGCGCCTGGTAGGGGACGTGAAGAGCAGGGAGGGAAAACCATTCTGCCCGCTTTCCAATCCCCCCCCCCCCCCCCCCCGAGGCCTGGGTCAGAAGAGTGGCCGTTTGGGCTGGGAAAAGCTGAAGCCTGGGGACGGCGGGTTCGTCTCCCCACTGCGGCGCCCTGCGTCCCAGGCCCACAAGCTGCTCCCCCACGGCTCAGCCTGGCGCCTCAAGCCTGCCCCTGAACCTGGCTGAGGCCGCAGTCCGGGCCCATCTTGGGCGCGGTGGCAGATCTGTCCCCAGCCTGGCCTCCAGTGGCTCACCCAAGAGGAGTCCATGATATGCCCTCGCTGGCTCCTCTTGGACTGATTCAAGTGGTCGGGGGCAGCCCTTGGGGTTCAGCGATGTTGACATATGTGCCCCTGAGCCCTTTCCTAGCGGCTTAACCCGTGGGTTTGCGGTTGGGGCCAGGTGGGGAGGCTCTGCTCCTCCTGCTGGCTTGCCTTGACCTGCCCCTCGCGGCAGACACTTTCGGGGTCCTACCCCCCTGCCGGTAGCCCTGGCCTCCATGCTTGGGAGCCTGCTCACTGCAAACAACTATGACTCCCTGCCCGAGGGATTTTTCTGGCAGCACACTCTTCCTGCGTGCGGGGGCCCGGGGCAGCCTAGAGCACTGACAAGGCGGGGGAGGGACCAGCGGACAAATACGGACGCAGCCGTATTGCTGGCTGGGGACAACCTCAGGGGCGTGTTCTACACTGTCTGCACGAGGTCCCCAGGGGACTCCGACCCACCCAGGTGCCAGCAGGGACAACCGCCGTTCCCTCCTCTGCCCTCATTTCCCTTCCTGTTGTCATCTCGCAGATCGCGGGGCGGCGGGGGGTGGGGGGGTGGTGTTCAAGATGGCTGCAAATTCCTTGTCACTCTCCTGGCAGGAGGCAGGGTGCCGTCCCCCACTCGGCGTGTCTGCAAAGACACACTGGAGTCCCTGCCCCCTTGTTTGGAACCGGGCTGGTGGCCGATGCAATCAGGTTAAGATGAGGTCGTCCCGGAGTTGGTGGTCCCTTCCATCCAATGGCAGGTGTCCTTTCAAGAAGAGGGAACGACGGACGTAGAGGCAGACACGCAGCTATGCACGTCACAGCAGAGGCAGAGATCAGGGTGGAGATCAGAGATCCAGAAGCCAGGAGAGAGGCCTGGAGCAGACTCTCCCTCTGGGGCCTCCAGAAGGAACCAACCCCGCTGACACCTTGATTTTGGACTTGTGGCCTCCAGACCTGGGAGAGAATGAATTTCTGAGCTGTCAGACGGCAGCCTGCATCGACTTGCTGGCTCTTTAGGAAACGGGTCTTCCAGCCCAGCCGATGCTCAAACTGTAAAATTGTGAGCAAGTAAAGTGATTGTTATTTATTTTAAGCCGCCAAGTGCAGGGGTGGTTGGTTGCCTGGCAATAGACAACTGAAACACACATGAACTTCTGGCCCTGGGATCCTGGCTTTAGAGTCCTACATCTTCCACATTCCTTCTTGCGGACTGGCTGCTCTTCAAACTCAATCTGCTTCTTGCCGCCCCTTTCCAGGCTTGGCCCCTGGGGACGGTGCTCCCACCCCCCCTTCGGCTGCCCCCGGACCCACACCCGGCTCCCCTGGCCTCAGTTGGGTGTCCCCCGCACGTCTTCCCCGGAGGTGGGACTGGGACTGGTGGCCCTGCCCTGCTCCCCTCAACATGTCCACTGTCCTTAGCCCTCCAGGCAGCCTCCTCGGACTGGTAGGGGTGCCCCTGGGGGGAAGTGAGTCTCTGCCAGCCCTTCTCAGCATGCGCCCCACCCCCACAGCCCAGCATTCTCACTGGGTGGCCATTCTGGGTCCCTGTCCTTTGCCACACGAAACCCCGTCACCTCTGCTGCAAACCCCACGAGATCAATTTTGCGGTTCTTGGCTGGCGTCCATAACGAAGACCTGCCCTTGTGGGCTTGTGGAGGGCAGGGTGGCTCACTCCCTGATATCTATCACCCCTCTGGGTGGCCGATCTATTTATCTGGCTAGGGATGGGGTCAGGAACAGATCTGTGGCTCAGTCCTAACCAATGAGACATGATGGGGGGGACACCTACTAGGGGCTTCTGAAAAATATTGACTTAATATTTATTTGCTCCTAAGAAAGGTGCTCAGAGTCTTGCCTGCCTGTTTTTTTGTTTTTTTTGTTTTTTTTTTTAAGATTTATTTATTTATTTCAGAGAGAGAAAGAGCATGAGAGAGCAGGGCCGAAGCCAGGTCGAGTGGAGGTGTTTTCCGTAATTTGTAGTCAAAATTATCCCCGATACCCTCTTTTTCTATCTCCCGCTCGATGACACAAACTCTTTTCTTCCTGTCCTTCCCAACCAGCCATGTGGCCTTCATTTCTGCCTTAAGTCTTGGTTCACTTTCTGGCCCCCGACATGGAAAGCCCTTTTGCCTCTCTCCCTTCTCTCCCTACTCACCCTGATCTGATCCTTCAAGTCCTGGCTTGAGCCCCACCGAGTCTGTGCCTCCTGCGATTCCCCGCCCCAGGTATCACCTGCATGGTGACCCGTGGGCCGCGCAGCCCCACTCCCTGGATTCGAATTCCGATTCTGCCACTTACTGATGCTGTGAACTTGGTGGAGTGAATGAACCTGTCTGAGCCTCGGCTGACTCATCTGTGAAATGGGGATCATTACACTATCTGTCTCATAGGGTGGTAATGAGGACTAAATGAATAAATTCAACACGAATAATGTTTGTCAAGTGCTAGAGCCGTGCCCGGCACAGCCAAGCTGCTTGATGAGTGTCCATGAGCTAAACGACATAACTGAAAGCTGCCATCTGCTATTTACGATGGTATATGTGTCTGCGCGCCCGGCAGAGCCCACACCAAGGCTCTTGCCTCTCCCCAGGACTGGCCTTGGGTCTCGTTCTTCCTGGACGTTGGACTTCCTTCTAGGTTCCCGGCTGGCCCTGTTCTCAGCCTGGTAGCCGTGTCCATCCACTGGGCACACTACTGCTCAGAGCTGCCCCTTCCAGCCTCAGCCTCAGCTTTCTTGCCAATCTGGGTGGGAACCCCAGAGGTGGCTTTCTTGCCAATCTGGGTGGGAACCCCAGAGGTGGCTTTCACGGGCTGATTTGATGTACAACGCGTCTTTTCAGTCGCTAGGGGAGAAAGGGGCTTAAGAGCACTCAAGTGTCATTTCATCGCTAGACAGGGGGCACGAGGGATCCCTTCGGCTGCCTAAGGTTTGAGAAGTGTGGCAGTAAGAAAATAATAACGGGACCTCTGAGCACCCACCGAGCCTGGCGTGTGTGGCCCTGACCCACCCTCTGTACAGAGCCACCTCCCCGAAGCCCGCCACATCCTGGCAAAGGAGGGATCATTGTCCTTGCTTTACAGATGATGGAACTGAGGCCCAGAGAGCAGGAATTACTTTCCTAAGATCACACAGCCAGGAAGAGGCTGGGGGTGGAGAGGATGTAGGGGGAGCTGGGAGGAAGCTCAAGTCTGACTTCTTCCCGGAGCCCACTCTGCCCCCCCTCCTCCCCCGGCCGCCTTCTCTGTGCACTGGCCTGCGTCCCCTTGCAAGCGGGGCTCCTGGTCTGCTGTTCCGGTGCCTCCTCGCCCACTCTCAGCCTGGCCTGGGCGGTCCCTCCCCAGGCCAGCTGGGTTTGGCTCTAGGAAATGTGATTAAAGTTGGTCTCTCCAGAGAGGGTCTGTTCGAAAGAATCAAAGGCTTGAAGCAAGCAGAATGTTCATAATGTTGGAATAAACCCCTGTGCTTGGGCGGCCGTGGAAATATTAGACCTCCCAGCAAAGCCTGCAGGGTTGTCAATTCAGAAACGGAGAAGAGGAAGAAGATGAGAATAAAAGCAAAGCCCAGCCCCGGCTCCGGCAAGTGCTAGCACTCCGACGGCGGCTAGATCCCCAGAATCCTTATAGTGTGAATTCAGAAGGAAGAAAATATCTATCTGGGCGAGCAGGCGGTTCTCCATCTCACTTTTAATTGCACCTGGAAAGGGGCTTAATATCTCAGCCAATTTCTGCATCATCTTTTGCAAATCTTGGGCTGCTCAGGTCCCCGGGGGTTTGTGTAATAAAACGGGATGGTTAAAGGGCATGTTTCTGCATTAACGAATCTTTCTGCACTGGCTGGGCCCGAGCATTATGTAAATGTTTACTGTAATTAAGAGATGAAGTTGTCACGGTGTAGTATTTTGGTTGCTGGTGTGGAGTTCCTGCCGTGCCCCAGCCATGAATAGTCACCCGAGAAGAAGGAGGGCCAGAAG
This sequence comes from Eumetopias jubatus, assembly GCF_037043125.1. Taxonomy (NCBI): domain Eukaryota; kingdom Metazoa; phylum Chordata; class Mammalia; order Carnivora; family Otariidae; genus Eumetopias; species Eumetopias jubatus. The sequence goes on from NW_028274817.1 coordinate 92,464,500, forward strand.
CAGCGGAGAGAGGAAAAGGTAGACACGTGTGCACCCCACTGTGTGCACTGGCTAACCCCGGGAAGGATCGTCTGGTTATAACGTGCCCTTCAGCCCCAGGTACAAGGAAGAGCCGGGGCCACGGCTCGGGAAGGCAGGTCTTGCCTTCCTGCCACTGCTGTGCTGGAGTGACCACGCTTACGTCATACAGCCTTGAGCCTAAAGTAGGATTTCGCCTGCCTGGGCCCAAAGATGAGAGGATATGTGGCATTGCACGTCCTCTACTTGTACGCGTTTGTTTGTGTTTGGAGGGGAGTGGTAGAGTGGTAGAGAATTCCAGCATTTAAAACAACAAAAAAAGATGGAAGTATAATTTTCGTTTGGTGAAGCACACATCTTAAAAAAAAATACAGCTTTTTTGAGGTATAATTGACATCCGATAAACTGCACATATTTAAATGATACAATTGGATCTGTTTTGACATATGCGTCCACCCGTGAAACCATCACCGTAATCAAGATCATGAACATATCCACGGCCCCCCAAGGTTTCTCCGTGCCCCCCTGTAATCCCTCCCGCCTGCCTCTCCCTGTTCCCCATCCCCAGGCAACCGCTGATCTGCTTCCTGTCACTGCAGACTAGCTTGCATTTTCTAGAATTTAATATAAATGGAAACATGCAGTCTGCGCTCTCTGGCTTCTTTCACTCAGCATGATTATTTTGAGATTCATCCATGTTGCGTGTTTGTTCCCTTTATTGATGAGCTGTATTGCACTGCACGGATATACCACAATTTGTTTATCCATTCATCTGTTGGTGGATATTTGGGTTGTTTCCAGCTTTCGGTTCTTTATGGATGAAGCTGCCATGAATGTTCGTGCGCATATACTTTCATTTTTCTTGGGGAAATATCCAGGAATGGGATGGCTAGATCAGCCGGTAGGTATATGTTCAACTTAATTAAAAAAAAAAAAAAAAACCACTTTCCAAAGTGGTTATACCGATTTCCACTCCTATCAGACATGCGCGAGTGTTCCCGTAGCTCTGCCTCCTTGCCGACATCTGGTGTCATCACCCTTTTTCATTTTAGCTCTCCCAGCTTGTGGATGTGTGTGTGTGTTTTAATTAAAATTTCGTTTTTATGTGCCTTAAAACTCTGTAAGGTACGTGAGTGTGTACCTTTTTTTTATTTTTTAAAATATTTTATTTATTGGGGCGCCTGGTGGCTCAGATGGTTGAGCGTCTGCCTTTGGCTCAGGTCATGATCCCGGGGTCCTGGGACCGAGCCCCGCGTCAGGTTCCCCTTTTGGCGGGAAGCCTGCTTCTCCCTTTGCCTCTCCCCCTGCTCACGCTCTCTCTCTCTCTCTCTCTGTATCTCTGTGTCTCAAATGAATAAATATAAAAAAAAAGATTTTATTTATTTATTTTAGAGAGAGAGAGAGAGATAGCAAGAGAGCACAAGTGGGGGCAGGGAGAGGCAGAGGGAGAAGCAGACTCCCCACTGAGCGGGGGCCCCGATGCGGGGCTCCATCCCAGGACCCTGGGACCATGACCTGAGCCGAAGGCAGACGCTTCACCGACTGAGCCGCCCAGGCGCCCCGAGTGTGGACATTTGTAAAAATTCGTCAAGCTGCACACTTGAGATGTCTGCATTTTACTGGATGTAAATCATTTCTCCATAAAATCTTATAAACAAAACTGTAGGGAGCAGAGTCCCTTGAAATTCTGTCATCTTCTATTTCTATCCTTCGAAATGGCTGTCCCGACCTAGTCAGGGACCCGGCTCTGGTAACAGGACCTTTAAGAAAGCCTGCTGGTCGTTGGTGACAAGGTGAGGTGTGGGCCTGGTAGGTGTGGTTCAAGCTGAGGAAGGCAACAGGTGACTCATCCAGTTTCCTGGATCCTGGAAAATTGTGCCCTGGGCTTTTTGGCGAGGCTGTTCTTTGAAGTCCTGGAGATGAAAGCTTTGCAAGCCGTGGCCACTCCCCGCCCGCTGATGGAGGTGGCAGCCCACTCTGGGCCAAAGAATGGTGGAGGCCGCTGCCCTTGGGTCGGTGTGGTGGGGAGGCGTATGGGCGGGGTGGGCACGGGGGCAAGATACCCCAGCAGCTCACCTTGTAGAGGCAAGGCCCAGACCCCGTTGCCTTCCCAAACACCTCAGTTGAGGATGGGCTGGCTCTGCGGGCCTGGTCTGGTGGCTTAGTCATCGCCCACTAAAAATCCCACGTTGATGGCCCAGTGCACCCGGATCAGGGGTTCCCAACCTGGGGCTGCACTGCCCACCACCCAGGGGTGTTTGGAAATGGTGTTTTTGAGGATCACGATGTCAGGGGGCCATACAGGGTGAATGGGCAGGGATAGTGTGTGAGACAGCCCCGTGCAATGAAGGACTGACCTTCCCCAAATACTGACAGTGTGCCCTGGGTTGAGAAACAAGTTTTTTTTTTTTTTTTTTTTTAAGTAGGCACCATGCCCAGTGTGGAGCCCAGTGCAGGGCTGGAACTCACAACGCTGAGATTGAAATCTGAGCTGAGATGAAGAATTGGCCGCTTAACCCACTGAGCCAGCCAGGTGCCCCAGAAACAAGCTGGTTTTGGTAGGTAAGAGTTAATTGATTGCCTCAGTGATAGATATTCCTCTTCTTTCAATACCTTGAATTCATCTTTTTTTTTTAGTTTAGTTTAAACTAAATTCTACACTCAAAGCGGGGCTCTAACTCGCGAACTGGAGATCAAGAGTTGCATTGTCTACTGACAGAGCCAGTCAGGTGCTCCATCCTTGAGTTCATCTTGGGGATGTCCATCGGAGCCTTCAAATCTTGCTGGCTGCATCCATACTGCATGGCTGCTACTGATTAAGAAATACGTCTGGAACATCAACAGCACGAAAACCCTCCGCAGATCAAAACCCTTCTCTAGCTTAAAGGTTACGCGTAAGCCTGGCCCCGTTTCGAAACTTTCTGGCACTCCAACACATACTTCTAGAGACGTTTAAAGAGCAAGGTTGATTTCAAAAGCCGTGAAATAATTTCTTAAGTCTTATTTCATTTTAATTTTCTTTTTTTAGAATTCATTTCGCACCTAGTATTTGAAGTCAACCTAAACCGCTCCGCTGGTCTTGGCGCGCGGCTGCGAGGGACAGAGATGGAGGAATTCTGGTTGGCGTGACCCGTGCGGAGAAGGCGGTTGCAGTTTTCTGACATTAAATATTAACACTGGGGATTAATAATGAAGGCTGACAGTTCCTTTCTCGGTGATTCTGAGCGTGTCTCTCCCCAGCCTGCAAGGCCAGCAGGCCCAGGCCCTTCCCCTGCCCGAGCCATGTGGCCAGAGCCCCCTGCTCTCTGAGGTCAGGAGAGGTAAGGAAAACAACCCTCTTGTCACCCAGAGAGGCAGGAGTGCCTGCCTGAGCCACTGTGCGCAGCTCCAAGCTTGTCCTCACCCTCCCTGGCGACAGGAAAGCAGCTGGTGGCCAAGGGCAAAACAGGAGGTGGATGCAGGGCGGGTGGTGGGGTGGGGCCTGCCTCCCAGGCCCGAGGCTGGGGGGGGCTGGAGGTGGAGAGAGGCTTCTGGCCGGAAGAGAAGGGGGACTAGGGGTCCTTGTGGGTGGACGTGTCGCCCTGAGGAGTGCTCACATACAACCCAATACCACCCCAGCTTGGCCCCCTTACCGCTTTGTTAGGCGCTGAAAGGCACCCCTGTCTTCCGGGCCAGGAGGCCTCAGACTGCTTGGGGGGTGGTGACTTCAGTGCCACGTAGACCCCGGCCACACAGGCCCTGACCTTGCTGCCCCTCGCCTTGCGTGGCCACCCCCAGCTTCCCCGATGCCCCAGGTCTCAGCCGTGCTAGCCACCAGGCCTACTGAGCTCTCGTGACCTGTGGACCAAGGAACGCCAGGGCAGCCTTGAACTTACACACGGGGAGCCGGGCTGGCTAAGGTCTGTGCTCGGAGCTGGAAAATTAGACACCCAGTGATCTCGTAAGTAATAAAAGGTACAAGGAATCAGATGTGAAATAGCCCCTATTTGATTTTCCACACTCCATTGGTGGATGATTGCATATTCACTTTGCTTTAATAAAACATTCCCCCCCCATGTACATTTTCTCCTTTCCCTTCCCGCCCTCCCCTTGAGCGGTGATGGGGAAGAGTGGAGGAGAAAAATAGCAGGACAGAAGCAGAGAAATCGGTAGGTGTGGGCACTTGCGTCTACCCGCGGTGAGTGTAAGCGTGGCCCTTGGAGGGCTCGGCCCCTGCAGACATTTTCGGGAGACCCAGGCCACTTCGAGCAGGGGCCCGAGTTTGAGGTCAGTGGCCCGGCTTGGCGTTAGTACCTCCCTCTGAGGAAAAGGAATTTAATCTGAGGAAGAAGCTCAGACGCTCTGAGGAAGACAGCCATTTTCTCTGAGGAAAAAGGTCCTGTCCCGAAAACCTCTGGGGACGCCAAGGGTTGGTGGCTCTCTGGTGTGGGCAGCCCCGGACCGGGACCTTCTTCTGGCCTCTCCGTAGCCCTGTCACCGCCTGCCTGACTTTGCCCTGAGAGAGGGCAAGGCGGCTGGAGGAGGGGGGCCGGAAGCCTCCGTCAATGGTGCTAATTAATTGGGCTTGTGGGTGCCTCGCACCTCTCATTTGAGGCTGTACAAGTGTCCCACAGACATTAATTAATTAGGCCCGCCGCGCTTCCTGTGGGGTTTGGACAGATGTCTGATTCCAGAGGCCCCGTCTTCCAGGGTATCAGGGCAGAGCTCGAGGGGTTTGGTTGGACAGGAAGGAGAGCACCATGCCACCTGACCCGTCACCGCCAGGAAAGCCTGGGCAGATGGGGATTCACTCTTAAGTGTGATCGTGGGAGTTTTCTGGAAACACACGGGTTCGGTATTCCTAAGCCCAAGCACCATTCTCAGAGTCCTCCTCTGTGCAGCGCCACAATTAGGCCCCATGCAGTGACCGCCTGCTGGCTTTGGCATCAGAATGGAGACTACTGCCTTCCCGATCATTGACTCACCAGTGCGGTGCCAACATGGAGGGCTGAGTCCTTCCCTGGGTAGAAAGCCACGCAGGGGAAGGAGAAGATTATTTTCATGGCAAAAAAGTTAATGAGTAATGGTTTCTGGAATTTCTCCTCAGAGAATATAACCTCGTCAGCCCTAGGCTTCTGGCTTCTGAATAATTGTTCTTGGTAATAATACAGAACACCTTCATAATAATACATCCTTCTGTGTGTTCAAGAAAGTAGCAATTTATTCCAGGCAAGACTAAAAAAAAAAAAAAAAGTTGCCTTTATTCATCTTGAGACCTGCCCACCCTAGAGATCAAGCAGTGAGGAGGCTGGCTTTTTGGAGGTCTTTAATGAGCGCCTATAGCATGCTCAGTAGTGGGGACAGGTGCCATGAGAGAGACAGAAAAAAAGAAGCCATAGAGCTAAGACTATTTCTGGGAAGATCAGCCCTAACTACATGCTGAATTCGTTTTCCTTAAGTGCATTTTGGGAAAGACACGGTGGATTGACATTGGGCATCCACTTCACCCTGCATTAGACAGCTAAAGCGGACATTTCTCAGATGCCCTTGCAGCTAGGGCTCCAGGTACAATGACAATGACGATCGGATGCTCTTGTGTAAACCTTGACTTTGGATCTCAGTTAAAGCGGGAGAGAAGCATGCATTGTGCTTACATGGATCGTGGCTGAGGCCACATGGTTCTCAAGCTGGTCCTGGTGGCTTCTGATTACATTATGGCTCCCTGATTGTGACAGCTCAGTTCCATGGTGTGGCTTTGGGGGACTCTTCTGGAAGTTCGGCATTGGATGGGTCTCTTCAGTCCTCCAAATAATCCTGTAAGCCTCTTAATACCCTACAAGGAATCCCGTTCTGTTTAAACTACCTGGAGTCGATCTTCGTCTCTGCACCCGCCCCTGACCAACACAGCTCCGCTCAGTCACGCTTGCGCTCCTGCTGCCTCTGGGTCCTTGCCCATGCCTCTACCCCACCCTGTCCCCCCGAGGTCATCTTCCTCATGTAGGTAACTCCTAGTCATTCCTCAAGACTCAGGTCACATGTCACCTCCTCTAGGAAGCTTTCCCTGATACGTATGTCACCTCCCCATCCCGCATACCCAACGCTTCCCTTCACAGCACTTCTCCCCTTGGGTTATCAGCATCTGTTTCTGAGCCTTCCTCCTCCACTAGACAGCGAACTGCTTAAAGACTGTGTCTCTTCTTGGTGATCCTGCTGCTAGGCTTGGCTTTCGCCAAGAAAACACAGTCCTATGTTGTTTGCACATAGCGGATCCTCAATAAAACTTTATTGAATCAGAAAACAACATATGGCAAATACTCACATGTGTGGTTCAGACCTCAATTCAGTAGAGGGAGAGGCCACTGTTGCCTCGAGCAAGTGACAACCTCCCCAAGGAGAAGAAATTGTGACCCAGAAGCCAGGACAGCTCCCTTTCTGGGTCTGGTTTCCTCATGTATAAAATGAGGGGCGGGCCTTCATTCGTGTTTCCTGCTGTGCACCTCTCAGAACTTTGCTTCCTTAAGATGTTTCTTTGGACACAGGCGTTCCGTGAGCGAACGAGTTTGGGGAACGGTGGATTCAGCAAACTTCAACAGGTTTCTCTACTACAGAATGTCCCAGTGCCTTTACTGTACTAATGTGCCTTGTGACTTGCTTCTGGAGAGTTCTAGTATGCAATGTTGTATCAGTTGTCTTTTGCTTCGACAGCGCTACCAAACCTCAACACCCTACCACGTTCCATATTTATGGCTCACGGGTCTAGAATCACCCGGGGATTGGCTGGGCACGCTCCTGTGTCTGGTGGTGGCTGCCTGGAGGGCCACCTAAGCTGGTCCTGCTGGGGTTGACTCTGGCCGGTCTGCTCTGTCCTACCTGTATGTCACCGTTCAGGGGGCTACCTGGACATGTTCTCGTGATGGCTGAAGGGAGCAAGCCTCAACGTCCCAGCTCGCTGCAAGCCTCCTTCCCTCAGGCCTGCTAGCATGATATTGGCCAATTGGCCAAGGCCAACCACCTGCAATGGGAGGGCACTGCAAAGCTTCCTGGCAAAGGGCATGGATTCTGGGAGGGGCAAAGAGCTGGGCTCACCATGGTACTCTACCACACAGCGTTTCCCAAAGTCACCTGACCAAGGAACTCCTCTGTACATCTGACTGGCTCTCACAAAACACACTTTGGGAGACGCTTGACCAGCAATGCTTAAAATCTTTTGCGGTTCTGATTCCCGGATTCTACTCTCTGAGTGGCTTCAGGAAGGAGCCGGTGGCAAATCTGGATCATGCCGGTTGGATGGGATTTGACCAGAGGCGTGGCTGGAGGCGGGTGCCTGTGCCCACCACACTCCATCCGGGAAGTCTCCTTCAGGAGGGCTCCCTGCAGGCTGTTCCCATGATGCCCTTCTTCTTCACCCCCTGTCACCACCGGACTTTTCGCCCAACCACTGCTGGGGGGTGAGCAGAACCCTCCCGGAAGCATCACTTCCCGATAGGCGGAGTTCTAGGAACCGTATGGCAGGCCGGGAAATTCATTTTTCCTGTGTTCTGTGACTCCAGGAAGGCGTTTCCCGGAGGCTTGGGTTTGGGACGGCCTTCCTCCACACGACTGTGGTGCCTTCTGCTAGTCCTTCCCCGTGGCTCCAGGCTGGGGGCCAGCTTCCTGCCATCGAAGACTTGGCCTGGGCTTTCGGGGGTGGGGTTACCCCCCTTTCCAACATATCTGGATGCCTGCACTGCCCACCTACCTCCCCTGGTTGGGGGCCAGAGCTGAGCGTCACAAGCGCCTTTTGCAGACTTGAATCCATCCAGCAGCCCCGCCTGCCTTCCACTAGGCGCGGTGGAAATGCTTCCTGTTTATGACTCCCTGTCTTGCGTCCCCAGAACTCCGAGAGAGGTGGAGTTTCCGTCCAGACACGAGGGACTGCTTCGGTTCTATTAAAGCCCACCCGACCCCCTTGTGAATGCCCTGTGGCTTTGGCGGTGGGGGGTGGCCTCTGGGCAGGGGAGGAGGACAGCTCGACACCTCGGGTTCCCTTGGGGGTACATAAATCTGGCCTTGTTAAGGAAACCTGCAGGGACACAGGGATGAAGGTGATCAAGTTACAAAAGCGCACCAGGCCTCTGTGGCTTCGCGGGAGGCCTGGGGCACACAAAAGGCCCTGGGGCCTGGGGCAGGTAGGGGTGGGGGTGGGGCCTGAGGCCAGCCAGCCACCTCCAGCTAGGCTCCCAGGGAGCCCGCCCGCCCCGGAGGCTGCCCTTCGCTTTCAGCAGCTTGGGGAGGGGGGGCGACGTCCCACAACACCCCTTTCCCCCTTCTGGGTGAAGAGCACCTGGAAGTGTGGTGGTGATTTTATCAGAAATCATCGCTGCGAAATGTGTGCATAGAAACAGTACTGAAAGGGGACATGGGGCGTTGCTGCGGGAGGAAAATCCTCGGCTTGCGATTAGAGGTCATTTACATTTTTCTTTTTGCGCTTTTTTTGGTAGTTTCCAAATTTTCTACAGTGGTTACATGGTATTGTTACATTAGAAAAAAAAGTGAGGAAAAGAAATAGAATGGTACCGTCATGTTTTTGGAGAACTGATTGTTCTATAATGGTTTGTACTGTATATTCAGCAGAATTTTCAGGGCGCCTGGGTGGCTCAGCCGTTAAGCGTCTGCCTTCGGCTCAGGTCATGATCCCAGGGTCCTGGGATCGAGTCCCACGTCGGGCTCCCTGCTCAGCGGGAAGCCTGCTTCTCCCTCTACCTGCCGCTCTCCCCCTGCTTGTGCTCTGTTTTGCTATCTCTCTCTCTGACAAATAAATAAATAAATAAAATCTTAAAAAAAGAAGAATTTCAGTTTAGTAAAAAAAAAAAAATAAATAAAAGGTGCATAGGAAAGGCAAAAAAGGGGTGCCTGGGTGGCTCATTTCGTTAAGCGGCTGCCTTCGGTTCAGGTCGTGAGCCCAGGATCCTGGGATCGAGCCCCGCATCGGGCTCCCTGCTCGGCAGGAAGCCTGCTTCTCCCTCTCCCTCTCCCCCTGCTTGTGTTTCCTCTCTCGCTGTCTCTCTCTCTGTCAAATAAATAAATAAAATCTTAAAAAAAAAAAAAAAGGAAAGGCAAAAGACTGTTACCAGTGCCTATGTCTGGAAATATGGTTGATTTAATTTTCTTTATTTGTTTTTATATTTTCTATTTTTAAAAAATATTTTATTTATTTATTTGTCAGAGAAAGAGAGAGAGAGCGTGTGTGCACAAGCAGGGGGAGCGACAGGCAGAGGGAGAGGGAGAAGCAGTCCCCCCCCCCCCCCCGCTGAGCAGGGAGCCCGATGTGGGGCTCCATCCCAGGACCCTGGGATCATGACCTGAGCCGAAGGCAGCCGCTTAACTGACTGAGCCTCCCAGGTGCCCCGTTTTTACATTTTCTAAAGGAATGTATTACTTTATAAAATTAGGGGAAAGTTCATTTCCACCTTTATTCCCTCAGTGAATGTATTGGGCATATCCAGAGACCCGGTGCCTGGGCTCCAGAAACTAACATCCTAAGGGAGACACAATCACCAGGTGACCATTCAGCCATGACATCGGGGTGTCTGACAGGACATAAGCGCCCTGACTTCGTCTGAGGCATCTGAGAAGTCTGTCCTGCAGAAACCACGTTTGAATGGGGACTGGAAGAGTAATAAGGGGTTAACTAGAAGCCTGCTAGGGGAAGGGCTTTCCAGGCTGGTACAAAGGCCCTGAGGCTGGATGGAGAGGCCTGAAAAAGACACAGGAGGAGGTGCTGCCTATAGGGCTTTCTCAGTGGGATGCCACCAACAAGATTAAAGCAAGGAGGTGAGGTGATACATTGCACATTTCAAAGAATATTCTAGAAAAGGAAGATAGAAAGCATGGGGAGGCCTGGACCCGGGTGGGGAGAGGAAGTGGAGGCAAGCACAGGAGTCTTGAGACCCAGCTGCATTTCAGGGTGCAAAGGGGCTTCTGGGTGGCTGGTGAATATGTGCCTTGGGCTTTCCCGAGGCGCCGTGGGGTTACCTGGTTCTCTCTTGCCGGCTCAATGGCCAAGGCCAAGTTGGGTCAGGCTGCTGGGAGCAGAAGGAGAAGCAGCTCCCTGTAGTGCGGAAGCTCGTCCGAGCTGTGGGCCCCCGAGAGCGACCAAATCTAGAGAGGAGCGAAGCAAAGACAATCCCAGCTTCGGAAGTCCAAAGAGACGGAGGCGGCGGCAGCAGACACGCTGTCCTTCCCAGAGTCCTCGCCTTACACTGCGCAGTTTGGAAGAGTTGACTTGCCCCCGCCACCCCCACGGATGGGGAAAGGTAAAGGCGCGAGGGTGGAGGGGTGGGGGGGGTGAGGGCAGAACTTGTTTGAGAAGGGGATGCTCAGTAATCAAGCGGCTACAAAATGCAGCATGTGACGGCCTCATGCTGTGGCCTCTGACCTTTTGGGACATATTTAGTGCAATGTGGCACCTCTCCCGAGAGGGCTTTCAGAGGACAGTTTCTCCAAGCAGCGTGGCCCCTCCCCGCCGCCTCCCGACAGGACATGGCTTCTGTCTGAGAGTGGGTCTGTCTCTCTGAGCCATAGCCCTGTGAGCCTCCTCTCTCGCCCTCCGCCCTGGCCTTCCGTGGCATCCGGCTTCTGCTCAATGCCTAGGCTGCCCGCTGTAGCCGGAACTCCTCCAGGCCACATCCGGGCCGGGCATTCTGCATGTAGGGAGGCGGAATAAATAGTCCATCTCACACCTAGAGATGCGACCGTTTTCCGAATGTCTGCAAGGTCGCAATGCGGAGTAAAACACAGCACGCCCAAGCCTCACAGAATTCCCAGTTGCCTCCCTTCATCTCGTAGTGTTTATGACAGTTACTGAGAGTGCAGCAAGGAGGAGAGCTTTGGGGACCTTATGAAGAGTGGACCCTGTGTGTGAGAAGCCTGGGGGGCACTGCTCGGAGAGCCTACCCCTTTTGTGGGGGGACTGTGCCGTTTCTGTGGTAGACACGGTGGGCTGGCTCTACATACTGCTTTCTTCCTTCCTTCCTCCATCACAGAGGCCGGAAAGCACAATTCTGTGATCTCCCAGGCTCCCTTGTAGCCGGGGTTGCCCATGTGACTCAGATCCAGCCAATGGGATGTAGGAGGAAGGTTTTGGTGAAGGGCCATCTCCGCTGGCATGTCCTTTTGGCCCTTTGGCCACCTCCTCCTCTCCCCCCCCCCGCCCCATCTTCCTGTATGGAATTGAGGCTCATGGCTGGAGGTGCAGCAGCTATTTTGTGATCATGAGGACAAAAGCCACACACTAAGGATACTAGAGAAGAAGACAGAAGAAACTGGCCTTCAGGGATGTTGTTGGGCTGCCATACTAGTCCTGGAGAGCCACCTTCTTCATTTCTTTCCGTATGAAACAAACAAACCTCATACTTGTTTAAGCCATGGTTCATTGGGTTTTCCATAAGTTACCAAATTCAAATCCAAATGACACACATGATTTTATCCTCAGATCAACTCAGTGGCACAGAACTGATATCTTTGTTTTACAGATGAGGACACTGAGGCTCAGGGGGTTCAAATAATCAAGGTCAGACAGCTAGTTAGTTGCAGATTTAGGGTTTGAATGCAGGAGTGTCTGACCCCAAAGCCCCCCTTTTTTAAAGACTTTATTTTTTGAGAGAGAGAGAGAGAGAGAGAGAGAGAGCGCGAGCATGAGCACATGAATGGGGGGAGCGGCAGAGGCAGAGGGAGAAGCAGACTCCCCGCTGAGCAGAGAGCCCGACATGGAGCCCCATCCTAGGACCCCAAGATCACAACCTGAGCCAAAGGCAGAGGCCTAACTGACTGAGCCACCCAGGCGCCCCATGACTCCAAACCCTTTCTCCACTCTTTCTATATCACCTCCTTCCATGCAGTAGAGAACCGGCTGCATCAGCCTAACAGTGGAAACCCACCTAGAGTATGACAGATGTTTCGTATGAGGTTCATGAGCAGCAGCGAGAATTTTCCCTATTATTATTTTTTTAATTTTCCTTATTATTGATCGGTGCTTTTGCCATGATCACAAACATGCTCTCTGTTATGGGTTGAATTGTGTCCCCTCAAAATTCATATGTGGAAATCCCAAGCCCTAGTACCCACATTTTAATAAGGATGTGACCTTATTTGGAAATACGGTCTTTATAGAAGTTATCACGTTTAAAGTGAGGTCATTAGGGTGGGCCCTAACCCAAGATGACTGGTGTCCTTATAGAAGGGGGAAATTTGGGTAGAGACAGACACACACAGGGGGAAAAGGATGTGCACACGCAGGGAGGGAGAAGCTGGCCATCTACAAGCCAAGGAGAGAGGCCTGGAACAGATTCCCTCACAGCCCTCAGAAGGCACAAACCCTGCTGACACCATGATCTTGAACTTCCAGCTTCCAGAACTGCGAGACAATAAATTTCTGGTGTTTAAGCCACACGGTGTGTGGTACTTTGTTATAGCAGCCCTAGCAAACTAATCTGCCCTCCTAGGTGAATCTCTCCTGTTCTTCTTGATCCTTTCTCTTGCCTTATGTATCCATCAGCTATTGTTGTAATCCTGCTGTGTAACAAACCACTCCCCAGATCCACAGCATTCAGGTTGGATTCAGATCTGCGCCATGTGTCTCTTATCCTCATTGGACCATTGGGCTACCTGGAGCACCTTTTTCTCATGGTGATGTCAGAAGCGTAAGAGGCCAAGCTTGGCCACGCCAGAATATTTTAAACCCTTTCTCACATTAGAGTCTGCTAACATCTCATTGACCAAACAAGACCACGTGGTCCAGCACACCATCAGCTGGGGAGAGGCAGCAGTATACTCTAAACCACAGAGGGAGAGGGAAGGGGATGAATATCTACTAAACTATAATTCAAATTTTCACCCTTCCTAGAGGTGCTCTGGTCTTAGAATGAACCCACATATCCCTTTTCCTATTTGCCTTGATCGAAGGCTCCTCACATCTTCCCATCCTATATATGCTTTTGTGGCATTCCTTCTACCTCCTCAAGCAAGGCCATTTCCTTGTTAGCCTTCTGTATCAATTAGAATGATTTCAACTGCACGTGACAGAAAATCCAGTTCAACCTGGCTTAAACAATAAAGGGATATAATGGCTTAAGTAACTGACAAATTTGACAGTTGGATGAGCTTCAGGTGTGGTGTGCTCAGGGCTCCGACTCCAATTATCTGCCAATCTCTTGGCTCTTTGCCGCTGTGTGTCGCCTTGTGCCTCAAGAAAGCTTCCGTCAGGGTCAATATATGATTACAGCACTACCTATAAAACAGACAAACAAAATAACTACACTTGTGAAAACTACACAAGTGCCTATTAGCAGTAGAACGGATCAATAAATTGTGGCACATTCACACAATAGAATAGTAGACAGCAGTGAAGATGAGCAAAGTTCCCCATGCAATAGCACGGAAACATTCAGAAACAATGTTGAGCAAAAGAAGCCAGAGACAAAAGACACATCCTGTAGATTTCATCGATAGATAGTTCAAATCCAGGCAGAATTAATTTATGCTGTTGGAAGCTAGGACAATGGATATCCTTAGGGCCTCAGGGTAGTCAATGGAAGGGGCCACAGGGGGCTTTTGGACTGCCGGTCATGCTCCTTGGCTTCTTGATGGGGACACTGGTGACACGAGTATAAGTTCATTCTGTGAGATGCCACCAAGATATATACTTATGACATGCGTATTGTACTTTGTGAACATTTTGCTTCAAATACAAAGTTATTTACAGAACTCCCCCAGGCTGCTGTATGGAGAATGGGAGAATGGGTAAGGGTCGAGGTGGGAAGACTCAGGAGGAGACCGTTGCCATAGTCCGGGTGAGCAACGAAGCGGTGAGGTGAAGGTGGAAGCTCCTCACCCGGGCCACCAGTGAGGAAAGCGGAAGGGGAGAAGGCGTGAGGGAAGGCCGGAAGGTGAGGAAAGGACAGACCTCTTGGCCCCACTGATGGGCTAGAGGGGGCGTTTGGAGGTTCTGAGGGGACCGGGAGAGGCGCCATGAGCGCTAGGACAGAGCTGAGGGAGTAGTGGGGGATGGTAGCCTGCCCCTCAAAGCCAGGGTCTTCTGGGGACCATGTGAGAGAAGCAACACTGGACTATTTACCTGGCCCCAAAATGGCATTTCTTTCTTAGAAAATTTAAGCTCCCAACAGCTGTGGATGGAAGTTCCAGTTGCTCCATACATTACCAGCATGTGGTAGGGTGGTAGGATATTTTTAAAGTATAAATCAGCTTGTTTCTGTCCTGCTCAACCCCTCCCCCCCACCCAAAGGCTTCCTGTAACACTTAGAATAAAATCATAACTCTTTACACGGCCTGTGATAAAGTGCTACCTGTTTCTCAAGAGGCCAAGCTTGGTCTCGCCTCAGGACATTTGCATTTGCTGGGCTCTTCACACCCAGCTCTTTGCCTGTCTGCCTTTTCTCATCATTCACAACTCAGTGTGTTTTTGTTACTCCTGTTGTATAACAAACCACTCCAAAAGTTAGGGACCTGAAACAAGAATTTTGTTACGCTCACAGGCTCTAGGAGTTAGGAGAGCAGACAGGACACAAAAAACTTGCTTCTGCTCCACTATGACTGGAGTGTCAGCTGAGAAGACATAAGGGCTGGGGGTGACCAGCAGCTGGGCCCTGGACTTTTCTGGAGGCTTCCGGCACCTGTGCTGGGATGACCCAAACCCTCAGTTCATCTGGGACCGCTGGCCAGAGCATGTACGTGTGGTTTCTCTTGCTGTTTGGGTTTCCTCACAGCATGGCGGCCTCGGCCTAGTGAAACTCCTCACATGGCCGCTCAGGGCCCCAGCGTGAGTGTTTGTGGGAACCAAGCAGAGACCCTGTGGCCTTGTGCTGCCTAATTTGGAATTCTATTGGTTGAAGTAGTTGCAAGCCTTCCTGGATTCGAGGGAGGGGACATATGTATTTATATTTTTTCCTTCCACTTTTATATCACTAGTGGCCAAACACCATACCAAAAACACCGTGGAAGATCTGTTCATATTTGTTGAGAGGAAATGATTCTGTGATAAGTAATATAGGGTGCTCTGGGAGAACAGGGGCTGGCTTTTGTTGGGGAGTCCAGTAAAGGCCGCCCCGAGGAGGTGACAAAAGCTGACCTTTCAAGGCCCAGGAGGTGTATAGCTGGTCGGAGGGGATTTGTGTATTCCAGACGAGGAGATCACCAGGGACCTGGAGCACGGGCCCCAGTCGGGGCCCCTCCCCTTCAGTGCATGCGTGTGATGAGGGTGGAGGGGTGGTGTGGGGGGCCAGACCTTCAGAGCTGGAGCACATAAGGCGAGTCTGGCCTCGCTCCTGAGGGCCGCAGAAAGCTCCATGAATAATTTTAAGCTGATATTAAATGATGGGATCAGATGAGCTCTTTTCCAAAGGTCATGTCTTACAGATGGAGTATTTTTCCCACGGCAGCGGGGATCCAGGCGGGCACTTGAGCGAGGCCTTGCATGCAGCCCTCCATCCCTGCTCCCCTCTCGGGCCCTCATTACGCCGCAGACGCACCTTCTGTTCAGGCTGCAGCAAGGTCCAGGTGGCCAGGGTCTGGAAACTGATGGTTGTCCCAGGCCTCCTGGGGATTGGTTGGGCTGAAGTTCATCTCTTGGTTTCCCTGCAGTGAAGAGGGATGGCTAAGGAGAGAGGTCTTACCCTTTGACAATAATCTATGGCTACACTATTAACAAAACCCAGGCCCGGGCGTGTGAAGTCTGTGGTGTCTGGGAACTGAGATGACAGAGAGTGGGACCGGACTGGCCCGGGGTTGCAGGCTGGTAAGGCTGATGACGGTTCTTGACAGGTCCTTATAGGAGTCTTGCTTTTTGCATATGTTTGGTATTCTCCATAATAAAAAGGCTAAAAAAAAATCACAGCCACCCCAATAAAATCATAGTCTCCCCTTCTCTGTCTTCCCTTTCAGAAAACCATCATGTTGGGCACATTCTGTCCCAATAACTTTAAAAGCAATAGCTTTTGACCATAATGTCAGGATAACAGCAAGATTATTAGCAACTCACACAGGATGTGAAAGCAGTAATCTTGTTTTTCAACTTATTGTAGTGACTTAATGGTCATATATTTTATTTTGAAGTGTGGAAAATGCATATTGAAAGTGTGCACTCCAACACAAAAAGCTATTATTTTTAACACTCAACTCTATGTAGAGTACAAAAGTGTCAACTTCCACAAGGCAAGCGGGGAGACTAAACTTTATTAAGGTTTTGGAGGGTTTAGCAACAGAGTCTAAAGCCAAAGGCGGCGCCTTTCATACCCAGCCAAGTACACCTGGGCTCCCCGAGACTGAGAGTCTGGGGTTGTGAAGGCAGAGAGCGGCAGCCCCATTTCTACAAAGAGCTCCAGGTCCACGGTGGAGATCTCAGTGTCTGTTTTCAGATGTACCCTTTCCAACATGGCTGCCCATTCCAACATGGCTGCCGATTAGTGCTGTTGAGTACCTACCAGGGACTGCTGTTGTTCTCAAAGTTCTGCGGGAAAATTGCTGTCTCATGCTGTGAGGAGCCACTCTTCTAAAGGAGGGGTCTAGTAGGTCTGTGTACATGGGCACGGAGATATGCACTCTTGTGGATGCCCAAAGGGACTGGGGGGAAGAGGTTAGGCTGAAGCTCCAGAGTGAAACACAGCCGGCTAGGGCCACCAGGTTGACTGCCCTGGCTCTGTGGGTTCCATTGCTGGCCGGAGGTTTGTAGAAGCCACAGTCAGGGCCTTCCCAGAGGCAGGCCGTCTTAGAAGTGAGGGGTGACAGGTTTTTCCATTGAGGCCGGCCACAAACACTGGTGGGTGGGTATACAGGGGAAGAAGATGGCTCCTGGGGCAGGGCCAACCTGTGGGTAGTGCATCAAGGCTGCCCTCGTCTGCAGGTGGCCTTTTTGACAGGTCAGCAGGGAGCCTGGAGACCTAGGGGTGGGTGTGAGGGCAAGACTCGCCTCAGTGCGGGGAGTTCTGGGAGCAGAGGAGTCCAGAGGGCTGGAGGCTCACGGTTCCCACCCTGTCAAGTGGACACTGAAGATGAACAGTAAAGACCCCTGCTCAAGGCTTCTGGGCAAGGGGGACGCCTTCAGGAGGTTCACAAATACTTTGTACTGTGGAATCGTGAGTGTGGGACTCAAGGGCCGTTCGTGGGGCGGGAAGCTCCCGTTGTGTGCTGTCAAATCCCACCGCACTGGCACGCCCTGGCCCCAGTCGTGGCAAAGGCCCGAGATACTCCTGGGCCCTGTCCCTGTCCTACCTGCCGGCAGGGAAGCCATCCCTCTCCCAGGACGCAGGCCCCAGCTCAGCCTCAGGGGTGGTGGCTCCCACAGGAAGGCGGCTCGCCACTGGAGCTTCCCAGATCGCTCATCTCCCTTCCTCAGTCCATACTCTTGGCCTGACCACATTACACTCCAGCTCAACGCTCTTCTGTGGCTCCCCATTTTGCTCCGATAGAAGCACCAGTTCTTGCTCTGATTGACCAGGCCTCCCTGGTCTCTTCCCTTCTCCCTACCTCCCTGACCTCATATCCTGTTACCACACCTCTCCCCCTCCCCCCACTCCAGCCACCCTGGCCTCCTCGTCCTTCCTGGAACACCCCAGGCATACTCCGGCCTCAGGACCCTGCCCGGCATGCTCTTCCTCCATGCCATCTTCCTGGCTTGTTTCCTCACCTCCTTCTGTCTCCCTCCCAGCGACCCCTTGCTCAACACGCTGCTGGAAGGACAACAGCCCTTCCCCGGGTCCTGTTTCTTGCACTTCCCCTGCTCTGTAGCCTCTACCATCATCTGCGGGGTGACATATCCGAAGTGTCCTTGTGTATTGTCACTTTCCCCTCATTCACACAGAAGCTCTGAGCAGGCAGGGACTTTTCACCTCTTTCATTCACTGCTCCATCCCTGGAGCTCAACACACTGCTCGGCATGTTCAGGCACGTGGTCAACAGTTGTTCAGAGAATGAATGGATGCGTTCACTCTGGCACTTTTGGGTCCTTGCTCTTCGCTGGCTCCTTTCCCACAGGCTCAAAGCTGCCTCGGCCCCCAGCAAGCCTTCCCCGGCCTTCCCTCTCCTCTCTCTGCCGTGCTGCTTGTCACCAACCCCTCTGTGCTCACTGCCCCCATGGGCTCGTGGGGCCCAGCCCTGCTGCTCTCCCCACCCTGGCCCCTGGCGCCTGCGCAGCACTCAGGCCCTCCAACCCCCGTGGGCCTCTCCATGCCCCTGTGTGTCCCCTCCCCGCTTCCCTTTGTGCCCCCTCCTTGGGCTCAGCCATCCTCCTGGCCCCAAGGTGTCCTCTGTCTCCTGTTCCAGTCTTCGGGGGCTCGCTCCTCTTAGAGGTCTACGCCATCAATCTCCTCAATCTAAAATCAATGAGGAAAAGCCCAACAGCCAAGTGCATGGATTAGTTAAAGAAAAAAAGCAATAAAAGAGGAGAAAAAGAAGAAAGAACAGTCCAGCTCATCAACTTCTTTCCAGTTCAACTTCTCCCCCGCCCCTCCCATCTCTGGGGAGCCTGGCCATTCCCCTGGGTGCCCAAGCCGAGGATCAGCGTCACCTTCAGTGCCCCCATCACATGTCTCTGGGAGGTCTGGCTGCGTCACCTCTTCTGGGGCTCTCTGAACATCTTTTCCCTTGTCTATTCTCCCGCCACCGCCCTGCTTCAGGCCTTCCTCATCCTTCTCTTGGGGGATGATTGCAAAAGCTGTTAAATGGGGTCCACTGCAGCTGATGTGTCTCCTGAAGCCAGATTGGATCCAATTACCCTGTATTAGTGAGGGTCTAGCCAAGAAAACAGAAACCACTCGAGGTATTTAAACATAGGGAATTTAATCCAGGCAGCTGGCTTCACAGACACTGGAGAAGCCGAAAAGCCAAACAGGGCACAGTGAGGTAACACAGAGGTTAGCAACACAGGGATGAATAGCAGCAGGAAGCTGAAGGCTTCCCTAGGGCTGGAGCGACAAAGGGAGAGGGAGTGTGGCAGGAACCTGGAAGCCGGAGTCAGCTAACGGGAGCTGGAACCACAGAGAAGATGCTGGAGAAGCAACTGATGCTGGCACTGAGTGGGGAGAAATACCCTGGCTTCTCCCTCTACCTGCCGGCCTAACCTCCCACCGGTATCTCCCATTAGCTGAACTGAGCGAGAGGCCAGGTGCAAAGCAGCCTGGGAAATGTAGTTCCCTGCCATACTGAGCAGAACAAGAGAAGGGCAAGGAATGGATCCAAGAGGAGAGAGACAAATCTACGCTCCTTGGCAAAGAAGTCCTCTGTAGTTCCTGTCTCTCTACCGAATAAACTCCGAATTCCTGAGTCTTTCTCCATGCTTTGGGTCCTCTTCTGTCTACTTTTCTGGCCTTATCTGCTCTGGCCCCCACACGCTCACACTGAATGTGGATGATATTGGGACCCCTGCCACTAGCATCTGCCACCTCTGTCCCCTTCCTCACTCAGTGTCCTCTGTCCAGAAGGCTTGCCCTTCTAGCCATGCTTTGCAACCTCACCCAGACTTTAACGCCCAGGTGAAGTGCCACCTCCTCCGTGAAGCCTTCCTGCCCGTCACTTCCAGCCCCAGACATACACAAGCCAATGTCCTTTTTTTCTTCCACAGTACTTCCTGTATTTATGCCTCGCCTCCCTTCCCCCTGTATCGTAGTTATTAATGGGCTTGTCTAAGCTCCTCCATTAGACTGCAGGCTTCCTTAAAGGCTTGTTCAAAATGAAGCCTCCATGGCCCCCCCAACACGCGGCACCCTGCACCTGGGGAGGGCGTACCGCATTCCAGTTTAATAAATGAACAAGTAAGTAGCAAGCAACACATCAGCAGGTAGCAATGCCTAGTTGACACAGGTGAATTAATTTGGACTTTTTGGCAATCTCTGCCAGGTGGAGGGGGTGACAAGGCTGGGGAGGAGTGAGCTGGGGAGTCGTGCAGGGCGGGGAGCAGATGTCCACATTCTGCCTTGTTATTACTTCAGCTTATTGTTCCAGGTTTTTTCTTTTAGCGAGAAAAGAATCCGCCCATGTTTTCATGTTGTTCTCATTGAAATCCACCCACAGGCTTTGAAACGAACCCACTGGTGAAGCGCGAGGAGAGAGAGGGCGGCAGGTTCGTTTCTTTAGCGTGGTTGGTGCAGCAGCTCGTGGGCCAGGGCTCCCTGGGGCTCGCCTGGGGTTCTCTGGGGCTCCAGAGCGGGAAGCAGAGGCTGGGCTGCCCGAGTGGGCTGGAGAAACCCCAGGCAAGCATGGCCTTGGGTAAATGCTCCAGGTTGGGGGTTGGGAGGGGGGAGGCTTGGGCGCTGGAGCGTTGAAAATGTGTCCGTGAATTCATGTTTGTAGGAAGCAGTTTTCAAGTGCTTACCTTTTCTGCAATGAGAGGCTCTCGGGGAGTTGCCGACAGGGAGAAGGGGTGTGGGTGTGAGGCTGAACCCAGGGCAGAGGTGGCTGGGGTTTGGGGTCCCCGTTGGAGGCCAATTATACATGAATTCGGTTGTTCATTCATACATTTCACGAATGTGACTTGAGGAACCACCAGAATGATCAGACTTTTGAAACTAGCCTAATCCCCGTATTGGAACGATGGAAGTCCAGAACGGTTAAGTGACTCGCTCAAAGGCACACAGCCAGTTACCAGCAGTGTAACGTGTTGACCTGGGGCTCCTGCCTCCCCGTCCGGGGTTCCCAAGGATTGTGGGGCTGCCAAGAGGCATCCAGCCTGCCCCTGCCTCGAGACCTTGGGACTCAGGGTCACATTTGGAGTGGTTTCCAAGAGCGGGGACTGCCTCTCCCGGGAAGGCTTACCGTGGCCCTCGGGAGGGATGGCGGTACCTGGCGCACTTTGCATTAAGCGGGGCGTCCTTCCAGCGGGTGGAGAAATGTGTCTGTCTCTGAGCAGAACTGGTTAGACCCCTCGCTCCCGAACCTGTCCACAGCGCTGTGCCCTGCCCCATCTGCAGCGTGTATCTCTGACCCGGGTTACTTTACCAACTGCATTCTGTGCTCTGTGTTTCTAAAGCCGCGTCAGCGTGGGGTGTGGACAGGAATGGCCTGCGCTGTCTAAACAAACCACGAGCTTCTGGTGGCCTACCTGCCAGGGTGCTTGTGACACCCTCTGGCCCGGCAAAGTGGGTTGGGTTGGGAATCCTGGCTTTGCTCATTTTGAGATCTCGCCAGTATAAAGGCAGATCTGTGCCCTTCTGTTCCCCGGAGTGAGTGGTGGAAGCTGGCGCTAACCTATGAGGCAAAGTTGTGTGTGGTGTGTGTGTGGGGGCCCCCAGGACATGGCTACCACTCCCTCCGCCGCCCCCAGGGTGCCATGCTTCCCCCACCCCACCCTTCTCTTAATCACCAAGGCACAAAGAGGAGACCCAGCGGCCAAAAAAAAAAAAAAAAAAAAAAAATCCCAGGGAGATTTTACCAATGAGAAACCACAGGAACAGGTACATTTTAGCAAAATGAAGGCCTAGCTGCTTCTTTCAGAGATTGGGCCCTCAATCATGCAACTTCGGTTTCCCCTCCTAGATGTATGTTTGAAAAATCAGGCTTAAGTCTGTCATTTTAAACAGCTTTTCAAATGACACAGAAATTATACTATTTTTAGGTCAAACCCTCTGCGAAAGTTGACATTTGAAGGTTCGGCTATGTGTGAAAACATCCAAAAGGAAACGTGTGATTTCTCTCCCCCCCCCCCCATTTTTTCCCCCAGAAACAATAAACAGGAGTGGCTTGGGTTTATTTGTGTCTGTCCTCATCCCTCTTACATTGGCATCCCCAGTGTTTATGGGTGTGATTCTTCAGGCGCACACTCGACGTGGCAGATGTCACCTGAAGGCCGCCCTTGGAGATGTGGTCCCTACAAATAAAAGCAGGTCGTTAGACTAGAACCGTCTTTGTTCCCTTAACTATGGTGGTTTCTCCCTCTGCACAGAGCACGCTCTATATAAAGCCATAACCATTCAGAGTCACACGTAGACTATATAAAGGCGCTGCTGAGAGATGAAAGATGTTTTTAACCCTTTCCTCCCGGGCGTCAGTGGCAGCTTCCTGCGCTCAGTTCCAGAACGTGCAGAGTTCTGTTCTGGGCTGATGTGGGGCTGGGGTCGGGGGAGCAAAGGGGGGGATGTGAGTGCAGCGGCAAGGTGGGAGAAGTCCCCATCCCCACCCTTGCCTCCCCTTCCTGCCTCAGTGTAGAGCGGAGTGCGGGGGGGAGCCCCCCTCCCAGGGATTGGGCAGGGCTCAGGTCTTGTGAACGCAAGGAGCAGCTCCCCGTTGGGGGCTTTCATCTGTGACTTTATTTGGGGGCCTGTGCACGCGCCATCTCTGCAAGGGTGCCAGGACACTTGGGACCAGAGGGGTCAAGGTGGCAGGGCTTCCTGGAGGATCAATTGTATTTGATTTGAAGTCACTGTCAATGTTGTGTTTATATGAAAACAAGCACAGGGCTGTCTGCTGGAACAGAATGCAGATGGGCATGAATGTCAAAGCTAAACATGGAACGCCAGAGAAGTGCCCGGCTCGCTGAAGTGCCACTTTGAGCTCTCACTTGAGGCCCTCGGGAGGCTGTTAGGGCCCCTTTGGTGACAAAGTTTAAGAAACCGTACTTTAAGGGGCGCCTGGGTGGCTCAGTGGGTGAAGCATCTGCCTTCCGCTCAGGTCATGATCTCGGGGCCCTGGGATCGAGCCCCGAGCCCCGTGTCAGGCTCCCTGCTCAGTGGAGTGGAGGGGGGGGTCTGCTTCTCCCTCTCCCTCTGCGCCCCCCCCAAGGCCCTCTCTCTCTCTCTCTCTCAAGTAAATAAATAAAAAAATCTTTAAAAAACAAGAAGTCATACTTTAGCACAGCGTATCATCATATGCTAAATGCAAAGCAGAAATGGTTTATTGCAAGGGACGTGGCGGGGGTTCGAGGCCTGGCTCTGCTACTTACTCACGGTGTGATTCGGGGCGAGTTGCTTTATCCTCTCTGGGTCTCGGCTTTTCCCTCTGTAAAATGAGATGGATACCAGCTCCCTCCTTATGGGACCAGGCCTGCCTACTCTTGGGAGTCTCAGGGACTTGTGTGCCCCCACTTCGAGCAGACGTTCCTGTGGGGTTGCCCTTGCCTAGAAACAATCCAGTCTGAGCCCTGCCGCTGGCAGGGGCCGCTGTGGCCACCAGGCCGTGCAGTGGCCTTTGTTCCGTGAGAGCACAACCGTGGGCACTGAAAGCAGGGAGGACCCCGCGACGTGTGGTGCAAAATGCAGTCACAACCTGCCCTCGCTCGTTAGGCATCCGAGGGCAGCAGTCCCAATGCCTCCTGACCCACACCCCGCCGCACTTTGGCTCTTCTCACTTCCTCCGCATGACCTACGTGGTCACTTCTGAAACAAGCCACGTCTGCTTCTGAAACTTGCTTTCATGAAGAATGTGACCCAGGCAGGGTGGGGGTGGGGGGAGAGGGGTCAGAGCCCAGCTGGACAGGCTAGGGGAGGGGAGGAGGAGACAGCTGATGGAAACTCCACCCTGGATTGGACGCTGTGGTGCTTTGAAAGGTAAGGTCGCACGTTCTTGGACACCCTTCCCCTCGAGACGGAGGCCAACTGCCACGTGGTGAGGACCGAAGCGCCCTGCGCGCGGAAACTCTGAGATGATAGCGCGGTTTTAAGCCACTGCGTTGTGAGGTCGTTCGTTACGTAGCAGTAGGTACAGACACCTCTCCTTGTCCTTCAAAACGTCTTTTGAAAGGTGCCAAGACTCCACTGATGCCTTTCTTTTTCCCCCCTGGCTTTTAAGAATGTCGGAAGCTGGAAAACGAAGACGTGTGGCTTTGGAGTAGGACAGTATTACTGAGGGCATACGTGCTGAGTGTTTGCCAGATGCCCCTATGTTGCATCATCTCGACCATCCTGCGGGCAAGGGTTATTCGTCCCATTTTATAGGTGAGAACACCGAGGCTCAGAGAGGCTAAGACCTTTTGGTCAAGATGACACAGGAAGCTTGTTTGTTGGGGCACCCACTCTGTGTCTCTTCATCAATAACAGGCTGCCTTTGCTTGGGAATAAAGCAGCTAGGTCAAGGTCCTGGCCTTGCATCTGATGAATTGTATAGCCTTTGGCAAGTCACTCTTCTGTGGGGGCCCTTTTTCTTTGTGAAATGGCCCATGTCCCATTCCTTGTAGCACAAGGGGCTGTCAATCATAGTGGCAACAGGCGTGGAACACGTGTCCCTCGCCTGGCCAATCAGAATGTCTTATTCCCCTGACCGCGGTGATTAGGTAAGAAATGTGCACGTGATCTGAGCCAGACCAATCAAAAGCTCCCTCAGGGCGTCTCTGCCAGAGCCCCTGGGGAGGGCCGCTCTTTCTCTCTGCTGGGCTTGCTAAGCCAGGAGGCCGTGGATCTGGTGCTGTGGGATTAGTGGGCCTGCCTGTCTACAGAGTCAGGTCAAGGCAAGCCATGAAGGAAGGCAGAGCTGTGCATCCACTTGAGCCCCTGGATCCAGCTATGCCTGAAGCCACCCTTCTCTCTGGACTCCCGGGTTATGTCAGTGAATTCCCATTTGTTTGTTTGTTCCAGCTAATTTTCATGGGTTTGTGCTGTTTGCAATGTAGTGGGCAAACTTGGGAGTTGCTTTTGGCATCTCAGAGCAGCAGAGCTTAGCTCCTCTATACGGTGACCAAATGTAGCAGGTGCTGATGGTGCCCTGCTGGCCCATGCTGGAGGTCATGGCAGACTGTTTCCTTACAGGCCAGTGGCTTCCTGTATCTTTCTGCTTGAGGTGTTCTCTGGCTTTAGGACCATGCCTGGACTGTGTGTGCGCACACGTATGCATGGGGCAGGGTGGGGAGGCTGTTCTAAAATGGCAGAGAATTAAGAACTCAGGAGTGACCTTCTTCCAATGAGGGATGGAGGTGGATGGATACATACTCCTGTTCCCTTGCCCCTTGAAAGGACAATCTAGAGGTGTCTTCTACACAGTCTCCCTGAGGGTCCCCAGCAGGACTGTGCCCCGGTAGCCCGCAGCGGGAACCCACTCAGTAAAGTAAAGCACCCTTCACTGGCTCCTCCGCTCCCCGTTCTCTTTCCCCACTCTCACTTGTGATTCCTGGGATCACCTCCCAGATAAACTACCTGTAACCCAAACCCTTGTCTCTGGGTCTGCTTTGGGGGGGAAATCTAAAACGAGCCCATCCATATATGGAATTTTGATTTTTTCTGGAGTTGACAGATCCGGAGATACTTCTCATCCCTGGGAAGCCTGAAACCGCAAGGTTCCCAGCCTTGGCAATTTTGTGGGTGAAACAGTCCCTATATCGGACATGTGAGGACTGTCCCCAAAGCTCCACGGGCCGGGGCAGGACAGCAAGACAGCAGGGCGGGATTGGCAGGGGTCCGAGACCCCACCGACTTGCAAGAGCCATCGTGAAATAACAGTTGAGGGGACAGATGGGGGTTGGAACATTTGGGCAATGGGGGGGTTGCCTCAGTCTGGCACTTTGTGGGGTGCCTGACTTCTCCCCTGCACCCACAGCCTGGAGGGGTGTCTGGACAGGCAGACCCGGAGCCCTCCAGATGACAGCAAGAGACGGGCTTGCTTTCCAGCCCTTGGTCTTGTTTGCCTTCCTCCCCCACCTCCCTCGCCTTTGTTCTCTCTCTTTCCTTTTGCTGCTCCCGTTTATTTATGTTTAAACACGTCTTGTCCTCGGTGGAGTGGCAGGAGAGTGGACGACAGCAGGGTTCCCAGCTCGCCCTCCCCTGCAAGGATGGGGCTTCTCAGCTCTGGGGCCCGGTTTCGCTGGGCTGCCGGCCTGGCCTGGGGAGGTTTGGCTGGCGAGGCTCCCGGCTCTGCCTGGCGTCTGTTGTCGCTGCTCCCGCGGGCCGGCCCCCTCCCCCGCCGTTCCTCCTGGTCACTTCCGCAGGGGCATCTGGCTGCAGGCAGAGTTTTCCCCTAATTGCATTGCAGCCGAGGAGAGCCTCGCTAATAGACGGAGCGCAGGAGAGGGGCCTGGCCGAGCTCGGGCCGCCGGCTGCAGCTTCTGCATGGGGCTTGGATCAAGAGGAAAATAAGAAGGTTCACTTGGGCTACCGAGGCCCCCTTCCCCTCGGGGGGTGGGGGGAATCCTTCTCCTTTTTGTATTTTGTCTTTTTCCTTGAAGTATGCGGTGGATAGCGTGAAGAGCGTCCAGGGCACTGAGCGGGCACCTTGACGGAGTTTTACATGTCTACGGGCCCCCACCATTCCAGGTCAAGATAACAGAACTTCCCCCATTGCACCAGAAGGTCCTGTCATGCCCCTCCCAGTTAGCACCCACCCCTCCCCGCCCCCCCCCCGCCCTCAGATGGAATCATCCAGCATAGTCTTCTTCTTCTTCTTCTTCTTTTTTTTTTAAATTTTAAAAGATCTTATTTTACTTGAACCCACAACCCCGAGATCAACAGTCGCATGCTCTACCGACTTCGCCCATCACGTGAAAGCATTGTCTCCTTCTGTGTCGGGCTTCTTTTGACCCACATTATGTCTATGAGCTTGCGTGGAAATGGTCCCTCTCGTCTTTTTGTTGTTGATTTGTTTTATTCGATTCCTCACCACAGAGGGTACTGAAAGTTCAGACCCGGCAGGGGTGTAAAGCCGGGAGCTCCAGATCCAGCCTTGGCCCCATCCGCAGCCCCGGCGGTGGCATTCCCTGTGGGCACCTTCCCTCCCAACTGTGGGACGGTGATGCGCCGATTCTGCCAGAGTCCGGCTCTGGAGGCCAAAGCAGCCTCAGGCATCAGGTTCCCTGATGATTGCAGGCTGCTGGGCTAGTAACCTCAGGTTGGAAACCTCACTGGCTCTTTGGGATGCCGGAGGCAACAGGAGCAGCCCCAGGTATGGAGTGGGGCTCAGAAATACTAAGTTGCAACAAAACAAAACAAAACAAAACAAAAATGAAAAAGAAAAAAAGAAAGAGAAAGAAAGAAAAGAAATACTGAGTTGTGATTTGCAAACATGCAGAGGGTAGCAGAAGAGCAATGAGCAATGTCACTGAGGTCTGGTGACTTTTAGCTCAGCACAGCCCTCTCCCCTTCTTTCTGGATTCCCGTAGTGGCCCCTGATCAGCAGCCCCGTGCATGGTCTTCCCTCCTCTGATTCACCAGCTCACTGAGGGCAGCCAAGCTCCCAGGGCCTGCACTTATCCTGCTACTCCTCTGTTCACAAGCCTTTGGTGGCTCCCCACTGCCTGCTCAAGTCAGTATTCCTCGTAGGCAGATGCCGCCTCCCTTTTTGAGCAGCTGGGGTCCTGCTAGCTGGTGTGACCTGCTTCTCTCTCTGTTCCTCCTGGCCTATGGATCTTAGGAGACACTCTTTTCTCTTCCATCTCCCCAGGAAGGTTCCCAGCTGGCCCAGTCCACCACGGAGAGCCTTGGTTCCCAGGGTCACTGCATGGACCTAGATGCCTGCTTCAGCTCTGGCCATCATGACTACATTCTAGCCAATAAGAAGGAGGAAAGGCAAGGAAATGTGCATGCCATCTTCTTTTAGGGTTGATAGTAATAATCATCATAGCAGCCGACACTTACACATCATTTACCATGTGCCAACCCCTGTTACAAGTATAATATCACCCTATGGAGTAAGTACTATTATCTGCCCCATTTCGCAAATGAAGAAATGGAGACACAGAGAGGTTAAGTAACTTGCACAAGGTCACACAGCTAGGAAGAGCCTGAATCAAAATTTGAACTCAGGCAGTCTCATTTCAGCATCTGGGCTCATGAGCCCTCTGTTTTTGTGCTTTTCCCTTCCCAGGTCTTTGAAGGCCCTCTTACAACCCATTGGCCAGGATTTAGGCACGTGGCCGTATCTACCTGCAAGTGAGGCTGGGAAATATAGTCTTTGTTTTCGGCGGTGATGTATGTAGGAAAAATCTGGGAGTTTGATTGCTGGGGAAGAGGGGAGGACAGATCTAGGAGGGTGGCAAGAAGTCCCTGTCCAAGGTGGTAATTGCCATTCTAACTATATGGCTCTATTATGTGACTTGTTCATTCATTTAGCCCACAAGCTTCTAGAAGGGGGGCCCTCAGTTTCCAAGAAAGGCTCTCGTCACTGGGGCCCTGATAGAAAATGGCATTCTTTGTCTTGCTGTTGACTTTAAATCTAGAGCAGCTCCATTTAGGACCCAGAATAGCCCTTTGCAAAGAGTAGTCCCTCATAAGTCAAATGATACTGTGCGTTTAGAGGGAAAGGTCCTGTGCACAGGATGTTAGGAGGATGCATATGGCCTAGTTGACCACCCTCTCCGTTTTTGAAATTGTCTTTTGGCTTGCCTTCCAGGACATCACGGCGTCTGGAATTTCCTTGGGCCTGCCGGGGCTCCCTCTCACTCTCTTTTCCCGGGCTTCCCCCTCTGCCTGCCCTCTAGGTGCTGGCTGTCTCCGGGCTCAGTCCCGGGGCCCTCCGCATTTCCCTCGGCCTCTCCCCCTGCAGGATTTCGTTTCCTTCCGTGGCTTTTTAAATGCCATCCATGTGCTGATCACTTGAGACAAGCCCTGTTCTCAGAGCTCCAGATGTCCACAGCCTCCCTGCTCCCTGGCATCCCACGTGGCAGGGTCACTGGTATCTCGAACCTAATGTGTCCAAAGCAGAACACCTGGTTCCTCTCCCCACCAACCCCAGCTCAAACCTGCTGCTCCTTCAGCATTTCCCACCTTAGTCAATGACCCCTCCAGCCCCCCCAGTGGCTCCTTCCAGAAACCTGGGAGCCATCCTGGGTACTTCATGCCTCACATCCAGCTCGGCTCCTGGCCCTGACTGTCCTACCTCCAGCATGACCCCCGACGTCATCCACTCGTACCCGTGGCCACGGCCCCTCATCTAATCCCCCTCCTCTCTCCTGGACCGCTGAGATGCCTTCTACCTGCTCTCCCACATCCATCCCTCCGGACCCTTCTCCACATCACAAACCGAGAAATCTGATCGTCTACTCTCCAGCCCGCAGCCCTTCAATGGCTCCTGAGTGCACGAGGCAAGGGGACATAGACCGCATCTCTCCATGCTTTGGAAAATGCTCTCTGCTGCGTGGCCCTCCCTTCGTTCCCTGGGCCTCGGGCACATTGGCGCTTTTTTTTTTTTTTTTTTAAGTTCCTTACGAGCTCCAAACTCTTTCCCTCCTCAGCTCACTTGCACACGCTGCTCTCTCTTTGCTTCCTCTGGCTCACTCCAGCTCGAGGCTTACTTACGTGTCACTGCCGCCCCCAATCTGAAACAGGTCCCTATTATATTCTTTCCTGGTTTCCGCTGCTGGGCCTGCATCATCCTTCCTGCAGCTTTTAATTATAGGCACTTGGGTTTGTCGAGATGTTTAGTTTGCGTCTCCCCCACTGGAAGCGAAGCTCCACAAGCGGGGGTCACCAAGGAGACTGCTTGGCTTATGGCTGTGTCTCCAGAGCGGAGCCGGGATAGGCACGCAAGGGAGCTTTAGGGTTCTCAAGCCAGTTTCAGAGAAGAGCTGTCTCCAGGCTAGCAACGGCTATGAGGACAGGTCAACAGTGGTCTATCTCAGTGGAGGTGGAGTGGCTTTGAGGGGTGGTGGTGGGCAAGGTGGGCCGAAGAGGGGATGGCTACGAGAGAGGCAATTTCTGTGCCAGGTCTGGTCCCTCTCTTAGGGGTGGGCACACCAAAGCCAGCTGTCTGCCTTGCGCTACCCCCCCGCCCGCCGCCGCCCCGCTTCCCAGCCTCACCCCACACTCTATGGGACTCTGTCACTCTGGCCTCTCTGGCACACCATGACTTTGCATTTACCAGATCTCCTGCGAGGCACACCCTCCTCACTACCCCCTGACTAGCAAACTCCAGACCACTTCCTCCAGAACCTTCCCTGACTTCTGAGGCTGCGTGAGGCTGCCCTGCTCCTCCCTTCCCTAACCCTTCCTGTACATCCTCATCACGGAGTGTATGCCCCTCTTACCATCGGGGTCCTTGTCACACCACCCCTCTCCTCCCCAGCAGCCTGAGGGCTTCTGGAAGACAAGGCCCAGACCCGTGGACCCCCTAAATGGTGGGTGACCGGCCACACTGCCTACTGGGGCTCAAGCTGTCCCAAGCCTCTCTCTCTCTCTCTGGGCCGGTTGGGACCTTTGTTTTGGAAATCGGCCCTGAGGCCCCGCCCCCCCCCCCCCCCCCCAGGCTCTGGGTGGGCTAGGTGGGGGCAGAAGGCAAGTTGCTCCTCCATATGGGCTGCCTCTCCTGCCTTGGCGGGCCCAGCCTTCTCAGAATGCCTTCTTCAGCCTGACTCTGACCGGAAGTTCCTCATTCCTGCGTAATTACATTAAACTTTTATGATGGGGATCTGGGCAGCCAGCAGCATTATTTTGCAGGGGCAGACTGCATTCCTGGTGTCTGGGTTTACCTTCTTTCTCCGTCTGTGCCCTGGAATGCTGGTCTGTGGACAGGTCCCCCTGCCAAGCCCGGGTCTAGTTGTGGGGTCCGCGGGCTGCACGCTGGGGGTAGGGCGAAGAGTCAGAACTGTGTTCCCACCCCCCCCCCCCCCCGCCCCGAACCCTGCAGGTCAGAAAACGCCACCTGCCCTGCAGGGCGGGAGGAGGGCGCCTGGGCCAGAAGGATGGCCAGAGCCCCCTTTCCTAGCTGACACCTGCTTGCTGGGGCTGCAGAGGCCTCGTGCTTGTCTGCCTCACAAACATAGCTGGTGCGTGTGTGCGTGCGTGTTCCACGTGCAGGGACTTTCTTATTTTTTTTTAAGTGTTATTTATTTATTTATTTAGAGAGAGCACGAGCAGGGGGAGGAGCAGAGGCAGAGGGAGAGAATCTCCAGCAGACTCCCCACTGAGAGCGGAGCCCGACATGGGGCTCCATCTCACGACTCTGAGATCACCACCTGAGCCAAAATCAAGAGTTGGGCACTCAAGTGGCTGAGCCACCCAGGTGCCCCAGGCCCTTTCTTCTTAAATCACTTCTTTAAAAAATTATTTGTAAGCAACACTAACATAAAGTTAGGACCCCATCTCACACCCTCCACAAAGATCAATACCAGGTGGATTAAAAATCCCAACATTTCCGAAAGCCATAAAAACCCGAGATGAACTCTCACAGTGGACTACTTAACAATCGTGGGGTAAGGGGGCCTCCCCAACACAAACAACCAACAACATATGAGAAGATGCTTATATGCAGTATAATCGAGAAGGGGACTAGAGAGGGTGGAAAGGAACAGGCGCTCTCCTATGCTGTTGGTGGGGATTTAAATTGGGATAGCCTTTTCTGGAAAACAGTTTGGCCTATCTATGCACATTCTTCAAGCCTACATGAGCAGGTGGACATATATCCAGGGATGTTCACAGCATCATTGTTTTCTGGCACAAACTTGAGAATGACCTAAATGTCCAACAGAAGGGGATTAAGTTAAGTGAATGAGGAGCATCTATGCCAAGAAATACTATGCGTCAGTTAGAAAGAATAACAAGTTCTGACATGGAATGTTCTTCAAGAAGTATGAAGTAAGTAAAGCAAATCGCAAATCCATGAGCCTAGCATGAGTTCCTTTTTATCCAACAATCTGTGTGTCTATTTATAAATGCAGAGAGGAAGGCTTCGAGCTATATGGCCGGGCTGGGAGGCGGTGGGTCCTTCTAGAGAGGAGAGCAGTATCATGAAGGATGGTGAGGGGAGCCCGCTTCTCCCTCTCTGCCCTCTGCCTGTCGCTGCCCCTGCTTGTGCGTGCTCTCTCTCTGAAATAAATAAAATCTTAAAAAAAAAAATTGTGTGCTACTTTCTTGGATTCGAACAAAACCTTTTTTTTTTTTTTTTACAAAATCTCAAAAGCAACGCATACCCCTTGTAAAAGGCTAAGGAAATCGAGAAAAATAATTATGATCATTATATATGTTTTTAAAGATTTATTTATGTATTTTAGAGAGAGAGAGTGGAGGGAGGGGCAGAGGGAGAGGGAGAGAGAATCTCAAGCAGACTCCTCACTGAGCGTGGAGCCTGACCTGGGGCTCGAACCCACGACACTGAGATCATGACCTGAGCCGAAATCAAGAGTCGGATGCTTAACCGACTGTGCCACCGAGGCGCCCCTACGATTGTTGTATTTACTGATTCTGCGATTATATGCCTGACACTGTTCTAAGATGTTGATGTATATAATCTCACTGAATCTTTACAACAACACACTGCAGTATGTACTGTTATGCCCCCATTCTGCAGATGAGGAACCCAACATTGAGAGAGTAGATAACTTCCCCTAAATCATAGGAGCTAGCCAAGGGGAGCTGGGATATGGAGGCAAACCAAAGTCACCCAGAACCTCCTTTCACCTGGAGATGACTACTGTTGAGGTCTTGGAGAATTCCTTAGCTGGGTGACGTGTGCGCATGCATCACGCGGGAGGGCCTTCGATTGCAGCTATGTGATGAAATCTTGTGCCCTGACGATCTCCCTCTTCATCTTTTCCCTCTTCCTTGCTTTGGCTCTCATTTGGGGCTTTTTCTCTGCTTTTTGAGGGTTTTCCGGGACACAACTGGTCTCCACTGCCCAGGTCATGAAAAGACTCCGGAGTAAAAGAGGTCTCTTCATGCCTGGTCTTTCTTGCTGAAACAGAGGACATCAGGAAGACCACCTGGTGGCAGTGCCCTTGGAAGGAAGGGACCCTCAGAGGTGACACTCGCTCTGCACGTGGGGAGCCAGCAGGTTGGCAGGCTGTGGCACTCAGAAGGTGATGTGGCCGAAGACTCCACCCCGTCTTCTGAAAGGAAGGTACCGGGCCTACATCGGTTTAGGTCGAGCCGAACTCTGTAACCAATTTTCGAAAAGGGCTGCGGACAGTGCAGGAGACAATGTGCTGGCTACGGAAGGCAGCTTTGACGGGGGCTGGCCGGGAGTCAGCCTTAAGCCACCCCCTCACCCCACCCTGGGCCTTTGGCCCCTTCCACCTTCCACAGCTGCACACTGCTCATTGTTCAGGAACAAAGGCTGTTGAAAAAGAAGGAGAAAAAAATAAACTCATCCTGCTTGTAAGCGAGCAGTTGGCTCTGGCCCCTGCGTGGGGAGTCACGTGGAGCGGGTGGTGGCAGGGGGGCCCTGGGGACAGTTTGGCTGGAAGGGAGGGGGGCACGGAGGTGCAGCGGAACTCGAATGGTTGGTGATTTATGGCGCCAATAAGCACATCCGCTGTCTTGCAGTTTTCCCTCAAGATGTGTCTGAACGCAGCCCCTTCGGAGCATCACCTGTGTGGGCTGTGGCCGCGGCCACGGCCTTTCTGGGCACAGAAGCCCAGCTTCTCTGTGCCCTGCTGATGGGTGCCCCCCTCCGCTGGAGGCCCAGGGAGAGCCCCCTTGCCCGCCCTGCCCCGAAATGAAAGGCAGTGGGAAGATGTGCTAGCAAGACCTAAAATGTGCTGTGATAAGGAAGGTGCAGGGTGATGAGGTAGTGAGTGGGGTGGGGGGCGGTCTGGCTTCCTCTTCGGGACGGAGTGTAGGATGCATAGATTTGGAGAGCCTCCTGGAAAATCAGCCAAGGAGTAGCATTCACTTTGGCAGCTGGGTCACTGCTTTGAGCTTTAGCAAGCATGTCCCTGAGCTGTCCCTGGCTAGGATTTTGGGGGAGTTAGAGGTACTGTTTCTTGAGGGCCTACTCTGTTCCAGGCACTGGGCTAAATTCTGAACATTTTCTTAATGCTCTTTAAACTTCATTTTGCAGAAGAGGAAAGTCATGCTCGAAGAGAGCTCAAATAACTTACCCAAAGACCACAGCTAGCAGGTGGAAGAACTGAGATTCAAGCCTATCTTCAGAACCAAGGAACCCTAGCATACTTCAATGCTTAAGGGTTGAGTTTACTGAGGGCAGGCCCAGTGGTACCCCACGTAAGACAGGGCAGCCAGGCCCCCAGAAGCCTTCCAGAATGAACCTAGACAACTGTCCAACAGCAGACTGCTTCTGAAATCTGTGAAGTCTGGGGTCCACTACGGCCTCTGGATCTTTTGCTGTTAAGCCCTCTGCATGTGCACCTTGAGGACTGAGTTTTTCTTTCTGAAAGTCTGACTTCCGGACTAACTCCATCTGGCTTCCAGTGCTATTGCCGACTGCAGAGAGAGAGAGAGAGAGAGAGAGAGAGAGCGAGCATAACGTTGACCTGTAAGCTACTGGGTGTCAGAGTTTTGGCTTCCCACCATGGACTTTGGCCTTGGCCACTCTCAGCTGTTGGGGTCACTCAGAAGCTCATCTTTGTTTGGCCATTTGTTGGGCTAAGAGTGAACAGGCAGATGGTTCTCCTGGTCATGGGTGGCCGTCCCGCCCCCTGCCCCCACCAGTTGACGCCTGTGTGTCCCATCCCTCCCTCCAAAGGCAGGCACCAAACAGAGACATCTCTTTTTCTTGTAGGAGCTCAGGTACCAGAAACGGCACAATTTGAGCTTGAGGGAAACACAAAACCAGCCTAATTCAAGATATTGTCTAAAATGCCGATGCCCTTTACTTCCCCTTCTGCTGGTGCCATTTTGGCAGCTTGAGATTCCTCCTGGGGGGAAGAGTCCCCTGCCAGTGCTGGGCCACGGGCTCCTGGCTGTGTGAGACCCTCAACAGAGCATCTGCTTAGTCCTGCGGGCCCAGTGAGGTCCGCTGTGTGGGCGTGTGTGTGTGTGCTGACCGGGCATCTCCTTCCCCCCCTTAACCCATTGCTTTCTGCACCCCAAGTCTACATCAAGGAAACGGAGGCAAGATGATACGGGGGTGGGGGACAGAGGGTTGCCTGGCTATGGGTCCTTCTTGGGAGGGCCTGGCTGAGGACACCCGGCAGTTTAGTCCATTCATCCCCGGGGAGTTATGAGTTTTCTTCCAGGACTTCTGGAATGTTCTCGAGCCAGGCTAGAGGGGGAAAGGAAACACAGCCTGGATTCCCTTCCTCCCACCCCCGCACAATCCTCACGCTCCAAGATTGATTTCCTATCAGAGCGCAGCGATTTCCAAATGGTCAGCAGCCTCCAGGCAGCTGAGGGGGATCTGGAGAGGCAGAGGGAGAGGGAGAGGAAGAGGGAGAGGGAGAGGGAGTGAGCTGTGGAAGAGGCTGCCAGCCTTCCAGGTGATGGCTCCAAGGAGGAGCTCTCCCCAGGGCCTGGCCGCCGCCAACCACACAGGCCCAGGACAGAGATTTGTTTTCCATCTGTAACTGAGAGGTTTTCAGGCCCCTTCGGCATGAAGATGACCCTGGTGTTTGGTGGACCGGTGCTCTGGGGTGTGATGGGCAGGGGGCTTGGTGACGTGTCTGGGAGTCCGATGGGACCGGGTTCCAATCCCGGCTCCGTGATGGGAACTCAAGTGAGTTATTTTCTTTCCCTGATCCCTAGCTTCCTGGTCTGTGAACCGGGGACTATAACAGATTCCTCCCTATGCGAGCATGACGCGCAATGCCCGCCATGCAGCAGGTGCTTGGTGACGTAGCTGCTCCTATTCATCGGCATGTTTTCTCTTCTGTCCTCGGCAGCGAGCACCCCCTGTCCTCATGTGCCCGGCCTCGGTCTTTGGGTACTCGGTGTTCTCAGGCAGCCAAAGGGGCCTTGATGAGAAGTTATGGGAGTAACTCGCTCCTGCCTGGCAACAGGGCCCGAAAGTGTTGGCGTCGGGAGTACTCGCATTTTGGCTCATCTCAGTCTCAGGCGGGCACATTGATCTAACTTTGCACCAGCATTATGAAGGAGGTATTAGCGTCATTCCCATTTTACAGATGAGGAAAGAGGTTCTGAAGGGTTAAGTCACCTGCCCAAGGTCCCACAGCCGGGCCCCTGGCTCCACCGGCTCTAACATCTACTTCGAAGGCGCAGGCGCTGTGCTAGGGCCCTGGGGCCGCAGAGAGGAATACATTTCGTCCTCAGCTGCAAGGAGCACCCTGTCCTGCGGTGCAAGCAGGCAAAAAAGACAGGTCACCAGCATTCAGGAATGGCAACAGGCACAGGGTATGGCGGGCCTGGACTAGGGGCACGTGGGGCATTTGGGAGCATAACCCCCTGTGAATGCTTCCCTGCGTGGACCCGAAGCCACACAGAAAGGCATGAAGCGTATGCTCCCATCTTCTGAGGCCAAAGTGCACCTGCCCGGGACCAGCCCCCCTCCAGCCTGGGAGAACAGCCTCTTTACAATGTGAAATGACTTCAAGGGCCTTCATTGGAATCAAGAGATGTTCCCCTGCGCCGCCCTCTCCCCCCACTTCTTCTGTATCCTTCCAGGGATATAGGAGGATATGCGTATGCAATTGTATATAAATGTATCCTTTGCAAAAATCGCAAAGGAGAGCGCACTATAAGCCAGCAGCACAATAGGACATCTATATCATGTATATTTATATATAAAAGCAAGTCAGCCTCCGATTCTCTTCCCCTTCCTGAAGGCCACCCCTGCTGCCAACATCTAATACAAGGCGATACACATATATCCTTTTAAAAAAGACAAATGATGACATACTATAAACATATGATAAAGTTCCATACATTCTGTTTTTTCACCTCCCACTATGTCTCACAGAGCACTCTGCAGCAATACCCAGAGCTCGATTGCCCTTCTTTTTAATGGCAGCATAACATTCTATTATGAGGCTGTGCCAGGCTTTATTTAACCAGTCTCCTATTAATGGATATTCATTCAGGTTGTTTCTGGTCCTTTACGGCTCCAAATAACCCGGCTATGAATATCCCCTTACATAGGTTTTTACTCACATGTGGTGTATCTGTATACTTTTGTTGGATAAAAAGGTATGAAGTTTAAAATGAAAAACCATTAAGCATACCGAACTATTTAAGAGCCATGCCTAAAAGCTCATCCAAAGAAATGAATCACTAAGCGTGGAATTCTGACCATCAGCAAGGGACACCATTTGCCTGAGTAGAGGATATCTGCTCACCCTGGGAGTGGCTCTTCCCTCTTTCCAGCTCCCAAGCCCAAGTATCAGCTGAGCAGAGATGGCTGGGGTACCCTGGCTCTTGGGGGTGGGGTAGTGGCCTGGTGGTGTTCTCTGTGGACAGAAGTTCCCTCTGTAATCAGTTTTCCCACTGCATTTCATTGGCGGCCAAGAGAGACTTTCCTAACTCTTGCTATCTTTACAATATGTCGTTCAAATTTAAAACATGCTAAAAGGGAGAAAATATTTATAGAATTTTTCTCTGGAAGTAAAAAAAAAAAAAAAAAACCCTACTTTTAAGCCTAGCCAATGACATTTCTGGAAACCACGGAGAGAAAACAGCAACAACTCGCAGAAGATAAAATGGGCTAATTACACAACAGATCTCTAATTTAAGAAACTAGCTGCATTCTTCTGGTTTTTTTTTTTTTTTCTCTTAAAGATGACAGAGAATAAAAATACTGGCTTACCAGCTTATTAAAAAAAAATAATCCAATGACTCCCAACCTCTTCTGCAAGACGACGTGTGTTTGTGCATGTGTATACAAGGCGGGCCTGTTGGTCTCTGCGAAGGCCGTGGAGAGGGGTCCCGGTGGTGGGGTTTCTCGGCCTGTGGGCCAGTTTCCCATGGGAAGGAACAGGGATTCTGCTGCCTGAGTTATTTAAATCTTGCCGTCTTCTCTCCCTCTTCCAAAGCTCTGGGAGTGTCTCCACGGCCCCAGCTGTCGTGGACCCTTGGCCCAGTGGCCTGGCCTGGCGGTGCCCGAAGTCGGCCCCGTGGTAACCTGTGATTTGCGCTGTCATTAACCAAGCCCCTGTAGCTGCCACCGGAACCCCAGCTGGCTACCTTGAACAAGTACCCCAGGTTTCTAGAACAATCCCTCAGCTGCAGGGTGGTCAGCTAAGACACGGGGAGCCCCTCTCCCCTCCATTGTTTCTGCAAGTCCCAGTCAGAGCACTTCCAAATGGGCCACCAAGGGACCCTTTCCCTGGCTAGAATTTCCAGAAGCCAAAAAGTGACTGCAGCCAAAACCTCCCCGTGAACTTCATTTCTGTTTGGATTTTTATGGAAACGGTTTCTCGCAGACACACATCCTGTGGGACTGCGCT
This sequence comes from Eumetopias jubatus, assembly GCF_037043125.1. Taxonomy (NCBI): domain Eukaryota; kingdom Metazoa; phylum Chordata; class Mammalia; order Carnivora; family Otariidae; genus Eumetopias; species Eumetopias jubatus. Next base: position 92,502,463 of record NW_028274817.1, read on the forward strand.
CCTTCCCTTCCCTTATTCTTATGTATGAATGGATTATGTCGGCTGTTTAATGGGTTTGCAGCAAACCCAGGCCACCGAGCGGTTTTAATGAAGTCTTGGGCTGGCCAGCCCCGTGGCTTTCCGATGCCTTTCGGGACCTGAGAGAGGGCTGGTGCCCGGATGGGATTTGCTCTGTGCTCCCTGCCCAGGGAATCGTGGCTACCCTCGCGCTGCTCTGATTTGTTGGGGGATTTGGGGAAAGGTCTTTAATCTCCCAAGCCTGCAGTGTAGACCAGAGCTAACACCGGCAAGCACCGCGGCCTTCCCTGAACCAGGATGAGGGATCCTAGTGGGGGAACAAAGAGTAATTGTGAGAAAGGACCGAGGGGGGGCCCCGAGGAGGGGGTATGCCTGGTGGGAGGGAGCGGTTCTGCTGAGAGCCAGGGTCTAGATGGAAATTCTCAGCGTTGACTTCAGTTGGGGTGGTTAGGCCTCCATTGACCTGGTTTGCCTTCTCTTACCCAGTAGGCCCCAGTATGTTGATTTGGGAATGTATTATCCATCTTCAAAGCACACAGAACCAGGAGGCGAGGTAGGGTGAGGGGCTGCTCACCTGGGGGCTGCTCTGGACAGCCCTTCTCCCCACTTCGGGAGCCCAGGGGATGCGCTCCTGCCACGAACTAACCCTCCTGCCCCACGGCCGCCATGATTGTTTCCTGTGCTGGCCAGAGGCTGACTTGAGAAGCAGGGCACCTTCCTGCCTCGTCTTTCAGCCTCCTGCCCAGCCTGGGGACCCCTTGTCTCCAGCGTTCCCAAGGGGCCCCGCTGTCAGCAGCTGCCGGGAGGGCTGACGGATGAGGCTACCCACAGAAGGTTCCCGCCCCTTCTCCCCCCAGAGCTCCTTTTATGATATCTCTCCCAGGGCTCCCCGGTTAACAGTGGCTCTGTGGGGAAGGCGAGAGATTCCTGACCCATTGGATTCCGCGGGGAGGGGTGTGGAGGGGTGTGGAGGGGTGTGGAGAGGTGCGGGGAGAAGCCGCTGATTGGGTCAGCGGTGAAGGGACTCCAAAATGCCACCTCCACCCCTACTCCCACCCGCAGGCCTCTGGGCTGCCTGGCCCACGCTTTTCAAATCTGTTCTCTGCAGAACTGCCTGAATGATCTCTTTAAAATGCACATTGGACTCTGTTATTCCCTCCTGAAAACCCTTTGTGTGGTTTCCGGTGCCTGGACGCGGAGGCCAAGTTCCTTTTGGTGGTTTATCACCCCTCTCGGCTCTACCTCTCCAACTTCAAGCCTCCTGGCCCCCAGCCCCTCAGCCTGCAAAGCTAAATCTGCAGCTACCATGGGCCCGGCCCGCACCGCGGGGCTGCCCCCAGCACTTCGCTCTCCCTCTTTCTAGAAGAATTCTCTCCAGCCCCTTCTGGATCACCCCTATTCTATTGTCAGGAGGCAGCTCGGGTGTCGCCTTCCGAGTCGGTCTGTAAATCATAAAGCCAGGAATTCATTCATTTTATTGCTTTTCAGTCGATCGAGACATATGTAACTGGCCATTACCTCTCTGGATCAGCCTCGAGCAGCCTGTCCTAGAGCTCGGGCCTCGCCCGAAGCCAGCCGGTTGCGAAACCAGAAAGGGGTCCTTTGCGCCAGGGCCCCCCCCGCCTCCCGCTCATCCCTCACCACCCTGCCGTGTGCACACCAGCGGATTCCTTACCCCTCTGCCCCTTGGGGCCCAAGGCGTTCTGTTTGCCTTGTTGTCCAGAAGCTCTGATGGAGGAAATTTGCAGAGGCCACTGTCTGACCTGTTGTCTCTTCCTTCCAGCTCGGTGTCCTGGACTTTTCGGTCCGTCCACTTCTGGGGCCCGTGGTTCCTTGAGTGAGGCCGAGAGGTCTCAGACTGCCACTTTCTCAAAGCCTGCGGTCACTGGCTATAGTGTGGCTCACGGCGGGCCTCTCTCAGGCCCTCGTATGGGCCCTCCCCTCCCGCTCCCCGTGCAGCCTCTACTCTCCCTCACCTGGATGACTGTGGCACCCCCACCCCACTGGTCTCCCTGCTTCCCCTTTCGGCACCTTTTCATCCTACTCTCCACACAACAGCCAGACCACCTTGTTAAACCGAAGTCAGATCATGGCTATCCTTGCTCAGAACTTTGCATCATGCTCCAGGGGGCCTCAAGGCCTCCACATGGCCTAGGACAATCTACAGAATGGTCCCTGTCATCTCTCTGATCTCATGACCTCTCACTCCCCTCTCACTTACTCCACTCCAGTTAAGCAGCCTCCTTGCCATCCCTCTCACTCCCTGGACACATCTGGCCCCAGGCCCTTTGCACTTGCTCTTCCCTCTGTCTGGAACGCTCCTCCCCCAGTCCTCCCCCTTCCTTCACATTTCCTGATCAGTGACAACTTCTCCCACCACCCTTTGGAGAACTAAACTCCTCTCCCTGCGCTCCCTACCCCCCTCCCTGCTTTTCTTTCCTCCCTAGCACTTACCACTTAAGAGATTATGCATCTTTTTTTTTTTTAAAGATTTTATTTATTTATTTGAGGGAGAGAGAGCAAGAGAGAGAGTGAGCATGAGCAGCGGGGAGGCGCAGAGGGAGAGGGAGAGGCAGACTTCCTGCGTGCAGGGACCCTGACATGGGGCTCGATCCCGGGACCCCGAGATCATGACCTGAGCTGAAGGCAGACGCCTAACCGACTGAGCCACCCAGGTGCCCTGCATCTTTCTTATGGATCTTGATTATTGTCTATTCCTCCCCTGTGGGACTGTAAGCGTCTGTTAGAGCAGAGATTTTGTTTGTTTGGTATCCTTAGTGCCTAGAGCAATGCCTGAGCACAAAGTCGGCACTGATTAAATGTCTGTTGGATGAAAGAAGAATGGATGAATGGATGGATGGAGTGGCAGTTGGGTAAACGTTCCCCTGACTTCTGTCTCATGGGCAACATCTGAAGACCAAGGATGTTGGTTGGTCACTGGCAGGACCCTTGCTTACCATTCTTAGGTCTGGGAGTGAAGGGACTCCAAAAATGCCATCGTCATCAGTCCTGGAATTCGACTTCTTCCTCCTCAGCTGACTTTAGATTTTCCTGATGTGGATAGTGGAGTGATCATCCACCATCTTCCTTCTCCTGAGATGCAAATGACTGTTCATGGCTTTCTTCTTTCTCTGCTGTAGCTCATTGATGGTGGTTCTGCATGACTTCTTGCTGGGCTGTTGCTCTCAGAACATTCGAGAAACTGCATGGGCCCCGGCAAGAGATGCATGAGCTTTAACTTCACTGTTGGTGCCAGCAGCCCTTGGTGCAGCTTAAAGATGGAAATGAGAGAGCCTCAGTTTCCCATCAGCTCTTGCAGACAGCCGTACAGGAAGAAACTTGCCTCACCAAATGAGCTTTCCAATTTCAAGGTGAAGTGCTTAATTCACCTGAAGGCACGGTCTTGGATGACATTCACTGGGCCAGGGTGTTCAGTTTGCACATCCATAAAATGGGGCCAACGATACTTACCTGGCCTGGTTGTCGTGTGAGGAATAAATGAGGGACATAACTTAGGAAATCTAGAAAAGTGTCTGGATTTATTGTCACCGGCGGGGCAGACTCTGGGGCAAGCTTGTTGCTCTGCAAGATGGAGGACCTTTGTGGGGCTCTAGAAGAATTTGGTGCCTTTTGGCAAGGTCCTGTAGCTCACAAAGCCTCTGCTGCTCCCGTATGGGGTGTGGAGTTTTCTGTGACGGGAAGGTGGCCTGGCTTCTCTGCCCGGCTCCCAGGCTGCTCGCCGGATGGAAACAGTGTGAGTCAGGAAGGGAGTGACCGCTGACCCTTCTTCGATGTTCTGTGCTGCGCATTTGCATTTTCTTGCGAGCTGAGAGTTTATTAGCCAGCAAAGGGACTCTCAGCTCTGAGCCTGCTTTTGCTCAGATCGAAAGAGAGTAACACAAGGAAGCAGCCTGTTGGTGCAGGGAAGGCGCTGGCCCGGCCCAGGGAGTCTGGGGATTACGGTCTCCCCATTTCGTTCTTCTAGTTGGTCAACTTTGGGCCTGTCAGGTCACCTTGCTGGGCCACAGATGCCTGTCTGTATCCCAAGGGAGTTAAAGTAGACGGGTCCGGTTCTGAGCTGGGGTCATTTTATTCTTGTGGCTTTTTGATGACAATCACTTCAAATCTGGAAATAAAAATCCTGTTGATGGTCTCTCCTCTTTTCCAGGTGGCCGCCCATTATTCTGAATTTCTGGGCTCTCCTCTGCAGACCACTGCGGTACGGTGGCTCTCCCTAAGGGGATTCTCCACTCCCGGGGCATTGCACGGCCTGGGGATGCCAGGGAGGAAATGCCTCCAGGAGTGAACTCCTAGCTGATGCCTTTGGGATCCATCTGTCCTGCAGGTGTGCCCTGGATCCCTCATGTGTCGGGGGGACAATTCTGTGGTGCACTCTACATGTTCTCTCGAGGACCATGTGAAGCGGAAGCAAGAGGTCTGCAAGCTAAGGAGAGAAGCCTCAGAAGAATCCCACCCTGCCGGCACCTTGATCTTGAGCTTCCAGCCTCCAGAACTGTGAGAGATAAATCTCTGTTCTGGAAGCTACCTCGCCTGTGGGTATTGTTAAGCAGCCATAGCCGACAAATCAGCTACCTGCACCCGCATCTTCAGTTCAGAGTGTGGTTTTTTTGGGGGTGGGGGGAAGGAGATTTAGACCATCATCGTCCAGGGACAGAAGGTCAGTGCCATATCCAGGCTGCCAGGGTCTTATTTTGGGTGTTACAGACCCAGTCTCCACGGTGGGGTCTGAGAGCAGTTTGTAATGATGCTGGCTTGTCCACCTCGGGCAGAGAGGAGACAAAGATCTAGAGACCTGGAAGAAGTAAAAAACATCTTCATAGTAACCTTCTCATATTCAGATTTGGGGCTGGTTCCCTGAAAAGAGCCGGAATCATGTGGAGAAGTATACACCAGGAGTCGGGCCCGGGATAATGCGCATGAGGCAGTGCATGAATACAAATGCTTTTATTCACGTGAAATTGCTTCAGAATGAAGGGCTGCTTGAAAACTGACCGCCAAATGGAGCGTTTTGTGTTACAAAATAAAATTGCATCCCTTCGGCTCTGAGAAAAATGCATATTGCCCTCATCTGAAATGTGGTGATAATTATATGCCACATTATTCATCCTGTGTCATTTCTGGTCACATTCAGCATTTGGCACAGTGGCAATTTAGTGTGTGCTGGAAACAAAGGCAGTCACGCAAAAGACACAGGGGACATAGTGCAGGCAGCCAAGGTAACGGGGATGGTGTGTGGTACCTCAAGGCTTGTGTTCTCCCGGGATGACACACCTGCGATTTCAAATGTTCTCCATGGAGGAGGACCAACTTTGACGTGCTTTTCAGGGAAAAGGGAAGAATAGGAAAAGGAAAGGAAGAAAAGGAAACCAAGTCAAATAATGCAAGGATATCAGAGGAGGGGTGTGTGGGTGTAACAGGCCAGGGAAGTCATGTGCTCTGGCCTGAGCAGCCTTGGGGCTGAGGGAGGATTAGTTATTAGTGTGTAGTATTAGGCTTTTCGTTAGGAGCTGGATTATTTATCTGTTGCTGAAAAACTAATTACCCCCCGACTGAACAGCTTAAAAACAAGACACAGTTTCCTTGGGTTAGGACACCAGAGAGGCATAGCGGGGTGGTTTGGGCTCAGGGGTCTGTCACGGGGCTGTGGCCAGCTCAAGGCTTGACCAGGCCTGGAGGACCTGCTTCCAAAATGGTTCAGACATGTGGCTGTTGGCCGGACGCTTCGAAAGGTCCACTTCCAAGCTCACTCACGTGGTTGCTGTCAGGTCTTTGTTCCTCCCCACATGGGTCTTCTATAGGTTGCCAGAGTGTCCTCATGACATGTCAGCTGTTGATCTGAGGGACAGAGAGGGAGTGCGTCAGAGAGAGCCCAAGACTGAAGTCACAGTCATTTTGTAACCTAATCTCCAAAGTGACAGCCTATCACTTCTGTCCCTCAGTCCAGCCCACCCGCAAAGGGTGTGACTACCAAGAGGTGGGGATCACCGGGGGCCATCTTAGAGGCCACCTGCCACCGAGATCAGGCCCTCGATCACCCCCAGCATTCTAGAAGATTCTTGGGCCCGAGAAAGTTGCCGTCATTACAAACAAGTGTTGGAGAGAAGAGCTTCAAATGTGAGACTTGCAAGAGTTTGGTTCTTGCCCTGACTCTCTTTCCTGTCTTTGTCTGTCAGAGCAAAGACCAAAGTCTCTCAGAGTGGCTTTCCGCATCTATCATATAGGGACAGCAATGCCGAGCTCACAAAAGTGGGGCCAGTTGAGTGACATGAGGTGCAAAATGCTCTAAGACGAAAAGGAATTACATTGGTGGTCTCGAGAACATTCCCTGGTGTGCTGCTACTCAGCCAGGATTGGGCGACCTGGGGCTTATGTGGGTGACCATTTCTACTGTGGTGGGCTATCCTGGCCACTCCAGCCTCTCGGGGCTTAAGAGCCAGAGTGACAGAAGCCTGAACAGTCACTAGGTAAGGGACTGCTGCCAGGTGCTATTGTGAGGACCTCAGGCCAGGGAGATGGCAGATAGTGACCGGCAGACCACAGCCCCTCGGAGCCAATGGCCCGCCTCTCCCATTCTTTCCAGTGTCCTTGGCTCTCCGCACCTTCGATTTAGGCCTCTCTCCACTCACCTCTTGACTGGCCAGAATGGATGAGAAAAATCCTTTAATAATCTGGTACTTTCCACATGATATTCTTGTTTCTGGTCCTGAGTATTTTATATTTCCTCCGGTCAAAAATAAAAAACCGAGGTTTCCCGGGGCGCCTGGGTGGCTCAGTCGGTTAAGCGTCTGCCTTCGGCTCAGGTCATGATCCCGGGGTCCTGGGATCGAGCCCCACGTCGGGCTCCCTGCTCGGCGGGGAACGGGGAGTCTGCTTCTCCCTCTGTCTCTGCTCCTGTGCTCTCTCTCTTGCTCACTTTCTCTCTCAGATAAATAAAGTCTTAAAAAAAATTGAAGTTTCCCTTTTGTGTGAGGTCCTGGGGGCCAGAAGTCTTCAGGAGAGGGGAGAGAGAGAGAGAGAGAGAGAGAGAGAGAGAGAGAGAGAGGACTGGCAGCCCGGTGCGGGGAAGGAAAGGTGGGCTCTGAGCCTGCGGGCCGGAGGGCACTGGGCAGCCTGGCGCCCTTTCGAGGAGCGGCCTCTGGCCTCTGGGGCAACTGCTCGCCACCTCCTGGGGGCTCCCATCATGCTCTGGGGTGTGCTGTCCCGGGCAACACCAAGGAAGCGTGATAGTGACTTGGGGGCCATGAGGACGTCAGGTCGCCTCCAGCTCTGTCACTTATTAGCTCTGGGGCCAGACAGCAGCTCCCTCTGGACAGGAATCTGCCTGCCCTGTTCACTAGCATATCTCCTGCTCCTGGCACAAGCCCTGCTTGAGCTTCTTTTTAATTTAATTTTTTAATTAAAGCCTAATTTGCATGCATTGAAATGCACAGAAGGTGTACACCGTGATGCGTTTGGGCGGATATATGCATCTGTGGAAGTACCAGCACAAGACAGAGAACATCTCCATCACCCTCAAAAGTTCTCCTGCCCCCTTCCCAGTCAGTCGTATCGGTCACCGGAGGCAGCCCCCATTCTGATTTCTGTCACCCTGGGTTAGTTTTTGTCTCTTCTTGGATTTGATATAAATGGATCATACAGCATGTGTTCTCTTGTGTTTGGCTTCTTTTGCTCAACATAACATCTGCGAGATTCATTCACATTGTTGTGAGTACTGTGCGCACATTCCCTTGTATCACCGAGTACTATTCCGTGACACAGTTATACCACAGTTTGTTTACCCATTCACCAGTTGATGGATATTTGAGTCAACTCCAATTTGGAGCTATTACGAATAAAGTTTCTACGGGCCTTCCCATGCAACTGTTTTCTCTGAACATAAGCTCTTATTTCTCTTGGGTAAATACCCAGGAGTGGAATTGTTGAAGTCTAGGGCAGTTGTATGTTTAACCTTGTGAGAAGCTGCCAGACTATTGTCCGAAGGGCCCTGCCATTTTGTACTCCTGGCTGGCATTGGAATCTTTGAGCAGAAGGGTAGAGGCTGTTTGTCTCCTGGTCTGCCTTGGCCCCCGCCAATGCCAAGCATTCTTATCCAGACTTTCAGTCTATGATGCCAATCTCTGATCATCTTCCAGTAAATTCCTTTTTTAAAAAAAGGTTTTATTTATTTATTTGAGAGAGACAGAGCAAGTGCGAGCAGGGTGAGGGGCAGAGGGAGAAGCAGACTCCCCACTGAGCAGGGAGCCCGATGTGGGGTTTGATCCACAGACTCCCAGGTCATGACCTGAGCCAAAGGCAGATGCTTAGCCGACTGAGCCACCCAGGCGCCCCCAGTAAATTCTCTTTTGCCCTAAGTTAGTCAGACTCTGTTTCTGTTGTTTGCAGGAACTCTAGCTAACTGATACAACACCGTGCACAGAGTAGGTGCTCAATGAGCAGCAGCTGCTCTGGTATTCATCATATTAAATCCAGAGAGTCATAGGGAGAGGGAGAGGGAGCAGGGCGAGGCTTCTAGATTGCGTGTGTGTAGGAGGGAGGTGGGTACAGCTACAAAAGGGGAGTGCATTTTCACCCCGCCATTTCTTTTTCTTTGTTTAAGTTTAGATGTAACTTACATATAGGGAAATGCACCCATCTTCAGTGCTAGGGTTTGAGGAGCTTTGGCAAGAGTCTACCCTTGCGTAACGTATCCTCCTATCAAGACACAGCTCATTTCCATCATCCCCAGAGCACTCTCTCATGCTCCTTCCTTTTCCCGACTTTCATTACCATAGTTTAATTTTGCTTGTTCTTGAATTTCACAGAAATGGAATGACACAGTGTCTCCGTTTTCACGCTTGGCTCTTTTCAGGGAGCAGAATGCATTTGAGATCACCCAAGTTGTTGTATTTAGCAAGAGTTTGCTCCTTTTGATTGCTGAGTACTTTCCACCGTATGGATGTACCATCGTTGGTGTATTGATTAACCTGCTGATGGACCTTTGGGGTTGCTTCCAGTCTGAGCTGCTATGAGAGATGTCACTATGAACATTCACGTTCAAATCTTTTTGTGGACAAATGACTTCATCTCTCTGGCATAGGTACTCAGGAATGAGATAGCTGGGTCTTACAGCAACTGCATGTGTAATTTTAGAGGAAATTGCCAAACTGCTTTCCACAGTGGCCTTACCATTTTATACACTCATCAGTGGTGTTTGACAGTTCCAGCTGCATCTCACTTGGTGTTGTCAATCGTGTTTAGTTTAGCCATCCCAGCAGATGCAAAGCCTTTTCGCATTGTGGTTTTAACCTTGGACCGTTTTTCAGTTCCAGGAAAAGTATGATCAATTCGAGTAGTGTTGCGAATGGTTCCACGCCTGTGTGATTGTAACTAGGCATTTGAAATATCAACAGAGAAAAGCTGAGTCGGAATTCCAATGAATACTATTTGCTGATCCATGTAAACACCAGTAGGGTGTCTCTCGATGTAACACACGGCACCAATCCGTTTCCGTCCTGTCCTTACTACGCTTGTTTTGCACTGAGGGAGAGTGAGGTCTGCACTTTGCCAGAAGCTGGCACAGGCCCCTGACCCTCACCCCGGGGTCGAGCATCCTGCTGGGGAGGATGGGGCTGCTCACGCACTGTTGAGGAAATGTGCTGGAGCTGTCTTGGGGTGTTTCTTGCCCTCTCAGGGGATCCTGACCAAAAAGTCTGAGTCGATACCGTTCACACATGGGAATGCGGGAGGTCCTGGCCAGAGCTGCAGAGGTTCTGCGCACAACGTCCATAAACTGATGTCATGGGCATCTGCAAACCCTCTGACATTGTACACACAATTTTGCGCCTACATGATTTCTTTTTTTCTGTGAAAGGGTTCATAGCCTTCATTGGGTTATCAAAGACAGAGATTGCTAGTTGGTCCCCAACACTTATTTTTTTTTCTTTTTTCCAAGTAATGGAGCCCCTGAATTCTTTCTGGGCACATAGACCATGTGAAATAAGGACTACATTTCCCAGCCCCCTTTGCAAGTTAGAGGTGACCTGTGACTGATTGTTGGCCAAGAGGATGTAAGTAGACACGTCATGTGCAAGTTCCAGGAGGTGTTCCTAAAGGGAAAGGGACTTTCTTCCCCCCTTTTTAATTGATTATTTAAATTGAATTAGACAACATATAGTACATCAGTAGTTTCAGATGTAGTGTTCAGTAATTTACCATTTGCCTATAACACACAGTGCTCCTCACATCATGTGCCTCCTTAATGCCCATCACCCAGTTACCCCATTCCCGCCACCCACCTCCCCTCCAGCAACCCTCAGTTTGTTTCCCAGAGTTAAGAGTCTCTCATGGTTTGTCTCCCTCTCTGATTTCTTCCCACTTTTCCCTCCCTTCCCCTATTGTCCTCTGTGCTGTTTCTTATACTCCACATATGAGTGAAACCTTATGGTAATTGTCTTCCTCTGACTTATTTCGCTCGGCATAATACCCTCCAGTTCCATCCATGTCGATGTAAATGGTAAGTATTCATCCTTTCTGATGGCTGAGTAATATTCCATTGTGTATATATATACCACATCTTTTTTTTTAAATTTTTAAGAAGATTTTATTTATTTATTTGACAGAGAGAGAGAGACACAGCAAGAGAGGGAACACAAGCAGGGGGAGTGGGAGAGGGAGAAGCAGGCTTCCCGCAGAGCAGGGAGCCCGATGCAGGGCTCAATCCCAGGACCCTGGGATCCTGACCTGAGCCCAAGGCAGACGCTTAACAACTGAACCACCCAGGCGCCCCATACCACATCTTCTTTATCCATTCATCTGTCGATGGACATCTTGGCTCTTTCCACAGTTTGGCTATTGTGGACATTGCTGCTATAAACATCGGGGTGCACGTACCCCTTCGGATCCCTACATTTGTATCTTTGGGGTAAATACCCAGTAGTGCAATTGCTGAATCGTATGGTAGCTCTATATTCAACTGTTTGAGGAACCTCCATACTGTTTTCCAGAGTGGCTGCACCAGCTTGCATTCCCACCAACAGGGTAGGAGGGTTCCCCTTTCTCCGCATCCCCGCCAACATTTGTTGTTTCCGGACTTGTTAATTTTAGCCATTCTGACTGGTGTGAGGTGGTATCTCATTGTGGTTTTGATTTGGATTTCCCTGATGCTGAGTGACGTGGAGCATTTTTTCATGTGTCTGTTGGCCATTTGTATGTCTTCTTTGGAGAAATGTCAGTTCATGTCGTCTGCCCATTTCTCGACTGGATTCTTTGTCTTTTGGGTGTTGAGTTTGATAAGTCCTTTATAGATCCTGGATACCAGCCCTTTATCTGATAAGTCATTTGCAAATATCTTCTCCCATTCCATAGGTTGCCTTTTAGTTTTGTTGACTGTTTCCTTTGCTGGGCAGAAGCTTTTTATCTTGATGAAGTCCCAATAGTTCATTTTTGCTTTTGTTTCAAAACCTTGCCTTTGGAGACGTGTCTAGCAAGAAGTTGCTGCGGCCGAGGTCAAAGAGGTTGCTGCCTATGTTCTCCTCTAGGATTTTGATGGATTCCTGGCTCACATTTGGGTCTTTCATCCATTTTGAGTCTATTTTTGTGTGTGGTGTAAGGAAATGGTCCAGTTTCACTCTTCTGCATTTGGCCGTCCAGTTTTCCCAACACCATTTGTTGAAGAGACTGTCTTTTTTCCATCGGATATTCTTTCCTGCTTTTTCGAAGATTAGTTGACCATAGAGTTGAGGGTCCATTTCTGGGCTCTCTATTCTGTTGCATTGATCTGTGTGTCTGTTTTTGTGCCAGTACCATACTGTCTTGATGATCACGGCTTTGAAGTCTGGAATTGTGATGCCACCAGCTTTGCTTTTCTTTTTCAATGTTCCTCTGGCTATTTGGGGTATTTTCTGGTTCCATACAAATTTTAGGATTATTTGTTCCAGCTCTGTGAAAAATTTTGATAGGGATTGCATTGAATGTGTAGGTTGCCCTGGGCAGCATAGACATTTTAACTATGTTTATTCTTCTAATCCGTAAGCATGGAACGTTTTTCCATTTCTTAGTGTCTTCCTCCATTTCTTTTATAAGTGTTCTGTAATTTTTAGAGGACAGATCCTTTACCTCTTTGGTTAGGTTCAGTCCTAGGTATCTTATGGTTTTGGGTGCAATTCTAAATGGGATTGATTCCTTAATTTCTCTTTCTTCTGTCTCATTGTTGGTGTATAGAAGTGCCATTGATTTCTGTGCATTGATTTTATATCCTGCCACTTTGCTGAATTCCTGTATGAGTTCTAGTGATTTTGGGGTGGAGTCTTTTGGGTTTTCCACGTGAAGTATCATGTCATCTGCGAAGAGTGAGAGTTTGACTTATTTTTTGCTGCTTTGGATGCCTTTGATTTCTTTTTGTTGTCTGATTGCTGTGGCTAGGACTTCTAGTACTATGTTGAATAGCAGTGGTGATAGTGGACATCCCTGCCGTGTTCCTGACCTTAGGGGAAAAGCTCTCAGTGTTTCCCCATTGAGAATGATATTCACTGTGGGCTTTTATGATACTGAGGTATATTCCCTCTACCGAAAGGAACCTTTTTTCTTGGCTGGCTGGAGAGCGGATGTGCTGGCTGGAGCATGAGCAGCCATCTTGGACTAGGAGGTGGCAAAGAAACAAGATGGAAGAGGTCTGGATCCCTCATGAACATGGAACATTATACCAACTTGGCGCTGCTTCCATAGACTTTATCTATGAGAGAGGGAAAAACACATTTTTCTCCTGTGTAAGCCACTACTCTCGGGTTTTGTGGTAGGCAGCTGCTAAGACAGACCTCAGTGATCCTGCCTCCCACATTGTTCAGGGTCAGTTTGTATGACCAATAGCATATGGCAGAAGTGATGGCGTGTCCCTTCTGAGATTTGGTTATAAAAAGACTGCTGCTTCTGACTTGGGTTGTCTCTCTCTCTCTCACGGGTCACTTGCTCTGACACCCCCACGAAGAGGCCCATGTCGCAAGAAACAGAGGTCTCTTCCAACAGCCACATGAGTGTGCTTGGAAGCGGATCATCCTGCCCCAGTGAAGTCCTGAGATACTGCAGCCCCAGACAACAGCTTGACTGAAGCCTGAGCCGGAACCCCCCAGCCAGGCTGCTCCTGGATTCCTGACCCTCAGAAACCGTGTGAGATAATAAATGTTTGCTGTTCTAAGCTGCTAAGTGTGGAGCAATTTCTTACCAAGCAATAGATAATGAATACAGGCTTCCTGTCACTGGAACAGACAAAGACAGTCCTGCAGATATGACCCACAGAATATTAAGAACTACTGTGCTAAGTAACATCTAGGCATCTCTGTCCCTGGGTTCTAGCCCCAAATTTCCAGAAACGCGCTCCTCGGCATCGGGCAAACTGTGTCGCCAATCTGGGCCTCGGTGTCTCCTCATATGGAAAGTGAGACCGTTGCTCTAGCTGATGCTGGCCTTTCTCCAGCTAAAGAGTCTCAAATTGAGGAGAGTAAGGAAGGCAGCAGAGGGTGGGATGGGCAGAGGCCAGAGTATTTCTCTCTGGTTAGCATAAAGCTATTGCAACACTTTGGTGAGGCTTCTTGGGCATTTCCCCAGTCTGGTGGGGTGGGGTGGGGGGCTCAGTGAGGACTGAATTGCTCTGCCTAATAAATTAGGAAAAACTGTCCAGGGGGCGGTCTGCCAGTGGGGGAGGAAAGGGGCAGGGAGACAGGAGGGACCAAAGGAGAGAAGCCTGTGACCATGGCCATGGAGCAAGACCAGTGAAAAATTCCCTAATGCCAGGAACTGCTGATGAATTTTTAAAATAGTGCAAGTGTCATTTTTTCCTTGTATTGTGCTGAAATATGTTTCTAAGACTCCAAACTCTCTCTCTCTCTCTCTCTCTCTCTCTCACACACACACACACACACACACACATACACACACGTGTGTGCTCAGGCACATACACACTCACGAACCTACTGTATCTCCTTACTCTGGCGACCAAGCCCCGGGGAGAATTTAAGGGCACCGAAACAGCACTGGACAGGTCCGGCTTTGAACCTGGGCTCTGTTTCTTACCAGCTGTGTGACCGTGAATCTATCACCTCCCCTCTCTGAGCCTCAGTTTGACCTTATACAATGAAGCTAAAATAAGGCGTCCGCGGGCCTCTGCCGTGAGCTCTCATTGTCTTTCCTTGGCTTCTACCCACTGTAGGCCAGTCATGCTTCTGGAAAGGGGGAGCTGAAACCTCTTCTTCTGCTGGGGATCCACCTGCCCAGTCCCCCGCCCCCGCTCCCCCAGCCACAGGAAGAGATTGTTCTGTGCCTTTCCTCTCCCCTAGCCTGGGAGCCCAGGACCCTTGGGGTGGGTGTGGAGGTGGCATCTGGTGGAGGCATGAGGTCCGGGCTGGTGGCTCAGGGGCCGGGGGTCCTGCTCTCTCAGAGGCAGGGCTCCCAGCAGGGCTGTCACCTTTTTCTTGGTGCCCTGTTTGTTTCTCTGGGTACAGAAAACTTTAACCAAGGGACCCGACCCCAGACAACGCCAGCGGGGCACACTGCCTGGGAGTCGACCCAGGCTCGGCTGCCTCCCAGAGGTGCCACTTCTGGAAATGACAATACTAGCCATCGTCGCTGCCCAGGTGCTCACCTCCTGCTCCCTAGAAGTCAAGGTCTCTGTGGACGCTGCATCTGGGAGGCTGTCCCTTGGGGCCGGACAGCATCAGTCCTCATGGAGAGGGGACCAACTATGGCACGGAGCTGCGGAGGAGGCCGTGGAAGGGGCCAAGGGGAGAGGAGACACGGAGGACCCCACTGTGGTCCTGGTGGCAAACATCTGTCATCCCTGCCCATGCTGGGACACTGAACGCAGAGCCTCAGACCTGCGTCCTTTATCTGTCCTTTCAGTGTCTCTCTGACAAGCTTGTGGGAGCTCGGCCGAGACCTGGCTGAGGCTGATTGCTCCTCACTGGACCCTGGCATGGTGGACACGGCGGGCCCAGGTTGGCGCTGACCGGTTGCCCGCTCTAGGCTGCCTCCCCCCTTGGATGCTCCTGGCGGGGCTCTCCAAGCCTCACCTTTGCAGGATCCCCACTGGACCCTCTGTTCCACTGCCTGTTCTGTGAACCTTTGTCACATTAGTCAAAGTCTCAAAGCAGCTGAATAACAGACTCTTCACCAAATTCACTAGAGAGTGATGGGCACCAACCTGCCAATGTCTTACTGACCCGGAGGAAGTTTGTATCAGGCGGCCAGAACAAGATGCCGCCGCCCCGGGAGACTTAAGCAACAGGCATTTATTTTCCCACAGTTCTGGAGGCTGGAAGTCCAAGATCAAGGCGTCATCAGGGTTGGTTTCCCCTGAGGCCTCTCTCATTGGTTTGCAGATGGCCACTTTCCCCTGTGTCCCCGCGTGGTCTTCCCTCTGGGTGTGCACGCACCCCTGGGGTCTCTCTGCGTGTCCACGTTTTCTCAGAAGGACACCGGTCAGATTGGATTAAGCCCACCCTAACTTAATCACCTCTTTAAAGGCTCTGTCTCCAAAGGCAGTCACCTTCTGAGGTCCTGGGCATTAGAACTTCAACATATGAATTTGGGGATGGGGGAGACACAATTCAGCCCTTAACCAGCTCAATCTGGTGTGAGTCATGGGACTGACCCTGGGCACAGAGCTGTCTGGCAGACAGACCTACCCAGGAGCCCCGGGCCTTGGGTCCAAAGGTCACTTGGCTCATGAATGCTTTGACCCTTCTTCCGCTGAGTGGCAGGGTCTATCACCCCTTCCGGGTCTGAGCTGGGCCCCGGCTATAGGACAGCTGAACGATGGCAGCAAGATGCCAACTAGGCCTTTATGAGCACGGGCACCTTCTGTCTTGGTCTCTTGGGGCCCTGAGCCACTGTGTCAGAAGTTGGACCACGCTGCCGGAGAGACCCTGTGGAGAGGTCATGATGTCCCATGGCCAGGGGGACAGGCCCCGCTGAGCCAGCCTCCCGCCTTCTTCTGTCAAGACACCAGGCACAGGAATGAAGCCACCTTGGATCCTTCAGACAACACAGCGACCTTATGAATGCCACCGAGTGACCCCAGTCAGGGCCGGGTCCTGCTGAAGAATTGTCCAGCTGAGCCCTGCCTGTGTTCCTGACCCCCCCACATCACGAGACATGATGAAATCGTTGTTTTATGCCACTAAGTTTTGGGGTTATTTGTTATGCAACAAGAGATAGTGGGCTATTTGGTGACTATTGAGGTGGGGTAGTGGGAAGGGGGTTCAATGATGTTGAGGGATGTTCTTGCCAAGCTGAGGGGGTGGTCCTCTCCCCTCCACAGGCTGAGCAGTCTCGACTCCGGCTCAGCTGACTGAGCCACCCAGGCGCCCCAAGGAACGGCTATTTCTGAACACCTCCAGTGAGCTGGTGAGTCTTCCAGGGATGGAGACTCCATTCGATCCTGTCTGCCAGGAGGCCTCATTACCTGGGTCACACCAACCTGAGCCTGAGTTTGGACTGACATCTGTCAGACTCCCCAGCCAGTGTTCTGTCCCCGAGCCCACTCTGTCTGGGGCAGGTCGGGAGGAGGGTGGGGAGAGGAGTCCGACAGTCAAGCAGCTGTGGATGGGCTGACACAGAGAGGTCTAGGAAGGTTGAGCCCAGGCTGGAGGGCAGGCTCCAGCCCCAGGCAGGCCAGGACGGGTGGAGGTAGGCCCCGGCCACTGGCCCCAGCCTGGTCCACACGTGGGGAGGCAGGCATGGACTGGGGCAGAGATGTAGTGAAGACCAGGCCTGAGAAACAGAGTCTGGGGAGACTGAGTGCAAGGATGGGGCTGATGTGGCCCAATACTATGATGGCACTGGCTGGGGGGATGGGGGAGGCCGAAGGTTTCAGGGGGGACCCCTCCCCTACTATGGGGAGAAGAGCGTCTCAGAGACTGGATCTTACTGAACTGGCTCTATACCCTTGGGCAGGTGTGTATACCTCTGAACCTCAGTTATCTTATCTGTAAAATGGGTGAGTTAGACTAGGTGACTCCCCCCAGTAACTTCCAGCTCTAAAATCCCTCCCTGCCTCCCTCCCTCCTACCTTCCCCTCCTCTGCAAGCCTTTGTTTTGTTTTGTTTTGTTTTCTAGCACCACCCAACGTTGCTTGTCTTCATGGATCCTACAGTCTAGTAGCAGAACGTGGAAGACTGTACTTTCCAAAGATGGCTGTGTGGACATATGACATCCCACGTGCCTGTCTCCCAGTTAGCCATTGACACTTCTCTACTGAAGTCCCTCCCGGGGCATCAGAGGGCCCATGATTATGGCAGAAGTGATGCTGTGTGGCCTTCGAGGTGAAGCCATAGAGGGCACCAGGGCTCCCGCCTGCCTGAGCTTGGGGTGCTCACTCTCAGAAGCTGCCGCCATGTTGGGAAGGACCTCCGTAGCCACATGTAGAAGCCACATGTAAGGGCTGCGACCCCAGCCCCAGCCGATGGCCAGTGTGAATCCCCAGACACGGGAGGGGCTTCAGCTGCCGCAGCCTTGTGCAGGATGGAGCAGAGATGAGTTGTCTGCACCGTGCCTACTGAAATCACAGATTGATGAGCAAAATGAATGTTGCTGTTTTAAACCATTAAGTTGTGGGTAATTTGTTATGAAGCAATAGAGAACCGGAACTGGGGGGAAGACAGGTGGGAGAAAAAAATGTAGCGCCGGATGGTGCTCTCTTCAAGAAGGTATATACACGTCACCACCTGGGCGCGAGGGAAGGAAGATAAACTTTAACCCATGTGTGTCCGTATGTGTGTTTGTGTGTGAGGGGGACGTTGCACCTACCACGGCGGAGATGGGGCTGGAAATGGGTATTTCCAGGCAGACAAAATGCGGGGGTTGGGGGGACGTGCTGGGCAAAGGAAGAGCCAATGCAAAGTCACGGTGCAGCCAGGTCACAGTGCGGCCAGGTCACAGAGCTGCCGGGTCACAGAGCTGCCGGGTCACGGTGCCACCAGGTCACAGAGCCACTGGGTCACAGAAGTGCAAGATCACAGAGCCGCGAGATCACAGAGGAGCCAGGTCATGGCGCCGCCGGGTCACAGAGCTGCCGGGTCATAGAGGAGCAAGGTCACGGTGCTGCCGGGTCATGGTACCACCAGGTCACAGAGCCGCTGGGTCACAGAAGTGTAAGGTCATGGCGCCATCCGGTCACAGAGCTGCTGGGTCATAGAGGAGCAAGGTCACGGCGCTGCCAGGTCATGGCGCCGCCAAGTCACAGAGCCGCGAGATCACAGGGGAGCCAGGTCACGGCGCCGCTGGGTCACAGAGCTGCTGGGTCACAGAGCTGCCGGGTCACAGAGGAGGGTGGCAGCCCAGGGCTGAAGCCCAGGGGGGCATGCTTGCGCCCGGCCCCTGCAGTCCAGGTTCCAGCTCTGGTTTATGCATTATTTTCCCCTAATTGCATCTGAGGCTGGTGGATGCCAGCCAGGGAGGGCCTTGGATCGTAACAGGGAGCCATCTGCAAATCCTCCCGCAGGGGTGGTGGCCTGAGGGCAGCTTTCCTGAGGGGAGCTAATTCCCGGCAGGTTCTGTAGCTCCTCAGGGGGGCTGGGTGGGGGTGGAGCGCCTCCCTTCCCTTCCCGGCCACCAGCCTGTCTTTCAGATTCGGGTCTGTCATCTGGATGGCGGCTGACTTGGGGCCCCTAGTCCTTGAATGCTGGGGACTGCTGAGTCTTGGCGACCCCCCCACCCCACGTAAGGAGGTGATCCCTGCCTTTGCGTGATGGCTCGAGAGTCTGTGAGGGGGAGATGGAGATGGGGACCTGGCTATTCTCCCGGGCAGAGGCAAGCCTAAGCCATTCCTAAAGCCCTCACCCCTCCAAGGGCCTGGCCGCCAGGCCCCCACAGCTCTCACTTGGCTTCCAGTCAAGGTCAAGCTGAATGATTTAATATGAAAAGGCCTTGAGGTCCTTAAAGACCCATGCAAATCCTGCAGTCTGCTGGTGCCAGGTGCCAAGGGCCCCACACCCATCTGCTCATTTACTTCCCTTGGGAAGGGGCGACTGTTGCCATCCCCAATTTAGTGGTGAGGAAACTCTGGCTTAGGGAGCCCAAGGCCACTCAGAGTGACACAGGTCTACCCAACTCCTGGTTTCGTGCTCTCCACCATGCACCAATGTTGCTGCCAAGACCAAAGAGATGCCCTTATTCCCTTCGTCTGACCTGGTGTTCTAGTCAGACTCCTGAGCCAGGCCACCAGGGACAAATCCCACCCTTACCCCTGTGACCTCGGGCAAGTTACTCAGTGACTCTGGGCCTCGGCTGCTTCCCCTGTAAGACGGGGGCAGGAGCGAGTGGCGGCACCTGCCTCGGAGCTGTGGCGGGGAGGGCATGAGCTACTGTGGGAGCAGTTCCTGGGGTGCGCCGAGCCACCGTCTCCCTCCCTGCACCTCTACCCAGTTACTGAGTGTAGCTGCCATTTATCCATCACAGCTGATGGCACCGTGGGTGGTCATGATGAGCTGGGTCTGCCCATTACACTGGGAGCTCCTGGAGGGCACCGGAGGCACGAGTAACTTGCAGGAGCAGGTGGGGACCCATGCCCTCCACCCCGGCCCCCTTGGGAGGAGTTCTCTGTGTGCAGAATGACACAGAAAGAAACTCAAGCTGGCTCCTTCGGCCAAGGGGTCTTAGAAAGCCAGGGAAGAGGGAGTCAGGCAGAAAGGACGGTGGGTGGGGTGCGAAGGGGCACAGTGCCCATCCCTGGGAGCCAGGGCTCTTTGCCTCGCCTCTGCAGGCAGCCTGGGCCTGCCCCGGGCCCTGTGGCCTCCACCAGTTCCCAGAACGCGGACAAGCGTCTCCTTGTCTTCCTGGGACTCCTGGTTCTGGGCTCCTTGTCCTGCCCTGTTCCCCGCAGCTCTGCACACAGCTTTTTGGCAAGAGCGCCCGGGGCACCGGACAGAGGCTCGAGGCAGTGTGCCGCATTCTAACGAGGCGGCGTCACCTCTGCGCCCCTGGCCATTTGCTCTCTGCTCTTGGGCTCTGCTCCTCCTCAGGCTTGCAGAAACTGGGCCTCCCTCTGAGGGGTGGTCTGAGCCCTGCCAGGGCCTCTCAGGGCATTCCCCTCCGGCCGGCCCCGCCAGGGGAGGAGAGGCAGGTGGGGCTGAGCCACGGGCAGGGGTGCAGGAGGGCCCAGGCATCAGGGGTCACGCGCCCACCTAGCTCTGTCCCAGGGCCTCATGTGGCTTCTCCCCAGCCCATCACCACCCTGCTGTCTTCACTGTCCTGCTCTGTCTTCTTGCCCCGTCTGCCAACCCCAGGCGTCTCAGGGCCCGGTCATGGGATGGGCCCAAGTAGAAATGGCTCCGCGTTAGGGTTGGCCGCGTGTGGCCGAGCCCGGCACACATGAAGGCCCTGTGCCGGCTGCTTGCGGTTCGCCGTCTCTCCGGACAGTTCCGTCAAGGGCAGTTGACCGGCCAGCTTCTCCCTACTTTCTTCTCCATGTCCCACAGCAATCCCTGTTTTCCCCGGAAACAGATCGAAAGGAACCTGAGAGGTCACGCTGTCTAAACCCCTGCTTCCAGCTGCCTTGCTCAAATCTCACTTTGCGCTCAGCAGCCAAGGTTAAGCTCTCCAAAACCAAACCTGGATCTCTCTGAAACTTTCAGTGGCTTCATACTGCCCTCGGGAGAAAGGTTGAGTTCCTTAGCTGAGTTCCCAGAAGCTTGCTGTGATGAGGCCCTCCCCGCCCCCCCATCACCCCATGTTCCAGCCCCCGCAGCAGCCACCAGCCCCCCCGGTGGGCTAGACTGTAGCCCTATCTTTTCCCTCAGGCTCCCTTTTCATCTCCCTTCTCTCCCCTGCATCCTCATTCACCTGGGCCTCCTCCTCTGTGAAGTCTTCCCTGATTACCCTTCCACACACTCAACAGATCACCTGCTTTGTGGTGCTCTGAGGTGCGCTGAGTGACCCTCCACTGAGGCATCTAGAACACCGGGGATTACCCTGGATTCTCCATCATGCTGCTTCTCCCAACCAGGTCAGAAGCTCCTGGAGGGCAGGGGGGCACGTCTTTGGTGATTTCACTTCCTTAGAATCTAACATGGTATCTTAGATAAGAATTCTCTAGAAGCACGGGGAATCACGTGCATGTGATTTATGCCAGTGTGCTCTCAGGAGAGACCAGTGAGGGTGTGAGGAAGGAGGAGCTGCCGAGGAGGGGGGTAGGCAAGGATGTGGTTTCAGGGGGAGTCTGGCCCCAGCCTTATCCGGAAGCGGGGGCTCCCGGGGTCAGTTATGGCAGAGAGTGCGAGAGAGTCAGCAAATGAGATCTAGAAAGAAAAGAAGGAGCAAGATGAATGAGCCAGTGAGAGAGTAGGGGGAGGACAGAGAGAGGATAGGCGGGAGAGGGCAGGAAGGAGCCAAGTGGGGGAGGGGCGGGGGAGGAGAGAGAGAGCGAGAGCGAGAGCGAGAGCGAGAGCGAGGGCTCCCTGGAGAGCAGGGCAGATTGTGCTAGCTAGCATGCCCCAAGCCTCGAGGTCCCGGGGTCCCTGGCTGTCCCAGGCTCTCTGGGCAGAGCCAGGATTCATGGCCAGGGCCCACAGGGGTGAGGGCCTCCCTGGCAGGCTCCATGTGCCGTGCCCCTGGCAAGCTTCCTGAGGAGCCCCGAGGGGGACCGTGGGGCCTGGGAACCACCTCTCCGCGGGCTTTTCTGCACAGACGTGCATTCTCTAATCCCACAGCTCCTTGAGGAGGGGGCGGCCTCGTTAGTGTCTCCATGTCACTGCAGAGGAATCTAAGGCCCGGAAGACTTGACAGGCCTCCCAGGTGAGTCACTGAGGGAGAATTCCCATCCCCGGATTCCCTCTCCTCTGGGAGGGGAGATGCAACTACGGGTGGGGCATCCACCCACCGTGGTGGCCTCCTCCGCAGCTCGTGTCCAGACGCAAAACCACCCGGGCCAGGAAGGAGGTGGGAGAGTGGTCCCCTTGGGCCTCCAGCCCTCAGGCGCCTTGCCCAGCTCTGGCTGGGGGCCAAGCCCTTCTTTCTACCTGCTCAGAACTGGTCAGAGGGGAGAGGGTGGCCACAGGGCCCCGTAGCTGGGGGAGAGGGAGCAGGCCCAGACTCCGGGAGGCTCGGGTTCTAGTCTCAGCCCTGCCACCGAACATCATCTGACCTTGAGCACGATATTGAATTTCTGGGAGCCTCCAATTCCTAGACGGGGACAGGGAGAGTGCCTGTCTTCCCCACTACTTTACAAGCTTGTTGTGAGGGCCTGTCCAGGTCCAGGTAAGACAGCCAGGTCGCAGCATCTAGCACGGTCTCTCAGAAGCCTCTCCGTGGCCCTGGGTAAAGCCTGTAGTAGTCTAGTCTTGCTGCTTTAACAAATGACCACGTACTCTGTGGCTTGGAACAACAGAAGTTTGTTCTCTTGCAGTTCTGGAAGCCAGAAGCCTGCAATTGGTTTCAGTGGGCCGGAGAGGAGGTGTTGGCGGGGCCACGCTCCCTCTGGAGAATTGAGCGGAGAATCGGTTCCTTGCCTCTTCCAGCTTGCGGTGGCCCCCAGCCTTCCTCGGCCCGGGGCCACATCTTTACGAACTTGAAGGACAGCAGCTTCAGATCTCGGTCTGCTTCACCCTCACGGGGCCTTCTCCTCTTCCATCTTATTGATGTGTAAACCAGGATCAGGGAAGTTACACAGAAACCCAAGGTCACAGCCAGGGAGAGAGCCAGAATTTGAACTCAGGCCTTAGAGACTCAAACCCGAGATCTCGGCTCCATCTCAGCTACAGGCTGCCCGAGCTGGGCCTGTCCTCCTGAGGCCTCTTTCAGCGAGCCATCTGGAAGCTGACCTGTGGCCATCCCTGGCTTGTCTCCAGCCAGTGGATCTGGGACTTGGGGAGAAGGCTGGACTATGGTGACTAAATAAAGGGCAGCCTCAGGATTAGAGCAGAAGTAGGGGAGGACGCTGGCTGCCGCTGACCAGCCCGACAGGGTGGCCTTGGTGTCAGAAGGCTGGGGGTGGGCTGTCAGCTCCACCCTCCAGCCCTCAGCCGGCAGCGCAGGGCAGGGCAGGGCAATCCGGATCTTCGGGGCTGGGTCAGCCCGCGGTTAATGCTGACATGAAAACCAGCCAACTTGAGCAAGACCACCTACATATTTAAGCAGATCTTTGAGAGCCAAGGGGCCATGTCATCCCTTGGGCATGGAGAGATAAGGTGGGCCTCAGGCTGGGGGTTAGAACCTTTTTTTTTTGCTTTAAGACTTTTTCCTGATGCCTGGCAGGGCCTTTTCTGCCTTTTCCTTCTCTTGTCCTGTTGAGGAGAATGGCAGAGTCTGTCCTGTTTAGTATTTAGTTCTGGGGAAAAGAGCAGATGAACCTGTGCACGTGCGCGTGCGCAGACCTGTGCATGTGTTGAGGGGCGAAGAGATGGAGCTATTTAATTTTTTTTTAAAAGCCAGCTGGGCCTGCAGAACTCAACACCGCCTACTCTGTTCCACGTTTCAGACCCAGAAAAAGGGAGCCAGCACAAGAGATCCCAGAACATGGGAAAGATGGCTGTGGCTGAAGTCGTATCTGGGTTAAAAACCCCAGGAGTGCTCCTCTTTAATTTTTTGGTACAGCAGGATCAAGGAATCGATTCACTCTGGTTATGCTTCCTCCCATTGTTTCTGTGGGCTGTGTTTGATCTGTGTTTCACGTGTAGATCTGCTATCCACGCTCTGAAAGAAATAATGTATTCTGTGTTGCACTGGGTCAGGCTCAAACATGAAAGCCCTTTTTATTTTATATATTTTTTTTATTTTTTGGATGATTTCAAAGAGACACACACACACGCGCAGACACACACAAGCACACACACGTATATACACGCAGACACACACTGTTTGTGCAAAGGATTAAGAAAGAATGAAAGGCCCGGTTCCAGAATACGAGCAGGGTTCCGGGACACGGATGGGCCTGCAGCCGTGGCCGAGGCCGTGGCCGTGGCCTTCACCAGCTGTGTCCCCTCTGAGTCGTGTGTGCCCGACCCCTGCGGGCAAGGTGGCGGGGGGTATACAGCAGACCCTTTGACGGTGTGCCTGGTGAGGCTATTATTAGTAACCGCGGCTTCCGGTGAAAGAGAGTGATTCTCACAATGGAGAATTCGTCCCCTTCCTTCGGGTCCAAAGCTGAACGGGGAGGAAAAGAACATCCCTCGGCGCAGGATCCTGAAAACATGCAATGCCGAGCTCCTCCCAGCTCTGAATCGGACAGGGCGTTTACTGGCATTTTAAGGGCGGGACGGAAGTTGAAGCACCTGGGGGTGGGCAAGGGCGGGCGGGGTGGGGGGGGAGCAGTCACGCGAAAGATGTGAGGCCAGAGAGGCAGGGTAAATAAACAACCTGGTGCGGGCCATTCAGGGACGAGCCCAGTGTTTCCATGCGGGGTGGCAAGAGTGGCCGGGAGCCCTTGCTCTGCCAGGGGCCGGCTGGGTATCGCTGCCAGGCTCTGCCAAGCACCTGGCTGTTGAATACTACAACACTGAGTAGAAGGGGGGGGAACCCAAAAAACCCCAACCCAACAGCATCGCAATCCCAACACGAAAACACCCACGCAGCATCCCCCGAGCCCTTCCCCTGGCCGAGCGTGTCGTGTGCCTGTGATAACATTGCACTCTGGACCTCTCCCTTCACTGAGAGAAGGCACCCGCCACCGCCGCCGGCCCCCAGCCAGCTTTCTGTCTCTGAACGGGGGGCTTCAGCACCACCCAGGAACGCGACTCTCTGATGCCGCTGGCCCAAGGGTCCCTGCGGCTTTGTGTTCCCAGAAGGATGATTTGTTTGACAACAGGCTTTCCTTCCAGACTGTCCCTCCAGGCTGGCACGGCGCGTGGGTCCCCTGAGATGCGACAGGGCCGTGGAGAGCCGGGGCAGGCACCTCAGGCCACGGGGTCGGGCCACTGCCTAATTAGGATGGCCACATAAAGGAACCGCAGACACAGTGGAAGGCCAAGGAGGGTCTTTGGTTTCACAGACTAACTGAAGCGTCTGGTGCTCATCAGGCCTGAAAAAGTTAAGCGCGGGGGGAGCAGGGCCGACAAGACTGGACTCATTCTAGGGCACACAAAAGATTTTTAATAAGCTCCCGGAAAGGTCCCCACCCCCACTCGCTCATGTCTTTCTCTCCCTGTCTCATTGCAAAGCTCCTGTGTTAGCCGAAGAGGCGGCTCGGCGAAGCTGCCCCGGGAGGTGGGCGAGGAGGCTGTGGGGGGGCCCTTCTGCCAGGCTGGTCCCCCCCGGGTGGCTCCCACAAGGTCCAGGAGGGCTCCCCCCTGCCAGGGAGGGGGCAGGACAGCCGTGAGCAGCGGGGGGCAGAGCTGGTGCTCTGGAGAGGTGGGGCCGGTGTCCGGTGGAGAACACCACACTTTCTCCTTCCAGGCTGTTCCAAGGATCCAGAATCTCACATCTTCCAGGCTGTTCCAAGGATCCAGAATCTCACATCTTCCAGGCTGTTCCAAGGATCCAGAATCTCACATCGGCTTGATGATTAGCCACTGGGCTCCTGGAAGCTGACTTATTGTACAAGCGGTACTTAGAGTCAGTTTATAGGGGTCTTCGGTGAGGAACCGCAGAACCACAGAGCGTGGGCGAATGAGACACCATCTTCAGGCCGGGGTCCCCCTCCTCACTGTCCCAAGCCCTTTCCCTTCATGCTCACCAAGGAGTAGGCCCGGGGACAGCTGGGACAGCCTGCCCCCACCCCCATGACGTCCGGCTGTTGTCCGGGAGACTCAAGGGAAGGTCATGCTTAGCTGTCATATTGTGACCAGTCTGGTGGATTGTGCTAAAGGCAGGGAGTGGTCAGCATGGAGTCCAGAGGTCTAATTCGACTATCAGCAGGAGTTCTCTGCTGCTGCCCAGGCAGAGACCCTGACCGTGACCTCCGGTTCTCCTTTCCATGATACACCTGCAGCATCCTGACTCCGATTCCCAGGAAACTCAAAGAAGATAGTTCAGAGGCGAACACGGGCTTTCCTGCCCACGGGGTAAGGAACACGCCTGTTGCCAATGGCTGTGTTGGCATCTGACTCATGTATGTATTGATTCTTCTGAGTTTGGCCTGGCTGCCCTGGTCTGCTGCAGGTACACTGACCAAATTCTATTTCTGAGTCAGTCCCCACATGTCGTCTGCCAGGGTGCCCTCCTCTGCTCCTTGTCTGAGAGGCTCACTCCCCTCTGGAACAGTAGAAAGGCTTATTTGAGAGGCCGATCTCTTATTTCAGGGCAGCACTCCCCCTGCCTTGCTTTTTTTTTTTTTTAATTTATTTACTTATTTGAGAGAGAGAGAGAGAGAGAGAGAGTGGGGTGAGGGGCAGAAGGGGGAGAAGAGATTCCTCAAGCAGGCTCCCCGCCCAGTGTGGAGCCAGACGTGGGTCTCGATCCCAGGACCCTGAGATCACAACCCGAGCCGAAACCAAGAGTTGGATGCTCAACCGCTTAACCGACTGAGCCACCCAGGTGCCCCCACCCCTGCCTTGGTTTTGACTGGTGCATGAGGCAGGTGAGACTCCAGGTGGGGTACGGGTGGAGGGGTGCTCTCAGAAAGGAGGAAAAGAAAAGGAGAAAGGGACAGGAGGGAGGCCTGGTCCTCATTTCGCATCACTCCTGGTCCAGCAGCTGCCCTTTCCCACTGGAGTTTTGGCTCTTTTGGGGCTTGTGTGATAAGGGAAATGGAGAAGAGGAGAGAAGTCAAGAGCTCCCATCCAGCGTCTGAACTGTAGCCTGTTTCTGGAATGATACAAAATTAATGCCTTGCACAAAAGGAAACAAACCAACAGAAACTACGAAGAAGAACGGCGGCGACACCTTGCTTATCTAGAAGTTACTTGACTTAGCAACTTCAGGTACCTGGAACAATCTGGAAGAGCCAACATATATTAGGAATTCCCTGCTCTAAGGTCCACTGATGGTGCACCAGGGCGGTGTTCAGATCCTTTCTCATGGGAGCCTGTTTACTCTTATTTCACCAACTATTTTAACAACCTAGACGACTTCGGAATTCCTTCCACTTCTGTTTTTGTTTCGACTTCGATGGCTGGGTGAGTTCGTGGGCCATTCACCGGGGTCAGAAATACAAGAGGAGAAGGAGCGAGCTGGAGGGAAAGGTAGTGAGTTCCCGCGGGGACATAGCCTGAGACGCCTCTGGGCTATCGCAAGCAGGAGGGAGGGGTTATTGTCCACATCGGAGCCAAAGAGGAGACAGGAACAAACCAGAAACAAGAGCTCAAGGAGGACAGCAGGGTGGGGCCGTCTAGCGAAGGGGCATGTTGGCACAAAAGGCTGCCTTGTCTTTCAGCATGACACAGTTGTCCATGTCCCGAGTGAGTGGGCCACCAAGGCAACTTCAACTGTGTCAGCACCCTCAAAGGAAACAGGGAAATGTGTAATGCAGTTTAGACATGGTTTACTTAAAAACAGGTGCACGTTTGTTTTTAAATCTTCACGTTTCCAGGGGGGTGAGCTCAGCCTGTGCGTTCCTGTCTTTAAAACAACCCCTTCTTCCCTGGTGCTCGTGAAGGGCGGGGTTAGTGTTTTCTGTACACGTTACATCTTAAAGATTAAAAAAAAAAATTTCTGCTGGCTGCCCGAGAAAATTCAGTGTATCTCACTTGACACAGGAAGCTTGGCATTCCTTTGAATGCAAAATGCAAGAAGCATGCCCATCAGAGCAGCCTTTAGTTTGAAAACAATTGATTTGTAGCCCTGTTGCCTGGCTTCCAGGAGGGAGGATTGAACAATAGGAAGCAGGGTGCTCCCACTCTCTGTTCCTGACAAAGGAGAAGGGGACCCTCGGGCTGGCGGAGTCCCCACCACGGCTCGACGGGTGCAGCAGGACTAGCCCAAAAGCTCCCTCCGTAGTTAGGCTTGGGGCTGAGCCTAGGCTTTCATTGCTATGCATCTTTCTTCTCTGGGTGATTATCTGTGGGACACACACACACACACACACACACACACACACACACACACACACTTGAGAACCACTGCTTTAGAGGGAAGGAAGCTCATTTATTGAACATCTAGTGCTCTGCCTGGCATTTCATAGGCACTCGATGCGTATTTGTTGGAAAGAAGGAAAGTACGAGAAAGAAAAATTACTAAGCGGTCCAAAGCCCTGGCTCTCAACCCTGACTGACCGCACATTGGAATCACCTAGGGGACCTTAAAGAGTGCTGATGCCTCCATCCCAGCCCAGAAATTCAGACTTGTTTGGTCCAGAGTGTGGCATGGGCATGAGGGTT